>NC_079207.1:62383300-63770434 GCF_026745355.1 Beta vulgaris subsp. vulgaris
TCACAACCCTATCATCCTTACCCTTAAACCGAACAACACAACCCGTCCAAAAATTTTTTTTAAAAGTTGAACCTTTCTGGCTTGTGGAACCGTCATTCAGCCCTTGGGTAAATTTGAAATGGGCTGAGTATCTGGACCTTTTACCTTCAAAACTCGGTTCTCTTAGATCAGACTTACCTAGATGGGTTGATGATAATTGCAATATTTTTAAAAATAAATCAAAAATCATGGCAAGGTTGTGTGGGGCCTAGAATGCGTTACAATCGGACCCCCAGAACCCGTTTTTATTTGACCTAGAAGCTAAACTTTCTTTGGAGCTCAACTCAATTTTAGACCAGGAAGAATGTTTTTGGCAAACTAGATCTCGTTCAAACTGGATTTTACAAGGTGATAGGAATACTCATTTTTTTCATCTTTCCACTATCATTTGTCGGAATCAAAATAGGATCCTAATGCTAAAAGACGAAGTAGGAAATTGACTTACGGATCAAAAAGATATTGAGTCCCTTATTGTAGAGTATTACAAGGCTCTGTTTAATTCCAATAACGTTATAATCCGGGATCAGATCTTCTCACTCCAAATCTTTGAGTGTTGCAATATCCCTGACATGAGTGAAGTTAGAGAGGCTGTTTTTTCTATTGGGGGAACTAAAGCTCCGGGGGAAGATGGCTTCCACGCCATCTTCTTTCAACATTTTTGGGAAACTTTAAAAAATGATTGTCACAACTTGATAAAGAACATTTTCGAAACCAGGCACATGCCTACTAATATGAACGAGACACTAATTTCCTTGATACCAAAAATTAGCAACCCCTTGAGAATTAACAATTTCCGTCCAATAAGCCTTGTCAATACTACCTATAAAATGGTTACAAAGATCCTAGTCCAAAGGATTAGACCCCTATTAAAAGATGCAATCTCTCCTAATCAAAGCAGTTTTATACCAGGGAGGGGGGCGGAGGTAAACTACATTATTGCTACTGAAATTCTTCATTCAATGAAAAAAAAGAAAGGAAAAAAAGGTATGTTCGCCCTCAAGCTCGACCTAGAAAAGGCATATGATAGACTGGAATGGCCCTTCATAAGCCACTGACTAAAAATGTTAAATTTTTCAGAAAAAACAATTGAACTCATTATGAGCTGCGTTTCTTCTTCCTCTATTTTAGTTCAAGTTAATGGTCATAGAACGGAGAAGTTTTCTCCTTCCAGGGGTATTCATCAAGGAGACCCTCTTTCCCCTTACCTATTCATTATTTGCCTTGAGTATCTTTCTAGGAAAATTCATGAAGCTTGTAATGGAAAATCGTGGACCCCTTTTTAGGTTAGAGATGGAGTGACGGAAATCTCTCACCTTATGTTTGCAGATGATATAATCTTATTCGGGGAGGCAAACCTTAAAACCCTTCAAACCATGAACAAAATCCTAAAAGATTTCTTTAACATCTCGGGCCAGAAGGCAAATGAATCAAAAAGCATGTTATACTTCTCCCCAAACACGTCAAACTTAGTTAAGGATGAATTTGAACAAGAGACCAATATCCTTAGCACCCATGACCTTGGCACCTACCTTGGGTTTCCCTTGTGCCACCGTAAGCCGTCAAAATCCACGCTCCTTTTCATCATTGATAAGATGACCTCAAAACTGTCAACCTGGAAAGCAAAAGCCCTTTCTAAAGCGGGTAGAATGATTCTTATTAACTCTACTTTACAAGCAATTCCGAGATATTTTATGCAACTCATTGATTTTCCTATTTCTATAACAAAAAAAATGGATGCTATTTGTAATAATTTTTTTTGGAGTGGAAACAATACTACAAACAAAATTACTTGGATTGCTTGGGAAAAAATTTGTCGACCAAAGGATGAGGGTGGGCTCGGTTGTTTGTCTAATAGGACTATTAACAAGATTAGCCTAGCTAAGCTTTGTTGGAAATTAGATAATAATACTATGTGGGCTGCGGAAATCTTGCATGAAAAATATGTCAATAATAAAGCCCAACCTACTAGCTTTAAGTTGGGCTCTCACCTTTGGAAGAGTGTGGGAGTGGGATGGAATGAGTATGTTAAAAGTCTGGCTTGGCGGGTAGGCAACGGGGCTAACATTAACCTGTGGGAGGACAGATGGTTGCACGGGGAAAGATTAAGGGCTTATATTCAGGGTCCCTTGACATTAGCAGAAAGTAAGATGAAACTTTGCACTCTAAGGTCTGTTGATATTTCTAGGGTCACCTCCTTTGACCTCACTGATAGCCTAGTCCGCAAGATTAGGAATGTTGGTTTTTCAAACAAGGAAGATGAGGTCTTCTCTACTTGGACTGATCTTTTAAAGTTTGATTCGAAAAAGGCCTCGAAAGACATTAGAGGTAGCCCAACTGTAAACAAGAAGGAGTGGGATTGGGTGTGGAAAGCTCCTGGACACCCGAAATAAAGATTTTTTATATGGAAATTATGGTGGGATAGAATGCCAAATAATAGTAACATAAACTATAGGATTAACAATGCTCCTGCGAATTGCACTTTCTGTCAAAACGTAAAAGAAGATATGGATCATATCTTGAGAGGCTGTCCGCGAGCGAAAGAAATCTGGAATAAACTTAGTATTAACATCCAACTAAATACTCCCTTTAAAACTTGGTTCAAAAGTATGATGTCGTCTTCAATCGTGCCTCCAAAAAAGTTAATTCCCATTAATGTTTTATTTGTCTTTGTTTCATGGGCTATTTGGGGTAGAAGAAATTCATGGCTTTTCAAAAAGAAAAACATCAGTTCAGATGTCCTCATTAAAAACTCCACTTGGGCCGCCACCGAATGGTTCTTTACCCAGAACCAAACTAAGGTGGGTAAAGCTCCCAAAAATAACGTTTCTGTAGCCTGGATCCCTCCTCCGCCAAATCACCTAAAAATAAACTCTGATGCTTCCTTTTTCGCTGATACTAACCTTGCTTTTTTGGGTATGGTATGTCGTGATCATTTGGGAAATTGGGTTGAGGGCCAACAAATGGCAAGTACTACAACAAGTGCTATTGAAGCGGAGCTGAAAGCGATTATGCTCGCTATTAAGTGGGCGAAAAGGAAAAATTGGTTACAATGTGTTATATCAACGGACTGCCTTAAAGCTTTTAAGGCCATTTCTGACTCTCACTCTATGAAAAACTACCTCTCTTATTTGATTGACCCTTGCAGGGAGTTGCTCCAAGAGCACGTAGGCGTTAGTCTCATCCACGAAGGAAGAGGAGCAAATAGCCTAGTGGACAGCCTGGCTAGGGAGGCTAAAGGGAAGACGGATGGCTTGGAAATTATTTGTATTTTGAGTGACCCTCCCCCGGTTTGTATGAATATTTACCTAAAAGAGAAACTAGACTCTCCTATTTCGCTGCTTTCTAACACTTATGCGGACCTCCCAGGTTCTTCCTTGGGGGGATCTTTGCTTAGTTTGAATGGTTTGAGATTATTTAATGTTATGTTTATTGGAGATATTGGAGATACTGGAGATAATAAGTAGCTTGGTTTACAAGTTATTAACAATGTAACAAACTGATAGTTAGTTGTTACTTTCTGTTATGCTTAGCTGGCATTCTGTTATGCCTCATTAGCAGCATACTACTCTCTATAAATACTTCTCCTACCTTGTAATAATCATTCATTCAATATTATTACACTTTCCTTCCTTCTGCTACACATCTAATTGTCTTAGATACTGGTATTATAACATGGTATCAGAGCTTATTTGCTCGATTCTGCAATGAATTCCGTGACAATTTCATATTGTGATTTCTGGTAATATCTTTCCCTTGATTCTAGGATTAACAATTGTTCTTGCGCAATTGTTAATCATTGTTGTTGTTGTTGTGATTGAAGAATTTCAATTTCTGTGTTGAAATTCTGTCTTCAATTTTTCTGAGAATTTCAAATTCTGTGTTGAAATCTTGTTTGATGAAAATGTCTAGTACAAATGCAAATGTTGATCCTACTACTGTTCTTGGAAGTGTGTATTATATTCATCCTGCAGACAACAGTAATACAAAACTCGTACATGATTTGTTTGATGGTAACTGTTACAATGATTGGAAAAGATCAATGTTGTTGAGTTTATCCTCTAGAAACAAGCTAGGTTTTGTTGATGGAACCTTAATTTGTCCAGCTGCATCTGATGCAAATTACAAAGCGTGGCAGCGCTGTAATGATCTTGTAGTAGGATGGCTTCTTTTTTCTTTAGAAAAGAACATAGCAAAAAGTGTCTGGTATTGTAGAACTGCAAGAGATCTTTGGAAAGATCTCGAGGAAAGATTTGGTCATACATCCACTACACAACAATTTTCCTTAGAGGAATCTCTGTCTGAGTTGCAGCATGAAAAGAATGAACCAATTTCTGCTTTCTTTACAAAGATCAAGACCATTTGGGATGAAATGGATAGTATTGATCCTCTTCCTGTGTGTAATTGTACACATTGTACCTGTTCTTTAACTCAACAACTTCTGAAATCACAACAAACAAAAAGACTTTTGATGTTTCTTATGAAACTAAATGATGATTTTGCTATGGTTAGAACCAATATCCTCATGATGGAACCACTTCCTACAATAACAACTGCCTTTAGAATTTGTGTTCAAGAAGAAAAACACAAAGAAGTCAGTAATATTGTTCAAGAACCTTTGGCCCTTGCTTTTGATAGAAGGAAGTTTCAAGACAAGTTTTCTAAGCCTGGTTCTCAATTTCAGTTTACCAAACCTACATCACACAGTATTGAGAATCAGAAACTTCATGCTAGTGCCAAGAAATTGCAATCTTCTTGGTTCTGTGAATACTGTAAAACTGCTGGCCATGGAGTAGAAAGATGTTTTAAACTACATGGTTTTCCTTCCACCTGGAATAAAGATAAGAAAAGTGCTCATATGGTGCAGACTATTGATGATCCTGATCCTATTTCATCTGAATCTCACTCTCTTGATTATTCTGCTACTGATTCTGTCAATACTACTCTTAGTGCTGATCAATACAAACAATTATTGACACTCTTGAGCAAGCAAAGCCCAGATTATGGTGGTGATGATCACCCAGAGCAATCACAACAACCTACCAGATTTGCTAATGCCTTCTTAGCAGGTAAAATCTGTCTTTTGTCAAGTTTAAATTCTGAATGGATTCTTGACAGTGGTGCAACTGACCACATTTGTCATGATTTGACACTATTTGAATCTTATAATGTCATTAGTGATAATTCTCCCACTATCACTATCCCTGATGGTAAACAAGTACCTGTAGCTCACATTGGTACAGTAAAATTCAATGATCACATTGCTCTTAAAGATGTATTACATGTGCCTGGTTTTCAATTCAATCTTATTTCCATTCACAAATTGTGTATGGATATGAAATCTGAAGTGATCTTTAATGCTACTTCCTGCATGATTCAGGGGCCTCAGCTGACCCATCCACAAGCTCTTGTTAACTTGAAGCAAGGCTTGTACTGCACTAAACTTCAGAATGTTCATTTTTCTTCAGCTTCTCATATTGCTCAAGCTAGTATTCTATCTTCTTGTAATAAACTAGCTAAGTTGTGGTACTTAAGATTGGGTCACTTACCTTTTAGCCAACTCAAACACATTAAGCCTGATATTGATTTTAGCCACATTTCAGATTGTTTTTGCCAAATTTGTCCTGCAGCCAAGCAAACAAGGCTGCCTTTCCCTCATAGCACCATCAAAACTTCTACACCTTTCCAATTAATACATGTTGATGTATGGGGACCTTACAAGACATTAACTCACAATGGTTGTAAATTGTTTCTTACCATTGTAGATGATTTTTCAAGATGTACTTGGATACATTTTATAAAACATAAATCTGATGCTTCTCATGTCTTGCAAAATTTTATTGCTTATGCTGACACTCAGTTTCAGTTACCTGTTCTTGCTGTAAGGTCAGACAATGCTAAGGAACTTACTGAAGGTTCTATCTTACATTTCTATACTTCCAAAGGTATTATATGCCAGAAAAGTTGTGCTCACACTCCACAACAAAATGGAGTTGTGGAGAGGAAGCACAGACATTTACTGGAGACTGCAAGGTCCTTATTCTTTCAGTCCAATTTGCCTCCTTCTTATTGGGGAGAGTCTGTGCTTGCTGCTGCACATATCATAAACAGGACACCTTTGAAATCTTTAAATTATATTTCTCCTTACTCTAAATTATATGGTGTACCTGCTGATGTCAATTATTTGAGAGCTTTTGGTTGCTTGTGTTATGTTTCTACCTTGAAACAACACAGAAGCAAATTTGATCCCAGAGCCCAACCTTGTGTATTCCTTGGATATCCACCACATCAAAAGGCATACAAAGTTCTTAACCTCCACACTATGAAAATCCAGATCACCAGAGATCTCATCTTTCATGAGACTCACTTTCCTTTTCATTTTTCTAAAACTTCACATACTGCATCTTTTCCCTTCTTTCTCCCTACTTCTACTATTTCTACTCCTCTGTCATATTATGATCTCCCTGACATTTTTTCTTCTACTGAAACTGACATCTCACCACCTCCACATCCTTCTACTTCTCCTATTACAGATACTCCTCTTTCTCCTCCACATCCTTCATCTCCTCCTCATTCTATTCCTTCTACTTCACAACATACCTCACCTCCTGTTAGAAAATCTTCCAGAGTATCTAAAATACCTTCCCATCTTCATGACTATCAGTTTTCTTTACCTAAACACAACACAGCAAATCTCTCTCATAAATGGAATTTTGTTTCCTCTCTACCCTCTTCTCATATATCTCTTATTTCTTCCCTCTCTAATATTTCTGAACCACATTCTTATCAAGAAGCCTCTACTGATCCTAATTGGGTCAATGCTATGCAAAAGGAATTACAAGCTCTCTCTGATAACAATACTTGGGATATTGTTCCTCTTCCACTTGGTAAAAAACCAATTGGATGCAAATGGGTGTATAAGGTTAAGCTCAAAGCTGATGGCAGTTTGGAAAGATACAAAGCCAGATTAGTGGCTAAAGGCTTCACTCAGAAATATGGCATTGATTACCAGGAAACTTTTTCTCCAGTTGTGAAGATGACTACAGTGCGCAGCCTCTTAGCTATTGCTGCATCTAAAGGCTGGGACATCTTCCAATTAGATGTCAACAACGCATTCTTACATGGAGACCTTCATGAGGAAGTATACATGAAGCTTCCTGAAGGCCTTTCTAATCCTCTCAACCATGTATGCAGATTAAAAAAAGTCAATATATGGCTTAAAACAAGCTTCTAGGCAATGGTTTGCCAAGCTTGTGTGTGAGCTCACTCATCAAGGTTTTCTTCAATCAAAGCATGATTATTCTCTTTTCATCAAGAGAACATCTGAGCATCTCACTGTTGCAGCTATTTATTTTGATGATATAATCATCACAGGGACTGATTCCTCTTCTATTGCAGCCCTTAAAACTCATCTTGACATTGTGTTCAGTATCAAAGACTTGGGCAAGCTTCACTATTTTTTGGGCATTGAGGTGAGTTATACCTCTGATGGTATCACATTGACTCAACAGAAGTTCACCAGGGAACTTCTCCAATTTGCTACTCTCCCTCCTTCCAGATCAGTAGCTACTCCTCTCCTACTGAATCTCAAGCCTCTTGCTGATGAAGGTGATCTCTACAATGATGCAGAATACTACAGAAGTCTAGTAGGAAAACTGAATTTCCTAACACATACTAGACCTGATCTTAGTTACACAGTGCAGACACTTAGTCAATTCATGCATGCACCAAGGGTTCCTCACTATAATGCTCTTATTCATGCACTAAGATATGTTCAGTCCACTCCAGGGAAAGGCATACTTCTTAAAGCATCTGATCAATTATCTCTACAAGCTTACAGTGACAGTGATTGGGGAGCCTGCCCTAACTCTAGGAGATCCATCTCTGGCTATGTTCTTCTCCTTGGATCCTCACCTATTAGTTGGAAAAGCAAGAAGCAATCTACTGTTTCTAAATCTTCATCCGAAGCTGAGTATAGAGCTATGTCCAATGCAGCATCAGAGATAACTTGGTTAGTTTGGTTGCTTGAAGAATTGGGAGTGCACCAACTCAAGCCTGTTTCTCTCTTCTGTGACAATCAAAGTGCTATACATATAGCCCATAATCCTGTGTTCCATGAGAGAACAAAGCACATAGAAATCGATTGTCACTTTACTAGAGATAAGATCATTGAAGGGCTCCTAGAAGTTCACTACATGCCTACTGGTCAGCAGCTAGCTGACATTTTTACAAAAGTGATTCCTTCCTCTCAGTTTCAACAGCTTACTTCCAAGCTTGGCATGATTCAGCCTTCTGCTTCTTCCCTGCCTCGCTTGAGGGGGGGTATTGGAGATATTGGAGATTCTGGAGATAATAAGTAGCTTGGTTTACAAGTTATTAACAATGTAACAAACTGATAGTTAGTTGTTACTTTCTGTTATGCTTAGCTGGCATTCTGTTATGCCTCATTAGCAACATACTACTCTCTATAAATACTTCTCCTACCTTGTAATAATCATTCAGTCAATATTATTACACTTTCCTTCCTTCTGCTACACATCTAATTGTCTTAGATACTGGTATTATAACAATGTTGCTCCTTTTCCTAAAAAAAAAAAAAAAAGAAAAAAAGAATGGTTGTACGTGTGAAGAGTTTTAGGCTTGATCATACTTAGACACTACACCAACCTCTGTTGTTTATTGTTGTATGATATCCAAGTTCTAGTAGGTTTGAATGTGCCCTAATTCACCTTTCTTTAAATGCCTATGAATTGTGCTTAGTGCATATATTTATTTAATGAAGTAGCTAAAGATCTATTTGTGTATATCTATTTCTTAAAGGAACTTAGCTCCGCACAATGGAGCTACATCCATTAGTTCCCGTGATGCAATATGGTCTGTTGCTCTTTTTCAAACAACACCAATACTCTTTGTGGAGCTAGAAGCCTAAAATATCAGATGTTGCCTTTATGGAGCCACATGAAAGTTCACCATATCTTTTCCTACCCTGCATAAACTGAACAACTAGTTGCCTTGTTTTCTTTTTGAGCCTTTGACTTTGGCAATGATTAGTTAACTGTGGTGGAGTGTTTATAGATACTGCTACTAGAAGAAATATTTCTAAATTGCTCAAACTCTTATGCCATAGAAGTTCACTGGAAAAAAAATGGAGAAGAGATCAAATGGCGAAGAAGAAACTTAAAGATTGATTTTCAAATGCATATATGAAGTTCCCTCCCTTTTTGTAATAGTGTAACTGAATGATATACTTCATTAATGAAGTACATAAAGTTACTTTTTAGCACTTGTAATTTTGTATTTTAATTTGGAAGGGAAATCCAAATTATCTTAAAGTGATTACAACGTGGCACCCTCCGGATTTCTCTTCTCTCTCCTCCTTTTGTTTGCTCAGCTGGCCTACTCCCTCCATTCTCCTTGATTTTTGTAGGAATGGTAACAAGCAAAAACTTAGAAGAACAGAGGGAGTACCGAGTGATAGGGGTGTTCATGAGTGGTTAACCATCTCGAAATAATATTTTGGTTCGCTCTTTTTGCGAACAGTAACTGTATAGACTGGTTACCACCTAAGGGGTTAACCGTTTTTTTGGGTACGGTTTTTCGGTTAACCATTAACCGTTATTTAAGTTATACTATTATAATTTACTTAATGTACATATATTTTTTTTTTGTGCATATATTTAATATCATATATACTTTAATATAAAATGTATTATAAAGTAGATAATAAATCTATTTGAAAATCGTAATTAACACTAAGAATTCACTCCATTTCCTAAATATAGTATTTATATTAGTACTAGAGTTTCCAAATAATCACATACTTCCTCTAATTGTTATAAATTAGTAACAAATATTAGAATTAATGTAATTGTTTAAAAATGTCTTACAATAATAAGATGGAGAAAAAATATTTCGGTATTTCGGTTATTTACTCAAAAATCATAACCATAACCGTACCGTTTAATCGTTAATTTTATCTATTTGGTAATCGTACCGTCAAAACATTTTTTTACAGGTAAGGTTACCACCCATTTTGATCGATTTTTCGGTATTCCGGTTTAATTTTTTGATTTTTGTTTTTTTGAACACCCTACCGAGTGAGTATAATATTAGTTATAACATTATTAATTATATTAATAATAGCAGTAGTAGAGTAGTAGTAATAATAATAATAATAATAATAATAATAATAATAATAATAATAATAATAATAATAATAATAATAATAATATAATAATAATAATAATAATAATAATAATAATAATAATAGTAATAATAATAATATATATATCAATAATATATGATAGATAAATATAAAAAATAATAATCATAATAATAGTAATAATACTAAGAATAATACTAGTAATAATAATTAATAATGAAAATAAATATGATAATTTAGATAATATAAACAATAAAAATATATTACTAATAAATATATATAGAATATAATATGTTATTAATAAGAATAAATATAATAATAAGAAGGAAAAATAATAATGATAACAAAAATAGTAGTAATAATAATTTAATAACTGTAATACTAACAACGTTACTATCTCAAATAATAATAATATTAATAATTATATCATCACAACGTGATGAGTTAGAATGTGCTAAACTGGAAAAATACTGAAATTGGTTTTGTTGTACATAAATTAATTTTGCTGAACTAAAATCAACTGAAATTAATTTTGTCGAACTGAACTGGAATTTGTTGTAGTTAAGCTCAAAAGAATTGTGCCTAAGTTAATCAATTTTGTTCATGACAGGAGGATTTTGGAAAAAAAAATTGCAAGCTCACAATTCCTTCCCTTTCACCCCTCCCTCCCTCTCCTTCCTTATTCTTTTACTTCAGCATACTATCTCTGTGCTTTTTTTTTTTTTTTTTTTATCTTTCCTACTTTACTATTCGAGTTTGCTAATGTACTTCTTTAACTCTAAGTGTTTCTCATTACATATAAGTAAAAATTATAACAACTGAATATTAATTAATGATTCATTGAAACGAATCAAACAAGACCCCATACGACTATATTTTTTTCTTGTCTATTGAACAAAGTTTACTAGATTCTCTCCGATTGTGAACAATATAATATCAAGATTTCAAGTGAGAAAAGATTAAGATATATAGAGTGAGTACCATCCAAACAAATCGTAAAGTCTTTTGGATTAGCGTATATTGATATCTATTAATGCTTGAATCAAGGGATAAAGGATTTGGAACAGTAAATGGAATTATCATGGTTAATCATGTATTTTTGCTATTTATTCTCCCTTTGTTTTTTTAAAGCTCTACTCGATAATTATAAATACACATTTTATGGAAAATTGGAGAGAGTGTATAAAAAGTGGGTCCATGGTTTCTTTATTTTTTTTTTAGTGAGAATAGATAATGCAGTTTTATTATATTTTAAGGGAGATAGAAAACATGGAATAAAGAGAGAGACACAATGATGATTACAACTTTAAAAAACAGAAGGAAAATAAAATTGAGTATAACTTTAAAAATGGAGGTACTAGTTGGTGACTAAGAGAAACCATCTACACCTATTAAATTACTTGAATGGACCAAACAATACTGAGGGCACACAATGAGGAGAGAAAAGTCACTTCACATGAACAAAGTAGATCCATCATAAAACCGTATAAAGTGAACATTATCTCTCTCTTGGTTTTTTAAAACAGGACACTCAATGTGACATACAATATGCTGCATTTATTTTAGGAGTCTCAACATGTCCGCTCCTAACGCTAATGGTTCCGTGATGGAAGAGTTGATGGATTCTCCATGAAGAGTCTTTTTCCAAGATCATCCAAAGTTGGAAGGAAGAAATAATTGTTAGCTGCACTTGGGGTGAGTTCAAGATATCTCCTCCATCACTTAAGTCAGTTACGTCTTAGCCTAAAGGATGCAATATTTTGTGATATATTTTAGTGAAAAAAAGAAAAAGAAAGTACGAAAAGTGCTAGAATGTCCTCTTACCCAATACGACTTGGGTATTAATAGATACTACCTCTGTTTTTATTTTATAGTTGCAACAAATGCTTTTTTACACAAATATTAAGAAAAGAGGACAACGAGTAATATTTAATCCAAATTTATTGCGACTGAAAAAACAAAAAAAGTAATTTAATTGTTCTACATAATGATCGTTTTACCTTATCTTTTCTGGGTAATTGTATAAGTAGAATCAACAAAAATGAACCCTTAAACACTAAGACCATCTCATTTAAAGTTTATGCTATATATCTTCATTCCTTTCCTCCATAACACAATCCTAATAAATAAACGACTTTGATCCTGCGGGGCACATACTATTGGCCGTATATGGTCGACATGGACCATTAGAGATCACGTTGCCATGAATTGTTTTGGCTCTTGAAGGACATAGGAGCATTATTCATTTGGGTCTCGGCCCATGCATTGATGGTAACTATGGACTAGGATTCCATCCCCGTACGATTATATTTTTCCACCTGCGAATAGTCAGTTTGTCATAACTCTGACTTTGTACCCATTCCGGTTGCAAAGTGGTCCAACTTATTTCACTCAAATTAAACCTACTGATGGTAATTTGGCTTTCTTATGATTTTTCTTCGGCATATGTCAACTTGGACGCGATAGTTTTTGGCTGCTCTCTACCTGATTTAGATCTTCTAATAGACTCTCAAGTCTCAGCATGAAAATATCTTATAATGTGAAAAGTAGAATATAAAGCTTTGTTTATTGTTATTGAAAAATAATTGAATGTAATACCGATAATTGAGGCATTTTAAGTTCCAAACTACTTTCTTCGTTAGTAAAAGTTGTTAACTTTTGACATTTAAACGCTTAACAACGAAAAACTTTGACTTTCAATTAAATATCTATTAGTGTAAATATTATAAAGTTAATAATATATTGATATAAATTCAACACCATCTTACATACTTTATTTTATTGGATATATTAGTTAAAATATTTTATCAAGTTTCCATATAATGGAAAAGTCAAAATATTACAACATATAAAAAAAAATAGAGAAATTAATTATTTTTGCTTTCAAATAACAAATAGGAGGGATTATGCTTACAAGTTACATAACCTATCAAACTAGAAATTCTCAAATGTCCAATTTTGAAGATAGCAAGTCTTCTGTAAAATCAACATAAAGTTAATGTAGGACCACCTAATTTTTTTGCTCTAATGGAGTCTGTTATTAAATAAGGGTCAAATTTGTAAATAGAAAATCAAATAACAAACAATAATGACACAAAAGCACACAAGTCTTAATGCGACAAAACAAATTCCTCACCACACTATATTTACTCAATCAAAGTAATAGATCATATAAGTTCGACACTTATCACATTTAAGTTTATTATGCAATTAGTTGTTAACACACACTTTAACAGAGAGCATATACACTCCTATTTATAAGACTTTGTACTTCTGAATCCTAGAACAACTAGAATTAGGAAACTAACAACCAACCTAGTATCAACCAATAGATATTCTATAAGAAGTAAATGTATTTCTGAACTTCCCTAATACATCTATCTAGTAAGTAGGAAATATTATGAAACTAAGATATTGAAAGAAAAAATGAAACTAAATAAACCTAACAAAACAAGTCAGAAGTTTCACATAGCATATTTGTAATTAGCTGACCACTGCAGGGACCATTCTAGGAACCAACAGCTGAAAATCGTAGACCATATGACAATAAACCACCTTATGAATTTGGTTCTTTTAATATATATATATCCGAACATGCACTAGATTTACCACTATATTAGGCTTGAAATCTTAGCAGTGTCTGTATATAAACTAAAGATATAACTTTTTAAATTAAAAAAGGTTGCTTTTTACCTTGATGTTATCTATTATGATTGAATGACCAATTTAGGACTAAAGCTTATCCTTAACTTACTAAACTATTAAAATATTTCATAGGAGACTTTGTATTTGATGAGGACAATGTATAACCTCAAGATCACAAGGTTCATGAGTGAAAATACATAGGGGCTAGTAGGGGCATGGCCCCTGCATCCCACTTCCAAGGCCCATATTGTTTTAGTTAGGGACTTAGGACCATGCAAATATTCTTTATTAAAAGAGGTCTTTTACTTGAAGAAGATTGTTGGTTTGGTAGTTAATGACTTGGTGAAACGTTTAAGTGATTAATAAGAGGTCAAGTCTTCTGGACAACACAAATTCTACTCACTCTCTCTTTCTTTATCTTTCCTTTCCGCTATTTATTATAAAGTAATGGCTATCCAGCTGTCGCAATTATAAATTTTTGTTCTCTCTCTCTAATAAGGTCAAATTTTTTCAATTGCAGTTTTAATAATAGGAATTTTCCTTACGTTTCTCTCTATTCTTAAGTCTCAGTCCCCTAAATACTAGGTGAATAATACCGGGCTGAAGTTTACCCGGAACCTTCTCATTATCATTATTAAGATAATAAAATATCTCAAAGTTATAATTTCTTTTTTGGCGTAGAGTATGATGTTTGATAAGATGATACTTCGACCTTGCATATCAGTTTGAGATTAAATTAATCTATTTTTCAAGTTGGTATAGTTGTTGCTGGTGACTGCGATACTAAGCTCCTTTCCATTTCATGTTTATTATGGATAAATATAATATAATTATTTCGTCGCAATGCTTCTAGAAGATATCAGTAGTGCGATACAAAACATCAAGCAATGTTGCTTGAAGATTTTGCTAAATCTGGATTTTTCCATTATTTACAAAATTTTATATTCATGAGAATAATAGTTCTGAAAATTCTGGAGTCAAAACGGTGATTGCAGCACCTTCTTCTGTTTTACTTTTTACCATCAGCTGCCCCTCGTCAACGTGGCCAGAAAATCTTATTCTTATCGTACAACTCTGATAATTTTTAGTATAATTTAAGGGATAATTCCTTATCTTTATAGAGTGTATTATTTTATTAGTAATTATAGAGAGAGATAGTAACTATTAGAGCATGAGCAATGGCATAGTTTTACTTGGTCTAACAAAAAGTAAAACTAGTCTTAATTAGTCTAACCATTGGGACACTTGGTCCTTGGAGCTGGTTGGTCTAGAATTCCAGACCAAGAGCTCCTCGGATGGCGTGCACACAACAAATAAGGAGCAGCCACGTGGCGAAGAAAACTGGGCAAAAAAAAGGTGAAACGCTGGGTTTTGGGTGAAAAAGGCGGAAGAAAGCAAGGGAAGTTAAGCGTTTCGGAACCCGTGGGGCAAAGGAGCTGACGAGCTGTCAGTGGCTCTGACGCGCGTCAGATGACACTGAGCAGCAAATCAGCTGCTGCCAAGTGTCTTCCGCCAGCTTTTTTTTTTGTTTTTAATGCACGCAATTCTGCTGCCAGCTTTAACGTTGCAAATTGTAACTTTGCTTCCCATAAAACAGTAATTTGTAACGTTACAAATTTTGTAACGGTAAAAAAAAAAAAATGACGTTAAAATTAAAAAAAAAAATTACAATAACGGCTATAAAATATTTTTAGCTATAAATTGAGCCCAAATTTCATATATTTTACCACACCTCTTCCTAATATATTTTTTATCTAATTAGCTCTCTACCTAATATTACTTAAAGTAAGTCAATATTATGGATTCAAATAATCCTAATTACTCCCAAAATAATCCAAACCCCACAAAATCCCCAAAATAATTTCCAATTCGATCCAAGTGTGCTACAAAATCCAGAATTTCAAAGAATGTTTATGTTTTTTCAAAGCCAATCGAATTACCAAAATTCTCAACAAGCTACACAACAATCTCCACAAAGTTCTAATCATCTATCCCAACAACAAGTTCAACCATCTTTTCCTATATCCCAACATATTTCACAACAACATGAACAACCTAACGAAAACGACGATGTAGTTGAAATCCAATCACAGGAAAATGAAAACACCCCTACTTCAAAAAAAGCCACAACATCAAAGTTTCAATGGAGTGTAGATGAAGATCATGCACTCATTTCGGCATATCTAGAGTTGGAGGAGATGTGTTAAAGGGAACCGACCAAAATGGTGACGGTTTTTGGGGTTCGGTATTTCAGAAGGTTGAAGAGTCACGACGACTCAATCCAACTTTACGCCAAGGACATTCAAAGCTATCACTAGTCGTTGGAAAAAAATCAACGGAGATGTGAATGCATGGGTCGGGATATATACCGAGGCGAAAAGGAAGAAGGGGTCCGGCTGCAATGTTGAAGACGTCCTGACTGAAGCCCGTGAGATGTGGATAGAAGTCCATGGGCCCCGATTTACATTGGAGCATGCATGGAATGTTCTGAAACACTACGACAAATGGACAGATGGCACCCAAATGAGCGGCGGAAGCTCAAAAGGGTCTGGTCCAGATGAAGGTGAGAGCTCAATACGTCCTGACGGTGTCAAGAAAGTCAAGAGTAGGAGAAAAGCCCCAATATCCAGTTCTACATCTCCATCTCCATCCTCTTCGGAATTTACGAGGAGGATTCGTGTGGGAGAGGACTTACTTGAGTATCAAAAGGAGCGTGATGCCTTGAGAGAATCAACGAAAGAGGAAGATAGAAAGTTCAAAATTTGGAATATATTAATGGCTAAGTCTTCCCTTGATCCGGATGAGAGAGAGATGTATGAAAAACTTAAGCTACAATTTAAGGACAAATATGTTTAGTTAGTGTTCATGTTTTTAAATTGTTTTAGTTTGCAATTTAGTTGTATTGTAATTTTTAATTATGAATATGTATGTGTCTTAACTTTTGATTATGAATGTATCATTATCATTATCATTATCATTAACGTTATAATTATTTATTACCATATCATCATTGTTTTCATTATTATTATTATTATTATTATTATTATTATTATTATTATTATTATTATTATTATTATCATTATTATTATCATTATTATTATTATTATTATTATTAGTAGTAGTAGTAGTACTACTGCTAGTAGTTGTTGTACTAGTATTAGTAGTATTATTGTTATTATTATTATTGCATTGAATTGTCTAATCACTCACAAATAGTACTGCATTGAATTGTCAACTCACCTGACGTTGAATAGTATGATGCATAGTGCCGCATTGAATTGTCTACTCCTACATTGCATTGAATTGTCTGCACCTACATTGCATTGATATGTCTAATCTGTAAATGAATTACTGTTATGCATCATATGATGGATTTTTCCTATATAATAGAGCATAACTTCAACAATAAAATCACAACTCCATTCACTTTTCCTCTCAATTTTTTTGTTTTCTAGAAAGCACCTCTTCAATCAACATATCTCCAAAATGAACTATGATTCAAGTTCTCTAGTTCAGGTTCTGAGTTTTTTAATTACATGGTTCAAGATTACATAGAATGGAGTCAATCCGTTGATGCTGAGCAACAAAATGAAGAGAAATTGTACCCCGCACTAGAAATTTGTGCGTAGGGAACGTGAGGAAGCTCATGAAAGATTGTTTCATGATTATTTCAGCAACGAACTCTATACCCCGAGAATATTTTTCGTCGTAGGTTCGTATGCATAGGCTGTTTCCTTCGTATTGTCGAAGGTGTAACAATTCAAGATGCTAAATTCTTTGTGCAAAAACCAGATGCTACTGGAAGGATGGGTGCATCTAAACTACAAAAATGCACAGCGGCTATCAGGATGTTGGCATATGGTTCATCATCTGATGCTGTTGACGAGTACCTGAAAATTGCTTCAAGTACCGCTAGAGAGTCCTTCTTCATTTTGTCGAAGCGGTTGTTGCTAGATTTGGAGATGAATACTTGAGGAAGGCAAATGCAAATGACATTGAGCGTCTCCTACATGAAGGCGAGCGTCGTGGCTTCCCAGGCATGATGGGAAGCATCGATTGCATGCACTGGAACTGGAAGAATTGTCCTCGGGCTGGAAAGGAATGTATCAAGGAAGAAGCAAAACAGCAACCATAATCTTAGAAGCGGTTGCTTCAAGTGACTTATGGATATGGCATGCTTTTTTTGGCACCCCGGGTTCATGCAATGATATAAACGTATTGCAGAGGTCTCCCGTCTTTGATGATGTCCTACAAGGAAGAGCCCCAGAGGTCAACTTCTCGTGAACGGGACAACTTATAACATGGGTTACTATCTTACTGATGGCATCTACCCGAGATGGTCAACATTCATCCCCGCAATAAAGCTCCCCAAACCCCCAAACAAAGACTATTCACACAACATCAAGAAGCTGTTAGAAAAGATGTAGAGCGTGCATTTGGAGTATTGCAAGCTAGATTTGCAATCATTCGTAAACCCGCTCTCGCGTGGATAAAGACATATTGTGGAAAATAATCATGGCATGTATCATCATGCACAATATGATTGTTGAAGATGAGCGTGATACTTATCAAAATTACCGAGATCCAAACGAATATGATCAGCTTCAAACTCAAAATAACGAGGGGTCATCTAACCAAGTCGGAGAAGACTCATTCGTTGTGCACAACGGAAGACTCGATGCGCGAAATTTAGGTGCATACATGGAGAGAAGATCTGAGATGCGAGATGCGGAAACTCACATCTCACTAAAAAATAACTTGGTTGAACACATATGGCGTAAGTTTGGGCCTAATCGTCAAGTTGATTAACTAACTTTATTTAATTAATTATGGTTTAAGTTAATTTCAAATTTCATGTATTTGTGTGTGTTAAATTATCTATCTTAGCTTTATGTATCAATCTATCATGTATTTGTGTTTAAATTATCTATGTTTATGTATCAGATTTCATGTATGTGTGTTTTTTTAATTATCTATCTTATGTAATGTGTTCGTTTTTTTTAAATTTATAATGTCAAGTTAACGTAATTTAATTTAAAGTAAGCTAATTAACACATATTTACTATAATCTCAAGTTAACGCTAATTTAATTTAACGTAAGCTAATTAGCTTGTAACGTAATTTAATTTATCGTAATTAATTTAACGTAAGCTAATTAGCTCGTAATTAATTTAACGTAGTCTAATAAGCTAATTTAAATCATCTATTTCATATAAAAAAAATTAAACATTGAATATGGTGGGGTTTGGTAAAAGTAGGAGAGAGAGTATAGGGTGGGGTTTGGTAAAAGTAAGAAAAGAAATAGAAAAACCAAGTAAGACCAACCAAGCCATTGTAACAAAAAAAAGATGAGTTGGTTGGAGTTTTAGTGGGATGTGAGGTGTAAGAAGGAGGGAAGGAGAGAGAAAGAAAAAAGCTCCAAGACCAACCAAGACCAACCAAGCCATTGGTGATGCTCTTATAATGTGTTGTAATAAGTAATTATAAATCCGCTTCACCTAAAGTGCTAAAACATGTTGCAATAAGGGAGTGGAGTATATGTATATTTTTTTTTTGACTGGGAGTGAGCATATATTTAAATATCCCAATCTCGGAGACTAGGATTATCTTGAACCTTTTGTCGCCTTAATCGACATCTTAGTGGTGTTCCTGTTTTAGAATCACCCTCCTCGTCTCCCTAGGTCCTTCCTAGATATATGTAGATATTTATGTAGTGGATTATTATATAATTGGTTACAGGATTAAGAAATGAGTTTTCCTTTTACCTACTTTGTAGGCTAGTTGTGATTAATCTAGTAAAGGCATAAAGTGAATTAGTGAAGTTTAAAGTACTAAGATTTCTTTAATAACGTCTATTAGTCTCCCAGCTTTATTCTCCATACATCATATATATAGATAGATATTTAGAAGAGCCAAACCTTTTGATATGTGCATAGCAAAATTGCTCCAATAAGAGTTTGTCTTTGCTCTTTGCGTCTTGATGCTATATATACATTAGTTTGCTCCACTAGGAGATAGAAATGGCAAAGTGTATGTGTGTTCTTTAACTCGAAACTTAAAACATTACTTCTATAGTTCTATATACTAGCATAATCATGTTGCCTTTCATTATTTTCTTATTAATGAATTATGGAATAAGGATATCGGCATAGTTTCATATTTTACCTGGAATTTCATCAATTACACTATACTTTTCTTCTTTTGAAGCACCTATACTTTTCTGTTGTAATAACTATATATGTCAAAAAACAACTTATGTTCTAAAATTTTGTACCATGATTGATAAGCTTTCAAAGTGATATGATAAGGAGAGATTTCACATCCCGTCATATAAACGTTATAACAAATACAACGACGTATACAATAGTAGATACTGCGTCCAATTTTTTTCATGCTCATAATCAGTAGTGTCATGAAATATACCAATCCTATAATTGAATAGAATTGGAAAGTTCAGAAATTACTCTACTCAAATAATCGGTTTTTCTCAAGAAAGTTCTTTGGCTTCTGATCCTGGTTATGATTTCGACCTATAGCCAAAAGGGAAAGAACGGAGTAGAAAAAGTTGATGGAAAAGAAGAAAAATGTGATTCGTCCCCATTACTTTATGAATCATTTCATTGAATGAACATAGAAAAAGCAAATAAAGAGTTAGAATAATAGACGTGTTCAGCAAAAGGATAATGCCAAGAGATAGACTAACACCACATTAGGTATAAGTTGATTATAGGCAATGTCAATGATTACAGACTAAAATAATCCTTAAGAACGTTTCGTAAGGTCTTCATCTTAGGGTAATAATATTTCATCTCGGTAACGTTTGTTTCTTGGCAAATTTCTATACAGTTTCAGAGGTGGTATTCAGTGATAAAGAATGTTGATAAAGGAAAGAAAATTTTACATAGTGATCAGATTTTGGAGTTTTATACGCGGTGGGAAAAAATTGACATTCTCTAAAGTGACCCTCTATTATTGTATTTGATGGGTAAATGTCACAAATTCTAGCTACTACAAGTTTTTTTTTCTCCAATACTTTGAAGACCCTTGGCCTCCTAGGCATGTGAAGACCCTTGGCCTCCAAGGTTATTACTCATGTCCTTGGACTATCCAAGGCTAGTGCATATACTTGGCCTCCAAGGTCAAGGTTTACGATAACTTGTAGCTTATTATAAATACCCATCATGCTCCTCTTGTTTTACCACACACAACACACAAGAGCTATACACACAATACCCATACACATATTAGCTCAACTTAGATCAAATATTAGTTAGAGAGTCATACCATACTCTTATTATCCTTCGGGGTTGTACTCTCATACCCTTTCATATATTGGATAATATTAGTACTCGTCGTTGTGGGGTTTTTTTTACCTCTTTTGAGGGTTTTTTCCCACGTGATATTACGTGTGTGCTTTTTTTCTACTTTTCTTGTCCATATTTTACCTAATTTTCTCATTATCACTATTTGCTTCCGCTTGCACTCCTAACCCCAACAAGTGGTATCCGAGCCAAATGTTTTGTTTGAGCGTTTTTATCTTTCTAAGATGTCTTTGGTGACAAAATTTGATATCGGGAAATTTGATGGCAAGATTAGCTTTCCAAGTGAAGGCCATTTTCACTCAGAGCGGATTTAGTAAGGCATTAGATGGTAAATCGAAAAAACCATCTAATGTGACCGATGAGCAATGGGAAGAGTTAGATGAGAAAGCATTGTCAGCTCTTCAACTTTGTTTATCCAAGGAGGTGCTTCGTGAAGTCATTGACGAGGAGTCAGCGACAAGTTTATGGTAAGAAGCATGGGCACAATGTTTCCAATTGTTACAAATTAAACAAAAAGCCAGAAAGAGAATAAAATGAAAAGAAGAAGGAGACAGCCGAAGTTAGCGTTGTTGATTCAGATTCTGAAGTTGTGCTTTTAACAAGTTCAACAGGTAAACAACCTATTATTGTAGGTCAGCGAGTCACGTGTCATATTTCGATTGAATTGATTTTCAATTTTAATTTTCTTTTAATTCTAAATGATAATTAAACTAAAAAAAATTAAAATTTAGAAAACTACCCCTTCCCCACCCCTGCTAACACCATGCCCCCAAACCCAAACCCCCTCCCCACCCCTTCATTACCTCTGCTAACACCACGCCAACCCTCCCACCCAAACCCCCTCCTCACCTCTGCTAATACCTACTCCACTTCCCCCTCTACACTGCTAACACATCACTCCGCGACAACCACGCAGCCCAGGCCACCCAAACACCTGGTGCGCAAGTCCAGATCCACCACATCTCACCTTCCCTCCTCCTCTTCGTGACCGGAAAATGGAAAGCTAGGTTAATGGGGGTGTGTGGTGTTCCCTCCTGTTCTTTATGACCGGAAAAGGGAAAGTAAGGATAATGGGGGAGCGTGGTGATCAGAAAAGGGAAGGTTAGTAGAGGGGAATGGATGTGGTGGCCAGAAAAGGGAAATGGAAGGGGATCGGGGGAATGAGGGTGGTGGCCGAAAAAGGGGATTAAAGGAAGGAGGAATGGGGAAATGGTGGCCGGAAAAGGGAATGTGGTTCGAAAAGGGAGAAGGGGGAACGAGGGCGGTGGCCGGAAAAGGGGAAGGGAAGAAGGTTGAAGAATGGTAGGAGTGAAAAGAAAAAAATAAAACATAAAAAATTACCTATTCTTTAGGTCATCGGTCACCTGAACTTGTTAGAAGCGGATACCCCCACAAGGTTAACTTATTCCAGCATTATCCAAAATTTAACTTATTAAAAGAAGACCGCGAAAAGGTTTACTTATTCCCAACAATTTTTCCTATATTTTATAATAATGGTCTTTTTTAATGTTGAGAAAAAGTAAAAATTATACTTGCTCTGTTCTATTTTAAATGAAATATTGGGTGAAATGACACTATTCATTGATCAATTTTGACTTCAATTTATCGCCATTCTATAAAGAAAAACATAGTCAACTAGGATCTTGTTAATTTCATCTCGATGCATACTATCAAATTATAGCTTTTTTATATTATTTTTACGTGTGCACAACGAAAGATATTAATGATTAAAGAAGCACGTTGGGTTGTGTGAAAAAACAAACGTTTCATTTAAAACAGAACGGAAGAAGTATATATTTTTTTTGGTGCTAAACGGAGGAAGTATATATAAATTAAGTAAAATATATTACTAAAACTTGAGTAACAGTTAATGTTTAACTTGAAAACCTTACCAAAAATTCGGTTAACCTTTTAGGTGGTTACCGATTTGAACGGATAATGTTATAGTTCACAAAAATAGCGAACCGTTTACAAAAACGAAATATTGTTTGGAACAGTTAACCGCCCATGAACACCCTATAAATATGGGCAACCACTTCTTTTTGTTAATGGGGGCAACAAACTTGCAAATACAAGAAAAAACATATAATAATTTTTTAGTGCATTGCCAACAAGAAAACATCTAACAATTTATAAGATCCTCTATTAACATAGATACACTTACGTTTAATCCTTAAAAGGAAGAAAATATATGTTCTCCAGCTAAGCAGCTCAAGGTACATGTCAACCATATTATGTTACATGTTTACCTTGCTCATATTATGTTACATGTTATCCTTAAACATATACTCTATATTATAATGTCAAATTATTATATAACATTATTTTTACAAGTTATATTAAAGGGAAAAAAAGATAATGTATTTATGCTCGTGAGTCGTGATCAATATTTCATTTTTACGTGTATGCGACAATGCTATTGTAATTGAATTTATAAAATCATATGTTATATAATGAGTCATATCAATTACTCCATCCGTTTTATTTTAGTTTACTCACTTCATTTTGGGGGAGAACAAGAAGGAAGTACAAAAATATGAAGGAGAAACTGAAAAGGTGGAGAGAGAAATTGAAAACGTGGAGAGAGAAACTGAAAAGTGAGAGAAAGAAATAAAAGAGTGAGTTAAAATATTAAAAAGTGAATGACATGGGTAGAAAAGGAGGAGAAAGTAGATGTAGTATGTTCCCAAAAATAGAAAAAGCAACAGTGTATAGATTAAAAAGAAACGGTCCAAAAAGGAAAGTGTGTAGATTAAAAAGAAACAGATGGAGTATATATTAGGAAAATTCTAAATGTTAGCCCCCAATTTTTAGGTATTTTACATGGTAGCACTTTTTAAAATTTTGTTGTATTTGGTAGCCTCGAAATTTTTGGTTTTTTTACATGGTAGCACTTTTTAAGTCAATTACGTTAAGTTGTCTTGACATTTATCAATCTGGCACGCAAATCGAGACTTTTTGGATATCCAAAACAAGTATCTCTGATAATTTTTTGACAATGAAAGGGGGCAGTTTTGTCCTAAAAGACTTGATTAGAGGAATTGTCTGAAAATGATAAGAAATACTCGTTTTGGGAGCCGAAAAAGTCTTGATTTGCGTGCCAAACTAATAAATGTCAAAACTAACGACAAATTAATGGAATTCATTCTAGAAGTACTAGTATGTAGAAAACCTAAAAGTTCAGGGCTACCAAGTACAAAAAAATTTAAGAAGTGCTACCATGTAGAAAACCTAAAAGTTACTTAAGTCAATTTGACTTATCTTATCTTATCTGATCTTATCTTATGTTATCTTATATTATCGTATCTTATCCGATCTTATGTGATATGATCTGATCTTATTTTATAAGATATTCAATAAGTTAAAATAATTAAGTACTCTCCCTCTCAAATTCGGCAGCTTCCACCAGCCACAGTGCTACTTGATCTTCCTTTGTTTCACCGGTCCCTACCATTATCGTCTACTAAACCGGTTGTACATTAATAAACAATCGATAATATGTCACTCTAATTATTTTAACTTACATTTACGTAGAGTTTTGCTAAATAACACAATAAAATTTCCTTTTAGTGCCCTAAATACAGTATTTTTATGTCGTATTTATATATTTTTATTTTTTTCTCTCTCGTCCCCTTGACTCACTTGCCTAACCCCTCCTCCTCCAATCTCAAAAGCTCACTTCCTGCCACACCACCACCACCATCTTCTTTTCCAATTTCACAATTTCCTTTTTCACACTTTTGACCAATTTTCTTCAGTAGCACTGTGTCAACACCACCACCAACAGCATCGTTGTCGTACCCCCGACACACCACCGCCACCACCACCACCACCCTTTCTTCTCTCCTCTATTTTCTTTATTTAAAGTGAATTTTTTTTTTTAACAAAAGGAGGCGTCTACCATGGACACCCCACCACTGGTATAGGCGTTCATGACAGGCGTCTTACTATGTGGTGGAGCGCCCGCCATGGACGCCTCCCTTTTTTTAAAAAAAAAAATCACGATATAATGAAATGAAGAAAGCAGAGGAGAGACCGAGAGAGTGGGTGATAATGTGGTGGGAGTACGGCGGTGGTGGTGCGGTGGTGGTGGTGTGTCGGCATCGGTGTCCAGTGTAGTGATGTTAAAGAAGATGGGAGGGACAGTGAATGAAGAAGGGGAGAAAATCTAAAAATGGAAAAATACAATATATTATACGTATTTATTAGGACGTTATTAGGAATTTCTAAGACGTCATTTAGCAATCCAGTTTACATATATGCAACACAAACAACAAAGAACATGAAAATCGTTCACTGGAAAGGAACTCAGATTTTGAACATGAATCGTTCACTGGGAAGGAACCCAGATTTCCCATACCTTAATATCACAATCCAAACTACCACTATATATCAAATAAGAAGTACCATAATTTGAAGTATTGTTGGAATCAACAGCAGCAGCTATACACTTAACAGGTTTCATATGTCCTTCTAAAATTGCCAAACATACATACGTGTTGCGAACACCCGACCTTCTCCACACCCTGATCGTCTTATCAGCTGAGCCACTGCACAGCAGATCAGCCACCACAGCCAAGCACAAAATAGCCTTACTGTGTCCTCGAAGCGCACCGACTGCCACCATGTTTCCACCACCGTCAGCCACTCTCTCCCACACTACAATCGACCGATCACATGCTCCGGAATAAAGCACACACCCATCGCTGCTTAGCGCCAATGCATTAACAGCCGATTTATGCTTCTCTAACGTTGCGACTAGAGAGTGTTTTCTCTCTGTTTTGTGCATCTCCCACACCTTGATTGTTTTATCAGCTGATCCTGTATAGACATACCCGTCTTTAGATAAAACGAGAGCGTTGATTGCATCATCATGAGCGTTGGCAACTGATTCTAAGCACCGGAAATCAGAGGTTCGCCAGACTTTAAACGTTCGATCCCACGAAGCCGAGTATAGGACGGTTCCATCATTTGACAAAGCAAGTGCTGATACAGTGTCAATATGATGGACCCAAGTGCATGACTTGTGCCTCCGAATTTGTACATAGTTTTTAGCTGAGACAAGTCTTATGAAACGGTCACTCATCGTAGGAAGAGTGGCTATTTGGTTGATTTCATTTTTGCTTTCCATTTTCCATACACGGATTTTATGATCTTGATGTGCACTAAACAACTTGTCATCTAAAACTACGAGAGATTTGACTGCACCACTTGAACTAGCTACAATATTTGTAGTATTTTCAGCTGGTTCCCTAGGCCAAACCCGGATTTCACCATTGTATGAACCGCTATATAGATATTTTCCGGCTAGAAAAAGGGAGAACACATAGGAGTTGTGGCCTTTTAGGGTGGAAATACATTCGTGGTGTACGGTATTCGATTCTTGATCAAGTTGTTGTTGGGATGATGAAAGAGAAGGGAGAGATTTTATGCTTGGTTGTGAAGTGAGAGAGGATGAAGATGAAGAGGACGAGTAGCCGGATGGAAGGGTATTGTGAGAGTTGGATTGGCTTTCTTCTCTTAAATGGCATGGAAGTGGACAATGGAGAAGTTTCATTTTTGGTTAATTATTTGATTTAAATGTTCAAAAGGAAAGAGATTGTATTATGGGAAGGCAAGGATTATAATAGATGGAATTGTTGTATTTAAAGATGGAGGTTGAAGTCTGTTGAGAATGTATATGGCTAGAGAGGAAAGAGGAAAGTTAACAATAAAAAAAATTATCAGGTCCACAAGATACTGTTGAGAATGTTAGCAGTATGAATATATGATGCTGTACGGATATTGAGTCCAACTTAGCTAGTCGCATAGAGCACTCACCATTGAGCAATTTGTATATGGGTCCATCCGTTTTTGAACTTTTTATTGGTGTCTTTTCAATGCCTTAATAATGCCTAAACATATTTGTCGCTCATTCCAAACTAGTTTCATATTTAATGTAACTAGTGATGGTCAACAAACGTCAGGCTATGTAGGCTGGGTTTGGGTAGGGTCAGATCAAGCGATACCAACCATAGGCTGACAAACGCGGGGTTAAGGATTGACGAGGTGCATGGAGGTTGGTCTAGCTAGGTATCTCACAGGCAAAAATATGGTCTATGGTCGTGGCGGATGAGCGTGGGCCGGGTTAAGGGTAAGGGTTCATTTAGTTTTTCTAGTATGCTACTTATGAGGGGGCTCAAGATGAAGGCAAGTAATTGGGCGAGCTTCACCTAGATAGGGCTGGAAGAACTTGATTCATTGCACCTTGGGTTGGGATCGAGTTAAGTCCAATCTTGAGTATTCAATTTTAACAAAAGTTACAAATAAGGCATCCTAGCTATACAAGTTGCAAATATGGTACCCATGTTAACTTTTGTTAACATGCATTGGGTTGGTAGAGTTGCACGTTCCCCCATGTGCACGAATTCATGTACAATCATTGTTCCTTTTGGCACTTTTTATACTCCATTTTCTCTTTTCGTATTACTTAACCCCCTTCCCCTGTACTTTTTTTCTTCTCAATTACGCCACTTTCTCCACATTTTCTTGTATCATCTTCCTCAAAAGGTGTTTTTTAACACTTTTATCTCATTTGTTGTTCTTTTATGATGGTTGAATACAACCCATGGTTCCCTATTCAAACGAATGTTCCAAACCTCTCTCTTCCAAATGGTAAGTCCTCTAGTTTTTTTAAAATTTCGAATTATTTTGTTTATTTGCATGTTTCGTGTAATGTGCGAAACAACCATTGTTTATTTGTTTGTGTTTGTAGTATTTTACTTATTTAAAGAGTTTTTTTTTAATGTTAAATGGTGTTCTTAACTTATTTAGTATTAAGGGCTTTGTGCTAAAACCGTAGTTAATTTTTTTTTGCTTTTAAGTTAATGTATGTAATTTTATAATACTTGTAGTGAAGTTGATTTATTTAGTGTAGAAGTTATTAAGTTGTTGGCTGATGATCTTAGTTTAGGATGATGCTGAACTCTATATTTTATGATGAACTAGGTTTGACAATCCTAGAGTAAGCACATGAAATCTTCTCATGTTAGGATAATCTGACCTTCCATATATCTTTAGCAAACTGGACTAGGACGCCAGATTGTGTATTGAACTTACTTGCAATAAATGGCGTATATGGTCAAGGTTTGGATATCTAGGTTACCCAGAAGGGCCTAATGGGAGTTTGATACCCGGACACTTGATGATATCATATAAAACAATGGCAGGGACCTAATTGCTTGGCTTGAAAAACATATGACGGTGTATTTTGATGGATTTCCTTTACTATTCAAGGAGGATTAGAGAAGGACAGTTAGTGTTGGTGGTTGTATTTTTGTTGTTGATATGGTGGGTCGGCAGTAGCATTTTTGTGAGGTTAAGCGACCTTCATTCTTATTTTGATTGTTGAATTTAGATTTGTGTCATAGCTGGTTTGAATGTGACAAACAATTATATTTCCTTTTGTGTTTGTCATTGCTATGATACAATACTAGTTTATATCCAATGTAGCTAAACACTATTTGGTTGTTAATGTAAAGTGTTTAAGCCATTGAGTAATATGTAATGAGATCATTTATGGAATGAAATGAATTGATTGTGCTTGTTACACACTCCACTTTGTTTATATGTTATTTAGTAGTTTAAACTGTACATTATACAGAAATTGAGTTGAGTCCTTGTATAGTTGTGCACCATGGGGGATCATGGAGCATGGATTGTGGTGTGGTTTACAATAGAGGACATGTCAAAGTGTTTGCTTAGTTACCTGCCTTTTTTAGTGTGTCACATATTAAGAATATAATTAATAGCCTTGGTTATAGTGATATAGTGAAGCTTCATTATTTGGATCCAAGGAAAGATTTAATATGGTCGAGTATTCGTGTGGTATTAACAATGGAATTAGGTATCTAGATATGATAACAATGCATTTGATCCATTTGTTGTATTGTTACTGAAGTACAAGGTTATACATCTTTATACAAAGCATGAAACTGACCCTAGTGACCCTATTTCACATGAGTTAGATGTAGACACAAGAGAAACCTCTTTTGTTCAGTTACTTACTTCACTTCAATACCAACCATCTGCAGCACATATGACTAATGTAGACATAGACTATGATACAAGTGGAACTGATAAGGATGATGTGGAAGTTATGAATGCAAGGGAAAGGGTGAGGGAAGAGGCCAACAAGCAACCCAAAAAAGAACATTTTTTTTTTTTTTTTGCATTTTTTAGTCCTAAAGGATTCCCGAAAAGGGATATATATATATAAGTATCATTTTTCGTTGCAAATTATGTTTTTTATACAAATATAGAGAAGTTACAGATTTAGGTAAATTTAGTCCTGAAATTTTCTTGCTGAAAGCACCAACAGTAGCTCGTTATGAGTAGCAGCACCTATGGGAATAAAAAAAATTCAGATTTGGAAACTAACACATTAGCCATCCCAAACATGGAAAGTGAATCAACCTTGAAAAAATGGACAAGTAATGACCCTTTTGGTGTCAATTGGCAATTGGAGGTTTTTCCAGCAGACAATATTTAGCATAGGTCACAGTTTAGCTGAGACTAAAAAAAAAAAATTAAGCAAGACAAAGGAAAGCAATAATTCTAGTAATTTTCGCAGCTGATGGTTGTAGAGGTAACGATGCATTTCTTTTTTGTGCTATTTTGACAAGACTGCATTCAGAGCTCCAGAAACTGACAAGGCAATTACCTAATGCATTAAATCGAAATGAGCATTTTATTTGAGCGAGATGCAAAGGTTTTGCGCTAGAAGTTTCAAATTGTTTGATAACCATCTAACTGTAGTACTAGATACTATATATTTTGATAAACATGGTAAGCTACTCTTGAAAATAGAAACGGTAAATCACAGTTCTTACCAAGCCAGGAATCAGGAACAGAGGACCTATAAATCCTAACGTATGCCTATTAATCTAGAATCAATATCAAATAATAGTAGAACAACGAAACTGAAGAAAGCAATAAATAGACACAAAGGAATTTTAACGTGGAAACCCGAGAACCGGGAGAAAAACCACGAACTATGCACTAGGAATCAAAGATGAATATTCAATGGTGTTTACAAGCTCTTAATATTTCTCTAAAGCTTGCTCTCTATCTAATCTTAGAGTAATGCGGCTAAAATAACCTTCGAGAAGTATTTATATGTTATGGATAATAATTACAAGTCCTAAACAATGAAGGAAACCGAAGAAGAGTTGGAAAACGCACGCTCTAGGGCGTCCTTTTCCTTCTCGGCAGTTTACATCACAACATGGCTGTGATGTAGCTCTTCACGCCACACCTCAGTTGTGGCTCATGTTATGATACTCACAACACATACACTCAACGCCTCATTCCTTTATCGATCTTTTCCGAATACTATCTCCACACCATTACCTAACAATCTCCCACTTGGAGATCGGTAAAAGTCAAGATACCCCATAAAATATAAACACCATCACCATTACATCATATTTTCAATTCCTAATGCACCACCTCCTTCGATAATTACAGGATGCCAACTAAGGTTATGCACAACCTTAGTTTGTCAGTACTCACACTCTTGGTGAGCATATCCGTTGGATTCTTAGAACCCAACACTTTCTCCAAACACAACACCTTCTCTTCCACCAAATTACGAATGTAGTGAAAGCGACGTCGAATGTGTTTGGTCCTACAATGATACATAAGATTCTTAGCTAAATGCACCGCACTTTTGCTGTCACTGTAGAGCACAACTCGTTCTTGATGTATCCTAATCTCATCAAAGAAACCAATAACCAACTCTTTCGCCTCCGACATAGCCACATACTCGGCCTCTGTAGTAGACAAAGAGATACACTTATATAACTTGGACATCCAACTAACTGCAGTACCACCAACAGTAGATATATATACTCCGAGGTGCTTTTGCTTGTATCGAGATCTCCACTAAGATCAGCATCAACAAACCCCTCAAGCTTCACTCCCTTCTTCCAGAAGCAAAACCCCATACTAGAAGTATCCTTCAAGTAACTAAGTAACCACTTCACAGCTTCCTAATGTTTCAATCCAGGATTAGATACGAACCTACTTACAACTCCCATTGCAAAAGCAATGTCAGCGCTTGTGCAAACCATAGCATACATTAAACTACCAACTGTAGAAGCATAAGGAACATTCCATCTACTCCCTTTCTTCATCTGTTGTAGGTTAATCCTTCTTTTATCAATTTGAGATCGCTCAGAAGCAGATAATTCATAGGCTTAACATCTTGCACATTAAACCTATTAAGCACCTTGAGAATATACGCTTCCTGAGATAACTTCGACATAACCTATGAAGCAGATAATTTCTGAAAATCCTCATGCCTAATATATGTGTAGCCGCACCTAAATCCTTTATCTCAAATTTCTTGCACAGTTTCTCCTTTACTCCATTAACGACCTCCATATTTGTACCAACAATCAGCATATCATCAACATATAGACGTAAGTAGACATAATCATTTTCATACCTCTGAAAAAGCAACAATGATTGCTATCAGCTCTAACGAACCCACTGCTACTCATGAAGTTATCAAACTTAATGTACCACCGTCTTGGAGCTTGCTTCAAACCATAAATGCTTCTCTTTAGCTTGCACACCAAGTTCTCCTTCCCAAGAACATTAAACCCATCCGGTTGCTTCATGTAGATCTCCTCCTCCAGATCACCATGTAGAAACGCGGTCTTTACATCCATATGTTCCAGGAACATATTCTTTGAAGCAACAATACCCAATAAACTGCGAATAGTAGTAAGTTTTACAACTTGAGCAAAGATCTCGTAATAGTCAATACCATGCTGTTATAGAAACCCCTTCACCACCAATTTCGCCTTGTACCCAATACTCCCATCAGACTCCTTCTTCAATCTAAAGACCCATTTGTTGCTAAGTGCTCTCTTTCATGCAGGTAACTCAGACAACACCCATGTCTTGTTCTTTTCCAGGGACTTCATCTCATCTTTCATGGCTAACTCACACTTAGATGAATTAGTCGAATTCACAACTTCATTATATTATTTTGGTTCACCTACATCAGTTAGTAACAAATAATACATAGAAGGTGAATATCGAATAGGTGCAGACTTCTTCAGGCCAACCTGTGAGACTATTCTCCTTGTACTAGAATGGGAGCCTGTAACTGGTGTGCTAGGAACTTTAGCTCTATCTGAATCACTAATCTCTAGGACATTCGACTCTCCGTAATCAGATTTGATAAGTCGATTTTTAGTTGTATATAGGTAGGTATTAAGTCTCATTTTCATGAAGATTTTAGTGCATCTTAGGTCTAATTGCATGATTGGGCATTCTTTTGAACCATTGTGTTATTTCAAGATACTTCTGGGTACTTCATGTGATTTTAAGGTTATTGAGACCGATTGTGACTAAGAGAAACTAATATGGTTCGTATACGGTCTAGATGGCGGTTTCCTGATGCGAGAAGATAAGTTTGAGTGCTTTGGGCACCAAGACGCACGCCCAAGCCGAATCTCGCTTGTCCACGCACCAAGGTGCACGCCCAAGTGAGATGCCGCTTGTTCGTGCTTTATTGTAAACAAAAACTCAAAAACCTTATTTTTCGCGTGCACGCCCAAGCAGAATTTTGCTTACCCATGCACGGTGTTGCACGCCCGTGCAACTTCTGGCTCGACCGTGCATGATGTTGCATGACTATATTTGCGACTTTTGATTATTTTCTTTTCTAGTTTATGTAAGCAATATTAGGTTTTATTAAATATACTTTTGGAGTACTTTTTCATTATTAGAAAAGAAAGTATTACTTTTAGAGAGCTTTTGAGAGAAAAACTCCATTATTAAATCTTGAATTCTACAAGTTTGATCCATTTAAGTAAATATTATGTTTTCTAATCTCTTTCCTTTATTATTATTATGTCTTTCATTTTATTTATCAATTGCTTTGTTATTTCAATTATGAGTGAGTAGTTTTATAATCTAGGGTTAAATTGAACCCTAGCAATGATTAATACATGAATCCCTCCCATAATATAATCCCAATTTAATGTGATTAATTGTTCCTCCTTGATTGAATTGTGCTTATTTTTATTATCATACTAAGAATAGGTGATTTTAAATTGATTCCTTCTGTCATCTTTTGAATGGGAATGTAATCTAGATGGATTTGTTGATTCAATCAAGAGTATGAGTATCTCTATGGGAATAAGTAGATAGGATTACTAGAAATTTATTTGTGATGTCATGTTTAATGTCTCTTTCTTGCATGATTCCATGGGAATATGTTTGATTGCTTGTTTAGAGTAGCCATAGGTACTCAGGAGAGATCTTAACACCATTCTTTAAGTGGAGATATTTCATGTGTGGGGTGTGGATTTCATCGGTCCGTTCCCTTCTTCTTATGGGAACAAGTATATTTTGATTGCTGCAAGTTATGTCTCCAAATGGGTGGAGGCTCTTGCCTCTCCTACTAATGATGCTCGTGTGGTTAGTAGATTCTTCAAGAAAACTATATTTTATTGATTTGACATTCCACGGTTTTGATTAGTTATGGAGGCAAGCACTTTTTGGAGAAGAAGTTTGAAGCTATGCTTAAGAAGTATGGTGTGCATCATAGGGTGGGACTTTTATATTACCCACAAACTAGTGGTCGGGTGGAGATCTCCTACCGTTAGATCAAAACCATCTTAGAGAAAACGGTTGTGAGAATGCGAAAAGATTGGGCTGCTAAACTTGATGATGCATTATGGGCTTACTAAACAGCATTCAAAACCCCTATAGATACCACCCCCTATCGTCTTGTTTATGGGAAAGCATGTCATCTTCCTGTTGAGTTAAAGAATTGCGCATTTTGGGATATTAAGAGACTCAATTTCGATTCTCAAGGGCCGGAGAGAAGAGATTCCTTTAACTTACTGAGCTTCATGAGATTCGTCTTGATGCTTATGAGAGTTCTAGGTTGTACAAGGAGAAAACTAAGAGATGACATGACAAAGGCATTGTGCGAAAAGACTTCAAGGAAGGGGATTTGGTTCTTCTTTTTAATTCCCGTCTAAAACTATTTCCCTGTAAACTTCGTTCGAGGTAGTCGGGCCCATTCAAAGTTTGCAAGGTTTTTCATTATGGTTCAATGTAACTTTGGCACCGCCAAGATGGCACTTTCAAGGTAAATGGCCACAAATTCAAGCACTATCGAGCTGGAGATCCTATTGCTGAGAGAGTTGACATCATACTCTCTATCCCTTCACCTTAAAAAACTAGTGTTTATTGGGAGGCAACCAAATTTCCTTTTTTTTTCTCTTATGTTTTCTATTTTCTTTTCCTTTTAGTTTATATAAAAAAAAAGAAGCTAAAACATTTTTTTTATCGTGTTATTGTTTTCCTATAGCAGGTCACACGACCGAGCGCAATTTTGCTCGGTCGTACAGTCGAGACAGTTGTTGTGGAGACATCATTCACCTAGCACGCACGTCCGAGCGAAATCATGCACACTCGATCCACAATCTGCATGAACGAGCATAATTCCGCTCGACCGTGCGATCGAGACAGACGGCTTGGGAGATTTATTTTGGAAGATCTGCACGCCAGAGCAGCAACTTGCACGCTCAAGCAAAATACTGCACGCCCGAGCGATAATCCCGTCGACCGTGTGCTCGAGACAGACGATTGGGAACAAAATTTTTACAGGGTCTGCACGCCCATGCAGTAACACGCATGCCCGTGCGACCTGACGCTAGGCAACATAAACCCTTTTTTTCATGATTTTTCTCTTTCCTTCACTCTTACAAATTTCGACTCTTTCTTTCTCCTTACTTTACCACCTTCACAAATCATCACCGCCCCCACTTTTCGGTACCCTTTCCTGCGTCACTCGCCGACCGCGCCCTTCACCGGTGCCCTCTTGACAACCTTTCTTCTCTCTCCCTCCTTTTTCCTCTTTCTCTCACTCAAAATTCAGAAAACCCTAACTTTGAAATAACATTGGGGGTTTTGTTGTGGCGCGAAATTGAAGAAATTTGGGTAGCAAGGACACATCTCTAAGGTTTTTGGAAGTGAAGAACGGATCCATTGCGGGTATTAGACACCCACCTCAAGTTTGGTGTAGTCTTTCCACTATCGTCTCCATCTTTTAGTGTTTTTGATTTTCTCTTTGAAATTCATTACACTCTTTGCTTGGAATTGCTTTGTGGGTTGATTACTTGCTTGTTGGCTATACTTTCTCGATTTCTTGCTTAATATCAGACCTTTTTAGGTTGGCTTTTGCATTATTTGGTTGGACATTCATTGGGTGATTATGTTGTGACATTGTTGGTTGTGCCCAGCTTTGTGATCATCATGCCTCCTAGGCCATCTAGAGAGAACCCTTCCCGACACACTTCGTGTTCCCATCTCCACAATGTCCGTAACCCACCCCCCCCACCTGCCCTTGACCCACCTCCTTTGGACACCCTAGGCATCCAATTCACATGTGAGGCTCACCTCGAGCGGTTTCGTATCCTTAGCGGTCGTCGCCTTTATGCTACTCGTATCTACGACCCTCAAGTAGCCACTGACTTAGGCACCGATGGTGACCTTCAACAACTATTCTACTCTGTAGGTTGGCACCAATTCCTCAACATGCATGCCCTATCCTACAAACGCATCACATTCGAATCCATTTCTACCATAGAGGTCACCCGTTCTACCACGAAAAATCCTCGTTCCCATTTCTTTCTAACTCATGAACGAGTCCAGGCACCTAAACCGAAACAAACTAAATTCCATTTTTGGTTGGCCTACCGAGGGTTCCCACGGCCCTCGTTCCAGTCGCTCTGAGAGATATGATGATAACACCTTTTGGAACCTCATCACCGATCAGGCTGTTTATGATCCACAGCATTCTAAGGCCTATGGGGTTGTTATCCCCGGCATGTGCACCACACATCGATTTCTGTCTTTTACCATTTTTGCTAGGGGGAATAGTGCCGGGGTTATCACTTCCCGTGAGCTTTACATCTTGTGGTGTCTTGTGGATGGGGCTAGTTTTTCGAACACTGCTATGTGGCTTATGGACCATTTGGATGAGGTTACTCGCTCTCGCGGTGACATTGCTATTGGTGGTATGATATCTGTGGTTGCTTCTTGTTTTGGTATTGATTTGACAGGTCACCAAGCCATACAGGACAACACGCGACTTGTTCTGAAGGCTTTTCAGACCATGGGCTGGATCGCCACTGAGGTCACTTTAGACGGATATGTCTGGAAGGTTGGGCAACATCCTTATGCTTACCTTCCAAACCCGGAGCGCACCGGCATCTACGACCCGAAGAACTGACTTTTGGTCCTGATTTCCTGTGGATCCGTGCTGAAGAACAGAGCGATGAGCCTAGACATGCTCCCGAGTCCTCTACTGAGGCTGACGAGCCTCTCGTCCTCCCTTATGCTCACAAGCTTGATACACTTCGTGGAGATATTGGGAGTCTCCGTTTGGAGGTTTAGCAGCTTCATCAGTCTCACTCCGATTATGTTGCTGTTGTGCAGTGTTCTGTGGATGTGATGACCTCTCAGCACTTGGCTTTGCAAGCCACCTTAGGTGATGTTCCCTTGATACTCCGCTATCTTTGCGCATGGCACATTTCACAAGGATGGACACCAGGCATCTCTAGTGATCATATCATGCATGATGCTCCTCCTGATCCATGATCTCTTTATCCCTTCTCTTTGCATGCTTTTTCTTCCTACACATTGAGGAAACCGTGCCATTTAGCTTGGGGGAGGGATTTACCACAGCATCTGTACATATTCATCATTTGTGCATTTTTATTTCCGCTTTTCGCATATAGTTTCACTATTAAGTTGCATTTTGGGTTGCATTTAGGATCGATCTCTGCTTATAGTACACACTAAGCTTGATTCTATGCTCATCTCCATGTGAATTCTAAGCATGATTTGAATAACTCTGAACTATTTTTGATCTCTCCTTGCTCGTTGTGATTTGAATGGTTTGTGGTAAGACGGTTTGATCTTCCCAAGAGAGACTTGACTATACTTGTTGGCCAAAAATCTACCTAGTAATAGACTAACATCTTTTTAGTCTTTCTTTTCATGTCTGATGCTCTTCCTTGGTCATTATTCTCTAGAACTTGCATTGATACTCCTCGAGACCTACCCGAATTGATGGGTAACGCCCTACTCAAGTCCATTTGCAATAAGTAATAAGTGACAAGGCAGTTCAACCTCAGGGTCAAGGTCAGGCGAATAGACATCAGCGACTAGGTAGTTAGGAAAGTCGAAGCCACGGGGTTAACACCTCCTAAAGGGATGCTAGCACCGAAAATGGGATGGGCCTTACAAGGTTACTCCTAAATCAAATCGGGAACCTATCGACTTGAATCACCATAGGGAACGCCACTTGCCTGACCATGGAATGCAGACAATCTGAAGAAATACTACGTTTGAAGAGTTAGGATGTAACTTGGCCACACATGAGCCACTGTTTTTGTACATAGCCACACATGAGCCATTGTTCTTTGTACATGGCCACACATGAGCCATTATTTTTTGTACATGGCCACACATGAGCCATTGTTTTTTTTGTACATGGCCACACATGACCCATTGTTTTTTACACATGGCCACATGAGCCATTGTTTTGGAGACTTGGAAACATGAGCCACTATTTTGTAAACTTAGAACACTTAAGCCATATTTTGTTTATTTTGTTAAACACAACTCCGATCAATTGGTTGTACCCGATAAGAGTTGGTACGACCTTTGCAGTCATGAATGAAAAGCTTGTATTTTGGCAATTGCATATAACAACATAAAACATTTTCGATAGTCGGGAACATTGCTGCTATGAATACGAAATTCCACTCGAGGTTCTTGCAAAATGAACAATTTCATTACCTTCCATTACTTTAGAGAAAGTTGATACAAACTAAGAATCCGAGAACCTAACTATCGGGGATCAAAATCTAAGAAAAAGATTAAAAAAAGCAAGTAAAATAGAATCAAGGAGCCAAGTCCTTCGCAGGAGTTCCCTCGACATTGTCCCGCACTCCTCTTCAGAAGTATCCACCTCGCTGAGTGGGAGCCCTGACCTTCACTCTTATCCTCATCCGTTGCAGGTTTCTCGACATTAGCAGTATCCCGGACCTGAGCAGCCTAAGTGGAAATAATAGCGGACTCAAGCGTTGGATGTTGGACACGGGAAGCACCCGGGGTCTGAGAAGCGTCCCCACCAGACTTCTAAGCTTAGTCGACACGACGATGAAACTCGGCCTCCACAGCATTACAGTCTATGGAAGGGTTGGATTTAGTAAAAATGGCCCTGAGATGCTCCTTCGTCTTCCTAGTCTCGAGGTGGCAGGAAGTTGAGGCCATCCTGCACAAGTAGTTAAGTCCTTAGGGGGAAGACTTCCTTTCAGCCAACCGGTCGTCCTAAGCCTTCTTAAGCTTGGCTTCGACCTTCTTCAGCTTATGGCGAGCAGTTTTATACTTCTTGATGACTCCATCAACGTTAGCCTGAAGATCGTTAGCGACCTTCCTGGCCTCGTTGTGCTCGATGAGAGCAGCCTCCAAAAAGTTTGGATCTTCTTATTGTTATCCCTTAAGGTGTCAACTTCATTAACCACCTTGCTAGCTTCCTCAAAGGTGGACTTTTGGGTATCAAGCTCATCATGGAGCGTCTTCAACTCGGTGTTATTGGACAACACCTAGGCCTTTGAAGTGTCAACCTCCTTCCCAATGGTTGTTATCTCTTCCTCGAGCTAAACCCGGCGACGGATTGAATGGAGTCTTCACGGTATTTAACGGAGGTAGCACGTTTGAAAGTAAGAGGTGAGAACCAAACTGAGTCAAATACCTACCTCCAACCAAGACTCGTATGCTATGTTGACCTCCTTAGAAGCAAGGGCAACAAAAGCCTAATTGTTGGCCTTAGTGTAGATTTCTCAAACTGCATGACGCACCCAAGCCAGCTTTCTAGGTGCGAGTGGCATCTATAAATGGCACGAAAGCACCTATCTAATCAGCCTTGGTCCTCTTAGCTTTGGGCTCTTCCATCTCCAACACTTTAAGGGGAGACTCAATCTGCCTTGATTTTCACTTGTAGTCTGGATACACACTTGAGCAGGCCTTGTCGGATATCTTTGACTAAGTGACATCCATAACTTGGGATTTCTTGGTATCCCCCTTCAACCTTCGGGATCGAACAAATGGATTTTCGAGCCTCTTGGTATTCGTGTCCTGTCAAAGTATAAATTAGTAGAAGTCAGGAAAAAGGAAAAAAAACAAAAAAACAAGGGAACCATAAGTCATCTTCAGGGGAGGAGGAATTGCCATATTCTCTTTGTCCAACTCGATTATCAATTTCAAAGCTAATGGGACGTTGTCAGTGAATCGTTCCTTCAACTCGCGATCTAAGCGATGTCGGGCTATAACTAAAACAAGAAAAATGTCAAACACTTATCGAATAAATTAACCCATACAATAAATCAAGCGAGATTACCCTTATCACAACTGCAGCTCAAGCCCGTCCCTGCTAGGAACATCTCATTCCGTACCTCACGGGGGGTAGGTAGCCAATAATTGAGGACATAACAGAGGGTCCTAGTTAAAGTCTTAAGGGTTGTAGAAAAATAAATCCCCTCAACTGCCTCTTTTCGGGAAACCCCGGAAATCATCTGGTTCAGGCGAAAGCAATGGCTCTCTTCAGAGGGAAGAATTGGAATCCTCCACTCGCCAATGGTGTATACATGAAAGAACATACGCCTAAAATCCCTCTGGTACAAGGGGGGATCGCGAATAACATAATATCCGGCTCTACATTGGAAGCGGAACCACCCGGGCACATGACGGTGAGAAATTCACAAATGGCATAAACCCATTGATTGAAAGCCATCTGTTAGGGAGCAATTGAGTAAGGGTGAACTGATAAGTATTAAGGAGGTCCCTGATAAAAGGATGTAGGGAAACCTAAGGCCCATCTGCATATTTTGGTGATATACTGACACACATCCAACAGGACGCGTCAGGACGCTCTCGGTATGGTTCTCCCAGACCAGGAAGTATGAATCTTGAATCCAAAACTTAACCCCTACGTACTTAAAAGTCCGCTCCATATTCTTCATAAATTTAGGATGGGGATAATAGGTGTGAGGACCCCCCTCGGGGTCCAGAGGGGGATACTTTTGGCCAGAAGTGATTGGGCCCTCATCCTCGCCAATCTTCTCGAACACCACCACGCCGTGGGAAATGTACCTATATAAGTAACTCCTAACACAAGGCTCAAGAGAAACTACATATCCCAAGAATCTGAAGGGCTAGATAAAGCGACGACCTCGGGTACAACGAAGGGTCTGGGAAAGGTATCCATGTGCTGATGAGAAAGTCGTCCTCTCCCCGGATCTCCTTAGAATGCCGTACGTGGAAGAGGCGAAAGAACTCGAATCCGACTTGGGAACCATCTTAGGGAGATTGACCTACGACTAAAAGCGATAAAGAAAGAGCTATTTAGAAAGCGACCTTCTCGGGGTTACTCAAGCTCAAGACTGAATCAGGCACACAGGATTCGGAAGACTCGGGCCAGAGTGGCAGCGGCAGAGGATCTTAAAGAAAACTTTAGAGAGAGAATGAGGAGAGAGTAGGAGAAATTACACAAATGATTAAAAGTGCGAAATCGAAGTTGGAAATTCTCTCGTTATAGTTCAATCATAACTCCTGCATCACGACAAACTCTGCACCACATTTAGTGGGATTTAGAAAACTGACCAGCAACGAGGGAAAGCCCAAGAGTAAAGGCCCAAACCTAGGGGTCTAACTTATGATGAAATAATTAATCAGCCAACAGTCAAAGGATAATGGTCAAAGGTCAATGATCAAAGGAAAATGGTCAAGGGTCAACAGTCAAAAAATTTTACGCTTCGACCTACACCCAGGTCGGGATTTCCACAAGGCTCATTAGCCCCCCGAGTTTGTGCACAACCCTCGTCGGCCTTGCCAGGGGCTCAATACTTATAAGTACTTCTCTACCAAACTCGGGATCCCCATAAGAGGCTTTTTCGCCCCGCGAATTAGTGCACGACCCTCTCGGCCTTGCCAAGGGTTGAATACTTAGCCAAATATAGGCTAAGTACCTCTCTACCCAACTCGGGATCCTATATGAGGCTCACTAGCCCCCCGAGTTGGTGCGGCATCCTCCTCGCCCTTGCCAAGGGCTCCACACTTAGCCAAATATAGGCTAAGTATTGCACTACCCAACTCGAGATCCCCATAGAAGGCTCATTAGCCCCCCGAGTTGGTGCACGACCCTCCTCAGCCTTGCCAAAAAGGCTCAATACATAGCCAAATATAGGCTAAGTACTTCTCAACTGGCCAACTCGAGATTCTCATATGAGGCTCATTAGCCCCCCTGATTTGGTTTACAACCCTCGTCGGCCTTTCTAGGGGCTCAATACTTAGCCAAGGCTAAGTACTTTGCTACCCAACTCAGGATCAGCATAAGAGGCTCATCATTTCCTTATGTTGGTGCACAACCCTGCTCGACCTTGCTAGAGGCTTAATACTTAGCCAAATAGAGGCTAAGTACTTTTCCACCAACTCAGGATCCCCATAGGAGGCTCATTAGCCCCCCGAGCTGGTGCACAACCCTCTTTGGCCTTACTAATGAGCTTAATACTTAGCCAAATATATGCTAAGTACTCCTCTACCCAACTCGGGATTCTCATAGGAGGCTCCTTGGCGCAAAATCCTCTTTGGCCTTGCCAAGGGGCTCAAGATCATCGTAGGGGGTTCATTAGCTTCCCAAGCTGGCCTCCCTAAAGGGCTCGATCTCGTGGTCACTTTCCCTCCGATTATGTCCACGATCAACTCGGCCTCTCCAAGAGGGCTCAAGACTTAGCCCAATACTGGCCAAGCAACTCAAACACACAACCTGTGGTGTCAATGAGAGACTCAACCTTCTTCCTAGTTGGTACTTAACCACCACCAAGTGATTAAATACCTGACACATCGACTCGGGGGAAATAAATTCGCTCTCAGGATTATGAGGGATCGGTCCCGGTGCTCACATGCATCTTCAATAGGTTAAAGATCCCGCTCTCAGGATCAGGCCCAGAGCCACCCATCGCGTCTTAAAGGAGCAGCATCACCTCACGTGATTAGTCGAGGTCAGATGTGGGGCTCACATATCTCGACTCGGGGAAACCATGCCTCCCCTCTCTAGATCAAGCCCCGAACTCATGCTTCGACTCAGGGAAACTGAATTTCCCTTCTCGGGATTTTTCAGTATAGGCCCGGACTAATAAACCGACTTAGGGAAGCAGTACCCCCTCGAGATCACTGGAAGGCACGTCCATGACATGGATTCGGATTTGAAGGGACGTTACACTTCACCTCATGGGCTCCGTCTAGCTCGTCAGCATTCTAACATCACCCAGAAAATTTGCTGAAGAACCGCCTTGGGAAAGAGGGATAACTACCCACAACCCATTGTCCATCGTGGGGCTAATTGTTAGACCTATAAATTGGTCAAATAATGTTTTATAAGGACCACCTAAAAGGTTGGTACAATATGGTCTGGAGGACCCACCAACCCTTTGGGTAAAAGAAAACTTTACCTGAAAAAGGTAGACAACTTTTCCTAAAAGCATGGGTGTTTCCTCAATAGGGTTTCTTGTCTGGAAAATCACGAACATTATAAAAGCAACATACCCAATCTATTAAGAGGTATTCAATTTTCACCGAACCAAAAGAGCATCTCTTTCTAAAATTACTTACTTTCTCTCTCTACCTCAATTGACTTGAGCGTCGGACGGGTTTTCTCGGGAACACCCTCGACCCAATTTCACTTGTTTTGCATGACCTCAAGAGACAAGACTCTGGATCATACTACAACTCGATATTTTAGTTCCTCTAATCACACATTACTTCTTTGACCGGTTTCTAGGTAGAAACATATATATACATATACATATATATATATATATATATAATATTATATATCATATATATATGTATATATCTATATATAATGTATATATATAATATATATATATATATATATATATATGTATATATATATATATGTATATATATATATATATATATATATCCGTCCCATAATCCTCTTGACACTTATTAAGGCACACAGTTTTAGATGTTAAGTTGTTGTTTAGTTATCAATTGTTATTTTATTGAAAAGTAAATGTGATAGGAGTTAGTAGTTGCTAAAAGTAGTATTATTTTATTTTAAGGAGAGAGAATGTGGGCCATGGTTAGAGGTTGTAGGTAATAAAACTTGTATTATTTTATTTGGAGGAGAGAGAGTGTGGGCCAATAGTTAAAAGGTAGAATAATTAAAATAATAGTACGTCATATCCCAAAATAAAAGTGTAAAAAGTATTTTTGAACAGATAAAAAAGGAAAGTGTAGAAAGAATAATGGGAGTATTATGGGACAAAGGGAGTATATATATAACTAGTTTTTAACCCGTGCAAAAATTGCACGTGTGCCATATTTGTATGTGATATTATAAAGTATTCATCAGACAAAAAGAGACATGTTACCTCTTCAACATTTTTATTTAATGAGATTGATTGAATCAAATTGAATTAACAACACATTATGAAAAAAAAAACAATTGCACTTTATCTAAATTGATACATAAAAAATAAAGTCAATTGCAACTCAATACATAATCCAAATATCTTGAAAAACTTTCTCATAAACCACACTGGTTGTAACAAATGAGTTGCCACGATCTTTTTTATATGTTAATATTTTTAAACCTTGTTTGCTTCTAACACTTCAAACAACGTCATGCAATAGCCCGTGTCCGAATACATAACCCATGCTTAGAAAAATGGGTAACTTTCTGACGTAAAATGATCAATTTACTTATACAAAGTTGACTTGTTTAACGTTAAAAGTTGTCTTTTATATAAAAGTGGCCCATTTTAAACTAAAAAGTGACCCATTTGGACTTAAAAGTGACTTGTTTTCACCAAAAGTAAAATAGTTTGTTATAAACTTATTGTACACTGAATGCACATAACAGTAATTGAATAAAAAACCTACTAATCCTAATACTTTTATCATCCACCACTTCGTTATACACCCTCGTTCCTGTATTTTTTTCCCTCTTCTTCTTCCTCTTCCTCTATCTCTTTTCTCATTCTCTATCTTTCCCTTGAAAATTGTCAAAGCAACATGAGTAACGTAGAAGTTATAGGTTTTTATTGTTATGGTCTAATGAACTTATTCTCATTCTCTATCTTTTCTATGTTCGATTTTGAAATATTAAGTTAGTGTTAAACTACTAATTAAAATTGCAGAAAAAGAAGACCTCCTCGTTGTAGAAAGTCAGAAAATGTCATGCCAAAGGTGCATGATGTGATAATATATCCTGTTAACAAGTGCGCTAATTTCCTGGAGAAAAATCAATTGAGTACTTATGGTTGCATCCACATTATGATCGATCTTGGTAATGCCAAAAACCCCACCCATGGTTCTGTAGTTGTGATGATTTAGAAGTGAAAAACAGAAAAGATATATTCATATTACTTTAGAAAGATAATTCCAAAATATTTTTTATCTATATAAGCATATATATCCACCTACGATTTTCGTAAAGCCTAAAAGGTTTAATTTGTGAATAGGAAATCAGCTATGAGGGTTTAAATTACTCTAAGCTTTAGTTTCTTTTTTTGAAGTGGGGGTTTCAAATATTCAGCTAATAGGATAATACATCTGTTATTGGCATGTTCTATATTTTTTGATCATATATGATGGTTTTTTAAAATATTAAAGGGAGATAAATTCATCTATATGCCCACCCATCACCCGTGACAAGTACAAAATAAAAAATCATCACTTTTCCACTACCCACTTCTATATCAGTACCTTATGATACCCAACGCACCACCTATCTTGTCCTCCAAAAGATTCACTTTACACATGCCAAAACATCCACCATATTTATGTTAATTAATTTTAAGTAAAAGTAACTATATATATGTGTACTCCATTACTTTTGAGCAGCGTATATAATGTAGAAGTGTTATTAAAAAAATTCTATGGGCCATATAAATTATTATGAAATTATAAATTATAACCTGGCACATACAATTCCAGATTTTCTATTTACCAAGTAATTTTGATTATAAGATAATATTATAGATATAGATGATATGTTGTTTAACACAATTTTTTTTTATAATAATGATAATAATATATTAAATTCATTTCAAATATATTGTTTTATACTTCCTCCGTTTCTTTTAACTTGCAAACGGTTTTACTTTTACAGTATTCATAAACTCTAATCAGTTTATCTTTGGTGATTTATAGTTAACGAAACATATTCATGTGTCATTTTGTTATGCTATGATTTGGTAAGCTCAAACATCTAATTGTATTCAAGAACTTTGGCGAGTAGATTTCGTCCATTCCCAAGTTGGCTTCTTCTTTAGAAATTGAATTTGAACTCATATAGACTTTTATTCTCCCCTGCTTCAAATCCGCGCGATTTGCACAAAAAATTTTCTATTTCATAAATTTAAGATTTAAGCTTTTTTTTTCTATAATCATGGTCTAGCTTGTGATTTGATTTTTTTTAATCGTATATTAAATATAAATTAAAATTGGCTTATGACCCGTGTGTTGAGCTGCTAATTTAGTTAATGCCATGGTGGATCAATGAACCACAATTTTTTTACAAAAAAGTTGATTAAAAAGTACGGATAAAGTACTTCACAAAATCAGAATTTTACATTATCCACTTAGAAATATAATTTTTTTTTTATTTAATTAAAGGGAGGTAAAACTCTTTTTAATCTATTATCAATTTGGATAACATTCATATAAACTCATTTTCTTTTAGTTTGAAATTGATAACATTAGTTATGTTTCAACTTTCATATTTATTAACTTTTATGAACTTGTAATGAGCCTTCAGTTTTAGGCTACACTCATAACAATAATCAAAATATACAACGAATTTAATTATATCGTGCCTTATAAATTCACCCTACTTAGTTGACTAATTTAACAAATCTAAAATATTACTTCTATGTCATTATTGATAGGGTGAGAAATATATATCTCATGTATAAAGTTTGATGAAAATTAAAGAATTATCTCAATGCTATATGTTTTCCATCATCTCTGTAAAAGCGTTTTTTGTCTGCCACTAAATAAGGCTAAAAGTCTGGGTAAAATGCGGCTTATTAATACCCGTAATTTATGGTATATATATATAAGGCCAAAAATATAGCGAAAAGTATAAGGATGTATAAAAATTTATTTGATTTTTAATTAAAGAATGCACATTTTTTAAGAAACAAAATCAATTATCTGCCACACATAAAAGAGATGCATTAATAGTAGCATAATACATGAAGTATATAGAATTAATTATCGAATTGAATTATGGATAAATCCATAAAGCATGGCATATTTTTAGGGGCTCTGATTTGGGATGCAAAAATCAACTCTAATTATTGAATCTCAGCGGCTGCCATGATTGAAGGAATTGGTTAAAAAAAAAAAAACTTACTGAATTTAGGAGATTTTAATTGATTGATCATTTTATTGAATGGAAAGTTTAAAAAGGAATGTATGGCACACTTTTGAATTGAAGAGAAGAATGACACATCAGCATGTTCAACCATCATACGACACATGGCATTCAAAAATTTGGAGGAATTGATTAAAGATGACAAATGGCGTTGATAGCCTAAATTGATGACAACTAAGCTTATTTTTCTAATTTTATATATATATATATATAAATTATATATATATATATTATATATATATATTATATATATATATATATATATAATGCGACATATGTATGTTCTACTTTCCTTAATTACCATAAAAAGTAAAGAAAAACATGAACTATATTATGAAACAGAGACAATATGATATTTTATTTTAATAATTTATTACTTAGTAGCTAGTAAAAAGACCAATAAAAATATATATATTTAAATTAAGTGAAGAGAATACAAAAAAAGCTCACATTTTGATTACTTTAAAAATGGCAAAAAAATTTGTTAACTATTTGTCCTTACATCTTTCATATCTGGAGCAACATATATTGAGACGGAATGCCACCCAAGTTTACATATGTGGTTGAATATTTCTCTTCTTTTTGATGCACGCCATGGCCTCCCCAATGCTTACAAAGTTAGCAAAATTTGGTCAATAGGAGTCCGAAATTTTTATTAATATTGCGATCAAAATATGTGGTTGACCTTACCATTCAAGTAGGAAATACATTTTCATAAACCTTCATATTTCTATACAAAAGAAATTGTTTTATATCATATGTCTAGATCAAACATAATAATTTGTTCTTTGATTGTGTCTTCAGAACGCTATCAATTTTCCATTTACTTGAGTAATAGAAATTTGTCTCAGATTCAGTAATAGAAATTTGACTTAATTGCTTAGTTGGGTTAGAAGAAGTTATTCAGGGCCAAAGATGAGGAAGCAAGTGCTTTCCCTGTTCTTCTGTTGTGTATCAAGTGTGGAAGACTAAGTTTTTTAACAGTTGAATGTGAATAGAGTAGAGTGTATTGTTAAAGAGATAAAGTACAATGTAAAGCATAGAATTAATTTTTGTAACTCCACTAAGGGGAACATTAGAAACTGTGAATCGAACTATAGGTTGTAATTTGTAGAGATGATGTTTAGGCCTCTTGTGACCTGTTTAGGTTTTAGTCCTTATCCTTGGGGGACTTAGGTTATTTAAAGTTGATTTCGATAAATGTTAAATATGACTTGAAATCTTGTGAATGGCATAAGGCTAACTTTGAATGCACATATCTCTCAATCTATAAATGATTTTGATGTGATTCAAATTGGAGGTGATAGCTTGTTCAAATAGCTTTCCAACGATAGGTCATATGCCCAATTTCGATGAGAAACGAGAAAGTTATGACTGTTTTACGGAAAACTGACGAAGCTGTTTCGTCCCGGGCCCGATCGGGCGGATTTCGCTTGACCCAATCGGGCGGTGCGCGGTTTAGTTCGCTGAACGCGTTTTTTCGATATTTTTCCGTTTTAAGTTATCTTTTAGGATTTGTACGGGTTCCTTATGATTATAAAAGGGCTCTTAGTGTTCATTATTAACAACACAACTTATGAAAACACTTTTAGCCTCTAGATTTAGGACTCCTTGTATTATTCTCTCTGATTTTCTCCATTATAGTGAAGAAGCTCTAATTACCCACCTGTGGATGTAGGTCAAATTTGACTGAACCACGTAAATCCTTGTGTTATTTGTTTGTTCATCTTTATAGTTTTCTCACCTTCATTATTTCATTGATTTTCTGTTCCGCATTAATCAAACTACAACACCGATTTCCTAACAATAAATATACTTACTAAAAAAATACTAGATTCCAACCCTTTTTACCTATTGCACGGCTATCCTAACACACACATTTAATTTTGACTAACAACCTAATCAGCTCTAATTGGTATGGGCGAAACATAAGTAACCGAAAACACATGACATAAATCATTATAAGAGAGATATTGCCCAACAAGATTGGATAAGTAACCAAAAACAATTCGTAATGGAGGACAAATTCTAAAAACTACCCCTTATTAAGATAATTACACATAACCACCTTCAAATCGTTAATATATTACCCAAAACCGTCCTTGCGATTGATAATATAGACAACTTCACAGCGATAAAATATCTAACAAAAGATATTATTGCATAAAGTAATTCCTAACACAACTTTTGGTATTTCGTAGATCTTGGTTGTTTCTCCTAGATGTAGAAGACTGCAACTCCTAACTTTTATTTTTAACAAAATATCTTATGTAAGTCACAGTCTTACAGTCTATCGTCCTCAAATATCAGAAACTTTATTGAATAAATAAATATCGTCAGATTAGTGTGCTAAGAAAAATCCCGATAGTTACGTCGCGATGGCTGCCAATTGCCAAATGTGTACCTTTTTGCTTGGAAAAAGTGTTACTGATCGAAGAATTAGTTATTGAACAATATCTTAATTTTCACCGTGTGCGTGAATCTATTTTCCTTTCTTAATCGGGCCTACAGTTATGGTGGATGCAAGCTAGCTCTTCATCTAATGCACAAAATGATGAATTGATGATGGGGCCCTTTCTAGCAAGTTTCTTCAGTTTTTTCAATTTCCGCCTGTATAAACTGTTGGAAGTTTAACAATTTCCCTAAGAGAAAAAACTCAAATTAATGAATGGAAAAAAAAATAAAAAACTCTTGTAAAAGATTGAAAAAATATAGATGTATTTATGGGTGGTTAACCGCCCCGAAACAATATTTCGGTTCGCTTACCGAAAGTTTCAGTTCGCTCTTTTTCTGAACCATATGTAACCGTTTAGACCGGTTACCGCAGAAGCGGTTAACCGTTTTTCCAATACGATTATGTTATACTTAAATTATACTATTATGTTATAATTAATGTACATATATCTTTTTTACTTTTTTGTCCATATATTTTATATTATATGTACTCTAATATAAAATGTATTATAAATTGAATAATAAATCTATTGGTTTTTTCACCATATGCCCCCTGACAAATTTTTTTTGCACCGTATACCCTTTCAACTTTTCAAATTCACCATGTACCCCTCACTTTTCGAAAAATACATCAAGTTGCCCTTTTGACTAACGGTGTTAGACTTCTGTTAGTCATTCGACCCTAATCCTCTCCTAATCCTAATTAACTAACCTAAATCAAACCCTAACCCTAATTCTAATTTAATACCCTAACCCTAACCACCCCAGCCCTACCCCAGCCCTTCCTTCCCCCTCACCACCACCATCTCCGAAGCCTCCCCTTTCCCCGCCGACCCCTCCCCTCCCCTTCTCCCACGACCCCCTCCCTTTACCCTGCGGGCGCCCCTCCCCTTCCCCTGCCGACCCCTCCCCTTCCCTCCCCCTTTACACCCCCTTCCCCGGCAGTCTGCAACTGGAGCAAAGGAGTGCGCGAAGGAGAAAGGTGGCGTAGATGTTGACAGGTTTCGATGGAGGCTGCCGGCAGCGAGGGTGTTGGTGTCGCGACTGATGTGCGAGGGTGCATCGTAAGCAAGGGGTTGGGGGGTTGCGGGGGTGCTGGAGTCGGGGTTTATCGCGGGGGGTGTTAGGGTCGGGGTGGTGGGGAGGGGGCTGCCTGCGGGGGAGGGGAGAGGAAGGAGGGGGCTTCGAGGGTGGTGGTGAAGGGGCTGTTGGGTTGGTGGGGGCACCGGGGAGAAAGGGCAAGGGGTTGGGGAAGGGTGGTTAGGGTTAGGGACTTTGATTTTAGGATTAGGGTTAGGGTTTGACTTAGATTAGGGAGTTAGGGGGTTAATGACTATCTGATATTCACGTCGTTAGTCATTAAGGGCAAGTTGATGTATTTTTCGAATAGTCGGGGGTATATGTTGAGTTTGGAAAGTTGAAAGGGTATACAGTGGAAAAAAATTGTGAGGGGTATATGTTAAAAAAAACCGTTGAATTAATTATGTGGCACGGGATTAATCAAGGTATATGTTGTTTAGTATATTGAGTCTGTTTTAGTTTCGGTTTTAGCCCCATCTGTTTTGGTTAATGAGTAGGGTACTATACAAACCCTATAATTAACTTATGTGTGTATGTTCTGGAATTTGTACCCTCTCTTAAACCTAATATAAATGGTTCTCCTAGACATAGCTAGCACATTATTAGTGAATCATATCAATTCTTTTCTCGATTATTCTTTAATTCTTTGTTGATTTTTTACATTCGTTACAACACATTACATGTTAAATAATGAGTATGGCTATTTGGCTAAATTTTGGCTAATTAGATTTTGTTCTTAGGAGAGTAGTGGGAGCATTTTTATATGCATATATGACTCACACTTCCTCTATATGTTTAGCTAGGTTTTTACCAAATATTGTTCTTCCTTATGTTTTACATAAAGTTAGTACTATATGGAGTATCTCATTATGACCTTATACTAAATGAGCCATAAGTTCAAATTTCTGCTTCATTGTCATATGTAATGTTTATAATAATATGAATTTATGATCATGTGTTTTGCAATTTTTCTATGGACAAACAAATATTGGGTGTTGAATGTTATCAAGTTTTTTGGTTTAGCATGTCGAATTCCAAGAGGAATGTGATGTAACTTCTTTTGGTGGTCTTGATCCAATCTGAATGAAATAAGAACCTCATTGCAGCAATTGATTTCCTGTGCATTTCCCCGAAAATAATTCCAATGTGTGTGATATTTTCAGAAATGTGAAGCAAATTTTAGAGAGAATTTAAAGAGGGAAGAATCAGGGAGAGAGTTTTATTATCTGATCAAAAATGGGATCATCGAAGAAGGTACATGAATATTTATATACAACTCACAAAGAGAGGGAGATTAAGTAAGAGAGAAATAAATTAGTTATAACTAACTAGTTGTTAGAATAACAAACTCCTGTAACTGATTGTAGCTAAGCTGGCAGTTATAGTAGTATATGAGCAGCAGTAGACAACAGCTTCAATACCCCCCCCCCCCCTCAAGTTGGGGGAGGAGGAGACATAAGATCATACAAACCCAACTTGGAAATTAAGTGTTTAAACTGAGGAGAGGCTAAGGACTTAGTAAACACATCTGCCAATTGAGAATGAGTAGGTAGATAAGTTAATTGGATCAACCCCTCTAACACTTTGTCTCTTGTGAAATGACAATCAATTTCTATATGTTTGGTTCTCTCATGGAAAATCGGGTTCTTGGCAATGTGAATTGGTGACTGATTATCACAATGTTGGACAACTGGTTTGAGATGAGTAACTCCAAGTTCTTGTAACAATCTCACAGTCCATGTTATCTCAGAAGCTGCAGAGGCTATAGCTTTGTATTCTGCCTCAGAAGAAGACTTGGAAACGGTGCTTTGCTTCTTAGAACGCCAAGTAATAGGTGAATTACCAAATAAAAGCACATAACCAGTAATAGATTTCCTTGTGTCAGTACATGCAACCCAATCTGAATCTGAGTAGGCTTGCAGTTGAAGAGTGTCACTAGCCTTAAGTAAGATGCCTTGACCTTCAATATGAGAAATATATCTCAAGGTGTGTATGAGAGCATCAAGATGAGAAGTACGAGCCTGTTGCATGAATTGACTAAATGATTGAACAACATAGGATAAATCTGGCCTGGTGTTAGTGAGAAAATTTAATTTTCCAACTAAAGACCTATATAATTCTGCATCCTCCAATAAAGAACCTTCTGATGCACATAATTTGAGATGCAAAGGTAAAGGAGTGGAAGCTTTCTTGCTAATGTCAAATGGACAATCTGAAAGAAGTTCTTTAGTAAACTTCTTCTTGCTGAGAATAATACCCTCAGGAAGGTATCCAACCTCAATACCGAGGAAATAATTCAATTCCCCTAGGTCTTTGATTCTAAAAGCAGCATCAAAATGAAGCTTTAAGGCATCAATATCAGCCAAATCAGTACCTGTTAGGAGTATGTCATCAACATACACAGCAGCTATGCAAATGTGAGAACCTTTTTGTTTGATGAACAGACTGTAGTCATTTTTGGATTGATGAAATCCTTGAGTTTGAAGAGCATTAACAAGCTTGGCAAACCATTGCCTAGAATCTTGTATTAGACCATAGAGAGACTTGGTGAGCTTGCAAGTCTTATTGAGAGGGTTAGGAACACCTTCAGGAACCTTCATGTAAACTTCTCTAGTTAACTCTCCATGTAGGAAAACATTGTTAACATTCAGTTGAAAAATCTTCCAATTTCTGCTAGCAGCAAGAGCAATAAGGCATCTAACTGTTGCCATTTTCACAACATGAGAGAAGGTCTCCTCATAATCCACCCCATATCTTTGGTTATACCCCTTTGTTACTAATCTGGCCTTGCATCTTTCAAGTGTACCATCTTTCTTTAATTTCACTTTAAAGACCCACTTAGAACCAATTGGTTTCTTCCCTGGTGGCAGATCAACAAGTTCCCAGGTATGTGTGTCAGAGAGAGCTTGAAGCTCTTTGTTCATAGCAGCAACCCACAGAGGGTGTTTAGAAGCTTCCTTATAGTTAACAGGTTCCTTAATATCACAAAGATGAGAAAGAAAAGCTTTATAAGGTGATGGAAGTCGGTTGTAGGTGACCAAATTACACCAATGTGGTGTAAGGGAAGAATTGACTGTATTGCAATTATATTCAGAGAGGTAGGAAGGTGGGTGTGAAGGTCTATTGGACGTCTTGAGAGATGCTTATGGATTATGTGAACTGAGATCAATAACAAGAGAAGAAGAGATATTTGGATGATTATGTTTAGGAGGAGAGGAAGAAGAGAAAGATGGTGAAAGAATAGGTTGTGGAAAATGAGTAGAAGAAGAAGTATGTGGGGTAGAAGAGATGTTAGGAGTAAGGTTAGAAGGTGGGAAAGGAAGATCCAGGTCTAGATAAGGAGGTGAAGTAACAATAGGAAGATATATGTGAGATGTAGAAGAGGTAGAAGTAGGGTGAGCAGCAAGCTGAAAAGGGAAATGATGCTCATGGAAAGAAACATCTCTGGATATGAAAATTTTGTGGGAAGTAAGATCAAGGACTTTATATCCTTTTTGATTCAAAGAATAACCAAGGAATACACAGGGAGTATCCCTGGGTTTAAATTTGGTTCTATGAACTTTAGATGTAGAAACATAGCAAAGACATCCAAATGTTCTTAAATGATCAAGATTAGGAGCTTTGTTGTAGAGTTTTTCATAAGGGCTCATGTTTCCAATGCTGCTAAGGGGCATTCTGTTGATAATATAGGTGGCACAGAGGACACAATCTCCCCAATATTATCTGGAACCATAGACTGAAAACTTAGAGCTCGACCAGTTTCCAATAAATGCCTGTGTTTTCTTTAATTTCCAGTACCCCATTTTGTTGTGGGGTGTCACTACAACTGGACTAATGAAATTAGATACCCTTCTTGTGATAGAAAAGCTTCAGGGCTCCTTCAACTAATTCTTTAGCATTATCAGACCTCACAAAAAGAAGATGAGAATTAAATTAAGTTTCAATGAACTGAGCAAAGTTCCCAAGTATGCTAACTATGTTAGTTTTATTTAGTAACAAATGAATCCAAGTAAATATGGTGTAATCATCCACAATAGTTAGAAATTGATTACAACCACTATGAGTATGAACACTATATGGGCCCCATACATCAATATGAACTAATTCAAAAGGTTTAGTAGTTTTAATACTACTAGTTGGAAAAGACTTCCTAGTTTGCTTAGCTTTAGGACACACCTGACAAATGGTGGTAAGCAAAGTATCTGATATATCACAAGATGGTTGAACAAGTTTCAATCTATGAAAAGGTAAATGACCTAATCTCAAGTGCCAAAGTTTAGCATCTTGTAAAACAGAAGAATTAGGTTTATTTCAGACAAGTGAAGTAGACTTTCTCAACTGTTGAACTTCAACATTGTATAAACCACCCTTCAATTACCAAGAAGAGTTGAGGGAGTTGTCTGAGAATGGTCCTGAATATAACAAGAATTAGCAGTAAAAATCAGTTAGCATTTCAAATCTTGGCAATGCTTATGTACCGATATCAAGTTAAACTGAAAGCCAGGTACATGTAGCACATTATGAAGAGTTATTCCATTATTGAAAGTAATAGAACCTGTGTGCATGATTTGAACTTTGTTGCCATCAGGAATGGTAATGTAATTATCAATACCAGTTATATTGGTGTAATTTGTAAACCAATCAAGGTGAGCACACATGTGATCTGTGGCTCCACTATCTAGCAACCAATTTGAAGTAAAACTAGATAGTAAGCAGACTTTACCTGCAAGTAAGGCATGTCAAGTGGTATCTCCTTCAGTAGGTTGGGTGGAAGAAGATTCAGGGACTTGTTTCAGCAAACTCAGAAGGTGATTGTATTAATCTACAGTGATGGTGTTAGATCCTTCATTCAGAGCATCATCAGTATGATTATGAGAAGTAGCTTCTGCTATTCTTTTATCTTTGTTAGCCTTAAAATAAACCAGGTGGATAACCATGGATTTTAAAGCATCTCTCATAGCTGTGACTAGATACCTTGCAGTGCGTGCAATAGTAATTGGATCCTCGTCTCTTGTTGCCTGAAATATTCTTGCTCAGGTTGTAGGGCCTTTGATAAGTTCCATGTTGCTGAGAAGGCTTATAAAATTGTTTCTTATCATCTAAGAATGCCAAAGATTCAGTTGAATTGGAAAGATTAGAAATCTCTTTATGTCTTTCTTCCTGAGCAAACAACTTGTATGCTTGAGCTACATTTGGTAAAGGTTGCATCATTAACACATTTCCTCGCACAGTAGCAAACTGTTCATTCAGTTTCATCATAAATTGCAAGAGCCTTTGTTCTTGTTGTCTCTGATATATCTTCTTAGTAAGATTGCAGGAGCACTGATTACAAGTGCGTGTTGGAAGAGGATGTGCATCACTGATGGCATCCCATACAGTTTTGATGCTGGTGAAAAATTCTGAAACACTTTGTGAACCTTGTGATATTTCTGCAAGCTGTTGTTCTAGAGAGTATACCTGAGCCATAGATGAATATACAAATCTCTCCTCTAAGTCTTTCCATATTTCTTTTGCAGTTTGAAGAAATAGTACACTCTTTGCAATTATGTCATCCAAGTTATACAACAACCATGAACATTCTAAGGCATTACATCTTTTCCAAGCCTTATGTTCATCAGATTTTTCAGGAGGTAGTTCTTGAATATCACCAATCACAAATCCTAGTTTATTTTTAGCCGAAAGTGTTAAGATAATATATAGATCTTTTCCAGTTTGTGAATCCAACATCATTAAACTTGACAGAGACAAGTTGTGTAGTGTTTGAATTAGAAGGATGTATATAGTATACACTAGTTGGATTTTGATTCAGAGGAAGTGTGTTTGAAGAAGAATCTTCAGTTGTAGGCATTTTGAAACAATTGAATAACATGAGAAGAAACAAATTCAGACAGATGAGAAAGAAACAAGAGTATTCAGAGAAATTTACTCAAACACTTGAGGTGTAATGAGTTCAGAATTTGCTCAATTCAGCAAGTGATTTCAAGATTTCAGAAGATTTTAAGATGAAGAGTTGACAATCAATCAATATAAGAAAGAATTTCAATAAGAATAATCTTAGTAACAAGAATTTTCAGAAGAATTGCAACAGCATAACAGATGATCTCAAACAACTCAGGAAGAATTCAATCAGAATTTTAGATTCAAAGATACCTCAATGATTTTCAGACGATTAATTTGTTCATCTAAGATTTCCAGAAGAAAAATCGCAGTGATTCCTGCTCTGATACCATGATATTTTCATAAATGTGAAGCAAATTTTAGAGAGAATTTAGAGAGGGAAGAATTAGGGAGAGAGTTTTATTATCTGGTCAAAAATAGGATCATCGAAGAAGGTACATGAGTATTTATATACAACTCACAAGGAGAGAGAGATTAAGTAAGAGAGAAATAAATTAGTTATAACTAACTAGTTGTTAGAATAACAAACTCCTGTAACTTATTGCAGCTGAACTGGCAGTTATAGTAGTATAGGACCAACAGTAGGCAGCAACTTCAATAGCGTATTATGTTGAGTTAACTACAAACTTAGTTATAGTGTGATATTTAATTTAGTTATGGTGCTTAGTATATGCCAATGATAATTGCGAGCATACTTGATTAAAAATAAAGACGATATCTAAAAGTTGCGTTAAGATTTTGTATGATTGTTAAGCTATTATATATAAGTTAGTATTACTTTTACTTGTCTACTACTACCATATATTATGGCCATTTATATATAGGTTTCGTTGGTAATGTTAATGTTAGTTTTTTCTTCTTTTAACTATTGTAGTTAGTTCTGTTCCCTGCGAAACGATTCGTGCTACTCTTTCTACTTTTAGCTTCGTACTTTAAGATGTTCATGAGATGCTCAATTGCTCACTCAAAATTTACATCTCTGCTTGGCGTATGATCGAAATGCTGCATGCATCCTGCATGTGGATCACATAGACCTGGCTTTTCCAGCACTATATTCCTGGTTGCATTAGCATCTTTATATTATATATTCATCTTTTGGCGTTGGTTTTTAACATTCTTTAACAATTTAGGATTTTAAAATTAAATCTTTTTGAAGATTTTTTTCATAAAGGACTGTTGTCCTAGTAGTTTTCTTCACTTCAATATTTAGGAGAGAACTATTAGTTCTTTATGCGATCTATATGTGTTTGTGGGTGATGTTTATATTTTATATATTGTTGCATCTTGATTTTGTGAACATGTTATGATTTTTACATTGGCTTTCATTTTGCCTGCCGCCACTCACCAAAATGCATGTATAATTCATAGCAGTGGATTTCTTATCACTAGCCAATACATCTACCTCCCCTTTGATTTGGATTTTTAAACACAAAAATGTTAGGCTACAAACTAGACTTATGATTCTAATATTCTGAGCAGATAATGTAGTAGATAGCTGGTTTTGGACCTTTGCTTTAAAGGATTTAAAGGAGCTTGCACTTTTACGGGGATAACTTACCAGCTGTAGAACTGTACAAAAGTCTACACTCACCTAGTTTTCTTTTTGGCAAGTTATTTTATCCAAATGCCCCACATATATGTCAATTGTCCTCCACATTGGAATTCAAATGACCAACGCATTTCTGAATCTTTTTCAAAGAGCTTGAGCTTTAAAGTGGATTCTCCACCATAACATCATCTTAATGAAAGATCTTTGGGCTGCCATTTGCAAGTGACTCTTCTTCAACCCGATCAACTCCGTCTAACCATGACGCGATTGGTAATGTTGGGACCAATTCTCTGGATCAATGCATATCATCAGAATCTGGTATCCTTGTTTTAATAATTTCCTTCCCCTTCCTTTCTTATTTTATTGCATGCTGGTGAACTGGTGACTTATGCTGATTGCATGTATAAACTATAGTAATTAGTAGATGATGGATTACTATTTTATGACCTTAGCATCTCATTTAGAGAGTGTTTGGTTGGGACTTGGCCGAAAATCAGTATTTAGTATCTTGGAAAGTGTACCCATTTTTCTTTGTGAAAGATGGAAACTAATCATCTTCAATGGTGACAAAAAGTGCTCCCAAGGATGGACAATAACTTCCGAAATAAACATTTGGGTTTTCCGTTCAATAAAACAAAGCCTTAGTAATGTTTGTCTAAAGGTTGTCAAGCTATATTATTCGCAGAGTCAACGTATGCTTCCTTTCTTTTGTTGGGGTTAGGCAATGGTGAAGCTCGTAGGAAAAGCATAAAATACAAGAAGAATTCTTGGAGCGGCCAATCCTAGTACTAGGGAGCACTCACTCCTTGCACAGATGAAATATACATGTAATGCATAAGGCTAGGACACTTCTATTATAGGGGATGGTCCCTCCTCTCTCCAAGCGCAATTTCAGCAGATTTGTTTGCTGGCGCTTTTGTTACAGATTTTTTTGTCTCGTTTCACTTATGATTATTAGAGATTATTTATTTTCAAATCATGAGATAAGTGTATTAGGAAGAAAAATAATCTAGTTTCGTACTATCCTATCTTTCTACTATCTTATCTTTCTTTATTATAAAGGGTGTAGGATTCTTATACTTTATATGGGGATCTTGGTCTTGGCTATTAAAAAACACACATTGGTACACAAACACGACATATATTGCAAAAACTCTTAGGTTTCCCAATTAGAGTTCTTGATAAAAGATGGTAGTTCATGAGGCGTGTGAGTGGGTCATTATTATTCGTTGATTGATTGGTGATCATCTTTTTTATATTAGTTCATGAGGAGATTTTCAATGCTAACTAATTGCATTTAGAGAACGTATTGTGTCGGACTCGTCCGACCATAATCTTTGGTCGGACGACTTTCAGGTGGATCCAATTTTTTTTCAGTTAGTCTTAATTTTTTTTCAGGTAATCTTCATTTTTTTTCAGGTAGTCTTATTTTTTTTTCAGGTAGTCCATTATTTCTTTCAGTTGGCCCATTATTTCTTTCAGTTGGTCCATTTTTTGTTTCAGTTGGTCCATTATTTGTTTCAGTTGGTATACATATTACGAAACAAAGTCCAACTGAAAGAAAACAAAGTCCAACTGAAAGGAAACAAAGTCCAACTGAAAGAAAACAAAGTCCAACTGAAAGAAAACGAAGTCCAACTGAAAGAAAACGAAGTCCAACTGAAAGAAAACAAAGTCCAACTGAAAGAAAACAAAGTCCAACTGAAAATGGAAAATAGGAAAAGAATGAAGAAAATTAGTGGGCTTCATCTTCAACATCACGATCAGCTTCATCACATACACTTCTTCAACATCACGATCAGCTTCATCTTTCTTATCCAATCGTCCTTTCGCTCCTTTCTTCCTTGAAACTACTTCATCTTTCGTCTGCTTTTTTGGGTGTTCTTTTTTTTTTTTTTTCAAAAAGAGGGAAGAATTAAATCACATATAAGGAACGAAATTCTAAAAAGAAGTGCAAAATCTCCATCATCCATCCTTCTTCTCCAATAGACTATAGTTAGTTTTCCAGTAGCAAAATTCAAACTTTTCTATAAAGCGCGAAACTAAAATCTACTACGATGATTTACCACAAATTAAACAAAGAAGTTGCTGCCCAGAAAAAGAATGAAAGCAGTGACATGAGAGAGAGAGAGAGAGAGAGAGAGAAAAAGAATGAAAGCAGTGACGTGAGAGAAAAAAAGAATGAAAGCAGTTGCTGCCCAGAAGTTACAGGCTGTAAAGTGTAAATTTTGAGTAAATGTTGGAGATTTCCGATTGAATTATCAAGGCTTAGTAAACTCAAAGCCATGTTTTTTTCATTTGGATCAGCCCGTCTGACAGTAAGTATTTGGTCAGACGGTCTGACCCAATACTTTCACTTGCATTTATCATTGTCTCTCATCTTTCGATCTTGACATATGTACATTTGTTTATTTTTGTTAAAACTCTTTTGTAATTCATTGAACGCTATCTTTGTTAAACACTTTTTATAATTCATTACATGCTATAGGTCAAGAAGTCAATTGTGACAAAAACATGGATCAAGTGAAGCCAATTTATATAATGGATTATCCAGACATCGCCTATAGTGGAGGTGAAATTGATTATGGTCGTGCAATGGTAAGCATTATTTGATATTTTCTCTATTCGTATTCGTTTTATTCTATTGTGGCTGATTCAAAGATTATGCTAGTAACACTCACTTATTTTGGTAGACATGCATGTCATATCCATGTGGCGATCCCTACTATAATGGGTTATTAACGACATACGGAACAACACATGTCGTAAGTATTTTTAGATCTCGTTAAACTTCATAATATCTTACAATGCATATGCCATATGTCCTATCTTTAGGAAATATGATTTTCTAGTCAAAGTATCTTTCTCTATGGAATATGCATTTTTAATCAAAGTATCTTTCTCTATGGAATATGGATTCTTTTGTCCCACGTGAACAAAACAGACCAACCAAATTCTCATTTCATATATTGTATTTTATAAAATAATGTATAAAATCTTTTGTTAGGAGATGATACAATGTGTTTCAAGTTTTCCCAATGGTACATACTAAAGGACATAAAATGAATTGTAACAAACATAATGGTTTTTTCACCATATACCCCCTGACAAATGGGAAGGGGGTCGACGGGGGAAGGGGAGGGGGTCGACGAGAAAAGAAGAGGCTTCGGGGGTGGTGGTGGTGGGTGGAGAGAAGGATTGGGGTGGGGCAGGGCTGGTTGGGTCAGTTAGGATTAGGGTTTGATATAGGTTAGTTAATTAGGATTAGAAGAGAATTAGGACCCAATGACTAACGGAAGTCCAACACCGTTAGTCAAAAGGGTAAGTTGATGTATTTTTCAAAAAGTGAGGGGTATATGGTGAATTTGGAAAGTCAAAAGGGTATACAATGCAAAAATAAAATTGTCAGGGGTATATGGTGAAAAACATAACTAACACTAAGAATCCACTGCATTTCCTAATTATAGTGTTTATATTAGTACTAGAGTTTCTAAATAATCACATACTTTCTCTAATTATTGTAACTGTAACACCCCGATAATTCTCTCTTTTTAGAAGATACTTTTAAAATAAACCATAGAGAATTACCCAGGCATTATTGCCCGTGTGATAACGTTTCGGCTTACTCAGAATTTTGAAGCGGAAAACAACTTACCAAAAATCAACTTTATTAAAACTTATGAAACCAATAACAATGTCTGAAACTAAAACACACCAACTTAAAACTAATGTCTGAAAACACGAGTTCCTACGAAAGCAACTTAAATAATACTAATAATACAATGAGTCTCTCCATTTCATATTCCCAATGAGATGCATCTGCGAACCTGTAATGTCAATGCTTTCTCGACTCTGCTCCCCCGAAGGATCACCACAGGATCAATAGCAAAACCCATGATCACACACACAACAAGCACGTAATCAGCAAAGCTGAGTACTACATATCAGAAATAAATAATCCTAAACATGATACTACAAAAATAACTTGCAGGAATAAATAACAATAAAACATTTAATAATCTGCAGACAACTATTACTGAACTAGACTCTAAAATTTATTTCTTTCTTTAAATGGAATAGTTATTGGACGAGTTAACTTATCTAAAAATAGGAAATATGGGAGCTACCACATATTCCAGAAATGACCTGCGATATCGAGGAACCTTTGAACTGAAAGAGGGATGGTGATCAATCCATTCCTAAAAGAACCCATGGCACGCTCACCATGAAATTCCAACCCTTAGTGTCCAACTCTAGACGTGCACCAGTCTAAAGTCTATAACCTATTCTTGTTTCACTTTACGTTAAATATATTTTATTACTTCTGTTGACACAACAAACAAGCAACACATAACTAATACTCAAATAGTCATAACAGAAACTCTTTTTATCTTTGGATTAACAAGTGATCACAACTCATCAATCAAGACTCCTTTAACTCCTTTTTATACTTTACTAACTTGCTTGTTGAACCTAGCCAACAATAAACTTTACCTTTATATAGGTAGAACTTGTAACTTACCAAATAAGGTTCACGGTCCTTATAAGTTAATAATAAATAATACTCAAAGAATACATGTAAGACATGATTCACTCTAACTTATATTAATTCGCTCACGAATTAATAAATAAACTTGACTTATCCTGCTTGCATCAACCTTCCATACAAACATTTATAATCATAATAACTTCTAGTTTACATCACTAGTAGAATAAATGCTATTTGCTGCGGTGATATTGCTGCGGTTTTACCTATACGCAGCAATATAACAAGCAAAAAGAAAAAAAAAATTGAAATTGAGAATATTGCTGCGGTTCCCGCCCAAAACCGCAGCAATATTGTATAACAGATACTTTTTAAAATAAAGTGGGGCCTTAAACAACAAATATTGCTGCGGTTTCCACGTAGGACCGCAGCAATATATTAAAAAATTGTTATTTTAATATATTGTTGCGGTCCTACGTGGAAACCGCAGCAATATTAGCTGGCAAAAAATTAGGGTTTTATAATAATACGAGAGGTCAGTTTCCTCATGCTCTCTATCGCTCCTCTTTAGATCTCATTTCTCTCTCTTCACCCATCAGCCTTCCTCTCTCTCTCTCTCTCCTCTCTCCTCTCTCATCTCCCATCTCCTCTCACAGTCGTTCTTCTTCCGGTCTTCTCACAATCGCTTGACCGTCGTTCGCCAGCCTTCGTGGTTGCCGTCGACCATCAGCCTTCGTTCGTTCTATCGGTCGTCGTCGACCGTTCGTTCGTCGCTCGCCAGAAAACAAGAAGAATCATTCGTGGGTTCGTTCATTCTCGACGCTGATGCTTTCTTTCTCTCTCTTTTCTCTCTTTCGTCGTTCTCGCTCTACTGAACTCGTGTGGTGGTGGTGTTTCTCGCGCCGCTTTCATTCTCCTCTTCGCCGGTCGATTGATCGACAAGAATGCTTGTTTTCCGTCTCTGGTGCCTCCAACTGGTATGTTATTTGTTGATGATGATTACGATTGTGAGAAATCTTGATTAGGTTTTTAGTTTTTGCGTTGATTGTGTTGTTGACTACGATTTGTTGTATTTTATTTTCAGATCTAGTTGCGTTGATTACGATTTGTCGAGTGCTGAGGTGGTTTTAGTTGCGTTAGACTCGACCCTTGGAAGACTTGCTCGTTGGCCGCGCTGAATTCGTTCCATCTCCAGATTTTGTTTTGTTTTTTCTGCATTTTTATGTTTTAAGATTCAATATGATGTTATTGGATTTTGTGTATCTTTTCTGTTTTTGAATTTTGTGTATCTTTTCTGTTTTTGGATATTTTTTCTTTTGAATCTTTTTTCTTTTGTATCTTTTCTTATGATGTTAGTTTCGAAACTGGTATCTCAATTATTTGATAAATTTGAATTTGTTGTGTTTTTTTTTTCAGTATTTTTATTTTTCAAATTTGATGATAAAACGCAAAAAAAAAAAAAAAAAAATTTTTTGCCTATACAAGTACATATTGCTGCGGTTTTCACTAAAAAACCGCAGCAATATGTCTAGTTTTTTATTATTAACTACAAAATATTGCTGCGGTTTGGTCCTTAAAACCGCAGCAATATTCTTTATATTGCTGCGGTTTAAAACCGCAGCAATATTATTAATACCTATTGCTGCGCCCTTAATTGCTGCGCGCCCTAATCCGCAGCAATAGGGCAATTTTTAACCGCAGCAAATAGCCTTTATTCTACTAGTGCATGTAGCACAGGCAAATAACATGTAAAAACAATTCCAGTAATCATATATATGAACAAATAGAGTCCTATACATGATACTATTAAATAAAATACTCTTAGAGCATGCTTCTAAATCACATAGCACGTAGACGATGTACGTACCTTGTATCAACAAACCGGTAAGCCACTTTTACTCGCTAAAAGTCTCCTACTACGAAATCTCTGCCTAGAAAATAAAGTACTGAAATAAATATCTCGAACTAAAAATTTACAGCAACTTTAAAACGATCAAAACCCCCTTAAACGTGTTTTAAAATCGTTTTTACGTACCAAACTTTCGTTATTTTTAATCCCTAGTATAGTACAACTATTCTAGTGATTAAAAATCATTTAAAACTCTTAAAATACTTATTTTCTGAAATTACAGCACTTATAATATTTAATAAATCTTCTGAAAATATATTCAATACATATAAATTATATACTAACCAAATCTCATGATTTATACTTTTTATATATAGTTTCTAGTGATTAAAAACTCTAAAAACTATAAATTTCAAGATAAAAACTAAAATAAACTTGACATAATAAAACTGAAATTTATTATAATCATATATATGATAACCGAAAATCATATGTGCATATAAACAATAATTTAAATCATAAACATGGTAATTAATAACAAAAAAAATAACATAAAAACTAGTACTTTAATGGAATCTTAGAGAGGAAGAAAGAAAACAACCACAATAATGGAAGAAAGAAGGGCGCCGGACAGCAGTGGCAGCAAGGAAGGGACCGGCGGCAGCAATACTCGGCTCTTGAAAAGATTTGTGACGTTTCTTGTTGAACAAGAAACGTTACTTGAAGAAGAAGAAACAAACTTTTGAGGGAAAAACTTGAAGAAACGACGCACAAGGAGGAGAGGAGGAATGCCGAGTGAAAGAGAGAATGACGTGAGAAGAGGAGAAAAATAAGTGTAGGGTAAAATATTTTGGGTTTTTAGGATATTTATATAAAGGCTTGTACTTGTGGGCTTAGGAAAAGAGATTTTAATAATGAACTTGATGACTAATAAGATGGGCTATCTAAAACTTTAGTCATCAAATTACTCTTTCCCTTTTTATCACTTTTGGGCTTTGGATTCCATTAACTACCTTTTCAATATACTTTTAATATTTAAAACTCTTATTAAAACATGCTTAATTAAAACATTACAAATTTTATTAAGCTATGAAAAATAATTTCAGTTGACTTTTAAAATAGTCAACCCTTTTTAAAAGTCAAATCATTTTCCAAACTCATTTGGATTTAAATATGACTACATATATACTTTAATATATTTATGAAAAATCTTTAAAATTGTGGGGGATTACAGTAACTTAGTAACAAATATTAGAATTAATGTAGTTGTTTTAAAATGTTTCTCAATAATTATCTAGAGAAAAAATATATTTCAGTATTTTGGTTATCCGTTCATTCAACAATAATCATAACCTGAACCATATTGAATCGTTTATTTTATCGATTCGGTAACCTTGTCGTAAAACATTTTTTTGCCAGTACGGTTATCACCCATTTTAATCGATTTTTCGGCAATTCGGTATGGTATTTCGCTTTCGGTTTATTGTGAACACCCCTAGAAAAATAGTTAAGCTTCACCTTCTTTATTAATAGAAGTTCCTTAGCACTCTTTGTTTAGAGTGATAGAACTATTGAAGTATGAATGTACCACACACGCGCGCGCCGCAATTGGGCTGGGCTTGTGGCGAGCGTCGCGTGGGTTTGTGGTCTGTTTTACATTTCCTTCTTTTGTTTTGACGCAAATCACAAAAATCTTGCCTTTTGATATTAGTGTATATTGTAACCGTTCTTGGCAAGTTTTCCGGAGCCAAAATTGATTACCTTCCTTATGATCAGCCTTTCCGTTTTCCTTCTTGCATTTGTTAAGCCTATTTAAAGGATGCTTCTCTTCAGTCATTGACACACAAAAAACTATTCTCCCTTTAAAAGTTCTCCTCCAAAATACTTTTTAGTTTTAGGCAATATTCTAGTCTCGATCTGAGGTGTGTAAATGCACACATATCTTGGAGTCGTGCTAATCATGGAGGAAGATCGCTTGACTTCAACTGCACCACAATAGCGCAAAATCGTTTTTTAGGACAGTGATTATCCCGACATGTCAAACTTATTTTGGCTCTTGCTTCAACAAATAAGTTTTTTTTTATTGTTATAATTGCAACAATCTAAAAGACAGTTATGGCTTCTAAACTTTTGATTCCTGATATGCCTAAGATGGAACCTCTTGATGGTAAAACTATAAACGTTGGGCTGTTAGGACACGTTTTTATTTGGAACCAATTAATGTCGCATATGTTCTTAATGATGTTATTAAACCCGTTGATGAATTTGATTTGGATGCTTTTGAGTTAAAGTTTGCTAAGGATAGAACTTGTAAGGGTATGTTGCTGCACCATGTGTCGAATGCTTTGGTGGATACTTATATGTTGTCTGATCATGCTAAGAACATTTGGGATGCACTAGAAAAGAATATATGGAATTGATGATGCTAGAACCAAATGTTATTATTTTAGTAAGTGGTTAGGCTTTCAAGTTGATTATGAAAAACCTATAATTGAGCAAATCCATGCCTATGAGAATATATGTCTTGCTATGGTTGTCGAGGGACTGTGCATTTGTGATATTACCCTTGCTATTGTGCTAATTGAAAAATTGCCTCCTTCTTGGAAATTTTTTTTCACCAATTAATGCACAATAAGAAAGACATAACCTTAGAGGAACTGATAGGACCACCTTAAGATTGAAGAAGATAACCGAATTAACGACAAAGGCCAGTCTGTTGCTCGTGATCAGTCTATTTCTTTTCTCTAACAAATCTAGTAACCCAATAACTCTAGGAAAATTAAGGGCTCTAATAATTTCCATAGACCTCGAGGAGTTTAAAAGTATAAGTTTAAGGGTAATTGTAAGAATTGTGGGAAACTTGGTCATAAAGCTAAGTTCTGTAGGAGCAAGAAGCAGAATCAACCCAACCTTGCAGCTACTTATGACATTCTTGTTGTTGTGTTAGAAGCGAAATTTAACCGGTAATGTTCCAAAAATGCGCATGATCATGAAAGCTGGACTCAAACTCTCTTTTGAATATCATAGACTTGTTTTTACTCGTAATGGGGAGTTTGTAGGGAAGGGGTTTTCTAATGGGGGGCTATTTACTCTTGATACCAAAGTTGAAATTATGAATGAAATTGGTAGTACTTCTTCTACTGATATTGACGAGTCTATTGATTTATGGCATGCTAGATTGGGTCATGTTAATATTGCTTCTATGAAAAGACTTCAAAATAATACTTGCGAAATGGTTGACCTGCCTAGAGGTTGCAAGCCTATTACTTGTAAATGGATCTTTAAGAAAAAACTGAAACCTGATGGATCCATTGATAAGTATAAGGCGAGAATAGCAGTGAGGGGTTTTACTCAAAAATAGGGAATTGACTATTTTTATACTTACTCCATCGTCACTAAAATTGCAACCATTAGGACTTAATTGCTCTTGCTTGTATCCATGATCTCATTGTACATCAAATGGACGTAAAAAATGCCATTCTGAATGGGGACTTGGAAGAAAAGATTTATATGATTCAACAGGAAGGTTGTGCAATTCCAGGTCAAGAAAACAAAGGTTGTAAACTACAAATGTCATTGTATGGACTCAAGCAAGCTCCAAAACAATGTCATGACAAGTTAACAAGATTATGACAGGAAATGGATTTCATGTTAATGAAGGAGACGCGTGTGTTTATTTTAAGTAAGATTCAAGTGGTTGTGTGATTATTTGTCTTTATGTGGATGATATGTTAATTTTTTTGTACTAGTCTTGATCGAGTAAATGAGACAAAGAAATTTGTAAGTTCGAAATTTGAAATGAAAGAAATGGGTGAGGCAGATGTGATTTTGGAAGTCAAAATTATAAGAAATCAAAATCGCATCTCTCCTAGCCAATATTATTATGTTGAAAAATCTCTTGAAAAAGTTTGATTCATTTAATGTCGATCCAATTATAACCCCTTATGATCCAAGTAAATAAAAAGAAAGGTGATCTAGTCTGTCAATCTGAATATGATAAAATCATTGGTAATGTGATGTTTCTTATGAATTACACTGGAACTGACATTGCTTATCGTAATAGCCTGAATTTTTAAGCAGGTTCTAATATTTTGTTAGCTATATTAAGTCTTCATCAGGCTTTGGTCCTTTATACTAGGACAAAAGTGGATAAGAACCATCATTCTTAGTGGTTAAGAAAGTAAATGGATAAGAACTATCATTCATAGTGGTTAAGAAAGCTTGTGGATAAGCACTATTATTCTTAATGGTTAAGAAAGGTCAAAGAGATAAACACTATCATTATTAGTGGTTAAGAAAGCATTGAGAACCAATAGATAAGTTAGAAATTCCTTAAGAGCCTTAAACATTAATACTGTGAAAGTCGCTTGGAGATTGTTTCGTTGGGTAATGATGAACTTTCAGTTAAAGAGCCTTTTGGGGTTGATGCTGTTGTTGTAGTTCTGGTGGGTGTTGGTGTGGTTGTGCTGGTTAGTGGTATGGTTGTATGTTGATTAGAATTGTGGTTGTAAGATGGCAAGTTCAGTTTACATAATCTATAATTAGGGAGTTGAATGATAAACGTATATAGATTCTATGTTGAGAATGCGTTATGGTTATGTGTCCTTGTTTTATTAGTTTGAGAATTGATGAATTAAGATTAATGTCGTAAAGGATCTTTAAATTAGGAATTGGTTATGATTTCATTTTCTAGTTTAAAATAGTTAAGATTAGTTGTTGACTATTGTTATTGTTATGTGGTGATTATTGGAGGATGATTTTAGAGTGAAGTATCATTCGGGATTATGAAGGAGACTGTATTGTTGGAATCTGGATTGCATTTCATGTAACTTTTATGTTCAGTAAAATCATTTACTTATTCCCTTCTCTGTGGATATCTGTTTTTGATATTTAAGTTCGTACTATGGCCATAGATATGAATGTGATGATGAAATGCCAATAAATTACATCCTATGCATCAAAGCAACAACATACTCCAAACAACACCACCTACTAGTTACATCTATTTACAAGTGTATTTATCCAATTTCTATCCTCTATATTCCACTGTATATATATATCTACACAACTTTTGATTATGCCACACACATCTCTTTGAACATTTTTCACCACCCAAATTGGTTGTTTCACTGCATCATTCCACAGAGTATAATTCCTACTCATCCAAAATGTGGTACATAAGGGCAGCAAGCACATCATAACTCACCTTTTGTAGCTTCTTTCTCTTAAAACTTCTCCCCATTTCTTCCAGGTGATAAACGCATTTTCATAGCTAGAAACTTTACCACCCAGCCACAACATAATATGCTGACAAATTCGAGAACTATAGGTGCATCTGAATAACAAGTGCAGACAAGAATCTTCCCCCACACCACATAATAGACATGTTTTCTCTTGGCACACTCCTGCTCTGAATAAGTGATCCCTTGTCTTTAGTCTCTCAAGTACTACCATCCAGACAATAAATGAATGTTTAGGGATGTTCAGGCTGTTCCAAACCCAACAATGCCAAGAAACAAGCTCATGCTGCCCTTGAAGCCAATCATAACCAAATTTAATCGATTATGCTTTATCCCCATTCAGCCATCTATTACTAGTGTAGGCTGGTTTGAAGATATTCTTCACTCTGCATATAGATTCCCATCCCCAGCTAGCATTTGCAGGCGGTTCGTATGTCCACCAGTCACTCTCTCTCAAATCGATATAGTGTATCCATTTAATCCACAAAGCATCTTCCTTATTTGCAATTTGCCAAACATATTTCCTCAAGGCTGCAGTATTCCATTTGTGACAATTTTTGATGCCCAACCCACCATTCTTCTTTGGTTTACACACCCACTCCCAAGCTACAAGAGGCACTTTTTGTAGACTAATCATCCCTTCCTAAAGAAATGCTCTACAGATTTGAACAATTCTATTAAGCACACTTTTAGGAAGAAGGAAGATTTGTGCCCAGTATATATGTAGGCTCAATAACATAAAATTCACCATAGTAGCTCTTGCAGCATAGGTAAAATGCCTGGAGGACCAGCACATGATTTTCTTCATGATTTTATCAACTAAAACATCATAGTCAGCCTTCCAGAGTTTCTTAGTTGTGATTGGAACTCCAAGACATCTAAAGGAAAATTTACCTTTTTTATATCTAGAGACCCTGCGTATGCTTTCTTGCACAAATTCTTTCACATTCCCAAAGTAAATTGCAGATTTTGCAGGACTAGCCTCTAACCCTGAGGTAGCTGCAAAAGCCTTGAGAAGTTCTCACAATCAAAGCCACTGAATTTGGATCACCCTTTAAAAACATCATCAAGTCATCAGCAAAGATGAGATGGTTAAGCTTTAAAGTATCACATTTGTGGTGATACTTAAATTCATTTCTCTTGCTCATCTTCTTCAGCAGCCTGGTAAGATACTCCATAGCCAAGACAAAGATCAATGATGAGGAGATAGGATCCCCCTGTCTGATAACCCTCTTCCCTTTAAAAAAGCCACTAATATCCCCATTAACACTCCCTGAATATGTTGGAGTAGTGATGCATATCATCAACCAGCCCACATTTAAACCATACATCAGTTCTTTAATAAAGCTCCAGCTTAGAGAATCATAAGCTTTTCGCAGATCAACTTTGATAGTGCATCTAGCAAGAGCTCTTTTCTCTTATACATTTTCAGCATATCTTGGCAAATTAAGATGTTGTGCATAATAATTATATCTTCTACAAAAGCACTTTGTACAGGGTCAACTATCTGGCCAAGTACTCACTTTAATCTTTCACAAAGCATCTTAGATATAACTTTGTACAAGACATTGCAAGATGTAATGGGGCCGAACTGAGTCACATCACACTACAAGAATCCGTCTTATTACCTACCAAAATTATCTACCGCATTTCAATCAGTAGGTAATTATTATTATAGCTACTGCTCCGTGAAATTACCTACTGCTTTGACATCATAGTAATTTAGCTACTGATCAATTTAACACCTACTGTTTTTAAAAATCGTAGGTTAATTACCTACCATCTTATTTAACACCTACCGTTTTAAAAAATAGTAGCTATTTACCTACCACTTATCTCCTTATACTACTATTTTGCAGTTGGTATACAATTAAAGAATTATCTCTATATAAAAAGAAAATACCAACTAATTTTATAACAATACCTACCGTTTAGTGGTAGGTCATTATTATAGTAGGTATTCCAATTACCCATTAGAACCCTACCAAGTAACGCCAATTGAAGCTGCCAAATAACGTGGTCCTCCACCTTCACCCAATTAACGCCAATTGAAGCTGCCACCGCAAATTGTTGCTGCTGTCGTCGGAAATCGTCGCTTGACCGCCTTTGCTGGCGCCGAATCGCCACCGCAAATTGTTGCTGCTGTCGCCGGAATTGTTGCTGCTGTCGCCGCGAATTGTTGCTGCTGTCGCCGCGAATTGTTGTTGCTGTCGCGTCGCCACGATGTTGCTGCTGTCGCCGGAATTGTTGCTGCTGTCGCCTTTGCTGCCGAAATTGTTGTCGCCTTACCGCCTTTGCTGCCGGAAATCGATATGTTGTTGAATGCTCTCATGGTAACTTGTTTCTCCATCCTTTTGTTGTTGTGGAATCATTTTCATGGTAACTTGTTTTTGCCATATAATAATTCGCGGAATTTGACTATTCTCCATCAAATGACTATTCTCCATTTGAAAAGAAGAGGCATTCACAGTGATTCACTACCTCACTAGAACTTTTATTGTATAAAGTGTTATCAAATGACTATTCTCCATCCTTATGTTGTTGTTGTGGAATCATTTTCATGGCAACATAATTTTTCTCCATCCTTATGTTGTTATTGTGGAATCATTTTCATGGCAAAGGGGTTTGAATTATGATGCCGACCGTTGCTGCCACTGTTGGTTGATTTCGCTTCCTTCAATCAATTCATCCTCACTATTCTGATTTTAGGTAATTTAATTGTTTTTTTTTCTTTGCTTCAAATTATATTTTAGCCTTTGCTATAATTAAATTGTACTTGTTAAGATAATAAGATGTAATTGTGATTGGGGATTAGTGACTGTGGAATTATATTTATATGTTGTTACTGTAAATTATGTTGAATGAATTTTGCACTTTCCTGTATAGTATAAGTGCTATGTAGAAGCCAAGTGACATTATAAAAATGTAGCATTATATTGTTGTGGTTTTCTAAAGTAGCATATATATGTACCTTCTAAAAATCTAGTGATAAAAAACCCATAGAAGTTGACTTTACATGGAAAGAAAAGATATTAATTAAGGGGTCCAATACAATCATTAAATTGGTAAGTTCACGATGCATTGAAGGTAACAAAAATACACTGTATAATTTTATAATAGGTTGTGTATAATATACCCACATAAAATTCTTTCTTAGGACGCCTAATTAAAATATTTCATACTAGCACTTCCATTAGTTTTTTTAAACTACTTTGTATTGTTGATTGTTACCTTTTTTATATATAATCTCATTAAAAGTGGCATGTGATTTAGGTGTGTGTTTTCTTATTGCATCATATGTACTAGTATGAGCTTAAAATGAGAAAATGTTATTTTTTATGCACACAATTTCCTACTTCATTATTAGTGATTATTATAAGATATAACACTTTTTCTCGGTAGACTTGTAGAGTTATAACAATGAAACGCGTAGAGCGCGGTTGGATGTACAATAGAGTTGATGGAGGGTTACTTAGGACCGAATTTGTCAACAGGGTCCAAGAGTTTATTGAGTTTGCTACACAACATCAAGTACAGAAGGACTCCAACCAGATTAGATGCCCATGCCAGAAGTGCAATAATAGACGCTTTCTAGATGTTGAGACAGTTAGAGAGCACTTATACAGGAGAGGCTTTTGTCATTCGTACTTTGAGTGGATTTGTCACGGGGAAAACAATCTCTCAACCACTTGTAGAGCAATCCAATCCTTACCAGGATATGATCGTTGATGCATTTGGATCGCTTCATGAAAATCTAAATCACAATGCAGGAGATGAAGTTGAAGAAGAACCAAATGAGAAGCGAAGAAGTTTTTTGATTTACTTAAGGCCTCGAAAGATCCATTGTATCATGGGAGCAACATGTCCGTTTTAGAGATGGCTGCAAGGATAACAGCTTTGAAATGTGAATACAATTTACCACATAGGTGTGTTGATGCGTTCGCTTCCTTAGTGAATGAGGCTATTCCAAATAATAGCCTAATGAGTAGAACTTTTTATGATACAAAAAAAGTTCTTAAAGGTTTGCAACTTCCTCATGAGAAAATACACACGTGCCCTAATGGTTGCATGCTATTTTGGAAGAACGATGCACACTTAGAACAATGCAAAGTGTGTGGTAGTGATCGATATAAAAAGACCTCTAGAGGAAAGCTCATTCCAGTCAAAGTTCTAACATATTTCCCAATCACTCCAAGATTGCAAAGGTTGTATGCCACAAATAATATTGCAAAGGAAATGACTTGGCACCATAAAAATCCAAGGGCTAAGGCACCATGGCACACCCAAGTGATGGGGATGCTTGGAAGCATTTTGATGATACTTACCCCGATTTCGCCTCCGAACCTCGAAATGTTCGCCTTGGATTGTGCACGGATGGGTTTACACCATATGGAAAATTTGGAGGAAAATATTCATGTTGGCCAGTAATTCTTACTCCATACAACTTACCTCCATCAATGTGCATGAAAAAACCGTTTATGTTCCTTTCTTTGATTGTCCCTGGTCCCAAAAATCCTAAAGGGAACATAGACGTGTACATGCAACCATTAGTTGAAGAGTTGAAACAATTGTGGGAATATGGTGCATCGACTTATGACATTTCAAAGAAACAGAATTTTAATTTACGTGCTGCTCTTATGTGGACAATAAGCGATTTTCCAGCATATGGCATGTTATCAGGATGGGTAACTGCAGGGGAAAAAGCATGTCCTTATTGCATGGATAAGAGTAAGGCATTTTGGCTTCAAAATGGAGGTAAAGTGACATGGTTTGATTGTCATCGTCAATACCTTCCACAAAACCATCCTTTTCGAAAGAACAAAAAAGCTTTTCGAAAGAATATGGTTGAAAAAGATGACCCTCCTCCAAATCTTTGTGGGGAGGATGTATGGAAATGCGTGTCAATGCTACCTAAGACCACTGATGGTCCCGAGGCCCTTAAGAGGTTGAAAAAGGAGAAAATGGGGTGGTTCAAGCAAAGTATATTTTGGGAACTTCCTTATTGGAAGGATTTGTTGATTCGACACAACTTAGATGTCATGCACATTGAAAAAAATTTCTTCGATCAGCTCATAAACATAATAATGGATGTGAAGGGACAAAGTTCAGATTCTATTAGTGCAAGGAAAGATATAACCCTTTATTGTAAACGGCAAGAACAAGAGCTCACTAAGGATGCAAGTGGAAATCCAAGCATGCCAAAAGCACCTTATGCATTAGATAAAGCTCAAAGAAAAGTTTTATGTGAATGGGTTCGTAACTTAAAGTTCCCAGATGGATTTGCCTCGGATTTGAGTAGATGTGTTGATCTCCAATCATGTAAGCTTTCTGGAATGAAAAGTCATGATTGTCATGTGTTTATGGAAAGGTTACTACCTGTGGCTTTAAAAGAGTTGCTCCCCGTACATGTCTGGAATGTGGTGGTGGAAATTAGCCAATTTTTCCGAGATTTAAGTTCTTACACAATTCAATTCGAGGACATGGTTCGTTTAGAAAAGAACATTCCAGAAATCCTTTGCAAATTGGAAAAGATTTTCCCGCCAGCATTTTTCAACTCCATGGAACATCTACCAATTTATTTGCCTTATGAAGCAAAAATTGGAGGACCAGTTCAGTATAGATGGATGTATCCGTTTGAAAGGTACTACATTGAAATGATTAATAATATATAATTTTTTCAATTTATAATTTAGTGTGTTATTTAATATAACACAAATTAATTAGAACTTCATTGCATGTAGGTTTCTTAATCACTTGAAACGTAAGGTTGGTAACAAGGCACGTGTGGAGGGTTCCATATGCAATGCTTACCTAACAGAAGAAATTGCAAACTTTTGTAGCAATTATTTCCAACCAGAAGTGGACACAAAATCCAGAGATTTGGGAAGGAATGTTACTTCTACCGTAGAAAATGAAAGTGATCAAGATATACCTGAAATCTTTAGGGATGACGGAGGTCGTGCATCGACTGAGGGTCGATCACGATTTCTTCAAGATATGGAGTATGAACGTGCACATCTTTATGTCTTAGCAAACACTGGAATGCTAGATGACTTTGAAAGGTAAACAAAAAATTCATTTGTAGTATAAAAATAAATAGTTTTTTACTACATTTGAAGCTTATGTTTTCTTTCACTTGTTATAGGAAGTTTGAGGAACACATTGTCCAAACACAACCACACATTAAATTGGAAGATGTGTGGAACAAATGTGAAGGGCAATTCCCAAAATGGTTTAAAATTGATGTAAGCTAACGTTTATAAACCATATCTTAATAAAGTCTATTCATAATGAATAACAAATTAATTTCCATCGAATCCTATGAATGTAGGTCCTTCAATCAATGACAAATGATGATGTAGTACGAGCTCTTGCAATGGGGCCATCAAGACAAGTGAGGTCATGGAACCAATATTATGTGAATGGATACAACTTCAAACACAAGAAAGTGGACAACACAAGTCAACGATGAACTATGGAGTCTGTGTTCATAGCCATGAAGGGCTAGATTACTATGGTATTTTGGAAGATGTCATTGAATTAGTGTATGTGGGTAACCTTCAAGCATACAAGACTGTGTTGTTTAAGTGCAATTGGATGGCATCTGTGAATGGTACAAACATTCATCCACTATATAAACTCGTGGAGGTGAATCATGTTAGAAAGTACCCAAAGTACGACCCATTTGTGCTATCTTATCAGGCAAGTCAAGTGTATTTTGCACCATATCCAAGTTTGAAAAGAGATAGAGTTCAATGGTGGGCTATTTTTAAAACTAAAGCAAGGTCAGACATAGATGCTCCACTTGACCTTGATTTTTACCAAGAGGAAGTTGTTGAAGTTCGTCCAACCTTATGTACTCCTGATGAAGTGCCGGACTATGATGATCAAGAGGAAGATGATAATGAAGTCATACCCCAAAACGTACACACCGATGAGAACGGAGATAGTGAGCAGAGTTATGAAACCAATGATGACGATGATGATGGTGATGATCAGGATGATGTTAATGATGAAGAGGAAGATGAAGATTTTGATGACTTTGATGCAATTTAAAACTGTAATAGTAGTGTACCGAACTTACTGTTGTTTGCTTGTTTATTGTTTCTTTGTCATTGTGAAACTTTAATTAATACATTCAATTTTTTTACTCTAACACCTTTGGTTATGTTTGAATTCTGCTTTAGATGGCTCCTAATGCAGGTCGAGGAAGAAGTGCAGGTAGGGGTAGAAGTGGTGGTCGAGGTTGTGGGGATGGAGACATGATTCTATCCACGACGCAACAAACTTCCACTCATACATCATCTCTGGGAGAAGTTAGCAATGATGTTGCAGTGGAAAACGGTGGCGAGGATTCGAGCTCTGAAAAGTTGGAGTTAGATCCTAATCCATTATGGTAATATGTAATCTCTTTATATTAACATATTTTTTTCTTTTATACATGTTACTTACAAATTGATATGACCATTTTTGAAAAGGTTTGAGCACAACAAAGTTACAAGAGAAATTACAAATTGTATCCAAGCGTACTATGAAGAGCCTTGGAGGAATTGGAGTGAAGTTGACAAAGACACCAAAGATCAATGGTTTAGGCTATTCAAGGTTATACCAAAATCACATATATTTTAGTTTAACTCTATTTAATTTTGTTCTATACTAATCAATAAATTACATATATTGTAGCTCAAATTCACTTGGCGTTCAGAGTTGGCTGATGAAGTTCGAAGAGCTTTTGATCAAAAGGGGGCAAAAAGACTGAAGGGGTTGCACTATTGGCTAACTTCCTCAAAACCAAGGGAAAAGGGTGGGGTATGCCCTGCATGGATGCAGGTGAATGTACACAAACAAGTAATGGAGAGGCTTGAAGATCCAGAATTCAAGAAGAGATCGGAACAAGCGAAGAAAAACAAACTAAGTGGAGTGGAAAATGGAGTGATTCACCCTGGGCACATCCAAGGCTCGATCTCTACACATGAAATTGCAGAAACAATTGGTTAGTTTCTCTTTCAAAGTTAGTTTATATATATGTATTAGGCTTATGGTATGATTAAGCTAGTATGTTTAAAATCAATTATAATGACACTTTCTTACTTTTGTTATTATAAAGGCGAAACAGAAAGGTCTACTACCACTAGCTGCAGATGTGTATCTGACAACACATAGTAAGACAGTCGTCAACCTTGGGAAAGTACCTTGTAGTGCTAAGCCAAAAAAAATCATGGTAAGTAAATACAAATTCAATCTATCTTTTATGTTGATGGACAAATTGGAATATGTAAATGTATCTTCAATACCTTGCTTGAAATATATTGATAGACGAATTGGAGTGGATGGCGGATTGTTATCCATGTGTTATGTGTTGGTTGTTGAATTATTGATGTGTTGGATGATTGGAGGGTGGTCATGAGTTTATAATGCAGGTTGTCATATTTGGTTTTCTTCCATATACAAAGAAGACTCTGCCAAAATTTTTGTAAATTACTTAATATGTTGCAACTTAGTAACTTTATTTATGATCAATTGTAGGATGATTATGAAAAGAAGGTGGCTGAGTACAAAGAAAAAGGCATCAATAAAGATCCAAATGAGGTCTACTTGGAGGTGGTAGGTGGAAGAAAGAAAGGGTTGGTCCCTGGATTAGGATGTAGTGGTGATTTGTGGTTCAAAAAGTCTACTTCCCGCACAAATAGTTCTTCTACTATTGCTTACACACCATCACTTCTTTCTCAACTTTCAAGTCAATTACAACAATCTCAACAACAACTTGAACAATCTCAACAACAAGCCAATGAGCGGATGGTTGAACTTGAACGCAAACAAGCTGAGTATGAGAAGAAGTGTGAACAACTTGAGAATGAACGCTATAGCAGTAGAGGGAGCGCATTAAATCTCACCAAGAGAACCAAGAAGAAATGAGAAAATTTATGGAATATATTGAAGTCATGAAGAGACAAGTTCTAGAGAGTTCGAAAGGTTCAAAATTGTGTAAATCCAAGCATTCAACTCATTCTCGTGACAATGAAGATCCATCAAGTGGAGGTGCTCCTTGTGCTACTTAGTTCCATTATTATTCAAGAGTAAAGCGGTTCTAGAAGTTACATTTTGGACAACTTACTTTAGTAGCTCCCGTTTTGGACAACTTACATTAGTAGTCTATGCTACTTTGTCGATGGTTTTTGTAAGCTATGTTTTTACATGAATTTAAAATATAAGCACTATTTCCCCCCTTATTAGTTGGGTATGTAGTAGTTGATGGTTTTGGTTGTAAGTTAGTTAACTTTGTTAAACTTTATTATATATATCTATCTACCTATTATATATATTTAATATATATATATATATATATATTTATTTATATGAAAACTATTATTATAATTACTATTACTATTATTAACAGTTTTTTATTTATTTGCAATGTGCCAATAAAAAAATACGTGAAATGAATAATACCTACCGCTTATTGGTAGGTAATTGTAGCATGGTTCTGATTTTTAGTCTTCAATAAATGGTAGGTAAATTAGAAAAACGGTAGCTAATTACCTACCACTCTCACGGTAGGGAAATACCTACCGCTTATTTAGTAGGTAAATCACCTACTGATTAAGGTAGTAGGTATAATTCACCTACTGAAAATTCGGTAGGTAATTCGTATTTATCGGTAGCTAAAATTACCTACCGATTAATCAGTAGGTAACTGCGGAATACCTACCAAGCCTTTACATACCGACGTGTACCTACCGCTTAGCGGTAGGTAATTTGTTTACCTACCGTTTTGGATGAATTACCTACCGATTACTGCGGTAGGTAATAACACGGATTCTTGTAGTGAGATCAGTTGGTTGCTCAACTTTAGGTATCGGGCATAATATTGTTGTATTGAGTTGTTTAAGCAACCTACCAGTCTGGAAAAAATTCAGTATGGCTGTAGTGATTTCACTACCAATACAACTCCAAGCTTTCTTGAAAAAATGGCTTGTATACCCATCTGGCCCAGGCGCCTTATTATCATCAATGGCAAACAAGGCTCTCCTAACATCCTCTTCTGTAAAGTCACAACACAACACCCTCTGCTGATCACTAGAAATGACACTGGCCTCTTGAATTATTATCTTGCTAACATGCATAGTAGTAGCCTTTTCAGCACCCAAAAGCTCCGTATAAAATTCCAAAAAAGCTTCTTCAATTTCACCACTCTCTTCCTTCCACACCTCTGCCAGGTCTTTAATTCTGCTTACTTAATTCTAAAATCTTCTCTGCTTCAGACAAGAATGAAAGTAAGCAGTATTCGAATCCCCTTTTTTCAACCACTGCTGCTTCACCTTTTGTTGCAAAAAACTTTATCTAGCCATATTAAGAGCAAAATATTCATTTCGAGTTGCACTTTCTAGGCTGTGTAAATAAGCAACACTTGGATCACTATATACTTGTTGTTGGATAGCAATAAGTTTCTTGTAAGCCTCATCTACACAATTTTCAACATCTGCAAACCTCTCCTTGTTTAACTCCTTCAGCCCTTTCTTCTAACTTCTTGACTACTCTAAACATTGGAGCTCCTTGAATTCTCTCCTCCCACCCAACTTGTACTCCCTTCATAAATGATGCAGCTTCAGTCCACATATTGAAAAACCTAAATGGCTTAGGTTTACTCATAGCCCCTTTAGCTAACTTAATTAGACAAGGGAAATGATCTAAGATACTCCCAGGAAAGAAAATAGTTTCAGCATCTGGATAGTGTTCCATCCATGTTTCATTCACAACAGCTCTATCCACTAGGGAAAAAAAAAGAAAGGGCTGCGCTTTTATACTAGTGAAGGGCTGCGCTTTTCTACAAAAGTGAAGCCCTACATAACAGAAGGGCTGCGCTTTTGAAGAAAAGCGCAGCCCTTCACTTAGTAGGGGTGCGCTTTTAGAAAAAGCGCATCCCTTCTTACATTCAGAAGGGGTGCGCTTTTTCTACAAGCGCACCCCTACTAAGTGAAGGGCTGCACTTTTTAAAAAGGCGCAGCCCTTCTGACTAAGTAGGGCTGCGCTTTTTAGTCAAATGCCGCCCTTTAAATGAAGGGCTGCGTTTTTTGGGACAAGCGCAACCCTTCATGGGCTTTTTTTATTTTATTTTGAAAAGAAGTGCTAGGCCGCTAGGGTTTATTCTCATTCTCTCACACTTTCATTCTCTCTCTCCTCCCCCACATTCGTTGCCTCTCTCTCCTCCCTCACATTCGCTGCCTCTCTCTCCTCCCTTCACTCAAATTCTCCCTTTTCCTTCACTCAAATTCTCCCTTTTCCTCTCCTTCCTAAAATCCATCCTCAAAAAGTTGAGAAAATCGCCTGCGAAAAGATCAAACTCCGAAAATGAATCGACAAAATTAAAGCGCGAAAATTTCGTCATTCAATCCGACGAGTTCTTCGTTTTTGACATGCAAGAACACAAAGAGGAGAGAGAAACGAACTTAATTTTGTCTGCTAGATCTGGTTAATTTCGTCATTCATCTTCTAAGTTTCTTGTTTTCGAATCTGGTCTTAGTTTTTTGTTTAGGTTCATTTGTTTTTAATTTCGTCTTTTGTATCTGAATATATAATTTTTGATAAATATTCATCTGTCCAAATTTTTTCGTTTCTTAATCTCAATATTTCACGTGTCCAAGTTTTTTTTCTTCTAAAGCTTAGATCTGGTTTCGTTTCTTAATTTTTTTTCGTTTCTTAATTTCAATATTCACCTGTCCAAATTTCATAATTTTTGATAAATATTCGTTTTTTTTCTCGTTTTTGTTTGATAAATATTCATCTGTCCAAGTTTTTGTTCTTCTAAAGCTTAGATTTGGTTTCGTTTATATTCATCTGTTCGCCGCCGGTTCCACCGACGACGCGCGGCAAGTCTCCGGCCATCTCACTCTCCGGCGCGAATCTCCCATCTTTTTTAGCGAATTTCAGGCTCACAGTTATTTTATTTATTTTTTTGTGTTTTTTTTTATTTTTTTTTGTTAAGAATTAATACTACTAATATATTAAGGTTTCATTCTCTTTGTTAAGGACGACTTTTTGGTATTGTGATTTTGTTTTATTTGTATATCTGGCTTTATTAGTAGAAGTTTTTTTTACAAGTGTGAAAAGTAAGTAATAGATTGTCTCTTTTAATTTTTTTAGTTTGATAAACATATATGGACGAGCAGGTTACCACAATTCTTCGAACAATGCACTTCGAACAATGCACAAAGATGTGGAGTCAATTACTCAATAATGACTGACTCTGAAATGTTTCTATATACTTGCAATTTTTTTACTTATGTACTACTTATATGCTAATTAGATGTGAATTTGTATTTGTATATATAGAAACAAAGTTTGAGATGGAAGATGAAATATGTTGGATATCATATTCTTCGCAATATATATAATTTTATCAGTTTGGAATTGATTTTGTGTCAATTTGACATAAAAAAAATGCAAAAAAAAAATTATTATTATCTTTTTTTTAGGTCAAAAGGCTGCACTTTTAACAAAAAGCGCAGCCCTTCATGCTTAAAAGGGCTGCGCTTTTTAGGTAAAAGTGCAGCCCTTTTAAGCTTAAAGGGTTGTGCTTTTTAGGTAAAAGCATGCAGCCCTTCGTTGCGAAGGGCTGCGCTTCTAAAAGCGCAGCCCTACTTTAAAAGTGAAGGGTTGCTATTGAAAGGGCTGCTGTCAAAAAGCGCAGCCCTAAGGGCCTTTTTTAGCGCAGTCCTTCCTTATTTTTCCACTAGTGATCAATTCTATAAAAGACTCTATCACACCCCTCCTGTTTGTTAGTCCAGGTATAAAATGGTCAAACAGTTGTTTGCTCTTGAAGTTCACAATTCCTCAAACATTGTCTAAACTCCATAACTTCATCTAAAGTAATAGGGGATCTTATTCTTTCATTCAGTTGAAAAACATTGTTAAAATCTCCCTCCATCAACCAAGCATTAGTGACAACCTTGCATATTCTATGAAGATCCAGCCATAAAGGTATCCTCTCTTGTGCCTCATTAAACCCATACACCATTGTGACCCAACACTTCTTCCCCGTAGCCAAAATTTCCACACTACAATGAATGAATTGAGTAGAACACTCAATTATATTAACAGCAAATTTATTTGGCAACCAGATAACCCAAATCCTTCCTCCAGGATGAGAATTATAATTTGTGACAACACTCCACTTATTACCAACCCGACCAAACACCTTAGCAAAGCTACTACTTCTTATCCTAGTTTCAAGAAGGCCACATAATCCAATACCATGATGTTCAAGGAACCATCTCACATCAGGATGTTTCTGTGGACTATTAAGGCCCCTTGTATTCCAGAATCCAAAATTATCCATGTGAAGGGATAGTAGCCCCTACCACCTCTATTGTACAACTTGACACCCTCAAGAGCCCTCCTACATTATCACCAGTAAGTGTTCCTTCTTGCTGCACCACTTCTTTCCTAGCTGTATTTCCTCCAATTACAGACTCAACATTTGCACCAGTTACCTCCTCTCTAGCTTCCTCTAAAATTGTGGCAAGAGTAGACCTACCCTTCTTCTGGTTGGCATACTGCTCTGACTCCTTCTGATTGCCAGTAGAACTAGCAGCATTACCAGCCTATACCTTAGGCACCCAGTACTATTGTCTAGGCTTGATCTTCATCTTTGCAACCTCATACCTCTTTTGCTTGCACTCAACATCAGTATGACCAATACCCTTGCGATCGGAGCAAAATATTGGCTTACATTCATAATGAACTTTCTATTGCATCATCACTCCTTGTTCATTCATGAAAGATATGGAATCAGAGAACTCCTGGTTAACACTCACCTCCACAAGTATTCTAGCATATGCCAGAATATCCTTTTGAGCAGTTGCACGATCAGTGCAAATAGGCTTCCCTATTAATCCAACCAATTTATTCAATGAATTCTTGCCCCAATACTTCAATTGCAAGTAAGGTAATCGTATCCAAGTAGGAACTTGCTTCACATCAATATTTTGCAAATCAAAATCAGGGGTCCAGTTCATCACAATTACTGGCTTCCGGTCATATAGTATTGGACCACCCTCCACCGCCTTCTGCTTACACTCCACTATTCGAAATCTAACTACAAACACTCCATTATCCATCATAGCAACCTTTTCCACCCCAAATTTACCCCACATCCTCGCAATAAATCCATCAATGATACGATACGGAGGTTTAACACTAAGGATATAACATATAACAGCAGAGTTCCAGTATTCTATCTCCGGATTCGCATCATCTAAAGATATCTGAACTATTCGTTCTACTTCAATAACCACATCTTGTTCAGGACATTCTAGGTTCAAACCTTCTTTATTCAGATTAGCAAATAGTGAGGTCCAAGCATTCGACGTACCTGGATTACTATTCAATTGTTGCATCAGAGATGAGGTGATGGATTCACAATGGATTGTCCAGTTGGTCTCATTGGAGTTCTTACAGAAGCAATCCAGTTCTCCAGATTACTTCTCGCAGCTTCAAAATTCGCCTTATCCTGATTGGACAGATTCATATCAATTGAACAATGCGAATGAACATCATCTTCATTCGATGTCCAACTCAACACTGGCAATTCATTCATTTCATTGACATTACGCATTCTCTTCGCATCTCCAGTTTGTGGAATTCATAATATCTTACTTTTTTGGTGCTGTGAAAGAGATGTTTTAGCTTTATTTCCTATCTTCTTTACATTATTTTCTTTTTTCGAACCTTTTGCCTTTGTTTCAGCTATTGCCGAGCTCAAATCAGAAAAAAGGGTTACTGTTTCATTGATATTCTAGATAGAGGAGAGAGTTTCTCTCTCTAACCCCATTTTCTTGTTTCTCTTTTTTAAACTCTTACTTTTATGATTAAAAGTTGGTTGAGATGGTAATTGTGTCATGTATAATAGCAAGAGGTCACGTGTTCAAATCTTGTTGCAAGCTAATTTAACAAAGTCATAGTGTATTGATGGTTAAACTCTTCATTTTCATTTTTAGGGTGATCCTTGTCTTGGGATCCTCCCTAGTTTGTTTTTCCGGCTAAAAAAAAAATTCTTTCAATCACCATAAATTTTAATTGAAATAAAAAAATCAATCAATATATATAATATTTCACAAATTTGGCGGAGTATATTTAAACAGTCCGTCTCTTGTCTACTGGGAGATCTCTAAAAAAAAAGTTAAAATAAGTTTTCAAGTTCCTAACAACAAATTCAAAGTTCAAACGGTAAGGCTGACCCAATAACCACCAGTCCTGATTCCTTGTTATAACAGATTTGGTTGCGCCTACTTTCTCTCGCCCACTAAACTCAAATTAACACCCGTCATCACTCATTCTCATCCTCTCCATATTATCTCTACTCTTTAGTTAAGCCTTTCCAACTATATCATCTCCATTGTTAAGGTGCGCTACTAGTTTATCATTTATATGTTGAATTGTTAATCACCTTGTGCAATTATTTTAATTTTATGGCTGCTTTTATCATTTCTAATTTACTCAAGAACAGTTGATGTTATTTAAGTGCCATCTTCTAATTAATATGGTGTACACCTTTCACCATGAATATCTTCAATATCTATGAAATCTTCTTTTCCATTACAAAAGCTATTGTCGCATTCTTTTGTTAAGAAAAAAGGTAGTACTAATAACTAATATATGTTTCTAACAAGGCTAAATTTTTATTTTACACTTCTTGATCAGAAAAAAATAAAAAAAATGAGAAGCAATTGTAAATGGGAATAGTTATTGATTAGCATGATCAATGCACCTGAATATTAATTAATCTAATAAGTCTTTGAGATGTATCAAATTTAAAAAAATTATTTATTCACGTTTGTTCTTTTGCAGATCACCACTCCCGGATAACCCCATTACTGACCGACACCTCTTGGGTCCGCTACCATTTCACAACCGAAACACCTATATAACTAAAAGTTCATGAATTTGCATAGCCAAAGGGCAAACTGCAAGATGGTTCTACCTAGAACGCAAGAATCATCATTTTGGTAATGTATAGATAATTTATTTTTCTTATTTCCAAATCCACAATGTATGTTTTATCTACTATAGCGTCGAATTAAGCAACTCTTTTTTTACCTTATGTTTGCCCATATTTCAGGTGTTCAAAACATACAAATTCATCAAATAACCTACAATTATTATGCAATGCATCCATCAAATTTGACAAAGTAAGCATTCTTCTACCACCTTCTTCAAAATTTTCACCATTACTTCTGTTGTTTTTGTTTGTTCTATCCTTAATTTTTACATTCTTTTCAATGAAGGCCTTTGACTATTGAGTTGGTACTTGTCAGGAAAAATTATGATAATTTGATATTTTGAAGAAAAAGATTGAAATAATTCAATTAAGATCTACATGAAGATGTCATCCTTATGTATATATATGGAAGAAATGCAGTTGAAAGTTCACCAGTCTAAACACTTCAATACTATAAGTCTATAATGGGTAGAACAAAAAGAAAAAAAGGCAAACTGACATAAACTAATACTACCTCCCTCCTAATAGACTTATCATTTACTTTTTGCACAATTCCCGAGACACATATTTAATTGACCGTTCATATCTTCAATTATGTATTAGGTAATGAATATACACATTCTGACAAATATGACAAGATCACACGTGCTTGAGTTTATTATTATATATTTAAAAAAATTAGGTTTAAAGTTTACAAGTTTAACTTCGTAAAACAAACGAGAAGTGTATTAAGAGACGAAGGCAGTGATATGTTACTCGTTTTGACTCATTTTTTTGTTCCATTGTGGATCATCTTCAGGGACTGCTAGCTAAAAGATCGGCCATCATAGCTTCCTTGCTTGAAGAAAACCCTGATGAAGACGTCTATGCCTTCCTCAAAGAAATACCATCAGAACACGAAACCTTAGAACTCATAGCAAGATTTTGCCACAACTTCGATGTCAAGATGACGTCGGACAACATTATATCCCTCATCTGCGTCTCAAACCATCTCAAGATGACCGAATTTCACAGTCCTAACAACTTACTGAACAATGCCATCGCTTTCTTGCAACAAAATATCCTCCCTAGTTGGGACCAAATCATAAGATCTCTTCGAGCATTACATGGGCCAACATTCGAGCAGGCCGTGAAAAATGGGCTTTTTAATATCTGCATAGAAGCTCTTACGGAACATGTAGTATCCGACCCAACTCGTCTGGCCCAGCCCATCATGGTTGAGTATGCCAATAATAGCAACAGGCCAATGATTGATAATAGTAATGTGACAAGGAGAAAGCTTTTTGCTGAAGCTGATCATTCAGAAACTTCATTATGTTTTGAATCACCATCAGAAGACCTAACTTCATTGCCACTGAGAATGTATGAATCAATCATTGAAGCAATGTCAGTACAGAAGGTCCGACAAGAGAACATCGCCGGATCCCTTTACCGGTGCCTAAAGCGAAACGAAGCTAACAGAGAAGCAATTGAAATGGTTGAGAGACTGTTGCCAGATAATACTTACACCAGCAAGAATACTAAATACTCACTTTACCCCAATACAATCTTGTTGGATATGTATGCCTCGGCAGTTTCTGTAGAGGCGAGTTCGGAATGCCTAGCTTCCTTGGAAAATCGAATAGGCAAGGACTTATATCGCATCACAATAGAGGATCTCCTTGCCTTAGACCTCGATGTTGAGAGCATAAGGCGGATTTTAAAGGGTTATTATGGCAATTTCACCGACCATGACTCATCAGGATTAGTAGCAGTGGCGGAGCTCATGGAGGAGTACTTGTTGAATGTAGCGAAAACGAGGGAAATAGACGTGATGAGCTTCATTGAGATAACGGAGATGACAAGTTCAGCCTCGAATCTAGGGAATTACCGTTGCTCAGATGGGATTTACAATGCCGTGGTTGCTTACTTGGAGAAACATAAGGAGTTAAGTGAGTCAGCAAAAGAGGAAATTTGTAGGGTGTTGGATTTTCAGTTGATGTCACCAGAGGCTTGTAAGCACGCTGCCACGAATCGAGTGTTACCGTTAAGAGTGGTGGTGCAAGTACTATTTGAGTCTCAGCTGCAGTTAAGAGATAACATTAGCAAAGCCGTGTGCGAGTATCGTAGTAATAGTAATGTAGGAGATGAAGGGAGGCGAGCGGACGAAGAGATCAAAGTAGTGGAAGATGAGGAGTGGGAAAATGATGAAAGGGAGGAGATTAAAGAGTGTCATGAAAAGAATTGTTGTGAGAAGAAGGGGAAGAAGAAGGTGAGTTTATGGAAGGGAATGAAGAGAAAGTTTGGGTGTATGGGAAGTAGTGATTATGAGACTTTGCATGGTTGTAATTGCCAAACTACAAAGAAGAACAAGAAGAAGAAGGGAGTCTAATTAGTGCTAATTTTGGTTTAGTTTTGTTTGATTACTTGGTAAAAAAACGGGCTTTTTAGGCACTTTCTGAATTGGACTTGTTGCTGGACTAAAATGCCAAGTTCATGTATTGAATCAGTGATTATTAGCTGAGTTATAGTTAATTTTATTTACTTTCTATGGTACATTCTAGCTGAAATTCTGCTCACCAATACTAGTTCCCACATCATCTATTCATCTCAACGATCTTGAGGGATTTTTTTTTTCAGCACTGATAGTTAAGGAAGGAGATCACGAACGTCTTATAAACTGGAGAAGACAAGTAATATTATCATTAAAAAAAATTCATAGCTTTTTAACCTAGTACAGTACATAGTCCTTTCTTTTAAATGAAGGATAATGAACAATATACTATATACAAATGTTAGAATATCGTTCTGGTTTATTTGAGATTAGATAAGTTTATTAAATTTGTATGGGTATGACCCAAGTTTTCTACCGGACATTAATTGATGGCCGGGAGCAAACCAAGATGACGTGGGCTCACAAAAGGGGAGACATCATTTTTCACCTTCGGGCCGAGACTTCCGTCACGGTCACAGAAAGCGACAAAGCAATGGGAATCTTCCCTCTAACAGATTAATCACAACAGTACAAGTGTCACAAGATTACACGCTCTGTCAGGTGAATACACTACTACATTAAAAGGCAAAGGCAACACATGGAAACCGTTGCAATAGGCCCAAAAGTCGTTGCAGTAGACCTATTGCAACGGTTTTGAACCGTCGCATTTGCTGGCGTTGCAATAGGCCTAATGCAACGACTTTTAGGACCTATTGCAACGACTTGATGAATCGTTGCTCTAGCACAATATTTTATGCAACGGTTGTGTGAGTCATTTGTTTCATGTACATTATGGAACAATTAGGCTATTGCAACGCCCATTAGCAAGAGATATTGCAGCACCTATTATTCCAAACCATTGCAACACCTAATACTCCAAGCTATTGTACCACCTATAATAATATATATATTTGTGACAAAGACTAAAAGTTACTTCAAAAGCTCAAAATAGTTGTCATTTTCGTTTTGAATTTCTAAAAGTAATGAATTTATAAGAGTACTACATGACTAAATTCTTATTAATACAAACTAAATGTTTTAAATCAAACCAAACTAAACAATTTTTTACAATACCACAAGATATTTCTAGCATATACATTCCTAAATTCCTTTTAAATAGTGCCTACAAGCACCATATTGCAATATATTGCTAGCTAGATCCGGCCACCAATATCATATATAGCTAGTGAGACATCTATGCTTGATCTCCTCCATCGCTTCATTGTTGACCTAATAATTCAAACAATGTAATTAAATAGTTAGAAAACACTAAATTTAGCCATTAAAATCGAAAATGGAGTGTACATAACAATAAAAAGTAACGGAGTAAGAGTGCAGTTATATAGAAGAAACTAGAGGAAAATAGATTAAGGTGAGTCAAAATCGAGTCCATTATAATGGTAATTATATTAACAATAAAGATAGGAAGACGGACAACTTTATAGGACCGAAAGCAAGAAATTCAATAGAGTCCATCAAGCCATGTCTGCACATGATGTATATTATTTTCAAGAAGTAGTAGTAGGCTGACAGTACACAAGTATCATGATCATAAATTTGGAAATTCTACAACAAATTACAATGTCTAAGCAAAGCATCCTAGCACACGCATGATTACAAAGTGAAATATCAAAAAGCATGAATCCAAAGATAAGCTTCAAAGTATCACGATTTAGCTAAAGTTGATTTAGGAAACTCAAGATGGATCATGCAGCCCAAAAAAAAAAATAGAACACTATGCACGATTACTTGTTCCACTAATATTTGTTCCAAATTAGTTTCAAACCACCTAACGTTTGTTAACCTACCATCATTAGTAGGGGTATTTTAGACCCAAACACAAACCTCATGGGTATTTGAGGAATTTCCTAAATGTGGGGGGTAATTTGGGAATTACGCCAAAGCTTAGGTACTTGAGGAAATTTCCCAAAAATAATTGCAGAACATACAAAATTGGGATCGAAAATATGGCTTTGATTATATACCTACCAAAAGATAATGCACCCTACTGAAGTACTAGCCTGGGTAAATTACTGGAAGAACATATGGCTGCTAAGAGACAGACCCCGGCCTAGTTAAAAAACACGCAAGAGACACAATAGTAAAGCAAAAATGGTGGGCGAACAGCTGGAGTACACATTCGAGTGACAAGGAGATGCAACACACGCTCATTGTAGATGGAGCATGGAAACATAGCAGAGAAAATTGAGGTATAATGAAGGCTGCATATGGGCTATGGATGAGTTTTGATGGAGAAGAACAACAAGAAAAAACAAGGTCAAAGTAGAATCCATTCAGTATCAGTGATATAGGCTGAATCCTATGCTTTACTTCATGGTGTCAAAGGGAAATCCACAACAAAGCCACTGAACTTGAAGTATGGATAGATTTAAGGGGGTTACTAGAAAGCTACCAAAAGCCCACCCCTTCGCCTACTGAAATAATAAAATTTTACTATCATTTGTTGCCTAACTTTACTGATTTTCTAGCTAAGAATTTATAGTCCTTAGCAGAATTATTCATGTTCCTAGATAAAGGTCAAAAGTGCTCACATCCTAGCTACTACAAGGAAAGAGTTGGTGTAGTATGTTTACTATAATTCTATCAAAAAAGAAAACTTGGAAATTGGGTTATTCTTTCAAGAATGAATTGAGTTTTTTTTTTTTTTTGTGGGAGTGAGCAGCTATAATAATAAGCTATGTTTCTATTTCACTCACTCTCTCTCTCTCTCTCTCTCTTTCTATCTCTCTCCATCACTGCACGTTTGCACATGATATAGATCGTTATTTGGATCACAAAGAGAGCACTCCAGTACCTCCCATATGTTAGTACCCTTGTTTTCTTATACATAAGTTGCAGACCAATAAAATAAGTAGTGTCATTGTTATAGACTTATAGTTATACATATCCTACAATGCAGAGCTTGCAAAAGAATATGTAGTCTAGAGATCCCATTGGAATTCATAATGACAACAGATTTGTATGGAATTCATATTTTACTGAAGTTATTCATACCAGATGCAAAAATAATATCTGGACTGTTGCATTGGTTCATGGGCATTTCAAGAAAGTACATACTCTTACTTCCTCCAGGATTTTCTCCACGTTGGTTAAAAGAAAATGCTGATGTTTCATGGGAACTGATATACTAAGGCTAATGTTGAGGATCATGGTAGTTGGTTGGGTCATTTCATTTTCGCCAGTCTTTGGATATTCAGATGTGAAGTTGTCTGCTTAATTCAAACTTCAAGCATAGTTGATAAGAGAAGGGACTCCTTTTATGTGGTACTAATGAGAAACTTCTGCTTTTCTAAATATATAACTTTGGGATGTTTGTGACTATGGAGTAGAATTTATAGATACATACAAGTATATAAATTTTAGGATGCGAGCCTAAAACAGTAGAGAAGCTTATACTTAAATTTCTCAAGATACCTTAACTTACAATTAGGTATGTTAAGGTGAAGGGTATGATGAAGGTCTTGTAAATTTTGAGGGGTTGGGATAGTATTTGAATGTATATCTGCTTCTATCTTGGAGAAGTTCATATTTGATTTTGAAAGTTCATCCATGTTTAGATTCATATGTATATATACAACTGATTATAATATGAATATTTCTTGATAGATGAGGGTGTCAATTTTTTTGGATGTGATTCTAGCACCCTTTTTTGCTACTCTCTTACAATAACTAACATTGTTTGGACACCAAGAGTGGAGAATAAGGTGATGAAGACATACTTAGAAGGTGAGGGCATATAATAAAATCTCAGAGACAACACATAATTTCATACAGAAGGTTGCCAACACAACTCTTTTATAATGCAGACTACACAAAGCAGATAAACAGTGTAAAGAAATTACAATAATCAATCCATGGACACTGATTTCATTAATTGTTGTAATCCTGGAGAAAAGCACAAGATTAATGTGCTCTCTTCTTATTCTATGTATCAACTACTTTCTTTCAATTGAAAATTGCATCATTTTCAAACAATGAAACAATGGGGGGATTAAAATATATAGGTGCAACTAGCACTCTATACCTTTGGCTAAACTAACTGAATAAATATACCAACTTGGTATATGATTGTATCTACAAGCCTACAAGGATATTGACTGGTAGTGTACAATCTATAGCCAAAAAAAATCTACAGTTCTTAGCCTTGGGGGGATTAGGAAAACAGAGAGGCTTTTTTGTGCATGTTAGCCGTTAGGCTCTAGAACATGTGTGCTTATTGAGATAACAAAGCATTGGAATTCAGCATTCATGATGTTAGATTTAGTCCATCTTATCATGATGCTATCCCTTGATAGACAATATGAGAATGACATCCGCCCTTCTTCAAACCCCAAATAACAGGAACTAAAAAATATATAAAGGCTCAGTATATTAGATTTTTTTAAAAAAGTTTAGCATCAAATATAACTGTTTATGTGTGCTTTGAAGATAACCACGAATTAGGATAATAGATTACTCGATCACCATATCAGAATTTTAAAATTAAAGATTCTGAAATTGTTTTGTGGAAACTGAATTGAAATTCAAGAGTTCATATAATACATGGTGAAACTAAAGAAACTCATTAAAAATAATGGCAACTCAAGTGAAATTCACATATTTGAACAATTTACCTTGTTAAATTTGCTACTAATCACAATCTAGCCTTCTTCGTCGCTGCTAATCACAATTCACTCTTCTCCGTCGCTGCTAATCACAAAAATTCACTCCTATCGCAACAATGCGCTGATAATCATTCAGGATTTCATGAGGTTGAATTTGCAGCTTGTGCAGGGAATTCCAATAGTATTTCAGGGATTCGAACTTTGATTTTGTGGGTTACACTTTAATGGGGAAAAAGATGACAAGGTGATCGATTGAAAGGAGGTTAGGGCACGACTAGGAGGAGCGATAGAGCTGCTGCGTAAAAAACCGACTTAAGGGTTTGAAATTTAGTGAAAAAATACAAGGGAAAAACTAATGCTTTGATGGCCTTAAAGGCACGCACAATTCATTAAATCATGATATCGTTGCCATAGGTTGTCCTTATCTGATGAAGAATAGAGAATTGAGGTAGCTATTGCAACGACAACATATTGTCGTTGCCACAGATTGTTCTAACAGAACAAGGAATATAACTTGAGGTACTTATTGCAACGACATATTCATTACCGTTGTCATAGATCAAACTAGCGCAACGATCTTACATTAGTCGTTGCCATAGCCCGTTATATTGATCTAAATTCTTCTGAGTCGTTGCACTAGACCCATCTATTGCAATGACATCCATTAGATCGTCGCATTAGCTATTTTAATGTTGTTGCCTTTGTTAGAAAATGTAGTAGTGATAGTACGCCTATAAATAGCCATCCAGTACTATTCCTGCAGGTACATTCTCTCATACTAAAAATAACCTATCTCTCTCTCTCTAAGCTCTCTCTCTCTAGAATTCTCTTAAGCATTTAGCTGACTTGAGCGTCGGAGGGGGTTTCCTCAAAACCCCCGAGGGTAGCTCACGTTTGTCATTGTTGCAGATCCCTCACGGACATCCATCTCTGTCGGACAACTCTCAAAGGTCCGCACCGTTTTCGATACCGAAACAACTGGCGCTAGAAGGAGGGGACCTCACCCTTTCTAAGGTATCAGTCATAGAAGACACAAACAATGCTACCCATGGTTAGCCTGAGTTTGAGCAAGGCCAGAATTCCTCGCAGCCAGTCATCACTGGGGCGTTGGGAAATCCACAGTTCCACTACCGGACACCGGGAAATGAGGACAAACCCAAACACCAACGTACCATTCAACTTGGCACAGCTAAGTCAATTCTCTCCCGAGCAATTGCAAACTGTGCATCATTTATCCAGATGCTGACAGGTAATCCTCAACAAAATGCTCCTCCCCAACCCTCTGGCGGTACCGTAAGCGACCACCGGCTATGGCTGGTAGGAACGCGGACGGACCCCGCTCGAAAAATGCAGTCCTTGGAAAAGAGGGACGGGAATGGAGAAGAAAATAGACCGATCTGATTATGAGGAGGAAGTTCGGAAACTGAGGAGATATACATTCTGAAGAGGAAACGCAGGGTCACTCCCGCCGTGAGTACAGTACCGTCGTGCTAGTAACTATTCGGCTGGGGGTCACCTCTTGATCAAGCCTAAGCTTTCCCCCTTCACTCCGGAGATATTAATCATCCTATGACACGAATCAAGATGCCGTCCTCCAAGTAGATGGCACATCAGATCTGATGACACGTCGCGGCCTACGAGGGACACATGTTCCTTTACACTCAAGTTGATGCCATATGGTGTAAAGTCTTTCCCTCAACTTTGACGGGAATAGCTCAGACATGGTTCAAAAGCCTCAAGCCAGGTAGTGTCTCTAGTTTTTCTCAGTTGTCATCCATGTTCAGTACGCACTTTGTAAGCAATAGGCGCCGTGAGCGCACCACTGGGGAATTGTTGTCGGTCAAACAAGGCGAAAATAAGAGCCTGAGGGACTATATCGGCCGCTTCAATGTCGAGGCAGTTTCAATACCTCGACTACAGCAAGATGTGGCCGTCTTGGCTCTGATGACGGGACTCAAGGAGGGATCACCCTTCCGAAATTATTTGGGTCGAAAATCGTACACATCTCTGGGTCCCGTCCTTGGCAAGGCCAATGACTCTATAAGAGGGGAAGAGTTTGACAAGGTTGTAGGCAACCGGGAGTCAGGAAAGAAGGATGATAAGCAGAAGAAGGAGAAAGCCCGTGAGGCTGATCGAGGCCGTGAGGAAAGAAAGCAGGAGTCAAACATGGTCAAAAGAGGAAATGACCGAGACAGGGAGAATGAAAGGTACGATCGCGATCGCAGAGATCGTAAAAAAAGTGGTCGGGAAGGAGGTGAACGCAAGGATAGGTTCGATGCATACACCCAACTCACCACTTCAAGAAGTCAAATTTTTCTGATGAATAAGGACAGTGATAAGTGGCAACGTCCGAGACAGATGTTCCATAAAAACCGTGACAAAAGTAAGTGGTGTGATTTCCATGGGGATCACGGCCACCTAACGGTGCGAAAGCAAGCCTGAAGGAATTCAGACATTATGTCAATTTCAATGCAAGTCTATCATGGAAGAGTCCGCCAGCAATGCCGGCAATGTCATTTACACTGGAGGATGCAAAGCATGTAGTGTACCCTCATGATGATCCGCTGGTAGTAACGCTGAAAATCTCAAACTGCCTGGTGCACAGAATTTTGGTGGATGGGGGAAGCTCCGCAAATATTCTGTACTTGTCAACATTTGAAAAGCTCATGCTGGGCCGCGAATACTTGAAGCCGGTCAGGTATCCCGTCATTGGATTCACGGGGGCATCAGTGGTGCCAGAAGGGTTAATTTCACTTCCAGTACGTATTGGGGAGGGTGAGTCAGCCAGAGATGTCATGACCGAGTTCCTAGTGGTGGATGGTCCGGGAGCATACAATGCAATCATTGGACGCCCATTCATTCATGACGTCCAATGTGTCGTCTCAACTTACCACTTGACCATGCTATATGTTTCCAATGACGGATCAACATCAAGATTGAAGGGCAATCAGGAGATCGCAAGATCATGCTACTTAACAACACTAAAGCAACCAGCCAGAAGATTCCCAGTAGAAAATCAGGACCCACCCTCAAGAAAGCAGAGGAGGGCCCAGAGAAGAGCTCAAGTTGAAGGAGGTGACACCAGGGGAAAAAAAAGGAAGGGTTGCGGAGGAAGGGCTGCGCTTTTTTTAAAAAGTGCAACCCTACATAGCAGAAGGGCTGCGCCTTTTAAAAAAGCGCAGCCCTTCACTTAGTAGGGCTGCGCTTTTTTAAAAGGCGCAACCCTTCTGCTATGCAGGGTTGCGCTTTTTTAAAAAAACGCAGCCCTTCCTGAAAAAATTTGAAATTTCGAAATCGCGGGCTTTGAAATATTGAGCGGGGATTCGTCAAATATATTATCCCTCATTCTCTCTCCTCTCTCACGTCCCTCATTATTCCTTTCCTCCTTCTCTCTCACCTCTCTTCTCTCTCATCCTCTCTTCTCTCTCAAAAACTCCCATAAACATTTGCGACAAAAACCTTGAAATGATTTGCACTAAACATGGCGACGGAGTCCGATTGCCTATTGTGATACCTTTTCGGAAGCGGAATGGGCCAACGAGTCAAACTCATCGCTATGCTGTGAAGTTTAGGCTTTTTAAGCCATCCGAGTTCGTTTAAGCCTCCAAATAGGCATTTTAAGTTTTTCCGAATTTTTTTTTTCCCTATATTGGTTTTTATGTATTAATATTATTAGGTTAATTTGGGTATTCTTGTATTTTCATATCTATAATGTTCTTGTATACTTCTCTTGTTTATTTTATATCTGTATACTTCTCTTTATGTTTTTTGATTAATGTTTGTATACTTCTTTCTTTTTTTATTTTGATTAATTTCTTGTATACTTCTCTTTGTATATATTTCTTGTATTTTCATCTTTGTTTTGATTAATGTTCTTGTATACTTCTCTTTGTATATTAGTTTTTGTTCCTTTTTTTCATTTTCGTTTCATTCTTTTTTTTTGTTTTGGGTTTAGTATTTTCGTTTCGTTTCTCTTCTCTTCTGTTTAATTTCAGAAAATGTGAGATTATGAGTAAAAAAATGTCAAAAAAAATTTTTTTTAAAATTTTTTTTTTGGTAGGAAGGGCTGCGCTTTTTCCTAACTAGCGCAGCCCTTCTACCTTAAGGGATGCGCTTTTCTAGCGCAGCCCTACTTAAAAAGTGAAGGGCTGCTACTGAAAGGGCTGCTGTCAAAAAGCGCAGCCCTACATGCCTTTTTCAGCGCAGCCCTTCATCATTTTTCCACTAGTGTGAAGGTAATGAAGCAGAGGAAGTAGTCACTGTCCGGAAGAGTAAGGAAGTGCCGCTAGAGGAGCTGGAGTCCCGGCCAGAGGATGAGCCGAGGCCACAGCCTGATGGAGAGACAAAACAAGAAGCTTTGGCAGATGATCCTGCTCGGTCGGTCGCTGTCGGGATGGACATGGACCCGAAGGTCCGAGTCAACCTGGTAACTCTCCTAAGAGAAAATGCTGACATTTTTGCATTCTCGGCGGACGAAATGCCAGGAATAGATCCGGCCGTGATGGTCCATCGTTTAAACGTCGACAGCGCAGTCCGACCGGTAAAGCAGAAGAAGAGAGCCTTTTCGGCCGAAAAGAATAAGGCCATCAAAGAAGAAGTAGAGAAGCTGATAGCGGCCGATTTTATCGAGCCTTGTGATTACCCTGAATGGCTAGCAAACATAGTCATGGTGAAGAAGGCTAACGACCAATGGCGTATGTGCGTGGACTTTACAAACTTGAATAGGGCATGCCCTAAAGACTGTTATCCTCTGCCAATGATAGACCAGCTAGTGGATTCCACTAGCGGACATGCACTGCTGAGTTTCATGGATGCCTTCTCAGGGTATCATCAAATCAGCTTACTAAAAGAGGACCGTAAGAAAACGGCGTTCATCACAGACGGAGGCGTCTATAATTACAAGGCAATGCCTTTTGGCTTAAGAAATTCTGGCGCAACCTATCAGAAGTTGGTCGACAAGGTCTTCGCGAACCAGAAGGGGCGCAATATAGAAGTGTATGTGGATGATTCTATTGTAAAAAGCAAAACAGACCGAGAGCATTTAGCGGATCTGGAGGAAACATTCAATACATTGAGAAAATACAGCATGAAGTTGAACCCAAAGAAATGTGTCTTTGGCGTGAGAGCAGGCAAATTTTCGGGGTTTATGGTGAGCAAAAGAGGTATTGATGCGAACCCGGACAAGGTTCAAGCAATTTTAAGCCTTCCAGAGCCCAAGGGAGTCAAAGACATCCAAAGATTAACAGGAAGGATGGCCGCTTTGACAAGATTCATATCGAAGTCAGCCGATAAGGCCCTCCCGTTTTTCGCATTGCTGAGAGGAAATAAGAAGTTTCAATGGGGAGAAGAGCAGAGCAAAGCTTTCTTGGCCGTCAAAGAGCACCTCGCAAGGCTGCCAACGATATCAAGGCCAGAGGCTAGAGACACACTGCAATTATACATCTCGGCTCCTCCTAAAACGGTCGCGGCAGTACTGATAACAGAGAAGGAAAAACAGCAACACCCAATATATTTCGTCAGCCACATCCTTAACGGCCCAGAAAGCCGATATCAGCAGATAGAGAAAATGGCATTGGCAGTTATCATAGCAGCTCGAAAGCTAAGGCCTTATTTTGACTGTCATCCAATACAAGTGTTAACAAATCAGCCATTGGAGAAAGCTCTGCAAAAGATGGACACCTCTGGGTGATTATCGAAATGGGCTGTTGAGCTGTCGGAATATGATATCCAGTACAAGCCGCGGACAACCATAAAAGCTCAAGCATTGGCGGATTTCATAACTGAAGCATACGAAGAGGTGGAGACAAAAGAAAAAGAATCATGGCTGTTAGAGGTGGATGGATCTTCGGCCGCAAGCGGAGCGGGGGCCGGTATTGTGATAACAAGTCCGGAGGGAAATACCTTCGAATATGCCATAAAATTCGCTTTCCCAGCCTCGAACAACGAATCAGAATATGAAGCGGCCATTGCTGGATTAAGAATGTGCATTGCAGCGGAGCTGAAAGCGTCCTCTTAAAAATAGATTCACAGCTAGTCAGCAGTCAACTCAAGGGGGAATTTGAAGTCCGAGAGCCCAACATGGTCAAGTACGTGGAGAAGGCCAAAGAGATAATAGCTCAGTTGGAGCAGTTTGAGGTAGAAGCAATCCCCAGGGCTGAGAATATGAAAGCGGACTCCCTATCTAAGCTCGCTAGCTCAGACTCATTTCATATTGTGGGGACGGTAGTAGTTGACATCCTTAAAGAAAAAAGCATCGCCCAGAAAGTGGCCGTGATAAACAGCATTGACCAGCAAGGGGAATGGTTTACAGAGCTAGTAAAGTACAAGCAGACAGGAATACTCCCAGCGGATCCTATGGCCGCAAAGAAGTTGCAGAAGCAAGCAAATTGGTACGTGATATACCAGAACGAGTTATACAAAAAATCGTTCAGCCTACCACTGCTGAAGTGCGCAACATCTACTGAGGCCGTGAAAATAATGGAAGAAATCCACGAAGGTGTTTGTGGGAACCACATTGGAGGCAAAGCTTTGGCTTTAAAGGCACTTAGAGCTGGATTTTACTGGCCTAGCATGTTGGCGGACGCACAAAGTTATGTGAAAAAATGTGATAAGTGTCAGAGGTTCGCACCAGTGATAAACCGGCTCGCCAACGACTTGCAGCCCATCCTGTGTCCGATACCATTTGCACAGTGGGGAATGGACATCTTGGGGCCATTCACTACCGCGACGGGAGGTAGGCGCTTCTTGATTGTGGGTATTGATTACTTTACAAAGTTGATCGAAGCAGAGCCGACAGCAAAGATAAAGGCCAACCAAGTCAAAAAGTTCATCTGGCAGAATATCATGACTAGGTTCGGCATCCCGGCTGTGATCGTGTTTGACCACGGAGTTCAGTTTGATTGCAGACCCATCCAAGCTTTCCTCTCGGATTTCCGCGTGAAATTTGCATATTCAGCGGTGTGTCATCCCCAAAGTAATGGTCAAGCAGAGGCCGCTAACAAGCAGATCTTGAACGCCTTGAAAAAGAAGCTAGATGAATTTTAGGGAAAATGGGCTGAGATGGTACCGGCTGTTCTATGGGCAAATAGAACAACTGAGAAAGAAGTGACGGGAGAAAGTCCTTTTAAGTTGGCTTTTGGAGCAGAGGCAGTGCTGCCAGTAGAAGTAGGCCTGCCCACCTACCGGATAAAACATCAAGCCTTGGAAAGAAATGATCAAGCATTAAGGGAGGATCTAGACTTCTTGCCCGAGATAAGGTTGAAGGCGGAGCTGAGAGCAGCTGTGTACAAAGACCGAATCCGCAAGGCTTACAACAAGCTAAGAGGGTCATGAAAAGGCCGCTGTCTGAAGGTGAGTTAGTTCTGCGAAGGACGGCCGCCACCGGAAAAGCTCACGCTGAGGGTAAATTAACTGCCAACTGGGAAGGCCAATATATCCTAGCTCGAAAGATAGGTCCGGGATCCTTCATCCTCAAGGGAATGGATGGGAAAGAACTCAAGAACTGCTGGAATGCTGACGTTCTTAAAAAATACTATGTGTAGTCAAGAAAAGATGTAATGGGCCGAGAGCCTCTGATTGCATTATATATAAATAAAACTCTGTTAGCATTCCGATATATTTTGCTTCTATTTGTCTATTACCCTCCATATTTTACTGAGAAAAGTAATAACCAGTTGCAACGAATGTTACCAGCCATATAACAGGTTAAGTAAGTGTTACCAGCCGTATAACAGGCTAAGTAAGTGTTACCAGCCATATGACAGGCTAAGTAATTGTAATCAGCCATATAACAGGCTAAGTAATTACTCCAGCCATATGACAGGCGAAACAAATGTTAACGGCCATATAACAGGCGAAATAAATGTTAACAGCCATATGACACGCAAAACAAAGGTTAACGGCCATATAACAGGCGAAATAAACGTTAACGGCCATATGACAGGCAAAACAAAGGATTAACGACCATATAACAGGCAAAACAAATGCTTACGGCCACATAACAGGCAAAACAAATAAACATTAACCATATGATGGATAAAATAAGGGTTAAGGCAAGAAAAACATTAACAGCATAATTGTTGTAGCGGACATGGAAACTTCACATTAAATACAAGGAAAATTCGTCTATCAAAAATGAATCATAAATTACTGGCTTGGCGGCCAACTACAAACAAAATTAGGCAGCCACTCAAAATAAGGCATTTATGGATTCAGTAGCAAAAGTTAAAGTAAAGTTTACATGCCATTCAAAGGCTGACAACTAAAACTATTACAAGTTGTTGGATGCTACAGAGGAGGTTGAAGATGACCGCCAAAGTCTTCAGGAAGGAGGCACCTCATCTTCAGCGGTAGGCAGGATGTTGGCAATTATCTCCTCAGAGCATATGTAGGGTTCATCCGCTAAGGGTTGCCTGTGGACCCCTTCGCCAAAAGCGACTTTCATCTACTCCCAGTCGAAGTCAGGATGGGAATGGCAGACACACCTCTTAGCGGCCACCCATCCGCCATCATACCGCTCGCCAAGGAGTCCAATAAACTCCTCAGACCTCTTGAAATCAACCAAGGCAGCTTGCCGGGCTTCAGCAGTAGCGACCTCCACAGCAGCTTTCGTCTCTTCCTTGGAGGCTTGGAGAGCAGTTTCCAAGTTAGAGCACTTCAGCTGAAGGTCCTCCAGATCTTTGGCCTTCTGTCGCAGTTCCTCCACCTCCTTGTCGGCCTCAGTCCTAGCCTTCTTATCGGACTCAAGGCTGGTCTCCAGTTGAGTGACCTGAAGAGAGAGACCTTCCTTGTCGGCCTCCAAGCCTTTGATGACCCCACCAGCGCTCTCAGCCACGCGCTGGTACTCCAGATACTGAGCTATAAGCTCAACAACAGAGTTCCCGGCCTAAAAACATAACAGGGAAAAGGGGTTTAAAAAAAAAAAGAAGAAAAGAGAAGAAAGAGGAAAAAATGTGTACTTACCACAACAAGGTCGTGAGCCAATTGAGCAGCGGGCGCGACCAGCATGTCGGCAGGACGATCAAATGGTAGCTGGAGCCCCTTCAAAAGACGGTACCCCAGAGTACCGCCATTGGCAGGGATGTCAGCAAAGATGGACTCATCCTCTCTCACATCCAGAGCCAGTCTGAAAGCTTGGCCGGCAGTAGAGGGAGGATGAGAGAGGGCAGCTTTGACAGATGCGCAAAGAGGCACAATGTTGGTCTCTATCCACTCTTGTGCCCGGCAATAAATTCCCGGACCAAGGTCCGAGAGAAAAGTTGGCCTGTTGAGCATCTCATATACCCTTTGGCGGGTGGAGCAGCTAGAACCAACAATAGCTTCCTTGCTGCGAGCCAACGAACCCGAAGACCGCTGAATCTCCGGTGCCGGTTCCCGTACAGGGGAAAGAGAGAGCCCCTGATTATCATTGACGGCCACGTTCATAGAATCAACTTCCACGGACTGACGTTTGTTAGGGGTCTCGGCCTCAGGCTCCCTTGGACACCGGCGAGAAGTGCTGCCACCACCCCTATTTATGGGGACTTGGATGGTGGAGCGAGAAGGAGTTGACTCCCTACGGCCGGGAGCGCGACCTTGAGTCCTCCCAGCACGACGAGCCGTTCTCCCAGCCCGACCACCACGACTGGGATTCCTGTCATTCCCACGGGGGCCGCCAGTGATCCCGTGAACGGTGTTGTAATCAATAAGAGGCTCATCAGGATTCTGAGCCATTGGACGCAGTTTATTGTCTAAGCCCAGCTCTTCCAAATCCAAACTGACGTCCCCTGAAAGAAAATCACAATTGAAGCACAAAGCAGTTAATACGTCAGTACGATAATTTAATACACAAACATGAAGTCCAAAAAGATCGTGTCGGACCAGAATTTACTTTACACACCTTCTGGATGAGTCCGGCACAGGAAGACAGCGGACAAAGGTTCATATTCAAGGATGTACTTGGCATGAGGAAGCCAAGTACGAGGAATCCTCGTCTCAGTCTCATCCCCCTCAAGAACCACGTCCATAGAGTCAAAATACTCGAAAGCCTTTATCTCGGCCTCGGTCAAGTCGTACTTAGTAATGTCTTCCATTGTGGGATATGGCTTGGTGAAGTGGCGGCGGAGAGGGAAGTCGTCCGGAACCTTCAGCCAATAGAAAGCTCCTTGCCAGCTCTTAAGCCCACTCATCTTTGGATAAACCGTCATTTTATCCACGGCCGTCATCAGATACCACCAACCCTTCTCGGCGGAGCCATTCCGTCTCAGCCAATGTAACCGCCGGAATAAATTCAAAGTCTCGGGAAAGCCCAGATAACGGCAAACCTAGACGTAAGCAACTATATTCCTAACGGCCAGAGGCGTTAGCTGGGCAAGGCAAACATTAAAGGCCTGCAGAATCTTGGCGAGTACCAGGTCCAATGGGAACCGCAACCCATACTCTAGGTGATGAGCATACACGGCGACGTGACCGGCAGGGCAATCTATCACTTTCGCCCCTTCAGCCGGAACCACTAAACTATACTCAGGCGGAAAGCCGTATAACTTCCTAGCAACCTCACAATAATTCAACTCCAAGGCTGCGACCCGCCAATTTTTGCAAATAACGGTCTTCTTGGGGCCGTCACTATAATCCAAAGGCAGCCATCTCCCAGAATGGAGGACATCAGTCCGGGCCGGGATCACCTCGGGCCGCGGAGAAGAAGGCATGGCAGAGCCCTCACCTACGTTAAACTGACGGGGACGGGAGTCAAGGTCACGGCCAGAAGAGGAAGGAGTGTCATTCTCCATGCTAGCAATAGAGTCGCTATCAGAACCTAAATTGACAACAGGAGGATGAGAGGGATGTGAAGGAGTTGGATCTCGGGCAAGACGGTCAAAGACACTAGGATCGATCACGACCCCAGCGTCAGCTAGACTCTCTAACCAAGCATGCTCCCTCAAAGGTTGAACATCCAGACCAGGGACGGCATCAGGGGGAGGATGTCTAAGGGTCCTACGGGCCAGATGCTGGTGTCTTAGTTCTTTAAGTGTCTGATTATCACCACTCATCCTAGCGGTCAGAAATTGAGTAGTCAAGTTGGTTAATTCAGGAGAAGAACGGTCGTTTAAAAACTTAGATCTAAGTCCTCTATCCCGGTCAGAAGTCAAAGGGAGATCAGCCAAAAGGCGAGTTCTCCCATCTGGGGGGCTAGAGTCCGACGAACTAGGTCCGCCATGAAGGGAAGGGGATGAAGGTTCACTTTCAGTCATGAAATTAGTGCCTAGAGAGTTTTGACTGTCTGACTGGTCCGACATGATCTCAAGGAAGAAAATACAAACAAAAAGTGAAAAGAAAAACTAAAGGGTAGGAGAAGGGGTACCTGAACAGAGACACACGCGAAAGCTAAGAACCCCGAGAAAAAACGCCCAAAGAAACGCTTCTCAGGCAAAAGTTCGCCGGAGAAATGTCGCAACAACGTTGAAGAAACTCCCAGAGAGCAAACCCAGAAACAGAACCAAAAAGTGAACTTTTTCGGAAATTATGAAGAGGACGAAGAAAAGTAACAAGCTTTGGTAATTTTGAGGCAAAAGAAGCAATCTGGAACCAGGAAACAACGAGTTCAAAGTTCGCAAGAAAACGGAGAAAACTAGAGAAAAGTCTGAAGGAAGGAGAAGAAGTTGAGTAAAAGTAGAAATAAAAAGGGATTTCGCACTAGTACAGAAAAGGCAATTTGCGTCGGATGTGAGGCGCCTATTTGCGTCGGACTATGGTGCGACGCCAAAGCCCTCGACGCAAATGACTCAGAAACGACGTGCGTCGTATCGCATACGACGCAGATGGTTCAGCTATTTGCGTCGCACCTTTATACGGTACGACGCAAGTGGTTCTCCCTTGCCCAACATAGAGCAGTATTGTGCGTCGCACATTACCTGAGGTGCGACGCAGATAAGTGATTAGCGTTGCACCTTGGGCTACGTGCGACGCAAATTTCAATTTTAAAAAAAAAAAAAATTTTTTTTTTTTTGGGAAAAAAATTGATTTTATGAACAGAATGAGGCTCTGTGCAAACGTAATCGTAGATTTGTAATAATAAATTACAGAAAATAAAAAAAAGAGATAAATTACACTCCACAACAATATTGTTTTAATTCTGCACATAACTTCTTACTGTTACTATCAAAAATATTAAAAACTAATTAGAGAAAAATAAACCTAAAAAAACAAAATCAGAAGAGAAAATTTAAAAGAAAATCCTAAATCTGAAAACGAAATTAAAAAAATATTCAGATCTAACACAAAAAAAAAAACGAAATTAAAAGAATAAACCTAAAAAAACAAAATCAGATCTAACATACAAGAATGAAGATTCGTTCTTTCTTCAAATCTCGTTCTTCTTGAATTAAACAAAATCAGATCTAACAGTAGCGAGGACTCGTCGGTGAAAAAAGGATGCTGAAGATTCGCTCGCTCGCCGGAATTAAACGGCTGAAGATTCGCTCGCTCGCCGGAATTAAACGATGAAGATCGAGTGCTTGTCCGGTCTTCGATGCTGAGAGATGCTGAGAGTTGGGACCGGAGGTTTCCTCATTTCTGAAACATTTCCATTCCCAGAACTCCGTCGTTTTTGTGAAGCCCGGAAATGGCTAGTTCCTGAGATCTCCCCATTCCAAAATTGTTTCTGTATTTGAATGCCAAACGTTCTGTGCTATGCAGTCCATGCACCCAACCCTTTATGCCAAAGTAAGGAATGCAAACATATAAGTATATGGGCGTCAGCTACACAAATGTTGTAATTCGTCATCCAAAATTTGCGTTTTTCTGTATTATCTTAACAAGTAGTGGATTTTCTGATCTAACAGAATATTTGTCACAAACAATGAAGATCGAGTGCGAAAATTGAAACAAAATTGAAAATCGAAACTAAAAATTACCTGGGACAAGGAGAAGAAGATTTGAGAGTTAGGATTTAATGAAGATTCGATGCATATTACGGAGCGAGGAGAGTTACAGTTGAGTGAGGGAGAGAGAGATGAAACGGCTGGAGTGAGGGGGAGAGAGAGAAGGAGGGAAGGAGGGAGGGAGGGAGAGAGAGATAGAGATGAAACGGCTGGAGTGAATTACTAATTAGGTTAAGTGAGAGGATTACTAAACGGCTGGACGCGTTTTTAGGGTTTGGGCCCAATGTGCGTCGGATGGTGGCCTAGGTGCGACGCACATTAGGCTCAATCCCCCAAACTGAGAAGCTCAGTATGCGTCGCACACGGAGCTAGGTGCGACGCACAAAGGTAATTTGCGTCGCACTTACATACGGTGCGACGCATATTGCTCGTATGCTGATATGAATATTGATGTTTTGCGTCGAGTGCTCTTTGTCATGCGACGCACAAAGGTAATTTGCGTCACTTCCGTGTCTGTGCGACGCAAATCCGGGGACGCAAATCATCCTTTTTCTACTAGTGTCGCTTTTAAATACCGAAATAAGGGGCCAGGATTAAAACCGTATCAACTGCCTCCATGGATTCGTGACAAGTGTCGCTTGCACAGCAGACCCTAATGTCCCAAAAAGAAAAAACGAGCGGGATTCCAGAGTTAAGTAATGATTACACTTTTTCAAAAACCAACGACTCACCCCAGGTTGACACGTGGAAGTAAGAAAAGAACCAATCAGTAGAGGAACTAAAGTTCATCCACGTCACCAAGTTTAAACATCCATGGCGGTCACAACCGCCAAAGATGCTGGGGGGCTAGTTGTATGGGTATGACCCAAGTTTGCTAGCGGACATTAATTGATGGTCGGGAGCAAACCAAGATGACGTGGGCTCACAAAAGGGGAGACATCATTTTTCACCTTCGGGCCGAGACTGCCGTCACGGTCACAGAAAGCGACAAAGCAATGGGAATCTTCCCTCTGACAGATTAATCACAACAGTACAAGTGTCACAAGATTACACGCCCTGTCAGGTGAATAGTACGCCTATAAAAGCCATCCAGTATTATTCATGCAGGTACATTCTCTCATACTAAAAATAGGCTATCTCTCTCTCTCTAAGCTCTCTCTCTCTCTAGAATTCTCTTAAGCATTTAGCTGACTTGAGCGTCGGAGGGGGTTTCCTCGAAACACCCCCGAGGGTAGCTCACGTTTGTCATTGTTGCAGATCCCTCACGGACATCCATCTCTTGTCGAACAACTCTCAAAGCGTCCGACACCGTTTTCGATACCGAAACAAAATTATCATGTACAAATTTTTTTACTACCTCCAATCCCAAAAATGTGGTGATATTATGGTTTCTAGTTGTAAGAAATTCAATTATGATGTGAAAAACCAAATTGTTGTTGCGGTTGTTTTGTCGGCTTAGAGATTATTCTAAAAGAACTTACGGAAAATAGTAGTAGAATATATATGTTGTAATCTTTTTTTTTGAAGGAAAAGCGGGATAATATTTCAGTTCAAATCAAGATCCATCAAAGTTAAGATATTTAGGGGAGAAGAGTCCAGCCATACAATTTCCGACATATATAGAATTGGACTCCCAACTATAAGTGTGTAACAATATTTTCTGCCCGCTTAACATGAGAAACAGTAAAAGTGTTAAAATCCAAAGCAAACTTATGAATATCATCGAACATAAGATTACTAGGAGCACAGAAATGATGACACATAGAGTCGCCTTCCAACACTATCTTTTCAACACCAAATTGTCGAGCCAAGTATACACCAAGTAGCACAAGGAGTTTTTTCCACTAGTGTTTATAATCAAATAAAGAAATACAACAACATCAATTAAGAACTATTCCAATAAATAACCAGAAAAAACAACCAATATTGATATAAGAGAAAGAAAAACAAAAATAGTGAGAAAAAAAATAACATAATAACGTTTGCGTCGTTGGTTTCTTATCGCTATCGGGAAATCTTTGTTGCTAATTTGATGCAATCTGCAGACCATGCCACACGATTGTACTCTCAACTCTTGTACATGATTGGACGTTGTCGCTATCGGGTAAGTTAATGTAAAGTTTCTTTCATAGTCTCTAGACTCAAATCTTTTTCAACTTTTTACTTTTTCGAGCTTTAGATAAATTTATATAGGATTGGACGTTGTTGAGCCATTAACAGTTTTTGTTACATGATTTACTTTTATTTTTTTAAACTACTATTTTAAAAAATCTATGGGAGGTCTTTTCACACCCAAAACTCCTTCGGGTCCACCCTTGAACACAGCCCATTCAAACCCAAAGTTAGGCTTCATAAAAAACATGGAAGGATGCATGAAGGGCCAAAATATAGAAGGCCTTCACCAGCTTAAAAGTAATCTTGCTACATCAGGTTACCTGGAAAATCATCCGGTGTCGAAAAATGCTATTACCATGACCATTCAAGATAACGATCAACAGTTTGACGAGAGTCTTGATAAGGCAATCAGAACCTATCAGCTTAATTACCGGTTAAATGTTAGTGGATATCTGGATGCCGCAACGGTGCAAGTTGCAACAAATGATGAAACCTTGGTAAGTGTTGTTTTCATCAGTCTTGGGATGACTATTGTATAATTCATCAATTTTTAAGCAAAAATGCATGACATTTTTCACGTAGGAAAGGACATATCCATCATTTAACTGTGAGACTGTAACTTTGAATTTTTACATAAAAACTTTTTATATTGTTGTTAAACAAAGGCGGATATTATGTACCTTCTCAAGAAATTATATCCTCGATTTTAATGCAATTACTAAATATAATATGGATCATATTATAGACTTCATGTTAGTCAATTATAAACCCTGAAATTCAATTAAATGGATCCTATTAGGTCACATATAAGATTTGGATCAACAAGAGAAAAACCTAGAGCCCATAAAAGGCGCTAGGGTGGCCGTCCAAGAGGGGAGAGGGAAGGGGATTTCCTAACCTAAATATACTTGTATATTTAGTTAGGTAACCACAAGAAAAGATACAAGATATTTCTCAATATTCTTCTCTCTCCTATTCTATCAAAAATCACGGTTTACTCTATGAAAAACAAGAAAAATTTATTCCTTCCAACTTGCATTGGTGGAGTGTTGATCAGGATTGGTGGACCAAATAGATTAATCACAGTTGCGGTTCTATCTCCGGATTATAACAAGCTTCGTGGAAATCACGCTTCAAAGGTTAATTCTAAACTATTATGTGATCCTGTTTAAGTGCTTATGAATAAGATTCATGAAATTCAGCTTATAGTACTTAAATCCCTACAGTGGTATCAATTTTAGCATTTTGCATATAGGATTTTGGTCATAAAGTTTAGTTTTTATTTTGGCTCATATGACTAATTTTAATTTGATTAAGGGAAGGAATGAAAATTGGATTTTTTTTTATTTAATTGGATTAGTCAAATGGAGATTTAATTTGCTTAATTTTGATATTGGCCGAATTAATTTAATTAATTCGACCTAAATTATTTTTTCGAAATTTAATTATAGTGGTCGAAAATTTTAAATTATAAACCCTAATTTTCGAAATTCAATTGTAAAGTTAGATCTCAAATTTTCCGAAAATTTCGAGAGTTTAATTCATATTACTAATCTAATGTTCATGTTTAAAATTATTTATGTATGAAATTAATTCATGTACAAGAAAGTTTTATGTGAATTAGAGATTAATTTATGTGAATAATGCTAAAAGTAAATAAAGTAGATATTTTATGAAAATTTCGAAAATTTTGGTCATATAATTAATCTGATTTTTTATATTTAAATTGTTTATATATGTTGAGCCACTATGGGTTTTGATGATGACAAACTAAAGTAATAACTAACAAGGTTTATAAGTTTTATGTGTGCAAGGTTTGATGATTAATAATGGTGCTTTATAAAGATAATAAGTGAAGTTCCTGAGTTGGAACTCTAAGAAAAGAACGAAGTTCGTAAGTGATTATTCATGATTATAGTTCTTGTTCAACAGTTTCTCAAGGAACTGTCTACTGTTCCTGAGCTGAATGCATTCTTGTTTCACAGTTCCTCAAGCAACTGTTTGTTGTTGGCCTCATGTTTTCGCTATGATGGGTCTTTTCGAAAACTTGAAATGACTTGGATTCCCTTATAAGGTTAAGTTGGCTAATGACATCATTCTCCATTCATTGCCTGACAATTTCACTCAGTTCAGGATGACCTTTAACATGAATGAGTTTAAAATTCTATGCAAGAGCTGCATGCGTTTGTTGGTCAATGCTAAAAGGAACATCCCTAAGGAACCAAAGAAAGAGGTTTTAATGGTTCAAAATTAAAAGAGTTTTAAGAAGAAATGGGTAGGAAAGAACGACAAAGACAAGCAAGTTGTTGTTGCTGCTGAAAAACCCAAGGCAGCCGCCAAGCCAAAGGTCACCGTGGAAAGCAAGTGCTTACATTGTCACAAGATAGGACACTGAAAGAGGAACTTCCCTGTATACTTGGAAGAAAAGAAGTATGGGGCTTCCACTTCAGGTATATTTGTTATAGAAATCAATTTGACTTCTACTTCTTTATGGATATTGGATACCGGTTGTGGTTCTCACATAGTTAATGATGTGCAGGGACTAAAAAGAAGTAGGAAGCTGGCAAAGGGTGAGGTAGAGCTGCGCGTTGGAAATGAAGCACGGGTTGCTGCACTTGTCATAGGAAGCTATAGTCTACATTTGCCATCTGTATTTGTCTTAGAACTCAATAATTGTTATTTTGTTCCTTCGATAACTAAGAACATAATTCTTGTTTATGTTTTGGATTCTGAACGGTTTTGTTTGAAATTAAGAACAAATGTTATTCCATTTCCTACACTAATATGTTATATGCTAGTGCTAATTGATAAATAGCTTATATGTGCTTGATAGGTCATTACAAGTCCATAACATAGATAGCAAGAAATAAAAATCAAATGATTCAAAACTAACCTACATTTGTAGAAGAACGGGGTCTTACAACCTACATATTCCTACATGTTACAACATTAAAATTAAATTCTCCACTATATACTTTGCGTTGATAAAATCTACTACTTCCTCCGTTTCTAAATAAGTGCAACATTTGTATAGTGTTTACTATTCACAATTTAAACTTTAATTAGCTTTGGTGATTTACATTTTAGAAAAAACATAGTCATGTGGGATCTTGTTGGATTCATCTGAATGTGAATTTTTTTAATATCAACTTTTTATAATTTTTACTTATTGATAATTGAAGATATTAATGGTTGAAATAATACATTGGCAAACGTGAAAACAAGAAATGTTGCACTTGCTTATTTAAAAACGAAGGAAGTATATTATTTACAAGTTTACTATATATCTATAAAAATTCACTATATAGAGTTAATATCAATTACGAATCTACACTTAGTGCGCATAAGTGCATTTAACTTTTTTTACTCTTTCATAATCATAGAACTGTCCTTATATTATAAAAGTCTTTTAATATTAGTAATACATTGCAATGGGCCAGTGGCGCTGCATGTTGTCTTTGTATTTGAATTTGAGATTTTGGAATAGTCTTCCTATGAGATTCCGAGATCTTGATCAGCTTTCTCTTGGAATCTTCTACCATTTTCCTTCACCAAAATTTGTTTGCGGCTTTGCGCCTAACTAGATATAGTCAAGTCTGCCACTGGTGCAAGTGCGTTAATTTGAGTGGGCAGACGTATAAATTACTAAATCAGAATATATAGGCCCTCATTTTAAAGGCCCCTAAAATCCGTAATTCGTTATTTATATAAGGCAAATTATATGGTTCCTCATAAGTTGGGTGTTTTATTTTAAATGATATGATCTCAATTTGACTATTTTATGGTAAATATAATCTATATACATTATATTTATGTATATAATTATCACTATTGTGTTTAAGGCTTATTTTTTATTTTTACTACAAGTCCTCTAAAATGTTGAAGCGACCATATGATAATAGCATGATTTCTATCCCTTCCGAAAAAATATCTAAAATGTTGTTTTCTCCCCCATAAATCTAATGAACTCAAACCGTTTTTACTAAGGAAAAATGAACATGAATAATCCCATCTTTCATTGATCTTCTCAAAATAATCTCAATTTTGAATTATTTTAGAATAATCCCAACTTTAAGGTGTACATTCTCAAAATAATCCGAACTATAGACCTAAAATGGATTAGTGCGGGCAAGGAAAAAGATAATTTGGCTTATTTTGAAAAGGTCCTTTCAGAAATTGAGATTATTTTGGAGTAATCTAAAATTATGATTATTTTGAAAAGACAGATGAAAGTTGAGATTATTCATGTGAATTTTTGCTTTTACTAATTGAAAGTAATTTTTATCAATTTTAACGGAGCAAATCATACTTAGACTTATTAGAATTTGTTTTCACTAATTCGCATCATTATAACTTTTATCACCTTCAATATTTGATATGTTATGATATTATGTTTAGTACTTGTGAAAAAAGGGATTATGTTTACCTTGATTTGTTGAAGCTTTTGGTTGTATCATTCTTTCTTTTTTGTGGTTTTCAACAACTTTAAACTGCCAAAAAATATCCAATTATTATTTAAAACATCAATTTGTTGCCGCACTTATTTTGTTGAATAAAATGTTTTTTATGAGTGATATTTATATCACTTTAATCTCCTTACTTCTCCTTTTGTTTAATCCTTTCTTTCTTATTTTACCATTTTACAACTATGTTTTGTTTAATTTGCACTTTTTTTTAGGTATGTGTCTTTTTCTACTTTTCTATGTACTTTTTAGATTTTTTTCTTGATGTTTTTTTCTAAGCACTTAATCCTTTCTTTCTTATTTTACCATATTACGAAAGCCATAGTAACACGAGGGATATTTATAGTATTTTACAGTTTTTTTTGTGATCATTTAATTTATTAGTTTGGGGTAGAGATTATTATTGTATTAATTCAGGCTAGTAGTTACTACCTCTGTTTCCTAAAAACTTTCTTGTTACTGTTACCACATATACCAATGAGAATTAATTTGTGTAGGGTGTGAGATGGGCAAAGTAGGAGAGAAAAAGGGGTTAAGATAAATAAACAAATAAAAAGAGGTTAAAGTAGGAGAGAGAAATGGAGTAAAATTGAATTAATAATGCAATGGTGGACCATATGATAGGGACATGAGATGGTAAAAAGGGAAAAAAAATCCAAAAAAGAAATAAAGTAAAACAGGAAATATCTTTTGGAAACGCACTTAAACGGAAAGAGGGAAGATCTTTAGGAAACGGAGGTAGTATATACTTAATTCTAGAGTCTTTATTTTATTTATATACTACCTCTGTTTTTTTAGTTGACCCGTTTCCTTTTGACACACATGGCAATGCACTATTTTAAACTTTTATATCTCTAATTATCAATAAAAAAAATTACAAAAAGTTGATATTACGAATCGAACAAGATCCCACATGACTATATTTTTCCTTAAGTACAAATCAATAAAGATATTCAAAGTTACATATGTGAATAATGTGAAAAGTCTGGGTGTTCTAGAAAAACAGAGGAAGTATTGAATAGCATACTTTACTCAACATTATTGATATCAACCTCCTTTAGTCTTACCATTATTTAAGGGCTAATTATAGAACAACTTTCTCTCTGTTAGATAATTTTCCTTTGTTAGGTGCGCCATAAACCAATGAGATATTATTTTACAAATTTATTTTATTAAACATATTAATTAAAGAATCCAAAGCAATGAAAATCTTTATCTCACATGAACGAACAACACAAATCTCTACCATACTTTGTAACCGTATTCAATTATTCATTACATGAAGTCTAGCAGCACACTCATAGTCTCATATATTTAGACTTATTCTCATCGAGATATTATTTTAAAAATTTATTTTATTAAACATATCAAGACTTATTCTCATACATTTTACCCCTAATGAACGTTGTTTATAGTCAAGTAAACCTTCAAGTCTTGTGAGACTAACCCATTCCAGACGCATCATCTGTTACAAAGTGACCAAAAACCCGAGAAAATTACAATATTATATTATCAAGAAGAGTATACGCGTAGATAAGTCAATACTAGCAGTCCAGCAAATTGCTACGACTTGTAATTAACGACTGCAAGCTTCACAAACTGCGCGCCTATAAAAACACCGGCCGCGCCATGCAATATGATAAGATACAAATTAAATCCCAAATATGGCAACTAAATCAGCTTATCATCTCTTATCCTCAATAATTTTACTCTGGTTCCTTAATGTGGTTCCAAACACAGCTCATTCAAACTCAAATGTTAACCCTTTTGGCTTCATAAAAAACTTAGAAGGATGCAAGAAGGGCCAAAACGTAGAAGGCCTTCACCACCTTAAAAATTATCTTGCAAAATTTGGGTACCTGGAAGATGTAAATCATTCAGTACCAAAAATCGGTGTTAACACTACTTCCATGACCATTCAAAAAGATGATCAATTGTTTGACGAGGGTCTTGAGAAGGCAATTCGGACCTACCAGCTCAATTATCGATTGAATGTTAGTGGACATTTGGACGCTGCAACGGTGCAACAGATGATGAAACCACGGTACGTTATGTTTTTATCTACTTTTGGATGATTGTTTCATATTTCATGTAAAGTACATTTTAAGCTAGCATGCATGCATGCATGACAATTTGAGTATCGTGAAAGAAACATTGATAACCTAAACGTCGGACATTGATCAATATCTAAGGAATAATTCTTATCTTTATGTTTTTAACCAATTGGAACATCTTAAAGGACATTCGATAAATAAACCATGACAAAAGGGGTACTGGTCCCTAAGGCCTAACTAACTAACTAACTAACTAAGTGAGCAATTCACTTCTGTGTTATCAATATAAGATTTTACATGTGGAATTAATAATTTGGGGCTTTAGTTTTAGGATTTTTATTGTCTATTAGATTCAATTGTATGTCAAATTCGACAAAAACAATGTTCATAACTTTTTATTTTTTATGTAGATGCGGTTTTGCGGACATCATCAAAGGTAAGAATACAATGCAAAGGGAAGACAACAAAATTAACAACAAAAGCCGCAAGTCCATGTATGGAATATCCTTGTATGCAATTAAAGGTTCGAGATGGTCGTCATACCAACTAACATACCAAGTTCAATCTCAGACCCTAGTCTCAGGAGCCGAGAACATGAGATACATAGTGGCTCAGCAATTATATAAATGGGCACAATATAGTCCCTTCACCTTCCAGGAAGTGCCTGAGGGAAGTCAGTCTGATTTAGTTTTCGGGTTCGCACAAGGCGATCACGGGGATGGATATCCATTTGACGGCACTGGAGGAGTACTTGGTCATTCATTTTATCCTTCGGATGGACGATCACATTATGATGCAACGGAGTATTGGAGCGACAATCCTGGACAATATGAAATGGACCTAAACTCTGTTGTGTTGCATGAAATAGGCCACCTTCTCGGCCTTGGCCATACTCCAGACCACACTGCTGTAATGTATCCCACTATTGGGCAAGGGGTGAGAAAAAGACAATTGCAAGCGGATGATGTTCAAGGCATTCAAGCCTTGTATGGTTGAAAGATAAACTAAGGCTATGTTTAGTTTTTCTTATTTTTACTTATTTCATATCAAATCAGATCAACACAGAATACAGATCAGATGATGAAAAATAAATTTAGAACAGTTTTATTGTTGTTGTTGACTTCTTGTTGCTGCTGCTTTTTTATACGATACTATCATACTATTATTACTAATATTGTTGTGGTTATGGCTTTATACGATTAATATTATTACTAATATTGTTGTTGACTCGTTGTCGTTGCTTTATTTATACTATTATTGTTTTTAATAGGTTAGATGAATGATCCTAACCTAGCACCTCGCTCACTTTCAACCAACCAGATTTATAGGTCAGACTCCTTGGAAAGAGTTGGATAGTAAGAGAAAATCTCTCCCTTAAAGAGTCCTAGTGGAGTTTGATCGCATGACATTGAAGTCACGAGGCAAAACATTTACCACTAGGCTAGGGCTGACAATGGGTCAGATTGGGTCAAGAACAGGTTGGGTTGGAGGGTTAATGGGTTGAAAACCCCTTGACCCAACTCGACCTGTTAACTTAAATAGGTTGAGACTTACAACCTAACCGAACCTTATGATAAACGGGTCAACCTTCAGGTCGACCCAATTATTATTTTTCGCATTTTTTCCAGAAAAAAATAAAACAACAAAGAGTATGTTACAAATTAAATTAAAGGAACAGTATGCAACAACTTAACATTGAGCCATTACATAACCATATGCTAGATATTGTTCAAAATTAATAGAGTTGTCTAAAATCATCCCAATTGTTGTTCAAAATCCATCCATTACCATTTCATAATCAATTGTTCAACATTAACTGTAATGAGTTAGGATTTTTACTTTTTAAACTTTCTTTATAGAGAAAATAAGACTGGACGAAGAGAGACTGCTTGAAGTGCTGATAGAAAAAACATTTTTAGGCGAAGAATAAGATAAAGGCTAAGGCATCACTTTCATACTTCCTTACAAAATTGGAGAGGATTTGACCACTCAAGCACAATTTTTTTAGTTGTGAAATGAGTTAGGGTTTTTAGGGTTTTTCCATATAAATGGGTTAAACGAGTTAAAATCAGGTCGAAATTTTCAACCTGGCCTAATCCAACCCATTTAATTAAATAGGTTGGATCAGGTCGATCCATTTAATTAAATGGGTTAAAAATTTTGACCCAACCCATTATTAATGGGTTGGGTAATATTTGCCAACTCTACACTAGGCCAATCCCTGCTTGGTTATATTATTATTGTTATTACTAATACCGGTGTTATTGTGGTAGTTACGTTATATATTTACTATTAGTACCAATACTACTTTTTATTAATACATTTGTTTAATATGTTTATTATTATTATTATTATTATTATTATTATTATTATTATTATTATTATTATTATTATTATTATTATTATTATTATTATTATTATTATTATTATTATTATTGTACTTATTAATTATTAATCTTGTTAATTATTAAAGTCGTTGTTATTATTATAAATGTCATTGTTATCACTATTTCAAGCTATTTTGTTGTTAAGAAAATATACCAATCAAAAAGTAACGTATTAAGAATATAAGATTGGCGCAAAAATAAGAAGTATACAAACATAATAGCTCACATTCATAACAACAAAACCACTAAGTTTATATTGCAATTGAAAATAAGCTAAGTAAAAGATATGTACAAGTTATTTTATCATATTAAATTTAGATTTGGTACGCCCCTTCCTACTTAATTCCACATTTCCTTGACATTTTTAAGTCGTACCTGTAATACTCCGTATTTTTAGCAAGTTATTAATTATAATTTTTAAAAGAGTTTTATTTATTAAAAAGATTAATTATTAATTATAAAGGTTTTAAATAAGCATTTATAATATATTATAGGTTTTTCAAATACATTATAGCCCAAATTAAATATTGGGGATGAATTTACAAATTATAATCCAAGTTGTTAGTTTAGTACTTGAAGATATTTCTTAAAAGAAAATCAGAGAAGATTCAAAAAAAAAGGAAAAAGATTTAAAGAGATTTTAGAAAAAAAAATAGATTTGTAAAAAGAAATAAAGAACCAATGGCCGACGCATGGCTCATGACCTTTGAGTTCAAGATTTTACTTATAAGGTTACTTTTTTATTTTTTACTTATCTTTTAGTTGTTTTACCTTCTATAATTATGTATTATGGAATAATTTATATCTTTTCCTAATCTTAGTTGGATAATCGTAAATATTAGTTAGATCTTAGCTATATTAGTTTATATTTTTTCCTAAATTTATCTTTTAGTTTCCTAATTCTATTTCGATTCTACCTATCCAACTAGTATAAATAGGGTCTCCACCCATCATATTCTTCACACCAAATTTGAGAAATACATCTTTCTTCTCAAATTTAAACTCTCTCTCTACTAGCCTATCATTTCTCTTCTCTCCTAGTAGTTATTAATTTTCAAGGTGTGTGTATTTGTAGATCTTTAATAATTGTTTTGCAAGTGTAATATCATATTTTTAGGAAAATATTTTGGATTGAAATACATGTTTTTATGAGTTTTATTATGAACTGCTTCTGTTTTATATGAGCATGTTTGAATGTTTACAAATTTTACTTATGAAATTTGAATTATGTCATTTGTTTAATATATTTATATAGTTTGATATTTGAATTTATATTCATATATTTTAGAAGGAGTTTGATCTTTTGATTCATGTTTAAATATTTTAAAAGGAGTGTTTTTGAACTATTATTATTTTTTCAAAGGTTAACCCTTGAGCAAGTTATTTTATTTATGCCTTTATATGCATGGGTAAGTTATAAGAATTATTATTCTTTTTAAAGGATTATTTCAGAAGGATTTTTATTAGATATATGATCTTTTATGATCGCAATTATATAAAGGCAACGGCTTGTTATTTACCCATGTACTTTTTGTATAAGTAATGTGGACAAGGTAGTAACCCCTCGTAATAGAATCAGTAAGGAATACTAAACTTAGGGGGGTGTACACACTTTAGGAAAGGTACCTAGGCAAGGATAAAGAGAATTTTTAAAGTTGTATATATACTTTATATTATACAAGTATTACTAGTATCCAACGAAGGCTTTTCGAAATTAAATATTTCAAATGTTTAACTAAATTATAAAGTGTTTTATATTCCGCATATACATGTACTCAGTATTTTACTGACACGCTTTTGTTTTGTTTTGTTTTATGGCCTTTTCCCTGTGATGACCCTATTTTCGCGAGCAGAATTTACAGGTTGATATGATGCATACTTCATGTGGGGGAGCTAGTGAGGAATCATAATTAGTCAAGGAGATGTTATTTCATTTTCTTTATTTTCATTGTTATATAGTTGTACATTAAAGTTTATATTAATAAAGAAAAGTTATTCAAGTTATTTCCACTGCATTAGTTAATGTTTTCAATAATATATTGCGAATTATGTAGCAAAAGTTATATTCAATTTACATATTATAATAATTTAGGTTGTTTATTTAAAATTCAACTATAATCTTAAATCATCCAAAACACTTTATATGTATTACAAAAATTAAAGATTAATTAGAATGTCATGGCATGCTCAGGTAGAGCTCTTTATAATATTCTAAGGTTGTTTTATTTAAATTAAAATCTAATTTTTACACAATCCTAATCTCTAATATATGTAACTTTTTAGTTTTTGTTCTCACAACAAAGATTCCTAAATAAATTTTGTTGGAATACTATATTGTTTTGATATAGTAAGGTTGAGGTTTTTGAAGATAATATGTTTATTCCTGTAAATTGGACCTATAGTCAAATGTTATAATCACATACAATAAACTATACTTAATACTTATAGCTATTATTATATTTATCTAAATAAATACTAAATAATGTCTTACAATTCATCTAGTTTAATATATTTGCATGAGTTGTAAAACTATATTGTTATAAATCCTATTTTGAAGCATATTTCAAGCATTCTCCAATAGTAAAAAAAATTATAACGTTTTGAAGTAGTTGCCAAAAGTTAAATTCAATGTCTATAATGCAATAATTTATGTTCTTTATTCAAAACGCGACACTAATTTCCTCCTATCCGAAAGTCTTTTATTTATTTAAATATGAGTAGAATTCTACTTTTCAAATATTCAAAATAAAAACTTGTAATACTCCGTATTTTTAGTAAGTTATTAATTATAATTTTAAGAGAATTTTATTTATTAAAAGGGTTTATTATTAATAATAAAGGTTTTAAATAGACTTTTACAATATATTATGGGTTTTTCAAATAGACTCTAGCCCAAATTAAATATTGGGCCTAAGTTTACAAATTATAACCCAAATAGTTAATTTAGTAGTTGAACATATTTCTTTAAAGAAAACCAGAAAAGATTTTTAAAAAAATAAAGAGATAATATTTTTTCTAAAAAGGAAAAAGATTTACAGAAATTTCAAAAAGGTTTACAAAAGAAAAAGGAAATAAAGAAAAAACAAAGAAAAAGAAAATTTGAGGCGCACATCTCACTCTTTAAGTATCTTGATAATGTTTTGGTTACCTTTTCTTTTTTGTGTATCTTTTAGATATTTTACCTTCTATAATTATATATTATGGGATAATTTATACCTTTTCCAAAATCTTAGTTGGATAATCATAAATAATAGTTAGATCTTAGCTAGCTTAGTGTATCTTTTTCCTTAAATTCATCTTTTAGTTTCATAGTCATATTCCGACTCTATCTATCCAACTAGTATAAATAGGGGTCTCCACCCATCATATTTTTTCACACCAAATTTGAGAAATACATCTTTTTTCTCAATTTTAAACTCTATCTCTTAGCTACCCTTTCTCTTCTCTCTTAGTAGTTATTAATTTTCAAGGTGTGTGTATATATAAATCTTTAATAATTATTTTTACAACCTTAGTTTCATCTTTTTCGGAAAATATTTTGGATTGAAATCCATGTTTTTATGAGTTTTATTATGAACTACATTTGTTCTGTATGAAATTTTTTGAATGTTTATTACTTAATTTGCACTTGAATCATGCCTTTAGTTTAATATTATTATAAAATTTGATCTTTGAATCTATATTCATATAAAATACATGTTTAAATATTTAAAAAGGGAGTGTTTTTGTTCTATTATTATTTTTCAAAGGTTACCCCTTGAGCGAGTTATTTTATTTATACCTTTATATGACTAAATTTATAAGTAGTACTATTCTTTTTAGGCGAGGATTGTTTCAGAAGGATTTTTATTAGATATATGATCTTTTATGATCGCAATGATAAAGAGGCAACAACTTGTTATTTATTAGCAAGAATGGTAGCTATTAATATTATTTACCCAGGCAACGACTTGTTATTTATTAGCAAGAACGGTAGCCATTATATTATTTACCCATGTACTTTTTGTATAAGTCATGTGGACAACATAGTTTTCCCTCATTGTAGACTCCGTAAGGAATACTTAACTAGGGGGGGTGTGCACACTTTAGGAAAGATACCTAGGCAAGAAAAAAGGATTTTTATCAATGTTATATATTTTATATTATACAAGTATTATCAAGTATCCAAAAAGGTTCTTCGAAATTAAATATTTCAAATTTTTAATTAAATAAAGTGTTTCATATTCCGTATATACATGTACTCAGTATTTTTTACTGACACGCTTTTATTTGTTTTGTTTTATGGCTTTGTCCCTATGATGACCCTATTTGGCAAGCAGATTTTACAGGTTGATATAATGCATACTTCATGTGGGGAAGGTAGTGAGGAATCATAATTAGTGAAGGGGTTGTTATTTTATTTTCTTTATTTTCATTGTTATATAGTTATACAATAAAGTTTATATTAATAAAGAGAAGTTATTTAAGTTATTTTTGTTGCATTAGTTTAAGTTCTGTTAGTTGTTAATATTAAACCGTTTAACGTTATCACGTGGCTGTAATACTCTCAAGTTTCTCAAGGAGTTTTATAATAAAATACGTTCTTTGAAAAGAGAGAAATTTGGGGTGTTACAAAACTAATAACATGGCACTCCTAAGTTATATCATAAATTGTAGAACTATATTGTAAATGGATCTTATTTCGAATCATATATCAAGCACTATCCAATGGTACGTAAATTATAATATTCTGAATTAAGTTGCAAATTAAAAGTTATACACAATTTACATAATATAATAATTTAGGCTGTTCGATTCATTCAAAAGGAAACTCTAACTCTAATAAGTATTTAAATATGTAGAACTCTATTTTAAAAAAATAAAAATAAAAATTGATGACATGGCAATCCTACACGGAGCTCTATATTTCATAGGTTGTAGAACTATGTTGAAAATATAACTTATTTCGAACGCTCTCCAATGGTACAAAATTATAATATTCTGAATTACGTAGCAAAAGTTATACACAATTTACATAATATAATAATTTAGGTTGTTGATTCAAATCCAAATTCTAATTTTCGCTTATCCGAAAGTTCTTTTTGGTAGAATTATAACTCTATTTTTGTAAAAAAAATTAATAAATTGATGACGTAGCAATCCTATGCAGCGCGCTCTATGAGCTCAAAATCTTGAGGAGCTCCCTATGCTCCCGAAAAGTCCCTCATTTATATATATACTAGATTTTGAAGCTCGTGCGACGCATGCAAGGTTTTCTTTAATGTGGTAGAATTATATTCATGTCATATCTCTAATATAAGATAAATTATATATTTATTGAGAGACATCATATAGTAACACAATTATATTCTTAATTAACGATCATTATTTGAATGGATATATCAAGCTCTATTCTATTATAGTGAGATTGTGTATTTGTTTGTAGTATGAGCAAAATTTATAATTTTCAATGGTGTTATGGATTTTTAGATAATTTATTGAAAATCAAACTCTAATTTCTGTGAGTAATTCTAAAACTCCTATGTTCGTACCATAATTGACGGAGTACTTATTATTATATTAAATTCATACTTTTCTTATAACATCTTTATTATAATATAATCAAATATATGTTAAAATTAAAACATGCATCAAATTTTTTCTATAGTTGTAAGAAAGTTCTAATGATGCAAAAGTTATATTATTCCGAATAATGTAGTAAAAATTATACTTACTTTATATTGTATAATCTTTATAGGTTGTCTAGTCAAAATTAAACGTTTATTATTTCACCAACCAAAACCATACTCCCTTCGTATTTTATTACTTGCTACATTTACCATAAATGAGAGTCTTTTTATTCTTGTGACATTTCTTTTTTGGGTTTTTCTATGGTGTGCCCTTGTGTTTATTAAAATTCTACATTGTACCCTCACTTATTTTTTCTCTCTGTTGTACCCTCATACTTTTTAAGTAATCTCTATGGTACCCTTTGTTTTTATATTTTAAAAGCAGCGTTATGAAATGCATTAGGCCCACCAACATTCTGTTTCTAGTTTAAACCTTATTAACTGATCTCCTAACTACTCCTAAATATCAGTCTATTCATCTTCCATCCTTTGATTCCAAAACCAAATTTTTTTTCCCAGAATTTGTGAAGAAAGGAAAGATTTTTCCCAAACTTGGATGAAGTAAGGATAGATTTCATCTGCTGAAGAAGAATTTGCGGAAGAAATTGTTGCGCCTAATTGAAGAAAGGAAAAGCAGGGAGAAGGATAATCAACTGCTGTGCGGGTGTGATTCTTAAATTTTAGGTAATTTCGATGCTTAAAAATTTCATCTTTCTCTTTTGTATGTGATGCGATTGTTGTGTTTAGGGTTTGTTTGTTTAGCTTAGAAACTAAAAAATGAGCTTTGCTTGTATGTTTGTGTGTAATGTTGCAGAAAGTGGCTGAGACGATTTTGAGAATTCACTATCTAGGAAATGTGGTAGAATTAGGGATTGATGATCTGGATTTATGTTTGTTGATGGATATTTTGAATTATATGTGTGAATTGTTTGAGAAGAATATCTTTGAGCTTCCCTCATATCCTGTGCTTAAGTATAAAAATGGGGGTACAACTGTTGAACTTGTTGATGATGGCAGCATGATGACAATGTTTGTGGACTGGGGTGTTAGGCAGCAAAAAAATAGATGTATGGGTTGATAGTTTAGATGAACCCAATTTCATATGGAAGTTAGCACAGAAGGTTAAGTCTGAGAGCCAACCCAAACCTGAAACAGTACAAACCCTAGGAAAGCCATCAAGAAGCCCATCAAAGACATATAGGCCCAAACTTAAGACTTGGAAGAAAAAAAAAGGCCCAAGCTCACCTCCATTAACTGAACCTAAGACAACTACACTTAACTCAGACCTGATTATTAATGATCAGTCAAGCCCATACTCACCTCCATTGACCCAACCTGATTTTGTCCAACAAACCCAACTCCCCCCAATTAAAAAAGTCCTACACTAAGGAGAAGCCCAAGATTCCGAACTACTATTTTGTAGTTCACCATCCTCCCAAGCCCAAATTCACCTAAATTCCCAACCATCTTCCCAGTCCCAAATTCACATCAGTCCACCATCCTCCCAGCCCCAAATGAACCTAAATCCCCTACTGACCCAGGACCAAAATGAACATAATTCCCCACTGACCCAGCCCCAAAGTGAACCTAATTCCCCACTGACCCAGCCTCAAAATGATCCTAATTCCCCACTAACCGAGGACTAAAATGAGTTCAATCCACCACCTTCCAACACTACAGAGGAAAGCACACAACTCAAGACTAACAACCTTTCCTCATGGGAAAAAGATGGCTAGAACCACAACTAAGAAAAAGGGTATTTTAGTTCCTAAATCTGCCTCCACTAGTTTCAATAATGTTGATGTTAATGTCGAAGTAGCTAGGACTAGGAGATGTAGGAGTACAATTGTTGCTTTGGAGGGACTAAATGTTAGTGGTTAGGGTGGTAGTGAGAGTGAAGAGGAGTGGGTGCCAGGTGTGAGTGATGAAGAGGGTGAGAGTGATCAACAAGTTGTTGATGATGATTTTTTAGTGGAAGAGGATGTTAATGAGCTACTGCACCAAAATTCCCTTTCAGTAGGATGTACAAAAATGGTGTTATATATGATGATGTTGAGATGGGGAAGATATGTCTAAAACCATGGATGCTTTTTTTTGGATAAGGAACACTTCAAAGATACCTTAAGAGACTACTGTGCACAGGAAGGGTTTGCCTTAGTTGTTATTAGGTCAGAGGAGCTTAGGTATATAGCAGTTTGTGCATATGAAAGGTGTGGGTGGAGATTCGATGCTGCTAGGCTAGCAAATGGATATAATCGGGCAATCAAAATCATGAAGCAAAAGCATAACTATGATTTGAATTTAGTAACTAATCCTATGGTGAACTGTGAATGGGTTGCTACAAAATTATTGGAGGATATTAGGGCAAATATGGACATTAGAGGGAAAACTATGAATGAGTCACAACAAGAATACGCCTTTTTAGCGTCTGAATTTAGCGTCCGACAAAATAAGTGGACAGTAAATTGAAAATTAGCGTCTGATATATGACAGACGCAGATTAGCGTCTGCTTTCTTGTTTTTTAGCGTCCGTTCTTGTAAACAGACGCTAATTAGCGTCCGTGTAAAAAAGCGGACACTAATTAGCGTCCGTGTAGCAGACGCTAATTTATTTGCCTCACCAAAACAATCGACCAGACCGTCCACTTGTCCATAACCCTGGATAAGAAATTAAATCCTCTCTCTCAATTCTCTCTCACTCAATTCTCTCTCACCTCAATCCTTTCCTCTGTCTAACTCTTCATCTCACCTCAAATTCTCTCGTTTAGATCTGGTATCATCGTCGTCGCTTCTGTCTCTGAGCATCATCGCCGTCTTCAAACATCATCGCCGTCTTCAAACATCACCGCCGCTTCTTTATCAGGTATATATTTTTTTTTTAATTGTCGTATGAATTTTCATTTTCAGTTTTTGGATTTTCAATTTTCGTTTCTGAATTTTCGTTTTTGGATTTCCGTTTTTCAATTTTCAATTTTTTTATTTTCGCTTTTTAAATTTTCAGTTTCTTAATTTTCTTTTTTGAATTTTCATTTTTGGTTTTAAATTTTCTGTTTTTGAATTATCGCTTTTAAAATTTTTAGTTTTTGAATTTTTGTTTTTGGATCTTCGTTTTTGGATGTTCATTTTCGCTGTTGTTTTGGTTTGCGTTTTTGGATATGTTGTTTTGGTTTGGGTGGGTTTGTTCGTGGGGTTGTAGTGGTTTTTACAGGTGTTTTCTGAGTTATAATGTGTGTTTTTTTTTTGTGGTGTAGGAGTGTTGGAAAGCGGGTTAAAAGCGCGGTGTTGTGGGTGTCGGTAACTGCAGTGATTTGTGGGCTTGTGCTGGGAATTTTATATGGTGAGTTATTGATCTTTACTGTGGTTTTGATTAGTATTTAATTGTGCATTTTTGAATGTGATGTAAGAGAATCGTTATCGACGAGCTGTGTTTGAATGGGATGAATGAAGTAATTTGATTGATGGGAGGAGGTGGCTGTTAGGACTTGGTGGAGGAATAGTTCATTACTCTGACTATTGTTGCTCTGATCTTTTGTCTATGTTGCGGTACCAGTGTTAGATTTAGGTGTGATCATAGAATATTAGTAGAAAGCCTTGGTAAAAGTAGACATGTTCGTGTCGGACTTTGACATTGTATAGGAGTCTCACACTTGGAAAGTCTGATTATGTTAGTGCAGACTCTAGGTGGGAGTAGGGGAACATAAACTCTAGTTTCTTTCCTAATACTGATAGTTTAGTAACCTCCTATATTAGTTTTCATGATTGATATGATGTGGGAATTGATTCCTCTCATTTGAAGTATGGCTTTTTAGGTGAAGTTTTCACCCTTTGAACAGGTGAACTTTTATGTTTTGCTTATGATAGAATAACTGATATAGCCTTGGTGCAATAACTGCAATTTGGAAGTGAGGCTGACCATATTTTCCCCCTCACTAACCCTGCCTTGGAGTGTGTTGATGGCGTGACAATTGTTTCTTTTGGAAGAGTTTCTTGTTGCTATATGGTGGTATGTGATTTTATTGAGTAGAACTGCTAGTATACTTAGTATTGGTGCTAAAAGCTTTCATGTTGTCGTCATTGAAACATATATTTCCATCTTTCTTCCGTTTCTGCAATGGTCTTATTGGTGTTGAACCTTTGACAAAATTTATTTGACCACTGTACATGAAGCAGCAATTGCAGTTTATTGTAACTACACTGAGTTAAATTACCTAGAAAACAAAGTTATTTGACCACTGTACACGCCATAAGGAAACCAAAAATTTGGATAAGCCCCCAATGAGTAGTAATTAGGGATGATTCTAGCTACCATTATTGCAAGTTTACTCTTCATTCACTCCAAAAAGGGCAAAGTTTAACCAAACATTTAAAACAGAAATTAGATTGGGCGTGTATCATTATTCCATTCTTCCAGTAATCACAAGTTCACTCATCATAACATCAAGAACAACTCTGATAATGATGATGGTGATTCGAGAATGTCATGGCTTTGGGATCCCTCAATGTCTTGGCTGATATGCCGTCCTGATCCTGCTTGCCAAGCCTCTATAATTAAGCACACAACTCTCAGGGGTTCGTCTTCTAGGTTGAACACATTGTTATGCCTTGTATTACGAGAGGATAGCAAATTGATTTCAATGGTTTGCCCTGAGTTGTCAAAGATTCAGTACCATGGTTTTCTTCTGGATCATCCCTTGTACGAACAAGTTATCAATTGGTACTTTCAACATTTTGCTTATGACCGCGATCTTCTTGCTTACTAGATAGTGCTGTTATCTTTGACAGCATCTCCAAAGTCATTAAATTAAGTCGTTTTGGTCCATAATCTATTATCTATCATTAGACTGCTTGTGCAGTGACTAAGTATATTAAGAAGTTGTTATTAGCTATGTTGTAGTGCTTGTTCAGTGACTAAAGTATATTAATTTATATTCAGTTGTTATTAGCTATGCTGGAATGCTTGTCTGGTGATTGGAGATTATTAAGTTATTATTAGCTACAATGGAATACTTGTCCAGTGACTAAGTTTTTTCATTGTTATTAGCGGTTTTGTACTGTTTGTCCAGTGAACAAGTATCTGTTTGTCCAGTGACCATATATATTAAGTTGTCTTCAGTTGCTATTAGCAAGTCATTTTCATAACATAATGAGCAGCGTTCCATGTCCTGGATTTAACTCTATCTTTTCATTTATGATCTTTTGCATTTAACTTTGTTATTACCACTGCTTAACTCCCCAATATGAAAGTTGTATAGAGTGGTTTATATTGAAAGGTAACTTCAATTATACCATTTTTTGGAGTGAGTTAAGACTCTATAATTGTTACTTGATGGATAATCCTTGGTTTCATGGTAAATGAACAAGCAGCTTGGTAAATTCAGGAAAGTTAAATATTTCAAGGAAAAATTTAAAAAAGACTGCATATGTTTGTCAGAATAAAAGTAAGATTTTTATTTTGGACTAACGTTGTTTAGCACATGAAAGCAATTTTTCATTAGCAAATATAAGATGAAGTAAATTAACATAACTCTCCACAAACAATCTTTGAACTTTGTGATTCCATCAAGATCCTATTTCATAAAGATGATTGAAAACATACAAGTAATCCTTGTGATTTCACTTGATTCCTACAAGAAGATTTCATGGAGGACCCATATGTGGCAGCTGACGGGTACACATACGACCGGAAGGCGATAGAGAAGTGGCTCATGGAAAGCGACATGTTGCCAATTATCTTATGAGACAAGTCATTCATTTAATTCATGTTAATAATTCTTGTTAATAATTGTTTTTTTTTCTGGTTAATTTCTTTGTTTTTGTTGATTTGCAGGGTTATGAGATTTGCGTTTGAGTTCCAGATTTGAAGTTGGTTTCGATTCAGATACCATATTTGAAGTCCGTTTCGGTTCTAGATTTTTGTTGTGGAGTTTAAAGTGTACATGTAATTATATGAGATTTGTATTAGATTTTGTTCTAAGTATACTAGAATTTAGTTATAGAATTATTTTTTCACTTGTATCTAAATTTATTATCAATAATAATTGAATTGATTAATTTGTTTGCCTTAATAAAAGAAGTATGGTATTTGCATCATTTCATATCTTATTACATTTAATATCAATTAATTAAAAGTGAAAAGCTATTACAATTAATATTAGTTAACCAAAAGCAAAAAAAAAAAAAAAAATAGTGCAAATGCGTACCAAAAATTTACGACTGCTTTCAAAACTAGCGTCTGAGAAAACGGTCCCTAATTAGCGACCATCAACTTCGCGGTCACTAAATAGCGACCGTCTACTACAATTAGCGACCGCCTAGGCAGTCGCTAATTAGCGACTGCTTGTGGACGGTTGCTAATTAGCGACTGCCTAGGCGGTCGCTAATTGTAGTAGACGGTCGCTATTTAGTGACCGCGAAGTTGACGGTCGCTAAATTTGAAAAATCAGACGCTAATTTTTTAGCGTCCGCTTGGCGGACGCTATTTGGAGAATTAGCGACCAACGGTTTTGCATCAGCCTTTTAGCGTCCGTTGGTGGACGCTAATATATTTAGCGTCCGATTCCGTGTTTTTAGCGTCTGATTTTTGCGGACGCTAAACGCTGACATTCTTGTTGTGAGTGGCTTTGGGATAGATATGGTGTGAGAATGGCAATAACTTCCACACTTTATAAAATGAAAGACAAGGCAATAATAACATCCAAGGGGGTCATGATGATTCCTACACAAATCTACCAACCTACTGTGAGCTACTTAAGATGAACAACCCAAACTCAGTTGCCTTTTGTAGTTGGGCAGCATTACAGAGGCCTAAAAAGCCTCTACAATTCAGGTCCATTTTCATTAGTTTCCATGCTCAGTTTAAAGGCCTAATATATGGTTGTGGTAGGGGTTTGGTTGGTGTTGCTGGCACCCATCTTAAAGGGAATTTTGGAGGGATTTTGTTGTCTGCTGTCTTATTAGATGAAAGCAATGAGATATTTCGTGTAGTTGTTGTTGTGGTATATTCTGAGAACAAGACATCATGGAGTTGGTTCTTCCATCATCTGAAGGCAACCTTCACTGCAAGTGGAAGGTCAGACTGGACCATTATGTCAGATAGGCAAAAGGTAACCCTACTCCCTCCATTATACAATTTTTTAATACTTATTATGTATTCATGTTTTTATTTATGTTACATTAATGTGTATTGTAGGGCATTGATCCTAGCTTAGATCAAGTGTGGCCAAAGGTCCCTATAAGATATTGGGCAACACTTGTGTAAAAATTTCAAGACTGATTATCCAGGAATCTTGATGCGTAAGCTCTTCTGGTCAATTGGGAAGTCATGTTCTCACTACTCATTCAAGAAAGCTTTGCAAAAAATACAAAAAGCGGTTGGACTAGGAGCAGTTAAGTGGTTTAAAGATGTGGATCCACTTGACAGATAGACCAAAAGGAATTTTGATCCTACTCTGTGCAATGATGAAGTGACAAACAATTTTTTTGAGAGTTTTAACTCCACAATAGGTGCAGATAGGTGTAATCATATCCTCACATTATTAGAGGGTAAACAATAAACTACCTCCTTAATATGCATTTAGATTATCTTAACTATCTAAACACTAAACTTCTTGGATTTTCATTATGACAGGTGTGAGAAGGATTGAAATGGTAAGGCATGATACTAGACAACACCTATCTCAACAATGGGCAGAACCAGGTATATGTCCTAACATCAGATAGAGGGTGAGGTATTTGACAAAAGAGTCAAGGAGTTGCCAAGCCTATCCATCTGGGAGGGGAGAGTATGAGGTGCATGATGGGAGGGCTCATTTCTTTGTGTCATTGAATAGGAGAGAGTGTGCTTGTGGAAGGTGGCTTGTTAGTGGTATTCCATGTAAGCATGGAATTAAAGCCATATTGGATGCTGTTAAAGACCCACTAGATTATGTCTGAGATTGGTTTAGTGTATATAGGTAAAAAGCAGCTTATAATGGCAACGTTTCACCAATGCCTGATTCAGAATAGTGGCCAGATTTGGGTCAACCAACACTTATTCCTTCAACCATGAAAAGAGAAAGTGGTAGACCATCTAGGAACAGGAGAAGAGAGGAGGGAGAACAGAAGAAAGGGAAGAGAAGCACCACTGTACAATGCAAGAAATGCAAGGACTTTGGTCATAAGTCAAAGACATGCAAAGGTGGGGCTACAGCTAGGGAACTAAGGGAGCCGCAAGGAGGTGATGTGCAACTTAGACCTGAAGGCAGCTGTCAGGCCTCTAAAAGAAAACAAAGTCAGAGTAGTGGCCAGATTGAAGTTGACTCCAATCTCATTGATTTGATGATCAATCAGTCACAACCAGACTTACAACAACCAACGAGAAGACCTGCAACAAGAAGACAAGTTGATTTTGCATCATCTTGCCAACCTACCATAACTGCCAACCCTCCTCAGCAATATAAGTCATCTTCTAGCCAACCTGCCACAACTGCCAACCCTCCTCATCAAAATCACTCACCTTCTAGCCAACCTTCGACAAGTGGCACTAGAAGAATTAGTGCTAAAAGGCAAAAGATTATGAATAGAATGGCCCTTCTTTGAAGATTACGAACATAATGTGGTGTTTTTAATTTTTTGTGAACAATTGAGCCTAAGATACAATTGACTATAACTTTAGTTCAGCTTTTGGGGAACTCTGGAAAATTGTACTATCTGTAGGGTGTATTGGTGCTTGTTCAGCTTTTGGATATTTGTCCAATTTGCACTAATTTTAAACTCTTTATTTGAATTATATGAATGATGCACCTGACTTTTGTAGTTTAATTCATATATGCTTTGAGATTGTTAAGGAGAGCAAATTCAGATTAATTTACCAAAAGTGCAACAATTTTTATTAAGTCCCTAAAAGTGCAACATTACACCAAAAGTGCAATTACAAAAACCCTAATTTTCATCATTTGTCCAACAACTACACCAACTGAGTAGGATATTCCTATCTCGTTACATTTTTACTAGCAATTTCACCCTAATTTCACAATTACAAGCATAACAACATACATAAACAGGCCAATTTTAACCATCTCCTCCAAATATTTGAGAAGTCCTTCAACCTTCTCCTTCAAATCAGTAATTTCGTGCTTCATCTCCAACAAACCTTCCTCTTCATGTATTACACCATGTTCATCTCCACCACGCATCAATAGCTTCTCAAGGGTCTCTCCTCTCACAACAACATTGTTATTGTTCAGCGACAAGAAGAACTGACAGTAGTCACATTTGAAGTAGCCCTTTCGTGGAATACTTGGGGAATCAGATACATGTAGCTTTGCAACTTTTGCAAGGCAGCAGTTGCACCATGGACTTATGAATTCCAGTTTGCAGCCATTGTAGGACATAGAAGAATAAGAACTTGACATATTCAATAATGGAAGAGAGGGATAAGAGATGCAGATTTGAAAGAGAGAGGATGGAAGAGATGCGAGTGATTTAAAGAAGACAGGAAAGAGAGCAGCGTGTTTTGGTGGGAAAAGTTTCCACTGTTTGTTAGGGTTTAACAAAACTAACAGTCAACTTAACGTTGACTTAGCAGGAGGGTACCATAGAGATTAATTAAAAAGTATGAGGGTACAATAGAAAATTTTGTTTGCATATTAATAGCGATCGATAGCATTAAAGTTCGAGGACGAACTTTCTTTTAAGGGAGAGTAGATGTAATATCCCAAATTTTTATAACTATTTTATGAAAATTATTTTGTTATAATAAGATTTTATAAATATAAAATTCTAGAAAATAAATTATAATTATGGTAAATTAGATTTTTCTAGAAATTCGTTTTTTTTTTATAATACCAGATTTTTTTTATCATTTAAAAATAAATAAATAAAATAAAAATAAAGTTTCGAAAATTGTTAGAAGAAAAATCAGATTTTATTTTATCATCTTTTTCGTTCAAAAAGAAAAATAGTAGAATTTTAAATAACACAAGGGCACACCATAGAAAAACCCTTCTTTATTTAATAACCATGACCCATAAATAAGTAATATTCCCCTTTAATTTACTTTTGTCACTTCCTACCTATAATTTCATGTATATTTCCATAAAGGTATGGTCCTTTCTACCGTTTTTCACATCTTCTATATACGTGTTCCCACACCAATTTTTCCAATTATTTAAAGACAAAGGGAGTAGTTATGTACTTATATCTATTTAGAACTCTATTTTTTATCTTTATATAACTCAATGTTTGAATATATGATTTGCAAGACCTATTTTTTTGATCCTATAGTACTCAAAAGTTATAATCACATATAGTATGCTATTCTTATAGAATCTAAAATAATGAATAAATAATATGTTATCGTTCATATAAATAAAAATATTCTCATAAGTTGTAAAACTATATTGTGAATGGATCTTATTTTCAAGTCTATTTCGAGCAATCTTGAATGGTATAAAATTTATAATATTCTGAATTATGTATCAAAAATTATATTTCATTTATAATAATTTATGTTGTTATTCAAAACCAAACTCTAATCTTCACTTGTCTAAAGCTCCATGTATTATTTTCGCTCTCTATAATATCATAAGATTAATTTTTAAAACAAAATTCTAATTAATCATTATCCAAAACTCTATTACATAAATAATTTTGTCTTTGTTGAACTTTATTTCTCTTGTAAAGGCAAAATTTCTTAATGATTTTTGTTCGATACTTAAATTTATTTCAGTTTAGAAAGACTAATATTATAGAATATAATATATTTTCATAAGCTGTAAAACTATATTGTACGTGGATCTTATTTTGAAGCATATTTTGAGCGCTATCCAGCGGTACAAAAAGTATAATATTCTGAATTATGTAGCATAAGTTATATACAATTTACATAATATAAAAATTTACGTTGTTTATTCAAAACTAAATTCAAATTTTCGTTTATATAAGACTCCTTATACGTATTTGAATCAATGTAGAACTCTGTTTTTGTATAAGATAAAAATAAACATTAATGACATGACAATATTACGTGGCGCGCTCTATGACCATGAAATCTTGAGAGCTCCCTATGCTCTCGAAAAGTTCCTCCTATATATATTTACTAGTATTTGGATCCGGGTAAATGTCCGAGATTTTTCTTGAAGAAGACGTTGAGTTTTTAAATATTTACACCCTTATTTTTTGTCGTTATTTTTGTCTGACATAGAACAACTAAAAGTTCTAATATGATTTTTTCATTATTTTGACTTTAGTTTCTAATTTATATGTGATGAAGAAGCTTGCTATATTATTCAGAAACATACTATATCATGCGAAAATTACATCAATTCGTGAACAATTCACTGTATCATAATATCATTTAAACACTTACTATATCAGGTAGAAACTCACTGTATGATTAAGACATTTACTCTATCATGCCAAAACTACCAATTTTTATATGTTAAAGCAAGCACATGTCACAATATATTACATAACCTACATCTTCCTGTATGTTAACTTATAAAAAATAAAACCTCCACTATATTGCATATTATTTCACTATAAGTTTTCCGTTGATAGAATCCAGTATATTGTATAAAACTCACTTCAATATATGAATTTAATATGATTTACCAAGATTAGTGTTTCACAAGATTCATTTAAGTGTTTTAATAATTGTAGACGTGAGTTGCTTGTACGCTTTCTATTTTAATTTGATAAAAAGTTGATTATAGCTATTTAGTTGCCCCTAGGTATTTTGTAAAAAATCTTTGTATAGACAATGTTCCTTGTATAGTTTGATGGAGCAGATCCCTGGTTATCAATGAGTATTCGTAGTCTCTCCTTCGAAGTCACCCTTGATACTGCCACATATAGCTGTGGCCGATAAAGGATGACATTCTGCAGAGTTTCTCCCTGACTCATTGTCTTTACAAACCAAACAAAAACACCTGTTATGTTCTCCCTCCATTTCATTTTAATCTACACACTTACACTTTTCACGCATGCCAATGCAAAACTTTGAGGACATATATCTTTAGTTTTGTATTTGCAAAAATTATAAAAAGTACATATTGATAAAATACATGTTATGAATCTAACAAGATCCCACATGACTATATTTTCATCCACGTATAAATCACAAATAATGGTAAAAGTAAAATTAGTGAATAGTGTAAGATATCAAAGTGTAACAATTAAAATGAAACGAAGGGAATATATGTGACTTACAATTTATTAAATTATGAAGGATTGGTAATATTGTTACGGTATGTCGATAAGGTACGTTGCTCCGTTGCGCTTCAAGCCTCAATGGACCAACATGATTCACAATATCAACCCTCTTTCTAATATGTTACCATGCCTCTTCTTATCCAACATTCATGTTTGGAGGAGACGAATGATGCGACATTTGTTTCTTATTGATCAATGAAAAAGAAAATACAAGGAGTATATTTATTAGAGTACCTTGGGGAAGAACTCAATGTACAAAGCGCACAGCTAAAAATCTACAACATGTAGGTCACATAATTAGATTAAGTGGAATTAAAAAATAGGGAAGAAAAATCAATGTGCAAAGTTGATCGTTGACAATAAATATATATATATATATATATATATATATATATATATATATATATATATAACTTTGAATATTCTAATTCTAACATGAATAGGTTTTGTAGCACAAATCCCTAATTATAATTGAATCTCTTATAACAACCCTATGCTAATTCCAATTGCAGTAGGTTACTTTAATACTTTAACCATAGTTCTAGTGGAATTGCTAATTTCAGTTGCCATAGGTTACTTTAATATGTTTGTATAATCAATATTTTCTTTGATATGTTACTTTAATATAAAATTTTATATATATAGTATAAATAGATCCAAAGTACTTTTTAAACACTTTCCAATTATAAATAAATTATAAGTTTACGAACTATATATCAAAAGTTATAATCAATTTAATATATTTATATTTTTTTATTGTGAACTCAACTCTATATTTGTATTTAAATCAATTTAGAGCTCTATTTATATTAAAAAAATATATGACATGACACTTAATTAGCTTGATAAATGGCATCCAATAAGGACGCCAAATGTCAAAAATCTATAATATGTAGTCCATGTAATTAGCTTAAGTGAAAAAAATATATATGGAAAAAACTAAATGTGCAAAATTTTCCGCTGACAATCTAGTATGTATAAATTTGAATATTCTAATTCTAACATTAATAGGTTTTGTAGAACAACCCTAATTCTAACTGAATCTATTATAACAACCCTAATTTTGATTGAATTCCTAATTCCAATTCTAGTAGGTTACTTTAATACATTAACCCTAATTCTAAATGAATAGCTAATTCCAATTATAGTAGGTTACTTTAATACGTTAGTATAGTTAATCTTTCCTTTTATATGTTACTTTAATATAAAATTTTAAATATTGTAGATATGGATCTTATTTTAAAGTACTTTTTAACACTTTTCAATGGTACAAAAAATTATAATTTTACGAATTATATAATAAAAGTTACAAGAAAAATTTGTCAAAAACAACCTTTTAAATACAAGTTTTTGCGAGAAACAACCTTTTCGGAAAAATCTAGCAAAATAAGACCTTAAGAAGAAAATATTTTGTGAGAAATAACATCGACCCATTTCGAGCATTGACCAAGCATTTTTCAGCATTGACTCATCAAAACAAACATGTGAAGTCACGTGAACTATATATCTTATGTTTCAACTCCTTTTTTCTCTACTTTTCGACATTGACAAATATTTTTCGACGTTGAATTCATCAGTATATGAAGGGAAGTGGGGTTGAAACATAAGAAATGTATATTACGTGCCTTGCCATATTTGGTTTTAGTGAATCGAAGTCGAAAAATACTTGGTCAACGCCAAGAAAATGGTTCAAGGTAGCTCCTCGCAAAAAAATATTTTTAAGTTTTTATTTTGCCAAATTTTTATATTTTTATAAAAGGTTGTTTCTCGCAAATTCTTGTATTTAAAAGGTTGTTTCTTTTTGAACTCAACTCTATATTTGTAGTTTAATAAATTTAGAACTCTATTTATATTCAAGAAAAATATGACATGATACTTAGGCTCTATTTGGTTGGATGTAAAACATTTTCAATGTAAAATGATTTTTCATGTAAAATTCAAATGCAAAGCTAATTTTTTTTTTGTTTGGTTTAATGTAAAAAAGTTATGGAAAAGAGGAAAAATGAAAGGGGAAGGAAGAAGGAAGGGAAAGGATGGATAAGTGAAGAGCAAAAGGTTGCTAAGGAAGAGGGAGAAAAATGTGTTTTTCCTTCTTTTTGAAATGAAAATGATATTCACCTAGAGCTTCCTTGATTGAAAATTTGTTTTACACCACTTACTAAACCAAACAACGGAGAATGCGAGGAAAAGGAAAACTTATTTTCATGGAAAATATTTTACACCCTACCAAACGAAGGCTCAATGAGCGCGACAAATGGCGTCCAATGAGGACGACAAATGTCGCAATTTTATGAGATGATTTTTGTACTCTTTTTTGCATATTAGTTATATGATATGATAGAATTAGATAGATTAACTGATTGATTTGTCAAAAAATTCTATTAAAAAAATTGAAAAGTCTAACCTAAACCCCCTACTCTAGTAAGGAGCCGAGATATGATATTGTGTCACTTTTTCCCCTAATAAAAAATACTTCTACATACTCTGATACTCAGTCAACCTTCAAGTCTTGTGACACCATTCCAATTCCAGACGCATCATTTATTACAAAGTGACGAAGATCCCGAACTGAAAGCAATGACCAGTCACGGATTGAATAAATACAGGGGAGGCTCGGTGGCCACGGTGGGTAAGTGGTAACTATAAAAGAAGAGTATACCCGTAGATAAGTCAATGCTACTATGCTAGCAGTCCAGCTAATTGCAACAACGACTTGTAAATTTGTAATTAATGACTGCAAGCTTCGTGCGCCTATAAAAACACCGGCAGCCCATGCAATTTATAATAAGATACAAATTAAATCCCAAATATGGCAACTAAATCAGCTCATCATCTCTTATCCTCAATAATTTTACTCTTGTTCCTTAATGTGGTTCCAAACACAGCTCATTTAAACTCAAATGTTAACCCTTTTGGCTTCATAAAAAACTTAGAAGGATGCAAGAAGGGCCAAAACGTAGAAGGCCTTCACCACCTTAAAAGTTATCTTGCAAAATTTGGGTACCTGGAACCTCTATATTATCATCCAGTGCCGAAAATCGGAGTAAATACTACTTCCATGACCATTCAAAAAGATGATCAATTGTTTGATGATAGTCTTGAGAAGGCAATTCGGACCTACCAGCTCAATTATCGATTAAATGTTAGTGGACATTTGGACGCTGCAACTGTGCAACAAATGATGAAACCTCGGTACGTTATGTTTCTACAACGTTTGGATGATTGTTTTAAAACTTATGTACACTACATCTAAATGCATCACAATTTGAGCCTCGTAAAAGATATATCAATAGTCGAAATGTCAGATTTTGATCAATATATCTAAACTTTTCATAGGGAATAATTCTTATCTCGATGTTCTTAACCAATCAGAGCATGGTCAAGGAGTTTCGATAATTAAATCATGGGAAATATTATTTGAGGAATCCTCAGGGTTGTCAATCCTTTTAGATACATTAGAATAAAATATTGATATGCATGTAATAAATTAAGAGGAGAGGTGACATAAAAGTAATATTTTAATATATTTTTAAACAATGAAGATTCGATAATAAGAGAGGGTTGATTGACAACTCTTAATATTTTGAGTGAACAATCCACTTCGTTTTCAATATCGGATTTCACATGTGGAATTAAAAACTTGTGGTTTGATTCTAGGATTCTCATTCTTTATAGTTTCCACTGCTCATAACCTTTTATTTTTATGTAGATGTGGTTTTGCGGACATCATCAATGGCAAGAACACAATGCAGAGGGAAGACAAGAAAATTGGCTACAAAAGCCGAAAGTCCATGTATGGAACATCCTTGTATGCACTTATAGGTAGGAGATGGCCGTCATACCAACTAACATACCAAGTCCAATCTCAGACCCTAGTCTCAGGAGCCGAGAACATGAGATACATAGTGGCTCAGCAATTATATAAATGGGCACAATATAGTCCCTTCACCTTCCAGGAAGTTCCTGAGGGAAGTCAGTCTGATTTAGTTTTCGGGTTCGCACAAGGCGATCACGGGGATGGATATCCGTTTGACGGCATTGGAGGTATACTTGCTCATTCTTTTTCTCCTTCGGATGGGCGGTCGCATTATGATGCAACAGAGTATTGGAGCGACAATCCCGGACAACATGAAATGGATCTAAACTCTGTTGTGCTGCATGAAATAGGCCACCTTCTCGGCCTTGCTCATACTCAAGACCCCACTGCTGTAATGCATTCGGGTATTAGCCCAGGGGAGAGAAAAAGATTTTTGCAAGAGGATGATGTTGAAGGCATTCAGGCCATATATGGCTGAAAGACAAACTAAATGTCATTTCCTGGCTTCTTGCTCGAACCACTCTACCCAAAGGCCAAAAGCCTTATATTACTTTAATTTGTGATTTTTGATAATTTACCTATAAATTGGAGATTTTGAGCTTTCGTTTATAATTTTTACCATCACTAATATATATATTTGCCTATAGTTACTTTGTTCCTAAGTCTGCCGTTGGTAGTAAAAAAGGGTCCAAAACGACCTACGAGACAAGGCTTTCTTTGTGGAGCGCCCAAAAATTTGAAATTCTTGTTAATTTTAGACAAATTGTCTGTAGTCCCAACCATTAAGGTGTTTTATTTTATAAAATTAAATTTTTATCTAGTTATTTCATTGTATATAAATCTTTAGTGTTCTATAATGTTTGATCTTTTTATGTTTCGGGTCAGTTATAAGTTGATAATTTCTTTCCAAAAAAAACATATAGAAATTCATCCCATAATCAAGGGATAAGAACCCAGCCACAAACGGCTTTAAAGACCCATTACAAACTTTCTACCGATTCACAATTCCTAACACTCCATTTACAGATTTACAAATCAGAATTCTATGTTTTACAATTTATTTTGTATCTCTAATTGAGTAATTGTATTTTCTATCCTATTTACCTTCTGAATTCTGTAACCAGTATGCTTCACTCGTAGATTTCCATATCTGGTAACTGACAGCTGCAAAAGTTGTATACATGACATGTCTTCTCATTTTTGTGCCCTTGTATCTGCATTTAATCTAATTGAGCCACTGAATCAGATTCCTGCTATTCATTTTGATGCCTAACCATTCTAGTATAGCTATAAGAACTTGGTTACTGTACAAACAATCAAAGAACAAGTGTTCGTGTGTTTCTATGACATTACCACATAAGCGACATATGTTATCCAGACTGATATTTAATTGAAAGTTGAAACATCTTATCTTTGGTTCTCAGCTTTTGTTGAATACACAGCCATGTCATGAATTTATGCTCGGGTATAGACATTATGTTCCATACTCCTGTTACCCAAACTTTAACGGACCCTGCCTCAGTCAAGTGTGAGTTAACTTTGCTGATAGAGTATGAGGTGCTCACATTCCAATGTTTTGCTGCAGCTCATTCTTTACTTTGCTTATGTATTTTAGGACCCAATTTGCTCTTGATGGAGCTTGTAAGTTGATAATTTATCCCATATAAAAAACTCGTATGAACCGGGTGCACACTAATTAGTGTGCACCCAATAGATGTCATGTAGGTTGTGTTTCTGTCTAGAAATTAAGGATGCTAACTGCCTTGCTAAGGAAATGCCGGGTCAGATCTGAATGTCCTGTGTCAATAGTCCGTACGCCGGAATCCTGCAAAAGGTAAGGTTAGACTTCCCCAGAGGTGGTTCCGGGATCGCCTCTCCGACGCTCAAGTCAGTGATCAAGCTAGAGAGATAAAGTCTAGAGAGAGATGCTCTGATTTGTTAGGTGAGAATTCAATACCTTCTCATTGATGAGGGGATTGGGTATTTATAGTGCTTTGGAGCTCCCAGCTGTAGGCTAGCTGGAATGCACTGACAGCTGGGGGAAGCCACCATGGATGGGCCCCTGAAGGGCTTAGGAACCTGTTGGGCTTTGATGTTCCTTTAACTGGTCAATCCTTGGAAATAAGCCCAAACAATCAGCCCCACGCCAGGAATGGGGAGTCTCGAGGCCTTGCTGAAGCGTCTCCCGTTCGTGGCGGAACCTTGACCATCCTGAGGCAAGACCGACTTGGTCTTTGAGGGGAGGGTGTGCCGACCCGGTATCCTTTGAGGAGAGGGAGGGACGTGCCGACCCGGTCTCCTATGAGGAGAGGGGAGGCACGTGCCGACCTGGTCTCCTTTGAGGAGAGGGGAAGGCGTGCCGACTCGGTCTCCCAAAAGGAGAGGGGAGGCACGTGCCGACCCGATCTCCTTTGAGGAGAGGGGGGGCACGTGCCGACCCGATCTCCTTTGAGGAGAGGGGAGGGCGTGCCGACCCGGTCTCCCAAAAGGAGAGGGGAAGGTATGCCGATCCGGTCTCCCTAAAGGAGAGGGGAAGTAGTGCCGACCCGGTCTCTTTTAAGGAGAGGAAGGGCATGCCGACCCGGTCTCTTTTGAGCTGGAGGGACGCGGCTCGGACGAGGGACTAATGAGCCCCATGCTGGTTCGAGCCGGTCTTGCTCATTCGGGAACTTACTGATATGATTGGTGGACTCAGCCAAGGGGGACCCCCTTGGGCTGAGTCGGATAGACGCGGCTCGGATGAGGGGCCACTAAGCCCCATGCTTGTTCGAGCCGGTGCCATCTCTTGCTAAGTCAATCGAGGACTTAGGAGAGTGACTCAACCAAGGAGGGGAGCCTCCTTGGGCCGAGTTGGTTGGACGCGGCTCGGATGAGGGGCCATTGAGCCCCATGCTTGTACGAGCCGGTGCCTTCTCTCGCTAAGTCAATTGGGGACTTAGGAGATTGACTCAACCAAAGAGGAGAGCCTCCTTGGGCCGAGTTGGTTGGACGCGGCTCGGATGAGGGGCCAATGAGCCCCATGCTTGTCCGAGCCGGTGCCTTCTCTCGCTAAGTCAATCGGGGACTTAGGAGATTGACTCAACCAAAGAGGAGAGCCTCCTTGGCCGAGTTGGTTGGACGCGGCTCGGATGAGGGGCCAATGGGACCACTTTGCACACCCAACGAGAAAGACGGAGAGTGTTAACCTGACTCAGATATCAGATGACAAAGCATGCCATGGCAAATTGAATAAGTGCAACAAATTTCATTTAATTGTGTAGCTGGATAGCCACTTTTAAGATGTGTTTTCTACCCTGCAGATATCACTTTTCCACCAAGCTAAGTTGAACACTATAATCTCTAGACTGTAGTCATGACAAACGATTGAAGCCTTTTATGTGCATGACATTCTCGTGTTGACTTCTTGTCACGCGTGTTGGTAATTTTGTGAAAGTTTTTAATATAATCGTCATTCAAGTATATTGTTATATTTTTCGGTTTTTTCACTAGGTACCCCTGCGGTTTCACGAAATGCACCAGGTACCCTCGTTGTTTCGAAAGTGCACCAGATACCCTTGTGATTTGCATACAATGTACCAAGTACCCTTACTAACTAACGGTGTTAAGTTTCTGGCCCCATGCTTGTCCGAGCCGGTGCCTTCTCTCGCTAAGTCAATCGGGGACTTAGGAGATTGACTCAACCAAAGTGGAGAGCCTCATTGGCCGAGTTGGTTGAACGCGGCTTGGATGAGGGGCCAATGAGCCCCAGGCTTGTCCGAGCCGGTGCCTTCTCTCGCTAAGTCAATCGGGGACTTAGGAGATTGACTCAACCAAAGAGGAGAGCCTCTTTGGGCCGAGTTGGTTGGACGCGGCTCGGATGAGGGGCCAATGAGCCCCATGCTTGTCCGAGCCGGTGCCTTCTCTCGCTAAGTCAATCGGGGACTTAGGAGATTGACTCAACCAAAGAGGAGAGCCTCCTTGGGCCGAGTTGGTTGGACGCGGCTCGGATGAGGGGCCAATGAGCCCCATACTTGTCCGAGCTGGTGCCTTCTCTCGCTAAGTCAATCGGGCACTTAGGAGATTGACTCAACCAAAGAGGAGAGCCTCCTTGGGCCGAGTTGGTTGGACGCGGCTCGGATGAGGGGCCAATGAGCCCCATGCTTGTCCGAGCCGGTGCCTTCTCTCGCTAAGTCAATCGGGGACTTAGGAGATTGACTCAACCAAAGAGGAGAGCCTGTGCCGGTGCCAAGGATTTTGAACCATTGGTTAGAGTGACCGAGCTGGTGAACTTGAGCTGGTGAACTTGAGCTGGTGAACTTAATAGTCCCCTTAAAACCCGGAATGCCACGTGGCAGTCGTGGATTATTGGGGTGCTAGAAAACATGGTGGCGATTCAACTTCCGGGAATCTCTAGAAGCTTCGCGACCCTTCATCTTCTTTAGGGCGGGTCTTTTGGCTGCTTGGGCCATCTGAGAGGCTCATTAAGGGGGCTGAAAGGCAGGTCCCGGTCCATTATCGGACGTGGGACACGGAACTTTAGGACCTTGCCTATAAATAGGGAGAGAGGAGAGAGATTTTGCCACTTTCTCCACATTTCTCTCTCTCTAAAATTTGTGTTTTCTGCTCTTTCTCTCTCTACTTCAGAGCTCTTTCTCTCTCTAAGTCCGGGTTCCCCTTTTCTTCGTCCGAGCAGGTACGCTTCTATTTTGATTTTTCGTTAAGTCTTTTCTTTTTTCTTTTAATAAATCGGCCGACCCCCTCTTGTTGATAAATAATGGGGAGCTCGTCCGAGTCACTGACACCTCCTCCTTCACCTCCTTATAATTTAGCCGAGGAGGTGAGGGGAATGGGAATGGTATTGGTGTCAACTTTAATAAGTTGCCCGGATCCCTCGGCTGTGCCTGAGGCGCTTTCCCTCCCGAGTACTCCTTCGCAAGCCGAGGAGTACGAGGCCGAGGGTACCATCCCCCTACCATGGGAGGTGTCCCTGGCCTATCCCTTTTCGAGGAGTTACTTAGACAAATATTTGTCTGATGGTGTAGTTAGGGTAACTATGCCGGGAGAAGAAGGCGAGGCTTCCACGTCCGGACGATTCGTGTATCCTGAGATTGATCCAAAAGGCGGGCCGGGAGCAAAGTTCCCCCTGCCATCACTAATAAAGGCCCTGCTGGAGGACCCCCGAGGTCAAGCGGCCAAGTGTTAAATAAAGGACCCGTACTTGCTGGTCCGACCCGATGCCTGCCACACTATCCTGGCTCCTCCTCCTGGGTGCACTGCCTTTTATTACAATGCTATAGAGATGGGTTTGAGGTTCCCCCTGACCAAGTTCGAGAAGGACTTACTGAACGCATATAACCTGTGCCTGGGTCAACTCTCTCCTAACTCCTGGGGCGGAATTCTGGCCGTCCAGGTTATCTGCGAGATTATAGGCGTCAAGCCGACCGTGACTCTCTGGCGCCACATGTACAAGTTATGTGAGATGATGGCCGGAGAGCATGGTCCTGGTTGGTGGTGCTTCCAGGCTCGGCGGGGTTACCGAACCGTTTTGGTTCTCCCCTCTTCTCAAAAGGGATTCCGCCGAGGGTTCGCCTTTGTGTACTACGGGGGAGAGTGGGGCGTCCCAACTGTACCTCCATCTGCCGAACGACTAACCGCCGCTTCCCTAAAGGCCGCTCGGATAAGGGCCGAGATGAAGGCCAACAAAATTAACAAGCCCCCTCAGCCTAAGGTATGAACCTTTTCCATCTGACTCAGTTTCGCTTAGGCTTTATGGACTTATCATATTTTGGGATTTTTAGGACCCGTCCAACCCCAAGCCGAAGAAGCGCAAGGAGAGGGCCGAGGAGAAGGTCGAGATGACCGAGAGGGCCTTGGCGAAGGCTCGGGCCGAGAAGGAGGCCTCTGCGAAGAAGGCGAGGAAGGAGCCTTCTGTCGAGGTGAACAGCCCTCGGCCGGCGTCCGGGGATGAAATACGCATATCTCTGTCCATCCCTCGGACTTCGAGCCGGTTCGTAGTCCAGACTACGTGCCTGGGGCGTCCCAGGTCGAGCAGACCATGTCCGAAGCGCCGATCCCCTTCACTCAACTGTCCAAATCGGACGAGAAGCAAAGGATCAGCGATGCACTGGACATCCTTTGCACTCAAGCCGACCGAGATCACATCAAGGCGGTGAATGGGAGAACGAGTCGAGCGAGCTCTTTCGCTCCTGGATGGACGTAAGTGATTCTCTTTATTGTGGTTTATATATTTTTTCTTTCCGACTCTTTTAACTCCTTCCGTTTCGCAGTTCTCTATCCGGATGACCAGGGTGGCTGAGGACTGGCTAGCACTGGTTCAAGAAGTCCAGGAGCTGAAGGATGCGGCCCGGACGCACTTTGACGAGCTCTACCAGGCCAAGGAGGCCAAGCGGTTGGCCGAGTTGCGGTTGGACGAGGCCAACGACAAAATCAATAAGGGCGAGGAAGCTTGGAAGAAGGAGCAGGAGGACTAGAAGAAGGAGAGGGCCGACTTGACTATGGCCAAGAACAACGCCGAGTCGGCCAAGACTGTGGCTGAGTCTGAAGTGGCTCGGATCCAAGGCGACTTGGATAGAGTTCAGTTCAAGCTGAACACGGTCGAGGCTCAGCTGAAGGAGGCCAAGGCGAAGGCCTCTCGCTCCCAGGAGGAGTGGTTTACTGAGTGGCATGCCTCCGAGGCTTGTGAGGAGTTTTGCGCCGATGTAGGCCAAGCCTCTCATAAGATGGGCGAGGACGAGGCGCTGTCAAAGCTCAAAGTCGCCCTTGCCGACTCATGCCCCTCAGCGGACTGGAACTCTGTTTGGTCCCGCTATCAGGAGCTCGCCGAGGCCGAGGCCGCTGAGATTCGTGCCAAGATGGTAGAGGAGGCCAGCTCGGACGATGATGATGATGATGATGATGAAAACGCCGAGGAAGTCGGGAGCACCGAGCAGCCTCCTCTCGAGGCTGCAGCCGAGCAGCCTGATGCTGACCCTTCCATCCAGCTTCCTTAGGGCATAGGCTTATCTTTGTTTGTCTAGCCTATCTTGCTAGTGGCCTCTCCAATGATGGAGTCCTTTTGTAATTTTGGCTTTTTGTAATGATGCTCTTATTCCTGTATTTTGCAAACTTTTGGTTGTGTTTTGTAACTTTCATCTATGGAATACAACTGTTATTTTGCAATTCCTCTTGTCTATTTTGCCATGCAATTTATTCTTTTGTTATTTGCAATATCACAATTTTATAATGGACTGGTTAAGTCTTGCTTGCAACATTTTATAATAGACTGGGTAAGTCTTTCATTTCATGGGGCAAAAACCCGACTTGGTACATGGACTGGTTATGTCCGAGTTGCTACATTGAAATTTAGCTAGTTAAATCCAACTTGGAGGCGCCGGTTGTACAATATACCCCTATTGCAAGTAACAAAAATAAATTACACATAGTATCTTTTGAGGTTGTCTAGGTTCCAAGGTCGAGCCAGCGGCACTCCTTCGGGAGATTCGAGTCGGAATGTTCCTGGCTTGAGGACCTCTGTAACCTTATAAGGACCATCCCAATTTGCCCCCAACTTTCCTTTGAGATGGGAGAGTCCGGTAGCTTCCACTTTTCGGACGACCCAGTCACCAAGGCGGATCGGCCTGGGCTTCACCCGTCTATTGAAATGCCGAGTGATCTTTTGCTTGTACCGGATGGCTTGCAGTAAAGCGGTGCTCGAGTTTCGGGCAACAGGTCTAAGTTTATGGGTTTCTCCTCTTCGTTTTTGTCGAACTCATAGAATGTCATTCAAGGAGAAGGAATACCCACTTCGACCGGGAGGACGACCTCGCTACCATATACCAGTCCAAAAGGGGAATGCCCCGTGGCTTCTTTTACGGTTGTTCTGGCCGACCAAAGGACACCGGGTAGGTCATCTACCCAAGCCCCTTTAGCTGCATCGAGGGACTTCTTGATCCATTTAAGGACAATTTTATTGGCCGACTCAGCTTGTCCGTTTGATTGGGGTCGGGAGACGGCGGAAAACCTTGTTTGGATGCCGAATCGAGCGCAATAGTCTCGGGTCGGCCCACTGTTGAATTGCCTGCCGTTGTCTGACACTAGAGCTCTTGGAATTCCGAACCTAGTGATGATGTTTCTCCAAATGAACATCTGGACCTGTTTGTCAGTTATTGATGCTAGCGGTTCGGCTTCTGTCCATTTGGTGAAGTAGTCAATGGCCACGATCAAGAACTTCCTTTACCCTGATGCCGGGGGGAAAGGTCCGAGCAGTCCATGCCCCACTTATCGAAGGGCGGTACGGCTTGAATTGTGGTGAGGGGGGTGGCAGGCACTCTCGGTATGTCCGAGTGGATCTGGCAAGAGGGGCATCGCCGGACTAGATCTGAGGCATCAGCCTTCAAAGTGGGCCAGTAATACCCTGCTCTTAAGGCCTTTCCAGCTATTGTTCTGCCCCCTTGATGGCTCCCGCAAGCCCCTTGGTGTATTTCCCTAAGGACATAATTTCCTTCCTCGGGGGTCACACACTTGAGAAGGGGATGAGTAAAGGACATTTTGTAGAGCTGCCCTTCATGCCATAGGAACCAACCTGACTTATGCTTGACCCTGTCGGCTTCTTTAGGGTCATTGGGCAAGGTTCCGTCTTGTAAGTGCTTCACAATCTCGTCCATCCAGTTCGAGGAACGGTTGAGGACAAGTTGCTCTTTGGCATTTATGTTGGGTTCCTTCAGCACTTCCCAAGTTATAGTTCTAGGGGCCGACCCCTCAGCAGAGCTGGCCATCCGAGCCAGGGCGTCGGCCTGTTGATTTTCTGAGCGGGGAATGTGGGTAATCTGGAACCCGGACAACCTTCCAATGACAGCTCGAGCTTTGGCCAAGTACATTCTCATGTTATCTTCCTTGGCCTCGTATTCACCTGAAATCTGACCCACAATGAGTTGCGAGTCGGATTTCGCTACGATCGATGTTGCTCCGGCTAGGATGCAAAGTTGCAATCCGAGGATAAGGGCTTCATACTCGGCTTCGTTGTTGGATCCGAGAAACTTGAACTTAACAGCGTACTCGATTTTATCCCCGACCGGGAGTTTGATGACCAGACCGGCTCCACAACCATTTTTTGTGGAGGACCCATCGACCAGTAATTCCCATTCTTCTTGTGAGCCGACCGGAGGTCGGGTTGCACATTCGGTGATGAAATCAGCAAGGGCTTCGGCTTTGATCGCTCTTCGTGGCTCAAATTCTTGCCTGAAGTCAGCTAACTGATCTGCCCAATCAGTCATTCGACTTGAATGGTTCCCGCTCTCAATGATCTTTCGAAGCGGCTGTCTGGTTAGGACTTTGATGGGGTGCGCTTGAAAGTAGGGCTTGAGCTTCCGACTTGCCATCACTAAGGCAAAGACCATCTTCTCGACATCACTATACTTCGCTTCAGCCCCTCTATAGGCATGGCTGATGAAGTAGACTGGGTGTTGCTTTCCTTCCCGCTCGGCTACAAGGACTGCGCTAAGAGCGTAGTCCGAGACGGCCAAGTATGTGAATAAGGGCTCCCCCGGCAAGGGGGAGATGAGTTTAGGCAAGGTTGCCAAGTGGTTTTTGAGAGAGGTGAAGGCTTGTTCGGCCTCGTCATCCCAAGTGAATTCTTTTCGCTTTAAGGCTTTGAAGAATGACAAGCTTCTATCAGCCGACCTAGAGAGAAAACGCCCGAGTGCAGCTAGGTAGCCGGCTAGGCGCTGTACTTCCCTCACATTCCGAGGGGATTTCATCTCTAGGACTGCTTTGATCTTGTCCGGGTTGGCTTCGATTCCCCTTTCATCCACTAGGAATCCGACGCACTTTCCACCTTTGACTCCGAAGATGCATTTTTTGGGATTAAGCATCATTCGGTACTTTCTCAGGGTGCCCAACGTTTCTTTCAGATCTGCTGGATGATCCGACTGGGCCTTGCTTTTGACTATCATATCATCAACATATACCTCGATGTTCCGACCCAATTGGTCGTGAAAGATTTTGTTGACAGTTCGTTGATATGTAGCTCCCGCGTTTTTGAGGCCGAACGGCATCATTTTATAGCAATAGACCCCCTGAGGAGTGATGAATGCCGTATGAACCCTGTCCTTCTCGGCCATGGGAATTTGATGATAGCCAGCATTCGCGTCCATGAAGCTGAGAAGGGGGTGCCCTGCCGTCGAATCGACCAGCCTATCGATTTTTGGCAGAGGGTGATTGTCTTTTGGGCAGGCTTTGTTTAAGTCTGTGAAATCACACACATCGCCATCCCCGCTCGGCTTTTTGACCAACACCACGTTGGCCAAACTCGAGTATTGACATCTTGAATGAACCCAGCTTCCAGCAGCTTCTTGACCTCCGCGGCCGCTGCAGCTTTCTTTAGGACCTTGTGCCTGAGCTTTTGCTTATTGGTCTGAACCCCTCTTTGATGTTAAGCTCATGGCACATGATTTTTGGGTCGAGGCCGGCATTTCTGTGGCCTCGTAGGAGAAAAGTCTGGTACTTGCTGAGCACCTGGATGATATCCTGCCTTGTTTGAGGATCCATGGCTTTGCCTACCCTTACGGTCCGACTGGGCACCTGCCCGATCGCGACCTCTTCGTCATCCTCGACTGGCTGAGGGCGTTCGTATTATTTGGGGTTGTCAGTTATATATACCCCGAGGCCGGTTGAGGGCTGACCCTCTTCATATTTTCGCTTTTTCGAGTCCTTTTGGACGTCGTTATTCTTGAGGCTATTCACGTAGCACTCTCTTGATGTTTGCTGGTCGCCTTGAATCTTTTCCACCTTTCCGTCATCAGTTTTGAACTGCATAAGGAGCTGATAGGTGGATATGGCGGCCTTAGCCTTGTTCAGCGTGGGTCTCCCCATTATTATGTTATACGGCAAAGGGATGTCCACCACCAAGAAGTCGATTGGTAGGCTTCTCCCCTTCCTTTTTCACCCATCCGAGTGGGTAACTTTATTGGACCCGACCGGGTGGACAGAGTTACCCCCAAAGCCTATGAGCGGCTGATTCAGGGGAGTAACATCCCGCTCGGTGTATTTTAGTTTCTTGAGGCAGTCAAGGGTAATGATGTCGGCGGATGTCCCGCTATCTACCAACACTCTCTTTACCCTTGTATTTGCTACCTTGAGTTCGATGACCAGGGGGTCGTCGTGCGGAGTATGCAATGTATGACTGGGTTCCCCGAATGTCATGACCGGGCAGTTGGGTCGGGGGAGCTGGACATCAAGCACCTGATGCTTGAGATTTTGGAGGTGGGCTTTGCGTGCTCGGCCGGTCAGGCATCCTGACGCGAATCCTCCTACGATGACACCGATGAACCCTTCGGTGTCTCCGCTGTTCGATTGACCCACCTTTTGCTTCCCCTTTTCCTCGCTAGAGTGTTTTAGGTAGTGGTTGAGCTTACCCTGATCGGCCAAGTTGTCCAGGGATTTTTTGAGTTCCCTGCAATCTTTGGTGGTGTGTCCACATTCCTTGTGGTAATCGCACCATAGGTTCTTGTCCCTCCGAGAGGACGATGTCCGAATGGGTGCTGGCTTAAGAAGCCAAACTTTGTTCCTGATGTCGAAGTAAATCTCTTTCTGATTCTTGTTGAACCGAGGATCATTGCCGTTGTCGGTAAGCCGATCCCCTCGACCTCCCGTTCTCTGATATTAAGGCTGATCCCTGTGGTTCCCCTCATGTTTCCTTTTGTTGCCCCCTTCGTCTGAATGACGACAGATATCCGTTGCTTGGATGAATCTCTGGGCCCTAGACATGGCTTCCGAGAAGGTTTTTACTTCATTCTCAGCCAAATACCACCTGAGCCGACCCGGTTGGAGACCGGACATGAGGGCGGCAAAAGCAACCGCGTCTTGTAAGTCGGTGATTTTGAGGGACTCCTCATTGAACCTCTTGATGTAGTCCGCCAGGGTTCATTCTTGTCCTGCTTCACCCCCATGAGGTGGAGGCTGGTTTTCCTTTGCCTCTTTCCAGCTACGAACTGGTGGATGAAGAGGTGTTCAAGTATGGCGAAGTCCGTGATGACTCTGGGCGGGAGTTCTTGGAACCAGTTGAGGGCAAGACCTTTGAGGGTGGTGGGAAAGAAGCGACACCAGGTGGCCTCACAGCTAGTTTGAACGCTCATCTGAGCCTTGTAGCTGGCCGTATGATCATCGGGGTCGGTTAGGCCCGCGAATGGTTCGATCAGTGGAGTTTTGATTTTTCCCGGGGTTGGGGTCCCTAAGATTTCCTGACTGAAAGGGATCAGGAATTTGAGCCCTCCTCCAGCCAGCTTAGGCGGCTGAGAATGGGCGTAGTCACCATGCCCTTCTCGATGATGCGCCTTTTTGTTGAGGAACTCCCGGGCGTCATAGCCTTGGCTGAGGCGCTTCTTGTTAAGAAATTGTTGTGCGTCCTCGGGCTTCCGACCCCCGCCCCCTCTTGGAGATTTGGATACGTGGGTCTCTGCATGCTGACGAGCCGACCCCTGACGAGCCGACTTATCTTTGTCCCGATGGCTTGGTTCCCTCGCATCGGATCGCGGTCAGCTAGGCTGCTGATCTAGATTAGAACGAGAGTGGACATCCCTCTGGTCCCTTTGGGAGCAGGCTACAGTGCGCTCTTTAGGCTCATGCTGATTGAGAGGGATGAGCTGGTGCTGCCTCTGTTGAAGCATAGCCATCATGTCCATCATACCTTTTTGGAATGTTTCTTGGAGCTGGGCAGTGATAAGAGCAATGTCGGTTGCAAAGAGCGGCTGGGGATCAACATTCTGTATCTGCTGAGAGGCTGACCGGGGGTCTTAAGTTTGAACGGTGGGTGACCGCCGACCCGGTGAGAGGACATGCTCAGCCTCCCTATTATGCGGGGGTGAGTGGCCTCTCTCAGGTCGAGGAATTTGGTCGGAGGCCGGCTTGGCACGGGTGTTTTTGGTTGGTGCCATTACTGATTGGCGTTCAAAGGTTGATGATCGGAGCTGAGTAGCTACTGAGGTAAGTCTCAATAAGTGGTGGCGAAGTAACTTTTCGTACTATCCCCACAGACGGCGCCAAACTGTTTCTGTCTAGAAATTAAGGATGCTAACTGCCTTGCTAAGGAAATGTCGGGCCAGATCTGAATGTCCTTTGTCAATAGTCCGTACGCCAGAATCCTGCAAAAGGTAAGGTTAGACTGCCCCGGAGGTGGTTCCGGGATCGCCTCTCCGACGCTCAAGTCAGTGATCAAGCTAGAGAGATAAAGTCTAGAGAGAGATGCTCTGGTTTGTTAGGTCAGAATTCAATACCTTCTCATTGATGAGGAGGTTGGATATTTATAGTGCTTTGGAGCTCCCAGCTGTAGGCTAGCTGGAATGCACTGACAGCTGGGGGAAGCCACCATGGATGGGCCCCTGAAGGGCATAGGAACCTGTTGGGCTTTGATTTTCCTTTAACTGGTCAATCCTTGGAAATAAGCCCAAACAGGTTGTAATAATTATGCCTTCTACTATTTTGTTTTTCTCTCTCCTCAATTTCCTTCCCTTTGAGTATCTCTTTTATAACTGCTTTGTTTTCTTTCTCTTCAAGTTGTTACCCTGTTTTCAGGTTTTGTGATATAGTTGATTGTACAATTGAACCTACTATAAAAACTTAATATTACATTACCAGTTGCAATATAGTGTATTTGTGTGTGCTATAGTGTGTTTCTCCGTGTTATAGTATGTTTATTTGTGATAATATTTTTTTGTCATATAGTTTGTTTGTTTGTGATATAGTGTATTTCTTTCTGATATAGTGTGTTTCTATGTAATATGATTGATTTTACAATTGAACCTATTATAGAAGATTAGGATAATATTGTCAGTTTCGACATCGTGTGTTTGTATGTGGTATAATGTTTTTCTGTGTGCTATAGTTTTTTTGGCAAGAGCTATAGTGTTTATTTGTGTCATAGTGTATTTGCTTGTGATATAGTGTATTTCTCTCTTATATAGTGTATATGTTTGTTATATAGTGGGTTTCTGTGTATTATAGTAGTGTATGTCTCGATTCACGTGCATGAGCTTGCTGGACACTAATTTTACTGTGAATTAGGTCCACACAAGTCGGGTTGTTTATCCCATTAATAATTTTGAAATGTGTAATAGAACTATAATTGGAAACAAGGGGGAGGGGTGCAACTTAATTCTAAACACACATCTTCTTATCCGAATACCCATCAATCTTAGCTTAATTAGTTGGATAGAAAGCCACGTTAAAATCACCATCAGGTTCCGTCAATATAATTAATAAACAAAAAACAATAAAGAACAGAAAATAACAATCACCATTATGTTGTCTCGAATTGGTGTGGACATGTAAAACTTTACTTGCAAACTCTTGTATCGTTCCCTACTTCCCTTCAAATATAATTATTCACTCCGTTGTATTTTGCGAGCTCGTTCTCCTTTTGGAATCGGATGGGACCCATTTTGGATGAGATACTTTTCATGGTTCGCGTTTTGTGTGTTATTGTTCCATTTTCAATGGAGAGAATATTATACTATTGCTTTTGAGTTTTGATGTCGTCTTATGTAACCATGAAAGCTATTTAGAACGGACTCCTCATGGATAGAGACCTTACACAATGGTGACATGTCAGATGGCCCAAAATAAACCTATATCACATGGCAAATTGCAAAATCACTTTTTCCCTTCAAGAGATTTTTTTAGGCAGAACAAAAAAAATTCACATTCACATTTCTTTTAACAATATGTATAGTAGTATACAAACTTTTTGAATCCAAGATATTTAGCCAGGACTACTGTCATTAATATCGAAAACGTAGCGAATACATTGTCACAATTAGAGATTGTTGTATTTACTATTTTGATGATGACAAATATTTATCTTTATTTAATTTAGTTTCTTTTAGTTTGTTTTTATTAGATTTATTTATTTTATTTTATCTTATAATTTAGGTTTATTATTTTATCTTAGGTTTATCTCACAAATAACATGTTTAATAACTTATGGAGAATTGATTAGGAGCTTAATCAAAAATTAAGTTATATAACTTATTTGTGTTATTGACTAATAATTTATATTATGGACTTTAATTTATGAAAATATTAGAAACCATAATATTCTTGGAAGTTAGTATATGCGCAGGAGATGTAATAGCTAATTGATGTGAAGCTTTATGAGACGCCAACTTCCAACACCTAAAAAGGAGGGATGTTGAAGTAATTCCTAGATTTTAGGAACTACAACAACCCACAACAACCTACCTATTTCTAAGGCGTGCGATCATGGCTGAAGATTTGGAACCATAACAGCACAACTTCAAACGGATTTCTAACGGCTACAAAGTGGATGAGTGAGGCTGAATTTTAGCTCCCACTATGTACGTGGAGAAGATCATGGGGCAATCTATTATCTACATATAGTTGTCTTGTATCGAACAAAATGATTAAGCTTTCAGTTTTTCTTGTAATATCATTCAAAGAAAGTGTATTCGGTTTCTACTCTTCTTTCACTATTATTCATTGTACTAGAGATTGGGTTGTGTGAAACAAAATCTGTAATCATTTCGAGAGAAAAAGAGAAAGAGAAAGAGAAGAGAGAAAGAAGAAGACTTCTAGCGAAGTCAAGAGAGAAAGTCACTTGTTCAGGGGGGGACAAGGTGATAGGGAACAAGTTCCTAGAGGAACAGAGAAGGTCCAATATTAGGTTATACAAAAGAGAGTCTTTTGGCCTAGTATATTAAAGAGAATTGAGTCAAAATCCCTCGTGGTCAAGGTTTTTCTTCCTATTGGGCCTAGGAAGTTTTCCTTGTAAAAATTCTCGTATTCCTATTTCTTTTAAGTTTATGTACTTATCTCTTTCTTAGTTAAAGATTATTTTATTTTTGCAAAAAGATCAAAAATCTCCCCAACTATTATTCACCCCCCCTGTAGTTGATCTAGTGTTTGTACTAGACTAACAGAGATGTTTCACTAGATTTATAGTGAAAGAACATAAGTATGAGTAACTTATTTACCTCGGCATAACAAATACAGCATATAACTGAGTTAGTCGATGACACTAATTGTGCATTTCAAGAATTCTTGCTTGTAATGCTAGCTTCGCCTAAAATGGTAGAATGTTCTCCAAAATTCAACTGGAACTCGAGGTTAAGCCAAAATACAACCAAGACCATCTTAAACGTGTTGAAGGCCCTATGCTGATCAATAATCATTAAAATGCACTAGTGAAAAAAATAGCTTTTGCTACTTATCAAATGCTTTGGCTGATATATGAATGATCAACCCGAGCATTTATGATAATTTTAGTAAAAAAAATTCACAAATGCTCGTGTTGATTAATCAACCGGAGCATTTGATGTCAAATACTCCGGTTGACTAATCAACACGAGCATTTGTGAATAAATGCTCCGATTAGTCAACGGAGCACATGAATTGTTAAGCGCGAGTTTTATTTTATTTTTTTTGGGTGAAATTTCCCCGCTAATTTAATCAAATATTAGATAGATCAGTTTCAGTCCCTAGTCCCTACTCCCTCCCTCTTATAAGTCACCCGCTCTCTCACTCACTCTGTTCTGTCCGTCTTCCCTCCCTCTCTCCCAAGTCCTTCGCTTGCTCCCCCACTCAGCCGTCCTCCGTCGTCCACCGCTTCTGTTTGGTCGACATATTAGGGCTCAAATCTTCTGTTTGGTCGACAAATTAGGGCTCAAATCTTCTGTTTGGTCGATAAATTAGGGCTCCGTCGTCGACTTCTGTTCGGTTAATGCTTGTGATATTACTCCCTCCGTCGTTCTCTCTCTTTCCCTCATGAAACTGCTTCTCTATCCCTCTTCTCTCTCGATCCGCTCCTTGGAATGCATGTCCAGGTAATTACGTACAAACTTTATTGTTGTGATTTAGTTTTATTGCTGTATTTTTAGGTTCCTTTTTTTGGTTTCTTAGATTTGGGGATTTTTTAGGGTTTTCTTTGATTTCGTCCAGGGCTTTGTTTGGGTCAACAACTTTATATGTTACCTTGATTCCATTTCGGCAACCGTAACAAGCCAATGTTGTTCCAGTGTTGTTGTTCTGGAGCATGCTAAAACACGGAAATTCCTTTAGAGAGAGTACACTAAGATGATGTTGTTTCCGGTTCAGTGGTGCATTCTTATGTATCACTTTGTACTCTAGTTTTTGTATCCTATCCTATCTCTACTTATTGGACTCCTAGCGGTGAGGGACTAGGGAGGCTTTTGTATATGATAAATTTGTTTTACTTGCGTTAGTGTTCATATATTCAAGTTGTCAAGATCTTCTGAATTGTCTTTGCTGCAGAAAAATGAATATACCAAATCCCTTCATCAACAATAGAAGAGTTTGATTCCGAGAGGTAAAACTATATAGAATGGTTTACTACATTTATAAACAATAATTCTTGTGATATATTGGTTGGTAAGGGCATAATGTTGTTCTTAAATTCAATCCATGCTAGAAAATCAGATCGGACCATGCATTCGATTTAGGAATGATTCAAATCCGAATTTGCGATCTTGGATTAGTTTTTCAATTTTTCGGTTCCCAACTATAGGTTCCGTGATTTTGGTCCAAATGGGGCTCCTTGAGTTTTAAGTGATTTATTTGTAAAACCTACACTTTTCACTAGTAGTAATCTATTAAGTTTGAGTGTATATGGAAAAGTTTGAAAGCGAAAAAAAGACATCTAAAGGAAACATGATTTGTTATCTCAACCTATAAACTTCTTATTTTTATGTCCAAGTTGCTGTCAATGATCAAAGTTTAGATGTCATTTATATTACTAGCAAGTAGCTACTTTGATATGTTATAAAAGGAAAGAGAGAACTTTCAAAATAGCAAGAAAAATTTATAATTCAGTCCATTATCATTTTCTAGTTTTTAGTTTTTTTTAGTAAACTACAAAATAAGAATATTGAAATCAGAAATATTAGTTTCCACTATTCTGTTATTAGTTTTTAGAATTAACAATAATATTACATGCATCTGCTTATGCTCCAATCAGAGGTAAAAATTTCATCTTTCAAGTACATGCATCTGCTTATGCTTTTCACACTTTATGGACTATACTTTTCTTTTTTCCTTAAGGTTCGAATATATACGTATTAGTGCAGATACAATCTGTTATAAGACTTCGATAAACCGTGCTTTATAAGTATTTAGGGTCTTAGGGATACTTACAATGAAGGTATTGAACAATCTCCAGTAGGTTGCCTTGAGTCTTATGGGTTCTAGAGTAATATTTAATAAATATGTTGCTTGGATGTTCTGAAAAACTAGTACACAACGCCTGAGCAGGTGCCTGCTTAATTTGGTGGGCACAGTAAGTTTGGTGAGCATTAGTTTCCCCTGCTGATACTATTAGTCTATCACTGAAGTTAGCATCAAGCCTGGCAGTAAAATTTCCATTGAGTTTGCATTTTTGAGTTATTGCCCCCCTTGTGTCACTTCACTATGTTGGTTATTGTTTCTCTGTTTTCAATTTTAGGTATTTGAAAGCCGAAAAAATATGAAACTCACAAAAAAATATAGTTATTGGTATGAGTTTTCAAAATTATTAATTTCACTACTATAATTTCTAAAATCAAAAACCCAAAACAAGAAATTGACTGTATTAAAATGACCCCTCAATGGTTATGGATATATGATGAATATTTCATGTCATTTGGAGTTCAGTTCAACAACGATCCAATATTAATCTCGGAACATAATCAAGCAAACTCGCTTTTAGTGGCTACTGGTTGATTATTTTTACTGCCTATTTCTCTGCATACCTTGTATCTGCTTGCAACACCATTTTGTTGAGCTGCAGCCTTGGTGTTCATTTTTGCCCTTGTTCAGCAAAATTATATACTTTGATATTTCTATGAACACTTTGATGTTGTATTTTAATGACCCATATTGTATGTTTACCTAATTCTTTTAGCATTATGGTTTTTTCTTGCGTTTTTCGACTTTCTTATTTCTATCTTTTAATTGTTGTATAGGTTTATCTGATGCTTGATAAATGCATCCTTGCTGGAGAGCTTCAGGAAACGAGTAAGAAGGTGTGTGTCCTCCTCCTTTATTTTCTTTCTCTATGGATGTGGTCTTTAGTTGCTTGGTTTGCGTTCTTAGTTGATTGGTTTGCGTACTATACAAAGTTTGTTAACAATCTCAGTGACCTGGGATTCTAACCACCAATATCACATAAACCCTTGTAAGTTGTAAAAAGTAAAAACCAGATGCAGAAATCTAAAATCACCAAGCTACTACTTTATTATTCAATCTTTCCAGTATGATTCACAAAAGCATGAGAAGATGGGATGTTACTTCTCAATATTGATTAGATTAGGTAGTTAAGATTGGTGGGAGATAGTCAGATTTAACACCGAGCACGCGTGCCTTGGTGTCGGAGAAGAACTCAAAGCCTGGGAGCTCTGAGACATATCCTTCACTAGAGACACCAATAGGATAGTGAAATAGGTGACCAGGCAAATCACGCTCAGGAGATTTGCTTGAATAGAGATCCCAGTACTTGTCTGCAGATCGATTAACCTTCTCAGCACACTCACTGCTTTCAGGGCGCTTTAAAGAATCATCAAGCATGCCAAGGTGCTCATACCACAGAGCCATTCGGAAACCGTGGATTTGACCTTGTGCTCGTTGGTTCCTTGTCACCAAGTGGTGAGGTTGGTAGGCTCCCCTGGCTATTTTCGAGTCCCTTGCACCATCCATTGATCTTTAGTTGACGTTGGCAGATCCAACAATAATGTATTCGTCGTCAACTACATAATCAAACGCAGCTCATAAGTCAGTAAATTTTCAAACAATAAATTAGTCCTAAAGTGAAAATAACACAATCCCTGTGCATCACCATTGGACAGAGATTTTCAAAAAAAAAAAAAAACAGAAGATATGAGGCTTCTATAGGAAAATAGGCTTGTAGTTAAGCATGTCCTGCATTTTTAGATGTGACAATAGTATTGCTTGATAAAGGAGAAAGTCGACCTACAACCTTCTCAGTGATGTGAGGCTTCTAGAGGAAAATAGACTTGTATTTAAGCAGGTCCTCTAAAAGTTTAGAATGCAACAATGGTATAAGCTTAATAAATGAGAAAATTGACCTACATTCTTTTCAGTCGCTGTTATTTGAGTCTAAACCTTTTCTGGTGGACAGGATGTTGACAGGTGAAGAGAAAGGGGGGAAGGGTACATAAGGAGAAAAGAAAAAGATGTCAAAAGCTATTGTGATTCTGCTAGTTTGTTTAACTACCATTGTCGTTTGCTGCAATGGTTAGAATTGAGATCTATGTTCTTGGACCATGCAGGACAACTGTTGCATACTTAAGACTATTAAGTTTTTGAATCTTTGCATAGTAGAATTGAAATGTGAATTTTTTTTTTGATGGAGTAAGATGTATTAATCATTCCGTTGATTCATATTTCTTATCCGTCCTATGATTTAATATTCACAACCAAATGATAAGCAGTCTCTCCTTGATTTTGTGATTGTTCTAGGAGTGCGTGAAGGATCAGTTGGTATAGTTGCTAATCACTGTTACTTTTTCGCCTATATTAAGGTGATCCCTGTTGCATTTTTGGCCTTCTCTCTTTTGACAATCGACTCTTTATCTCTTTCTTTCGCTCCTTTCTTTATTAGTTTGGGGAGTGTGGGGCAAAAAGTTGTGTATGTGTGGTTGGTTCTGGCAAAGCGAAATCTAGTCCAAAACTCAAGCAAAAAGCTTCAAGATTAAGAGAACACCTAAATAAGTATATCACTAAACTGAATAAATAATACTCTCTCCGTCCCATTTTGAGTTGTCGTACTATGGGAATATTAGAATAATAAGGGAACATCATTTATTGTTATGTTTTCCATTTTCTGTATTACTTTTGACCAATAAAATTTGAGTTTAGTGGCACAGTAAGTATTCTTGTTGTTTAACGTGGAATCTTGACAACTATTTCGGGAATTCCTGAAAAGGAAATTTTTGTCAATTAATATGGGACGGGGGGAGTACTTAATCAAAAAACCACGACTATACCAAATTACCTAGCCATGTGGGCTGGTGTCCAATTGTCCAGGATACCACTGGTTGTGGCCTTCTTTTGGTGTATTCTGAATGGAAAGTGCATATTCTATGAGAGCTATATGGCCCTTGCTCTAATATAGAGTAACCATTTTTATCTCCTTGTGGGATTGGGCTTTTGCCTTTGGGAGCATTCAGATAGTATTTAATTAGGAGATCTAAAGGAATTGAGTGTCTTTGTAGTTGCCACTTCAAGTGTTTTACTTGTGAATGACTAACTTTATGTGCTTCTTTCTCTATATTTATATTTAATTTTTTTATTTCATTCGAAAAATGTTAATTCTATTTATGATTGCTGTAGGCAGACCCAACATATTTGTGGAACAACTATATGATGGAAGTGCTTATTGACAACAAGGTTTGTGTAATTTCTTATCTCTATGTGCTATTCCGTTTTGATCCACCATCATTGTCACTACTCACTACTGCTACAATTACTAGTAATTCATTTCACTGTTAACTATAACTATTTTTGTCACTCTTGCTATTGAATTACCATTTCAATTAGAGGACTGACCAGGATTTTTCGTTTGGCAGCTTGATCCATACTTGCTTCCCGTTCTTCAAGGAAGTATCCTTTTATGTAGTTTTTGTGTTACCTGGAAGCAACTTTCTTTGTTGTCTTCCTAGTTGAATGGAGTACTTAACTTTCCACAAGGTTTTCATCACTTCCAAGCTGCTATAGGGAAGGATATCGTGGATGTCACTGTGATTGCTCGCAGATGTACCAAGCGAACTGGTATGCATTGATTTTCTTATGTTAATTTTACTGCTCCTCCAGGAGGCATTTGTGATTGTTCTTCTTGTCCTCATTATATTTCTGCTTATATATATACTGAAGTACTGAGCACCTAAAGACCCCTAGTCCCCTTAATATTTGAAGCAAGGATCTTGTAATGCATTAAATGAGCTAAAAGTTGCCAATGTCTACATGATGCATGAATTGCTGTGCTATTCTCTGACTTATGTAGTATATATTGGATGTACTCTAGGTGTGGAGGTGTAGAAGATGCTCGAAAAATTATAAAGAAATCTGGGATATCCAATCTCAATGTGATAGCATTCACAGTTTTGATGGATGGCTATGTGAAGCTTGGTGATGTTAGTCCTGCAAGAGAGATATTTGACTCGTTAAAAGACCGCGACGTGGTTGCTTGGACAACAATGATAGTAGGCTATGAGCATAATTAGGGGTTGCAATTATTCTGCAATTATTAGCTAGTTGTTTATACTTGTGTCATGGCATATTAATTTTTTATTTGATTAATAAAATTTCACTTTATATCCTTTTTATTTGTTCTTTTGATTTTTATAAAAGTAGTTTTAGGGGTTGCAACACTAAAAGCTACTTGTACTAAGTACCTGCTAGAGCTATACAATTTTTTTTAAAGAAAAAAAAACTATCAAATGCTCCGGTTGTTAACAAAAAACCGAAGCATTTAACAAACAAATGCTCCGGTTTTTTCCAAACAACCGGAGCATTTGACAGTCAAATGCTCCGGTATTTAAAACAACCGGAGCATTTGAGTTACAAAATGCTCCGGGGAAAACCGGAGCATTTGTAAAATGCTCAAATGCTCGTATGGCGTCTGCTACGCGCTAAATACGGAGCATTTAATGGGTTTTCAACCGGAGCATTTGATGTTTTTTCTACTAGTGATGAGTCGTTAACTTTTTTTACGCATAATATTTATTCAAACATAAAAATAATAAAATTTTTGAATTATCATGTTATTGCTACTCCTTCTGTTTCAAATTATAAGGCATTTTACATTATCAATGTAAAATTAAATACAACTTTATACTATCAAGATAAGATTATAGGTTATTTTCTATTATCAATACAATATTTACTGTCAATTCTTACTACCTATGCAAATCTAATTAAAACTAACTAAATTCTTAATTAATATGCGTAAAAGTGGTTTACATGCCTTATAATTTGAAACGGAGGGAGTAATTTTTTATAGATAAAAACATTGAGATTAATGTTGAATTTTGAGGCTCACTCACATGAGGAGCCTAATGTTATGTGTCGCTTTACACGCCCTAATCGATCGCCTAAATACAATGAGAGTTGCTAACTAACATAGCAACTTTCCAATTTCAAAAAACATATCACATGCGGCAAATAGTTTTTTTAAAAGTAGACATACCACGAATAATTTTATTAAATTTAGCCAATTTTCAAAAAGCAAAAAATGTAGTATTGTAGTAGTACAGCATAATAGAGTATATATGTGTATGAAACTCTTGTTTCTGTTCACTTCTTTATATGAGGAAGAGATTAGGATATAATTTGGTTTCTGTATTTTTTTTATAATAAGGAAAATAAACTTAGGAAGGACTCCCTCATTAAGCCGGGAACAACCAAAAACATCCTTGCGGATGATAAGTGAGAAATCAATACCATAGGGGGAAATCAGGAAACGAAAGAAGAGTAGTTATGGCCCTTGTTAGCCATGAAGTCCACCGCCTTATTGGCTTCCTTAAAGCAATGATCAGTCTGGCACATAGTGAGCTTTGACATCATAATTCCAGCATCACAAATCATGTTGTTCATTTCCCAAGGAGTAGACCAACACTTTTTAGCATTAACTACAGTTAGATTATCCCCTTCCACAAGTAAATGTGAATTACTAAGAGAAGAGGCTTCCTTTAAGCCTTCAATTAGGCCCCAAGCCTCAACTTGCAAAATGGACACTGAAGAGCCAAGATTTTTAGCACTTGCAAGAAGACCAATCTCATTAGAATCTCTTAACACAAATCCACTAGCAGCATTGCCATTTGCTAATTTAGAGCCATCAAAATTTAGTTTTATGATCGAGGCCGGAGGAGGGGCCCAATAAGATTTTTCCTCTCCCTACGCCGAGAAGAGGAGGAAGGCACCCCATGAGGAGGGGAGGCACTGGAGGCCGGAATCTCAACCTGCTACGCTTTCGACCAATTCGCGGCGAATTTAAAAATAGATAAACTAGCTTTTCTAAAAGTAATGGATTCAATATTAAAGATTAGCTTATTTCTAAAGAACCACACAAACCACCAGACAAAATCAAAGGCTTGGATATGTTGTTTAGAGGACTCTTGCAAACACAAATTCAATGTTCTACGAAATGACAAAGGATCTGGAATACAATTATGAGGCAAGAAAGCCAATTAAAATCCTCATGCAACGTTCGCAAAATTTCTTGTGTGAACGGACATTCAAAGAAAAGATGCGTAGCTGACTCAAAGTGAAAATTACAAAATTCACAATGATGGGGAAGAAAAACATGGCTTTTTCCAATCTCGACTTTGTAGGGAGCCCATCATTATATTGCATGCGTTCCACAGGAAATTTTTAATCTTGGGAGAACCTCCAACTTCCAAATCCACTTAAAGTCAACATCTTCATTATGATGATTAAACTCACCTTCGATCAAAAGCGCCCCAGACTTAACCGAGTACTCACCATCTGGAGAAATCCCAAAATGAGCTCATCTTCACATCCCAAAGTAGGAATATACAAAGAGAAAATAGTATCAACTATATGAGGAGGGACTAGAGAGCAGATTTTCGAGCGGACCCATGTAAGATCAGGATTAATAACATCAACCACCTACAGGTTGATAGACCCACTTACTACCTGAACAACAATACTGATTGGATAAGGGAAACCCCAGTTGTCCATCCAGAAATTGATTTTCCTGCCATCACCCAAGTATCATCTCAAGCCTTTAGCAAAAAATACACGAAGACGCATGAGACTTTTCCAATGCCAAGAAGCCACTTTGGAGACTTTAAGAGACAAAATAGGATTTATCTTACAATATTTTTTCTTAACAAGGTCAACCCATAGGCTAGGGTGCCCTTAACCAATTTCTAAAGCAATTTCATCTGTAATGCCATATTATGAGGCTCAGCCCTAAGAAAACCAAGCCCACCTTTAGCTTTGATTATGCAGATTTTGTCCCAACTAATTAGATTAGCACTTTTGCTATCAGGATTTTTATTCCAAAAGAAATTGCGATAAGTTTTATCTAAATTAAGGGTGTATAGGCTTGGGGAGAGAAAAACTTTGCATCTGAAAGTTAGCTTTAGTAGCCAAATTAGCTTGTATTAAAACAGAGCGACCAGCTTGCGAGAGAGAGTTGGCCTTACATTTTGGAAGTTGATTGATAGTTTTGGAAAGAATTGAATCAAAAGTTCATTTTGAAACCCGGGAATCAATAATAGGGCACCCTAAATAATCAACCTGGGATAGTTTTGGAAAGAATAGAACTAAAATTCGCTTTTTCATCACAAGTCACATTCTTAGTAATCTGGAAAGCCGATTCACGAAAGTTCACAAGCTGCCCTTACATAGAGCAGTACTTGTCTAGAATTTCTTTTATCTGGTTGTAGCTATTATCATTAGCTTTAGCAAAGATCATAGTGTCATTTGCAAAAAGTTAAAAACGAAATACGAACACCTGACTTACCTCTAGAGATTCCCACCCTTTTGTCTTTTATCGTACTGGCCATAGATAGCTTCCTGGTTAGTAGCCCCGCACAAAGAATAAAAAGGTACGGGGATAACAGATCTCCTTGTCTTATTCCTCTAAAGGGGAAAATCTATCTCCCGAAATACCATTTACAAGCACTGAAAAAGAGGTAGAAGAAATACAGTTTTTGATCCAGCTGACCCATTATGGACAAAAGCCCAACTTGCTTAGAGTAGAAATAATATATTTCCATTCTAACGGGTCATAAGCTTTTTCCATGTCTAATTTGATAGCAATTCAACCTTCCTTCCCACATTTCTTTCTGAAAGAATGGAACACTTCATGCGCAATTTATATGTTATCCTAAATTAGCCGATCACGAACAAAAGCACCCTGAAGAGGGTGAATAATCTTTCCTAGAATAGTTTTAAGGCGATTTGTGATTACTTTAGAAATGATCTTGTATATTGTGGAGCATAAGCTTATGGGTCTAAAATGATTTGCATTAGACGGGTTATCAATTTTAGGAATGAGAGCTAAAAATGTATGGTTAATTTCTTTAAGGATATTGCCTAAGTGAAAAAAAAGCTCTAACAACATTTATCACCAAATTCTCTACTAACGTCCAGTAAATCTAGAAGAAGTAAGGGGGAAACCCATATGGACTTGGGGATTTATAAGGGGCTAAGTCAAAAAGAGCATTTTCAATTTCTTCACCATTGACCTCTCTAGTCAAGAAGAGATTGTCATCATGTAAGATAACAGGGGATAATAATAAATTCAGGCCGGAGTCCTCGAAATGACACGTAGGATCATATAGGATGTACACCATCAGGAGGCAACAAACTACCTATCACGTGATGATTTTGACCACTAATTTTGTAATTGTATGAACCTCGACCATGAGTTGTAGGTATATAATTCTTCCACCCATCGATATAAATGAATACATCATTTTATATCCTCGTATGTTTTGAAGAAAGTGGTTGCTTCTATTATGTTGCTTCTTTAATAGGTCGTCGATAAGTTGAAGTGGATGTTTCAATAACAGTAGTTGAACCTTCCCTTGCATGTAACATAATGAAAACTTTGGCTTCCTTTTTTGTTTTCTCTATTGACTCTCTCATTAAACCACATTTGCGCTCCACAAAACACAAAAGCATATGTAGTCCCCTATGTCTGAGTAGTTTTTTGTGAAAAACAAATGAATTAATCATTTTCAAATTTAACACTATTTGCAATATTTAGAATGCATGATATGCCAACCTATAACGATCTCAATATCATCGATGCCGTTGTCACTATAGTCTTGTGTAACGCACTCATCTTAAATGGTAGTATTTTATTGGCCACAATTAGTTGATTAACTATTTTCATCTTTATGAAAGTCATATTAAAGAATACGGGTTAGATTTGATAAGAGATAAACAAAATTATACACATCTACAATCTACAAATAACTAATAAAATAATACCATTTATAATTCTATGTGTAACTAATGTTAGGATTCTTGAACTCCGAACCACATGTCTCTTTGATCTAACCTGATTTTGGGATTGTGCTAATTCCAACATATCTCCAGAAGCCATATCAATTCCTATTATTTAAATTATTTATCAAAAGTTATATGATATTTTCGTCTACATAATTTCTATAATACAAATATATTAGAAGATTATTACTATGTATATATTTTTTACGAAAAGGCTTAAAAGAATTAGATTGAAAATCGAATAATACAACATAAATATATGAATATAGCATCGATTATAAAGCAAAATATCTATATTCTACTAAAAATCATACAAAGATAGAATAGCACACAATATCAAATCTTATAAAAAAAACATTCGTAACAAATTTCAATGATATAGTGCAAATGTTTCGAGCAAATATTAATAAAAATGTAAAACAAATCCTCCATCGATGAGGTTGTTTATTCTTTGGATAATAAGGACTCTTTTGATGACTTATTGAAATAGTGTCATTCACTCCTCTTCAATAACCTTCAGCTTATTTGTCGAAGATTCTTGCATATCAAGTGGAGACTTGTCATTCTCTTTCTCTCCATTCTTTTCCAACTTAATATGTTGCTTTTGTGGTGTTATTTGAGATGCCGATGATTCACCTTCAGAATTTAGCAAATCATATAGGTTAGAAAAAAAAGGATTAGTAAGAAGTAAACATTAAAAATATGAAACATTGACTGATTAATCTTAAATCATCAACGCAAAATAAAATGAACCAAACCTAATTAAACAATTATACAAAAAGCTACCTTAATTGATTTTTAACTTGACAATATTTGAATTCCAACATACCTTATCACCTCCACCATCTTTGATATTTTCGGCCTTATTTAGCTTCTTCATATATAAGCGATGCTATGAAAACAAAAATATATAAATAACAAATATTAGTATAAAGAAAATTTACTAAATATTCATTCAATTTGATTGCCAAAAGAAGATGTTGTAATTACCTCAATTTTGATATAAAGTCTCATCCACTTGTCGATCACACTAATCTCATCAGTTGTGCTTACAACGGTGTAGGTAGAATTTTCATCTACAACATTGTTATATGGAATCTTCACTTTGAACAAAAATCTTTTGCCAAGGAAAATCTTGAATTCTTCGAGAAATGTAGTTTCCACGGAATCCTTAAGATAAATAATTTAACATATATATTAGACGTCATTTTAAGATTGAATTTCATTAAATAAAATATCTAAAAACCGTGAACTAATTAAATGAATTCATAACAACCTTGTCTTGCAAGTCCAGTAGCTCTTTGGCCGTCTTACCAATCAACTTGGATACTTCTATATAAAATATTAAGAAAGAAGCATCGGCAGTCTTGTTTGATACGATGAACTTGATCTTGAACCTTTTATATTAGTGTTTTGTGAAACATAGCCAATAACAAAAACAAAGGTTACATTATTATTATTGATCTAACATAAAAATTAACATAAAATATAAATTCAATTCTGAAATTACGTCCTACCTCAGGACGGTTGATTTGACAACATGTTTGTCCTTCCTAAATAGAGAAACATCTCCTTCTTTAACCACTCCACTATTACATCTTTTGCAAGCATCGTAATACCAACAATATTGAATATCAATATCTTCAATAGTTGCCAAAGTAACACATATTTCAGCCTATAATAAAAATAATATTATTCATCTCTTGCAAACAAAATAATAGAATATTGGTTAACCTTATTAAAAGATACAAACAAAGTTCAAATTCATTAATCTTATTCATCTCAAGTAGATTAGATATATCCTTGATTGATTCCTCCTTTAGATACAAACAAAGTTCAAATTAGATAATCTTATTCATCTCAATTGTCCACTCTTTTGTTCACTACTTGGAGGAAAAGCTACAGAATTTGAACAATTATTTATATATATATAAAGTAAATCGAACTCCAACCTATCCTTGAAGGTGTTAATTTTAGGAATATCATCATTAGTGAACAATCTTGAAGCATGGCATGAAGTGCAAACTCGAAACTCTCCTACATAATTCAATTTATCAAGAACAACAATCAACATAATCAAATCCATACATATTAATATTAAGATAAAAAATTATTTATAGAACATATATGAATTTAAAATGAACCGTGAAAATTAGCTATTTTGCGAAACTAAATTATGACAATAATAACACCATCATTTCCTTTGGTGTTGAGAAATTGAGTCATCTTCTCAGCATGGGTTGTCCAAAGCACATAATTCAAACTTGTATTACTAAAGAAAAGATGCATACAATTCACAATAATTAATATTAATACAGATATGTATATAATAATGTTTATATTATTAGTATTTAAATAAAAACTAATAATCTTTACAAAAAAGCTTACCATGTGTCAACCAACTCAATAGTCATCATTCGGGATTTAGCTGTTTCAGTAATTCCACTATATCCCGTCAGTTGTCCGATGATATTTATTAAATCATATATTAGGCGTTACATTTATGTACCAAAGATGAATATATGAAATTCGTAATTATATAAACGTTGCCAATATAATACATGTCTGGTAACCGCTTTACTATAATATCATCAAATTTAGCACAAGTGAATCCAAACTTTGGAATATCGAGAACTCGACATTCCACAATGCATGATCCATAAATAAGTGATAGTACACAATTATGACTTTTCCATAGCACCATTTTCCCAAACTAAAAAATTAGAAAATTTTCTAAATTCACATTCCTTAATACTTGGCATAAATTGCATTATTAGTCATTTTTGACAGCTAGCTTGAATCTTACACCCCTAAAAGATAAATGTAAAAATTAGTATAGCATATAATTTATGAAATATGTAAACTTTAAAAGTTATAGGCTTTTTTGCGATTACCTCAACATCCATCAAGACCATTTCAATGCTTTCATCTTCAAGTTGATTTTTGAAATTAAGCCTTTCTCGAACCCTAATAATTCAAACCTCAATAGTGCACAGTTTAATCCCTTTCATAATTTCACTAATAGCCACAATTTTCTTCTCATTTTGTCTTTCGGGAGCCATTATGAATAAATCGTACGGGTGGACAAAAAAATGAATTTTAACTTGTGATAATTGTACACATTAAGATTGTGAGTAAGAAGTGTTTTTATAGGCAAGCTATCACATTGAGACATAACGTAAATATGAAATACTCCCTCTGTTTTTTTTCTTTTATATTTCTCACTTTCCATTTACACATCTTCCAATGCACATCTTTTAACTTAAATATCTTTCATCATATATTAGTAAAAATTATAACGATTGAATATTAATAATGTACTAGTGGAGACGAATCAAACAAGATCCCACATGACTATATTTTTTCTTATAAATTGAGAAAAAATGAGAAGATTCTCTCCAAGTATGAATAGTGTCAAGATTCTAAGTGAGAACGATAAAAAAAAAAAAAAACAGAGGGAGTATATTATAAAATTAAAATCATTATTGGACAATATAATTAATTTCTAAAAGATATATTCAATTCAATTAGGGATTAATTTGTTAAAAATATTTTTTAAATCAAATTAGGGAGATATGATTAAATCTATTTATGAATGATTTATTTAAGGATGTTAGGATATATAGTTAAATCAACCTAATATGTTAAAAGCACAAAATGAAAAGAAATTAGCATATCGATTGATGGAGATAATCTCGGTTGATGATATTGATTGATGGAGATAATCTCGGTTGATGATATTGATTTCGGTTGATATACATATAGTTGATATCATTTTTCGGATCTTATAAATCAAATAAAATCATACGTTTTTTTATCATTTTCAGATCTTATAAATTGATATACATATAGTTGACACAAATGACGATTATAAAATTTGAAAATGATTTGTTTAATTATAGGAAAGATTTGGAGAAGATAAAAATAACTAATAGGGGAGATGGTCCAATCTATCTAATTCACTCAAGATCATGATATATTTAATGCTAATAGTAATTATGTATTAAAAACTTTATATATAATATGATGTCATAGTAACCTATATTTGCTTTAAGAAAAATACACAAAGACATATTAACCAAAATTTGAAGCACTTACAAAACATGCGTATGATTCTAAATTTCAACTTACCACTTTTATCGAAACTATGATTGTCTACTTTTAATCATTCTCATTATGAATTATTTTATAAAATATTTCAAAATATGGGTCACGTCTTCAGAAATTGATCCAGTGACTTAAAAAAACCTATTTACCCAGTCAAAATAACTATATGACACTTAATTCGTTCTTTTAAATATGATTTTATCTTTTTATTTACTGTGAATATATACTTGCTCAATTTTGACTCACCCTCTACTTAGTTTCCACTTACTCCTTCCCCTGCTCCCCTTCTCTTCTCGAAAAACAACTATATGGAATATTACTATATGATGACATCATTCTCGAAGCGACTATATTAGTAGCTTGGATGGAAATATTGAGATTGATGTTTTAGTTTATCTTTAATGTAAGGGTTAGTATTGTATGTTGTAGATTCAATATGACGTTTTATTAATGATAATTTTCCTATCCTCGTTGAAAAAAAATTAGGGTCGAAATAGTGCAAAGAGTTTTTTCAGCTAAATTATGACACACACTTTTAAGAATATGCTGAAATACACTCTATTAAGATTATGTTGAAATGATTTTTGATTTGTGGCCTCCACATGAATTTTGCATCCTCCCAGACTTACAACATGCCTTGAGCAATGTCTCGTATGTCTATACATTCTTCCAGAGTTGAATCCTCCCAATCATCATATATTTTATAACATAATTTTGGATGATATAAAATCCTAGGTACTAAAGGAAAGTTCTCATGTACAATAATATATTTAAGATTATTATTTTTGTTAGACTTAGTTTATAATCATATAAATAGAAAGCCATATTGTTTCCTAATGCCTAAACATGGATTAAGGCCAATTTATTATTAATTTTGCTCATAATTTTCAATCCATACGACTTAATATTAATAATACTAATTGGCATATACTTAGCTATTACCATCACGACTTAATATTTTTAACCCATACGACTTAATATTAGTAATACTAATTGGCATATACTTAGCACTTACGATCACGACTTAATATTTTTAACCCATACGACTTAATATTAGTAATACTAATTGGCATATACTTAGCATTTACCATCATATGAATTGGAATTTTTAACCCATACTACTTAATATTGATAAAATAAAACTTTCCCGTTCAATTTGCACAAGTAATACAAAAGCAAGCTACTTTTCTTTAGCAATTCAAAGTTATTATTGATAACAAAAAAAAAAACAGGTACAACCTAATAAAGCACCAAAGGGCTAAACTTAGTAAGCTACACTCCCCCATCTTCTAGGAAGGGTTTGGAGATAACAAACAACCATTTAGCTCTGCTACATAACAGAATGAACTAAAGCTACATCAAACAATAAGTAGTTGCATTAGATCCTCAGTACATCTACAAGCCACTCTATACATAATTTGCTTACAACTTTGAATATGATCTAAGCAAACCCCCCCAAACACAACCTGATTTCTCTACTGCCGAATGTGGTAAACTTCTTTTGCAAAAAATATCAACAGCGACCTTTGTTGAGGCTTCTTACTGTGGCCTTTAGGAGCAATAGCTTTAACTTCATCTGCCAAATCTTTGTGATGATAAACAAGCCCCATCTGTTGAAGGCACAAAGTCCAAACTTGCTGAGATGTTGGACAATCAAAGAACAAACGAGAGGTAGAAAGGGCTGCTGGCCAAAAACGCAAGCCTTAGGGCTGTTTTAATCGCAACCCTTCCGTTTTTTTCCACTAGTGTTTAGAGTTATTGCCAAAGCCTCGAGAAGTTCAACCTATTTCTTGCAAACGGGTATACAAAAGTGAGACTAGACCCGATGGTACCATCAAAAGGTACAACCATGACTGGTAGCTCGAGCATTTTCTCAACAATGCGATCTAGACTATGATATAACATTTAGTAAATTTGCAAAGATTACTACATTATGTTTTTTATTAGCGCTTGTTGTAATACCCCTAATTTTCAAATGATTATTTTATTATTTATTAAGGTTTAATATTATTTCCACTTATAATTTATTTTATGATAATGCGATTTTATTTAATAACTATGTTTATTAAAATAATGATTTCATTTAGTTTTGATTTATTTAACAAGTTTCAATTAAATCATTTTATTATTCATTTTATTATTTCTAATTTATCAAACTCCTTAAATTGATTTATGGTCTTATGGATACCTTGGTTCATTGTCCATCCACATTAGTAATCCAAGCCCAAACATTAGTTCAAGTCCATGTGTCTTTTACCAAAAAGAAAAGCTAAAACAAAAAAAAAAGGGAAAAGAAGTGAAAAATTAATTCACCATCTTCTTCCCTCCTCCTTTCTTCTTCCCTCGTCTGACTCAACAGCTCACAAAAAACCAAATTGTCAACATTCAACTCTTGTCAGTAGAACTTGAATATCAGTCCACAAAATCAGATTTTTGGGGTAAAAATTCAAAAGCTACTCTCTCGCCTCACTACCTCCATTAATGGAGAATTGACCAAGCTTCTCAAACCAGAAAATTTTGTCTATAAATAACAACCCAAACCCATTCAATTGCTCAAGCAAACAACTTGAAAGGTTTGCTTCAACTCAATTCCTTTCTCTTAATTTCTGAATTTTGTTATTTTGCAAATTTAAAATAAAAACTCAAACCACCATTAACACCACCTTCAACCCAACCTCCTCTGCTTCTTTTCGCCTGACCGCACCACCGGAAACCACCAGTCAAACCCGACCACCCTCGAACCACCTAAGTCGCGCCACCAACGCGACATACCACCGGCATTCGCAGCCCTCCTTCGCGCAGCCTTTGCTGCGTCGCGACTGCTTCTTTCGCAGCGCTCTCCGGCCGCCTGGCCGTGTTCCGGCCAAAATCCGCCAGCCTTGACTGAAACTCGCCGTACGCCGGCCAAATCCAGCACCACAGAATTCCTTTGCCTCCCCTGTTTCGCCCCTCTCTGCTTCGTTTCTCTATTTGAGAAACTGAGATTTTTATAATCTCCTTTTCCCCTTTTCTCTATTTTTTTAACGCCAAGGAAAGTCAACTTATATTAAGATAGGAATAGTTCTTACATCAGTAGGCAAAAAATTACAACTATTGCTAAAAGGCAAAAGCAACCCAGCATCATTCCTTTTCATAGACAAACTTAGATCAAGAAAGCAAAAAACGAACAAACACCCCATTAAACTTTGTCAACATCATTTTGAATCTCCGCCCCCACTCCCGAAGGCCCAGCAACAAACTCCATATCTTTTGCGAGAAACTCCTTCACATAGTCTGGACTTGTGATATACACCACCCTCTCCTCAATTTGTTCCGTCGCTTCAGCGGCCAGGGTGTGAGCCACCATGTTAGCTTCACGTTTAGTGTGCATAAATTCCACCTTCCAATTCCTTGAGAGCAAGACACAAATGTCCATTACCACCACCCCCAAAGGATGATTCACCGCTTCCAGAGGTTTAGCCAAGAGCTGCACAATCCCTAGCGCATCACATTCCACCTCCAACTGGTGATAGTTGCAGTCCCACGCAATTTGAAGACCCTCTCTGATGGCCAACAATTCCACTGCCTCTTGAGACGCTGCCTCAGTCTTTTTCGAGAAACCGAATTCCCATCTTCCTCTAGCGTCCCTAAACACGCCTCCAATGCCAGCTTTGACGTTTTCCTCCTTCCACACACCATCTGTATTTAATTTCAGAAAGCCAGCTTTTGGAGGTTTCCACCTCACTCCACTTCCAGCTCTGTTGATTTTCTCTTCATTAACCTGAAAAGCTTTTATGTTAGTGAAAAAATCAGCCATCACCCGGCTGTGCACAAATCTGGGATGATTAACTGCCTTTTCAAAAACTGCTTTATTCCTTGAGCACCAAAGGTGCCAGAAAGCAGTGGAAAACTTCACCTGCCAGGACTCATTTTGTGAACAGTTAAAGCGGATCCACTCATCCCACCCCAAACTAAAGAAGATAGAGGTATTTTTTGGTTGGTGATATTGAAAATTTTTTTCCCAAACACCCTTAGCCACATGGCAATCACGGATCATATGTAACAAGCTTTCTGGATATCTCTCACATTGAGGGCAAGTAGGGTCAAAATTCGGGATTCGACTAGCCAGAAAGGAGGCCGATGGAAGTATATTATGGACAGCGTTCCACAGGAGCAGTTTGTATTTGAAAGGCACCTGCTTCTTCCAAACCTTAATCCATAGTCCCCCCCTCTCATCACCTGTACCTAGACTGGTAGCCACATAGTACGCTGATTTGACATTGAAATTACCCTTCTTATCATAGTGCCATATGAAATCATCCTCAACCTCCGCAATGGTAGGCAAAGGAATAGCTTGAATTTGTTGCACCATCTGCAGCCCAATATACCTCGAAATTTTATCCGTGGTCCACCTGCCCTCTCTTATAATATCCCCCACCATCCAATGAGAGATCGACTCCGGAATCTCCATTTGCAATAACCCAATGAGGGGCCCCTCACCTACCCACCAATGATACCACAAAGAGGTGTCCTTACCATTCCCAATACGCCTACGAAGACCCTTTTCCAAGATCTCCCTACCTTGAACAATGTCTTTCCAAATGGGGGAATGATGAGTTTTAGCCGAAGCATTCATAAAAGACCGACCCTCCCAGTATCTAGCTTTAAGCATTCTCACCCACAACTTGTTTTCTTCTTTCATGATACACCAACCCAATTTGGCCAAAAAAGCCAAATTCCAATTATGCAGTCTCCTAAAACCAAGCCCACCTAAATGAAAAGGTCTACAAATGCTGTCCCAATCCAATCTGGCCAAATAGTGAGTTTGATTAACTTTATTCCAAAGGAACTTACGACAATCTTTCTCAATATCTCTACAGACTGACTTTGGTAGAATGGCAGTTTGCATACCATACACCGGGAAGGAGGACACCACTGACTTGATAAGCGTACATCTACCTGCCATATTAAGAAATTTTGACTGCCAACCACCTATACAGGACTTGACCTTCTCTAAAAGACCAAAGTAATCCACTCTCTTTAATTTGTTAGGAAGTATACTACAACCCAAATATTTACCAAAGCTAGTTGAACCTCTCATTCCTAAAGCCTCCGCCAGAATTCGCCTCCTTTGATGATGCATTTTAGGAGGAAAAATAAGCGAGGACTTCGAAAGGTTAACTCTCAGGCCCGACTCTTCTCCAAACTTATTAAGAACTCCCTGAATGACCTCACCATTCTCCTGAGAAGCTTGACCAAAGAGAAGAATATCATCCGCATAAAAGATATGGGATATATCAAAGCTTCTTCCCATTTTCATCGGTTTCCAACTCCCAGAAGCCACCCGTTCACCAATTAGAATGGACAATCTTTCCATATACAGCACAAAAATGTATGGAGACAAAGGGTCGCCCTGACGAATACCTCTCGACGGTCTAAAGGATTCAGTAATCTCACCATTCCACAACACAGAAATAGAGGGGGAACAAATACAGTTCATAATGAGATCGACCAAAGACTGAGGAAGATTGAAACCCTGAAGAGTATCCTTAATAAAACCCCACTCCAGACTATCATAAGCTTTTGACAAGTCAATTTTTAAAGCCATGATATTCCTTTTAGGGGAGCTTTTCTTAAAGAAAAAGGCCATTTCTTTGGCAATTATAACATTTTCCTGACTGTTGCGACCTGGCACAAAGCTGGTTTGGGTAGGGTGGATCAAATCACAAAGGACATTTTTAATACTATTTGCTATTACCTTAGTGAGTAATTTATAAGCTGTATTACAAAGTCCAATAGGGCGGAAGTCCGTACACCTAACCGGGGGGTCCGACTTGGGAATAAGAGCTAAAAAAGAGTCACTTAGGCCCACAGGGATAGTACTATCTTTGAAAGCTTTCGTGACAAGATTAATAAGGCTTGGGCCCATCTGAGTCCATAAAGTTTTATAAAAAACCGCCTGGATCCCATCTGGGCCAGGACACTTCAAAGAGGCCATTTGGGTCAAAGCCTCTCTAATCTCCAGATCACTCACCTTAGCTTCCAGTCTTTCCTTCCATTCATCAGTCACAGCAGACACACTACAGAATGTATTTATCCTGGCATGATAGGCGTGAGAAGAAGAGAAAATCTCTTGAAAATAGTCTGTCACTATTCCTTTCAGAACCATATCGTCTGACACCCAATTATCATCTGAGTCTTTAAGGCACATAATTTTTTTCCTACATTTTTTAACCTTCGCTAAAGTATGAAAGTACTTAGTATTCATGTCTCCTAACTTAGCCCTATCCAGACCCGCTTTTTGAGCCCATAAACACCTTTCCTGCTTCATAACATTATTCAGTTCACATAAAAGGTCCACCTCAAGTTTGGCCAAAAAAGACGAATGACGCACAGAAAGAAATTTTTGGATACCACTAATCCTAGCCAAAACTCTTTTTTTCCTAGCCTCCAAACTTCCAAAAACATGTCTATTCCAGATTTTAACTTGTTGAGTGAAAGTAGCCCTAGCCATATCAAAATCCCCAGAAAACCTACCCCAGGAATTATCGACCACTTTAACAAAGTCCTCATGTAAAATCCAAGCTTCTTTACATCTAAAAGGAAAAGATTTTGAAGCTGGTTTATCATCGAAAAGAATGAAAAGCGGACAATGATCAGAGTAAGTTCTAGGGAGGTGGATTACCTTAGAATCTGGAAAAATCTCCAGCCACTCGGCGTTAGCGAGAGCACGATCAAGCCGTTCTTTGATAAGCACGCTTCCATCTCTCCCGTTAGTCCAAGTAAACTGAGGACCTTGGAAACCCAAGTCAATGAGCGCATTCGCTACAATCCAGTCTTTACATCTCTTCCCTTGCTCCCTCCCCACCTGTCTCCCACCCATCTTCTCCGCACTACTGAGTACCTCATTTAGGTCCCCCGCCACAAGCCAGGGAGTCCCCTTAGGGGGCGAGTCCTTCGTAAGATCAATCCAGTATTGGTTACGGTCAACCGCCACACTTGGAGCATGCATGCCCGTAAGAAGCACTTCCGGAAGGTTGGGCTTCATTTTAAAGAGCGCATGAAAGTGATTTGGTTTAGAATCAGCATAATTCATCAAAATTATTTCAGCCTTCCACATAAGCCAAATTCCCCCTCTCCTCCCGCACGTAAGCTGGAGCATTTTGTCTCTAAGATTATCATAATATCAGGGTGATGCATTTTCACTAGGTCTAAAGCATGCCAGAGGAAAGCCTTACTATTTGCTCCTCTGACATTCCAAATTATCGCTTTCATTCTAATCAGATTTGGTGTTGATGGTGGTTGGTCCATCAACTCTAGCACCATTTTCTCCAACTTCGATCGTTTCTTCGGTGGTAGCCCCCTCTGTAACTCTTCTCCCTGGGCTTGCTGTTCCATCGTCGGCACCATCAGCACCCAAATCTCCGGCGGGGTTCCCGGTGCCCTGTAAAACTCCACTTCTATCTGGAGTTTCTCCGTTTTTTCCTCTAGAATGAACACTGCTGCTAGATTTCGAGGTTTTGAAACCTCCACTTCTAGGTTTTCGGATTTTAAGAAGAATATCGGGGGGTTTTTTCGAGGAGCTTGGAGTCTTTGTTCTGGTCCGAAGTCGTAAATCCACGGTTCGGATATTCTGTGATGTTGAAACATCATGAGATGAGTTAGATGAAAATGCAGTTCGAAGGCTTGTTCCGTGGTCATAGGTTTTGCCATGGCCTTCCAAAGCAGAGGTGTAGGGAAAGTGGGGAAGAGGTTGAGAGTTATTTGGTTTGGAGCTGGAAGAAGAGGGGGAGAAGGGTTCATGGGAAGTTTTTTCAGAGATTGAGATGTAGGTTGAGTTGGTGAAGGGGGAATTGGAGGTCGAACCATTTTGAAGATCTCGCTGCTGATTATTGTCTGTAGAAGGAGTTTGATCATTCTCCTGAGAGATAGGAGTATTAATAGTCGGAGAAATATGAAAAGACACCGAGTTGCCATGCAGATGTCGCGCCTCGTACGACGAAAATTCACTTTCTTGTTGCCCTATCACCAGCGCCGTTTTTTCACACTCCCCAACTCCCACTGTTGTATTTTTCCCATTTTTTTTTTTTAAAATCTCCCTTCTTTCCTGCAGATAGGTTATCATTACCTCTTTCACTTTTGTCTCTTTCTTCTCTCTCCTCTTCATTACCTTCCAAAACATCCCATTTATTATTTTTATTTCCATCTAAGCTTCTCCTCTGGGGCCCACTTATATACTCCTTAGTATTCTTTTATAAACTTGATAATGTTTTCTAAATTTCTAAATTAAAACAAGGAGTAAAATAATTTTAGTTTTATATATTTAAGTTAATTGTTTAAGTAATTTTTGTGAGTACTTAAAACGATTTCAAAAATAATTTGAAAACCGTAAACTTTGATTTATAAACTCTCTTAGAGATCATTGAGAATTTCTTTAAGTTATTTGGATTATTTAAATCGTATATTTTACAAAAACGGGGTTATTTAGGAACTAACGTTGATCTCGTTAACACTTAATGTAGACTCCGATTTCGTAGACGAGGATTATCAAGAGCGCTAACCTGTTCGTGAACTTAACTTTTAGGCACGCGTCACGAGGTAATCTCCGATGTCCATCTAAACATAGATCCCGTTAGCATAAAACGAATTGATTACGTGATTATTATATGCTTATAAAACTTATAAGTATGGACTATAATTATGGATTATCGATTTAATGTGGATTATGAATTCGAATGACAAAATGGACAAGGATTATGGATTCTGATTATGAATCATGACAATGGACGATGACACGATATGACGAGGATGTTTCTTATAACGTTATTAAAATTGGTTAATGTCATTTAATAATGTTATTATTATTATTATTATTATTATTATTATTATTATTATTATTATATTTATTATTATGATTATTACGATTATTATTATTACTATATATCATTATGATTATCATGAGTATTATTATCGTTATTAATATTGAGATTTATGAAAGTTGAATTGATAGAACTTGTGTAATGAAATGATTATGAATCTGAAGTGATAAATGAACTCAAGTGACGTGTGTTATGAAATGAGTTATTGAAATCTCTATGAATGAATTGAGATTATGATGGATTGAATATGTTCACACTGGTTTGAACAAGATGACGTAAATCGAATAAGATGATGTAAATGTATATGTGAATTATGTGATGACGTGAATTAAAAGATGTTAATCACGTAAAGTGAAATATCGGAGGGAAATGATGAACAGGTTGCCCTGTATGAGTGGTTCAGCGGCCCCTACAGGTTCTCTGGTTACTATGCTGATTATTCTGTTACTGTCTTCCTTCTATCTTGTTGTGATCCAAGTAGAAGGGGTGTGCACACTAGGGACTCTGTTATGGCCATTATGATTTTTCGTAGGTGGTTACAGGGTTTCGTCCCGGCCTACAAGTAGGTGGTTACAGGGTTTCGTCCTGGCCTACTATGTTGAAGTAAGTGGTTACAGGGTTTCGTCTCGGCTTACTGGCGTTCTCTTTCCTCTCCTTGAATAACTGGATTAATGGAAGTAATGATATGATTATTCAATATATATATATATATATATATATATATATATATATATATATATATATATATATATATATATGTATGTATATGTGTTATGACTTCCAAAACTACTAATCTACTATTTTACAAAGTATTTTCAACTTAAGTATTTTACGGGATGGAGTTGGAATTACTCAGTTTATCTGATTTTTGAGAGCTTGTCTCTCTTGTCTCTTTTCAATGTATTTGTGCAGGTGGGTGATCGATCGGGGGAACCAAAGGGAAATCATTTAGAGTTGTCATCCACTTAGCATATGATTAGCTTCCGGTGGAACTCTGAAACACTTTTAATTAATTAGTAGTGTTTAATGAACAATTTGCTTAGTTGTAATGATTAATGAATTTGAGATGGTGTGTTGTAACTTAGCCTTGCATTTGTTTCCAAGGAGATAATTGCGGCGGTAGCACCACCCCGTCGGGTCGAACCCTCGTGGATTCGTTTTTCCCCCAAAACCCCGAGTTTTTCCGAAATGAAAAAGGGTTCGGGTCGGCGGGGGTGCTACACTTGTAGCCAGTAATTCTTGGAAGCTCTGGCAGATAGACGTTAAAATTGCATATCTACATGGACAGTTGAATAGAGACATATACATGGAGCAACCTAAGGGTTCGAGAATCAATCTTACCCACACTACATATGCAAGTTAAAGAAGACACTCTATTGTTTGAAGCAGGCATCATGAGCTTGGTACGGAAAGACAATTGAGTTCCTAATACAAAGTGGTTATTCTGTAGCACCAACTGATTTCGAGCTTATTGTGAAAGCTTGAGATGGAAAGTTGATAATAATTCTTGTATATGTGGATGACCTTATCATCACAGGAGATTCGGAAGAGAATTGTAAAAAAAAGTTAATCTTCCAATACTTTTCCAAATGAAGGAGCTTGGAGGACTAAAACATTTTCTTAGTCTTTAAGTAAATCAGACTAAGGATGGTATATATATTTCTATGTCAACGGAAATATGCACGTGATCTAGAAAAATATGGGATGGTCGATTGCACTATGACAACTCAAATGGAGGTTAATGTAAGATTATGTTCAGTCAAAGACAAAGATCTAGAAGATCGGACCATGTACAAACAATTGGTGGGATGTATTATCTGTCTCACGTTAACCACACCAGATATTGCATATGCAGTAAGCATGATTAGTCGATTTATGCAAAAACCGATGAAATATCGCCTTAAGGAGTACGACGAAAATTGAGGTATGTGAATGGACTAATGACTATGGTATCTTGTATAGCAATGAATAAAGAGTTTGAAGTTGTTGGTTATTATGATGTTGACTATGTTGGTGATCATGAAACACATCGATCAACTACTGGTATTTGTTTAATGTGGTTTATGGAGCAATCTCTTAGTGTAGCAAGAGATAACCAACAGTATCACTATCAAGTATAGAAGCAGAATATATATTTACAGAGTGGCAACTATGGCTACACAAGAATTTGTGTGGTTGATGCAATTACTCAAGAATCTGCATCAACCAATTGACTTGGAAATCAACATGAGATGTGAGTCAGCTATATTCTTGGCAGAAAATCTTGTTTTTCATGCAAGGACAAAGCATGTAGAGGTACATTATCATTTTGTCAAAGAGCAAGTTTACAAGGTGGAATTGAACTTGAATAGATGAATACAAATAACCAAGTTGCTGATATATTCACAAAAGGGTTAAATGGAACCAAGTTTGAAAATTTTCGGGAGCAACTTAATGTGATGTCAAGACTAGCTTTGAGAAAGTGTCATCAAGGGGAGTGTTAAAATACAACTCCTACTTTCTCTCTCTCTCTCTCTCCATCTTCTAGATGAATGCTCCTTCTCAAAAATCACAACATGATAGAGCCAATTTTACTAATTCAATAAATGCATAGAGGAGAAAGTTACTAGCTAGGTTCACCACTCTCTATATTATAGTCCACCTTAGTAGAAAAATGTAGTAGGTTGTGTGTGAAAGCCACCTTGTGAGCAGTTGATTGTGATACTATAAATAAAGGATTTGCTTGCCTGTTGAGAGTGTGCCCACCTCAGTGAGGTTTCTTTGAGTAAAAAGAAGTGAGCTTGTATAAATGTAATATATGTAAGTGTAATTAAGCATCTATTATCCTCCCAATCTCAAAGTGTCTATCTGCAAATCCAGACTGAATTAACTTGATACAGGTGTCAGTCTGACAAGGACCATTCATCTTATCATAGGATCTCTAATAGGAGAAAAAAAAACAGTAAGCATCTACTATAAAAATGGGCCAAGTTTGTTATATTGCTTTTTGCACGTAGTTTCACAAATACTTGCTATTATCTTTACATTATATAGGACAAGAGCGACGTTATATTTGTCTTTCTTTTAATTTATGTTTTTTGTGGTATACTACTACTTAGTACTGGCTTTGTGATTTAATGTAGGTGTATAGTATTTGCTAGCATATTTTTTTGGGTGCATATTTGCTAGCATATTTTAATAGCTATTGCTATCTTTTCAATTCAATAATATTATTTGCTCCTTTCATACATGACAGATAAGAAAATCCCCTAAACCTACACCTTCCCACGTCTAGACAGCAAGAGACCATCCCTTTGTCAAACACCCCAATAAAAACTACGCATAATCCTTAATTCCTCATTTTCCATGTACCCGTTATCTAGCAGTTTTGATCATCAAAAAGCAAAACACTGCATAAAAAAAATACTCATTAGATTGCTGAATTTACAGAAAATGGCAGGAAATGGTGCATATTCTAACTCATGGGCTGAGCAATGGGATTACAACAATGAAGATCAATCATCTTCTCTCAATAAGAATGGAAACAACAACAATGGGACTAAATCAGGCAAAAGTTTGACGAAGAAATTGTCTAAGAAATTCGGCGAAAGCTTCAACAAGACGAAGGAAGTGTCTTCAAACGGAATGGAGAAGACGAAGGAATCAGTTTGCAAAGGAATGAAGAAGGCAAAGGAAGGTACTTCTGGTGGCCTTTCTTGGGTTGTTCAAAAATTCCGCAAATCCACTCACAAGTAGTTGTCATATATCTGTCTTTTTTTTATCTCATTTTTATTAATTTTTCGAGGTTTGTGTTTATAGCTACAAATTCTAGTTATTTGTTCTTTTATTGGGATTTATCCTTATTTTGACGTGGTTTTTATCATTCTTTTGTTTTTGATGAGTGCATGTTCTGGGAGTTTCTTTCTGGGTTTTGGTTGTAAGATTGTTGGAAGTTTGACATGAATGTGTTGGCATTGAGAAATATATTAACTTCTTGTGCACGATTCTTTGTGTTCACGAGCTTTGCCTAATAAATATAGGAGATGCAATTATGCAAATACATATATTTCGATGGCTTGTTTTGTAGAGTTGGAAGAACTAAAGAGTATTTGTGGGTATGGCAAGAAAAATAGATGTATTGGAAAGTTATTTTCTCTACATTAACCAAAAATGTCACTGAGATATTCAAAAATTCTATTGTGCTCCTAGGAGCACGGTGCATACTATACACTCATTATATTTGTTTCATTTTCCGATGAGTAAATGTTCTATTTTAATAAATGTTTATTTTAAGCATATTTTTCAGTTAAAATATGTGTTTTATTTGTCGTAAAAATTGTTCTATTTTCAATAAGCAAATGTTCTATTTCAACAAATGTTCGTTTTAATCCTTTCAAAAAAAAAAAGAAATATTATGTTCTATTTTTCGTGAAATTTGTTCTATTTTCAATAAGCAAATGTTCTTTTTTAAAAAATATTCTTTTAAAACTTAGGCTATGTTCAGTTCACCTTATTTTTGCTTATTTCAGATCTAATCAGATCAGATCAGATCAGAAAAAATAAGTTCAGATCAGATCAGACCAGATCAGATCAAATCAAATCAGACCAGATCAGATCAGATCAGATCAGACCAGATCAGATCAGATCAGACCAGTTCAGATCATGCTTATATCTAAAAACTCATTATTATTATTAAATATCTTTCATTACATATTAGTAAAAATTATAATAATTGAATATTAATAAAGTACTCATTGAGACGAATCAAACAAGACCCCACATGACTATATTTTTTCTTATATATTGAGAAAAATCTAAAAGATTCTATCTAATGTGAATAGTGTCAAGATTCTAAGTGAGAAAGATAAAAAAATACAAAGGGAGTATTATTATTTACTAGTACATTTGTTCAAAAGAATTATTATTGTTGTTGTTGTTTTGTTTGTACTTATTAATATTGGTAATTATTATTAATCTTGTTGTTACCATTATAAATGTCATTGTTATCATTATACTAAGTTATTTTGTTGTTATTAAATAATAGAAAATTAAAAGCCACGTGTTAAGAACATAAGATTGACGCAAAAATAAGAAATATATAAAATATGATATCTCAAATTCATGACAACGAAACTACTAAGTTCGGATTACATTTCAAAATAAGCTAAGTGTGAGATACAAATTATAAATTTAGATTCGGTATACCTCTTCCTACCGAATTCCAAATCTCTCTAGTATTTGAAGTTACACGATATTTATTTCTTTTTTGTCTAGTCATAGTTGTTTGTATATCTTATTTTATTTATATGGAAAAAAAAGAGTTGAGTTTGCCGACTTCTCAAGTGTGAAACATTTTTTTTAAAGGGAAAGTGTGAAACATTGTATAAGTGCTCTTATAAATTAATGACTTGAGTTATATAATTATTTTTAGTTAATATAATTATTATGATTATAATTATTATTGTTGTTCTTTATAATAATAATAATAATAATTATTACAATAATAATAAAAGTTGTGTAAAAGTTGTAATAGAAATAAAATGATAATAATAGTAATACTATAAAGAAGATCTCATAATGTATTGCATAATAATTATTTAAAGTAATAATATAATAGTAATAATATATTTTATAAAAGATAAGATCTTGTAAATCAGATCAGTTCAGATCAGATCAGATCAGAAAAAATAAGTTCAGATCAGATCAGATCAGAATAAATAAGTTCAGATCAGATCAGATCAGATAATTTCAGATCAGAAAATTTCAGGTGAACTAAACATAACCTTATTTTCCACCCAAAAATATGTTCAATTATTCCTTGAAAATATATTCTATATTTGATAAGCATATGTTCTATTTAAGTAATTGAATTCTAGTAATATTCCACTTGAACAATAATAAAATGTTCATTTTCGTAATTGGATTATGGTAATGTTCCACTTCAAAATTAAAATGTTCTTTTTCGTAAATGAATTATTGTAATGTACCATTTCAACGGTAAAATGTTCATTTTCGTAAGTAAATTTTTGTAATGTTACACTTTCAACAGTAAAATGTTCGTTTTCGTATTCGTAAATATTCTATTTTGTATGTTGAAGCACAATTCTCATTATGCTCATGGGAGCACAATACACACATTATTTAAAAAGTCCATATATCCAATATATATTTGCACTTTATCGTGTTTGCTTGATAACATACCATTTCAATTATTTTAGTATCTGCAACAGTTTTGATGGTTTGATCACGGTTCAAGCGTTGAAAGATTGGCCTTAGTCCCTTAGGCATTTCACACTTTTGGCCAAAATTATTAATTGCCTAGTTGGGCTACATGAAGCTCAAAAACCATTACCTTAGGATGCTTTCATTTCAGCATAAACAGACGAAATAGGACAACACATACAGAAGCATGAGAAATAAATTGTACAGCATAAGAGAAGCAATGTAGTAGAGTATCTTAGTACCCAAGTTCATCCATTTCAAGCGCCTTCCTTAGCCCTTGTTTCTGCCAATTTCATTTGCTTCAACAGCGAGTTCTTGAGACAACATTATTCGAGCTTGTTATCCTATACGTAGATCAAATGTGAGTCCAGTAGAAACAATCGAACAATCACTAATCCTGGTTTGGATTGGTAGCTGTCAAGCTTATAGCATTATAATGATTAAATCTCTCCATCCCAGAGTTCGTCAAGTGTAGTGAAAGGCCCTTGCTTTGATAAATAAGGCCAACCAGTGACCCCTCTACTCTGAGGGATTCCCCTGATTTTTTCATGATCTTCTTCAGTCAATTCCCAGTCAAAAATCATGAGGTTTTCTTTCATTCTCTCTTCATTGAAACTCTTCACCACCACAGTAATTCCCTGCTCATATGCCCATCTTAAACAAACCTGCAGTTTCCAGCAACAAAATTAGCACTTTCAGCCCCCATCTTGTTTGAATTTCAAGATAGAAACGAGAGTGTTTGGTTGGGATGAAAACTTTATCATGGAAAAGCGATTTTTTCAATATCCTTTTTTTGGCTTGTTGCGGGAGGAAAATAGTTTTCCAAAAGAATTGAAAGCATTTTCATTTTTAAAGAAAGGAATGCAACGCATTTCCTCCTTAGTCCTTATACCTTACCATGCTGTTGCTCTTTTCCTATCCATCCATTTCCCTCCATTCTCATTTTCATCTTCTCTAACTTGCTTAAAATGTAAGAAACCAAACAAAGGCAAACCATTTTACGATGGTGCTTTGTTTTCGAATGTGTTTTCTGTCTAACCAAACAGAGCGTAAGGGTAAAAGCAAGGACATAAAGGGGATGATGCCAACATATATTAGACTATTTTTAGCATTACTGCATTTTCCAATCCAGTAGAGATATTTGAAGGGCCACACAGCATGGGCAATGTTATTAATACACTCAAAATTTTGGCATATACAGGCAAGGCAACAGAAACTTGAGTCAGGTTCTGATATAAACAGGGTGCACAAATACATATAAGTATGTACCACCATGGTATACCATACATAACATGTGAACGCTCCAAATTTTGGCGTATACAGATGCAACAGCAACTTAAGTCAGGTTCTTTTTTTTTTTTTTTTTGAAAGGAACTTAGGTCAGGTTCTGATAAACTAATAGCCAATAGGATGTACAAATAGAATACACGCATATACGGCCATGACATGCCATATGTAAAATGTGAACACTAATCATAGATAGGGTGTATAAAGCAAGTAATTACCTGAGGAATAGACTTTTTTTTAGCTTCGGCTATTTCCTGAAGAACTTCAGATTCCAATATCCTGCTGCTGCCATAGAAGGTTCCTATGGCTCCTAATGGAGAATAAGCTGTTATTAGAATTTCGTTTTCCTTGCACAATTCTATCAACTTCTTCTGTTGCCAAAATGGGTTAACCTCCACCTTTAATTTTCAAATTGCATGCTTATGTTAGATGATAATCTGATATATTGAACAAGTAGAGGGAGATAAAAGGAAAGCTTTAAAACTTTCTTCATTTCTCTGAATTTGATCAAAATTTCTGTGCAATCTCCATATTTTCTCCCGAACCCATCAAACCACAATGAGGTATCCTATTAGAGGGAAGTGAGCCACAAGAAACGAGAAATGAACGAACTTCTCTAAGACAATCAGTTTTAGAAAGTGCCAACAAGAAGATAAACTTACTTGATTGACAGCAGGTGGGATTTTAGCAATAGCCAGGAGATTTTGTAACTTTTTACACGAAAAATTGCTAACTCCAATGCATTTGACAAGGCCAAGATTCTGGCACTCTTCCATAGCTGCCCAAACACCTTGAAAATCCAGAGGAAGAAAATCATCCTCTTTGATTGGAAAATCAAGCTTTCCTGGCTGACAGCTTAGTGGCCAGTGAATCAAATACAAATCAATCCATTCCATCTTCAGATTCCTACAAAAACACCGCCATCCATTTCATGAATCTCATGGTTTGTTTGCTTAGGGAAATTTGGAGAATAGAAACTACAAAGAGAAGAGAAAGGGAGGAATTCATCCTCTGTTGTGTGGATATAACATGAGGACATGGAAGGGGAGTATATTGGAATAATTAAGGTTTAGGAGAGAACTAGTTGTTGGCTCGAGGGACGCTCCGGATCATTTACCAATGTAAATTTGCATTCTTAACAATCAAGCACTGAGAGATCGAAGTAGGAAAAATGAGTTATATGTATTAGATTGTGCTCCAAAAATGATTCATCATTTCCTTTTAAAATTTTTTGACAGGAAAAATAGCTTTATTTAGTCAATAGGATCATCATACACCACCTCCATAACATCTGGAGGAGCCTCTTCAAGCCACACATACATCTCTTCTAAGGTTAAAACTCTTTTTAGCTAATACATGTGCAGCTCTATTACCATTCCTTCTAACATAAGGAAACGAAACACAAAGACAATGTTCAAGAAGCAGCTTAATATCATTAAGAATTACACCCAAGTATATAGGCTCCTTCTTCCTCTTGCTTAGAGCTGTAAAAAGTACCAGACAATCCATCTCCACAATAAGATTGCTAAATCCAGCTTCCATTCTCACAGCAAGAGCTTCCCCTACCTCCACACTACAGTCACCCCTCCAGTTATCACACATTGCCATCAAGACCTCTCCACTTTCATCCCTCAAAATCGCCCCAACACCCACACTCATCTGCCCTCCTTATCCCACGCACGTCAGTGTTTAACTTCAGCTTTAATATATATCGCAATTCACAATTATTAGAATGACAAATATGAAAAAAGAAAATATTATTTAATATATATCGCAATTCACACTTATTAGAATAGGCGGTCTAACTTTTACTTAAAACTAGACGAACCCAAGATTAAATTTTTCTAATAAGCCCATTACATTTCACTCTAACCCAACACTATCTTAGTCATCTCTTCTCTTGTCCTTTTTTTTCTTGATTATCGAACTACAACAGATAATTTATAAAAAATAACTTGGTAGTTTTACCAAACAGATTAAACTAGTCACTAAATGAATTAAACTAGTTACTGAATGGATTAAAAAAATGTCATTACTATATAGATTAAATTGGTCAAAAAATAGATTAACATGATCCCTAAATAGATTAAACTAATCACTATAAAATTGGTATGTTCTTCCCTTGATATTGCACTTGAGTCGTGCCTAATTTATACAAATATATTAAAAGGTATGCGTAGCAATGCATGTATACATGCCACGTGGCACTTCTGTTGCTCCACTAGAATTGTTCAATCTTGCTATTATACATAACACAATTACCATCTCGACCAACTTTTAATCATGCTTTAAGTGTCCACATTATTATCTTTGTACCTTTAAATATTGAGTTTTCCTTAATATATTTTAATGGGAATGACCATATCAAATTCAATAAACAGTACCACCTCGGAGAACGCCCGGATCCAAATACTAGTTTTAAGTTAAAATTAGGCGGTCTCTTACAACCCCAACTGATCACAATTTAAACTCATTAAAGACAAATCAGACTTTTTATAAAAAAGACACTATCTTCATGACTTCATCCCTCACAAGTCACAACTTATCTACTTCATCCGTTTTAATTGAATTGTCACACTTTCTATTTTAGGAAGCTTCAATTTCATTGTGACACTTTCATTCTGAAAAATAACTTATCTCTATCCATCTCTTATCCAAAAATTGCCTAAAAATTCGTAATTTCAAAAGTGTCACAACTAAATTGAAACGGATGTGATAACAAGATGAACTAATAGGATAAAACTATTGTTTCCGTGAACGTGAAGACCTTATTTGGAAATAAAATCGAAAAAAAAATTTCCTAAAAAAGTTAAATATATGACCATCAAAAATTAAACTGTGACATGACGCAACAACCATATAAGTTTACCTGAGGGATTTATGAAGACCAGGAAGAACGAGACTTGGATGTGCATCGCCACACCAGAGCTTAGAAGTTATGAAGAGCTCATCTCTGGATTGGATCAGGCCCAAACTCAAAGCTTCTTGGACTGCATCACCAATGGGCTGCTCCGATTTGTACTTGTGGGCCGTATCGAAGTGTCGGTAGCCCACTTCAATGGCCCGCAGTACTGCAGACTTCATGTATTCCGCCGATACCGGAGGATCCACGGCAGTGCCTAACCCGATGACTGGGATGCTACGTCCTCCGTGGCTAAGTTTCATTTGTGGGACCCGGAATTCATTCGCTGGCGCCGCCTCATTAGTGGACATCTTGGGTCTAGAGTTGTAATCTCAGTGGACAGTGGGTCAAGGATTAGTGTTCTTTTTGGTGAAAAGATTCAGTGTGATTTCAGATGCTCTAATTCCGGGGTGATTGTCCATTTGCCTCGGTTACTTCCCTAAAGATTTTAAAACTTCTTTTATACAATATTTTTTTTGGCAAAAGTAACTAATCTTAGCTCCGTAAGCAACCATAGTTAGGTTGTAGAGCATCTACAATGAGTTCTTTTTTACTTTTTCAATAAGTACAAATAGAAAAACAAACCAAAATTAAACTAAGGGACTGTTCTCTTCGGCATAAAACTGCTGAACTGAACTGAATTTATTGGAGCTGAACTGAACTGAACTGAACTTATTGGAGCTGAAACTGAACTGAACTGAACTGAATTGAATTAAATTAAATTGAATGTAATAAATATATAAATAATATTTTAAACAATAATAATATGAATATTAAATAATAATTATAATGATAAGTACTAATAATGAATAATAATAATAATAGTATTTTGGATATTTTTAAATAATAGTAATAAATAAATAATATTAAAAATCATAAATTAATAATAATAATTAATGATAATAATGATAATTAATAATAATTATTTTATATTATTTGTATTAATATATTAATACTTGATGATGATATATAATAACAATAATATATAAGAAGTAAATTAATATTACTATTTTAATTAATAGATTTAATAATATAAAAAAATTTAGTAATAAAAATAATGATTGGGTTGGACTGCAAAAATTACTCCCTCCGTTTCCTAAAGATCTTCCCTCTTTCCGTTTAAGGGTGTTTCCAAAAGATCTTCCTTCTTTTGCTTTATTCCTTATTTAGCAAAACAAATTTCCCTATTTATCCTCTCATGTCACTATCATATGGTCCACCATTACATTATTAATTCAATTTTACTCCCTTTCTCTCTCCTACTTTAACCCCTTTTTATTTGTTTATTTGTCTTAACCCCTTTCTCTCTCCTACTTTACTCACACCATGCCCCACACAACTTGATTTTCCTTGGTATCTGTAGGAACAGTAAGCAGGAAGATCTTTAGGAAACGGAGGGAGTACATCATAAAACGTCTTGACGCGATTTGATTGGTTTATGGGCTAAAAAAAGTGGGTTTATTTGTGCTTTGACTTAAACCATGTTCCTCCTAATAATAATAGTAATAATAATGAGTAAATGTATAATAAACAAAATAATATATAGAAACAATAATAATAATAATAATAATAATAATAATAATAATAATAATAATAATACTTAATAGTAATGATATATATTTAAATAATAATAATAATAATAATAAGAGTAATTAGTAAAATACTAGTGGAAAAATGAAGAAGGGCTGCGCTAAAAAAGGCATGTAGGGCTGCGCTTTTTTACAGCAGCCCTTTCAGTAGCAGCCCTTCACTTTTTAAGTAGGGCTGCGCTAGAAAAGCGCAGCCCTTAAGCTAGAAGGGCTGCGCTAGTTAGGAAAAACGCAGCCCTTCTAGCCCAGAAGGGCTGCGCTAGTTAGGAAAAAGCGCAGCCCTTCTGGGTAGAAGGGCTGCGCTTTTTCCTAACTAGCGCAGCCCTTCCTACCAAAAAAAAATAAAAAAAAAAAAATTTTTTTGTCATTTTTTTACTCATAATCTCACATTTTCTGAAATTAAACAGAAGAGAAGAGAAACGAAACGAAAATACTAAACCCAAAACAATAAAAAGAATGAAACGAAAATGAAAAAAAGGAACAAAAACTAATATACAAGAGAAGTATACAAGAAGTATACAAGAATTAATCAAAAAAGATAAAATAAAAATTACAAGAAATTAATCAAATAAACAAAGAGAAGTATACAAGAATAACATTAATCAAAATAAACAAAGAGAAGTATACAAGAATAACATTAATCAAAATAAACAAAGAGAAGTATACAAGAATAACATTAATCAAATAACAAAGAGAAGTATACAAGAACATTAATCAAAACAAAGAGAAGTATACAAGAACATTAATCAAAACAAAGAGAAGTATACAAGAACATTAATCAAAATATATAAACAAAGAGAAGTAAACAAGAACATTATAGATCTGAAAATACAAGAACTACAACCTAATAATGTTTAAATACATAAAACAAAACCCAAATACATAATTTAAGGGAAAAAAAAAATTTCGGAAAAACTTAAAATGGTATTTGAAGGCTTAAACGAACTCGGATGGCTTAAAAAGCCTAAACATCACGATAGCGGTGAGTTTGACTCGTTGGCTCGTTCCGCTTCCGAAAAGGTATCACAATAGGCAATCGGACTCCGTCGCCATGTTTAGTGCAAATCATTTCAAGGTTTTTGTCGCAAATGTTTATGGGAGTTTTTGAGAGAGAAGAGAGGAGAGAAGAGATGAGAGAAGGAAGGAAAGGAATAATGAGGGACGTGAGAGAGGAGAGAGAATGAGGGATAATATATTTGACGAATCCCGCTCAATATTTCAAAGCCCGCGATTCCGAAATTTCAAATTTTTTCAGGAAGGGCTGCGCTTTTTTAAAAAAGCGCAGCCCTTCTTAGCAGAAGGGCTGCGCTTTTTAAAAAAGCGCAGCCCTTCACTGAGTAGGGCTGCGCTTTTTTAAATAAGCGCAGCCCTTCACTAGTAGGGCTGCGCTTTTACGAAAAGCGCAGCCCTTCCTGCGCAGCCCTTTATGTTTTTTCCCCTAGCGTTTCCTAAAGATCTTCCCACTTACTATTCCTACAGATACCAAGGAAAATAAAGTTGTGTGGGGCATGGTGTGAGTAAAGTAGGAGAGAGAAAGGGGTTAAGATAAATAAACAAATAAAAAGGGGTTAAAGTAGGAGAGAGAAAGGAGTAAAATTGAATTAATAATGTAATGGTAGACCATATGATAGTGACATGAGAGGGTAAATAGGGAAATTTGTTTTGCCAAATAAGGAATAAAGCAAAAGAGGGAAGATCTTTTGGAAACACCCTTAAACGGAAAGAGGGAAGATCTTTAGGAAACGGAGGGAGTAAATTATACCAACATAATAATAATATTTAACAAAATAGTTATAAAAGAATGGAGCTGAGATGAACTGAACTGAACTGAACTAAACTGAACTTATTGGAGCTGAACTAAACTGAACTGAACTTATTGGAGATGAACTGAACTGAATTGAACTGAACTTATTAGAGCTGAACTGAACTGAAAATAAGTTGGGGAGAACAGACCTAATACACCCTGCCTAGCTTTGATCGCCAGGTCATGGCTTCCTTTAACCAGGTTCCTATCCACCTTAACTACCTTGCAACTATTAAGATTCCTGTAGGAGTCATATATATCATTACAAATGTTAATGATGTGGAAGGGAGACACCTTATTTTTTAAGGAACGAATCAGCGTCTCTAAGTCAGATAAAATTTTAAGATCAATTTCCCTTGTTTTTTGAGCTTCCTGTACTGCTGAGAGCACAGCCAAACCTTCGCATTGCAACACTGAATTCCCCTTAACCATATAGTTTCCTCTAAAGAGAACTCTTAGTTAATTTAGAAAAATTAAGACTTGAGTTTACTTATTTTTACTATTGAGGTGACTAGTTCTTGTAGTTGGTTGGTCCTTCTATCTCATACCAATTGGACCTCGGATGGCTTGCCTTTTACAAGTAATATAGCGCCGCATGTCTCTAAATCTGGACCAGTTTAAATTTTTTTATTTCGACGTTACAACACTGCGTTAGGGTGACAGGGTATGAATATCGCTGGGTCTTGAGCAAAGTCTTAACAAGAGTCTTGTACAAGACTCAGGGATATTCATCAAAATTGTGGAGGGAGTCTGAGGTTGAGTTTTGGAATCAAAGACTCAACTAAAGACTTACTTTGCAACATATACCTGCCACTTTCTTTTCTTTTCTTTTTTTTTTTGTTTAAGCTTCAATCCAACGGTAATATCTTGTTTCTTCTATAGATACTATGTATGTTGTTCCTAATTTTTTTACTTTCCCAAATCTATCAACTCTATAATCATTTTCCCTCTCCAGAAAATATATTCGTCTATTATATTTATAATGGATCCACATCAAAAAATTTATTTGAATTCTCTTATGACCTTCTTGCAAAATAATCCCCAATTTTATTCCGCTTTAGGTCAACAAAACCAACACCAAAATTCCCAAAATCCAAATATGACTTTTCCTAGTCCAACTAATATAGGAAATACACCTCAACAAAATTTTAGCCAATTTCTCCAAACTCCAAATTACCAATATAATCCCACAAGTGATAATATGGATCAACCTTCATTTACAACCGTTAATATTGGATCTAATTCCGACAACCAACCTATGTATAATGTGGGCATTGAAGAGGTTTAAAATGTTGATGTCACTACAACCACTCGAAAACCTACATGTACTACAACACGTCGGAAAAGTCAAACAAAAGAGAAAAAGACTTTAGCTTGGATAATAGAAGATGAAAGACTTCTTGGTGTCACCTGGATTAATACTACTAAAGATGAAGTCAATGGCAATGCACAAAGAGCAGATGCGTACGGGGAGGAAATTTGTGCTTTCTTTAATGAAAATAGACAAGAAGGCCAAGCTGAAAGAGAGGTAAACCCCTGCAAACAACATTGGTGGTCAATTAATGCGTCTCTTGGAAAGTTTGCAGGTTGTTATGCCAAATATGAACAGAGGAGTGGGTTCAATGAAGCTTTGAAGCTCTCAGAGGCACGTGCACTCTACCAAAGTCTCTACCAGTCAAAGTTCCAGTACGATCATGTGTGGAGTATCGTGTGTGATGAAGATAAGTTTAAGTATGAACAAAAAAGCAAGCGTAAGAAACGAGACGAGAGTGAGTCATAAAAAAGGAGCATAGTTTCCATATTAGGCGACTACACAACAAGCGAAAGGGGTGTTGGGGGTTCCGATAAAGTTTTTGAGCCCAGACCAATGGGTCAACAAGCTACTTAGAAAATATTAACTTCTCAAAGGAAGGGAAAAAACATTCAAAGTAATCATAATGAAGCTATATCAATTGCAAGGAGTATTAAAGACACACGCGCAAAATCAGCAATTCGTATCGCAAATTTAAAAGAGCAAGAGCTTGAGAATCAACTACTTGTGCTGGTGTCACCAAGTTGAATTTCTTGCAAAGGAAAATTCATGAGAAAAAATTGCAAGCACTTGCTGACAAATATGGATGGACTTTTGATGATTAGGATGATTTATGCTAGCAGAAATATTTAAATATTCTCATTAACGTTCGTTTATGGTATATTAGTTTAATCTAACTATGTTTAAGTTAAGTGGTCATGTTGTCGGCTATGTTTATGTTAACTGTTTTTTTATTTCAACTATGTTTAAGTTAAGTATTTTTGTTTCTTGAACTTCATCTACATTTAATATTAATGTTTATTCGTAGTTTTGTCTATTATTGATTTAGTTTTTTTACATTAATAATTATTAGTAACACTAGTAATAAAAATAAAAGGTTAAATTATAATAAAAATAATAATGGTGAGTTGATTGCACCTGCAATGAGTTGTCAACTCCATGTCCATATCAGTGCATCATTTCTTACTTTACATTGATTGTTGAATAGCTCTAGTCTAATCATCCTTTTTTTTCAGTAACTTTGTCAGCTATTATTACACTATATGTTGAATTAGTGTACTATCTTTTGTGAATTATTGTACCAAAGATCAGTGCATCGTTGAGCTAGTCATTGAATTGTGTGAATCGTGTGCAATGAATTATGTTTAACCAGCTCTATATATTTATCCCATTGAAGAGCTTAAATTCTCAAACCAAAACACCTACATACAAAGTCTCTTACACTTAAAAAAAAAAAAAAGAGAATGTCAAACTCCAACACCCCTACTACATTTGATGATTTGTATAATCAAATGTGTGATTCATACATGGAGGGTGACACTTCCATGGATGCAGTAGATAATATCCTAAATGATATCATTTCAAGATACTTCACCTTCAAATAATAAAAAAAGTAAGAAGAAGCGATGTTACACGGAAAGAAGACGTGAAGAAGCGCACCAGTGCACATGAAATGATTATTTCTCAAGCAACCCGGTATACAACGCACGACAATTTCGCATAAGGTTCAGGATGAGAAAAGAGGTATTCCTTCGCATCGTCAATGCTCTCGGAAATCATTCTGACTATTCTACACAAAGAGTTGACGCGCTTGGTAGAAGCGCTCTCACTCCACTTCAAAATGTATTGCTGCCATTCGATTGTAGGCTTATGGAGTGGCTGGTGAAGCTGTAGATGAATATGTGCGCATTGGTGGAAATACAACGATACAATGCTTAAAGAAATTTTGTAAGTGTGTCATCGAGATATTTGAACCTGAATACTTGAGAAGGCCAACTGTGGATGACATCCAATGTTTTCTTCAAATAGGGGAAGCTCGCAGATTCCCAGGTATGCTAGGTAGTATTGATTCTATGCATTGGCAATGGGATAAATGTCTTACAGCATAGCAAGGTCAATACACTGGAGGTCATCAAGGTGTACCAACTATGGTATTGGAAGCTGTTGCTTCATTTGATTTATGGAGTTGGCATGCATATTTTGGTGTTGCAGGTTCTAACAATGACATTATGTACCAGATCGATCCTCGATATTCGATGAGTTACTTGAAGGTCGAGGCCCAGATATCCAATACACTGTAAATGGAAGCATGTATAATATAGGATATTATCTTGCAGATGGTATTATCCTAAGTGGCCAGTTTTCGTCAAATCCATCCCTCGAACGAATATGCTATCTGAGAAAAGGAAACTATTTTCTCAATATCAAGAAGGTGCAAGGAAGGATATAGAACGTGTATTTGGGATGCTCCAAAAGAGATTCGCGATTGTTTGCAACCCGGTACGTTTATGGGATAAAAGTGAAGTTGGGATATCATGAAAGCATGTATAATATTGCATAATGATTATTGGGGATGAAAGAGATGATAATGGTATCAAGAAATCAAAATGAAATCAAAATGAAAGCCCCTACTATTGAATATACGGTATCAAGAAATCAAAATGAAAGCCCACAACTTCGCATTGGTTTGCTTAGAAGTTATTATGCAAATCGAAGCAGATACATTGAAAATCATACGTGAATTCATAACCGAACTCAATGTCACCAATTGCAACATGACTTGATGGAATACATTTGGTCACGTTTTGGAGAAAACGCTAACTAAATTTCAAGTGTATGTATAAATTACGCGTGTATCTTTTGTCATATGTTGTAGAAATTATTATGCATTTAGTTATTTTTTTGAATGCCTTTTAAATTGCCCATTTACTCATTTGGTGTTATGTAAATTTTATAATATTAATGTCAATTTAAAATCTTAAATAATTAATTATTTTTTTTCCATTTTAACTAATTATTTATTGGTAATTATTCTAATTTATTACATTTTCATAATATAATGGTATTGAAAACAAAAAAATAATTAGAATGCATAAAATAAAGTGAAGTGAGTCTAGAGATAATCTGAGGGATAGAGTATAAAATTGGAATGAGTCTGAAGTGAGTTTTTAGAATTAAAAAAGTAGTGGAAAGCTGATGTGTACAGTCTGAACTGTGGAGTTGAGTCTGAGGGATTAACTCACCCTTACACAAGAAAAGAGACGGGGTTTTAAGTGAGAAGCCCGGGTTTTGAGTGAAATGCAACAAGAAAATTGCTTTTCTAGCAACACAAGGAAAGGTATCACACGTTTGATGCTCTTGATTCTTCCTCTGTAGACACGTGGAATCAAGGAAGCGGAAGTTTGTTCTTCTAACTAGTTATAGGGTCGGGTTATCCCCAGGTAAAGAAAATTATATTTTTTAATATTATAGTCTAAAATAATAATACTTAATATCACTTGATCTAGTGGTTAAGACTATAGTATATAAACTTGAAGTCATGAGATCAAACTCTATAATATGTAGTAAAATATCATTAGAAGGATCGTCATGTGGCACCGTTCCTTATTTAGGAATGCCTTTTTATATATTAGTATAGATTCATGCAATATTGGTATGTGTTATTGTGTAATGGATATTTGGGGTAATAATTTTTCTGAAAAATATATACCCATGGTAGAAAAAAGAAATTAGCTACAATTTGAGGCCAACTTTAATATATTTTGACCCACTTTTTTCCTAACTGTTTTTATTTCCAATTAATTTCTCCTATCTAACATTTTTTTATATTCTACTAAGTCAATATTTATAAATTTTTCATGAATAGGTCCGAATCTTCCAGTCCATTAAAAAGAAAGATTTTAAGTAGGAGAGAGTATATAGCGGGGTATAGCAAAATTATGATAGAAAAATAGAAAGACTAACAAGGACTAGTCCATCCATTGTGAGAAAAAACACTGGAGTTGGTGAAGGGTTAGCAGGTTGTGAGATGTAAGAAGGAGGAAAAGATAGAGAAGGTAAAAAAAAATGATAAAATCAAGTAAGACTATTCTACCCATTGCTCATGCTCTAACAGAGTTGTTTGGTCTAATGCAGTTTGTCTTTAGGTGATGTTTAACACATCGACCATAGGATTTTAACGAGTTTTAGCGTTGGCTCACCTCAAAAGTTCATGAACAAACTGGATAATTATTATAACAATCTTTTATGTAAAGTATTAAATGTCCCATTAATATCTTTTTTGTCAATTTGAAAGAACAAATTTAGAGTTTTCTAGAACATATGATCTAAGATCTTCTTTAATTACGAGTTCATTTTCGTCCTGATTCTCACTCTCTAATCCAAATCCAAGATCTTCTTTACTTACGAGTATGTTTTTATCTTAGTTCTTATTCTCTATGATAAATGGTGCAAACAATGGCCTTTTCTTTTTCTATAATATGCTACTACCCAACCATACTTATTAATTATTTGAATTTAATTTGTCCCACATGCATTGGCTGAGAAGAAAAAGATTAAGTTTGTATTCTTTATAAATGGAACAAAAATTATTTGTTGCACTATTGGTCGGAAACTAGTATTTTCTATGAATGTTTGTTCCATAAAGTCCCACATTAGTTGGACAATGAAACACTAGCAATTTTTTTTCTTTATAAAACGCTACTTCAGATACCTAACTCAAGATACATGGATCGACTCAAGTTTGAGTCGAGCCTTGATTCGAGTTCAAGTCCAGGTTCGAGGCTGGTTCAAGTTCGAGTTTTGAGTTTTGATTTCGAGCTCAAGTTTAAGATTTCGAGTTCGAGTCGATTTTTATTTTTTTAAGCTCACAAGTTTTCTAGTCGAGCCGAGCTTTACCTCAAGTATTTGAGCTCGAGTTGAGTGATAAGTAATATTTATATAAAGTTTTTAGGTGCATTTAGGTTGCATTTTAGAGCATTTAGCTTCATATTTAGGTTCATTATTGCATCATATTCTTAAGTTATGTTATTCTACTCCTATTCAGAATGTTTTCTTCTTTTTGATGAATTTCAGGCATTGAGGACGTATTTGGAGTATGATTAGCTAAACTTGTGGACTAGGAGCACTTGGAAAGAAGTTACAATGAATAAGGATCGTATGGATATGTCATAGTACGAGTTTGAGCAAAAACGAAGCGGAAAATCATTAGAAGAAATGTGAAAAAGGAGTCATGTCTTCTTTTCTGATCATAACTTTTGATTTGCTTATTTAAATCTAGTAATTCCAGCATATTTGAAAATTAATCTTGAAGAGCTTTCTAAAGATAGGTGGTACACCCCGAGGAGACTTCTGGTCAAGGATCGGAGTTATGCCTTTCGAAAGATTGCGCTGTTTCTGCTGGAATCTGCCATGCATACGCGCAAATCACTAATCCGCCCATTTAATGATATATTCAAGACTTTTCTTATCTTGTAAATGACTTTCCTAATCATATTAGGTTAATGAATATTATTTAGATTAGTTTTTCATTCTTTCTCTAGCCTCCTCCTTTCAGACGTTATTCTTATAGTTTTAGGTTTAGTTTAGTTTTCACTTCCTTTTCCTGTCTAGTTTTTTAGAAAAACCCTAGTTTTTATTCTTCTTCATTAATTCATGAGTTTCGTTAGATATCTGATTCATTAAACTATTGATGATATTTTGATAGATTATAATTATAAACATGGTGAACCATTATCCTAGATCCTTTTCAGTTTGATTTTCGTAGTTTGATTAGTTTACAACTTTAATTCAAATATTTGCACTCTTGTTTTGTTTCTGATCTCTATACCTTAGAACTAGATTAAAACGACCATCTCTCTGTCTATTCGATCCTACTTACCCTACTACATTGATAGAAGGTTTTGCAGGAATTACTTTTGACAGGTCTACGACAACCTATCAAATTTTGGCGCCGTTGCCGGGGAGATGGTATAGTTTTATTTAGTTTTTATTGTTGGTGAGACTAAATTGTATATATTCTTTTTTTTTTCTTTTGTAAATATTTTTTTTATAATTTTTTTCTTGTATCATGGAGTCATGCTATTTTGATGATGGGGATAATTATTTTGCTAGACAACATAGTAATAATTCTTGGAATTCTCATGTTTATGTTTTGATGCATCATATCAAAATCCTTTCAATTTTTGCATGAGTTCTCCTGAATTACTTAATATGTTTCTGGGAACCCCATGTACATGTTAGTAATTCTAGAGCAATTTTTTCTTTTCTTCAGTATGAAAATGAAGTGTTCTGGAAGTATTATCATTTGGCTTGGTGATTTTATTGGTCCTAATCATGGAATTGAACTGTGGGATATGTGCCTAGTGATTTATGAGGGGTTAAATGAAGAGACTAAGATGATGGTAGAATCATTGTCTAATAGGGGATTTCTATTCCAATCACCAGATTCTTGTTGGGATTTAATTGCGTGGTTGGCTAGGGATACTTATGAGTGGGAGATGTTTTTATCTGCTCTTTCACCCCAAACTTACATGACCCCACCCCCTTAATGTTCTAATTATCAGTCTACTTCTCATGATTTTTCTTCGTGTGATGTGATATAAGTAAATGGTTTTGATCCCTCTTCCCAATTTAAATGTCAATCTACTCAAAATTCTAGCCCAAACCTGTTTATTTATGATGATTTTGAGGGGTGGATAATAAATGGGAACTATTGGGATGATGAAAAGATTGAAAGAACGACTAATGTGATTGATGTTTTGCAGGAGGAAGAAGTAATAGTTGAAATTTCCTCTTTGGAGAAAAGTCAAGTTTTTTTTTTTTGACTCAGAAACTAGCTAGTATATTAATCAAAACATCAAATAGTCAAGTACAGCTTGTTGGGCCTCAGAAGGCACCTCCTCCAACCATACTCTCATCTCTGAGAAATTTCTACTTAACTGAGCAAGAGTGTGAGCCACCCTATTCCCACTTTGTTTAACATGATTAAAAGCAATACAAGAACACTTACTAGCTAGAATTAAAATATCAGAAACAATGAAACCAAACTGAGAGATCTCCTTTGAATTCTTCTTCAAATGATGGATTAGTTTGCTGTTGTCACTCTCCAATATCACGTTAACAAGGCCAGATTCTATTGCTATGGAGAGAGCATGACGAGCTGCCACCGCCTCCGCTACATCCACCGCATAGTTACCTTCGATCATCAGACATGTGGCTCCCATAATTCCTCCTTGTTCATCTCGCATAACTCCACCACAACCCACCTTGCCATCCGCAAAAATCGCCGCATCGGAATTGATTTTATACCTCCCTGCAGTTGGAGGGCACCATCTCCCAGCATCATCTAAGCCAACCTGTGGAATGCTACCACTAGCTTCATTTGCTTGCAAGAACTCCCCCATAGCCCCAACCGCCTTATTTATGACATCTTCCAGTGCCACCCTTTTCTGCCTAAACACCCAAGTGTTGCGCCTCAACCACACTTGCCACAATAAATTCCAGAAAAATTCCCACCATTGCATCTCACTAATAACTTTGCTCTTTGCCTCACACCATTCCCGGAACTCGCCCACACTATCTTCACTTACTTCGAGTCTTTAGGGTGATTGCTTCCACATCCTTCGCACCTCCTCACAGGTAAGTAGAGTGTGCTTTGTGGTTTCGCTAGCTTCCCCACACAATGGGCATGTGGTATCCCCTGCCACCCCTCTCTTAGCCAGATTTGTTTTTGTGGCGATTCCTTCATGGATTGCTCTCCAGCCAAATAGCTTAACTTTTTCTGGAATCTTTGCTTCCCACACCCGCTTCCATAGTTTTCCACTTGTCGGCTCCGATGCTGAGGCCACCTTTTCTTTTTTGCCTTCCATTTCTAAATAGTACGCACTCCGCACCGTAAAATCACCATGTTTCGAGAAGTGCCATAGCCACTCGTCTCTATCATGGAATCTTGGGAGGGGTATACTCATTATTGCATCAACTTCCCATTCGGTGAACAAGGATTTTAACATCACTCCATCCCACTCCCTATCCTTCATTAAATCACACACCATATTTGGGCCTTCCTCCGTTTGGTTCCCCTGCGTTAACACACGAAACTTCGGTAGTCTCGGCACCCATGGGTCGGTCCAGATGTTTACCGATCTTCCATCCCCTACAATTTTTCGTGCGCCCCTTTGTAAGAGCCCCCTAGCTGACAATATCGAACGCCAAGTAAAATTCGCCATTGAACTCACCTTTACCTCCATCAGCGAGGAGTGTGGAAAATATTTGTTCTTTAAAGTTTTTGCCATTAGCGATTCCGGAAACTTTAAGATTCTCCATGTTTCTTTGGCTAGAAGAGCAAGATTAAAAGCTGGGAGGTTTCTCATCCCCAGTCCCCCGTTCTTTTTCGCCTCATACAATTTTTTCCATGCAATCCATGCTATCTTCTTTTCATTTTCCTTTTGTCCCCAAAAAAAATTCTGATACATGCCCTCTATCTCATTGAGAATGCTTATCGGGATAGAGAAACATTGCATGGCGTATGTTGGAATAGCCTGTGCAATTGCTTTTATGAGAACTTCCCTCCCGGCGTGAGAAAGAAATCTTTCCTTCCATCCTTTAAGCTTCTTCAAGACTCTCTCCTCGATATGTTTAAAGACAAGTTTTTTCGAGCCACTAACACAAGTTGGTAACCCAAGATACTTCCATGTTCCTCTACCGCCTTAAAACTCAACTTCATCTGAAGCAATTCGCGCTTTTCTTGTTCAACATTTCGGCTAAAAGAAACCTCTGACTTGTCCATATTCAGTTTCTGTCCTGAGGCAGTTTCATAGATAGAAAGGATTTCCAAAATCTTATCCACCTCCTCTTCGTTGGCTCGTGTAAACAACACACTATCATCAGCAAAAAATAAGTGTGAGATGGCATCAACTTTCTTCCCAATTTTTAATCCGTGGATTTCCTTCTTTGCTTCCGCATCACGTAGTAATGTGGAAAAACCTTCTGCACATATGATGAATAAAAAAGGTGACAACGGGTCTCCTTGTCTGAGTCCCCGGGTGGGAGTAAAAGATGTGGTCGGCTGTCCATTCAGTAGAATGGAGAAGGATGTCGAATTCACACAAGCCATGATTCGACTTACAAACAGTGCCGGGAAACCAAGTTTGAGCATCATTTTCTCTAAAAAGACCCATTCCACCCTGTCATACACCTTACTCATGTCAAGTTTTAAACCCATATATCCTCTCTTCCCTTTTTTTTTTCCTCATATAATGGAAGCATTCATAAGCAACTAGGATATTATCAGTGATAAGTCTACCAGGCACAAATCCACTTTGAGTTTCATCTATGACCATTGGTAACACTTTTTTCATTCTATTTGCAAGTACCTTAGAGACAATTTTATAGATCACATTGCATAGACTTATGGGTCTAAAATCAGCTGGGGTCTCACATTCTTTTACCTTTGGTATCAATACCAGGAAAGTGTGGTTAATGTCTCTTGTATCCTCTCCATTATTCAAAACATTTAAAGCTTTTTCAATCACACTATCCCCAACAATATTCCAGTATTTCTGATAAAAGAGTGCACACATACCATCGGGTCCCGGGGCTTTTGTCGGATGCATTTGTTTCAGCGCCTCACAAACTTCTTCTCTCCTATAAGGCTCATCCAGCATTCCTTGCATCGGCTGAGATATGCGGGCTATGACTTTTTCAATTATCGGCTCGGGATCAATCTGATTATTGGCTCGAAACAAATCTGCGAAGTGTTGAACCAGAACTGCACCAATCTCCTCTTCCTCCTCAAACATCTCACCTGCTGCATTTTTTATTCTCGAAATATTATTCCTAGCCCTTCTTTGTTTCGCCTTTTCGTGAAAAAATTTTGTATTCCTGTCACCATGCTTAAGCCATTTCTGCCGACTCCGTTGCTTCCAAAACACCTCTTCACAACTCTCCAGCTCATCCAGTCTATTATCTATGGCCCGCATCTGCGAAATATTTCCCGGCGTTGGCTCACTCGCCAGCAGGTCCCTCATTTGTTGGGTGAGGATGCACATTTCCTTTGCTCTACTTCCAAATTTCCGATTACTCCATTCCCTCAGCTCCTTCGAAACCCGAGTTAGATTTGCCCTCGCATCTTCCCCTTGCTGCCATATGTTCACTATGACCTCCCCGCATTCTTCTTCCCTCGACCATACCTCCTCGAACCTGAACATTTTCTTTTTTTTCTTTTTTTCCCGACTAGTCCAGTTTTTCCGAATAGACAATACTAAAGGGAGATGGTCGGACTTACACTTTTCGAGATGGGTCACATATGAGCTCCCATAAATCTCTCTCCACGCTATATTAGCTGCGAATCTATCCAATCTCTCCTGCAGATTTTTATCACCTCTTTGATTGTTAGTCCACGTAAACGGGTATCCCACAAAATGCAAATCTTCCAAGTGACAGTGATCAAGGGCTTGTCGAAAAGTTACTGCTTCTTCAAAATTAAACGCACTCCCTCCTTGTTTTTCATTCGACCAAAGCATAAGGTTAAAATCTCCCCCTACAAGCCAAGGAACCTCCTCATTCTGAAAGAGAGACTTTAGTAACTCACTCATTTTCCACTTGTTATCAGTTTCCGGGTGTCCATATATTCCCGAGAATCTCCATGGATACCCTCGATCATCTTTGATCATCACATCAATATGATTCAGTGAGAAGGTTGTAAGAGTAACCTCCCATTCATCCGTCCATATCAATGCAACACCCCCACTTCTATGTCTCCCACTCCCCTGGCAATCAACTGATATCATGTATTTAAAATTTAATCTTTGTCTCACTCTCTCCATTTCAGCTTGGTGTAGCTTAGTCTCTTGTAAAAAGACTAGCTGGGGTCGTTCATTAATCACAATACGCCGAAGCGCATTGACCGCCGGGATACTCCCCAAACCCCGGCAGTTCCATGATAAGATGCCACTCATTGGCCACCGAGGGCCCAGGGTGTGGGGCCCGCCACATCTTTCTCATAACCTTCTTCCATCAAACTACTCTGCTCTCGTTCCACTTGTTGTAAGTCATCCACAGTGATGCCAATTTTTTTCTTTATACCACACTGTTCCCCTTCTTGTTGTGATGACCCTTGCTCCTCCTCCCGTTCTTTTCTTCTCCCCCCAAACTTTAAAGGTTCAGCCCCCTCCTTCCCCTCCAGGTTTCTATGCACACGTCTCCACCCTTTCTTTTTACCCTTCATGCCTTCCTTCCCACACCCTATCCCCTCATGCACTTTTATCGGGCTTTTTCTACAGTGATCCCATCTCCTTCCCCCTCCTTTCTAATTCTCCACTTCCGGATTTCCCCCCTGTCACTTCTTCTTCCAGTATCTCCCCCTTTTGGTGTTCCACACTGTTATTTTCGGCTTCGGGATTTCCATCAACCCCTAGCGAGTCAGCCATACTCCTCCCCTTTTCACCCTCACCCCTTATCATTGAGTTTAACACACCGTCCACATTCTCCTTACTACTCATATGACCTGCCTCCTTTAGCACCACCAATCTCTCCCTTTCATTGTGAGCAGCTGGCGTGTCGCCATTCCCTTTTCCGAAACCTTCCCTCCCATTTTCCTTAGAACTCAGATCTTCTATCTCCGCCTTATCAAAATTCAAACGTTTAGGTGTTTGGAGGAAAATTTTTGTTTCTTCCTGCAGTTTGATCCTCCCCTTTCTAGGTGAAGCACGGATCCACGACCCCCATTGCTTTTCCTCTATTCTCCTTCTTCTGGGACTATAGAGCAGTCCCTTTCTATATGACCCATAATGCCGCATGCATAGCAGAACGTAGGTAAACGTTCATATTTTATCTCTATAAGACCAACTTTCCCCTTTGAGTTACGAATCCTTTGTATTCTCCGCAAAGGTTTAGTTACATTCATCAATACCTTCACTCTAGCCGAGGTGTCCCAGTCAATTCCAGTCGAATCAACCTCCATAACCTCCCCCAGACTCTCTCCTATCAATCTGATGCGATTAATGGATCTATTGTCCATGGGTAAATTATACAAACGCACCCAGAACGGGCTCCACGTTAGGTTAATCTCAGATGGTTGTATCCCCTTATCAATGGTGTTCATGATGATTAGATTTTGGTCAAACGTCCATGGTCTCCCATCAAGCACCTTTTTCCGGTCCCGCATATTGGCGAATTGAACTACAAACAAACCATTTTCAATTGCTCGAAAAAGTGCGTGTTTCGAAATCATCCAAACCTGATTCATTGTTTTCTTCAAAGCCTCAAAATTATACGGGCGATCCGATAGGACTCGCCCCACTACTGCCAATTCCATAACCGTATTCGATTCCTCACACTGACATCCGACATGGCTATAATTCCCCTTCCTCTTCAGTAATACGCATCTGCGCACATATATTAATAATTTCATCTGCCATTATGATAGACGAAACCCTAAATCTAGGGCAAAACACTCGAAAACCAAGACTCGTATACTCAAAACCCTAGGTCGCCCTAGAGAGAGAACTCCTTTTTAGCGAGACATTGTTGGGCAAAAAAACAAAAAAAAAAAGGAGAGAGAAAAGTCAAGTTGAGAGTGAGATAATGCACGAGTCTTTGTCGAATCCATCGGATACTGTTTTTGAGTCTCATATTTCCCTAAAAAACGTGATCTTATTCCTTATTTCCCTTTATTATATTCTCCATCATTCCTTCTTCAGCCCCTTTTGAATGACTCTCATGATAATGTAAATGATGTACCGTTAGTTTCATTTCCTTCTTTTGAGTTATGTAAATCGACTAACGATTTTTTATTTTCTTCTTCTTGTAAATATAATTTTTCTTTTGGTTTTTCCTTTTGTAGTTTTAGAAATTTTCAACGACTAATTTTTTTCATCTTTCCTCTTTACTCTTATATCATATGCTCTGAGATGTTTGCAGGAACATATGATAAACTTCTTAGAGCATTGAACTACTATGAGTGACCTACTAATCTTAATATATATTTTTTTAGTTAATTGAATTCTCTTGACTTCAATTTTTTTTAGGTTAGTTATTTTATTTTTTTATTTCATTTTTATGAATTCACTTGAATTCTCATTTTCTTAGTTTAGTCAGTTGGTTTTCGTAATTTATTCTTTGTCTTTGGATTCATTTGAATTCGTTTTTTTGGTTTGTTTTATTCCACTAACAAGCTAACAATGTGTTGAATTATGTTTGTCATAGTTTGCAAGCATGTGTAGGTGGAAGTTGCACCTTTGGTTCAATTAAGCACTCACAAGCTTCTCGCGAGTCGTTGCTTAAACCGACGCATGATGGGCTGCTGCATACACAACCCATCGCTTGATACCCAGCACTCAATGGCCTTCACTCGATGTACGACACAACTCCCTTCCCAGCCCGCTGGAAGGTCAGCGTTACCTGGCTTACTCACTCCAGCGCAATAACATCCTGCTTGGCCCGCTGGCGGGCCTGCGATCACTGGTTTGTCGTGGATATATTTCTGTAAAAAAAAAGAGAATAAGAATAGCCGCACGAAAATCGAGGCACACAGGAGAACCCCCTGCACAACTACCAAGAACCGACATAGACCGCACCACCATTGGACCACCGAGCCTCTCTCGTGTCTCCCACCCGCCACCAGCGCACCCCTACCACTGTCAAGTCGCCTCCATTGGCGCACATCACACCACCAACAGTCGCCCTGTTTTTCGTCCTCCTCTATCTTCACACTTCACATCCCCACGCTTGTCTCCTTCTAAACTCCGAGACCCACAACACCACCACGCCTAGCGCGCCACCACAATCGACCACCATAAGCAGCCGCAAAAACTACTTCTCTGTCGTACCACACCTTTCGAATCTTTCTTTCTCCTTTTTCTTTTATTTCTTATTTCTCTTTTCCTATTATTTTTGTATTTTTCTGATTTTCTTTTCTCTTTTCTATTTCTTGTTCTTTTTTTGTGTTTAATTTCTTTTGTTAGTACCTTTTTCCAATGGATTCCTAATTTTTTTTCATTAATAATTCTTATAGGATTCTCTCAAATAGGCATCACATTGATTCAAGTTGGCCTTCGTGAAGCATTATGATATGATTTTTGAGCATATTTGACCATTCTCTCCAATTAATTGGATAGTAATCATCTTTCTCACTTATAATTGTTGTTAATGTTCATCTCAAAGTTTTGTTTGGATTTTTGTTTTGATGACATCTTGTTGAGAATCTTGTACATTGATTGAATTATTAGTTCTTCGGATTGTCGGGAATTTGTGTGTGGTTTTTGTGGTGTTACGGTTTTTGGTGGGCGACTTTGGTGCTTTGGATGAGTGTTGGGGTTTCCTTCTCTAATCTTGTTTTTTGCAGTGATGACACTGCAAATTCTAGCTTGGGGGAGGGATGTTTTATCCTTTATTTGCTTTCTAGTTTAGATTTTATTGCTTTCGTAGGATGTTGCATGGTTTGTACTTCTTATTAGGAGCGGGAGTTTACGTGTAACCAAAAAAATTGTATTGTTTTCTTAGTTGCATCTGCATATATATCATCTCATTTAGACTTCATATCATTTTAGTTGCATCTATGCTACTATTGCTCGCACTTTTTGAGAACCATGTTGATATCTTACTACAATTCATAAGTGTTACTCATCTTGTTCATGATACTTTATAGCACGATTGTTTCGCAATTGATTGTTTGTGGTAAGATTGATTGAACTCTCTCTGACTCGATTTAGCTTTATCGTGCAGACACATTAACCTAAGTGAGCTTCTGTGCCAAATAAACTGCAGGCCCGGCCCTGGGCATTGTTTGGAGGGGCAAGGGACAAGGGCCCAATTTTTTAAGGGGCCCAATGTTTTGATTATAAAAAGAGTAGTAGGTAAAAAAACAAAAAAAGAAATACTAGCAAATTGCATACTTCTTATTAGCTCCTATACTTTTGCACGCTGATTATGGGAATTGAAAGGAAAAGTCAACTTATTAATGATTAATTCAAGGCAATTAATTAGAAGGATATTTTAAGAAACTAATTGATGTAAAACCCATCGTCTTCTTCACCCTTGACAACTCCTATCTCTCTCTCCAAAATTTAATCATCTTCCTGAATTACCTCTACCCAACTCACTCATGGAAAATTTCCATGTTCCCCAAAAATTTAAGTTGTTTTTAACAATTAATCCTCTTTTAATTGTGATAACAATATTTTTTTCTACACTTTAAATAGGGATGAAGTGCATTTGAATAATGCATTGCTCACAAGTTCTCGTAGTATCAATCAACTGACTTTCATTCAGATTCTGAAATTAAGCTTTGAGAAATTTTGGTTGTTTTCATTTGGTTGAGGAGAAAAAGAGGAAGAACAAGATTGCAATCTCTCTCTTTTTTTCTTCTTCTTCTTCTCAATTGAGAGGTATGTTTAATGTCAATTTTTCTCTGGAATTTTTGCAGTTTTTTTTGTAATTTTATTCGAGCTATTTCAAGTTAACATGTAATTATTGAATTGATGCTAATTTGATGTTAATATTAATTTCTTTTGTTGTGTTTGAATTATCGTCTGTCATTTTTGTTTGAATTTTTGTGTTTAACTGTAATCTTTAAATTCAGAAGATTAGTTACATTTGTGAAAATCGCACTTTTAGCCTTTTTTTTCTTTTTTTGGGAAAGGGAATTGCAGTTTTAGTTGGTTGTTTCATATTGTAAATAGTGTGTAGTAATGGATGGGTTATTAAGTGACAAAGACACTTATTTTCTCTGCCACAAAGAATTATAACCAGAATTTTGCTAGGATTGAACATTAAATTTTCATGAAGTGAGTGTATAAATAGATACTCTCTCCGTCATAAATTAGTTCGAACAATCATCATGACACATAGTTAAGAGATAAGTTGTTTTGTGGTTATTAATTGTTATTTTATCAATGAGTTAGATGTTATAAGAGGTTTATTAACTCGCTACGAATACAAGTTTTAATTCAGCCAAAATTTTCTACTTGCCGACTGCCGTGGCCGGATTCTTGTATGCGCATCTGACGGATCCTTGACTGTGCTTTTGCCGGAGTTCTTAATTCTTAATTCAACCGAAATTATCTACTTGTCGAAGACTCGGAGTCCATCTCGTATGCAGTCTTGCTGTTGCTGAATTCCTTGTTTATATTTTGTTATATTATAAGTTGCATTTTTCGAAGGGGCCCCAATCTACTATTTTGCCTAGGGCCCCAAAAAGATCAGGGTTGGGCCTGATAAACTGACGTATCTGTGTCAGTTATGTTCTTTCATGTGTGATTAGCTCCTCGTTGTTGCATTGATCTTGACTTTGACTTGGTACTCCTTGATATTTGATAGTGCATACATTTTGATATGATTGAGGCGTTTCGTTTGATGATCTTAGCTCCAGATTATTCTTATTTTCATATTATTCTTCCTCTAGCCCCGCTGAAACTTTTATGACTTTGTTTGATTGATACCTACACTACAAGCCATTGGCCTCATTTGATTCTTATCTCAATCCTAGCTTGGGGGAGCGAGTATTAGATTTGGTTTGGTTTGTATTGAATTGAAGTGCTCTATTTGTGGTTAGAAGAATAAAAAATATGTTTAGTGAGCTTGAATATTGAAATAAAAGTTTGTAAAAAAGAAACACAAAAAAGGTGAAAAATGAAATGAAAAATACGTGAAAAAGAGTTGTGAATAAAGTGATATAAAAAGGGTTATGATTGAATTTCTTGAGTGAAAAAGGTTGTTGATTATATTTGGAGATTGTTGGTTGTTGCACGGAGTTGTTGTGACCTTTCTTGATCATGTTTTCAGTTATATGATGCTCCCCCATCTTGGTTTTTCCACCACCACTCCCAAACTATTTTCCATACCTTTGACCGACCTCAACCCCATTACAACCCTTAAAAGTCCTCTTGATCATCATGTATTGAATTGTTGAGTATTAAGTGAGTCAAAATGTCAAATTCAAAGAGTATTTGTTTCATCTGAGTCGACTTATTTAGGTTGAGAGTCATTATTTAACCCTTAAACACATGAGAGATTTGAGTGCACATAACTATAGTAAGGTATGTCGTGTTTGGTTAAATACAGTTTGGAAGAGGTGATATGTGGTATGTTTGGAGAGTCGATTGCGATACATGACATGCTATGAAGCTTTTTTCGAGCTTGTTTTGATGCTTGATTTGTGTAGTGATTATATATCTCTTGTGTTTTCAATGGAGTGTTTAGTCCTGTTGTAGTCTTATATTGTAGGTTGTCTAACTTTTCCGATGTCTATGTCTAATTGCTTGAGGGCAAGAAATGGTTTAGCTTGGGGGAGTTTGATAAGTCATATTTATATATAGTTTTTAGGTGCATTTGGGTTGCATTTTAGAGCATTTATCTTCATATTTAGGTTCATTATTGCATCGTATTCTTAAGTTATGTTATTCTACTCCTATTCGGTAAGCTCTCTTGTTTTTTTATGAATTTCAGGCATTGAGAACGTATTTGAAGTATGATTAGCTAAAATTGTGGACTAGGAGCACTTGGAAAAAGTTTACAATGAATAAGGATCGTATGGATATGTCATAGTACAAGTTTGAGCAAAAAACGAAGCGAAAAATCATTAGAAGAAATGTGAAAAAGGAGTCACGTCTGCTCTTCTGATCATAACTTTTGATGTGCTTATTTAAATCGAGTAATTCAAGTAGATTTGGAAACTAGACTTGAAGATCTTTCCAACGATAGGTGGTATGTCCTGAGGAGACTTCTGTTCAAGGAGTTATGCTTTTCGGAAGATTGCGATGTTTCTGCTGAAATTTGCCATGCGTACACGCGGATCACTAATCCGCCCATTTAATGATATATTCAAGACTTTCCTTATCTTTTAAATGACTTTCCTAATCATATTAGGTTAATGAATATTATTTAGATTAGTTTTTTATTCTTTGTCTCGCCTCCTCCTTTCAGACGTTATTCTTATAGTTTTAGGTTTAGTTTAGTTTTCTCTTCCTTTTCCTCTCTATTTTTTTTAGAAAAATCCTAACTTTTATTCTTCTTCATTCATTCATGAGTTTCATTAGTTTCTTTCATTGATTCCTTTGATTATGCTCTTCTTTGTAGATTTAGATTTCATTATTTATTTCATGATAGAGTATCAAATTAAATTTAGATCTAATCAACTAAAAAAATTTGCAATCAAGAACTTATCAAAAATTAATACTACAAATAATAAAAAAAAAATGGCATTCTCATTATTACAAAGACAATTCATATACAAAATTAATCACAAATACAAACTCCGAAACAAATTCAATTTTTTCATTACTTGCATATGCAATTTAATCACTTATAGCTACTTTAAAAATGTTCTTAGATACTATTTGTAAGTATTTAAATACTTCTTATTCACCGAGTGAAGGTGAATATAAATACGCACTTCATAATTTTATTTTTCATTTCTTCTAACAGTGAGTAATAGTTATGCTTAAAATGTCACCGCACGTATAGCGTGCAGAAAAAGCTAGTAGTTAATAAATGAGGTCGTTTGGTGAAAATATTAATGACTCAACAGTGGTGCGAAAAGTTTTAAGGAGTCTTACAAAATATTACAATCATGTTGTTGCTGCAATTGAGGAGTTAAAAAATATGTCCTCTTATAGTTTTGATGAGTTAATGGGTTTCCTTTTAGCCCATGAAGATAGAATTTTAAGGTCAGATGAAAATGTCAAGGAGAAAGCCTTTCAATTTAAGGGGAAAATGTCAAACGATTGGCATTATGAAGATGGTCGTGGTCTGGGTCGAGGTCGGGGTATGGGCAGTCGAGGTCGAGGTCGTGAAGAAAGTGGTGGTCGTGGTCGATTTGAAGGACAACGTCAATCTATGAGTAGAATTCAATGCTATTATTGCAAGAGGTATGGTCACAAAGAAGACCAGTGTTGGGATAAACAAAGAGTTGAGCAAGGTGGTGAACAAACCAATTTTGTTCAAAAGGTCGAAGAAGAACTCTTCTAAAGTTGAGTCAAGTGTGTGGTTACGAGTTCATGTTGAGATTAAAGTGTCGAGTTAAAATCGTGACTTCATTGTAGTTCTATCTTGAATGTAACAAGTGATTTACATTGTAGTGATGCATGCTCTTTGAAGCAAGGGGGTGTATTGGTTGTAATAGTGCTTCAAAGTATGGATGTGCGTGGGTCTTTAATTAGTTCAAGTCCGTTGTTAGTGGTTTAGTAACTCTAAATTGTTAAGCAAGTTAGTAGCATATATTATTAGGATGTAATAGTTAGTGGGTCAATGGTCATAGGTGTTAGTAGCTAGGGACGTGATTTTGTTTTTTTTTTTTTTTGTTAACGGAAAGAAAAATTAGGAAGGGACGTGATTTTGTTTTGCATAAGTTTAAGTGGGTTAGTTATTATTGTTTTTTTTCTATAAATTTTCAATTTGTACTTTATTATTTAGTTAGGGAAAGCAATAAATCAGTGTGTTTTTCTTCAGCCATTCTTATTTTCTCAAATATATTATTTAATTCAACACTATATTTGAAAGTTTTTTAGGACACCTGAACAAGGAAACGATATCTATATCATACATCATTTAACTGTTACAATTTATGTCAAAAAAAAAAACTGTTACAATATCAAGAAACTACGGAAATATTCATGTGTATGCAAGAGGGGGAGATTTCAATTGTTTGAAGTTCTAATTTTGAAAGATGAGTCACTATCAATAGAAGAGTTGATTTTTGTTTTTAAATTCAGTGGAAATGTGAAATACATTCAAAATAAAGAGAAAAAACAAGACAAAAGAAGCAACAAACCAAAACTACCAGGAAAACAGAAAATTAATTAGGGAGGAAGTAAGCGGGGAAAGAGACAAAAATAAAATAGTTAGGAGAAGTCAACAAGGGTTACTCATATAATCTCTTCGCTCATGCAACACTCAGTAACTCAGACAGGTCATCTGTGATTATCACATACTAGATACCACCTCCATTTTATAAAGATATTCCTTCTTAATTACTCATATTTATATAAAATAATATAATAATGTATAATTCCAATGCAATACATTTAAGTGCTTTGCATTAAAATTAAATGTTTTCCCCTTTTCTTTTGAAAAACATTAAATATTTTGCATTGAAATTATACCTTATTCTATTATTTTATATAAATATGAGTAATTAAGTAGAACAATATATTTCTTATATAATGTCCTTTGGTGTCCGTTAGCAAGACCCTTAAGATAAATAAACAGATAAAAAAAAAGGTCAAAATAGGAGAGAGAAAGGAAGTAAAATTGAATTAATAATGTAATGTTGGACCATATGACAGGGACATGAGAGGATTAGAAGGGAAAAAAAATTTCAAATAAGAAATAAAGTAGAAGAAGGAAGATATTTTGAAAACACTTCAACAGAAAGAGAGAAGATTTTTAGGAAATAGAGGTAGTAAAAGGTAATTTATTAACACGGCTCAATACAAAAATTTCAGAAAATTCAAGATCAATTCATCTTTTATACTCGCGAGTCGCGACAACATGAATTATACCCAGTACCCACTATAACAATAAATCAAATAAAATTGAAGTGCATGGTATGAAATATGAACTAAAACAAGTTTAATTTACAGAGCCACAAGTTCTTCTGATCTCCCCTTGGTGGCCAGTGAGGACTCCGATTCGAGCCATTTTAACCATGGCTGGACCAAATTGGTTCAGAAAATGGTAAGGATGGTTGGCTAGCCTCTTCACGTGGCCTCTAGTCAAGGGACTCAATGCCATGTTTTGGTCAATCTCTAAAGTACCATTGTGTGCTAGAATTTGCTTATAATAAGCATTATCAATCTTGAAATGACTCTTCGGAGTTTGATCAAGGAATGTTTCCTCGTCTTTTATATCGTTAAGAGGACATGTTTTTTGCAAGAGTCCAAGTAGTGATGGACTTATAGTTGTATCTGGTCTGTGGGTGTTGTGAAAATTATACAAACGTTCTTTGAATGAGTGACAGTGTGCAGTTCCTGCCGTATGTCCACCTGTTAAATGAAAATAGTTCAAGTCATTTTAGTAAAAAAGTGAAATAAGTTATTACTACCTCCGTTTCTTAAAGATCTTCCTTGTTACTGTTTTTACAGATACCAAGGAAGATTCATTGTGTGGAGGTGTGGGGTGGGTAAAGTAGGTGAGAAAAAGGGGTCAATATATATAAACAAATAAGAAGGGGTTAAAGTAGAAGAGAGAAAGGGAGTAAAATTGAATTAATAATGTAATGGTGGACTATATGATAGAGACATAAGAGGGTAAAAAGGAGAAAAAAAATTTCAAATAAGAAATAAAGTAAAAGAGGGAAGATTTTTTGAACATGCACTTAAACGAAAAGAGGGAAGATCTTTAGGAAACGGAGGCAGTACTTCCTTTCACCTTTGTCCTTTTTCTCATCACTATAAGTTACAAAGCTCGCTAAATTTGTTAGCTAACAATATAAGTTACAAAGTTTGCCACAATCAATAGGAAAAAGGGGGCATACAATTTACATACAAATATAGTTGATTTTATGAGGTTTACGTATTTAGATTTATGGGCATTTACCTAAAAGGACGACAAAGTCATGTTTATCAAGTCCTTTCTGAGCGAACAATTGAATGGCTTTATCCACTGGAATTGTTGCAGGGGGAAGGGTTGCTTCTGCTTCAATGTCTCGAGAGACAAACCCATCTCTTCGTCCTGTTTCTACGTCGTACCATTTTCCTCTCGCCTTCACATTGTTACATAACAGGCACACATAAAAATGGATAAGTAGAATTAAAGCTAGAAAAGAAACTAAGAATCAAACATATGTGAATGTAATACCGATTATAAACTTACTAAGTGAACAGAAGCTCTAGCAGCTATAACAAGGACATCAGTACAAGATACGACTCCTGGGCAAACTTTCTCTACGACTTCCTTAATTTCACCCACATCTCCAATTCCACCAAGACGACGATTTACTCGTGCTTTTTGCTCTGTATGTTTTCCCTCAAGGAAAATTGATGCATCACAACCCTTTTGACAATCGAATAAATTAGCATAGCATCAAACCATATCTACATATGCATAAATTTTGAGTAAACTAACAAAAATAGAACTTAATTGAGTTACGTGCATACCCGAACAAAGCAGTCATGGAATGATAGACGAATAAGATCGGACACAATATCAGCATCCTCCACAATCTTCTGCTTAACTATTCCGTAAATGACTTTCTCGATATTGCGTCCCCCACACTTGCCATTGTAAAACCCAACTCTAAGCGCATGTCCATAACAATGACTAACAAGAGTCATTAGGATGAGCCCAAGGGAGAGCATCGAAGAAAGTGAAGCCAATCTCATTTTTTTTATCCTAATTGTGTAAGTATGTTTCGCTAGGTTGGTAAAAATCTCCTGAGCTTTTGTTCTTATTTATATGAAGCCAAAGCTAATAAAGATTAATTTTAAGGAATAATTTAGCCACGTAGGGCTGCTGAACGTGAAGAATCTTGTAGCAGCTGGACTTATTATTTGCATAGTACATTTATTTTTTTTCTATGAAAAGGGTATTATTATAGCAAAGTTGCAATTTAGAATGCATGTTTTGGACGTACATTCCCCTAACTTATGGTTTAAGTTTGAGTATATGTCGTAAAAAGAATAATTTGAAATTTTGGCTTACATAAAGGAGTATGATTGATACATTCCCAAAAATTGACATGTTCTATACACAAATTTGAGTAAATAAAATTCACATTTCCAAGCTAGAGGTTTTCTCACTCTAGAATTCTCTCTGCAATGACGAGAAATTAAAAAGTCCAGAAGACATCAAATACTAGTGCCAAAAAACCTTCTGGTCCAAGTTTGGATTCGAACGCGAAGAAGACAAGGTCGATGGATGAGATTCTTGGAGTTTCAGCTATGAAGTTCCATTCGAACAAGTATAGTAGGATGAGGAATTCGAGCTATTCAACACTGTTGAAGCTATGATGTATAGCGCACACCACATATGTGAGTGTCCCACATTGATTAAATAAGAGAGATGCGTTCACTTTATAATGCAAAGGGGTTACTATCCTTATTGCCATATGGTTTTAAGGTGGAACCTCCTTTGTGTTGTGAAGTGGACTCTATCTTCTTGTGATGGGTGCGGCCCAGGCCCATATTTAACAAACACAGTTGAAGCACTCACAGATTCTTCTCGGAATGGTTGTAGTGGTGTAGTAGAGAGCAGTGTTCGCGAAATTGATCCAGTTCCAACTCTACAGATGTTTAATACTGAGATAATGTCTGAATCATCTAATCTTATGATTGGAAACCCTGTAACATGTAAGGTTTGTAAGAAGATGGGACGGACATCTCTCAAATATGTGTAAGAAGCATGTTTAGAGGCAGGAATGAAGAGCAGAATTGGTAGTTCAACCTTCTATGCAACCACCTGTTGTACAGAAAGTTGTAATGCCATACCACTTATAGGAATTTCAGGAAGTGACCAAGAGAACTAGACGAACAAACAGCAGCTCCAATTATTGTCAATAACTCATTTGATGATTTGGAAGTGATAGATGAATAAGTTATGGCGGGCATAGTTCCATGTGTCTAAGGTGTGGGGGCAGGAGATAGGAGATGGGAATCTCCTGAATGGATAGCTTGCTTGTTTGGAATGTCCAAGGGGTCAATTGCTTAGCAAAGCATCTTGAGGTAAAAAAGACCATCAATAGAAGATCCCTTGGATTGATAAGTCTCAGACTAAAGTAAAGGCAAAAAATATGAGTAATTTGTATCAAAAGCTCTTTTCAGGTTGGTGCTTTATGCTGTGCATGTAATATGTTATGTTTTGATGATGAAAATTAATATAATATGTTATAGTATGAAAGTATGTAACAGTTGAAACAGATGCATGAAGAAATGAATTCATAAATGAAGTGACCAAATGTTGTACAGAAAGTTGTAATGCCATACCACTTATAGGATTTCAGGAAGTGACCAAGAGAACTAGACGAGTTGAACAAACATCAGCTCCAATTATTGTCAATAACTCATTTGATGATTTGGAAGTGATAGATGAATAAGTTATGGCGGGCATAGTTCCATGTGTCCAAGGTGTGGGGGCAGGAGATAGGAGATGGGAATCTCCTGAATGGATAGCTTGCTTGTTTGGAATGTCCAAGGGGTCAATTGCTTAGCAAAGCATCTTGAGGTAAAAAAGACCATCAATAGAAGATCCCTTGGATTGATAAGTCGCAGACTAAAGTAAAGGCAAAAAATATGAGTAATTTGTATCAAAAGCTCTTTTCAGGTTGGTGCTTTATGCTGTGCATGTAATATGTTATGTTTTGATGATGAAAATTAATATAATATGTTATAGTATGAAAGTATGTAATAGTTGAAACAGATGCATGAAGAAATGAATTCATAAATGAAGACTTTGAGAAAAACAAGAATCAAGAATGAACTCCAAGTTTATATGTTCCTTAGAATAGTTACTTTATATACAAATGTAATATGCTTGAACTAAGTGACATGCTATGTGCTATATATAGAAATATAAAATTAGTGTAATTATTATCTTCTTAGAGTTAAAGAAATATATAATTGTATTAATATTATATGTCTATATAAAAAGGATATTAGTTTTTGAAATAAGATAAAAGATTTTCATAAAAAATGTTTTAGAAAAGAATTTTATAAAAAACGTGTTTTTAGAAAAGAATTTTATAGAAACGTGTTTTATGAAAAGAATTTTATAAAAACGTGTTTTAGAAAAGAATTTCAGAAAAACGTGTTTTAAGAAAACAAGTAAAATAGTTTTCTAAAAAGATTTGGAAAATAATTTTGATAAAAACATAATTTGAGTTGAAAAGAAAATCTAATATGGAAAACTTATCTTTTTGAGATTAAAGATAAAGATGGAAAAAGATAAAGTTTGTTTTTCTAAAAAGAGAGTTTTATCCCTTAATTTAAGGATTAAAAGATAAAGATATTTTTGATGGATTTTTGTCCAAACCAAGTCCTATAAAATGGTTTTATAATTCACTTTTAGATCTCACGTTTTCAGAGAGAAAAATCGGAGATATTAAGAGCTGAAAACAATTTCCTTACGCACAGAGTATAGCACTGTTTGAGTCAGATTCAAGTAACTATTCAACGATTGTAATTGTCCTCGAAATTGCTTGACTAAGAAGCACACAATTGAGGATCGTTTTCTTTCTGTAATTTCACCATTATAGAGAGTATCAACACTTAGAGTTAAGTGTTGGGGTCACTACTAGAGTTAGTCGTGAGGGAAGTCTTATTGTATCAAGAGGTTGATATTTTAGGATTTAAAGAAATAAAAGAGTTTTTGTTTCTTGTGGACGTAGATCTCAGAGGTGAGATTGAACCACATTATATTCTATGTTTGTGCATCAAATTCCACATAATTTAAGTTTTAGTTTTCGCAAAAACTCAAATCAGAGATTTACGATTAGTTCGCACAGTGCTGACACTGTGCAATAACAAAGGTTTTGCGAAAATCGATCAAATTTCGTCACTCAATTCAACCCCCCCTTCTTGAGTGTCACCTTGTGTTCCAACAAGTGGTATCAGAGCAGGCTTTTCTCATAAGACTAATATCTAGAGAATAGAAATCATGAACACGCAAGATGACTATCGTGACAGGCACTCCAAGTGTCCTACTTTCAACGGAAAGGATTACGGATGGTGGAAGACTAGGATGAGGATTTACATTCAAGGTTCTGACTTTGAATGCTGGAGAATCATAAAGAATGGACCTATTCCTATTCAAGTCAAAATACTGAAGGAAATCTGATCGACAAGGATGAAGATGATTACAACTCTGTTGACTATGGAAAAGCTGAAAAGAATTACAAAGCTATGAGTATTCTCCAATCTGGAATTGGACCTGATGAATATTCGAGAATCTCGGCATGTACTACTACTAAGGAAATTCGGGACACACTAGAGTTGGCCCATGAAGGTACGAATGAGGTAAAACAATGTAGAATAGATTTACTTGTCCAACAATATGAATTGTTTGTTATGAATAAGGACGAATCTATTAAAGAGACGTTCACTAGATTTACACTAATCACTAATGAATTACGTTCTCTAGGGAAAACATATACTTTTGAAGATTTAGTGAGAAAGGTGTTAAGAAGTTTAACAAATCGATGGCTCCCAAAAATAACCGCTATTCAAGAAGCTAAAGATTTGACTAAACTCTCACTAGAACAACTTATTGGTCTTTAATGACTCATGAACTTTCTTAGATTCTAAAACTAATGAACCAAAAAGTAAAGGTATAGCCTTGAGAACTGAATTGGAAATTGAAAATAGTGATAGTGATGATGATATTGATTTTCTTACAAGGAGATTTAAAAAATTTCTCAAAAAGAACAAAAACAACAATCCTAGCAAAGATGAAAATTTCAAAGGTAAGAGCACTACCTCTAACCTAAGAAAAGTGCTACTAATCTGGTTGTTTCAAGTGTGGTGAGTTGATCAAGGATTAAAGAAGCCTCTATGGGATGATGAAAAGCCTAAAGAAAACAGAGCATCGAAGAAAGAGTTCAAGAAAGCATGATTGCGGCAGTTGGGGAGATTCGGATTCTGACGAAGATCAGAGCGTGGCAAGTGCCACGAGGCCAAACTGGTCTGAATGCTGTACAGAAAACACTGAAGACGCACTGTGCAAGGACGACTCACATCTATGCTTAATGGCTAAAAGTTCGAACCCTCTGAAGATGTAGAAGACAGTGAGGTAAGCCTAACTTCCTTAAAACCTTCAATTCATCTTCTTTCAAAAAGTCAACTTGTCACTCTACTTGGTAACGTAATTGATGATTGTCAAAACATGAATGATAATTTTGATATCATGAAAAAGGAAATAAAAAATTTGACCAAGCTAAAGGTTGGATTAGAGTTGGAGTAAAAGGATTTATTGAAAGAAAATAAAACACTGTTGAAAAGGATTGATGAGCAAGATATTGAGATACACATACTAAAACACGAAAAAACAACCCTGGCTGATGACATAAAAATCGACAGTGCCATCCACTGTTTTTGAAACTGAAAAAACGTGTCTTGAAAAACAGATTGAAACACTAAATCACGAAGTTGCTGAACTTAAAAATTCAAGACAGAATCTAGATTGTTCCACTAATGCTGCCTAGTGATGCTAAGTTAAGAGAAGATCTTGAAAAGTTAAAAGAGACTTAGAGATTTCCAGAAAAAGAAGTAGTGATCTAAATACCTCAGTCAATTCTTAGAATCACAACTTTCATTGCTCGTAAGATGCATGAAAATGGACTAATGGAATGAATGCTCTAAATACTTAACTAGCACCACAAACAACATGAACAAAACTGGATTAGGATACACTGATCGCCGCACAGTGCCAGGCTCTGTGCAGGACCTACGAGAGAGACTTCCGAAAGAGAAAATACGTGGGCCTTCCTGAATATCTAATTTGCAATTTTTGTGGAAATAATGGTCACCTAATTGACGACTGCAACAAAAAGAAAAATCGAATTTCAAAGAATATCAAACATGTTACTCAAATATGGGTTAGGAAAGACATACTGATGCTCACGTAAGAAAAAGGGACCCAACAAATATGGGTTCCTAAAACTAACAAGTGATTCTTTGTGCAGGAAAGTGAGAGAAGCACCTATAGTACTCGACAATGGTTGCTCAAGACACATGACTAGTGATAAATCTCAATTCCTCTCACTAGTAGCCTACCATGGAGGTGTGTGATTATTTGGCAATAGCAAAAAGGGATAAATTGATATTTGAAACGTCGGCAAATCTTTAACACACTCCATAGAGAATGTGGTGGTGGTAAGTGGTTTGATAAGTAATTGTGTGATCAAGGTAATTATGTTGAATGTCATGCATGAACCTTTTACAAGATAACTCGTGGCTTTGGGATTAATTTCTGGAAATTAGTTGAGTATTATGCCTATTGTCCTCCTTTAAATATGTTAATTAGAGTGTTATTGATGCATGTCTTGGTGAAGCTTTGTGAGTAAAGGTCCACTTGATATAAAAGGACTCGTAATGGTCTAATGATGTTGTCCTAATGTCATGATCCTAAGTTGCCGAACTAATAAGCTATATGATCCTAAGTTGCCGAATTTTTGAGCTATGAAATGCAAATTCTTTCTCCTATAGCAAGCTTGATCTTTAGCCCAATATTCTGATTTTTATTCATGAAATTGACATTTGTGCCTCATTATTTTTTCTTTCATATGTCCCACCTTATCTTCATTTCCTCTATTATTCCTTCTTTTCTTCACATATTCATCCAAAGTTCAACAAGTGTTTTTAATCTTGATTCATGGTATATGAAGCATAGACATATTAATAAGATAGTGAAAGGAGAAGACGCATTAGTTAAGGGGAAACATGAAAAGGTTGGAAGAAACACTAATGCTTGAAATAAAGAATAAAAGTATTGTTTCATACTGTGCGGGGCACAGTGCCATGAGATGTATCTAGAAGAAAATGAGGTTCGAATTAACTTATTTCACCTTTGATATCTTATTGATTAACTCTAGTATTATTGTATGGTCTGACTCTCTTTAAAAAAAAAAAAAAAAGAAGAAGAGAAGAAAGGAAAAGAAGAGAGTAAGACACTTGTGTTAGATAAATCTTAGAGTTCAATTCATAGATGGAAAAAATATTATCAAAGTTTTGAAGATCATCATTTTGGATTCCAATATATCCGAAGATTAGTTATATTTGAAAGGAAATAGATTGTTCAGTGGCACACACAGTGCCACAGTGAAGAAAGTCTTATGATGTTTATTTGCGGAATATGAAAAAGGGTTTAGGCACTTGTTGAGCCAATTGCCATTTCAAATATATAAGCTTGCTTTACCTATCTCCATCTTACATTCTTAGCTTTTAACCATGATCCTTCATGATTATTTCTTACTTCATAAATTCGGATTGTGAGTTGGATTATATTTTTGCTTAGTGACTTCGGATTGTGAGTTGGATTATGACATAGCACCAGCATCCTTAGTATTTATTGCTTGAGCTACTTGAAGTATTTTAGTGACTATATCTCACTTTGACTCGCTAAACATGTTGATGCTATCCTTTTTGATAATGTCAAAAGGGGGAAGATGGGTATAATACTTAGACTATTGAATGAAATTATCTTGGTTACCAAGTTACTTGTGAAAAAGTACGTGAATGATATTATGTTACTTTCCAAATGATATTATGTTACTTTCCCTAATGTGATTAATGATGCATACTTTGAGGGGGAACAAGTGATTATTCAACAATATAATATTTATGGTTTGTCATCATCAAAAAGGGGGAATTTGTTGTGCATGTAATATGTTATGTTTTGATGATGAAAATTAATATAATATGTTATAGTATGAAAGTATGTAATAGTTGAAACAGATGCATGAAGAAATGAATTCATAAATGAAGACTTTGAGAAAAACAAGAATCAAGAATGAAGTCCAAGTTTATATGTTCCTTAGAATAGTTACTTTATATACAAATGTAATATGCTTGAACTAAGTGACATGCTATGTGCTAAACATAGAAATATAAAATTAGTATAATTATTATTTTCTTAGAGTTAAGGAAATAAATAATTGTATTAATATATATGTCTATATAAAAAGGAAATTAGTTTTTGAAATAAGATAAAAGATTTTCATAAAAAAATGTTTTAGAAAAGAATTTTATAAAAAACGTGTTTTTAGAAAAGAATTTTATACAAACGTGTTTTATGAAAAGAATTTTATAAAAACGTGATTTAGAAAAGAATTTCAGAAAAACGTGTTTTAAGAAAACAAGTAAAATAGTTTTCTAAAAAGATTTGGAAAATACTTTTTGATAAAAACATAATTTGAGTTAAAAAGAAAATCTAATATGGAAAACTTATCTTTTTGAGATTAAAGATAAAGATGGAAAAAGATAAAGTTTGTTTTTCGAAAAAGAGAGTTTTATCCCTTAATTTAAGAATTAAAAAATAAAGATATTTTTGAAGGATTTTCGTTCAAACCAAGTCCTATAAAAGGGTTTTATAATCCACTTTTAGATCTCACGTTTTCAGAGAGAAAAATCGGAGATATTAAGAGCTGAAAACAATTTCCTTACGCACAAAGTATAGCACTGTTTGAGTCAGATTCAAGTAACTATTCAACGATTGTAATTGTCCTCGAAATTGCTTGACTAAAAAGCACACAATTGAGGATCGTTTTCTTTCTGTAATTTCACCATTATAGAGAGTGTCAACACTTAGAGTTAAGTGTTGGGGGTCACTACTAGAGTTAGTAGTGAGGGAAATCTTATTGTATCAAGAGGTGGATATTTTAGGATTTAAAGAAATAAAAGAGTTTTTGTTTCTTGTGGACGTAGATCTCAGAGGTGAGATTGAACCATGTTATATTCTGTGTTTGTGCATCAAATTCCACATAATTTAAGTTTTAGTTTTCGCAAAAACTCAAATCAGAGATTTACGATTAGTTCGCACAGTGGCTAGCACTGTGCAATAACAAAGGTTTTGCAGGAATCGATCAAATTTCGTCACTCAATTCAACCCCCCTTCTTGAGTATCACCTTGTGTTCCAACACTTTAGTTCTAATTCATCCTACCATCCTGGTAGCAGGATTACTATTGCTTGGAATCCTTTAAGTTTCCAAGTTAACATCAAGTGGATTAGCTCCCATCTAATTCATTGTTATGTTAACCCTCAGAGAATTTGGGATGGCTTCTATTTCATTATATTTTATGCTTTCAGTAATGCAGGGGAAAGAGAAGTTTTATGGGAGGATATTAGGAGGCTTGCCGTGAATAATCTTCCCTAAATTGTTGATAAGTGTGTTTCTAACGCACTTTATGGACTACTTTAGCTCATTTTGATCCTCAATCTCCCCTCTTTCTTCTCCCTTTCCCCTTCTATTTCATTCACTTGATCATTCTTGATCATAGTGACACTTTGCTAGATTTTCAGTCATTTTTTATCGAATTTCTAGTACATTTGCTTTTACCCACTTTTGCCATGTTCTTAATATAGGTGGAACTACGTAAGATGGCTACGAGTTGAAGAGTTGACAAAGAAAGAAATGAAAATAGAGCACACATTGAGAAATATTGCGCTTGCACCATGCCCCATGTCCACTTGTACAAAGGAGCACATTGCACAATAGAATCTTGTTTAGGGGACTTAAAATGGACATAACTTTAGAACCACAAATCGGATGAAGGTAATTCTAGTTGGAGGTGAAGCTTGCTCTATGAAAGGCTAAATTCCTCTTTAGAGTAGGGCGCCTTACCCTTATCAAGTCAACCATGAATACAATTACTTCATATTATGTGCAGGCTTGTCAAAATCTGCAATAACTTCCTTTAGGGAGAAAGCCAGGGTAAGAATAAGATCCACCTTGAAGCCCAACATCACACTTTTCTGCCAAAATCTCAAGGGGGCAAGGGATCCGTAGTCATGTCGACCTCAATATGGCTCTCATGGCTAAACTAGGGTAGAAATTGTTATATTGGGAGTCCATCCTGGCTAAGGAGTGTATGACTTCTAAGTATGTTGGGGAGAGCTTTTAATACTTCCTTTAAAATGTGTCTTTCTTGTGGAAGGATATAGGAAAAGGGGCTAGCCTTCTCAGGATAAGATTGGCTTGGAAAGTGGGCTCGGGGGAAAAGATTAATTTCCGGAAAGATAATTGGCTAGGCATAGGCCTAATTCGTGACTTTGGGTTGGCCCCCTAAGTCTTGAGGAACACTCGACCCTGTTGAAAGATCTCATTTATCACAACCATTGGAACCTATTATTATTAGGATCTCGATTCCCCTCCCTCAATTCATTAAATATAGAATCCTAGTTATCCCTATTCTTTTCCATGCCTAGGACCATTTATCCTCTACCTTTGCAGCTCAAGGAAAGTTCTATCTCGCTCTTTCTTAGAACCAAATCACTAGGAACCGCTCGTCTTAAACCAGTATCGAGTGGCTGTGGAAGCCCATCCTACCAAAATTAAAATTCTTCATGTGGCTCATATGATATCCATCCTAGAGCCCTCCTTTCTCAAAGGCAGATAATTGCAAGTCCTATCTGTCCTAACTCTCGTGAAACCACCCTGCATACTCTTAGAGGTTGTCCCCATGCATGTCAGATTTAGACCCTAATTAATCCCCCACGCCTTTTGGGATGTTGATTCTCCCATGAATGGCTGGAGAACATCAGGACAAACACCAATTGTTTTCGAGGCCTCGCTTGGGAAATGTTATTCCCTCTTGTGTATTTCGAGTTCTGGAAAAAAATAATTAAATTGTGTTTGAAGACAAACCTTATACCCTTCCTCACATAACCCTTAATAGTGTCATCACTCTAACGTCGAAATTTAATGCGTACTAAGCCCAACCTATTGCCCCCACGCCCATCACTCCGTCAAGGCCTCGTTACCCGAATAAATTTATCCATGTAAATGTTGATGCCTCATTTATTAACATCGAAATTAAGGCTAGTATTGCAGGAGTTTTTAGAACAGACCCGGGATAGTGGATCATGGGAGTGCAATCTACTTGTTATTCCCTTGATCCATATCACACAAAACTACTGGTGATTCGCCAAGGAATGCAGCAGGCAAGTCGAAGGAATTGGGACCATATAGTCCTCAAATCAGATTGCCAAAAGGTCGTCCAAATCAATAATATGGAACTCCAGTTTGATGATATGTATAGTGATATCATTTATCAATGCAAGGAGCTTCGCCTTTACTTTCAGGAGATGAAGTTTGTGTTTGTATGAAGGGATGATAACCAAGTGGAAGACAAGATGGATAAGGAATATAGTAATAGTTCAGAAAACATTGATTTAATTAAGAATTTTCCCCATCCCCCTAACTGCAACAACTTGCTACTTACGGATTGCAATTGGCGTTTTGCCATAACTTCTTTATTTATGTATTCCTTATTTCACCAAAAAAAAATAATATCATACATGCAACATACTACTTCCTTAAAGTTCCTCAAATTTGAGAATACATTACTCTTCCGGAATGAGTCTAACGTGAGTGTCAACTACTACTAATCATCAACAATATAAAATTACATCAGTTGATTTTACTATATTATCCTAACTGTAAAGTCTATATATTCTTTTAAGATTTATTATTTTGTTAATTAAAGATCACATAAAAATTCCATCCCTTCATTCTTCCAAGCTACAGATATGCAAATATTGTTTCTCTAACTCCATTCGTAAACTAGAAATTCCATCTTATTCTATTTACTTGAAAAATAAGATTTTAAGAAAAGTTGAGGCTCTTCCATCTATTCCCTGTCTTTTCTTATAAAACATAATTCAAACTTTCATTCCTTAATCTCCATTTTTCTTTCTATTTGAGTCCCACATCCATATTTGGTAAAATATCTGCTCCCGAATGGTTATCATTCTTCAAGAACAAAAGAGGACAATGAATGATAATTCCAATATATTGCATACCCTTATTTTCCTTGACTATTCTTTGAAGTTGATTATGGGTAATTGAATCTAAAAGTTGAGTGAAAAAAACACGCAATCTAAAGAAAAGCACGGATCCCAATGAATTAGTTATAGGATACTCATGATATTATTTAGAGGATACCCAAGATGAGTGAACGGGAAAGATTATTGGTTAAATATAAAATTTATTCTCGAATATGCATTGGTAGCAGAGTTGATTGATTAAATATGAAATTTATTCACAAATATAGTCAATACCGTAGGGTTGAATTCACAAAAAGCAATTCAATGACGTCAAATTGGTTATTAATTATCTATATAAATTACTTAGATATATAATAATTTCTAATTGTACAATTAGAATATCAAGTTGATCGAGAATCAATGGTTCAACTTTCATGTTTCTAGCGATTACCAGTGATCAACATTTTTTGTGAATGTTCAACTTTCCCATACCCAGATAATGACAAAGTAATCGAAACGATGATTAACAACTTACAAGTAACCTGTTTTTACCAAATTTCAGGTGAAAATCATTTACAGGTCATTACAAATTCGGGTAGGGTTCTGACAGATCTCGGTGGGCTCAGCACAAACCTGCACAAGAGAAGAGTATGACCACACACAAGCCCAATGGGGTTCCATCCTAAAACCATATGGTGATAGGTGGAGTAACCTATTAGCTTATATATTAGTCATATACTTTCAATTCTTCCAATGTGTGACACATGTGGATTAGACTCTCAACACTCCCCCTCACATGTGTGCCACCTTTAAACTTGCAATTGGATAGGTCACATACACCTCCTTGGCCCTACTTGGGCTTCCAAACATGAGGTCAACAAGCCCCTACTTGGGGCGCCCCTACTTGGGACACAATTCTGTTGGGCAATGTGCTCCAAACAGATCAAACCTTCCATCTTGCATTCAATGGGCCACATACCCTGGCCCGGGATCTTCCACTCTGATACCATGACAGATCTCGGTGGGCTCAGCACAAGCCCACACAAGAGAAGAGTATGACCACATACAAGCCCAATGGGGTTCCATCCTAAAACCATACGGTGATAGGTGGAGTAACCCATTAACTTATATATTAGTCATATACTTTCAATTCTTCCAATATGGGACACATGTGGATTACACTGTTAACAGGTTCTTAGATCATTTTTTAACAGCTCTATTCCAAGCCATGAAGGGTCCCTAAAGCTTGTTCATGCCCTAGTCCTTTTAACTTCATATTTTCTTCTTTTATATATATTCAGTATAATAATATTCTACACTAAGTGATTGCAACTTTTATAAAGACCTTTTTTCGTAAAAACTGCAACAAATGTCATTTCTAACAAATTTTTCAAAAATAATGTTACTTATTAAGATGTTTCTTCGTTCTTCTCTCTATAAATATATTCGTGATACCAAAATATTATATAAATACCATCCAAATTATTGTATGAATGGACGTATAATAATTTATTATACAATTTAGGTAACATTTTAAATCATAAATGGGTCACTTATATAAAAGTGACCCTTTTAAGGTAAAAAATTATATGTCAGACGAGGATAACTATTTTGCTGCAAATAGATTACTTTTACGTATAAAGTTACTTATTTAAGGTTAAAAGTTACCTTTATCTTTAAGGAATTTCTAGTGACTTGAAAAATGATTTATTTTGACTTGAAAGTGATATTTTGCTTAAAATGAACTGGTATGACAATAAATATATTGCATACTTAATGTACTTAATATTTATTGTTACTACTAAAATTAATAATTAAAGTTATTGACGATCAAATAAAAAAATCGAGTAATTGCAATTATTCTAGATTGAGCATTGGAACACTTACTTTATCATAAAAATGACTCCATAGTGAGTTACCATGTCTTTCTTGTGCTAGACCAAGAATCAAGATCAAACATATAAATTCATCATGAAACTGGCAACACTTTGTTCATAGTTCAAGAAAGAACAATGAAATCAATATGCGACATGTGTCCTCTGTCACTCTCACATGTTAGCAAAAAAAAATACATGCATCACATCTAACAAGTCACCCTCAGTCCTATACAAATGTGGCATTAAAAACAAAAAGTACCAACAACCCACAAACTTTTGATCAATCCAATAGAGCATTTACATCTCAGTCACTACTTAAAAGAAAGCAGATAGACAAACATCCTACATACTTAAGTCCTAACACTTGACACCAAAACAGAACGAAAAAACAGGGGAATTATTGACAGAGAAACTATGGCAAATGAGGGAACTTCACCTAAAATTCCAACCATTCAGCTAAGCCATGGTGGAGTGTCCATGCCGGTACTGGGTCTAGGCATGGCTCCTAACCCGCCGGTGCCCGATGAGGTAACAAAAAATGCCGTAATCGACGCTGTGGAAGTGGGTTACCGGCACTTTGATACAGCCACCATCTACTTTACAGAGAAGGCTCTTGGAGAGGGAATCACTCAAGTGCTTAACTGTGGAATGGTTAAATCAAGAGAGGAGCTTTTCATCACTTCTAAGCTGTGGGTTAGTGATGCACATCCTAATCTTGTTGTTCCTGCACTCAAAACTACCTTAAAGTAAGACATTCCTACTTATACTTTGAAATTTCTTTTTCCTGATTTAGTACTAGAAGTTGATCCATTTAATTATATTCTATAAACTCAAAGAAATTGTAATTGAAATAATTTTATAACTTTGAGATTCATATGCATCAAAACGAATGTTATAATACTTCATAGTTTGGAGCATTTGGTATGGTGGATACCAAAAGTAGACATCTTAATGCAATTCAACTATGATTAAGGCAGAAAATTCAATATCAGGAAGTCGATCATTCGATCTAATCCATATGTAAATATCGCTGTGATCAGGAAAATGTGAGAGGATGTAAATTTACGCTCGTATATAAGATGAACGGTTCAATCTTATGTTTTTTGGTAGTAGACTTTTAATAGCTGTGGTAATACTGCTTTCTAGTGGCGGACTGGTGCCTGGTGGACTGGTGGTACAGTTTTTTGTGGTAGTTATTTACTTTATAGTAGTAGTTTTTTTGGGGATCACCTCAGAAGGTTATCAAATCACATTCTGTCATTCTTGATTTTACAATTTGAAGTACATAGAAGTTTTAAGATTTCATATATGTTAAATTCCCTTCATGATGTTGCATGTATAGGAACATGAAGCTGGAGTACTTGGATCTATACCTTATACATTGGGCTGTAAGCGCAAAGCCAGGGCCACCAGTCTATCCCATTAAGCAGGAAGACTTCCTTCCTTTCGACCTCAAGGGTGTGTGGACTGCCATGGAAGAGTGCCAAAGACTTGGGCTCGCCAAAGCCATCGGCGTTAGCAACTTCACGCAGAAGAAGCTTCAACAGCTCTTGACCATTGCAACCATACCACCCGCAGTCAACCAGGTTAGTCCTCAATGTATGATGCACCTTACTAAAATTGAGTTTTCTTACTTGGTTTTGTCTAAAATTTAAGCTTCTCTTTAGCGGATACTGAACAAATACTTGTTTGATTTAGTATAGTGTATATAACTTGTTAATCATAGCCTTGGTTTATGACCTTCTAAGACTATTTTTGTGCTCTTAATCTTTTTTTGAGTCCTTTAAGATTGAGATTTATAAAACTTGGAGAGGTACCTTTATAAGTAGTACTTAACAAAGTTCTCTTGACAAAATTTGGAAAGGTGGAGGTTAACCCTACATGGCAACAAAAGGAGCTGATAAATTTCTGCAAGTCGAAACATATTCTAGTAACAGCATACTCGCCGTTGGGTGGCCCTCTTGGCGGGCATAATGGAGTCATGGAGTCCAACATTCTCAAGGAGATAGCAAAGGCTAAAGGAAAGACAGTTGCCCAGGTTCTTTTCTTCACACTATTGCACTTGAGTTATGTTTGGTTGGACTGAATATGTTCTCAACGGAAAACACAATTGTAATTTAGTTTTCCTTTAACCGACTCCTTACAAGAAAATTTAGAGAGAAAGGGAAAAATGAAAATAGAGGGAACAAGATAAATTGGAGAAGAGAAAGGGAAAGGCATTGAATCAAAAGGAATATGTGCATTCCTTCCTTCTGAAAGGATAATGATTCCGATTCTGGGAGGACTATTTTCCGGCTTTTTGAGAAAAATGTTTCCATCCCAACAAAGTATCATCTTATTTAGTCCTGAATTTTAGATTAGTAGGATGTTTATCCATTATATAGTATGCATTATTTGTTTAGGTTGCTTTGAGGTGGGGATATGAGCAAGGCATTGCAGTTGTGGTGAAGAGCTTCAACAAAGACAGGATGAAACAGAACCTCGGAATTTTCGACTGGGAACTAACTTCAGACGAGCACGAGAAGATACGTAGTATCCCACAAGGCAGAACATGCGATGGATCGGATTACACTTCACCGTTAGGCCCTATATGTACAATTGAAGAGCTTTGGGATGGAGAGATATAAACTGTCCTATTCCAGTTTCTGATATGCAACCTATATCAGGTCCATTATGAAGAGTAGTATTTTATTTGGGGCTGTTTAAACCTATGATCAGATTACGAATAGATTTTATTTTGCTGTAGTCCTGCGTCTGTGAGGACCAACAAGTTGCTTCAAGAACATATGTTATAATACAGTAATAAAGAAGCAAAGCGTGGATTATGCAATAGGGTGCACAATGCTCATCAAAAAGAACATATCATTTATATTAAAGAACACGAACTTTTTTTAACAACTTTTCTACTTTATAAAAGAACACACGACGTGTAAATTTATATTTATAAAACAACAAAGGCTATAATCAAAAGATTATATTGTAAATGAACATCTGCACTTAAGGTAAAAGAACATATACCTTTTTAATTCAAATTTGATTGTCAAGTGTCCAAGCCCTGATCTGATTGTCGGGGATCATAAACAGATCAATGGCATATAAAGAAATCAAGCAATGTAGCTAGTCATTTCAAATACAATAACATAAGAAGATTAAAGATGGACTGTGATTCAATCTTCCACAATCCAGAACTATAAGATACTATTTCAGTTTTAATCCTGTGACTGGAAAAACCTAACCAATCTTTGGGATACAGATTGCTGACTCTCGGTCAATTGCAACGAGTCCTCATCACCATTATAATCATCATCATTTTCAAAGACAAGATGAATTCCCCACTTCAACAGCTCAATGCCAGGGATAGTCCCATATCTCAACCCCACCTGTATTATATCACCATCTCTTAATAAAGATGATAAAGGATGATATTCTTTGAATCTACACAAGTAAAATTGTTCTTCTCGTGTGCACGGAATTCCCATTAAAATCAATGTAGTGTAGAAGATGCTTTCATCCAGTCTGACAATGCTAGCCTGAATATCAACGATGCTAGGTAGTTGAGCTCGCATGTCATCTAGTACCTGGATGTCAACTGAGACAACAACGGAAACAAGTACACTTTTGATAGCGAGGTTTGGATGAGCTGTGAAATTCACTGCTTTTTGAGAAAACCACCCAGGAATTTCACTCCCAGGAATACTCAAATTGTTCAAATTCCTCAAAGCAACCTGCAGAGAAATTTTTCTAATTGGTAAATTATCCAACTTTTTCAATATCATTATTAGTTTTCAGTTTTTAATACTTTTGAAGATTAAGTTGAGTGTTCATATTTTCGCTCAAATTTTAAGAACACCTCTTAGTTCTTCTTTGACTCGAAAATCAAATATGGGAAACTCAGGGCTTATTCAGTATCATTTTAAGTATTGAGTTTTCAGATCACCCCAAGAAATATAGTTTCCAGTCATAGATTGTTGAGTATAAACAAAGAATGCTGCTTCTTTTTTATTTAAACTTAACATGACTATGACTAGTGAAATCTACCTCAAAATCAAAAACTGAAAACTCACAGTGATACTTCACAGCCCCCAACGAGGATACCAAACTTTGCCTACTAATATGCAACTCTTTAAAAAAACAGAGAGTGGTCAAAGTACCTTGCTTAGTCTTCTCCTGACTTTTGATGGTCTTGCATTACAGCCACCCATAAACAACCTTCTCAAAGACTTTAAGCATTCAAGACCCGGCACATCCTTGATCTGGTTGCAGTTTGCAAGTTCTAACTCTTCCAACCTTTCAAGCTTTGAAAGGTTGTATATACTTTCAAGTGAATAACAATCTGCAGCATCTAGCTCCACTAAAGTTGAAGGAAGTTGAGGCAGAAACCTCAGCTTTTCGCAATGACGCAACTTTAGCTGTGTTAGAACAGATAGACCCTCTAAAGTGGAAGGGAGTTTGTGGAAACTATTGTATCCAAGATCCAAAGTCTCCATCTTAGACAACTCAACAAAATCATCACGTATTTGACCAGAAACTCCACATGCCCGAGCACTAAATTCTTCCAAATTAGATAGCTTACAAAATGAATTAGGAAGCGCGCTAAGCTTGGGGAGGTCATTGCTAGACTTCTTCAGTTTCAATGTCCTCAACTCATCAAGTGAACCAAAGCTTTCAGGTAAGCACGTGACAGCAGTGTCCTCCATCATAAGTATACGCAAAGACTTCAATCTTCCTATGTCATTTGGCAGGCTGCTTAGCTTTCGGCACTTGTTCAAGTTTAACCATGTAAGATTTTCCAACTCCACTATCGACTTTGGCAGTTGTGTTATGGCAGCACCTTCAACAGATAGAATGATAAGATTTGAAATCTTACCCACTAAATCTGGTAGTTTTTCAAGTAAAGTGCAATTAGACATTCGAAGTTTCTCCAAGAGCTTCAAGGAACATATCTCGTCTGGTAGTATTTTTATGTCCGTGTTATTTAACTCAAGCTCAATAATGGAAGCTAACCCTCCTACTGAGACGGGCATATTAAGAAGAGAACGACATCCCCCAAGTAATAAGACTCTAAGAGACTTCAGTGAGCAGATAGATGCTGGAAATTGCTTGATTGAACTGGTATTAAGGTAAAGCTCCGTCAAGGATTTGAGGTTTCCAATAGAATCGGGAAGGGCAATAAGTTTGTGACAGTGCATTAAATTTAGTTTTTCGAGGTGTGTCAAAGATCCAACAGAAGATGGTATATTATCTAGTGCAGTAGCAGATAAAATAAGCTCTTTCAAAGAAAGTAGAGACCCTATGCATTCAGGTAGGCTTGTTAACAGAGGACAACCATTTAGACTGAGCATTTCAAGCTGTGTAAGGCTAAATAGATATTCAGGCAGCTTAGTTATTGCTGTTCTATCGAGAAACAATTGGTTCAAGGAAGTCATGCTTCGAACATCTTGAGGTAGTTCTCTGAATTTTGAGCAATCGGATAAAATCAACTCCTTTAGACTTTTCATACCTGATACATCTCTTGGAAAATCAAGCAAGTTTGAGCAACCTTGTAGGTTTAAGCGAACAAGAGAGCTCATATTTCCAATTGATGGATGAATCTTAGTCAGTCCTACACAATACTCGAGTGTAAGCTTTTTCAAGTGTTTATGGCCAGACATGTCAGGAAGAGCAGTTAGTCTAGGGCAGTAAGAGAGGTCTACCACCACCAAGTTCCCAACCACCTGCAAGCCAAAATGTTTGCACATTCATAATCTGAATAAGGAAATATTGTTTGTTTGAACTTCACATGAATAATCCCAACTATCGTCTCAAAATTTTCCCCACTATGGTTGATTTCATCTACAATGAATGCATTCCCAAAGTGATCACATGACTTGAAAAAAACTGATTTTGGAGGTCAATGATGATGCGTCAAAATCTAGTTGAAGGAAATTTTTTGAATTAAAGAACAAAGCAAAATAAGAAAATAAAAAAATAACAAAGCAAGTTATCGATCACTGAGTATAATTTTGAGAGGGCCATGCTTATAATTGGAATTTTGTCCTAGACTAATCAAAAATTGGGATCATGATGGGAAGAAGCAGAAGAGTGTTCATACATAAAATATTCTTGTGAATCTCTTTTTTCTTTTTATAGTTACCACTTCTAAAATCAGGTAGCAAAAAAGATGGCATGTGAAAAGTTTGTCAAAGAAGCTATATGTCAAAGTAACAAGCATCAGCTTACTAAAATGGCCAAGTTATTTGAGTTACATTACCTTGTTGAAACCCCAACAGGAATAATCTGAGCTCCACAAACGATCAATATTACTTCTTGAGAGATCAAGCACACGAAGTTCTTCTGGTATATTAAATGGACGAATCTTTTGAGGACATCCTTTCCATTGCAACCACCTTAGCTCTGAAGGCATACATCTGAAATCTCCTTGCAGTTTTGCATAATTCATTTGAAGTAGTTTTAGCTGCACCATATTCTCAAAATATCTTGCATGAAGAATGGAATTATCATCCTTCTCAGTTTTGTGCCATGAAGTAAGTAGTCCCTTGAACATTTTTGCCAAGTACCTGATGAAAGTAGTCATACTAGGATGCCTTCTGAAGTGGTACCAATAAATCATTTCGTCAGTAAAATCTTGAGGCTTTTTGATGTCCAGAATCATCCCTCTTACATCTTCTCTTGCCTATGATACATTATGCAATCAAGTTGAAGATAACATTCATGGATTTGACTTCATTGAATAAACCATCAAGATTGAAGACACAATGATTGAGAGAAGGAAATAACTACGCTCTTTTCTTAATTACATTATTGAAGATAGCATCTGATAAGTAAGTTTTAGTAAAAAAAATTATTTTAATCAGCATAATCCAATTCTAATAAGCAAAAATCAATTTTGAACAATAAAAATTAGTTCATTGTCAGAGAATACCTTTTTATTACGAAAGACACGCATTATATCCTTAGCGTCCCACAACCTCCTCAGCTTCTCAGGATCATCAACTTTCTCTGTGACAATCTGCCTTCCCATGTCCCGAATTTGATCATGCATCCACAATTTACCTTCTATTATCTTCATGAGTGATTTTGTGACAAGATTATCAATAGCTAAGTCGGCTCCTAAGTCACAACCCGCTAGTATATCCACTACATCCTCTCTATCCATGTTCATTTGAAGCAACAAACATGAGATGTCAAGGAATACAATTTTCTCTTGGTGATCTAGACTATCATAGCTAAATTTTAGTACGTCTTGAATACTAGGTGGTCGAGTGACTCCAAATTTAGAGATCGCGTCCTCCCAGACCTTTATTGTCTTCTTAACTAAAGATGAACCAAACACTTCCAATGCCAGAGGAAGTCCACCTGTTAGAGACACAATTTTTTTTGAAACATCCCTAAACTCATTTGTAGGTTCTCTTCTTCCTAAAGCATGTATGCTAAACAATTCTAATGCTTCGGATTCATCCAGTTTCTGGGCTTCATACAGCTCATCGTTACACGCAGAATGAAGTAACGCGTCTACATTCCTACTTGTAACAATTATCATGCTCCCTTCTTTGAACCATTCTCTGACAATGCCGAGATTTTCAAGCTGTCCTGCCTCAAAGACATCGTCTATCACCACTAAAACTCGAGTCTCTTCAACAAATCTCTTGATGGCTTTTTTGCCTTCATCCACTTGTTTCACCACCAATTGTACTTTCCCTAAGGAAAGATCTTTTAGAAGTTCTTCCTGAACAGTTAAAAAGCCTTCTTCAGTAGCTATTTTCTCTCTGACATTAGAAATGAAACAGCGGTTTTTAAACTTAACAGCCAGCTTATTGTACACAGCTTTGGCTAAGGTTGTCTTGCCTATTCCTGGAGTTCCATGGATACCCAGAAAACGAGCACCTTGAGCCTGAAGATTCAATTTTCCCACCACTTTATCTACACGAGAATCCAGACCAACTGCAAGCTTCACTACATATTCTGGAGTGTTCTTTAACTCATTCCAGACTTGTGTGACTATGCGTCGTATAACTTCTTTAGCTTCATCACTGTCATTGTATATGAATTGAGCCATGTTAGAAGCATACCCATGTATTGCTTGAAGAACATTATTGATTCTAATATAATTTGCCAACAGAAAAGTTGATTCTATTACACTAAAATTAAAATGAAAGGGAAAATTGACATAAATATTCCTTTTGCAGTTAAGTTACGCGGTCTTCTTTAAATAGTCCCACCTTTGGATAGTCTCAAGCAATGCTGCCTAAGTGCCTATTTGCCCTGATTTCTTAAGATGGGTCTAAGTCATTGATGATCTCTATTTCTAACTATGCAAATGCAAGTAACCAGTCCAACACATAAACGACCATTACCAAACTTCCCTTTTTTCTTATTTCTACTCTCCCTAAGAACCCTACCCCCAGCAGACACAGACAGTGTAATTACACGGACAGAAAACAGATGGCTTTTTATGTCAGTTAACGATTGGGAGGTGTTTGGGCCCACCAAATCCTTCCAAGGAAATCATGCCATGTGGCACCGCCACCTAAGGATCATGGGTCCCACCAGAATCATCCTTTGAAAAGGTATCATCAATCCCCAAAGTGAGCTGTCATGTCCAGCACACCACTTTATAGAAATTCTCACCACTATAAATACCTCTTGTCCCATCAATGCAAAAGTATTGAATTCTTACCTAACTAACTGGAGCTTCTCACTCTAGACTCTCTCTCTACCTCAATCATCAACTGACTTGAGCGTCGGAGGGGCGATCCCGGAACAACCCCCGGGGTAGTTTTTCTGTGTTTTGCAGGTTTCCGGTGAATTGATAACCAGCCCTGCTCGGACTTAAGGACTTGTTCAGCACAGATCATTAACCTTAATTTCTAGACAGAAACAGGAGGTATTTATTGAGGGAAACAACAAACAATCCCACCAACCAGTCACATTTGGTTCACCGAAGGTTCCAGAACATGAGATGACAAGAAGAACCAAACTATAGCCTATAGGTAATGTTATCGTTAGCAGTGGCGGATCTAGGATTTTTATATAGGGTGGGCCGAACTTATTGATTAATTTCTTTAAAAACCACCTGCTCCACCATACCAATTTGCATTACTATCCCAGTTAGGTTACTTATAACTATTTTGGATCATGGGGTGGGCCGAGGCCTGGGTAGGCCACCCCCTAGACCCGCTGTGTTTTCCCCTTAAAAAAAAGGTAATGTTATCGTTAAGGATCTCAACTATGTAATGTTATCATCAACGACCTAAGAGCATTTACCACCATGAACAAAAAATAGTTCATGGGATCAAGAATAACAAAAAATTCACTCCATCATAAACAAGTCGCAAAACATTGTTGGTCATTGATCAACGAATTATTCACATGGTGAACAAAGTAAGTATGTCATGTGAAAAGTAGGCCTCACGATATGGTGGGAGATTTTGTATCAAATGTATTTGTCAAATTAGAATGAATTTGTTTGATAAAAAAACCAATGGTAATATTTTTTTTGAGATTATAAAATGATATCCATCTTGTCATATTTTTTAACACTTTTATAAAAAAAAATTGAAGTAAAATGTAGCAAAGAGAAAATAGATGGACTTTTCTATGTCATGAATGGGATGATTTTGTGAATTTGGGTATGAGTCATGAAATTTTTAAGATGATGAGCTAAAAAGTTGTAGAAGGAGGAGGATAAACATTTATTTCTGTTCATGGTGATGGATGCTCTAAACACCAAAAAGAAAAAAAATTGATCAAAAATTCAAAATAATCTCAACAATTGGCCATGTCTTTAATAATCACAATCATGACTTTAGGTGTTTCTTCCCAAAATACACTTATATGACTAGTAACCGGTTTAATAGGTAACTTTACCCATTATGTTCCAAAGATGAGATTAAAGCTTTAGATTGAAGCTTCAGAACTAACAAGCATGAAAGCACATAGGACAGACGCAATGAAGGTGAAAATCCCAAGCCCTATCATCATTTATGAATGATATACCCTACTACTACAAGGGTGGTTCTCATATGAACTCACTTCTATATATATATATATATATATATATATATATATATATAGGTTTAAGTTCATATGAGAACCACTCTTATGGTGAGAACCGTGAGAACCACTCATTTTCCTCGTTTTACGAAGATTTTCATCATTTCATAACATTTTTGCTCAATTTTTATTTCACTTATTTTATGGTTTTGCTCATTTAACAATTTTGTGCTCATTTATCAATATTTTTGCTCATTTTACTTTTTTCTCATTGAACTTTTTTATGCTCATTTTACGTTTTTCTTCTTTTGTATTTTTCTACATTTTACGTTTTTGATAACTTAATGGTTTATACTCATTTTATGTTTATGCTCATTTGGTACTTTTTTTCTACATTTTAGTAAGTTTTTGCTTATTTTAAGTGGTTCTCACTATAAGAGGGTTCTCAGTGGAACCCAACCCTATATATATATAGGTTTAAGTTCATATGAGAACCATCCTTAGGGTGAGAACCGTGAGAACCACTCATTTTTCCTCATTTTACGAAGATTTTGATCATTTCAGAATATTTTTGCTCATTTTTTGTTTCACTTATTTTATGATTTTGCTCATTTAACAATTTTATGCTCATTTATCAACGTTTTTGTTCATTTTACGTTTTGGTCATTTTACTTTTTTTCTCATCAAACTTTTTTATGCTCATTTTACATTTGTCTTCTTTTACATTTTTGTACATTTTACGTTTTTGATAACTTAATGTTTTCTACTCATTTTATATTTCTGCTCATTTGTTACTTTTTTTTGCTCATTTTAGGAAGTTTTTGCTCATTTTAAGTGGTTCTCACGGTTCTCACCATAAGAGGGTTCTCACTAGAACCCGACCCTATATATATATATATATATTATTATATTATATAATATTATATATATAATATATATATATATATATATATATAAGATCAGGAACTATCATTTACAAAAATCTATTTTAATTTCTATTACATATGGTAATATATGGAGGATATCAAAAAGTATAAATAGGAAAAAAAAATATCACATTTAAGCTGAAGAATAGTTTTTTGAAAAAACAAATTGCAAAGATAATTCTTCCTATTTTAACTTTTAAAACTTTTTTATTTCAAATTATTAGATGCAATTACATAATTAATTTAGCATATATGTTATTTTACATACATTGCATATATGTAAGCCTAATATCATAATATTAAAGAATCTCGAGAATTCAGAACCAACTTTATCCAACAATTGTAATGCAACCAACTAGCTGCTACTGCCGTTGACCTCTGACTACGTTCTCTGATTCTCTCAGAACTTGCAAATTTAAACCGGCGACATCCAAACTCCCAACAAAATTCATACATTTACATAATCATACCACCTTATTTCTTCTTGAAACGATATGATCATACTAAATATTATCATCATAGGCCTGAGGCCACCCTTTCCTGGGTTTCGGGCCCCAATATCTGGCTAGATCAAGTCCAACAAGACCCGCATTTTAGCACGTTTAACTTATAAAGCCAAAAGACCTTATAGCACATAGAGGATCAGTTTTAAGTTCAATGCCAAGATATACAATTTTTGTGTTACAAATAAATTGCATATATATCAGAGTTGTAGAATTTCCAAAATCAAGAATTAAAATCCATGAAAGATGTAAATTTAAGTTGTGAAATCCCCAAAAACTTCATTAAACAGCCATGTTATGTACAATTGTACATCAATGAAAGCTTGACTAACCTGGTAAAACTCTCGTCAGTCGAGTCTGCTTGATCATAAATATAACCAGAAATATTACCGATATTTTCCATTGCCCATCTCCATTTCTTAACTTGAGCTTCACTAAACCTGTTAGAGTCCCCCAACATCTCCTGAAACCCCATACCAAACACCCCTCGCTGCTTCCTCACATCAGACGGGTGAACCTTGTAGAAAACAGGTATAACCCGTTTACGGCACTCGAAGATCCTTGCAAGTTCATCGAGGCACCACCGTGAATCAGCATACCTAGGAGATATGATCGCCACGGCTAAAGCCGAGTCGACGATAGCTTCGTCTAAACTTGGCTGTATAGTATCACCTCTTTCCATGCCTTCGTCGTCCATGAAGGGTCTAAGACCCTTTGTTTTTAGGGTGTCACGTAATGGTGTTGTGAATATATGGCGTGTGTCCTCCCCTCTGAAGCTTAGGAATACGTCCCAGTTCACCCGTTTATACAGCATTGACGGTGGGAGGTACGACGATGTTTCGGTATCGGGGATCATGTGTGATGAAGTTGCGTCGGTTTCTGTGTCCATCTTTGTTGAGTGGAATATAAGACAGATCAGAGATATATATATGATGTGTTCTGAGAACAGAGGTTGCAGCTTCAAGTATTGTAACTACAATTGTATAGATGTAATATGTGTCTGCAAAATGGAAGGTTATTTAATTTAATCCATTTATTTGTTTGGCAAAAGAAAATTAATTTAAACCAATAAACTGTCCATGGTTGTTGAGAGAATTAAAAAAGAGAGAGAGAGATATGCTGGTTTTTGAGAAGAGAGGTTGCAGCTTGAAGTACTGTAATTAACTACAATAATGTATGTGTCTAATAACAAGACTTTGATTTTTCTTATGAAAGGTCAAAGGACAATTGTGAAAAGTGGGAAAAATAAGAGGAAATGAAACATTTTGAGAAGATGACAAACTTTTCTGAAATTATTCGTCCATCAGAATTCACATACAACTTTCACTTGGAAACTTATGTGAGGATTGGCTGTGTGGGGGTGGGAAAGGGGTGTAGCCGTGTAGCACTGTAGGCTGTAGCCGTGTGGGGTGTCTCTGAAAATCAAGTTTGAGTTTGGATTTGCTTAGGACACGTTGTTTATCGTTTTTAATGTTGGAAATTAAGCAATTATCCAACATTTTATTTAATTTCGCACGCATCGCGTGCATAAAAGACTAGTACAATGTTGGATAATTGCTACATATGATGACATGAAATAGGTAGTACAATGCAAGAAGAAATTGCATTGTAGTTCTATAAACTGTATATAATTTTCTTTTTAAAAAATAAAAAAATTGATTGATGAAATTTATTTTATATTGTGTGTTGCTCTTACAATGATAGTTTATTTTAAATTTTTTAGGTCTTTTCCTCCTCTTCCTTCGTAGAATAGAGATTAAATTATTAAATAAAAATCGAATGTAAACTTTAACTATTAACAATTAGTAATTTGGGTATTAATAAAGTTACATAATTTTTTTTTGGATATCTCTATTCTTTTTTTTTTTTTTTTTTTTTTTTTGAGGGGGATATCTCTTTTCTTAGCACATAGGATAGAGTGTAATTATGTACAACACAACCAGCTTTCAAATTTAAATGAAAAACATCATTCACCCATCCCTTCAAAAAGAAAACATCATTAACCCTTCTTCTATGATTCTATCCGTCTCTCTCTTACTTTGGCTTCCCACTCATCCACATGACCACATCATCATGCTTCCACCACCACCATAAAACCATAGTGCCACCACTATTTATTCTCTACCACCTCTAGAAAAAATGAAAGCAAACAAAAAGTTTAGAATTTGAATTGAAATTGAAGAATTTGAAATTCCATTATTTGGCAACTCAATATCGTAAATTTCAATTGTAGACTTGTATGTGAGTTTGACCAAGCGTATTTTTTTTGTTTTTGATTAACGTTGCAAGATTTTATTTATTGATTCACTTGATTTTCTATTTTTTTAGTCCTTCAAACATTTTAATTTGATTTGCTAGAAACATATTATGCATATATAGGATCATATTCTGACCACATTTTAAGGTTTAGCTTGATTTGTAGCAATTGAATTTCGGGTAATCATAAACACAATAAACTCGAAAAAGTTAATTCTGGATATGGTTCAATTAGGTAGTTTTTTTTTATAGCAAAAAGCTTTATATGCTAAATCATGTAGAAAAATAAAATAATTACTAATTACATCTAATAAATCAGGAATTTTAAAATTTTTAATCAGTAAATCAATTAGATATTTCTAAATTTTTTCGAAAATTTAGTTAAGAGGCAAGTAATTAGTTGTGTTGTAGGATTTCTTTCTGTTGTGTTTTTTTTTTTTTTTATTTTAATTTATTAGGTAGTTACTTTTTTTTCTATCTTTCTTTTTATTCTTTTTCAATTTTTTTGTGTCCTACCCGTTATTGTCATATATAATAAAGATAGATATATTTTGTATCTATACAATTTGTGAAGACATGTATAATTCCACCAAGTATTAGAATTACAAATGTCTCACATCTTGGACTTAGAGTTGGAATGACTGAAAGGCTAATTGAGAAAAACTTATGGCAGCCTGAAGAAAAGTAATATATAAACCCTTATAGAATAAGTAAAATAAAAAAAGACAACTTGTTTATTATAATTTGCAATTACACACCAACCTCGTTGGTTTGAATCACCTTGCGAGTTGCAAGTGTTTTTTTTGCTGCTATTTGTTTGTTATGAAGCTTTTCATTATTGTCAGACAAAAGTAAGAAATACCTTTATCATCAACTTTGCTTCGTTTGGCTTGTGGATTACAATATCCCTTCATAATATTCACACCAAAAAAAGAATGACGTGCGAGGATTATCTTGAACGAATCATTTTTTTTCTGCCATGTAATTACCTAGTCTTTGATAAACCATGGTATTCTAATATGTGTTGCTGCTTTTTTGTTGTGATTTTACAGTTAATGAATGGAAGTTTCTGCAGACGATGGATGAGAGCAGAGGAAGAAGGGATAATCATTTGTGGAACTGCCTTTGGAATGGATTGGTTTTGAGTGAATTGCAGTTATGTTGTTACCCGTGATTTTCTTTTGCTTTTTTTTTCTCAGAATTAATTTGTTGTAATTTATTATAGTGGTTGTAATTTGCATAAAATAGTGAGGGCAAAATGGGATTTTAATATTTTGGTGTCCCCCCTATCTTCCCATATAGAATAGAGATATGTACATACATATATATATATATATATATACATATATATATATATATATATATATACATATATATATATATATATACATATAGATATATATATATACATATACATATATATATATATACATATACATATATATATATACATATACATATATATATATATATACATATACATATATATATATATACATATATATATATATATATTATTCATTATATGACATATATCATATCACTTTGAAAATCAAAAACTCAAAAACAGAAAACCACATTAATATCGAACGATTATTAGTTTGGTTCGGCTTAATATACTTGCGTTTAAATTTGAGATTAGTGTTGAACCTGAATATTCATGTCTCATTAACCGTAAAATTTACCTTGAATCCAATATTTCTATACATCTTTGATCTTTTTCTATTACTCCCCCCGTTTTCATATATTTCCCATGTTTCTTATGAAGTGCAATATTTTAACTTTTGCATTATTGAGACTTTCACTTTGACAGTAATTTTTACTAATATATAAGAACAAAAATGTTAGATTTGTTTCAATGAATAATTTTGTAATATCAATTTTTTATAGCATAATTAGAGATATCAATGGTCAAAATTGTGCGTAAACAAGCGTGAAAGTCAAATTGTTGCACTTATTTAGATATGGATGTTAGTATATAAATGCTCTATTTTGATTTGTACGCTTGTCAATGCACGACTTTGACATTAATCACTCTAATTATCCACCATTATTGATAAAATGATAGAAAATGATATTAGAAAAAAGTACACGTCGAGACATATTCAACAACATTTGTGCATTGATATTTATATATATACTCACTCCATTTCTATTCAACTCACTCATTTCAGTTTGTGGAGAGCCAAGAAATAAGTCCATAAGGGAGAGAGGGACTAAAAAAGGTGGATAGAAAATTTTTACGATGGGATATTAAATTAAAAAGTTGATCACATGGGTGAAAAAAAAAGAGAAAATAAAGATGAAAAAGAAACAAATCAAAAAGAAAAACATGTAAATTAAAAATAAACAAAAAATATATATAAATAGAGTGTATAAATAATGCAAAAATTAAAGTGTAATATCAACTTATGAGTGTAGTGAGCACAGAGCACCCAATATATTTTTTGTCAAACATTACAAACTTTGGTCTCAAAAATGTAAAAATGTTAAAACTGTCTAATAAGGTGGGCAAAAGGACCTAAACATAGGGCCAAAAAACAAAATTCTAAATTTCATAGTATTAGTCGTTTTCGCAATATTGAAAATTTAATTAGATGCTTGATTTTGTAAACTCAATCTTAGTATTGGTCTCAATCTTGAATTTGTGCATAATTTTGAATTGCTTCAAGATCACTAATTACAATTAGTACCCGAAATATTTTAGATGCCTCTAATAAAACAAATTTTTTATTATCATGTGACTTTCATTAGATTCATTTTAATGTCGATTTTTTCAATTAATTTTCTATAATTTTAACTTATAACATGATTAATGATAATAATATTCAAAGTTTGAATTAGAATCCATGAAAAATTGATGTTAAAATTTGAAAAAAAAAAACAAAGGAATTGTGTGTTTTTTTAAAGAGAAATTTCATTAATTGAAGGCCAAACGACATCTACAATGGAAATTAAAGAAAAACAAGATACAATCAAACAAGGTTAAATCAAATCTGTGTTCGAAGAAACTGTAATGAACCAGATCGAGCAATACAACGCAACCCCCTTGTATTTGCTGAATCAAATAGCTATGGATGAGGAAGTCTATCATTCTGACATAGGTTGGGAAGAGCATTCTTGATCGAGTCATGTTAACCGCATCCGAGATTCCAATACCTTCATGTTGAATCTTGAACTTCAACCAATAAGAACAATTTCTCATACCTAAAAAGGAAAAAACCACATTCACAACTCCCACAACGGGGGGAAGGAAATCTCCACAACAGAGACTAAAAACCCATAACATGGTTTGAAAAAATCTCATAAAGATATACTAATTTATTTAACAAAACAAGAAAATAAACTAAAAACTTAAAATAAAAGGGAAAAGGGGGCTTACCATAGAAAAAATCATCTATGACAGCCCCTAACTGATGAAGAAGGAGTAGGGGAGGCTAGGGTTTTAAAGAGAAAAAAGAGAGAGTGGTAAGGAAGTGTGTTTTTAACATTTTAAAAATTAAGAGTTAAATTTGATAATATGCGGAATCAAATACTTCCTCCGTTTTAATTTAGTTGTGATACTTTTAAAATCACGGACTCCTAGGCAATTTTTGGAGAGGGGAGAGATAGAGAAAGAAAACAAAAGGGTCTCATGTGTTAGGAGAGAGATAGAGAGAAGTTATTACTTAAAATAAAAGTGTAACATTGAATTTCAAATTTCCTAAAATAGAAAGTGTCACAACTAAATTGGAACGGAGGAAGCAACTAAAATTGTTTTTGTGCACATTTGCAAGGAAAATTATATGGCTAAAGATCTGAAAAGAATGAAGTATATATTGTTCACCTACATTTATTTAGTGTTATTAAGGAAGATATTTCTTTTTTCTGCAATGTAACGGAAATAACAGGTATTCAAAAACAGGTATTCAAAAACACAGTTTATAACCAATTAACCATGTTTCTCAACGCTGTTAGCACGTATTGATGCCATTATTTCTCTATGGTACTACAGGTATTCAAAAACACAATTTATAACCAAATAACAGGTATACAATAGTATGTTGACTTTAATTTGTGATGTGAGGGCACAACGTGGAGTAAAAGAGTACTAACAATCTAATATTCAAGTTGCTCAAAGACATGAATAAATAAGTACTGTATTCCATAGTAACTACTGGTCTACTACTAGTAGTGATTGATTTATTATTTCCCTTGGCGGCTGAACTTTTGTGGTTCATGGTTCGATTGCAGTCCAATGTCTTTCCTGTAATTTTTTTTTTTTTTTTTTTTTTTTTTTTTTTTTGACATCAAGGTCTTTCCTGTTTTTAAAGGCTCTAAAACAGCCAATTTGATGATTCTTTTATTTATTTTGGCAACAATATGATGTTGAAGTCTTTTTTTTTTTTATATCAACTAGTCTTGGGTGCATCACCAAAACAAAAAGGAAAAAAAAACTAGTCCATGGTCTAAGGCTCTAAGCTCTATGTTCTGAGCAACACGCTATTTAACTATTCCCACTTGACAAAATAAGACGGCATTTTTGGTCATTTTAATTGTTTAAAGTTTGGAATTGTTTAAAGTTATACCACTTGTGGTAGTGATACTGTTAGGTAGCTATTGGCGGTTGGAGTAGCTGTTAGCTGTTAGCTGTTAGCTGTGAAAGTAGTTGTTTATAATATAAGTATTCGGTAAAAGTAGTTGTTCTGCTTATATATGATAAAAATAACATATTTTTTAATTATAATTATATGATTAATTACTATATGGTTCATACTAGGATAACAGTGTCCTCATCAGTCCACTTAAATACCTCGTTCGTCCCTTCTTTGTTATTAGATGAAGTCATCTACTTATCTAACATAACCATGAATAATATAAAAAATATTAATGAGAATATAATGCACCAAGCCATCTACGTATCTAGCACCCATATTAGTATACTAATCAACATTGAAAAATATAAGCAGAACGAAAACAATAGAGTTAGTTGATAAAAAAAATTATCTTTGATAAAAATGAGAAAGTGGGATTTTTTATCCTTAAAAAGTTTTTTTTTCTGTTAATTCCAAATTTTTATCCTGAATATATGATATTCTATTAATCCCAAATTTTTATCCTTAAAAGTGGAATTTTTTTCCTTTGAAAAAATAATAAAAAAAAAAGTAGAAAGCTACTTACAGAAACTGAACGCTATAAAATATACCGTTTGGGAAAAGCTATCCAAAAGCTATTTGAAACTCCAACAGCTACTCCAACCTCTACTATGCCAAACAGTTAATTAGAAGTCAAAACACTAAAAGCTAGTGCAAAAGTTGTTGCCGAACATGCCTAAATTAACGTTTTTAGTAGCCACTTTATCACTTTTTAGTACTAACTTTTATACTTGTTGAAAATACAATTGTAAAATTGAGGTTTATTTACTTGACTGATCTGGGATACTAATTGGACAACCCTTAGATAACATGATGAACGAGTTAGATACTACGGAACTTTGGGGAAACCCATACCCAAATTAAGTGACATGACTTCATATAAATCAAGAATCTTAGGGATCGATTCAAGTTATGGAATGAGAAAGGAAATGAAAAGGGAATGAAAACAAATAAAGGAGAAAAATGGTATAAAAAATGGTTACTTTTATTATGTGTTTAGTTCAAGCCATGAAATAATGGAAATGAAATGATAACCATTACCGGTTTACAACCAAATAATGTATTGTGTTACCTGAGGGGAGGGAAAGGTAACAAATGGGAGAGTCCATTACTACTAAGTAATGGTAATGGATTGATGAGGGGGTTAAACCAATCGAAATCGGTAACATGATTCTGTATCTTAGAGGCAAAAAATCATGAACCAACGTGGTCTTAATATGAATACATGAGAAACTAATAAATTAATCATCATTGTGATATACTTCGTTTAGCTAAAATGACCAAAAAATCTCTTGTGGGAGTTTGATGTTAATACTTAGGCTCTATTCTGTTCAACTTATTATAACTTATTTCTATAAAAAAAAAAAGATAAGATAAGATAAGATAAGATAAAAAAAAATTAAATGTCAGACAACATATAATAAACTAAAATATTTATAAAAAGATGAGATAAAATCATATAAATAAAATAAGTTGATATAAGACAAAATAAGTTAAATTAAACAAAATCTTAAATAATAGGAGTATTTCTCCAAATATAAAGACTATTTCCATATATTGTTTTTCTCTCACAATCAACATGAATTGTGACATTAGTAGGAAGACTTGGTCTCCCACTAAAGTCTAAACATTTCAAGGCCAAAAGTATACTCCACCACCCAATCTCCATTCAAAAAATATTAATGTCAAATTGCATCGATATGTCTACTCCAAGTTTTTAATAGAAATTGAAATTTTCAATTCCCAATATAATGCAATGATCGAATTTCCACTTCAACGATTCAGTTTTTATTTACAAGATACAGAGGTGATTTTGGCAAATAAAAAAATCAAATATGTTATATGGTGAATAATTATAATCTGAAAAACTAAAAAAGAACTGGATTGGAATTTGAGAGAATCCTAATCCAAATTGCATAGATCATTGAGATCCTCGTCCTATCCTGTAGAAATTATTGAAAATTTTCTATTTCAAAATAAATATTACATGACACAATGACTAATTCATGATGAGCGTGGCAAGATTGTGCGAGCGGTAGTGCAAAGAATTAGGGCGGGCTGGAGTTCAGCATTGGCTGAAGCAATGGCGGCAAAAATTGGCCTTGCATTGGCGCAAAGTATGGGTTGTACCATGGTCCATGGTTGAGTTGGAATGCGATGTGTAAGATGTAAATTTGCAAAAATCAAATAACTTAACCTGAATTACACGAACAAGTTGCGTCGTGGTATGATGACCACTACCTTATAAACATATTTCGCCACCAACGGTGCGAATTCACGATAACGTTCGTTCCCCAATGTTCACACAACTATCTCTGACTCCGTGCACCGGATCAAAGGTTGGTATTTCTCAAGAACTACTCAAATCTCAGAGAGAGTAGGGTAGACTTGTGTTTTTAGGTTATACTTCCTCTGTTTCACGATAAGTGAAACATAGAGAGAAAGTGGAGAGTTATCAAGGAATTTAGAGAGAAAGTTGGGACCACAATAAAGTAGAGTGAAGAATTATTGACGTTGTGGTCCCCTCTTATTTTTTGGTGGTATATTTGTAATAAGAGTGAACTTTTTTTACCATTTGGAGCTTGGTTTCACTTACTGTGAAACGGAGGAAGTATGAATGAATAATGAAGGAAAAACGGCCAGTACACTATTTATATGAGGAAATAACTTCGAAATAAATCAAGAAAAAATTGGCCTACATGCCTGTTTTCTTCAGCATAAAACACCTGTCACGATAGTCGTCTTGTGTGTTCATGGTTTCTATTCTCTAGATGTGAGTCTTACGAGAATAGCCTGCTCTGATACCACTTGTTGGAACCCAAGGGAACACTCAAGAAAGGGGGGGTTGAATTGAGTGGTGAAATCTAATCGATTTTCGCAAAAATCCTTTTACAGCTCAGTGCCAGGCTCTGAGCTGAACACTCGAAAATTGCTAATTTGCGTTTTTGCGAATAATAAACTTAAAAGATATTAGATTTGACACAAAATATAACTGGTTCAATCTCACCTCTGAGATCTACGTCCACAAGAAACAAAAACTCTTTTATTTCTTTGAATCCTAAAATATCAAACTCTTGATACAATACGATTCCCTCACTCTAACCCTAGTAATGACTCCCAACACTTAACTCTAAGTGTTGACACTCTCTATAATGTAAAAGTTACAGAAACAGAACGATCCTCAAAGATGTGCTTCTTAGTCAAGCAAATAGAGGACAATTACAATTGTGAAATAGTAACTTAAACCTAACCGCTCAGTGCTATGCTCAGTGCCAAGGAAATAGTTTTCAGCTTTTAATTAGACTCGATTTTTCTCTCTGAAAACGTGAGATTTAAAAGTGAATTCTGATTCCCTTTTATAAGACTTGCTTAGGACGAAAATCACTTAAAAATATCTTTATCTTTTAATCCTTGATTTAAGGGATAAACTTTATCTTTTTCTATCTTTATCTTTTAAACAAACAAAGATAAGTTTTCCATCTAGATTTTCTTTTTCAACTCAAAGTCTGTTTATATCTAAAAATATTTTTCCAAATCCTTTTTAGAAGATCAGAAAACATGTTCTAATAAAACCCTGTTTTATAAAAATCTTTTTATTAAAAACACGGTTTTTATTCAAAACGATTTTTTATCAAAATCTTTTTCAAAAATTCGTTTTATATAAAACACGTTTATAAAATCTTTTATTCAAAACTTGTTTTTATAAAATCTTTTCAATACACGTTTTTATCAAAATCTTTTATAAACTTGTTTTATTAAAATCTTTTATACACGCAATTTTTAGAAAATCTTTTTCTTTAAAAACTCGTTTTCCTAATCCCTTTTGATTTCTGATTTTGAAAACTTATTTCCTTTTTATATAGAAATATAATTTTAATATAATTATTTACTTTCTTAACTCAAAGAAGATAATAATTATATTAACTTTATATTTCTATATTGAGCACATTGCATATTACTAAGCATATTACATTTTAATCTAAAGTTACTATTCTAAGAAATTATAAACTCGAACTTCATTCTTGATTCTTCTTTTCTTCAAAGTCTTCGTTTATCAATTTCTTTCTTCTTCATGCATCTGTTGCAACTGTTACATACTTTCATGCTATAACATATTATATTAATTTTCATCATCAAAACATAACATGTGCATAAAACATAACATGTACATGCACAACAAATTCCCCCTTTTTGATGATGACAAACTCATGAATATAATATTGTTAAATAAACAATTGTTTCCCCTTAAAGTATGCATATTGACTTTTATTCCCCCTCAAACAATGCATGGATCGATTATTTACACTTTTAGAACCTATCTGTACATCAGATTAATAGCTTCAATCATTCACTTGTCCCTACATGCTCATTTATATTTTATTCACATTATCTCAACCTAGGATATCATCAAGATTCTAGTCAATATTTTATGCTTTCTTTTCCCCCTTTTGTCATTCTCAAAAAGCAGCAAAAGACAAAAAAACACACATATAGTCAGAGATATCCAAAATAATCCAATAGCTCAACCAAGTGGGCTAGGGATGCTGGTGCTACAACCAACACCATTTCACAATCATCAGAATTATCCAAAAAACATCCAGAAAGTACCAAAACATTTTTAAGAACTACAAGTTTAGCAAAAAAACTACAAAACATCATCAGAAATTCAGAGGAAGACTACGAAGGGTTTAGGGTTTGGACATGAGTTGACGGTGTCTTTGGGCAGCAATGGTATCACTTGCTCTCTGACGAGCTGAAATCTGCTGCAACTGCCGGCGCATTTCACGCACCTCCTCCCCGAGCTTCAAACACCCGACGCAAGCTTCCTTAACACAACCCCGAAAAGCTTTCTTGACCAATTCACCATTCATAACACATAGGTCCATCTTACTCAGCAGCCCAGTACTCATAACATCAACACAGGTGACCCCCTTAGTGTGGGGACAGATCACATCAAAGGCATCAAAAATCTTAGTAAGCCAAACACCATAGGGATAGTACAGAGAAGATTGAGAAAGATTCTTCATATGGAGAATCATCAGATGAGGCAGACTAATGGGAAGGTCATGAATCAACAACCAAAGAAGGACCTGGTCCATAATGAGACATTCACCACGGTTTTCAATGCGAGGCAAAACAGACTTGGTAATCAAGTTACGGAGCAGCTTATGTGGAGCAGAGAGACGGGAAACAGAAAAAATTTGGGCGTGGGTTAGGGGCTGGTCTGATAATGTCCGGCTAATCGTGGCGTTGTCAATTCCCGACAACAACGGCCAGGATTGGTGAGGTAATTCCGAAAAACCACTTGAAGGTACTCCTAAAATCTGAGCGAGCTCAGTCACAGTGAGGGTAATCATAGTACCATTAACAAACGAACTTAATACCAAATCCTCATTAACAGACAAATTCTCATAAAATTCAGCAACTTTAGATTCATACACCCCAGCGTTATAATTCATCAGTTTCACCCAACCTTGAGATTGTAAAGCTTCCAAAAAGAACTTAAATTCTGGTTGTGTAACCCAATCAGTGGGAAAAACACGACCGGACAATATCTTGACTGATGAGTCTTGCGGGTGTGGAGCAGAGGACATACCGGAAGTGGAAGTCATCCTTTTTCGTGATGGGGACTCGTTGGAGGGTGCAACAGAAGTAGATGCTTTTCGTTTTCTTGATGGAGCGGCGAAAGTAGCAGCGGAAGTTGACTTGGGTGCCGAAGAATTTGCAGATCTGGTAACGGGTTTACGGGGTTTCGGAATGTGGGAGGAAGGTTTTGATGGGGTGGTTGTTTTGGAGGCAAAGGTTTTGAAACGGCTGGTGTTGGAAGTAGAAGGGTTAGGGTTTTCGGTTGGCGGTTGAAAAGAAGGTGGAGGGTTGTCGGTGTTCGGTTGAAAAGAAGGTGGAGGGTTTTCGGGTTGCGGTTGAAAAGAAGGCGGATGGTTGTCGTTTTGTGGAGGAGGATCAAACGGAGGGGGGGATGCTTGTGACGGAGAGGATGGGGGTGTGGGAATCGGTGATGGAGCAGCATTTTTCTTAAGGAACCGCCGAGCCACCATTTTTCGTCCCATGGTGAAAGGTGGAAGGTTAGAGAAGAAAAGATTTGTTGGTGGGGTTGAAGATAAAAGGGCCGGTTAGTTTAAGGGTTTTAATGGGGTTAGGTGGGGTAGGTTGTAGTCCACTTATCCTTATTTCTCAAATGCCTTGCATTAATTTTCGAAAAGTTTTATAAAACAATTTTGAAATTATTTTGGTTTTAGCAAAGCAGCATCAATGGAAATTTTCAAAAATTGTGATACTTTTGTTGGAATGTTTTCATGAAATTTTTCTGAAGCAACTTAGGTGTCAGTTATCAGGACAGCATCAATAACCTTTTCAGGAGTCTTGAATTAAATCAAACATCTGACTTAGTGTAGGTATAATCTTTTGAACTCTTAAGTTTGCAAAGGGATCAAATAAACACATAAATCAACTAGGCACTAGAAATCAATCCCAAGGCTAATCTAAGCTTTCCAAATCTTTCACGAGCGAGTGGTTTAGTGAAAATATCAGCTATTTGGTCTTCAGTACAAATAAATTCAAAGGGCTATTTACCTTTTTCTACATGATCACGTAAAAAATGATATCTGATTTCTATATGCTTTGTACGTGAATGCTGAACAGGATTTTTAGAGATGTTTAGCACTTGTATTATCACACATAATGGGCACATTATCAATCAAAACACCAAAATCTCTAAGTTGTTGTCTTACCCATAATACCTGTGCACAACAAGATGCGGCTGCAACATATTCAGCTTCTGCAGTGGAAAGAGCCACGGAATTTTGCTTTTTGGAAGCCCATGAGATTAAGCAAGGACCTAAGAAGGTGGTTGTTCCAGAGGTACTTTTTCTATCTACTAAAAATCCTGCATAATCTGCGTCAGAAAACCAATCAAGTCAAAGTTGCCTCCTTTAGGATACCATAGATATAAGTTATTAGTGCCTTTTAAGTATCTAAGGATTCGTTTGACAGCTTTGAAGTGAGACTCCTTTGGACATGATTGAAATCTGGCGCAGAGACATACACTGTGAAGAATATCTGGTCGACTGGAAGTTAAGTAAAGAAGAGAACCTATCATACCTCGGTAGATTGTTTCATCTACTTTCTTACCATTTTCGTCCAGATCTAACTTAAGTGCAGTAGGTACAGGTGTAGGATAAGTCTTTGAATCTTCCATACCATACTTCTTCAATAGTTCCTTCACATATTTCTGTTGATGTATCATGATGCCATTATCCAGTTGCTTGATTTGTAAACCTAGGAAGAAACTTAATTCTCCCATCATAGACATTTCAAATTCACTCTTCATTAGTTCAGCAAAATAATGACATAATAATTCTGTAGTTGCTCCAAAAATAATATCATCAACATAAATTTGAACAACTAGCAATTCTTCCCCCTTACTTTTCAGAAACAATGTCCTATCTACTGAACCTCGTTTAAAGCCATTTTCCATTAAAAAGATAGATAGGCGTTCATACCAAGCTCTAGGAGCTTGCTTTAAACCATAAAGTGCCTTATCTAGTTTATAAACATGTTTAGGAAAATTTTGATCAATAAAGCCAGGAGGTTGTTCAACATACACTGTTTCTTTTAAGTACCCGTTTAAGAATGCAGTTTTGACATCCATTTGAAAAAGTTTAATATTTTTAAAAGCTGCAAAGGATATCAAAATTCGAATAGCTTCTAAACGGGCTACAGGGGCAAAGGTCTCATCATAATCAATTCCCTCTTGTTGGTTAAAGCCTTGGCACACTAGTCTGGCTTTATTTCGAACAATCATCCCACTATCATCCAGTTTGTTTCTAAAAACCCATTTTGTTCCAATTACTGATTGATGAGTGGGACGAGGTTCTAGATGCCAAACTTCGTTTCTTTTGAATTGATTTAACTCATCCTGCATAGCCAAAATCCAATCAGGGTCAGTCAATGCAATTTTATAATTAGATGGTTCAATTTCAGATATAAAAGCATTGAAAGCACAAAAGTTATGAAGAGATGAACGAGTTTGGACTCCCTTTGATATGTCTGTGAGTATTAGGTCAGTAGGATGTGATCCTTGGTGTTTCCACTTCTTCGGAGTGAAAATTTCGTTCTGTGGCTCAGTGCCATGCTCTGAGCGTTCACTGTTGTTTTCGTTTCTTCAGCTTCTGTTGGTTCTGCCGACACTTCTTCTTCGACAGTTTCAGTTACCTCTTCTGCATCTTTTTCATTCTCGTCGCAGTTGTTGATTTGTTCTTCAGACTGTGCCATGCTCTGAGCCTCAGAACTTGTTTCAGGTTGATTCTCATCATGCTGTTTGTCTCGTGACTCTCTAATCAGTCCAATAGAGAAGTCTTCGTCATCATCTACCTGCACATCTTGTAAGCTTTTATCAGATTCATCAAATATGACATGGACACTCTCCTCCATACGCATTGTTCTTTTGTTGTATACTTTATATGCTTTGCTATGAGGAGAGTAACCAATGAACACTGCTTCATCACTTCTTGGATCAAACTTACCCAAATTATCCTTGCCATTGTTGTGAACATAACAAGTACATCCAAAACATTAGTGAGAGATATTTGGTTTCCTACCTTTGATGAGTTCTATATGGAGTTTTATTCAAGATGGATCGTACTTTAGTTCTGTTATATTATAGCATGCAGTACTTACTGCCTCGGCCCAAAAACTTCTAGGTAAGCCACTTTGTAGAAGCATGGTTCGAGACATGTCTTCTAAAGTACGATTCATCCTTTCTACAACTCCATTCTGTTGTGGTGTTCTTGGTGCAGAGAAATTATGATCAATTCCATTGTCATTGCAAATTTTTCGAAATCTGTATTTTCAAACTCAGTGCCATGATCAGTACGGACAGACAGCAATTTACAATTTGTTTGATTTTGAACTTTTCGAATATGAACAAGAAAAACATCAAATGTTTCATCTTTCCCACCAATGAATAATGTCCAAACAAATCTAGAGAAATCATCAACAAGTACCAACACATATTTGCTACCACCTCTACTCCTTACACGCATTGGGCCACAAAGATCCATGTGAATTAGTTCCAAGGGTTTAGAGGTGCTAACAAATGTCTTTGACTTAAAAGATGATCGAACATGTTTGCATCTAGCACATGCATTACAAATTGTTTCCCAATCAAAGTTTATGGATGGTAAACCATCTACTAAATCCATTTTTCTCAATTTGTTAAGCAGTCTAGAGCTAACATGTCCAAGTCTTTTATGCCAAAGTAGTGGATTATCTTGTAGGGCACTCATGCATTAGGTAAGGTATCTAGACAGATTATATAGACATTGTTTAATCTTTTACCTTCCAAAATTACTTCCCTAGTTTTCATATTCAAGATTTGGCACAAATTTGCCTGAAATTCAACAACATTACCTTTATCACACAGTTGTGATATACTTAACAATTGTGTTTCAGTCCATTTACCAACATAACATTCTCGATGGAGTGTGTTAGAGACTTGCCGACATTGCCTATTCCAATGATCTCTCCCTTTTTGTTGTCGCCAAATGTAACACACCCTCCATTGTGGGCTACTAGTGAGAGGAATTGTGTTTTGTCACCAGTCATATGTCTTGAGCAACCACTGTCGAGATACCATAGGTTGCTTCCTCTCACGTTTACCTGCACAAGAATCACTTGTTAGTTTTAGGAACCCATACTTGTTTGGGTCCCTTTTTCTTACGTTGAGCATCTAGAATGTCTTTTCTAACCCAGATTTGAGTGACATGTTTAATGTTCTTTGCAATTCGATTTTTCTTTTTGTTACAGTCCTCAATTAGGTGCCATTATTTCCACAAAAATTGCAAATAAGATATTCAGGAAGGCCAACATATTTTCTTTTTCGAAAGTCTCTTTCGAAGGGTCTGGCACTGAGCCTGGCACTGAGTCGCTGGTCAGAATATCCTAATCCTGTTTTGTTTGTTGTTTGTGGTGCAAGTTAGGTAATTTAGAGCATTCTTCCCATTGGTCCATTTTTCGTGCATCTTTCGAGCAATAGAAAGTTGTGATTCCAAATATTCAACTGAGGTGTTCAAATCACTACTTCTTTTTCGGGAAATCTCTAAGTCCTTTTTAACCTTATCCAGTTCTTCTTTTATTTTCTCATCACTAGGTAGCGTAAGTGGGACAATTTCAGATTGTTGTCTTGATTTTTTAAGTTCATTCAACTCGTGATTTAAATTTTCAATTTGTTCCTCAAGACTAGACTTTTCAGCTTGGAACTCAGTGACTGGCACTGAGTTGTTTACGAGATTATCAACTAGAGTCTTTTCTTGTTTTAGTGTGTTTATCTCTAAGTCTTTCTCGTCAATCCTTTTTTAGAGTTTTGTTTTCTTTCAGCAATTCCTTATATTCTGTTTCTAATCCAATTTTTAGCCTGGTCAAATTTTTTATTTCCTTTTTCATGTTATCAAAATTATCATTCATGTTTTGACAATCATCAATTACGTTTTCAAGCAATATGACAAGCTTACTTTTGGAAAGAAGATGAATTGAAGGTTTTAAAGAAGTTAGACTTACCTCACTGTCTTCTTCCTCTTCAAGAGGGTTCGAACTTTTAGCCATCAAGCATAGATGTGAGTCGTCATGGCTCAGTGCCGTCTTCAGAGTGGCTGTACAGCATTCAGACATAATTTTGCTTCGTGGCTCTGAGCGTGGCACTGATCTTCGTCAGAATCCGAGTCTCCCCAGACTGCTGCGATCATGGCTTTCTTGTACTCCTTCTTAGACTGCTCTCGTTTTTCTCTAGGCTTTTCTTCATCCCACAGAGGGCATTCTTTAATCCTGTGATCATACTCACCACACTTGAAACAACCAGAGTTAGTAGCACTTTTCTTAGGGTTAAAAGTAGTGCCTTTACCTTTGGAGTTTCCACCTCTCCTGAAGTTGTTATTCCTATTCTTTTTCAAAATTTTTTGAAATTTTCTAGTTAGAAAAGCTAGTTCTTCATCACTATCACTATCATCCGTTTCTACTTCAGTTTTTAAGGCCAACCCTTATTCTTTGGTTCACTTGATTTAGAGTCTAAAACAAGTTCGTGAGTCATTAAGGAACCAATGAGTTGTTCTAGTGAGAGTTTTGATAAATCCTTAGCCTCTTGAATAGCAGTTATTTTAGGAAGCCATTTATTAGTCAAACTTCTTAACACTTTTCTAACTAAATCTTCAGAAGAATAGATTTTTCCTAAAGATCTTAGTTCATTAGTTATTAGTGTAAATCTGGTAAACATATCTTTAATAGATTCTCCTTATTCATTGTGAACAGTTCATATTGTTGGACTAGTAAATCTATCCTAGTTTTTTACCTCGTTTGTACCTTCATGTGCCAATTCCAGTGTGTCCCAGATTTCCTTTGCTGTAGTGCATGCTGAGATCCTTGAATATTCATCAGGTCCAATTCCAGATTGGAGAATACTCATAGCTTTGTAGTTCTTTTCGGCTTTTCCATAGTCAACAGAATTGTATTGATCTTCCTCCTTATCGATCAGCTTTCCTTCAGCATCTTTGACTTGAATAGGTAGAGGCCCAGTCTTTATGATTCTCCAGCATTCAAAATCCGAACCTTGAATGTAGATCCTCATCCTAGTCTTCCACCATCCATAGTCCTTCCCGTTGAAAACTGGACACTTGGAATACCTGTCACGATAGTCGTCTTGTGTGTTCATGGTTTCTATTCTCTAGATGTGAGTCTTACGAGAATAGCCTGCTCTGATACCACTTGTTGGAACCCAAGGGAACACTCAAGAAGGGGGGGTTGAATTGAGTGGTGAAATCTAATCGATTTTCGCAAAAATCCTTTCAGCTCAGTGCCAGGCTCTGAGCTGAACACTCGAAAATTGCTAATTTGCGTTTTTGCGAATAATAAACTTAAAAGATATTAGATTTGACACAAAATATAACGTGGTTCAATCTCACCTCTGAGATCTACGTCCACAAGAAACAAAAACTCTTTTATTTCTTTGAATCCTAAATATCAAACTCTTGATACAATAAGATTCCCCTCACTACTAACCCTAGTAATGACTCCCAACACTTAACTCTAAGTGTTGACACTCTCTATAATGTAAAAGTTACAGAAAAAACGATCCTCAAAGATGTGCTTCTTAGTCAAGCAAATAGAGGACAATTACACTTGTGAAATAGTAACTTAAACCTAACCGCTCAGTGCTATGCTCAGTGCCAAGGAAATAGTTTTCAGCTTTTTAATTAGACTCGATTTTTCTCTCTGAAAACGTGAGATTTAAAAGTGAATTCTGATTCCCTTTTATAGACTTGTTAGGACGAAAATCACTTAAAAATATCTTTATCTTTTAATCCTTGATTTAAGGGATAAACTTTATCTTTTTCTATCTTTATCTTTTAAACAAACAAAGATAAGTTTTCCATCTAGATTTCTTTTTCAACTCAAAGTCTGTTTATATCTAAAAATTATTTTTCCAAATCCTTTTTAGAAGATCAGAAAACATGTTTAATAAACCTTGTTTTATAAAAATCTTTTTATTAAAAACACGGTTTTTATTCAAAACGATTTTTATCAAAATCTTTTTCAAAAATTCTTTTATATAAAACACGTTTATAAAATCTTTTATCAAAACTTGTTTTTATCAGAATCTTTTCAATAAATCTTTTATAACACTTGTTTTTATTAAAATCTTTTATACACGCAATTTTTAGAAAATCTTTTTCTTTAAAAACTCGTTTTCCTAATCCCTTTTGACTTCTGATTTTGAAAATTATTTCCTTTTTATATAGAAATATAATTTTAATATAATTATTTACTTTCTTAACTCAAAGAAGATAATAATTATATTAACTTTATATTTCTATATTGAGCACATTGCATATTACTAAGCATATTACATTTTAATCTAAAGTTACTATTCTAAGAAATTATAAACTCGAACTTCATTCTTGATTCTTCTTTTCTTCAAAGTCTTCGTTTATCAATTTCTTTCTTCTTCATGCATCTGTTGCAACTGTTACATACTTTCATGCTATAACATATTATATTAATTTTCATCATCAAAACATAACATGTGCATAAAACATAACATGTACATGCACAACAAAGATGTTTTGTTCAAAAAAAATATGTCACACCATGACTATGATAAGAGGCTACATATAAAAAAACAATAAAATCAATAACAACTCAATTTTTAGTCCCAAAGTGGTCTAAGGTGGGCTAATATGAATCATCATAACAAATCATATCCACGACCAATCACTAGTAGAAAAATGAAGAAGGGTTGCGCTGAAAATGGCCTATAGGGCTGCGCTTTTTGACAGCAGTCCTTTCAATAGCAGCCCTTCACTTTTCAAGTAGGGCTGCGCTTTAAAAGCCAGCCCTTCTAAGCTTTGAAGGGTTGCGCCTTCTTAACTAGCGCAACCCTTCTAAGCTAGAAGGGATGCGCTTTTTCAGCAAGTGCAGCCCTTCTAAGCTTGAAGGGCTGCTGGCTCCAGGAGCCCTGCTACTATGAAAGGCTGCGCTAGTTGGAACTAGCGCAGCCCTTCTAGCTTAGAAGGGCTGCGCTAGTTTTCAAAAAGCGCAACCTTTCTTAGAAGAAGGGTTGCGCTTTTTGAAAACTAGCGCAGCCCTTCACTAATTTTTTTTTTTTTTTTTGTAAAATTAATACAGCTTTTCTTGCCCCTGCTCCTGCACACAGCACCCACACCCTCTACCACTGCCCACCCTCCCAACCCACCCCCACTGCCCACCCCCACACCCTCTGCCACTGCCCACCCTCCCAGCCGACCCCTCTGCCACACCCCCACACACTCACTGCCCCCCTCCCAGCCCCTAGCCCCCACTGCTCCCCTCCCAGTCCCTTTCCCACACTGCCCCCCCTCCCAGCCCCACCCCCGTTGCCCCCGCCCTCCCAGCACCCACCCCCACTGCCCCCAGCCCACCCCCCTGCCCACACTCTGCCACACCCATGCCACACCCCTGCCACCAGCCCTGCACCCCCAATCCCCAGCCCACCCAGCAGCCCCCACCACCCCACCCCCACCCAAAACCTCCCTTGGACAAAAAAAAAATTGCAAATTGCAATACAATAATATATGACAAGTTGAGAAAGGTAATAATTAACTTCAAATATATTTAATAATGTAAAAAGTGTACATATAATTGATAGAAACTAGTACATTCGAGCTAAAATGTCATCTTATGCAATCATCGGTAATGTGGGACGCCAACTTATCCCGAACTTCATCTTTTTCTTTTTTGGTGAAGTTGCTCAAACGTGGTGTGGAATTCGCATAAACCTTGCAAAACAACCAAGGAATAAACACATATATAGGAATTCAATCATTTTACCGTAGTTAGTACTTCTAAAAATGACATATACCTTCCCGAAATTCAATCAAAATCAAATGCAAGCCTAAAAGTCTACACACTAGTTATAATATATCTCATATAATCATGTTCAAAGAAAATTTGGGGTTAAATGACTTGATAAGTACATTTTGGGAGCGAAAAGGCCAAAATAGGCCGGAAATGGCCTTTTCGTTCCCGAAATGCAACCAACAACAAATGCAAGCCTAAGAATCTACATACTAGTTATATTATGCCTCATATAATCATGTTCAAAGAGAATTTGGGGTTAAATCACTTCATAAGTACATTTTGGGAGCGAAAAGGCCAAAATAGGCCGGAAATGGCCTTTTCTTTCCCGAAATGCAACCAACAACATATGCAAGCCTAAGAATCTACATACTAGTTATATTATACCTCACATAATCATGTTTAAAGAAAATTTGGGGTTAAATCACTTGATAAGTATATTTTGGGAGCGAAAAGGCCAAAATAGGCCGGAAATGGCCATTTCGTTCCCGAAATGCAACCAACAACATATGCAAGCCTAAGAATCTACATACTAGTTATATTATGCCTCATATAATCATGTTCAAAGAAAATTTGGGATTAAATCACTTGATAAGTACATTTTGGGAGCGAAAAGGCCAAAATAGGCCAAAATAGGCCGGAAATGGCCTTTTCGTTCCCAAAATGCAACCAACAACAAATTAAAGCCTAAGAATCTACACGCTAGTTATATTATGCCTCATATAATCATGTTCAAAGAGAATTTGGGGTTAAATGACTCGATAAGTACGATTGGGAGCGAAAAGGCCAAAATAGTTACAAATTGGAGAAATTACACACCTGAGTTTATGTCTCATGATTTATTGACCTTCCGCCATTTCTTAGGATCCTCAAGTACATGTATCTCTTCCGTGTGATCTACACGCATATAATGCTCCGACATATTCACATCATCTTCCACACTAATTTGAGGATAGGTAAAAGGGGGGAGCATTATCAACATCACCAATACCGAGGATACTCCTTTTACCAGGTACAACAATTGACCACTTATGATCAGCAGGATCAGTTACAAAAAATACTTGCTTGACTTGTGATGCAATTACAAATGGCTCCTCAGTTTCACGTAGACGACTAAGATCAAGAAGAGTGAATCCGCAAGGATCATCGTTTCTTACACAACTTCGATTATCGTCAACCCACTTGCAACACAAGAGGCAAATATTAAAAGTACAGTAGTCCAGCTCCCATATTTCTTGTATTCCCCATAATCGTTGCTTTCAGCATGTACAAGCGACTTATCTTTCGAGCTTGCATATTGTGTAGACGACGCCACAAGTGAAACACCACTATTTTGTTGCGATCTTGACTTCAGATCTTGACGTTCAGTACAAAACGTATACCCATTAATATCATAACCCTCATAAGAGCGTACAGTTTCACGAGGACCAAATGCTAACCACTTGACTGTTTCAGAAACACTTTCATCCAAATTATTGAGTACTCGTTTATGAAACCAATCAATGAAAGTCTTGTTATGCATTTGCGTCAATGCCCTCACTCCTTTTCCAGGATCGCTAACGCGTAATTCCTCCATATGTTCACTTAAATAAGGATGGACATCTGGTACGTGATGCAATACAAATAAGTGAGCTTGTTTACGCTTTTCTACAGAAGGTGTGATCAATTTTGAACCAATTGTACCCTTGCCCTCAAGTCTGCCCTCGTGTCGGGATGTCGGAAGTCCAACAGGATCAACACTAGCAAAATACTCAGTCACAAAATTACTGATCTCTTCACCCACAATCCCTTGAATTATACTACCTTTTGGTTGTGCAGGATTCCGAACTTTATCCTTCACCCACAATCCCTTGAATTATACTACACATGACAATCGTGCGATTTCATACTCGATAACTTCAACTCACCATTTAAGGTAACAAAGCGCTTCATATTCGATGAGTAGCCAGTAGGGACCTTAATGTCATACAACGACTCGCAAAAAATCCGTTTCTCTGCATGCGACATCGTGTAGCAAGCTGGTGGCAAATAATTTTTCTCCGAATCCTTTACCTATTTACTTTTCTGAGTTTCATCATAAACCCTTTCCTCCCCTCTTTTCTTCCTCCTTCCGTCCCTTTTCTAAGCCCACAACTCTGGTCGAATCCTTTCTTTTTCCAAGTAAAGTCGTGACGCCTTAACATCTTTTGTCTTGCCCTGAATATTCGTAAGTGTCACGATAATAGCTTCACAAACATTCTTCTTTATGTGCATGACATCCAAACAATGTCTGACCTTTAGATCTTTCCAATATGGGAGTTTCCAAAAAATGGACTGTTTTTTCCATAATCTTGTAGGTCGATCAACCTCACTAGCAGGTTTACCAAAGATTGTTTCAATGCCCTTCACCTGATTATAAACTTCAGTACCAGTTAATGGTCTATGAGCAACTTCTTCTTCAACCGTCCCATCGAATGCCTTCTTCTTAAACCGATAGGGATGGTCGCGGCTGAGGAACCTTCGTGTGCGCATATACACATGTTTGCAGCTCTTAAGGTGTGTAGATTTCATGTCATTTAAACAAATCGGGCAAGGTTGTTTTCCTTTAGTCTTATACCCAGATAAGTTCCCATAAGCTGGATAATCGTTCATAGTACAAAAAAGCATGGCACGCAGAGTGAACATCTCATTAGCATACGCATCAAATACCAATACTCCTTCGTTCCACATCTTCTGTAAATCTTCAACAAGCGGCTGAAGGTATACATCTATTTCATTTCCAGGTGGCCCCGATATAAGAAGCGACAACATCATGTACTTGCGTTTCATGCACAACCAAGGAGGCAAGTTGTAAACCACTAAAACTACTGGTCATGTACTATGCTGCGAGCTGAGATTGCCAAAAGGGTTCATGCCATCCGTACATAATCTAAGCCTCTTATTCCTATCCTCATTACCAAATGACTTATGCACCCTGTTGATAGTTTTCCACTCAGGCGAATCAGCCGGATGCTTGAGCAGACAGTCTTTCTTCCTACGATCTGCATGCCACCTCAAATTCTTTGCATCTCCTTTAATTGAGAACATGCGCTTAAATCTAGGTATTATGGGTAGATACCACAACACCTTGGCTGGTGGTCCTTCACTACCTCCAGCTCCTTCACGCTTGTACCTCGACAGTCCAGGACACTCATGTAAATGCTCATACTCATTACGATAAAGCACACAATCGTTAGGACAAGCATGTATCCGCTCGTACTCTAAACCCAAAGGACACATCAGCTTCTTCGCATAATAGTACGACTTTGGCAGTTCATTTCCATCAGGGAGCATCTCAGCTAAAACTTCCAACAATGATGTGAAACTAGAGTCCGTCCAACCAGCGTTCGACTTAATATTGAACAGTGTTACCACCGCGGAAAGTTTGGTGTACTTTGTACAACCTGGATACAACGGCTTTTCAGCAGCCTGAGACATAGACTCAAAAATACAAGGTCGTCTACACGACTGATCTTCAACCTCGTGTATCATCTCGACTACCCGATCCCTATCGTCATCTCCAGATTCATTATCCAAATTCTCATCGCCTAACTCATCATCATCCTTCTTTTTTTCACATTCATAATTCTTTACTCCAGAGCTTCCCATAGACCTTCCCTGCTCACCATGCCAAACCCATACGTGGTATTGAGGCCTAAACCCACGGCGAAAGACATGCTCCCTAACCACATGTATATAACTAACTTTGCTCACATTTCTACAATCCAAACAAGGACAATAAAAGTCGACTGCTCCAGAGGATGTTTGATATTCTAATGCACTTCTACAGAATTTCGAGACCCCATTCACAAACTCAATCGATTCACGACTACCATACATCCAAGTACGATCCATCTCATTCTAGAACCCCACCTCTAACAATTAAACACAACATTCATTATAATGCATCAATCATTATTAAAGTACACACACTCACATATTCAAATCACACACGTATACAGCAAGCTAAGATAGTGACATGTTCGATTGTATGCATGCAGTCAAAGGTCCTTATCACTCCAACCTAACCCATCCTTGGACGTCTATCTCACTAGTGAATATATGCCAACTTTTCAATTCTAAGGAAAATCGGCAGCATTTCCCTACAGTTCTCCAAGTACACAATGTAGATAATTGCTTATCTACATATGTACCTAGAGAACAATGTAGAGAAACGATAAGCCAAGATTTTCCTCAGAATTGAAAAGACGACACATATTCACCACCTAAATGAGATCAAACGTCCAAGAACAGTCCCAAACCGGGGACTATTCAAGACTTACTCCTAATGAGTAAGTCTTGAACGGGTATCTAGGCATATATGATGATGATTCAAACAACTTGTAGATTTCATATATAGCTAAGTCACATTGCGTTTTCATACAATCTCATATCAACAAATATATATACATTATAAAAAATACATATTTACATTCAATAAATTATCAACTTTGTCTACATGTTAAAGTAGTTACCTCTTCGCACCAACGACGAACAATGAAGAGAAAAGAGATACTTGGAACTTTACTTGCCTTCCTTAGCCTCTTCTTCCTACAATTGACAAAACCCACATTGCACATTAACCATTTAATTCAATTAAGAAAAACAAAAGTAACTTAAAAACAAAATTAATTCATACCTAATTAACCACTCAAATGGTGGAGAAGAGAAGAAAAGAGAAGAAAAGAGAAGAGAAGAGATGGGTAATGGTGCGCAAGGTGGTGGGCACAATGTGGTGGGTGCTGCGCAAGGTGGTGGTGCGCAATGTGGTGGTGCGCAAATGTGGTGGTGCGCAAATACCACTCGAATTAATTGGTGGTGGTGGAGCAAAGTGTTGGCAGCAGTAGTGGTGGTGGTGGTGCTCGAATTAGGGCAGCAGTAGTGGTGGTGCTGGTGGTGCACTCGAATTAGGGCATAGTAGTGTGGTGGTGGTGGTGCAACACTCGAATTAGGGCAGCAGTAGTGGTGGGTGCTGTTTTTTCGCTCGTAATTCTCTAAGGGAGGGAATGATCACTCGAAATAGAATGCTCTACTATACATGCACGCAATTATTCAAGCAAAAAAAAAAATTTAACGAAGGGCTGCGCTTGTAACAAAAAGCGCAGCCCTACATAACAGAAGGGCTGCGCTTTTTTTACAAGCGCAGCCCTACTAACTCAGAAGGGTTGCTCTTTTTTAAAAAGCGCAGCCCTTCACTCAGAATGGTTGCGCTTGTAGAAAAGCGCAGCCCTTCAGAGTGTGAGAAGGGCTGCGCTTTTTCAACAAGCGCAACCCTTCTGTTATGTAGGGCTGCGCTTTTTGTAAAAAGCGTAGCCCCTCACTAGTAGGGCTGCGCTTTCAAGAAAAGCGCTGCCCTTCCTGCGCAGCCCTTCCTTTTTTTTCCCCTAGTGAATACATACTAAATTTTTATATAAAAAAAAAGAGTTAGGGCATGTTTTCTCTAGCATAAAACAACTGAACTGAATTAAATTATAACTAATAGTAATGATAATAATTTAGGAATTGAAATGAAGTGAAAATAAGCTGGGGAGAACAGTCCCTTAAAGTTAGAGAAGTAATACAAGAGACAATATATGAAACAAGATATTAAATAAGGTAAAAAAAAAGTGAAAACCGACATATAAGGGTCGGTTCACTTCAACTTATTTTGACCAAACTATGACGATATAAGTTCGAAAGAATTTAGATGATTAGGTGATCCAACGGGTTGCCAATCCTCTAATTATTGAAATTTCCTTGGCCAATAGTACATTCAGACGTTAATTTTATGATTGTTCTCTATCCAATTTATTGTATGTATATTGATATTATTATTTTATTGTGTCTAAGAGGGTAAACCTTAGGATCACTCAAAATTTTCCCACGCTCTTACATTCAAATGAAACAATAAATATAAATACATCCACTTATGAACTTACGCTTGATATTAATATCTTTTTTAAAGAAATGTACACTTTGAATTTGGCCCATTCTATATAAAAATTCTAAAATAAAGGATTAGCAGAGAAAGTGAAACATGGTCTATGTGCTTAAATTATAAAATATAGCTTTCTTTAATGAGCTTCGAGACACTAATTGAGAAGGTGAATCAACAAAATGAGTTAATTATATATCAAGCTTAGATATCAAAAGAGGGATTTATAAGTATTCAATTTTAGTTGGTCTATAAGAGAGTAAAAATGTTGTTGCAAGATCAGAAGTTATCGAATTAGAAAAGTTGTTAATTTGCCTGTACACTTTGTTTTGACAGCTTCTTTTTTCTTTGATGTAAAAGATAACATTGAAATGTAAATCATATGGAGAACTTATAAACCACACATATATTATACAAGTACTGTGTATTTATATTTGTTTACTATACAAAATTATCATTTTCTAAATTATTCTTAATATTAAAATTGTGGTGACTTAATATATTCTAAAATTTTTTTTAGGAAGAAACTAATGAGTAAGGATTATTTCAAGTAGCGACGGGGAATAAGGTATTTAGGCGAAAAAGTAAAGTGAGAAACCCCCTATGATACTCATTACGTCAGATGGAACGGGGAATAAGATATGATACAATATATCATCGAAAGTGTGGTAATTTCAGGTAGCAACGGGAATATGTTATTTATACCCCATATGGTACTTATTCCGTCAGTTGGAACAAAATTTCTTATGATGTTTCAGAAAAGACAGTTTTTTCGGCTATGTGTTAAAATCAAGGACAATCTCTATCACATGGTAGGTTTGTATCTCCCGAGACCAGTTCTTAGTCATGACTAATTTTATGTAGCCATTTCTCAGTCACGAGTAAAAATTGCCTAATAGTACTAATTTATGAGAAAGAACATGGGAAGTCTAATACTTTAAGGCCATTTCGAGTAAAAAATGAAGACTGTAATGTGGAGAGGGGGTTTCTAAGACAATTGACCCCTAAGTGGTTACTGGGATAAGACCAAGTTCGTGCAAATTTTCTCCCTTTTTGAAGCAGTTGAGATCATTAATTTAGCTTTGTCCTCTCAACCCTTAGATGATGGCTTTGTGGGGCTACACCAAAATTGGTATATTATATTAAATCATGTCATCACTTTATTAATTTTTCAAGGAATTCCCATATATAAGTTATTAGCGGTTCAATTTATCGAAAGTGTGGAGAAAATATGGAATTCCAAAGTTCCTCTTAAGGTGTTGTTGGCTTATGTTATACAACCTCCGTTCTTCTTCTACTGCAACAATTGAGTTTTCACATTTGCCAATGCACTATTTTAACTATTAATATCTTTAATTACTTTTTAGTAAAATTATACAAAATTGATATTTTGAAAGTATATATCGAGACGAATCTAACAAGACCCAACATGATAATATTTTTCCTTACAGAAAAATCATAATATATAGTGAAATGTTATGATGGTGAATGGATAGTGTAAAAATCTCATTTTGCAATATTATAGAAATAGAACGGAGGAAGTAACTTCTTAATAAATTTCGTTGGAAGTTTTTTCCTTGAATAATGTAAAAGTGGGTTTTAATTCCCAAAATATGCCCAAAAAAAAAAATCCCTGCGTACCGTCCACGTAGAACGACACGCGAGAATTTTTTTTCTCTCTACTTAAGTAAAACCGCTACTTCAAGTAGCGGTTTACTGAAATCCCCAACTCCAGAGTTTGATATGTGCTTGCAACATTTTGCCCAGGTAAACCGCTACTTGAGATAGCGTTTTATGTGTATAAACCGCTACTCAAAGTAGCGATTTATTTTAAAATAAACTGATACTATGAGTAGCGGTTTTCGTGGGGAAAAACAAAAATAAAATAGTTTCTCGCGTGCCATCCTACGTGGACGGTACGCAGGGAATTTTTTTTTTTTGGGGCATATTTTGGGAATTAAAACCCACTTTTGCATTATTCAAGGAAAAAAATCTTTCATTTTTGCGATAAAAAGAAGTCTTCCGAACATATGAGTATCATGTATATGTTAAACAACTTTATAATTAATATAAAGGTGTATATCTCTTATATACAAAGTTTTTTATCAAGCTAACGTAAGAATCGTTTACACGTTTTCATTGTAGCTGATATATAAACATTGTTATTATACTAAATAGTTCACGTGCATTATGCACGGGCCTAAAACCTAGTCTGAAAAATTAGAAAAGAATTGGATTGGAATTTGAGAGAACCTAATCCAAATTGCATAGATCATTGAGATCCTCGTCCTATCCTGTAGAAATTATTGAAAATTTTCTATTTCAAAATAAATATTACATGACACAATGGCTAATTGGTGATGAGCATGGCAAGATTGTGCGAGCTCTAGTGCAAAGAATTAGGGCGGGCTGGAGTGTTGCATTGGCTGAAGCAATGGCGGCAAAAATTGGCCTCACATTGCCGCAAAGTATGGGTTGTACCATGGTCCATGGTTAAGTTGGAATGCGATGTATAAGATGTAGATTTGCAGAAAATAACTTAACCTGAATTACACGAACAAGTTGCATCGTGGTATGATGGTCACTGTCTTAGAAACGTATTTCGCCAACACCGGTGCGGATTCACTATGACGTTCGTCCCTCAATGTTCGCACAACTATCTCTGACTCCGTGCACCAGATCAAAGATTGGTATTTCTCAAGAACTACTCAAATCTCAGAGAAAGTAAGGTAGGCTTGTGTTTTTAGGTTATACTTCCTCTGTTCCACAATAAGTGAAACATAGAGAAAAAGTGGAGAGTTACCAAGGAATTTAGAGAGAGAAAGTTGGGACCACAATAAAGTAGAGTGAAGAAGTATTGAAGTTGTGGTCCCCTCTTACTTTTTGGTGGTATATTTGTAATCAGAGTGAACTTTTTTACCATTTGGAGCTTGGTTTCACTCATTGTGATTCTTCCAAATACAAAAAGTGTTTCACTTATTGTGAAACGGAGGAAGTATGAATGAATAATGACGGAAAAACGGCCAATAGCAATATGAGAGTAATAAAATAACTTCGAAATAAATCAAGAAACAACAAATATTTCAAATATTTCGGAAACACACCAGGTCGCAAATTATACCACGAGTCGCGGTAGGCTTGCAACAATCTACCGTGAATAAAGTAGAGACCACAAGACGCGGGGCTACCGTGAGGCGCGATAAAGGTTACTGCTTGTTTCTCATTTCTTTTAGACTTCGCGTTTGTAGGGGATTGTAGCATTCAACGCGAAGCCGCAAAGTCGCGGTAAGGGTGTGTCTTTGAGTTAAATCCTACAATCCCCCACAAACGCGAAGTCTAAAATAAATGAGAAGTAAACAGAAAGTTCAATACTTACATATTAGTGTCTAAGGATTGAACTAACATGTTAGTGAGATGGGATGTCCCCTCACCTACAAGTATCCTAAGATTGAACTTGCAGAAGAGATAAGGGACCCGATAGCACACAGATCTTACTTTCAAGGCTTGAAAGACACCGCGGGTGCTTAATTCGCACCATCTGAATTGCCGCCCAATGTTGTCAAACAACACATTTATGATTTGTGCTACAGCCACGCAATGATCCTGAAACAGTCGTAAAAGTTGTTTTTATACCCGTTCAATGTCTTGGAAGTATTTAATATATCATCCCATGTCCCCTCGAGGCATCCCATGGCATTCGATGCACGGGTCTCGGGGACGTCTAAAACCATATGAGTGACAACCTTTAATTTTGACCGATTCAAGGCTCCTCCAAGATCGGTCTTAATTTTCGTTGAAAATATTTCTATGTGATGCGGCACGACTTACAATGTATCCCGGGTCCTTCAAACCATTTGAATTACCCCACAATGCCATCAAATAGCCCATTTATGATTCTCTGGTGCAGCCACGGAATATTCCCGAAACGGTTGTAAAAGTTGTTCTTATGCCTGTATAATGTCGTGGAAGTCTTTAATACACCATCTCAAGTCCCCTCAAGCCTTCAATTTTGACAGTTTTAGGACTCCTCATTACCCGGTCATATTTTTCCCCGAAAAACTTCTTATGGGATGTGGCACGACTTACAATGCATCATGGATGCTTCGCACCATCTGAATATTACCAGAATGCTATCAAACAACCCATTTCTGATTTTGTGGTGCAGCCACGGAATGGCCCCGAAACGGTCGTAAAATTTATTTTGATACTCGTTCAAAGTCGTGGAAGTTTTTAATATACCATCCCATGTCTCCTCGAGGCATCCTACGACATTCGATGCACGAGTCCCGAGGACGCCTAAAAGCGTGACTATAACCTTCAATTTTGACCGTTTTAGGGTTCTTTGGGTCCGGTTATAGTTTCCATCGAAAACCTTCATATGGGGTGCAACACGACTTACAATGCATCTCAGGTGCTTCGCACCATCTCAATTACCCCAGAATGCCATCAAACCATCCATTTATGATTTTATGGTGCAGCCAAGGAATGGCCCTGTAGCAGTCGTAAAAGTTGTTCTTATGCCTGTCCAAAGTTTTGGAACTCCTTAATATACCATCTCGTATCCCCTTGAGGCATCTCACGGCATTCGGTGCACGAGTCACGGGGATGTTTAAAACCGTGACTAGCCTACAATCTTGACCGTTTTTAGGCTCCACTAGGACCAATCATATATGTCGCTGAAAACATTCCTATGGGGTGCGGCACGACTTATAATGCCTCCCTGGTGACTCGCACCATCTGAATTACCCGAGATGCCACCAAAGGAACAATTTATTATTATGTCGAGCAGCCACGGAATAGCCCCAAAACGGTCGTAAAGGTTATTCTTATTCCCGTTCAAAGTCGTGGAAGTCATTAATATAATCATGTCCCCTCAAGGCATCCCACAACATTCAGTGCAAGGGTCCCGAGGACGTCAAAAACCGTGACTTAGAGCCTTCAATTTCTGACCATTTTAGGGTTGCTCCGGGCCCGCTCATATTTTTCTCCGAAAATCTTCATATGGATGCGGCACGATATATAATGCATCCCATCTGAGTTGCCCCATAATGCCACCAAACAACCCATTTATGACTTTGTGGTGCAACCACGGAATGGACCCGAAACAGTCGTAAAAAAGTTATTGGTATACCCGTTCAAAGTAGTGGAAGTAATTAATATACCAAACCATGTCCCCTCGAGGCATCCCATGGCATTTGGTGCAAGGATCCGGATGACGTCTAAAACCGTGACTTGGAGCCTTCAATTTTGACCGTTTTAGGGCTCGTCCGGGCCTGGTCATATTTTTCTCCGAAAACCTTCATATGGATGCGGCACGACATATAATGCCTCCCAGGTGATTCGCACCATCTGAATTGCCCCACAACGCCATCAACCCACCCATTTATGATTATGTCGTGCAGCCACGGAATGACCCTGATTCGATCGTTAAAGTTGTTCTTATGCCCGTTCAAAATCGTGGAAGTCCTTAATATACTATCACATGTCCCCTCGAGGCATACCTACGGCATTCGGTGCATAGGTCTCGGGGACGTCTAAAACTGTGATTTATAACCTTCAATTTTAACTGTTTTGGTGCTCCTCCGGACTCTGTCATATTTTTCTCCGAAAAACTTCCTCTAGGGTGCGACAAGACTTACAATGCATCCCGGGTGCTTCGCACCATCTAAATTACCCCAGAATGCTATCAAACAACCCATTTATGATTTCGTGGTGCACCCACGGAATGGCCCCGAAACGGTCGTAAAAGTTGTTCTAATGCTCGTTCAAAGTCGTGGAATTCTTTAATATACCATCCCATGTCCCCTCAAGGAATCCCACGTTATTCTGCAGGACCGGTCATGATTTCGCCGAAAACCTTCCTAGGGGTGCGGCACGATTTACAATGCATCCCGAGGGGACAATTGTATTGCAGCTACGCAATGACACCGAAACGGCCGTAAGAGTTGTTTTTATATCCATTCAAAGCCGTGGAAGTCCTTTATATACCATCACATGTCCCCTAGAGGCATCCCACGACATTCGTTGCACAAGTCTCGGGGACGTCAAAAACCATGAGTTATGTCCTTTAATTTTGACCGGTTTAGGGCTCCTACGAGTCCTGATTTAATTTTTCGTTGAAAACCTTTATATGTGGTGCGGCAAGACTTACAATGCATCCGGGTTGCTTCAAACCATTTTAATTACCCCCACAATACCATCAAATCACCCATTTATGATTTTGTGGTACAGCCACGGAATGTTCCCGAAACGGTCGTAAAAGTTGTTCTTATGCCCATTCAAAGTCGTGGAAAGTCTTTAATGTACCATCCCATGTCCCTTCGAGGCATCCCATGGAATTCGGTGCACGAGTCATCTGGACATCTGAAACCGTGACTTATAGCCTTCAATTTTGACAGTTTTAGGACTCCTCCGAACCCGGTCATATTTTTCACCGAAAGCCTTCTAATGGGGTGTGGCACGACTTACAATGCATCATGGGTGATTCGCACCATCTGAATTGCCCCAAAATGCTATCAAACAACTCATTTATGATTTTGTGGTGCAACAAGGAATGGCCCCGAAACGATCGTAAAAGTTGTTCTTATGCTCGTTCAAAGCCGTGAAAGTGTTTAAAATACCATCCCATATCCCCTCGAGGCATCCCACAGCATTCGATACACGTGTCCCGAGGACGTCTATAATCGTGACTTATATCCTTCAATTTTGACCGTTTTAGGGTTATGTTGGCCCGGTCAAAATTTTCACCAAAAAAACCTTCCTATGGGGTGTGGCACGACTTACAATGCATCCCAGGTCCTTCACACCATCTGAATTGCTTCAGAATGCCATCAAACCACCCATTTATGATATTGTCGTGCAGCCATGGAATGACCCCGAAATGGTCGTAAAGTTGTGTTTATGCCTGTTCAAAGTCGTGGAACTCCTTAATATACCATCCTATGTCCTCTCGGGGATTCCCGCGGCATTCGGTGCACGAGTCCTGAGGACGTTTAAAATCGTGACTTATAGCCTACAATTTTGACCGTTTTAGGGCGCCTCCGGGACCAGTCATATATGTCGCCAAAAACATTCCTATAGGGTGCGACACGACTTATAATGCATCTCGGGTGCCTCGCACCATCTGAATTAATGCCACGAAAGGACCAATTTATTATTTTGTTGTGCAGCCACGGAATGGCCGCGAAACGGTCGTAAAAGTTATTCTTATGTCCGTTCAAAGTCGTGGAAGTCCTTAATATACCATCCTATGTCCCCTCTCCCACAACATTCGGTGCATGGGTCTTGGGGACGTCTAAAACCGTGATAGCCTTCAGTTTTGACCGTTTTAGGGCTCCTTCGGGCCCGATCATATTTTTCTCCGAAAAACTTCCTATGGGGTGCGGCACGACTTACAATGCATCCCGGGTGCTTCGCACCATTTTTCATTAGGAAATTTCCTTGAGGTTTGACGTAATTCTCAAATTACTCCTCACATATGGGAAATTCCCCACATACCCTCGAACTTTGACTTTGTGCTGAAAATACCCTTACTATTGACAGAACTCTAACTGGAACCCATTTATGATTTTGTGGTGCAGCCACGGAATGGCCCCAAAACGGCCATAAAAGTTGTTTTTATGATCGTTTAAACTCATGGGAGTCCTTAATGTACCATCCCATGTCCCCTCGAGGCATCCCACGGTATTCAATGCGCGGGTCTCGGGGACGTCTAAACCCGTGAGTTATAGCCTTCAATTTTGATCAGTTTAGGGCTCTTCCGATCCCGATCTTATTTTTACCCGAAAACCTTCCTATGGGGTTCGGCACGACTTACAATGCACCCCGCGCTACTCCGACCGCTGTCTTATTTTTAGTCCAAAACCTTCCTATGGGGTGCGGCACGACTTAGAATGCATCTCGGGCGCTTTAAACCATCTGAATCGCCCCACCATCAAATCACCCATTTATGATTTTGTGGTGCAGCAACGAAATGACCCCGAAACGGTCGTAAAAGTTGTTTTTTATTTCCGTTCAAAGTTGTGGAAGTCCTTAATAAACCTTTCCATGTCCCCTCGAGGCATCCCACGACATTCGTTGCACGAGTCCCGGTGACGTCTAAAACCGTGAATTTTAGCCTTCAATCTTGTCCGTTTTTGGGCTCCTTCGAACCCAGTCATATTTTTGCCGAAAACCTTTCTATTGGGTGTGGCACGACTTACAATGCATCGCGGGTGTTTCGAACCATCTGAATTGCACCAAAATATCACCAAACGACCAAATTATTATTTTGTCGTGCAGCCACGTAAAAACCACGAAACGGTCGTAAAAGTTGTTCTTATTCCCGGTCAAAGTCGTAGAAGTCCTTAATATAACATCCCATGTCTCCTCGAGGCATCCCACGGCATTCGGTGCACGGGTTTTGGGGACGTCAAAAACCGTGAATTATAGCCTTCAATTTTAACCGTTTTAGGGCTCCTCCGAGGACGGTCATATTTTTCTGCGACAACCTTCCAATGGATGTGGTATGACTTATAATGTATCTCGGGTGCTTCGCACCATCTAAATTGCCCCCACAATGCCACCAAACCACCCATTTATGATTTTGTGGTGTAGGCACGGAATCACCCTGAAGCGGTCATAAAAGTTGTTTCAATCCCCGTTAAAAGTCGTAGAAGTCTTTGATATATCATCCCATGTCCCCTCGAAGCATCCACGGTTTTCGGTACACGAGTCCCGATGACGTCTAAAAACGTGACTTATTGCCTCAATTTTGACCATTTTAGGGCTCCTCCGAGCCCGGTCATATTTTTCGTCAAAAACTTTCCCATAGAGTGCAGCACGACTTATAATGGATCCCGAGTATTTCGTACTATCTAAATTGCCCCAAAATGCCAACACACCACCATTTATGATTTTATGATGCAACCACGAAATGGTCCGAAACGGTTGTAAAAATTGTTTTTGAGATGCGGCACGACTTATAATTAATTCTGAGTTATTCGCACCATCTAAACTGCCTCAGAATGTCATCAAACCACCCATTTATGATAAGGCATCTTATCGTATAACTATTGTATCAAGATTGCATCATATCATATTGAGTCAAAGTTATATTATATTGTATCAAGTTACTCGTAAAATTACAAAAATACCTGATATGGAACAAAATATCCGATAGCTAATATCGAAAAATACTTTGTCTCTATAATCCTACACTATGCAACAAAGATATCTAGTTTTTGACATGATCCAAGAGTACAGAAAAGTGATGTAGAAGTCAGGGAGTAGAGAAAAAAAATATTATCCTCAACTCCCCCAACCATCCAGACAAATCATCGCATGCTGCCTTCACGCAAAACATCAATCATATTGAAGATCCGTTTTGGAGCCTTGGATTGAACCTGTACTTAAATTCGTTGATTTAGTTCAGGGGTCGCACAACATCATGAGCAAAGAGACATTGAAGATAAGCAACCTATTATCATGCCAGAAAATTGCGTGATTTTATAGATGGTCTCGAGACCACCAAGACCGTCATGCTCCCTCTTTAAAACGCAGAACAAAGTAATAAAACGCATGGGGATTCACTTAAAGAACATAACTCAGTATTAGAAAGTTCTCGGTATTAGAAAAGAACATAACTCAATATGAAAAAGGACATGAAATTTGTTTTACAAGAAAATATTTACAGTTCAAAATCGATATATTCTTTTAATTTAAACTATGCATCCTTTTATTATATGTTCTTTTTCATTATGACCCATGTTCCTATATGAATGGAGAAGATTCTACATGCTATTTGATTATGAACTATGTGTTAAATTTACTCCCTCCGCCGCATAATATAGTGCTTGATTTCATTTTTTCACGGGAATTAAGGTAAATAGAGTTTAAGAGGAAAATAAAAACCTTTTATATATTTAAATAAATATTGTATGAGAAAAAGGTGATTTTGATAGAAAGGAGAATAATTGGTTTAGAAAGCTTTAAATGTAACCCTTTGGTCGAATAAACAAAGCAAAAACTAATTTCAAGACACGATCTTTCTAGACAAAACACGAAAAAATATGAAATTAAATATAGAACCAAGCATTATACATTGGGCCACCCAAAATGGAAATGAAGCACTATATTATCGGACGAAGGGAGTAATATTCTTTTTAAGGGAATAATATGTTATTTAAGTGCACAGTGAGCATAGAGCACTTGGGTGCATAAACGAAGCTTTAAATTGTGTAATTGTATTTTGTAATCTGTGATTCAGATCCAAATTACATATGATCTATTAAGACAAACTGTTCTCAAATTTATAGATGACCTATTTTATTCAAGTCATTAAAGCCAAAGTCGTAGTTCGTCCACATAACAAACACCAATAGGCAATAACATTCCTATTTCCTAGTTCCATCCTTGCATCACCATCATAACAGGTAAGCTTATTTCATTTTACCAAAAACCTTGCACCCAAACTAGTAACTGATCCAAACATAATTCGATAGATACTTAATTGAGCATATAGAGCAACTTTCCTTCTCAATGACATATGTTTAAGAATAATTTTGAACTTATATCACGTGGTAGTACATTTCTTTATATCATGAGGGAGGAAAATCAAACAGAAAGAAAAAAAAACAGCATTTTACCTTCTTTGCAAGGAAAAGTGCTGCATCGACAGTGCCCTCCGCATATATAGATCGTCCACAAACATTGTGCTGAAACTCAAATGAAACACTGGAAACAAATTGCAAACTTTTTAGTGGAAATTGATAGAACGTAAATCTAGAAGAGTTGATAAGACTGGTCCAGCATTACGTTTGGTCGGGTGACGTTAGGTGGTACATGTGGAATGCATGACCAGACACGTGTTCTTTTGGGACACCAACCATTTCAACTTGCAGCTGGGGATCCCTGATTAATTGTATCTGGTAAAAAACGAACGAAGGATAGGATAGAATATCAGACTATGATCAGATACAGTTGATACACCAGCAAGCCAAATCACAGGCAAAACAAGCTCTTCAATAATACAGCACCTGAGCAAGTTGTAGAGATATCTAAGTTCGTATATTATAAAATACAAGAGAAATCATGTGAATAGAAGCTATACCTCTACTTTGCTTTAAAGGTCAACGATTATACAGTGGAAAAAACAGTATTCGAAAAATTCACATAGGAAAGAGTATGCTATTCTACAAATTATCAGTCTCCAAGGAAGCTTCTAGATATACTTCCTCCGTCTCAAAATACATGACACAGTTTGACTTTTACAATATTCACTCTCCCTTGATCTCGTTTTGTCATTTCCGTGCAAGTAAAAATATGCTTCCTCCGTTTTCTTTTACTTACAACATTTGGACTTTCATGTTTACTGATGAATAACCTTAATCATTCATATCTCTGATTATAGATATATGTAAAAATTATAATAATTCGATATTGTAAAAACATACATTGAGACGAATCCAACATGATCTCACATGACTATTTTGCCTCACATATAAATTACCAGAGATAGTCGAAACTCGAGTGCAAGCAAGTGAATAGTGCAAAATCCCAAAAATTGCAAATAAAAGAAAATTAAGGAAGCAATTATGTAGGATCTTGTTAAATCTCGAAATATACTTTCAAAATATCAACTGCTTATAAATTTATACTTGTAGAGAATTAGCGATGCTGATTGTTAAATATATGCATTAGCAAGCGTCTCAATTATATTCATAAGTCTGATTACTGCTCATGTAAGAAAAAAAAGAGCAATGCTGTTGAAAGGTGCACATCACTAGCTTCAGGGCAATGCAGGCTCCAAAAACATTCAGAACCAAACTTCCTCGTGCCCTACTCCACAAAGGAGTACGGGAAAGTCTAAAGATTACAGTAGCAAACTATGCCACAGAGTTGCCTCCATCTATACGGTTTTCTCTCAAGGTCGAAACGTAAAATTCCCCAGAAAAAATGAGGCCAAAAAGAAAGCAAGAGAACAATCCCCACATCCATAACATACTGAAGAAGAGGTGAGAAAGGTCAAGATTTTTGAGATAGAATAACTGAATAAGTGAACATGTATGCTTGCCATACAAACTTTTTAGACCTTCACAAAGAGGTGAAGTGATGATATTGATACATCTAGAATAGTGTCAAATTTTACTAATGAAGGTAATAGTAGAAAACTAATCCGGAGTTCCTAGCCAGACTATTGCGATAAGATAGTCCTAACGAATACTCAATAGTAAAATGAGATAAATAGGTTTCAGCAAGGTACTTTGTACACCAGAAATACCTACCTGATCCATATCAAAGTCCACTCCAAGTTTCTGAAAGCACGAGATAATAGCCTTAGCAGTCCCAGATGCATCCTTCTTGTTGGATTGATGAGACTCCATTACCTTTTTAATAAAAAGGTATCAGTTGTATCCTATATTAAAGCAGTTAAGCTATTTCATCTAACGAAAACTATACAAGTGGCAGCAGCAAAACCAAACTCATAGGTGGCTGCCAACTGTGGAACTACTCTATATCATACTTCATCTACTCCAAAATTATTGCAACACTAGCCTGTTTTTAGTTCTTTAATTAGGCTCCATTATGTTTGATGGAAAACCATTTTCCATGGTTTTCCATGAAAAGTTATTTTCTGTTGGGAAACACATATGAATACTAGTTTTCCTTTGTTTGGTTTGATGGAAAAGTAAAAGGAGCGAAAAATGAAGATGTTGGGAATGAGATAGTGAAGAAAAATGGTTTTCCATAAAATTTTGGTAGAAAACATTTACAAAGGGATAGAAAGTTCTTTTCCACCTTGTTTCCTTTTTAAATCTCTCGTCCAACCAAACAACGGAAAATTATTGTTTTCCTGAAAAAACGTTTTACTCCGAAACAAACGGAGCCTTAATACAACACTTCTATACATAGAGAAAAAAGATATATCCACACATTGGACCACTTACATTAAGCAACTAGGTACATGTAATACTCCTTGGACTAAAATACATCTAGAATAAGGTCACTGCACAAGATAATGCATAGATCTTAGCTGCACAAATACCGAAAAAATTATTTCAGAAAATTATTTGTATTATACTACAATGGCATAAAGGTGTTGTAGTATAATACAACAAAAAATATTTCAATCTTAAAGCATCAAATATAACTGTAGATGAGTTTGCAAAGATATGACCAATAAATTGGAGAATCCTCAATACAAACATTTGATGGGATTTTCTCATCAAAGAGGAGGGCATGAAAGAGGGGAAGTACCTGCAGAGAATATCCAGAAAAAGCTCCAGGGAATTGCTCAGCCATAATTTCCATGGCTGCAAGAAATGCCACCACCTTAAGAAACCAAGAGTTCGATTATTCACTGAAGAGAGCTGCGATACATGCTTTTGAAACTGGCTTAGGCAACAAGACTCTAAATGAAAAACCTGCTTTCCCATCTGGGGTGATATAACAGCATAATTTTTCGAGTCTTCCACAGTCTTATGGAGCCTCTCCCTGTCTCCACCGGTGGTTCCAATCACAAAAGGCACCCCAATTTTGCAGTACAACTCTGCATTATCTGCATATCATTTTAGCCAAAATGATCAAGCATACTAAAAGATTTAAATCTAAGAATTATAGAATAACTGGGTACTTCTCAAACAAAGCCCTCTTCATAACCCCTCCTATTCACCACAAAATAGAAACATACATTAGCACAGGCAATCTAGCTTGGTTCCCATTCGACAATCAGACTATAACATTCACTAATGGTCCATTTATCTACTGCGTGCACTAAAGAATACCATCCATTCAATTTGCAGTCAAACAAAATGGACGGACTTCAATTGGTCTCTCTACTGAAATTCAAGCAGGGCAAATTAAATATTACTGAATTTGATTTCATATATAAATTGTCAACAAATAGAAAACAAGAGTAAGAGCACTAGGCTTGTTGAAATAAGAAATCACCAAGTTTCACTGGTAAAAAAACAAATAGTAATAATCAGAAAACCTGAATATTTCCCATGACTTTATTTGTGTAAATCACCCTAAAAAATTATAGCGTAAGAGGGACGTAGCATCACCCCTCCAAGCATACAGCTGTAATTTTAGTTTACCCATGATTTTTATCTTTTTAAAAAAACTGTATATTCTTATTTTAAAAAAAATCTGATGAGAGGTATCTTTGAGAAGAACTGGGGCGGCCCTAATTCCTTGAATTTCCCCCAACCAAGTTAATGACTCCCTCCATTTTTTCCACCCCAACACATCATCTACCCTATTCTGATATTATCCCCCACCCCAATTCTATAGATCTTCAAACCCTAACTCATCCAAACCAAGAACCCTAAAAAATCGTCTACCCCAAATCTCAAAATTCTTGCTTCTCTCATCTTTTGTTCTTCTTCTTCTACTGTTTATTATGAAGAACCCTAAAAATCTACCCCCAACTCTCGTGAATCTTTGACTTCCTACTGTTTATTGCAAAGAACCCTAAAAATCTACCCCCAATTTTCGCGAATCTTTTGCTTTTCTTGTTGTTGCGAAAAACCCTAAGTCCCCAATTTTTTGGGGTGGATTCGTGAAATAGTACCAATTTGATAAGGGTAGAATTTAATGCATTTTTAATAAAGAATGTTAGGAGCCAAAAGTTGTTAAGTAACAGAATAACAGAATTCTGTTATTCTGTTAACTCTCTTTCTGTTATTCTGTTAGCTTGCTGGGTTTGTTAATTGCTGTATAAATAGCTGTAAAATCTGGTATGAGGATTTTATTCAGAAATATAAACTCACTCTTCTTCTCTCCTGTTAATTTCTATCTCTCTCTTCCTTTCTCTTTCATTCTGAATTCTGGATTCTTAATCTCTCTTCTCTCTCAAAGTCTATTCTACCTCTTCTATTTCTATTCTATCTTAGCAGGATCTGTTATCCTGCATCATTGGTATCAGAGCTAAACTTCGATTCAATGACGCCATTGTTATTTCTTAAATGCATATTCAGTGTTTGATGAAATGCATAAGTGAAGATTAGAAGAATTGTGGTGAAAACTCTTCATTCTGGCGCCTGCTACTAGGAAGTCTGTAGTTATGGAAGAACAAGTGAAATCATTGGAGAAAAAGTTGGAAGATCAAGCCAAAACGATGCAAAACTTGTTGCAGATGGTGAAGGAATTAAAAGATTCTGCTGCTTCAACTTCTGCATCTAATGATGGTTCTGAGTTTAGTCCAAGACCCAGAAATCATATTCAAGGTATTAATCCCAAACTTGAGTTTCCTAAGTTTGATGGAGTTAATCCTAGGAATTGGATAAAAAAATGCATGAGGTACTTTAATCTGTGCAAAGTTCCGGATGATCAAAGAGTAGATTTGGCTTCCCTTTATATGACAAATAAAGCTGAGAATTGGGTCTCTAGTTATTTGTCTGTAAGAAAACATGTAGATTGGGATGATTTCATTATTGATTTGTCTGCTAGATTTCAAGATACTAGGAGTATAAATGTTGTAGAACAGTTCAATAAACTGCAACAATTAGGTGATTTGGAGGTGTATCTTGATGAATTTGAGAACCTGAGATCCATTATGATGCAAAGTAGCCATGTTTTACCTGATTCATATATTCTAGACAGCTTTATAGGAGGTCTTAAACCATCCATCAAGCCTTTTGTGAGGTTTCAGACCTGATAATATTGCCAAAGCTGTAGAATATGCTAGATTGGCAGAAGAACAAGCTTCAGCATCATCTCAAAATTTCCTTAAAACCTATAAACACACTCACCCACAAGCAATTTATAATCCAAAACCTTTACAAGCCATTCCTTACAACAACAATGCCAATAAACCACCTCTTTTACCCACTCCACAAACTAAACCATCTCAAGCTATAACCAAAACACATGTTCCCCATGATGTGAGAGCTGAAAAGATAGCCAAGGGATTATGCTTTTACTGTGATGAAAAATTTGTGAGAGGTCATAAATGTCAGTTTAAGGAACCTCAGTTATTTACAGTTGAATTCTTGGGAGATTCTGATGAATCAGATGATGGGGAGGATGAAGAAATGGTTGAGAAAGATAAGCAGTTGACAGAACCTGTGATATCTGTTAGTGCTTTGGCTGGCAATCAGAATTTTCACACTATGAGGGTGGTAGGAGTTGTGAACAATAAGCCTTTGCATATCTTGATTGACTCTGGAAGCACACACAATTTCTTGGACCTATCTTTAGCTCAAAAGATAGGGTGTACGCTGGAAACTATACCCATTCAATCTATTACAGTAGCTGATGGCAATCAACTTGTGTGTCATCATCGGTGTGTAGATTTTGCTTGGACAATGAATAAGAAAGATTTTGTGGCTGAGGTGATGTTGATACCTTTAGGAGGGTGTGATATGGTGTTAGGTGTGCAGTGGTTGAGCACTTTGGGGCAGATTAGTTGGGATTTTCAGAAATTGGTGATGAGTTTTGCTTTGAATGGAGAATCATTTGTGTTAAAAGGTACTCCACCCAGTAGAGTGAAGATCTTGGAAGGTAAATCATCTGGGAAAGCTATTAATACAGCTGCTCAACTTTGTTTTCTTCAACTTATGGACTGTTCTGTTCAGTCTTCTTTCCATGAATTTAATCAACTACAGTGTGAAGATGTTGAGCTAGAGCAACTCAAAAAGAAGTATAGCTTAGTATTTGAGGACCCAACAGACCTTCCACCTCATAGAGGGGTATTTGATCACAAAATTCCTTTGCTCCCTAATGTTTCTCCTGTTAACATTAGGCCTTATAGATATCCTTTAAAGCAAAGAGATGTGATTGAACAATTGGTGCAAGAAATGTATGATAGAGGCATAATTCAAGCTAGTAACAGTCCCTTTGCTTCTCCTGTGGTTCTTGTTGGGAAGAAAGATGGTACATGGAGGCTCTGTGTGGACTATAGGGAGCTGAATAACAAGACAGTAAAAGACAAATTTCCTATTCCAGTTGTGGAAGAACTTATAGATGAGTTGGCAGGAGCAACTGTGTTCAGTAAACTGGATCTAAGGGCAGGTTATCATCAACTTAGAGTTCATTCAGATGATGTATATAAAACTGCTTTCAAAACTCATACAGGCCACTATGAGTTTTTAGTTATGCCTTTTGGCTTAACTAACGCCCCAGCTTCCTTCCAAAGTTGGATGAACAATGTTTTCAGACCTCTTTTGAGAAGATGTGTGCTTGTATTTTTTGATGATATTTTAGTCTATAGTAAGAATAAACAGGAGCATATTCAACACCTTGAAGCTGTTTTTCAGCTCATGAAGAATAATTCAATGTATGCCAAAGCTAGTAAATGTAGTTTTGTCATTGATAGGGTTGAATACTTGGGTCACTTCATTTCAGCAGCAGGGGTGGAGACTGATCCTAAGAAGGTGGAAGCAGTTGCTAAATGGCCTTCTCCTAAAACAGTGAAAGAGCTTAGAAGTTTTTTGGGTTTGACGGGTTACTATAGAAAATTTGTCAAAAACTATGCTGCTATTTGTAAACCTCTTCATGGACTGCTCAAGCATGGTAGTTTTTGTTGGGATACAGAAGCTCAACTCGCTTTTGAAGCTTTAAAAACAGCCTTAGTATCTGCTCCAGTTCTTGCTGTACCTAATTTTTCTGATGTGTTCATTGTGGAAACAGATGCTTCCAATGCTGGTATTGGGGCTGTTCTCATGCAATCAGGCCATCCTCTTGCCTTTATTAGTAGAACTTTGGGTCCAAAATGGCAAAAATTGTCTGTTTATGAGAAGGAGCTCCTAGCTATCGTCTTTGCAGTTCAGAAATGGGAACAATACCTTATTGGTAGCCATTTCATTATCAAGACTGATCAGAAAAGCTTAAAATGGCTTTTGCAACAGAAGATTTCAACACCCTTTCAGCAGTTTTGGCTTTCAAAACTCATGGGTTTTGATTATGAAATACAGTACAGAAGTGGGCAAGAGAATGTTGTAGCAGATGCTCTTTCAAGAGTGCAAGGTTCTGAGATTTTATGTATGGCTATCTCAATTGTTTCTTCTAACTTAGAAGAACAAATCAAGGATAGTTATCAAGATGATGCAGCTTTGCAAAATATGATTCAACAACTACAACAACAACAAACTCATCCTTCTTTCACTTTCAAGGATGGTCTATTAAGACGACATGGCAAGATTGTAGTGGGCCATAATGTAGATTTGAGGCTCAAATTGATCCAATGGCATCACTCCTCTCCTGAGGGAGGACATGCAGGGAGAGATTTAACTCTCAAAAGAATCAAAAGTGTCTTCTATTGGAAAGGGGATGACCAAAACTGTTAGCAGTTTGTCAGAAATTGTGTGATTTGTCAAGCTGCTAAGTATGACTCTTCTGCTTATCCTGGGTTATTACAACCTCTTCCAGTACCAGAGGAGGTATGGGTAGACATATCCATGGATTTCATCACAGGTCTACCCAAATCTATGGGGTATGAAGTAATCTTTGTTGTTGTGGACAGATTGAGCAAATATGCTCATTTTGTTCCTTTGGCTCATCCATTTACACCCTTCAAGTTGCTCAAGCTTACTTAGATAATATCTTCAAGCTTCATGGATGGCCAAGAAGTATAGTGAGTGATAGGGATGCTATATTCCTTAGCAACTTTTGGAAAGGGTTATTTTCATTACAAGGCACTGAATTTTTACTATCTTCTTCCTACCATCCTGAAACTGATGGTCAGACAGAGGTAGTAAATAGATGTTTGGATGTTTACTTAAGGTGCATGTGTGGAATCAGCCTAAAGACTGGTGTTTGTGGCTACCTCTGGCTGAGTGGTGGTACAACACCCACTTCCATTCCTCCACTCATTTAACTCCCAAAGTGGTGTATAATCAACCACCTCCCTACATCTCCCTTATTTGGCTGGAGAATCTGCTGTTGCTACTGTTGATAGGAGTTTGCAAAGAAGAGAAGCTATGATTACAGACTTAAGGGTCACTTACTCAAAGCTCAGGACAGAATGAAAATGCAAGCTGACAAACACAGGTCAGAGAGGTCTTTTCTTGTTGGGGATTGGGTATGGTTAAAGCTACAGGCTTATAGACAGACTTCAGTACAGAAACGCAGCAATAATAAACTCTCTCAGAAGTATTATGGTCCTTTCCAAGTGCTCGCTATAGTTGGCAAGGTTGCCTATAAATTGAAGCTCCCAAGTACTGCCCAGATAATGATGTTTTTCATGTATCTCAACTCAAAAGGTTCCATGGTATTCTTCCAGTTGTGCAATATACCAGAGTGGTTTCAAGGACAACATGATACTGTCATCTTGCACCAGCACTATCTTAGATAGGAAGGTGATTAAATTTCAGAATAAACCCCAAGTTCAGTACTTGGTGCAATGGAAGGATACTCTACCAGTGAAGCTACTTGGGAAATTGCTGAAGTCTTTGAAAAGGCTTACCCTACATTTGTGGTTACTTAAGACTTGGGACAAGTCTTTTTAAGGGGGAAAGTATGATAAGGGTAGAATTTAATGCATTTTTAATAAAGAATGTTAGGAGCCAAAAGTTGTTAAGTAACAGAATAACAGAATTCTGTTATTCTGTTAACTCTCTTTCTGTTATTCTGTTACTTAACAACTTTTGGCTCCTAACATTCTTTATTAAAAATGCATTAAATTCTACCCTTATCATACTTTCCCCCTTAAAAAGACTTGTCCCAAGTCTTAAGTAACCACAAATGTAGGGTAAGCCTTTTCAAAGACTTCAGCAATTTCCCAAGTAGCTTCACTGGTAGAGTATCCTTCCCATTGCACCAAGTACTGAACTCACGAAGTGGTGGCCTGGAACCAGCCAGCCGTGACCAACGTGGCCGTGACCAACGAGGACGTTGGTCCTTATGGGGGGGCGAATGTTATGGACTGACCCAAGGAAAGGATCCCACATCGACCGTATGGGAGGTTGGTGTGTGGTTTATATAGGACAATGGGCTCTCCTCCTCTTGAGCTAGCTTTTGGGAAGTGCATTCCTATTGTCCTATAACAATGGTATCAGAGCCAAACCTCGGAGTGGTGGCCCACGAAGTGGTGGCCTGGAACCAGCCAGCCGTGACCAACGTGGCCGTGACCAACGAGGACGTTGGTCCTTATGGGGGGGCGAATGTTATGGACTGACCCAAGGAAAGGATCCCACATCGACCGTATGGGAGGTTGGTGTGTGGTTTATATAGGACAATGGGCTCTCCTCCTCTTGAGCTAGCTTTTGGGAAGTGCATTCCTATTGTCCTATAACACAATTATGCTTTCGATTTTGATACAGTTGAGGCCTCTAAAGAGTCTTGGTTGTTGAGGAATTAGATCGGCGTGAACACGGGTCTTCTTATACATCTACTAATATTCTTGTTCGTGTTCCTTGTTAAAGTTTTGTTGGCATGTGAACTTAAAAAACCCACAAAACGTTGTTGTTGAGGCTGGACTGGGTCGCATACGAAAAAAAGAAACTCTTTGGCGATTAATCAGTGTACTCTACTTCTAAGTCTAAAAAAACAAGGCGATTCAGATCTGTCTTCTACCGCCGTCAGTGTCAAAACCAAAAACAAAGAAAAAAAAATTCAAAATTGTGTTCTTCATGGATCTGTGGTGATATCTTCTAGCTCTTGCCATTCTTTTCTTAGCTTAGACCTAAATGTCGGTTGTTTTTTTTTGCATGCTTTGAGTGTGGGATTTTGCTACTGCGGCGATTAGCAGTATAATTAAATTCTTCTTGTTTTATGTTGTTTATGGTCGTTGTTTTGTGAAATTTTCATCTTTGTATTGCTGTTGTGATTCTGTAAATGATGATCTACCCCCAATTTGTCATTTTTATTATAATTAGGGTTTTCTTTGAATGAGGGTTCTTGTTTTTTTTTTTTTAACTAAGCCCATTGATATATGTTGATTTTTATGGTACTGTAGAGTGAATTTATGTTCATTTAAGTTGAATCTTGTTTATTTGGCTTGATTTTTGCTTATTTACTTTGAATTATTTTTACTACACTATTGTAGGGTTTTTATGGTACTAGACAGTTGATTTATGTTGAGTTATGTTCATTTAGGTTGATTTTTGTTGATTTAGGTTCATTTATGTTGATTGAGGTTCAATTCTATTGATTTTTGTTACTTTGAGTTGATTTTAGGGTACTGGGCAGTTGATTTATGTTCATTTTAGGTTGATGTATGTTGAGTTATGTTGATTTAAGTTGATTTATGTTGATTACTGTCTCTGTTACCCGGACTCGACAAATTTTGCCATATATCGGTGTCTGGTACGACACGACACCGGTACGAAATACGTGTCGGATCCGGAAAAGTTCACTCGAACACGGCGGCTCTAAACCCTAGATTCTCAAACCCTAGAGTTCGAAGAGGAGAAGAGAAGAAAAGAAGAAGATGAGAAAAGGAAAAGGCGATAACTCACCTTGACTCGACGACCGGAGCTTCAAACTCGCCGCCGGAGCTTCGAACTCGCCAGTCTTCACTTCTCTTCCTTCTCTTCTTCTCTCTCTTCAAACTCGTGTTCTGTACTTCTATCCTTTGGTCTTCATCTTTTCTTTTTCTTTTTCTTTTTGTCACAAGTCCACGTGACTTTACTTTGTGCCTTTTTTTTTTCTTTTTTCTTTTTTATTTTCCTTCTCTCCTTTCCTTCTTCTGTTCTACTTTCTTTTCTTCTTTTTCTTCTTAGCCTATGGCTAAGTTGTTTTATTTATAATATATTAATTTTATTAATATATTATTTTATTAGTATTTTAAATAGACTATTATAAAATATAAATTAGCTGATTAATTATTAAATTTTATATTATAAAATATTATTTTCGCGTACCCATACCCGTATTTAAATTTCGGACAGAGTCCCCGTGTCCTGATTTTTTGGAATTGTCGTACCCTGACACTGGGATTCGTAACCATATCCGACACTCCTAGCCGAGTCAAGGTAACATAGATTTCTGTTTATGTTTGTCAATTTGAGTTTATTTTAGGCTAATGGACAGTTGATTTATGTTCATTTTTGGTTCTTTTATGGTACTCTACAGTTGATTTAGGTTGATTGGAGTTGACTTATGTTGATTTATGTTAATTTTAGTTTATTTATGTTGCATTATGTTGATTACCATTGATGTTTGTTAATTTAGTTTATTTTAGGCTACCGGAGAATTGATTTGTGTTCATTTTTGGTTCATTTATGGTACTCCAGAGTTGAGTTAGGTTGATTGGAGTTGATGTATGTTCATTTACGTTGATTTATGTTAATTTTAGTTGATTTCTGTTCTATGTTGATTACTGTTGATTTAGGTTTATGTTTGGTTCTATATAGTTGATTTGACTTGCATTTGGTTGATTACACTTCATTGTAGTTCATTTTGGTTGCTTAGAGTTCATTATGTTTATGTTATTTCATTTTGTTTGTTGTGAGTTGATATAGGTTCATGTTAGTTTATTTTATTTTACTTTTTGTCCGAATCTGGTTTTGTCTATTCCCCTCGCCATTTCTTGTTTCAAGCTCTTCTTTTAGACTGAACTCAATAAATTGTGTTGCACAATTAAATCAATTCAGTCGAGAAGTAAAGGCTTGAATGATTGATGCCTTTATGTTAGGTTCTTCTAGTTTATAAATTGTTTGTTGTCCATATTGTTGTGGTTAGGTTAATTTATGGTTCTGATTTATTTTCTTTTACGTTGTAATTACACTTGATTACCATGCTGATTTTACTTGTGAAGAGTTCATTTGAATTGGTTACAGTTTTATTGTAAATTTTTGTGATGGCATTGTTTTTAGAGTTGGTTTCCTCGATGAAACACTTTATTACTCCTAGGCTAAACTCATTAAATATGCCACAATCTGAAGTAGAGTGTTACAATTAGGAGGCAAATAAGTGATCTAATGGTAATATGACCTTTTGTTGCATTTGCATGAAATTATATGGACTCGGAGGTTGTTTTTGTGATTACCTCTATGAAGAATGAGGTCAACACCTTTATATGCTTGCATGAAGTCATTATAGCCCAATGATCACTAACCGCCACCATTACATCACCTTTATTTCATGTTGTGAGGTTGTTAAATGTTGTTTTTGCCTTTGCTATGTATGTGGATTTGGGACTTTATGAGATGACAAACCAAAAGCAAATGTTTTATCTTTAAAATAACTGCCAAATGGGAACCAAATGATGACACAAAAAGATATTCTTCTTTCATTCATACACTTCACAAAAAGTCAACTTTTTTTTACAAAAGTTGGTGTTGCCTATCACTATTTTCTTTAAACATATACAAAAATGCTTACAAAAAACCCCTTTTGCTGTTGCCGCCTTACTATGCACACACAGTGTAATCCATGGTTCCAAAATGTTGTTTCTATTCTTGAGTCTGTTTGGCTTTGACTTACATTCAATGATGATGTTTGTTTTTAATTCATTGATTGTGTTAGTTACTAACTCATCTGGGATTTCAACATAAGTTGGCAAAAGACCCGATCTGTCAAGCCTTTTCTTGCCTTTGTGTGGGTTTTGTAGTTATTTCCACCTTTGACTTTTAGGACCTCAAGCATGACATACATCAAATGTAGCTATGTATAGTTAATCAACCTTGGATCATACACATTCTAGGCCTCTTCCACACTTGACACCAACTTTTCCACTGAATCTGGAAAAGTTAAATTTGGTGTTAATTGATTGAATTGCTTTAAAAAACCTTAAGTCTAACATGTTCAGATCACGAGATTGTGTTGGTTGACATATGAGTTTAATTACAAACCCATCTTTGTTAGCTTCATGTAGGAACAATGGGTCATATAGGGCAATGGCCTTGCATTATCCTCTTGAATCCATAATTGTTTGCATCCATCTGCTCACCATTTCTCCCTTATTGCTGGTAGCAACTTGGTGATTATCATCTCCGTGATTGTGTCCTTTGTGATGCTTTGCTTGGCGTTTGAGTTCAATTGTACCAGCAGGTCTATTAATAGACCATTATTTAGCAACAACTTCCTCTACAAATGCATAAATTCCCAATTTCACATCCCAATCTATTCTAGCCAGTCCCCTATCCATGGCCTTGCAATTACCCCCATAAACATGATGAAAAATTTTGATCGGAAAGCACTGTATGGATCTTCCTCCTCAGTAGGTAAAACCTTTGGGTTACCTTGCTCATGAAGAACCACATTATCTATGTGCACCATGTTGTACAATTAAACCTTGCCTTTTGTGTCACTGTTTTTGGGATGCTTTGAGAAAGAATGAACTTCATTCTATCAATCTTGTGTTTTGGAGTTAATTTGGGTTTGATTGAATTTGTGTGGCACCTAAGTATTCCTTTCTTGAGTAGTCTATAAATAGTAGAGGGACTTACTTCCAGAGCTAAAGCAAAAGGTCACCTTTGCTTTAAAGGAACCTCCCCCAATTTGTTTCATCTATAATCTTGGTTTTCTACCATTGTTGCCAGTTTTCCTATTTGCAACATTGACCCGTGCTCTTAAGTTTTAAGTTTTAAGTTTTTCTGATTCTTTGCGAATCTCCAAAGGCCAAAACCTTGCCAAAGTTGACCTACTGGCCCCATATTTATGTTATATGGTTGTTAGCTGACCTCTTGGAAGAACCATGGCCTCATTTGCAGATGCAAATAGGTCAATAATCATTTGCCTTCTAACACAGTTTGGTACATTTGGTCTCTTACCTGGGTTGGTCTCTTGTTATGTAACTCTAACTCATGCTCCTCTTCCGTTTCAGAATTGAGTAATACCATACCTCTTCATCATCTTCTTCATCCCTCATGTGATTCATCTATAAGCAACATATCATCAACACTTAAATGCCCTTAATGGATGTCTATTATGTGTTCTTGTGCATCCATTTGCAGATCTTGTCGCAACAACTCTTCTTCATCTATGTCCATATAATCCTTTTCTCCATTCACCATCAGCCAAGTTTCAAAAGCTTCATCCATGGTGGGAATGTGTTGTGTGTGCAAGTGGAAAAAAAATCGTAATTGTACTCTATGTGCAAGTGGCAGTGGAGAAGAAATTTTTGTAAAAAAAGTTCTCTTTTGTGAAGTGTGCTTGTGACTGAGATTTTGTAGTGAGGAGTGTGAAAATTCTGATAGTTTCTAAGTCCCCTTTGATATAAATATTGGCAATTAGATTGATTTTGGAGCCAAGTTTAAATGAAATTTGAAATTTTCATTTTTGAGCCAAATTTAAATGAATAGCAATGAGTTGGCAGCGGGTACCCATGTACTTTTCGGGACCACTTACCTTTATTATGTTTGCAATTAACTCTTCTAAACATGTGGTCCCAACTTTCTCTCACTAGGTGCATTGGTTGCTTTCGACTTTCTGTCACTTACTAAAAAACATAGGAAGTATCAGAAATTATTTTTAGTTTTTAAAAAAAAAAGAAAAGTGAGTGGGTAGATGGCCCGTCGGCTTACTCTATGTTTTACAGCTCATAACACACAGTAAATAAAAGCCATGAAACAATAGTCGCACAAAGTAGAAAGACAAAAGAAACAAAGAACGAAGAAAGAGAAAAGAACACCGAAACAACTTTCTAGCCGGCGTCGGAAACTGATGGTAGATGGCCCGCCGGCTTCCTCTCTCACCTCAGGCCACTTCGCGGTCATCAATTGCCACCAAACCATAAATTAGGGTTTTCTCTCAATTTAGGGTTTTTAAAATTAGGGTTCAATTTTGCTTAAATTTAACTAATTAACAAAGCACTTTTCCTCGAAATGGGTGAATCTAAAGCCAAGTAAGTTTACATTTGAAAGATTTTTGTTTTTTCGCTAATTCCCCGTTCAAATCTTCTCTGAACCCTCTTCTCATGCGCCTCTTTACTCAAAGCAGTCATGCAGTGCGCCTCTCACAAAGGCGGCAAGAGGTGCGCGCCTGTCCTCGCCTGAAGTAATGCGCCTCTCCTGAGTTTGAGGAGGCGATTTTCTCAGCGCCTCTACTCGTTTTGGGTGCGCTTTTTAAAACTAAGACGATCACATGTAGATGATAATAGTTATGGTCAAATGCAAGCTAGCCAAGGGCTCATATAAACAAATTCATCTTTATAATAGCGTATATATATGTTTAAGTTCATATGAAAATCACCCTTATGGTGAGAACCGTGAGAATCACTTATTTTTCCTCATTTTACGAAGATTTTGATCATTTCATAACATTTTTGCTCATTTTTTGTTCCACTTATTTTATGGCTTTGCTCATTTAACAATTTTTTTGCTCTATCAACGTTTTTGCTCATTTTACGTTTTACTCATTTCACTTTTTTTTCTCATTGAACTTTTTTATGCACATTTTACGTTTTTCTTCTTTTACATTTTTGTACATTTTACGTTTTTGATAACTTAATGTTTACTGCTCATTTTATGTTTCTGCTCATTTTAGGAAGGTTTTGCTCATTTTAAGTGGTTCTCACGGTTCTCACCATAAGAGGGTTCTCACTTCTCACTAGAACCCAACCCTATATATATATATACATTTATTTATTTATTTATTTTATTTTATGGTCAACAAACTAGCAAGGGCTCAGATAATATAATCTCATCAATCAGCCAGTTCCAACTCATCTTTTGCTTTAAGTGATAGGAAGCAAGTTTAGAGTTGAGCTTTATCAGTTTTATATACCATTCACTGCAGTAGGCACCGTGTAGTCTACCACAATCAGATCTGGATATTCTTCATAGACGGAGGCAAGAATATCTTCTCTATCTGACGGACTGTGGACCTGAATTTCTTTACCACCTACTTCAACAGACTGTCCGCTCTCCTCCTGAGCACCAAATGATACAGGAATAATATGAAGGCCTGCAGAAACAGCTGCTTCAATAACAGCCTTTCCCATTTTGCCCAGGCAACTATTGACCTACAATCAGAGAAGCACATAGTACACCTTTTAGAAGAGATGTGCAGCCTAACAGAATCATATGATGATGCTACAGTAATCACATCCACATAATAACATCTCTGACAACACAGGAAAGAGGGAAAAAGAAAAGGCCAGCAATAAAACCTTAACATCTGTCAACATCAGTCCAAATGAAGCACAATAAAGATAGCAATCTTTTATTTGGCTGCTAAGCAAAGTGAACATCTATTAAGATCTAGGAATCATAGATAAGTATTGTGATACCATAATCAATAGTAGACCCATTTCCCTTCACCAATTGTTGCATGTCCAAATGGAAATGTCACAGATGAGCAGGTAATAGGAGTGGTGTAACGCCAACATCTTCCTCTAACATCCATGATTGTTAGACATGCACGACGGTATCGTAGGATACTAGGATCAGTCAAGCAACCAACCCCTTTCACGAAGATTCTAATATCAAGCACTTCAGTCATTTCCAACAAAACGAATACAGCAAAGAATCATATCAATGCTTGTTAATTTATGTTTGAAAACCCTACCGACCATAAATGACCAAGCTAATACTTCCTCCGTAACAAAATAGATATTAAACTTTCTAAATATGGTTGTAACAAAATAGATGTTACACTTCCTTTTTAGACAACAATCTCTCTGTATCTCCCTCCTATCACATGGGTCCCCTTTTTTCTTTCTCTCTATCTCTCTCCTCTTCAAAAAAATTGCCTAGAAAAGTGTGTTTTTGAAAGTGTAACATCTACTTTGTTACGGAGGAATTATAAGATATAGGCACAGCAACATAATAAATCATAAAAGTGACAAACATGATGACATTTCAATTTCGAGTTGCAATGAAAGTCAGATTCAGCAGATTGTTTCGACACTAGGGTTTCAGTGGGAAACCAAAAAAAGTGAGGTTTAATTCCTAGGGTTCAAACTCTTAGTTTCTCACATTCGTAGATTCATCTTAACAAGTAGTCAAGTACTTACATAGGTCAATAATTTTACATGTTCAACTTACAAATAATAATCAATAATAGGAAAAATTGTCTAGGATAAGCCAACCTTTGGCCAATCTGCTGAAAATAAGTCAAAACTTTTGATTAAAATACAATATCAAAGCTTGTGGGGATATTCGCTTTTAATGACTAGATAAATATCATGTGGTTACTGTCCACATGTCACTTTTTGATTGGTTTAGTTTGTTAAATTTTAATTCAATTTTTTTTTAAATAAACTCTCCTCCCCTCTCCCTTTAGGCCTCTACTCTCTCTCTTCCCTTCACATATCCCCATCACCAGTGCCTCTCTTCTCCTGCCCTTCCCCCCACCACTGCCAACACCATAATCTAATCTATCCCCCGAAGAAAATGGATATCTTCCAAAAATAAAAGCCATTTTTTCTCTCTCCTCCCCCCTCTACACAACAAATTGAGCTCCTTCCTAACCGTCACAAAAAGAAAAATGAACCAAGATGTGGAACAAAATCCGAGCATCTAGGGCACAGATAATGCAATCCTCCTACGACTTCCGACAACCTTGACACACGGCGACATGACACTTGAAGTTTTCCAGCGAAGGTTCTGGATGAGAGAGCTTCCACCGAGGGCATTTTGGGCATTTAAACACCACCGGAACTCCTTCTTTGTATACCATCAAACATGTGGATGATTCAGTTGATGAACAAGTGATTAAAGGGTGGTGGGTCGGTGTTGGATAGGGTCATGGTTCTTAAAGGGTGGTGATGGTGGTATCAAGAATCGTGGAGGTGGACAAGAAGAAAAAAAATAAAAAATAAAAAAGTATCTATTCTGTCACTAGTCACCTGGACCTAGTAAAAGCAAAACCCTCCACAAGATTTGATTATTCTAAATTAATTAAAAGCCTGACTTATTTTAAGTAGGCTAAAGGTAGACTTATTCTTGAAATTTTTTCCTCAAAATAATAACGGTAAAGATTAGCCTTCTCAACCACAAAACTCAAATGTCACAAATATTTTTGGATTAAAAGGAGTATACAAGATAAAGCTATAACATAAAATAAAATAAAAAAGAACCAAATAAGTTGCAACCACAAAAGTACAAGATATATGAGCTGAAGAACATTAAAACAACAAAGCCTTAATCCGGTGCCGACTAACATGAACCCTTATAAGAGATTGTTTATGAGACAAAAGAAACAATAAAAGTAAAGGAGAGCAAATACCATAATCGGCAATCCAATATTTTTAGACTTGATGGAAAGATTTTCTACATTCTGGGCAAGGCTGCTTGACATTACTGCTGACACCAATGACCTACGCGTACTCTGAAACCCAGATTTGCTAATTTCATTCCCACAAAATCCTCCAAATTTCCCTTGTGGAGGGAACCTCGCACTCACAGGAACTTTTACTACAAATGCCATTTATCTGCATCAAAAATTAGATGTACTCACTTCGTAAGAACGCAGTCTTTTATCAATATTATTGATATTATACCACAAAAGGGGTAAATACACTTGAAAAGAATGGACTTTGCAGGACAGTACGAAAAAAATAAATAGGAAGAGAATATAAAAGAAGGAAGTTGAGTCGTTATTGTTGGAACTTCTAGACAGTACACGCGTGCACAATGTAACTAAACAATCTTAAGTCAAAAGGCTCCAGTCAAGCGGTGACTTGCGTACGTTCGAGGTTTGACTCAGCTATGGCTCAGGTTCAGTAAAACAAAGCTGAACTCAAGCGCACGCCCGACTTTCTTCCCTAGATTACAAGTTTACAACCCTAGCTATTACCAGGAAGGCTAATACCTGTATAAATATAACAAGAGAACTTATTTTGATCGTATGGCTGGACTATTATGCAAAGTCCAATTCCTTGATTCTAGTAATATTGTCACTGCTGAGTTACTTATCCAAGTATCTCACTCCGCAATTCTATCTATGTTTTACTTATCAATTCTCATTTTTACTGCCAATACATCAACAGAATTGCTTATCCGCTAGTAAGAAAATGTAATGAACTGGAATCTCATATTAGAAATAAAGAAGTTTGATGATTCTTTGACTGATAATCTGGAAATTAAACAGAAAATAAGGATAATTTTTCATGTTCTCGAGTGACTTGACACACTCCTAAGCTAACCACTAAAATGAACTCTCAATAATTTTCTTCGTAAACCTTCCTCCCATTAACTATTCTATTTATAAAGCTAACTTACTTATTCTTCAAGCTAACCTAGCTATATTGTACCCCCCTATATTACCCCTCTCCATAAACCCAATGCATAACAGAAGACCAGCAAATGCATCTACTACTTCCTACTTCTTTTTTAATTTCAAACAAGGCTATGACGTGTAAGGCCAAGCAAGTAGGCCCTAAATTAACAAAGATAGTACTATTTATGAGCACCAATTGTATTACTGCCAGGGAAAGACATAACTAATAGTACAATCTTAATTAAAAATAAACCCGTAAATAACAAAAAAGTACTATTAAGAAGATATTTCAAGAACCTTACTCATAAAACCACTCTCACTTAGTTTTTGAAACTCATCGAGAAGCTTCTTAACTGGTCCAGCTTGAACATCTCCACAACACAAAAACTGAGCACAGCCGGGCACCCTTAAAGGGTGTAGGAATTGACTTAAAAATCAAAGCTTTCAACAATTTCTCCTAAAACAATGGCAGCAAAACCTACCCATTCTCCATAGGTAATCGAATATGCATTATTCTGCCTCATCCTTAAAGGAAATTCCACAAAGGGGCTTCAATTACTAAGTTAGCTTCTATGATGTTAGTACTTGGACGATAACTAGCAATCATGTTCAAATATCAAATGTTGTCTTGTTTGAAATTTAGGAAATTAATGTTCAAATGCTTGCATACTCAACCAGGGGAACTTTAATATTAGAATCAGCAACCATTTTGCCAAATATATATCACCCCTTCTCCCAAAATTATAGGGTCATTTTGTCGAGTTCCTTCGACTCACCTAAGCAGGAAAAGGAAAAGATCTTTACAGAGGGGACCGGTCAGAGCATAGAATTGGCACAATCCCTTGTTACATTAGGTAGCATGACAAATGCACAAAATCGAGTCATGACTTTCTCTCAAGCAACTTTCTATCAATGGCTTATCCGAGGGACAGTGGCGGATCCACGAATTCAACCATGTGAGTTCGGAACCGGTCAAAAAGTAGACTCTAATTATTTACTTAACAAATTTAATACACCATTTCAAATGTCAAATTACAGTTGCTAAACTTCGTTGGATTTTTCAATTAAGAAAAACAAATTGGTCACCCAAATGGCCAAACAACTAATACATTCAAAAATTTAGCTATTTATACAATATAAATAAAAGCAATTAAAACATTGCTCAAATGATAATGTACAGAAACTCTATTTCTAGATTCATAATTCGAACTATTTTCATAATTTAAAGAATTTCAGACATCAAGCAAGACTGCAAGAACAACAATTTTCTCACCCATATACCAAATTACTACTAACTAACTATAATTAATAGAAATATTAAACAAATTAATACATATTATAATGTTTGAAACCTGAAATTTATATATTCTAAAATTTGAATCTGAAATATACATATTCTAGGGTTTCAAAACTGAAATTGAAATATATAGATTGAAGATAGATACTTTTACTTTGGCTCCAGGGACAGGCGGGCGGCGGCGTATAGTGGTCGTGGTCAGCTGTGGAGCCGTGGAAGATGAGCAATGATAAGTGCAGTTAGACTTTACATATAACCGAAAGAAAAAACAAACCTTTTTCTTGAGATTTACTTTGTAATCGCAGCAAATTCTACGAATTGGAATTTGGAGGGCTAGGCCGCTAGCTAGGGTTATAAGTTATGGTGCTTCCTTTCTTTTGGGTTATGGTGTTACAGATTTACAGTGGCACCCTTTTATTATTAAGAGTAATGACTAATATTCATACAAGTAATTTCATTTGTTCATAAGACTCCTTACGTCCTTTTATCTTATAAAAAAATCTCTTGTTGTAAATATGCTTGATCGGTTGGTGAATATGCGGATATGTCTAAGTTACAGCAGTTTGTATGTTTTTGGGTGTCATCTCAACATCAGTCATTTGTCGAACCATCCGTCTAACATTATCATTGAGTCCATAGTTCGCATGTGGCGCTCCTTATACACTATGCATGTGTGATTGTCAAACTTACATTCAATTTTATGAACTAGTGGTGTTGGCATTAACTCTTATCCTAAAGATTTTGGGATCGAATCTCACCCCATTCAAAGAGGGATCCCCAATCCCCCCCCCCCTCCCCCTCCTTACAATGGACTTCATCTTACCTTAAAAAAATATTCAGTGTCATGATTCAACACAGACCACCGGGACTACAAAAACAAAATATCCTAAATGGACATCCACACTATTTGGTCGATGTATTAGGTCGTTTCACAGTTCTCGGATTCGTCTTATTCCCCTTATATCTCCTCCCCCTAAAACATTTCAAATAACACTCCCTCATTTTGCTAATACGACTTTTATCATTAATTCAAATCATATGGAAACTACAATTTTGTTAAGATTTTTCGATCACCTCTTTAACCGAATCAGAGTATTCACTTATCTTAAATCTACTATGATAATTAACTACGTCTCCATCATTGCTCGAGTATGGAACTTATTTAGACGCATGTCTGGTGTAATAGGCGTCTTAACTATGCGCATGTCTTTATTTTTAGACGAAAAATTATAAATGGCATTTTTTCATGCATTTTTTAATTTAAAGCAAAATTTATAACTACTCCAATATTCAAATATATTATTTACTTGTATTTCAACTATTTAAATAAATAATATCTATGTATTAGATTATATTTCTCAAAGTTACAAACTACAGTTACATTAAACTACAAATATTCAAAAGTATTTTCACTTATTCAACATAATTACACATAATAGATTAAGAGAGGCATTTGCTTATATCTATACAAATATATTAAAAGGCGTGCATAAACAAGAAATTGTGCCACGTGGTGCTCCCCTTAGTGAGTTTTACTTTATGTAATCCATGTACAATAAAAAATTTAGAAATTGCGTAGTATATATAGGGTTTGATCCCGAGACCTCAAGTACATATACTAAAGTCTTAACCACTAGGCTAAGTTGTATTTAGTTTTATTATCATAAAGTATTATATCAATAAATAAATTTTTTTCTGACCCGGGGTTAGTCCGGGCCTAATAACTAGTTTTATTAAAATATAGACATAGTAAATCCTATCAAATATAATTTAGTTGATATAGACATAGTAGATATAATTTATTTAAATATGAACATAGTAAATCCTATCATGTGAGCATCTGAAAACAAAACATGACAAAATATAATCTACTATTTACTTATATCTCTACCTATTTCCAAAATCACATATAATATTTCAAAATTTTGAGCTAAAAATCTATCAATAAAAAATAAAAACAATGATTTTACAAAAGAATAGATATAAACATAGTAGATATAATTTATTTAAATATAAACATATTAAATCCTATCATGGGAACATCTGAAAACAAAACACGACAAAATATATTCTACTATTTACTTATATCTCCACCTATTTCCAAAATCACATGTAATATTTCAAAATGTTAAGCTAAAAATCTATTAATAAAAAATAAAAACAATGATTTTACAAAAGAAAAAAGAAATAAAATTTCAGATCTTGTGCTTAGGCGCATAGTTTAGATGCTTGATCCTGTGGGCATACGCCTAAACATTGGAGCATGCATCTAAATTGAGCGCCTGATCCTAGCTAGGACCAGGTGTTTGTTTTGGACGTCTGACTAAGTGGTCAAACCTCCAATCACTAGTAGAATAATTGATTATTGCTGCGATTTTACCCATACCAATATACTCACGTAAAAATAAACATAAAATATAAAATAAAGATATCGCTGCGGTTTCTGCTTAAAACCGCATCAATATGGTATCAACAGAAAAAAATTTGAAAAAAAAATGACTATTTGACCAGACATATTGATGCGGTTTTTGTCAATAACCACATCAATATACTAAAATAATATTAAAATTAATATTTTAATATATTGATGCGGTTCTTGTAAGAAACCGCAGCAATATCATTTTAGAAAAATATAAAACACGCATCACGCAGCACGCCTCTCTCATTAGGGTTTTTTTCCACGCCTCTTAACCTCACACGCCTCACTTCTCTCAGCCTCTCAACCTCTCTTCTCCCTCTCAACGTCTCTTCTCTGTCTCTCAATGTCCCTTCTCTCTCATCTCTCTCAACCTCTCATCTCTCTCAACCTTCACCGGCGTTCTGTCCACTGGACTCCACTCCTCCCATCAACCTTCGAACGGAGCGACAATTTACCTTCACCGGCGTTCTGTCCACCGGACTCGTACTGCTCCCGTCAACCTTCGAACGGAGCGACGCGACGAAGCCGCCAAGCCCACCGGTCTCGACCAGACTGTTCGTGCCTCCTCTACTCTGCTGTTCGATCCATATTGTTCGTCGACGAGTTCATTCGCTTTTTTTCGTTTTTGTTTCTTTTTTTCGTTTTTTAGATCTGAATTTCTGTTTTTTTCTTTTTCTCCTCCTCTACTGTAATCAAAATTATCAGTGGTGATGTTTTTTTTTTTTTTTGATTTTTCAGATTTTTTTTTGTAATATATTTTTCTGCTTTTTTGTTTAATTTTGTAATTATAATTTCTTTACAGTGAATTTGTAATATATTTTCTGCTTTTTAGTTTCTTTTGGTATTGGGTGTTTATAACATTGTTGTAGCTAATATAACATATTATAATAATGTTACTATAACCACAAAATATTTAGGCCTTGAATTTTTTTTTAAAATTTCATTTTTTTTACATGCCTAGCGTCTATTGCTGCGGTTTTAGGAATAAACGGCATCAATATGCATATTTTATTATTATTAAATACAATATATTGCTGCGGTTTTCTCTAGAAACCGCAGCAATATGCCATATTATTCTGACATAAAATAATAATATTGCTGCGGTTTTTTCCATAAACCGCATCATTATGTTCAAATATTGCTGCGGTTTTAAATCGCGGCAATATATTAATTACTAGGGGTGAAAGTTTGGTGTGCGGTTTGGATTAGGGCCTAATCCAATCCGATCCGAATAAAATTTGGATTTCAATTTTTCAATCCGAATCCAAACCAATTAGGGTTTGAATCCGATCCAATCCAATCCGAAATTTCATACTCTAGATTGGATCCGATCCGAAAATCCAATTTTTTTAGAACTCTAGTTTTCGATGAAATAAATTAAGCATAACAGTAGCCTAGTTGATTTAGGAAATGAAGAATTAAGTGCAGTTAGTGTTTTAGGGGAAGAATTGAAGTGCTATGTATATTGGGCTATAGAGTAGGTTTTTTTGTAATAAAAAATCAGTTAAGCACTTAAGCCCAATCCAGATACATAATATAAGGCATATTACTATTCGGTCATATTGGATTTTTGGATCCAATTACACTCAATCCAATCCGATCCGAAAATCCAATTTTTAAAAAAATCTCAATCCAAATCCAATCCGAACACAGTTCGAATCCGATCCGAATTACTAATTCGGATTGGATTGGATTGGATTTTGGATTTTATCCGAATAACTTTCACCCCTATTAATTACCTATTGCTGCCCCTTTAATTGTTGCGCGGTCAAAACCACCGCAATAGGCCACTTAATGATCGCAGTAATAAGCATTTATTCTACTAGTGAATTTAGGCGCCTAACTAAGTTTTCTGGCAAAAAAAATACTTACATTGTCTGTCATGACGATGGAGTTGGTTGTCTTTGATTGGTCAACGTCATGTTTAATGCTGAAGACTTTACTATTTTCAGATATCGTGGTAGAGTTTAGGAAACAAATAATGAGGAGTGAATAAAGAAATTGGGGGTGGATTTAGTTTGAAACACAATGGACATGTGGTGTTTTTATAAAGAAAGGGAAAAGAGAAAGAAAGGAATGGGAAAAACAAAACCCATGTATTTTTGTATTAAAATATAGGGTTTTAGTAAGTTAAAACAGGGTGTCATTTAGCAATAACCTAGAGAAATTAGTAATTAGCTAATTACAATGGATTAGTGAATATGAATCAACATCTAGAATAGTAATTCCTGGCACTCATTTAAGAGTACTTGACAACTATATATATATTGTTCTAGTTCTTTAGTGAGCTTTATATGCGCATCCGCGATTTTTCATTTCCATTTCCATCTCATGTTCATTCATCACGTTCTTCTTTGTTCATTTTGTTTGGAGATCATCTAACAGTGAGAATATATGTAGATAATTACGTACGCGAACTATGCTTGAAGTTAGCTTGTCAATTTCAGTCATTTTAACCACCTAAAATTTTATGTTATACTTTTCAAACACTCTAATCTATTCTAGTACCTAAATATTTTAGCACCTTATTATTTTAGGCACCTAAAATGCTTCTCCTAACAGAGCCATATTAAGAATCTTATCCTATTTATCTCACTCTTCAGTTTTGACCTTGTATATTTGTACCATGAGTAACAATATTTCATTCACTTGCATCTTACTCTATAAAGAATGTGACTTCTTTGTTACTTCAATCAGTAGAATTCTAGGAAGATATTTATGTCCAAGAACTTGGAATTTATCATCCAGTAGACAATGTGGTCTACTAGATGAGAAACGATAATCTACTTCTGAAGATCTTCTAGATTTTGTCTCTTAATAGGTTCTCATATCAGGTCTTTTTCATCAAGATGTATAACCCAACTACACTTACCACCATTGGAGACAATTTCCAGTTGAACTGGACAAGTAATAGTTTTTTTTTCGTGTCGTAAGTGTGTAAGAGCAAATAAAGCTCACTTTCATTTCAGTTTGCTTTGTTTTATATGTTTGATTGTATTAGCATTAGGTTGTACTTCCTTTTTAGTTAATATAAGTTTTCTCCATGTAAAAAAAAAAATTGTTGTGTGTAAAGTCAAAAGTGGTAACGGAAATTGGAATCCTATGAATAGGTACAAGAACCCCCATATGCCAAAAATAGAGTATTTTTGCTCAATCCAACAGTATCAGAGAATGTTTTTGTTTTCCACCACAAAAATAATAAAAGGGGCAGTCCATAAAGGGGGAATAATCTAGTTATTTACCTATGCTAACTTTTCCTCTTCTTTATTCAGGATATTTCAGCTTTATAAGTTGGCCATCATAAAGATGGAAGCCCACTTATTAAAAACACAACATTTAGAAAAAAAAACACTTAAAGCTGATAATTTTGGTTGTTACAAAATCAAACATTGCTCGTGGGGTTTTTGAGGAAAGGCTTATCCGCTTATTGCTCTTTCTCAAGTAAAGAATTCTAAAGTTGGAATGATTCTTTCAAAAGATAACAGTGCAATTTTCTTTCTTTTAAAAAAATATAAGAAATAAAACTAAAATTCGATTATGGGGGGATTGTAAAGATCACATGCTGGATGCAAGACAACATCACAATACAATTTTTTTTTTTTTTGAAGGAAATACAGTGGTTATAGATATGGGAACTTTGTGTTCCAATCTCATGATACAAATTACTTCGTACAACTAATTTTCTGAGTAAAAGATTACAAGGTTTTACATGAAATATCATAAAAAGCATAATACGGTTACATATAGTTATGTACTTATGTTTGCAGATGATAGAGCACACATGCACAATACTTTTTTGGACATCGGAAAATCGTCCATTAATTAAAAGAGAAAGTACAGCCTAATGCTAATACAATCCAAACTAAAACAAATATATAAACCTAAAGGAGCCTTAAGAGCTTGTACATTCCACCTAATACATAAATAAATACAAACAAAACAAAGTCGCGTAGAAAGATGCGTCGCTGGTCAGTGTTGATGATGGTGGATGCACACCTCGGATGACTGATGGAAATGGTTTATGAAGCGATTGACGATCATGATTTGGACAATGATCAACCAACGGCGAGCGTCGCGTCTCGCCGTATGAGCAATCCCGGTGATCTGTCGTCACTTGGGATTTTGAGCTCATGACCATGTGAAGAGTCACATTCCAATGTGACTCACTACTCTCGAGCGAGAGTATGTCAGGTTTCTCCTTGATGAAAGAGAAACGCTGATGAGTGGGCGTGCTGTAAACCCCCAGATGCAACTGGAGTGCCGCCTGCAGATTGAAGTTTTCAGGCAAAGACCATGAGGGTCAATGCCAAGCTAAAAAGAGAGTCAAACAAGTTAATCCCTCGAATACACTACCGGTTTTCAAAATCGGTAAATACGCGCCCCAACCATGAAAGCCTATAATCACCTCGTCCTTGCTCACGAACATCGTGAGTCACCTTGACCCTCAGCACAGAAAGCAAAAAACCGACATACTTAACTGTTAATATTTTGAACCAGCAACCTTGACCCAACTGACTGAAACTTTTCGATGGCCACAACCAACCACCGGTAACAACTTTAACAACTCGATAACAACACACTCCTTTTATTCGGAGATTGAACACGATTTTTGTGAAAAAACCTGACTGAATTGTTTGGAAACTCCAACAACTAGAGGGGGGAGGGGAAGCCCGACACTAACAAGGGGGAAAGGGGTTGGGGAGCCCGACACTAACTGGGGGAAGGGGGAGGGGAAGCCCAAAACTATCACAAACCTAACTACGTGACTGTGCTTACAAGACATGAGGACGGGAACAGGGCCGAGAACCTTCGATACAATCAAACCTACAACGAGAGGGGTAGCCCAGACTAACCAACACAGCGGCATATATCGTGTCATATATCCACTGTTTAACAACACCATCAAGGCGCTTCCACATAGAATCATCAAGATCAGTCGGGTGGGGAATTGATGAATCAAAATGATCAAGTACGTTGTCAACAAGCAAGAGCGTGGTTTTCAAAAAGCTCTACCCATATAGAGTGTTGAACGATCTTCATATCCAAAAGTAGGGGAATATGGTTTTTAATGTTTGTGACACCCAATGCAGGATGAAACATGGCAGAGGGTGGCGTGGGATTGGGTGAGTCATTAGACTTTGGGTCACCAATGATAAACACACGCTAAGAAGGAGAAAAAGAAATTAAAGGTTAACTTATAAGAAGTATGATACCGTGTTATGATACCATGTTGGATTATGTGAATCTCCTTAAGTGGAGAGATTTCTATTGATCATTATATATAGGGTTACAAAAGGTTAGTCCTAACTGTATTAGAAAACCTGATAATAATAGGAAATATTTACATGATAAATATCCTAAACCTATGAAAAGAATTATTTACATATATTCTGTATCAGATAGTTTCACATCTATTGCAACAATTCCACTTTTGGTAAAGAAAAAAAAATAGTTGACAATGTTACCTTTTTTTTTCTTACTAAACCATCATTATTTACTCACTTTGCGTCATAAAATTTCTTTTACTTTATCAAGGATTAATTTCTCTCCTACTCTAGTTAATTAGGGGCACCTTTATGCTAAACTATCCACCTTTTTGACTTCGTATTAGAAATCATGTCCAAACCCATTGTTGCAATAGATAAAGAACGAAGGAAGTACATGATGTAATGTTATTTCTAAATTTTGGAACCAATTATAATACTATTCTATTCTCAAGTCTTTAGAATTAAAATCCATCTTTTCAAGAAATAGTGAAAGAATAATATTGCATTTCTTGTAATTTTTTTTTTTAAAAAAGTGGTATAAATAAAAAACGGTTTTTTCACCAAATACCCCTGTAGTTTTTCAAAATTCATGGGGTACCCCTAATTTTATTTTAATGCACCAGGTACCCTTACTTTGGGGGTAAAATGTACGAAATTGCCTTAATGACTAACGATATCAAGTTTCCGTTAGTCATTAGGGTTAATTAACTCTTCTAACCCTACTTAAATCCTAATTAACTAATTAAACCCTAACCTCTAACCCTACCCTAACCCCATAACTTCAAACCCTAACCCCACAACCACCACCCAACCACCACCACCTCCCTCACCCCTTGCAGCAACCTCCTCCCCCGTTGATTTCCCGAACCCACCCCTCACTCAATCTTCATACAGACCATTCACACTACGATCAAACCACGCATCTTCCGAATCTGTCACTCACAACTAACCATGAACAACTCCACCGCCTTAACCGTCCTAAACAACCCGTACCTTCACGCATCCCCTGTTCCTCCACCAACAAACACATATAACAATCTCAGCTGAAAAGTCGAATCCGCCGCCAAAAAAGCCGAGTCATTTGCAAAAAACCTCTACAACCATCTCCGCACAGGACCCGACCTCGTCGATGTTGCGATGACCCGCACAGGGCCAGTTATGGGTACCCTTTATGTTTCTCACGAACGAATCGGGTTTAGGGGTGATTCACCGGTCAGGAGTGGCCCGATTGGGGGCCCGGGTTAATGGGTTCACTACAAAGTGATGGTGATGGTGGATCAAGTGTTTGTACAAGGGATTACATCATGGTAATTGATTTGTAAATGACGACGGGGTGGGGGTGGGGAATTGGACGGGGTGGTGAGGGAGGGGTGAGGGGCTGCGTGGGTAGGGGAGGGGTGGGGGAAGGTGGTGGTTGGGTGGGGAAGGTTGGGTTAGGTGTTAGGGTGTTAAGATTAAGACTTAAGGGTTAGGGTTAGAGAGTTAGTTAAGGACTTAAGGGTTAGGGTGTTAAGATTAGGGTTAATGACTAACGGGAACTTAACACCATTAGTCATTAAGGGCATTTCGTGAATTTTATTGAAATAATAAGGGTACCTGGTGCATTAAAAAAATTTAGGGGTACCCCATGAATTTTGAAAAACCACAAGGGTACCTGGTGAAAAAACCCAATAAAAAATTAACAAGCTCACCCTTCTCTCAAGAGATTGGAATCATTGTATGTATGTTACATGAGAAAACTACCATCATCAATAAACGAACATACTTTTATGAAAGTTTGATGGTCAGATCGTTAATTAAGTTTTAAAAAAAGGTAATAGAAGTTACAAAATATCATTGAAAAAATTTAAAAATTTAAAAATGGTAAAAAGGTAAATAGTTAGGTATCTATATAAAAACTTTGACAGATTATACAATTACAAAAACATAGACAAACACTCAGTAAAAACATTGAAAAATTAACATATCTGACTAAATACGTTAGCAAACCAAAATTAATATATAGTTGCACCATTTCTATTTTGTACACTATTCATATCTTACACTTAGATTGTCTTTGGTGATTTAAATTTTAGGAAAAACATAGTCATGTGGGGTCTTGTTAGATTTGTCTCGATGTAAATTTTTTTAAAATAAACTTTTTATAATTTTTAGTCATTGATAATTAAAGATATTAATGGTTGAAATCATACATCGGCATGCGTGAAAGTTAAAAATGGTGCAACTATTTCTAAACGGATGAAGTATTATTAAAGTGTGTGCAAGAATTGCAGTCCGCCATGTATTGTTTCCTTATTCCCCCTCCTTCTCAAGGAAGATGATTTGAAATTTTAGCTTGACTTCTCACTTTGCAAGTCATAATTTAACCACCAAAGTGTGGTTTCTACTTATGACAAAATGTCAATCCCAAACAATATATACCTTTTGCTTTATTAAAGAGTCAGGGTTATCGCCCAAATTCAATCATTTGTATTTGGTCAAAACCTCTGATACAATCTTACAATAACAAGTCATGAGGGGCCTAATAAAAGTTGCAGCAGTTTTGCAGCATTAAAAGTTTTACAACAAGTTTTCTATGAGGCCGGCCACCCAGAAAACGAACTATGTGGTTGCGCTTGCTTCATTAGCTCATTTCAGAAGAACATGCATGTCTCACCCATTTTTCATCGCAATTGAGGTTTAACAAGGCATTATAAAGCTATCGAAATCTTCTTCTCAAATGTTGAGTTTGATGTGAGAAATATCTATTTGAAGTTGACCCTTGTGCACAAATCCTTCCAAAACATCTTGTTTGCCCTGATGAACTATTTTATGCTATGTCTGTGAGATTGTGACCTTAGAGCATCACCAATGGGTGGGTTGGTCTTAACTAATTTAATGTTTTTGTCGTTCTCTCTCCTTCCCTCCTTCTTACACCTCACATCCCACTAAAACTCCTACCAACTCATCTTTTTTTTTTTTTGTCACAATGTTTTGGTTGGTCTTACTTGGTTTTTCTATTTCTCTATCCTACTTTTACCAAACCCCACCATATACTCTCTCTCTCCTACTTTTACCAAACCCCATAATATACAATGTTTATTTTTTATATGAAATAGATGATCTAAATTAATAAAAGCTAATTAGATTACATTAAATTAATTACGAGCTAATTAGCTAAGTAGCGTACGTTGAATTAAATTAGCGTTAACTTGAGATTATAGTAAATATGTGTTAATTAGCTTACTTTAAATTAAATTACGTTAACTTGACATTATAAATTAAAAAAAACGAACACTTTACATAGTATAGATAATTTAAAAAACACACATACATGAAATTTGATACATAAAGATAGATAATTTAAAACACAAATACATGATAGATTGATACATAAAGATAGATAATTTAAAACACACAAATACATGAAATTTGAAATTACTCAAACCATAATTAATTAAATAAAGTTAGTTAATCTACTTGACGATTAGGCCCAAACTTACGCCATATGTGTACAACCAAGTTATTTTTTAGTGAGATGTGAGTTTCCCCATCTCGCATCTCAGATCTTCTCTCCATGTATATACCTAAATTTCGCGTATCGAGTCTTCCGTTGTGCACAGCGAATGAGTCTTCTCCGGCTTGGTTAGATGACCCCTCGTTATTTTGAGTTTGAAGTTGATCATATTCGTTTGGATCTCGGTAAATTTTTTAAGTATCACGCTCATCTTCAACAATCATATTGTGCATGATGATACATGCCATGATTATTTTCCACAATATGTCTTTATCCCACGCGAGAGCGGGTTTGCGAATGATTGCAAATCTAGCTTGCAATACTCCAAATGCACGCTCTATATCTTTTCTAATAGCTTCTTGATGTTGTGTGAATAGTCTTTGTTTGGGGTTTTGGGGGAGCTTTATTGCGGGGATGAATGTTGACCATCTCGGGTAGATGCCATCAGTAAGATAGTAACCCATGTTATAAGTTGTCCCGTTCACTAAGAAGTTGACCTCTGGAGCTCTTCCTTGTAGGACATCATCAAAGACGGGTGACCTCTACAATATGTTTAAGATTATAAGTATGCCATATCTATAAGTCACTTGAAGCAACCGCTTCTAAGATTATGGTTGTTGTTTTGCTTCTTCCTTGATACATTCCTTTCCACCCCCGAGGACAATTCTTCCAGTGCATGCAATCGATGCTTCCCATCATGCCTGGGAAGCCACGACGCTTGCTTTCATGTAGGAGACGCTCAATGTCATTTGCATTTGCCTTCCTCGAGTATTTAGGTCCAAATCTAGCAACAACCCTTCGACAAAATGAAGAAGGCATTCTCTAGCGATACTTGAAGCAATTTTCAGATACTCGTCAACAACATCATATGATGAACCATATGCCAACATCCTGATAGCCGTTGTGCATTTTTGTAGTTCAGATGCACCCATCCTTCCAGTAGCATTTGGTTTTTGCTTAAAGAATGTATCACCTTGAATTGTTACACCTTCAACAATACGAAGGAAAACATGCTTATGCATACGAAACCTTTGATGAAAAATATTCTCGTGGTATAGAGGTTCGTTGCTGAAATAATCATGAAACAATCTTTCATGAGCTTCCTCACGTTCCCTACGCACAAATTTTCTAGTGCGGGGTACAATTTCTTCTTCATTTTGTTGCTTAGCATCAACGGAATGACTCCATTCTATGTAATCTTGAACCATGTAATTAAAAAATTCAAAACCTAAACTAGAAGAACTTGAATCATAGTTCATTTTGGAGTGGTATTTTTCTAGAAAATAAGAGATTGAAAAGAATTAGTGAATGGAGTTGTGATTTTATGGTTGAAGTTATGTTCTATTATATAGGAAAAATCCATCATATGTACATACCAATAACTCACTTACAGATTACACAAATCAATGCAATGTAACAATAGACATATCAATGTAATGTAGGAGCAGACAATTCACCGCGACACTATTTGTCGTACTATTCAATGTCAGGTGAGTAGACAATTCAATACAGTACTATTTGTGACATTATTCAATATCAGGTGATTAGACAATTCAATACAATAATAATAATAATGATAATAATAAATAGAATAATAATGAAAACGATGATGATATGATAATAATTATTATAACGATAATGATACACTCATAATCAAAATTTACGACATATACATATTCATAATTAAAGTACGATACAACTAAATTGCAAAATAAAACCAATTAAAAACATGAACACTAACTAAACATATTTATCCTTAAATTGTAGCTTAAGTTTTTCATACATCTCTCTCTCATCTGGATCAAGGGAAGACTTAGCCATTAATATATTCCAAAATTTTGAACTTTCTATCTTCCTATTTCGTTGATTCTCTCAATGCATCACGCTCTTTTTGATACTCAAGTAAGTCTTCTCCCAAACTAATCCTCCTCGTAAATTCTGAAGAGGATGGAGATGGAGATGTAGAACTAGAGATTGTGGCTTTTCTCCTACTCTTAACTTTCTTGACGTCGTCAGGACATTTTAAGCTCTCACCTTCATCTGGACCAGACCATTTTGAGCTTCTGCCGCTCATTGGGTGCCATCTGTCCATTTGTCGTAGTGTTTCAGAACATTTCATGCATGCTCCAGCGTAAATCGGGGCCCATAGACTTTTTTCCACATCTTACGGGCTTCAGTCAGGACGTCTTTGTCATTGCAGCCGGACCCCTTCTTCCTTTTCTCCTCGGTATATATCCCGACCCATGCATTCACATCTCAGTTAATTTTTTTCCAACGACTAAGAGCTTTGAATGTCCTTGGGCGTAAAGTTGGATTGAGTCGTCATGACTCTTCCACCCTTTCAAATACTGAACCCCAAAAACCGTACCATTTTGGTCAGTTCCCTTTAACACATCTCCTCCGCACTCTAGATACGACGAGATGAGTGCATGATCTTCATCTGCACTCCATTGAAACTTTGATGTTGTGGCTTTTTTTTGAAGAAGGAGTGTTTTCAATTTCTTATGATTGGATTTCAACTACATTGTCGTTTTCATTAGGTTGTTCATGTTGTTGTGAAATATGTTGGGATATAGGAAAAGATGGTTGAACTTGTTATTGGGATAGATGATTAGAACTTTGTGGAGATTGTTGTGTAGCTTCTTGAGAATTTTGGTAATTCGATTGGCTTTGGAAAAATATAAAAATTCTTTGGAATTCCGCATTTTGTAGCACACTTGGATCGATTTGGAAATTATTTAGGGGATTTTGTGGGTGCTTTGGATTATTTTGGGAGTAATTAGGATTATTTGAATCCATAATATTGACTTAGTTTAAGTAATATTAGTAGGAAAGATAGAGTAATTAGAAAAAAAATATGTTAGGAAGAGGTGTGGTAAAAATATATTGTAATTTGGGCTCAATTTATAGATAACAATATTTTATAGCCGTTATTGTAATTTTTTTATTTTAACTTGGTTTTTTTATTAACGTTACAAATTTTGTAACGTTAATAAAATTACGGTTGACAACTACAGCCAAGAGGGAGGGAAGGAACTCTAGCAACAATAATACGCGTGGCAGCACCTGATTCGCTGCTTAGTGGGGTCTGACGCGCGTCAGATCCACTGACAGCAAACTAGATGATGTTGTGTGGCAGCATCTCACGCCTCTCCCTTTCTTGAACTCACGCGTGGCAGCATCTCACGCCTCTCCCTTTGAACCAACTTAGCGTTTCTTTTATAAAAAAAATATTGGGCCAGCTTTTTTGCCACGCGTCGTCTTCTCTCTCATCAATTAAAACTAGTTTTACTATTTGCTAGACCAATTAAAACTAGTTTTACTATTTGCTAATGGTTAAACCAATTAAAACTAGTTTTACTATTTACTATTAAAACTCCGAGGTGTTGTTGGTCTGGAATTCTAGACCAACCAGCTCCAAGGACCAAGTTTCCTAATGGTTAAACCAATTAAAACTAGTTTTACTATTTTCTAGACCAATTAAAACTCGACCATTGTAGATGCTCTTAGAGGCAACACCTAAACCATAAAACATCCTTGGGTGCAAAACTAAATTCTAAAAAGATAGCTAAATTACTAATTAATGAATAAAAGGGGTTACTGATATAATATTTTTAAGGTTACACATACCATAAGAAGGGGGTTAGTCTTATAAACAAACGCAATTACTTTTATAAACAAAAGAGGAAACTAATTAGTGTACTCCTATGCATGACGGACTTACTCGTGTAAACAAATTAGGTCACTCCGACAGATGAAGTTACTCTTAATAATAAAAGGGAATACTAATCAGTTTATTTTTATAAACGAATGAAGTAACTCGTATGAATAAATGCAATGCAAATACGTTTGTGAATAATTAGGGTTACCCGAATAATTAAATGGGGTTGTCGTAAGATTTAATAATGTGGTCGCTTATATTAATAAATGAGGTTTCTTTTATGATAGAACAATATTACTCGTATGATTAAACGAGGTCATTCCAAAAAATAACTACAGTTACTCATATAATATTTTTGAAGTTATGCGTAACTATAAAGGGGGGAGGGATTTCTCTTTTTTTTTTTTTTAAATGAGGTTACTTATAAACAAAAGGGGGCGCTAATGAATTTATTCTTATGAAGAATAAAGTTACTTGTATATTCGAATGAATAAATGTGATTACGCTGACTGATGAGGTTACTTTTAACAATAAAATGGGTTATTCTCATAAACAAATGAGGGTTATTTTTATATAAAAAAAAGGGGATATTAATCAGTTTACTCCTATGAACGAATGAGATTACTCATATGTATAAATGTTGTTACTTTAGTGAACAATTTGGATTTCTCGTATGTTTGAATAAAGGTACTGGTATGAATAAATGAGGTTTCTTTTATGATTTAATGAGGTTACTTATGAGATTAAATGAGATCACTTATATGATTAAATGACGTTACTCGCATGATTAAACGAAGTTACTCCAAAAAACACGGGTTTACTCATATGATTTTCTTAAAGTTACACAATAATTCTTTTTGTATATGCTTCACATCTCTGTGTACCTCACAAACAAGGGGGGGGGGTTATTTTAATTAACAAATGTGGTACTTTTATAACAGAAGGGAATGTTTTAGTGAACCATCTACTTTATATGAAGTTCCACCGTTACACCAAGTTCTCCTCGTATTTTCTTCCCCCCCAAAAAAAGTGTTGTTTCTTCGACCTCGAATCTAATTCAAAACCCTAACTTATGAAACCACCAAATTTCTCCCCGTATTTTCTTTTCTTCCTCCAAAAGTGTTGTTTCTTCAACCTCAAATTGAATTTTAAACCCTAACTTTTGAAACCACCAAGAAAAACAATAACTGAAAATGATCACAAAACTTTCTCAAACTAATCAATCCTCCTTTAAACGGATTGAGATTAAATTTCACGACTAATGTTCTAGAAATTGAGATAGTCAGTTAAATCACGAGAGTATCAATTCGAAAAATAAGAAAACTTCAACATCAAAGTTTCACAGCTGAGAACTTGAAGTTTCAAATAGCAAATAGAAAGAGAAATGGACAATTCAAACAAAACGGTAAGAACTAAGAAGAGTTCGTAAGAATTTAGGGTTATTGAGTGAAATGTTTCTCAAATTTCAAAAGTTAAAAATTGCTAGATCCCAATAGTTTGCTACCCAACTATTTTTTTTTAAGAAAGGACCCAGACTCGCGTTCAGGATCCATTGTCATCTCTAGTTATGTGATAAGAGAGAAATTGAAAGAAAATATTACCAAATAAGAAAACGTTGCAATTAATATAAAAATTCTAGATGAGTAAAATGGTGCAATTAAAAAAGAACGGATGAAGGATGAAGTAGAATTTATAATAATGACAAAGATTAATACTATATGCGTTGTGCACCCACATAATTGATGACATGCAAGGATGAAAATAAAATAATAGATAGAGGCATGGAGCGTACTAGATATTTGAGATGTTGCAGGTCATATGTCATATATAGTGAAGAAGAGATTTGGTGGTTGATGATTAAAAGGACGACTCTTAGCTTTTTGTCACCATATCACTGTTTATTTTGGCAATTTATGAGATGCAACTTCATGCACGATATGAATATGATCCCAGAGAGGTTTGTAGGCGGTCCAGCCAAAGAGCCACTATCACTTTGCCAAAGGTAATAACTAATAAAGAACAACACCAGCATTCGCTCCTCCTCTTCCATACGCCATCATCTCTGTCAATTTCTTCTCACTGTTTAGCTAATTTTCCCCCTTTCTTTCATTCTCTTTTACTCCATACTATCTTAGTTTTTCCTTCCTATTGAATTTAACAGTCGAAAACAAAATTGAAATATATGTAAACATATGTTTTTTCTTTTTTTATTACTCCATTAGTTTCATAAAAATATTCTCTCTTCATGTTGCATATTAGTATAATTGACTAGTTAATATATATTTATACTAACATATTAAAAGGCGATCTTAAATAAAGAACGGTGCACCATGTAATTCATATTTAATAAAAAAAGTAGAAAATATTTTGTATGAGATTTTATCCTATAAATTCAAGTTCATATATTAAAGTGCTAATCACTAAACCAAGTCATTTATCATTTTGTAGTAAAATGTTAATAAATGAAAATTGTTACCCCCTCCATTTCATTTTAATTATTACACTTTGATATTTTACACTATTCACAAATTTCACTTTGACCATCATTTGTGATTTATACGCGGATGAAAATATAGTCATGTGGGATCTTGTTAGATTCATCATAACATGTATTTTATTAATATGTACTTTTTATAATTTTTACAAATACAAAACTAAAACTATATATCCTCATTTGCATTGGCATGCGTGAAAAGTGTAAGTGTATAGATTAAAATGAAACGGAGGGAGTACTAGTTACTATCCAATGAGTAATCCGAATGTTTAATTAAAAGTAATAAAAGGTAAATATGGTAAACACTAGTGTTTATGCCATTGCAGTTCAAGAATTTATTATTAACTAGTTTTTTTCCTGGGCGATGCCTCGGGTCTGTTACAATAAATAAATATGTTATTATTTTCAAATTTCAAATTCATTTTGCTACTTTTTGTATTTTTTGTCAATTAAAAAATTGAAAGATTAGTAAAATAAAATTGAATGTTTTGAGTTTGAAAACAATACCTTAAAAGGAATTGTGGTAAGAGAATATGACATCAACATTCTCTTGTAAGTTACGGAATAAGTGTGTTATAGATGTATATATACTTGTTTAAGTCTTTTTAGTTAAGTATAATTATTACAAGACTTTATCATATTTTATTTGAAATATTAGACAACAAACTCATAGTGTATAGATGGTTATCTTAGTTTTCATTTCAAAGATCATGTGTTCGATACCTTGTACTTACACATTTTTTTAAAAGTGAGGAGTACATAAAGACATAAAGCATTTGCATTAGAAATTTGAGGAGAGTGTCATATGGCACATAAGCTTTCTTTTGCACGCTTTTTTAATATATTTGTATAGATATGAGAAAGATTTAATTTATTGTTCATCATGTTATATCTTATTACACGTTCTCAACTTCTTTTTTGAACCGTATTAGAAATCCCAACCTCCTTGGTGATTATATCTTCCAACTCAAGGCACAAACGTTGTATTTGAATTTTCTTTTTATAAAAAGGGCACTATATTAACTTTTCACTACAGCAATGACGACAAATATTTTGTCAATAATCCGTAAAAATTATAAATATTATTGGTGCAAAATCAGTTGGATGACTTTACAAACAAGTCAATGCACACCCAATAGTTAGATACTGAGCGTCACGGGAGTCTTAGTTCCTGAGGTTACCGGTTTTAATTAGATAAAACCTTGCTGACGTACGTTGTTATAGCTTAAGGTAATTAAACTACAACGCTTAATAAATTCAGGTGATAGGTATAAAATAAGACAATAACGCAATAATTAATCTATTAATTAAAGCTGAATATTCTCACTCATATCACAAACTTCTAAAAGGATTCTTTATAACACACACAAAGATAAACAGGATGAACAATTAAAGGGAAAACATGAAGATGGATATATATCTCCATGAGTTCCGGCTAAAACTGGAGATGAACTAACGTATCACTTTAGTACATGCTCTAGATCTAGGCTAGGAACTAAACTATGATCCCATAAGGGGTTGGCTAATCTAGGTTAAAGCTACGCTAGAGAGGAAGTAAATTTGCCCATTGTTGTGTGTTGTGTTTGTTGTCTTTCAATTGATCCTTCTTCTTGTATGTATTTACACTTCATTACCCTTCCTTGCCTCTTTGGAGGGAAATGATTTGATTCATCTATGATTCAAATCATGATTGCTTCTTTTGGCGCCATATTGGCCACGTCTCATTACACACATAACTTACATACTCCATAATCAAGTTGACAGTTACCCACGTTTTTGTCAATGCTTTGGTGTTGTTTTTCCATCTTATGAACATTCTTGACTTAAAAGCTTTCTTTTATGGGCTTCTGGTTGTTGACTATTTATCATGGGCTTCTTAGTGTGAATGGGCCCACCAAATCTACATAAACATTAAACCCTTTGGGGATTAATACAACATATCACAATAAATGCTAGCCATTACATAAGAATGGTAGTAACAAATTGCCCCCCTGATTTGTGAGGTGATATGCTTAGAACTCACAAATTATTAACAGAGGAACATGCTCAATGGCTATAATCAATTTGGTTTAATAGTGTTCTGAAAGTAGCTTCTTTCATAATTTTAAGGGGATCGATAAATCTTTCTTTAGGATGGCTGATTTTAGTTGAGAAGAGTAATTTCTCATGTATTCCTTCCCTTTTTCTTCTAATCAATGTAAATCCATTAAGAAAGTTTGCTTAGGACGTGATCCCATGGGATAATTTCATAACATCATAAAGGGATCCACATCAAGGATCATGAGATTATGCCATATTTGGCATGTACATATGTATTGTACCACATCTCTTGAAGATGATCCATCCACCATTCTAAAGACTTTTATGCTCTTTGTATTTCTTTTAAGAAAAAGTCTTCTTAGATATCTCCAAGGCATATCAGGTTGCCAAATCTTTTCCATTATGGTTTTACCCCATGATTTGCACAGCAATAAGGAAGGAACTTGATCATTTGTATCAAGTTTTGGAAATATCCATTCTTGCATTAAATCTAAATTTGACCCTATTTGAAAGGTTTTAAATTTGTTTACATGTTTTAGATCCTTTTGTATAATAGGATTATCACCAAAACATTTATTGATCGTGGTGTTCCATTTAATGGATTCTTCTTTCATGAACTCATCCTTATCTCCAGATATAATATCCAATGCTTTGTGATGGTTAGAAAATTTAAGGGATATGGTATATATGTTGGAGTTATTGGACGAAACATAGATAAACGAGTAAAGTCCATCCCTAAATCTTTTGTAAGATTTGAGCAAATATGTGGTATCTGTACACATATATTTATAGGCAAGGATTTAAAATTTTGTCCACTTATTTTCTTAACTGCTTTAATTATGGGACAGTTTTTTGAAGAGAAAGATAAGCATCAAAAGACACATGATAACTTAATTCATTTATTGCAATAAAATTCAGTTATTTTATTGATAATTGAAATTGCATATTACATCCAAGAAATTACTTTTAGAAGTAATTTTTATAAGCATTAAAATTAATCTATTTGTAGATAAATATTACAACTTAATTGAATGCATTAATGGGTATTCTTTGGAGATGTTCCCTACAGACAAGTCCTACCATGGCGTGATAGTTTTCGTCTCCAATTTCATAACCAGTTGCATATCTTATCACAACAAAATAGTAGCCATCTCTAGGAACATAATTAAACCTTCCCTTGAAGATCATCCTACGATAAGAGGCATGCCAGGTGTATCTTCTATTTAACAGGGCTAGGTATATCCAAGGGAAGAACCCTCCTGAGGCCCATAATTCCCATAATTGACAAACACCTTGAAGTGTACTGTTCTCTCTTCTATTTCATCTTGATGTGGTTCCATCCTCACCACCTTAACAGAGGTTTGGGTACAAGGGAGAACCAAGCGTTTTGCGTAGGCCCAATTTAGAGTTTGGGGTCTTGGAAAATGAAGGTATTTGTTACCTCTTTTCCCCATCTCTTGCAAATTGTTAACAGTTCATCTTATGAACTGGCTGGCAATTTTGGCTAAACATACGTGGCTAGAATATCCATGTTGGCGCAAACTTTGATGGCGATGGATTCTGCTAGAGCTGGATCTTCTGGCTCCATTATAGGATTATTCCCAAAGATTCTTGCCATTTGCTCACCCCACTGTTGTGTTTTTGTTGCTATGCAAGATTCCTTATCTTCTTAAACAACAAATACACCTATTATCAAAAGAAATTGGCTTCCTAAAGTGGAATACTCTAATTTTCTTGGTGTTGAATCTATGGTTCTAACTCTCTTTGGTGAAGGTCATGTATGTTTCCATAATATATCTACTATGTTCACTTATCCAAATAATATAAGCAACGAGGTATGGCCTGATGTCGAAAAGGTTAATACTTCCTCCGTAACAAAATAGATGTTACACTTTAAAAAATTGCACTATTCACCTATGACATTTGACCATGCATTTTTTTTAGTTTTAGATAAAATGAACCATTGATATTTAATATATTGTTGGATTCGTTTCGATGTATACTGTCATAATATAAAATTTATAATTTTTACTAATACACAATTAAAGTTATTAATGTCAAAATAACGCACCGACAAGCGTGAAAGTCAAAGTGTAACATAGCATTAACTTTATCATATGACCCTTTTGGTCTGTGTTCATTCATATATCGTAACATAATTCCTCCACCTGTAAGTTGCCCATTTGCCAGTTCAGTTCATAATGCCAAGCCAGCAGAATCATCCATTTTTTTCAAATTTGCATATGTTCATATTTCCGAATAACACCCATAAATGATGATAAATAGGTTTCATAAATCATAACCTCATTGCTCATAGTATACATATCCATCATTGAATTATATCATATTTCATCATGCCACATCAACATAATTAGATCACATAATCATATCACATAATCATCAATCACATACTCGTATTCATGCGCAAGAGCACATATAAAACATCACATATAACATATACGGGCATACACATATTTGCTGGACATGAAAGGTTACCTCGAATGTTATTCCTTTTCTTACTCCTTAAGTATCGTCATAACTAGCCTCCAAGAATCGTCATACATGTTTCCCCCTCAAAATTATAACAGCATGACCCATAATCAGAAATCATCCACTAAACAACCAAATTATTCTTACTTAACCCATCTTCAATTTTATAACTCCATAATGTCCTAATAACCTATGATTTGATTACTCAGACGAAACTAAGCAAGAGATTAATAGGTCGATTCATTTAAATCTTTTTGATTTATAATACTTAAAACATTTTGTTTTAGAAATGCCATCAACATTGCTTAATGAAAATTATTTAACATAAGCCATTTATAACCATTTCCTGTATTAAAAAGAAAATATTAGTATAACGTAACTTAATCATAAGAATAAAATAACCCAATTAAAAGAGTTAAACTAAGTATCTTAATTAAACTAATTAAATCAATTTAGTCTTTCATTGGCCCAACAAGTCAAAAAATATCATGAATTAGGTAGTTTAATTAGGCAAATCAGTTTTAGTTTAACTCCATTAGCCCATTGATTAACTATGTGGCTCAACTAACACTACAAAAATCAGTTGTAAGCCCAAATATCATACATGCAACACTTAGATTAAGTTGGTTTGACTAATGTAACCAGATTTTAGGCCCAACTTAGATTAATTAGCTAAAGGTAGTAATTGGGCTTGTCTCATAATACTTTAAATCTGATTTTTAGAGGGAAGATTAAGGGGGTGTTTGGGGGAGAGAGTTTTAGAGAGAGTTTAGAGTTTTGGGGAGAGTTTAGAGTTTTGACCAGTAAAAACTCTAATTTGGGTGTTTGGTGAGAGAGAGGATTAAAGAGAGTTTTGTACCAAAAACTCTGATCAAAACTCTCTTTTGGAAAAGTTAGGTAGATGAGCTTTTTCATGAGAGTTTTGGAGAGAGAAAAAACAAATGACTATTTTGTCCATATAATTAAAACAAAAATTTGTTTTTTAAAAAAAAACATATGTCCATAAATATCATTTTACATGCTCTAAAAAGTACAAAACTCTAGACAATCAGCTAAGTGTTACCAAACACCTTTAGATAACGATTATTTAAATCAGCAGTCAAATCCTCTGAACAAAAAAGTAATCATCTAACCATAAACTCTAAACTCTAACCTATAAACTCTAAACTCTAATCACCAAACAGGGCCTAAAAGGAAGAGAGGTGTAGTACCTCTACTCACTTGGAGCAGGGACGAACAACACCAGAAAGGAGCTCCGGCGAACTCCGCCCAACTTCGGCGTCGACCTTCGAAACTCCGGCAGAAAGCAGCAGCAGCGCACGAAGAGGAGCGAGCGAAGGGAAGAGGAGAGAGAGATAGCTGCGACGACGTCGCTGGTGGAGCAGCAGCTCAACTGAACAACAGGGGAGGGGGTCGCGTCGCGGTGGAGCTGCAGTGGTGCAGCGCATCTGGGCGGCACTCCAGTTGTGCCACCAAGCAGGTGGTGCACCGGTGTTGGCGGGTTGGTGCCGTGAAGAAAGAGGAGTGAGAGAAAGAAGAAATTTTCTGGGTTTTGTGTTGTTGAACTTGTGATTTTCGAGGCTTAGTGCATGCATTCTTATAGCTAAGTTTTATCAGACAAGAAAGGAGGTGGAAAGATGATGAGTGGTGGTTCATTTAAGGGGAGGTTAGAGTAGGGGACAAAGAGGTGGGTGGTGGGTGTTGACCGTGGGTTTGGGAAAAGCTGAACAACAGCTCCCTTCATTCCTTTTTCTTTCTCATTGCCTTTGGATGTCAAAAAGTCAACTTTGCTATTTTTAAGCGTTTTAACTTTGACTACATTGTAAATAAAATCATTTATCATAATTTGGATCGCTTTTCCTAATAACTAAAGTAAATATTTATTTTAGAAAATAATCTTAACCATAATCATTTTAAAGAAAATTAGAACGTAATTACGCTAATAAACATAATTAGTAATTAATAAAATGAAATTAAAGTTCGGGGTATTACATCCTCACCCCCTTCGAAAAAGTTTCGTTCTCGAAACTTGCAATAAGTTAGTCGATGAAACAACAAGCTAAACTCATTTAAATAAAACCAAGATCTCAAGCTTTCATGGCCTCGTTAGATATCCAGCCTCCATTCCGCCATCATCTTTTGTATCCCCGCATCAAATCGACTCGCGAAATCGAGGAGCAAAGAAAACAAAACGGGCAAACTTGGTGGCAGTGAACTTTAACTAAAACATTTTGTGAGATCTTAGCTTGTTTGAAAGCCTTTTGATAACTCAAATCGTAAAAGTTAATATCAATTGAAAACTATTAAAAATCACATAACATTGCATACTTCATAACAATCATATAATCATATAACTTAAGACCAACTAGGTCCAGGATTAATCACTTAAACTCAAAAAGGGCATCCACAATCCTATTCCTCATATCTCAAGCTCTATTTATCATTTCTTAGTCATCGAAATTAACCTCAACTTCCTCAACATCTAAATTCCCAAAGGATCATACCTAGGCGATGCAAAGTCTAATACTCCGCACTTCCGGCTAGGTTTTGGCCCTGATACCACTCTGTAACGCCCCGACAAATTACATAACCTTAATCGCCAGCGGAAGCATAACTTAATCCTGTGGGTTATGGCCCACTAAGAAATAACAGCCTAAAATGGCCTCTTAATCAAGCAAATGAACATCATTAGGCAATAGATACTACCCATATATACAGAGTATTGTAGATAACCCAAATATATACAAAGTCGCTTCGACACAGCCTTCCTGGAGCATCCTTGACATAATTGATCCTGAGCTATCTTTATAATACCTGAATGATTTCATAAAAATAGAGAAAAGAGAAAACACAGAAAATAACCTATATCGAGGCGTTGCTAATGTTGTTGTGGAAGCATGTTGGCTCCGAAATCTTTTATTTGAGCTTAATTGCCCTCTTCGGCAAGCTACTATTGTGTATTATGATAATGTTAGCGTTATTACTCTCTGGCAACCCGGTTCAGCACCAACGCACCAAACATGTTGAGATGGACATTCATTTTGTTCGGGAAAAGGTTGCGATTGGTTATATTTGGGTGTTTCATGTTCCAGTTTGATATTAGTTTGCTGACATCTTCACGAAAGGCTTGCCACGACCACTATTCTTGGAATTCATATCCAGTCTTAGCATACGACGTCCTCCTGCTTCGATTGCGAGGGTGTGATAGAGAATATATGTAAATATTTCTCTTCATATGGTTAGGATATTTATTAGAAGTGATCATGGGTCGGGCCGGGTCGGGCCAAAATTTTGTGTCCAAAGCCCGCTATTTCATGCCAAAACCGGGTCGGGCCAAAAAAAATAGACTAAAAAGTCATATTTTGCTTGCCCAAAGCCCGCCTAAAGCAAAAAAAAATCGGATTGGGGCAAAAAATTCTGTCCAAAACCGGACGGGCCAAAATGATCAGCTCTAATACTTCCTCCGTTTCTAAATAAGTGCAACATTTCTTGTTTTCACGTTTGCCAATGCATTATTTTAACCATTAATATCTTCAATTATCAATAACTAAAAATTATAAAAAGTTGATATTAAAAAATTCACATTCAGACGAATCTAACAAGATCCCACATGACTATGTTTTTCCTAAACTGTAAATCACCAAAGCTAATTAAAGTTTAAACTGTGAATAGTAAACACTATACAAATGTTGCACTTATTTTGAAACGGAGGAAGTATTTATTATGTAAATATTTCCTATTATGTTAGGTTTCCTAACACAGTTAGGACTGACCTTTTGTAACCGTATATATAATGATCAATAGAAATCTCTCCACTCATGGAGATTCACATAATCCAACAGTATTTAAAATGGTAATTGTTGCAATAGAAAAAGAACGTAGGAAGTATTACTTAATTGTTGAAACTTGAAAGAATAGGGGATGCACCACCATGGACTCAACCATGGATGAAGTTGAATCCGCCTAGTCACAACTTTATGGTTTCACTTCTTAACTCAATTTATATTGAAAATAAGAATTACTTAATATGCTAAATTTGTCGATATAGATAAGTATTATTAAATTTGGGAAAAATACTAAACTCTTTCTATATTCATATCCCTCTGTATTTTTTTTATCTTTCTCATTTAGAATTTTGACACTATTCACAATTAGAGAGAATCTAGATTTTTATCAATATATAAGAAAAAATATAGTCATGTGGGGTCTTGTTTGATTCGTCTTAATTAATGAGTACTTTATTAATATTCAATTATTATAATTTTTACTAATAAATAATTAAAGATATTTAATGTAGAATTAGTACATTAACAAACGTGCAAAGTCAAAGTAGGAAAGATAAATAAATATAGAGGGAGTACCAATTACACAAGTTTTTTTAAATCAGAATATATACCTTGTGTTAATTAGCACCAAACTACTAGCCTCATCATAACCTAACCTTAGATATGCAATGTTAGGTACTTAGGTATAGAAATGGTGACAATGATTTAAACGAGGAAGCTCACATTGACCATGTTATATCCTTAACATGAGCAACATTGAGACATACGAGTTGGATGTCACCATCATGGATAATTATACATCATTCAACGTAACATACACATTATTGTGTATAAATGTCCACTGGGGTACTAGACATGTAAATAACCTGGCCTACATTGCATGTGCTCTAATAATACTGATAGTATCACATATGTATCATGTATTCATGTATTCATGTACGTGCATGTCCTTTGATCGGTTAGTCATATGAAGTATAGGTAAGGTATTCTATAGGGTATTTAATCGGCATTGAGGAAGCAAATTAAAGTTGCCCTTAGATTTAGGGTAGATGAGATCATGTTATTACCCGAGAAGTCAAATTTCACATCATTTTTTGTGATGGACCTCGCCTATCATGAAAAATTACGGGTGGTTTGATTCACTATTTTTTAATATATTATCAATTGTCTTTCTTCTTTTTTGTTTCAGCCCCTCATCAATCCCTTACCATTACTTGATGGTAATGAATTCTCCCAATTTGTTACATTCTCTCCCACTCAAGTAACAAAATCCATTGCTTGAAATCAATGATTGTCCTTCATTTCCATTCCTTGGCTTGAACCAAACACTCAATAAAGGTAACCATTTTTGTTACCGTTTTCCTCCTCTATTTGTATCCATTCCCTTTCCATTTCATATCTTGAACCAAACGACCCTTAGTGGAACTTTAACCGAAAACCACTTTAACTTTTTAAGTAAAGAGGTCTATTTCCATAACTACTCCTAATTAAGAAAATTAAAAAAAAAAAAGACCCTCAATTGAATGGTGTAATTTCTATAATCACCCCTAACTAAGAAATTAGACCACCCTAAAAGAGTAATTGTATTCTCAAATATATCTATGATCAATTTGCTACTTTATCATAGCATTCAAAAAACAATACCGCTTTATCAATTAGGCAATAATATTAATGTCATAACTATTGTCTATCCAATTATTCCAATACATACTCATTGCTTTTGTTTAGAAAGTAATCTTAACCATATGAATCATTGTAAAAGTATACTAACGAGTAACGATCAAACATATATATAGACAACTAGCTTTTAACCCGTGCAAAAATGCACGGAAAGTTTATTTTTTGAGATAATTGTGTACATCAAATGTAATATCTGTAAATATTGTTGCAACATATTTTGAAGCACTTAAAGTTCGCATGCAATATAAATCATGAAAATCTGAGGTAAAAAAAATACATGTCAACAAAGTGGATGAAAATAAAAATTAATTATTGAGTAACATTAATAATAAGAGTATTTAACCAACATTCTGAAATACTTCTTTGTACACTACGTTCGTGGTAACATTTGATGTTCCACGTTCTTTATCAACTATTAAAATTTTCAAACCCTTCTTGCTAGTAACTCTTGATACGGCCACATAAAATTGTCTGTAGCTGAAAACAGACCGAGGAAGATATAGGCCAACATGCGAAAGTGATTGTCCTTGACTTTTATTGATTGTCATTAAGCACACAACCAAAGGGAATTGTCTCCGTTGGAACTTGATGGGAAATTTTGTTGAGTCTGACGAAGTCAGCGTCATTCGTGGAATGAAGACCTTATTGCCCAAATTACTACCAGATACCACAATAGCCTCTATAATGCGATCGCCTAAGTGCTTAACGACCAATCTTGTGCCATTACATAGCCCAGAACTTTGATCAATATTCCTTAGGAGCATCACTGGTGCTCCAACCTTCAGTCGTATACTATGGTTTGGTAATCCTCCGCATTTAATTGTATTTAGGAACTCTGTTGAATACATCTCATGAATTCCAAAATTTCCTTCCTCCACTGAAATTGCATCTGAACTCAAGTAATTCTTTCTTCACCTGGCAATTGAGATAACACGTGATCGTTAACCGTCTCAGCAATTTCATTGGTTGGAGCAAGAATAGCTCTTTCTTGAAAATAACTTGGTTCCCAAATGTGATCCGCTATGTCAGGATATGTGCTTTCTACTATTGTCGCAATAGGGTCATGTCCCCCATCTACAAACATTTCATGGGGTATTTCAATATCGGCCTCACCATCATTTGGCCCTCCAACTTAGCCATCTCCAACATTGAGTATCCATTATGAAAATTCTCTAATTTCATCAACATTTTAATTACTTGAACCTGTTGTAAGGCGCATGTTCTTTGTCAGCCTAAGTACTCGGCAAAAGTCCCATAAGTAAGAACTATTTATTGCTGAGAAGACAATGTCTTGTCTGCTTCCTTTAGGCACCACGGGTAATATTTTTCTTAAATCACCAGCAAAAACTACAACCTTGCCACCAAATGTGATATCTTGATTTGCAGGATTCACAAACTGCATAACATCTTTAAACTCCTATCTAGAGCTTCAAAGCAGTATTTATGCATCATGGGAGCTTCATCCCATATGATTAACTTTGTCTTCATAAGGAGTCTGGTTAATTCCGAGCCTGGCTTAATGCCAACACATGTTGATTCTCAGCAACATTTAACGGGAGTCCAAACCTAGAATGAGTAGTTCTTCCTCGCGCGCAGAAGCAATAAAGAAGCTATTCCGCTTGATGCGACTGGCAAAATGGTATCTCCTTTACGCCTTAATGAGGCACACAACAATCTCCAAAGATACGTCTTACCTGTTCCTCCGTATCCATATACAAAGAACACCCTCCTTTTCCTCGTGATACAGCTGACATAATTTCATTGTAAATTCCACGTTGCTCAGTTGTTAATCCTTGAAACAGTCGCTGGAACTCCTCTTCTAACTTCCCTCGGTCATAGGAAAGCTCGTCCATTATCATTTTGTTTTGCCGTCTTCTATGATAAGATCATTAGGATATGGCATTTCGCTGAATTTACGTAATGTGCTGCCATTGCTTTGTAGCTTAGCTTCAATGTCTGCTAGCGCAAAGTTTTGCAGTTTTTTTTCCACATCATCAAACTTTACAATCTATATTTACTCAGATATTATATCTATTTTTTTATATAGTGACTTTTTTTTAATAAATAACATGAATTAGCATAGATCCATACGATTTTAGTGTGGGCCAAGTCCATATAATTTTTTTACACATTTGAATATCTGAAGTGGTAAGTTCTTTCCTTTAGTGAAAAAGAGTGAAATGGAAGCTAGTAAAATAGTGTTTATTTAAAGATTAACTTTGATTGTAAAAGTTATATTTTCTTATATTTGGACACAATCAAAATGCTTCAAATTTTGTATTCTCCATAAATAAGACATACCACTTTACTATAATGATGCTTCAAACAATTTGGCCCTTGGTTATAAAATAATGCTCTAAGTCCACTATGTGTTCTAACTATTAATAAAAAATATCATACAATCTCTCTTATTACAACTACATACATCATCTTCTCCATAAATTGATTCTAAATCTCTCTCTATACAATCTCTATCTTATTACAACCCACGCCTAGATGATTCTAAAACTTATTAGAACCAAAACTATCTTATTACCGATTATTGCATACAACTTATCTACGTTTTTTTAGCAAATCTCTCTTAGCTACATTTTTTTTATACTTTAAACCTACAAATTATCCATCAAAATTATACTCCAAGTCATCGATTTTTGCATCAACAACAAATATAAAACTCATGCATGTGGGTTTCATGAAGAAATTAAGCCTTTGATCTCCATGTTCTTTGCATTTGAAGCATGGTTACTATAATTCCTTGATACAACCAAGGTGTAGAATCATTCGATCTACAAAGTGAAGAAGATTTAAAGACCGCATGCAAAACCGCAAATATATGGAGTTGGATTGATATGGAGTTTGAAGAAATTTTCTAAATGGGTCAATATAGATTGAAATCATTTGGTAAGTTCATTTAAAAAAATTTTGCTTTTGACTAATTATGATGAAATTGAACTGATTTTATGTTTCCATATATATATATATATATATATATATATATATATATATATTATATATATATATATATATATATATATATAATACTAAAATGAGTCCTATACTCCCTCTGTTTCCTAAAGATCTTTCCACTTACTGTTCCTACAGATACCAAGGAAAATCAAATTGTGTGGGGAATGGTGTGAGTAAAGTAGGAGAGAGAAAGGGGTTAAGATAAATAAACAAATAAAAGGGGCTAAAGTAGGAGAGAGAAAGGAAGTAAAATTGAATTAATAATGTAATGGTGGACCATATGATAGTGACATGAGGGGGTAAATAGGGAAATTTGTTTTGCCAAATAAGGAATAAAGTAAAAGAGGGAAGATCTTTTGGAAACACTCTTAAACGGAAAGAGGGAAGATCTTTAGGAAACGGATGGAGTAATTCTTAAAATTGATAATAGTGAGTGAGAAAAATCAATAATATAAGCTAAGGTTGGAATGAAATAGTCAATATGCCAATGTATTGAAAATTTTGTAATTTACTACAATTAGTGAGTGAGAAATTTATTGAAAAAATTAAGATTCTAAGTTTTAACAGTTAGTGAAAATTAATTCAATATATTAGTAGTATAACTGTCAATTAGGAATTTAAAAATTTACCCATCAAAAAAAAAAATTTAGAATTAAGATTATTGAAATAAGGATGATTTCTACCGGTGAGTGACACAATAATTTTAAAGTTAGTAAAAAATAAATAGACAATATAAGTTTGTTCCATTGTTAAATATTTAGGGTTTTATGAATTTAAATTTTTGTAGTAAACTTCATCTTTTTTGTTTTTGTTTACGGTAACGCCATTTTGTTTTTGTGCTAACATGGTAGTTTTATTTTTTTTATTTGAGATTCATTTGAATTTTTTTATTTTTCGTGTAAAGAAAGAAGTGGAAGAAAATCAGTTTATATTAGGGCGTGATTACATGAACATCTTATATAATAACATTTATTTTTTTGATAAGTTACATAAATGGTAATGTAAAATGGTAAGTTTTATCAATATTAATATTGTTTACTATTAGTTAGCAACTGTGCCGTAAATAATATGATTGTAAAGCAATTCCATTTGTTGAGTTAAACTTACCAAATTTATAAGATTGTAATTGATCCATTGTACACGTGGCACTAAAAGAATAAGAATAAGTATAGTGATGACATGTGGCAAAATGAGCATTAGCTTGACACATAAGCCAATTGAACCTTGTTTTATATAGATATATAGATATATTAATCAGAGTATTTCTACCAAATTTTAACGAAAAATAGGTCCTTACGGGGTGTTTGTTTAGGAGGATTAGGGGGTGGGAATGGGATATTATAACCCCATGGGTAGATATCCCATGTTTGTTTGGAGGGATATCTAAATTCCCATGTGAAGAGGAATGGGATTAAACCCCCCCATCCCATCAAAATAAAACATGGGGGGAGGTATTAGGGAGGGGATTATTTTTGGTTATGTTAGAAAACGAATTTACCCTTCATTAAAATATACTTCACCAATGAGTTAAATAGCTAATATAATGAAATGGGTAAATTTGTAATTTAGCAATATGTTCCCTACATAAGTACCTCATACTAAACATGGGATAATAATATTCCCAACATAATCCCACTAACATACCAAACAAGGGATTGGGATATATTTAATGAATTCTCACCTTCTAACTCCCATTCTCAATCACATCCTCTAATCCCCAAACTTCCAATCCCTCATACCAAACGCCCCGTTAAGGTAATAAAAGCAATAACAAAGAATTTACAAAGCTACAAAAGTTGAAATAATCAATAATGATTCACATGCTTTTCAGTTGAGAAAAGTAGAGAAAATTCAAGAAAAGAGAAACAAAGAAAACATATACATCATATTAATGAATCCAAATACAAACTTATTATTAGTACAAAAAAAGTCCCCTCCCTCTAGGACCTTTACATTATGTTTGTTGGCCACAATCTTTTGAGACCATTTACGTATAACAAAGAATCGATTCATGATTCCTCCCTAACCAAAAACAAGGAGTCTAATAAACATCTTAGGGGGGCAAAAAAAAAAAATCTATACGTGTGACCATCACACATTTGATCAACTAGAATTACATTAACAAAAATACAATTTTTTTTTAATGCTTGAGGCAAATTTTCTCCCGCCGAAGAAGCAAAACATACGCACAAGCCACATCCCATCCAAAAGTATGCAACACATCACTCTAATGGTGGATTTTTTTCCCACCCACCCCCCCAAAAAGACCAAACATCTTAATACTTCCTTCGTTTCGTTTTAAATGCAATAAATGAATATTTTTTTGTGAGATATAAAACATTCATTTATTACATTTAAAACGAAACGGAGGAAGTATATATTTTTTACACAAGCTTCAATTTTTCTCACCTATACATATAATATGGACTCCACAACTCTCCCTTGCTACTTGCTAGGCTGCTAACAAAAGGAAAATTTTCCTTCTTTTAATCAATGCAACCTTTGAATTTGCATAATCAACTCCCCACTTCCAATACTCCCACTCTTTCTCTCTCTATATATACAATGTACTAGACAAACTCCCAATACCCTTGGGAGTCTACAAACGCCATTTTTTTAATCCAATGGCATTGCAGAATAAGCCTCAAAAAGTTAAAAAAATAAAAACTATTCCTATTATCTTTATTTTTTTTTGAGGATTCTAGACATCATGATCATCATCATGAGCCAGTGAGTAATTGTTTAATTTTCTCCTTTTATTAGAAAAAGGTGATGATGAGGAGGTGGAAGATGAAGGTTGAGATGAGTCGTTATTATAAGGTCTTGTTTTGGTGATTATTTGTGCTGTTACTCTCAATTGTGGTATCACTTTAATGGACTTCCTTCTGCTATGATCCACCACATACTGTTTCATTAACTTGTAGCACTTCTCAACCTCTTCCTGCAATTACCATTTACCAATAGTGGAAAAATTATTTTTGTGTAGAATTTTGGCAAAAAAACATTAAGTAGGGTAGAGAAGGGAGAAATATGTGTCAGAGGATTGTATAACGAGTGAATGTGCTTACTTTACACAGCCCATCACACCATGACTCAGCATGCTCAAGGGTGACAAAGGACAAACTTGGCATTTCAATTGCTGCGCAAAGTATGGCAGCTGCAGCTATGCTTGATGGCCAATACTCCAGAAAGCTGCCCTCTGCTACACGCATAAGCCATTAGCCAACCAACATTCTAAACTGATCAAACTCCTTTTCCTTTTGCAACTTCTCCTAAATTTTTTTTATTACAGTTCTCCGTTTGGTAGGGCGTAAAAAGTTTTTTTGAAAAACTGTTTTCCTCTATTTTTAGTTTTACATTGTTTGGTTGGCAAAGCAGTGTAAAATTATTTTTCCTTGGAGTAAAATTACACTCCCAATGATGGAAAACCATTTTCCCTTCAAAATGAAGGGAAAACTATTTTCCTCCCTTTTTCTTGTATCTCTTGTACACTCTTCTCACAACCTCCTTACTTTTTCTTTCATTTCATCGTTTTTCTTACATTAAACCAAACAACGGAAAATTAATTTTGGAATTGTGTTTTCTATTGCAAATTGTTTTCCATGAAAATCATTTTACACTGAAAATATTTTACGCCCAACCAAAGGGAACATACATGTAACAAGAAATTAAGCTAATGAGCTTATGGCCTTAATTACTGTATAAATCAATGCAATTACCATGTAAATTAGAAAGGAGAATATTGGTTGATCTCGCTATTAGGAGGCCTGCATAAGATCCCGTCGCATCAAGCTTGTAAGCGAAGAAACTAATGAAGGTAAACGGTGTAACTAGTCGTAATCTCCAATTTAGAACACCAAGCACAAGAAGTTCCATTTTTTGAATCGTCTTTGGCTCAAAAACAAATTTAGCACTTTCCACCTAATAATTCAATAATGATTAATTTGCGATTAATTCTATGTTAATTGTCAATAATAGAGGTTGAAAAGGACTGATTTTGGGTAACAGAATTTGCTGGAAAGAATTTTGTAGATATAAGTGGAAAGAAAATTATGATTGTGACCTGAAGATCCAACAAGGAAGGAACAAGAGGTTCCTCCATCTTGGCAGCTAGTGACAAGCATGCAACCGATAAAAGTTGTAATGGCCACCCACCTGTTTGCTGCATTTCAAAAAGCTTTGTGTCAATAGTAAGGTACAAACATACAACTAGCCTTTCTGAAAAAAACGCAAAATTATTAACTACTTCTATGGAAGGTGTTGTTCATTTGCTCTTGCACGTTGTTGATCAATAACTATATGTCTAAGACAACGAATCAATAAAGATCTTTTAAGACAACCAACAATAGCCTAAATTGCATTTGCACCAATGATAACATGTCATCTTTCATCTTTATGTAAGTTCAATTACAAATTATTAGATTAACCAAAAAGTACTGGTATGAATGTATAATACTTTTTTTTTATATATGGTTATGTATGATACTTTTATCAGCGATGTGTAAGACATGCAGGGATGTCTGAGTGCGTGACAACCATATGACATTGACTCTTTGTACGCTCATACAACAAGGGACCTACACTGAGGTCAAGGGTGTATGTTGATGTAAAAATAAAGTTTTTCACACCTTATAGTTTTACGTTGTCGCCAACTACTTTTGCTCTAGCTATCAATTCGACCATTGCAAATTTAGAAATCGTGTGTTAGTTTATAATTCCACAACCCTGTGTTTTATAGTTTAGGTTGAGATATTATTAAAATGACCCTATAAAGGAAAGACCAAAAGTTACAAGGAAGCCATTACAACCTCGTCACTAATTGATCACAATAATAAAAGCTACAGGGAGCTTAATGAGCTTTATGGAATTTCATAACCAAGCTAAAAATTCATCTTCACAACGAAGCCGTTGTTATTATTAATTAGTTTCAAAAATCTATAGCTAACATTCAAAACTATAATAAGGCTCGTCATTACGTACTTGTATGTTATTACTTACAAGGACAAGGTAGAATCACCATATGTGTAAGGATTAAATAACGTATGTAATTCATATTAAGGTAGCATTATAAATTATTGATACGCGCGCGTAATTTTTTCCTACTCATGATAGTAATATTAGTAGTTAAGTAGAACTTTTGAAGGGAGATGGAAGCTCTACGATTGAGGTTCCATATGATTCTCTGTGTCAAATATCAATATCATGAAGTGGACTAGTTGAGTAACTATATAGAAGGATTGATATTATTAGCACATGCCCACATAGTCCTAACAATTCCATAATACTCCAGAGATGGATGTAATATGTTTCAAATATTTGTCCATCATAATTCATAAATATATTGTATATTTAGTTCAGTATACTTCATCCGTTTCATATTACTCGCTATATTTTTCAATTTACGGACTCCTAGACAATTTTTGAAGAAGATAGAGATAGAGATCGAGTAAAAAGAAAAGAGACCCATGTGAGAGAAGAGAGAAAGAGAGAGTTTATTGCCCAAAAAAAATGTAACAAGTAATGTAAAATTTCCCACAATAAAAAATGTAGCGAGTATTATAAAGCGGATGAAGGATAACGTTCCCTCAAAAGAAAAAAAAGTAGAGTATATAACGTCTTATGTATTATGGGATTTGAGTGATAGGCCAGAAAGACTTAAAGAATAATAAAGGGTCGGTGTGTAGCTAGCTCTTTGTCCATGAATAATCTAGTCATCCGCCATCCTCTTAAATTCATTTCAGGAGTGGGCATAGCATAAGGGAGACAGATAACAGGAGCGGGGGAAATTAAATTCAGGACGAAAAGAGAAAGCAAAGAAAGTACTTCAATTATAAGATAGGTCCCACTTTTAGTATTACTCCATTAGTCAAAAAATAGTCATGTTTGAATATTCAATAACAACCATTTATACAGCAGATATAAATGTTTAGACTCACCGGTAGATGATGGCAACTCAGAAAGCGATCTAAGTAGTTGACAGCGAGGTATGCTGTCACTGCCTCAAAACCATAGAACGCTCTCACCTGTTTCCATGACAATAATAAAAACAAACTAAGTCTAAAGTCATTCAATCAAAATAAATACTTCCTCCGTTTCATTTTAATCTACACACTTTTATATTTTACATTATTCACAAATTTCACTTTGATCATCATCTGTGATTTATATGGGATGAAAATTTAGTCATGTCGGATCTTGTTAGATTCATCATAATATGTATTTTATTAATATGTACTTTTTATAATTTTTACAAATACAAAACTAAAGATACATATCTTCAAAGTTTTGCATTAACATTCGTAAAAAGTGTAAGTGTGTAAATTAAAATGAAACAGAGGTAGTAACTTTTTATGTTAAACTAAAATTAATGGTCAGACTAATAATTATTATCTTATCAAAAAAATATTAAATGCTTAATATTTCATTGATTAACTAAACACCTAATAGAAGAAACACTTTTTGTTACTATTTTCCTCCTAACCTACTCAATTTGAATTCATTATCTTTCCAATTCAAGGCTTGAACCAAAACCGTTTCTCTAATTCCAAATTACATACACTTGTAAAGTTGTAATGACTTTCTCTATGATCTATGAATACTCTCTATATCTTAAAAAGATATTTTCATTTTCAATATTGACACTATTTATAATTAAAGGGAATCCTCTAACTTATTTCCAAGTACAAGGAAAAACATAGTTTCTTGTTTGATTCGTCTCAATAAATACACTACGAAAACCATACTCTTATAAATTTTTAATATGTGATTAAAGATATTAATATACATGCATTGGCAACAAAAAGGGAGAAATGGGAAAATTCTTTTGGAATGGAGGGATACTATATAAGAATTAGTTATCATATAGTTAATACCATGTTTATTTTCAATAATCATAAACAAATATTTATAATACATAATATGCATTAATGGAAAGCTTTTAATGATTAAAATTGTGTATGAAGCGCGTAAAAGAAAAATAAAACAAAAAGGATGGAATAGTATGAAAATATAATAAAGATATAATAGTATTGTCTAGTTGTCAAAAAATCCTACTTTTTTTTAGTTGCAACAATTTTCATCTTCAGGTGTTTTTATTTAGATGCAATATTTTCTTTCTTCATAAAGATTTTGCGACACTTCTACCATCTTATTATCACTTACCTAGCCCACATGCAAAAAGCATTGGAATTGGATCAACTTCTATCTTCGTTTCTTCCTCTTTCCTTAATATTTGTGCAAAAAGGCATTTATTGCAATTAAGAAAACATAAGTAGTATAAGATAAATATATGTGAACCTTATGAAAAATGAAAAAATACCGTTAAAAAACAACAAAAAAAATCAATTAGTGTAATATGTAATCATTTATTGAATATCTTTATGTTTGCTAATGACCTATTTAAGGTTAAAAAAAAATTAAAGTAATTTGCTATTTTTTTTTACAACGTAGTTTTTGTTTTTAATGGATCACTTTTGCTCACATAGAATGACTCACTTAAAAGTTGATCATTTTGATTAGTAAACTTGTTCGTACAAATTTTAAAATACACATACGCTCGAGTATACTATGAGCATGGTATACTAAAGTTAATTTTTTATAAATAATCTAAATGTGTAAATTATACTATAAAAAGAGTAGTTTTAGATGAGCAAAAATTAATTTTACTATGTACATGATATATTTGAGCGTAAAATGAATGACTCAATTGGTTTAACAATAAGTTTATGGCATATTTGGTGTACGCAATATTACTTTTTAAAAAAAAAAAACGAAAGTGTACTAAGGCGCGCCGCCACATCCTCCGTAATACTACTACTGTAATTTTTATACGCACGGCTCAAATTAGCAGATCCACCAAATTTCTTTTAGTTTTGAATAGCAAACTAAAACGTGGGGCATTGGAAGAGTAAGATTGAATTCTGAAATCTGAATCACAACCGCCATAACTGGCGGAGGGTAGATGAGGTTGTGCAAAGAGCCCAACAGCACAGATCCCAAAATTATAGAGGCTCCAAAATATATTATTTTGAAAAATTTACGTTATATTTGAAGAAATCACCCTTGTTTTCCACCCTTAATAAATTTGTCAATAATTTATCTTTAGATTTTCAACTTTTCATCTTTATTTTCTCTAAATTTAGAGGTTCAATTTTCATGTTCGAACCGGAACCCCAAAATCTTCAAGAGGGCCCTAATAGCTGGTGCACCGGTAAGTGTCCGATGAATGATGATCGGAAATCCAAATCATATCAAAATAACTCAATATCTTAATTTGATAGTAGTATTTTTTTTTTTTACCTTGAGAATCCATGCAACGGAGCGAGAACGAGCGGAAGAATCTTGAAGTGAAGAGGAGAGAGCAGAAGAATCCAAAACGCCTTCATCGGAGTTTCGCTCTTCTTCGATAAATCCGGCGATTATCGACTCGTCCTTTTCAACCGATGAGGATATTCCGCCGGAGATAACGTCGCCGGATTCTTCGGAATAAAGTAAGTCGGGAAAGCAAGTGGAGTACGAGAATGACATGGTGGTTGAGCCCTACCTGGTTTACGATTCTTCCATGTTTAACTTTTAAGTATTGAATATTGATAGGAGAAGGAGAGAGAGAGAGGGGAGCTGGTGAAGATTGTATGTGAATCTCATCGTGTATTTATACCAGAATATTGGTCTACCTTCTGCTATGAACTTTAACAAAATTTACAAGTATATTTCCCGTAGATTTGTTGACATTGCTATATTGGTTCCGTTTTCTAGATTTTTCTTAGTCTATCGTACCATCTGTGTCCGTCTACCTAATAATACTGTTTTGTTTTTTTGGATTGAATTAAACTAAACTATTTCTTCTACTTGTTAATTTTGCCTTTAGTAGGTATCGACATAATATGATATATTGAAAAGGATATCGTTGAAACAAATAAAGCAACATCAATAAACATGATTAGATAACCTTTTATAATTATTATTATTGATTTGTTTTTAGTACAAGGACAAGCAAAGCAAGCACGAGGACTATATATTTTTTTTTTGGTGCTACGAGGACTATATATTGATTTGCTTGGTCTAGCTAGTAGTGAAGATTTGTTTCTCGTTGTCACTTTAGATTTTTATTTTTTAAAAAAGTTATGGTTTAATAAAACCTTTCTTCTTGGGCCCTGTTTTTTTGGACTTATTGTTAGTTTCATTTAGTTTAGTTTCTCGTTGTTTAGTTCTTGCAGACATTCTTTGTCACTCATGTTTAGCTTTTCCCCGGTTCAGTTTTGTTTCTCCCAATTCAATTTAGTTCAGTTTATTGTAATTTCTCCCAATCCATAAAAAAAGGGACCTTATAAAATAAATAAATAGATTGCATGTGCTGATTACAAATTTGTCAGCGAAGATTATTTGATTAATCAGTCCCAATTGGTATGCTTAACACATCAGAAGCAACAAAAAAAAAAAAGTTACTGTTAGTAGTTAAAAAAAGGGTACTTGACTAGAAGTGGTGTGGTGGGGAGAGAGGCTGGAATTGTTTGGCTTTATGTTGTGTCATTATCTTAAGTTTCACACTAAGTGCAAAGAATATGCAGTGCTAAATTTGGTTGGGTTATTTTCACTATTCCTGCTTTTTCGTGCTAGAGCCAAACGTAGGACGCTCCTCTAAACCCCTCATCCCCCTCCTTTTTCCTTATTCTCTTACTACAGTATTATAAATAAATGTTCTTGCTTGCGTCGCGTGGCTCAATAGGCAGACCATTCTATGGGTGCTAGAGCATTATACCAATTTCATGGTCCCTATATCAATTCAATGGTCCCTCTCCTGCTACTAACTAATTATAGTATTTTATTTATTGTCTAATGTCTAATGTCTAATGTCTAATGTCTAATGTAGACTATGACTTTTTAGACGATAAATTAATAAAATAATGACAAGTGACCACGATCACTGTTAGAATATATTTCAATATATTTCTTGTGTAGAAGTATTTTATGTATGAAAGGATAATATATATGTAGAAACTAAATCGAGCAGCAGGTGATAATCTATTGGTGTTTGTAAGAAGGAATCCTTAAGTTTTTTCTTACTTACAAATGACTTCATCTTACCTTATTTATTTTTTTAAATGTAGGAACTAAATCTAGTAGAACAATTATAATAAACTTATTTAAAAGCCACAGCGTGAACTCGCACTATCCTAAAGTTGAATTGCTCCCGTTATGTAATACAGGCTCTTCACAACCAACATCAAGAGATACACGACTACTGCTCATCTGCTCCTACGATGTTGTATAGAGTTACAGTTTGAAAACACTTCGAATAATGTCTAGAGAAGAGAAGAATTAGACTATAAATGTTTAGGAGACGAAATTTTTTTGTGTCTCAAAGATGATTGAACAGGCTCTAGTATATAGAGGAAGGCAAAAACCAAAACATGCTAGGCAATCAATTAGGATGATATTAAGATATACAGGAAATATTAATTAAGACAAGAATAATGGTTACTCAATCAGTGAAGATATGAATGTTGATTTTGGCAAAAAGAAAAGGAACTCAACTAAAATGTCCCTCTATTGCACCGCGCCACACACCTTCACCCAAGCTTGGCCGGCACGCATGTGTGGTGATTAGTTTCTTCCCATTCAACCTTTAATAAATGTATATAAAAAAAGGAAACTCTATATAGAGAAGGTTGAAGAACTATAAGCTACTATTGTGGACATATTGCTTTTTATTCTTTTGAAACAACTTTTGGTGTGGTAAATATTGGATAATATTATATGTAAAGGGATAATATTACATGTAAAGAGTAGAATGGTACTTTACTAAGTCATAGGTCTGTATTGTAAACACTATATATATTGAATGCCAGGGTTAACCTACATCAGGTTAAACACAATTCTTTCCCACACTTGTACATGGTATCACAGATTCACAACCAAGAGTTTCCTAAAAGAATTTTTTTTTTCTTTCAACCACTTTTAAGTTTCCACGTAAAAAGCGAAGAATTTTTTTCCACCTTAGTTTTTACGTTCTTCCTGGCGATGGCTTCCTCCACCACGTCTTCCGCCATGCACGCTGCCATCGCGCCGCCTCTCTCGTCGTCAGCCTTCAGCGTCTCCTCCCCATCGCCGGCGAGTGTTGCGCCGCCTTCTTCGGCTGTTTTCCTGCCGTCTACTGCGTCTGTTTTCTACACGCAGCCTTTCTTGGCTGGCGCCAGATTCACGAGCCATGACCAGGGTGCTTCCTCCTCGATCCTTCACGGGTTATCCTCCCCCTCTTCGTCGCGCACACCACCTCGGTACCCCCCTGGTTTTCCGGCGACCTCTGCCGCGCCGACATCGACGCCCATGTCATTCTTCACACCCTCACCGTTGGCCTCTCTCTTTTCTCTTCCACAACTTTCAGCGCCCAATCTCACAAATTTGGTAACAATAACTCTCTCTTCTCCTGAGGATTATTTATTATGGAAAACCCAAATTACTTGTTTATTACTTTCCCATAATCTGCTTGGTATGGTTGATGGTTCTGCTATGATTCCCCCTGCAACTGTTCTTGATGAACATGGTGTTCCTATTCCTAATAATCAGTTCTATGAATATCTGCATGTGGATCAACAAATAAAATCTTGGATTTTTGCCACACTCTCTATGGATGTTTGTGTAGATGTGCATGATTTATCCACTTCTGTGGCTATTTGGACTCATTTACAAACTAGATTTATGCATGCTAGTATGGCTCAATGGAATTAAAGGATCGTCTTACTCGTATTAAAAAGACTGCTTCCCAGACATGGATGGATATTTACGTGAGATTAAGGTGATTGCGATTCCCTTCTGCTATTCAATGTCCTGTGTCGAACCAGGATTTAGTGCAGTATACTCTTTTTGGTTAGATCGTGATTCTGAGTACGATCATATAGTTACTACCTCCTGCATTATCCATTCCCATTAGTTTTGATGATTTGCGTCCCAAGTTGTTACTGCATGAACAAAGATTGTAAATTCTAAGGATGCATCTGATCCTCATCCCATCATGCCTTACTTGCCGTTAAATCTACTGGTACTGGTTCAAGTTCCTCCTCCCAGACTAATTCTGGAGGGAGAAATCGGGGAAGGAATAACAGAAACAGAGGTGGTAATAATAATCGTGGGGAACAATGCTCGGAATAATAATGGTGGGAATGGTGGAAACAATAATAATCGTGGCTCTGGAGGAAACAACAACAACAACAATGGTAATCGGGGACGCTCAAATGGTATAGGTAAATTTTCTAACTTGTCATCCTATAGTATGCCTTGCCTAGATTATATTACTAATAATTTGTCGTCTGCGAGGAGAAATTCATCAAATAGTAACAATGTTACCTCTACCCCTACTTCCGATACATGTGGTTTGTGTTGGTTTCCAGGTCACCAAGCTGCCTATTGTCCCCAGCGTTTCAATTCAGCTTTGTTCCCTCCTCCTCAGAAATGTCACTCGAGCCTTAGCTGCACTGTCTGTTGGTGGTGAAGCTAATGACTCAGTCTGGTACCCGGATTCGGGAGCTGCATCTCACATGACTCCTCAGGATGGTACGTTTCTTATTAAAACTCCTTATATTGGGTCTAGTTCTGTTGTAGTTGGTAATGGTACCTTACTCCCAATTAAAAGTACTGGAAATTTAACTTTAAAAACTGTCAGTCGTCCCCTCCAGTTATCATCTGTCTGTCATGTCCCTAATTTAAAACATAATTTATTATCAGTTAACAAGTTGTGTCATGAAAATGATTGTGTTGTGAGTTTTGATAAAAATTCTGTTTATGTTAAGGACCAGATAACGGGGGAAGTTCTGCTTCAGGGAACCAGTAAACAAGGTGTCTACCCTCTTCAGCCCAGCATTGTCCCTCCTGAGCCTTCAGTTCCTGCTTTCCTAGCCATTAAGGAGTCGGGTGACGTGTGGCATGCTCGTCTAGGTCATACATCTTCTAGCATTATAGGAAAATTATATTCAAATAATAATACATATCATGTACTCTAAGTTTCATGATGATTGTGTAGGATGTAAGCTAGGAAAATACATCGTTTACCTTTTGATTCGTTGAACATATTTCTACATATCCTTATATAAAATTCATAGTGATCTTTGGCAATCTCCTGTTTTGTCAAATCAATTATTTCGTATTATGTTGTGTTTGTTGATGATTTTTCACGCTATTCCTGGATTTATCCTTTACGTCGAAAATCGGAAGCTTATTCTAAATTCCTTATGTTTCAAAAGATGGTTGAAAACTTTTTAATTGCAAAATTAAAATATTTCAAAGTGATGGAGGAAGGGAATTTGACAATTCTCCTCTTCTTCAACATTTTTCTGACAATGGTATTATTTTTCAAAAATCTTGTCCCCACACTCCAGCTCAAAACGGTGTTGCAGAACGCAAACATCGTCATATCATTGAAATGGCTCGTACTATGATTATTCATTCTGACTTTCCTGCGGAATTTTGGGTTGATGCATCATATACTGCCACTTACACTATCAATCGATTACCCAGCTCGGTTTTAGGGGGTGTTTCTCCTTTTGAAAAATTATTTCATCGTCCCCCTCCTATCATTTTTGAAAACATTTGGATGTGAATGCTTTCCTTGTTTTGAACTCTAAAAATCACAAACTGCAACCTAAATCTAAAACTTGCGTTTTTATTGGATATGCTTTGGAATATAAAGGATATCGATGTTTTGATCCTACTACCAAGAAAGTCTACACTAGTCGTCATGTTCTTTTTCATAAACATAAGTTTCCTTATCGTGCTTTAGTTGGCTCTGCGTCATATGTGCCTTATACATCGCCCCTAGTCTTGACTTGGGACTGGTCTCCCACAAATATAGCTCATCCGTCCACGTTTGTCATGCCCGTCTCACCGAGTGTGGTGCCCCCTTGTTCTGTGCCGAGTCGTCATGTCATGCCGGCTGTCGAGCCCGCACTCGATGCGTTGGCATCTCCTGTGGTCGAGCCTCGCTCCCCCTCGAGGCCTACTGCCCAGCACGCTGGCTCCCCAGCGCTCGCTGGCCCAGCAGCCTCGGCTGCCCATTCTGCTGCTACGTCCCCCTCGAGGCCTGCTGCCCAGCACGATGACTCCCCAGCGCTCGCTGGCCCAGCAGCCTCGGCTGCCTCTCCTCCTACTCCGTCCTCGACGTCTCCCCGCTCCCCCACATCTCCCGTCTCTCCTGCCCCTGCTCAGCCGAGTCCCTCCCCTAGTGTGTCATCATCCCCGACTGTTGTCTCTAATCGTCATCCAATGGTGACTCGCCTCAAAGTCGGTGTGTCTAAACCAAAAATTATTATGGACTTAAAAACTGATGTTGTTGAGTTTGAACCAACTAATTTTAAACAAGCTTCTAAAGACTCGCGTTGGCGTCAAGCTATGTTAGATGAATATAATGCTTTGATTAAAAATGACGCATGGGAGTTGGTACCTCGCAACTATGATAAGAATCTGCTTGGTTGTAAGTGGGTTTACAGGATTAAATATCATTCTGACGGTTCTGTGGAGCGGTTCAAAGCCAGACTTGTTGTCTTTGGCAATCACCAGCAGGCAGGTATTGATTACTTTGAAAACTTTAGTCCTGTTGTTAAACCTACTACTGTTCGCTTGGTTCTTACTATTGTTGTTTCTCTTAAATGGTCTATTCGTTAGTTAGATGTCAAAAATGCGTTTCTTCATGGTTTTCTTAATGAAGAGGTTTATATGCGTCAACCTCCGGGTTTTATTAATCCATCTAAACCTACTCATATTTATCGTCTCCGTAAGTCCGTTTATGGTTTGAAACAGGCTCCTAGAGCTTGGTTCTCCAAGTTTAGCAACTTTATTTTTATCTATTGGTTTCAAGTGCAGCAGTTCTGACACTTCTATTTCACTCTCAAATATCGTGGTCATCTCATTATTCTTCTATTATATGTTGATGACATTGTTCTTACTGGTAGTAGTCCTCCTCTTATTGCTAAATTCATATATGTCCTTTCTTCTCAATAAGCTATGAAGGATTTAGGGGATCTTCATTATTTCTTAGGTGTGCAGGTTGTGCGTACTCCCTCTGGTTTATTTTTGTCCCAACATAAGTATGTTTCTGATTTACTTCGTAAATTCCATCTTCATACTGTTAAACTAGTTACCACTCTTGTTGTCTCTAGAGTAACTTTGTCTCTACTTGATGGAGAACTTCTTGTTGATCCCACAGATTATCGTAGTATGGTTGGTGCATTGCACTACTTAACTATGACTCGTCCTGATATTGCTTATGCTGTTAATATGGTGTCTCAGTTTATGCATGCTCCTCGTACTACTCACCTTCATGCTGTGAAAAGAATTTTCAGATATCTGCAGGGCGCTCTGGATTATGGACTTTATTTATATAGCAACAGTTCTCCTACTGTTGTGATTGCCTATTCTGATGCAGATTGGGCAGGATGTCCTGACACACGGCTGACTACTACTGGATATGCTATTTTTCTTGGGAAAAATTTAATTTCCTGGCGTTCTAAAAAGCAACCTACTGTCTCCAAATCCTCCACTGAAGCTGAATACAGGGCAGTTGCCTACACAGCTGCAGAAACTATTTGGCTCAAGCAACTTCTTGCTGACATTGGCCACTTTTTCCGTCGTCCTGTGATTGTCTATTGCGACAATGTCTCTACTACTTATCTCACTGCTAATCTAGTTCATCATGATCGTAGCAAACATATCGATGTTGACTATCACTTTGTTCGAGAAATGGTTGCCAAGGGAGGTCTTATTATTCGACATGTTCCTACCCAGTCTCAGGTTGCAGACATCTTTACTAAAGGCCTATCTACTAACTTGTTTATTAAACATCGCACCAATCTATCCATTGTTTCACCCCGTAAAGATTGAGGGGGTGTATTGGATAATATTATATGTACAGGGATAATATTATATGTAAAGGGTAGAATGGTACTTTAAGGTCTGTATTGTAAACAATATATATATTGAATGCCTAGGTTAACCTACATCAGGTTAACACAATTATTTCCCACACTTGTACAGTAAACTATCACAACACTTACTAACTCCAACATCCCCCCACATGATTCTAAAGAAGACGAGAAAAGGAAAAGACTAATGAAAGGGAATTTTGGTCATGGGTATTCAGTTTTATAAGCATCAATATCTTATGGACTGAATTGATATATAGTGTCAGTGCATACAAACACGTCTTACTATCATATTAAGTAGATTTCTCTTTAAACCTTTCAACGACATTAGTAATTCACATTCTCACTTATCAAAAAATAATTTATGTTGTATACTTTGAAAGAAAAAAAATGTCATAAGTTAGTCGAAATCAGTCTATTGATTCAAATTTGTTGTACTCAGATACGCTTCATAGAGCAATATTGTTACTTTGAAAACAATGATTTTGAAGGTGAAAACTAATCACACTCAATTATCACTAATATTTATAAATATGAATAATTTTATGGAGGTTGTTCCGGTATGGAATAAATGGTAGGGTGTGAACCGGTATCCTCTGCGTATGTAAGCCAGTTTGGTGTCCTGCAAAAGAGAACACGTAAAGTAACCTCGGGGGTTGATCCGAGGAACGCCCCGCCGATGCCTAAGTCAGTAATGGGTAAATCGGTAGCTCTCAAGTGGAGTATAATAGTGATTGTGAACGTACCTTATAACTCAGATCAACGGGGTATTTATAGGAGCTGGCAAGAGTCCTTGCTAGAGTAGGACTCTGGTCCTATTGGTTAGATACAATTCTATCCTCTTTTGATACTTATCTTAGGCCCGTAGGCGCATTTAGATAGTAACTGGATCAAGCCCAGACTCATGTGAGAATGGCCCAAGGAAGAGTACCGTTAAGGTATCCTGATAAACCGCTATGATAAAGTCAACGGTTATTTAATAAGTGCATTGAAAATGATGATTCTTATCGGTCTATGAGGACCGGTATGTAATTAAGTCAGGCCCCATACAGAGGTTATATTCAACACCTGGAATTGAATGATTTCTACATCATTGCGCAATGTCACTCTCTAACACCCAAAAAAATAAAAATCATTACCATTTACCTATAATAAGATCCTTTATTGGTTGTAATTAAACAATGCAGCGAAATTTTCATGGAAAATATTGCCCTTAATTAATGCTTTTGTTATACAAAATAAAAATGTATAAAGCATCATATGTTCCATTTCCCTCAAGTCCCCCCCCCCCAACTAAGTTTACCATATTCGTTTACACTAAAAAGAAATACTTCATTTTCTAATTCCAATCCATAATTTAACATGAAAACACCTATAACTAGTTTTTAAGTCCGGGCTATACCTCGAGTAAGAAATATATATTTAATAATAATTTAACGAATTAATAACATCAAATATCACTTAACATAAGCTTGAAGTCACAATATCAAATCTCACACAATGCAATTTATTTCTTTTTTCATTATATGTATTTTACATGGAGTAAAAACATCCTAAGGGAGAGCACTACGTGACATCGTTCCTTCTTTAGAAACGTCTTTTAATATATTAGTACTAGAATTTTTTGCACGCGATGCGTGCTTGAATATTTTTTCGAAACAGAAACTCGATTTTTTTCGGCATGAGAGTCAAAATTTGAACATTTTAGAAAAAAAAATTATATATCATTGAAAATGTCACTGCGAACATAATATTATTCTGGAAATACGCGAATATTGTTAATCTAATCATGACCTATTAAGTTATTAGCGCTTTAAATTTATTTTAGTTTTTTCCCTCTTTTGTTTGGAACTTCTCTTCTGAGTTATAAAAAATTTATTAGATCGTAGTATTGTGTAGTTATAAGCCCATAATCGAATTCGCGCAACCTGTATGATATATGGCACAAAATATTTTTTTTCCTTGACTATGGCTGTGGGAACTGGATATGGTAACATCTTTTTGAGGGAAAAAATAGGAGGAATACAGTTTGCCAAATATAGACAGCTCTTAAATTTAGCAAAGTCAAAAATACAAACACTATTTTGTAATTTAGAAAGAGAAGGGGGGCAAAATTGGCATTTCAAAAGAGGACACCATTGCTCCCCCCTTACCTTATATAATAGAGATAGATTAGCATCAAAGGAATGCTCACCATTAGTATACAACTGCATGAATTGGTATGCATCATGACATGATTAAATCATGCATCGCTTTTCCTATATTAATTAACCCAAAACAAACTTACAACATTAATTATGAGTTTTTTACATAGTGTCACTGGGTGTGTTTTACGAAATTTTACGTTACACCCCACCTTTTTGAATTTTTCATTGTGTTCCCAAAAATATTCTAAACTATATATCAAATACCCTTATACAAAATATTAAGTACGAAATTTTATATTACACCCCCACCTTTTTGAATTTTTTTCATAAAAGGAGGGTTAAAGGGTTCAATTATATAGCATCTAAAATATCCCAACAATAAAAACAGTAAGTACACACTATACAATAACAATGGTCATTGCTTGGCCGTAACCTAAGAATGAGGATTCAGGTTATGCTCAACCAATAGTCCAATAGTCCAATAGTATACATATCTCTATTATATAAGGGAAGGGGGAGCTATGGTGTCTCCGAATGAAGAGACTATTTTACCCCCATTCCCTTTCTAAATTACAAATTCACTTACAAACGAAAGGGGGCTTCAAACAAAAATATTGGAAATAAAATTATAACATGAATCACTCACAAGTCAACTAAAATTATATAATTGCATAATTTACATTATACAAATCACTCAAATAAGGAAACTTTACAAAACTAAAAAAATCACTTACAAACTACAACCAATACACTACAACGTCAACACATACTCACAAAAATTTGACTTGAAATCAAAGTGTCCACTTTCTTCACAATCTATGAAGTAGTGTACTTAATTCAAAAATCAACTAAAAAATTATAATATTAGAAATCATAAATAAATTCAATAAAATTTCTATTTTGTTCATAAAATTTAACTTTGAAAAGTAAAAAAAAAAAAAAAAAAAAAACGATTGGTGAGAGACTTAAGTGATAGAGACTAAACCAATCAAATTTTACAACTAAAAACAATTATACTTCATATGTTTAATGTTCAAATGTTGACTCCTACTTATGTCGAATAAAATCGAATTTCTGTCTCGGAAAAAAATCGAAGCACGCATCACGTGCAAAAAATGCTAGTCTCTATTATATAAAGGAAGGGGGGAGCTATGTGTTCCTCAATAAATTTACTTAATTACCCCTTAGTAAATCAACTGCTCTACCAAAAAAAGATAAAATAAAATCAAACTCAAATATAGCATAAAAAAATTAACAAAGAAAATTATATCAATCAAATATTTGATCAATCAAGTAGTAAATCAAAAAGGAAAATACAATCAATTAACAAAGTGATATGATTTTATTAAAACAAAATACTTTGTTGATAGAAATATAAGAAATACTTAATAAATCTAAGTAACATTCTTTTATCGCTCGTCAGTTTTAATTTTAAAGATATTAAAGAAAGTATAAATAAAATAAATAATAAAAGATGGGTTTGGTTAAGTGATATAGGTTTAATCAACAAAATTAGCTAGTCCAAAAAACATGTCTAATATTTAAATTTTACCTTTTTTTTATGCCAAAAAAGTTATAAATTATGTTCTAAAAAAGTGAGGCACGCATTGCGCATAAATTGTTAGAGATGTCTATACTTGTTTAAGTCTTTTTAGTTATTTATAATTATTATAAGACTTCATCATATATATTTTCTTTGAAACATTAGACAATAAAGTAATGGTGTATTGATGGTTAAACTCTTACTTATCATTTCAAAGGTTACGTGTTCGATACCTTGCAGTTACACTTTAAAAAAGATGAGGAGTACACATAGACATAAAACATTTGCATGAGGAGAGTGCCACATGGCACATAGGCTTTCTTTTGCACGCCTTTTAATATATTTGTATTGATTATTAGTAATCATATATATATGTAAAATATTTATTTTATTTACATTCTTGTATTTTCTATTGTATCTTTGACTCTACAATTTACTAACTTTGACTCAAATTTTTTTTTATTAATACATAGAAACAAATATTAGCTTTTAAGACAGCTGGATACTTGGATTGATCTTATTGTGCATTATTTTATTTCAAATTATGAACTTATTATAATTTTTGTTAATTAATTAAGTATATTGATGATCAAAATTATATATTTAACAAACAATAAATCTCATACGATGTAATCAAAGAAAAGCAAAATAACTAGTACTTTTGTGTAAATAAACAATGTTTGTGTGTAAATTAATATTGTTTTAATTATGTTTGTAAAGTAGTAAAGTAAGTGTTTCATGAGTGAAACATGGACGTTTAGAGTTGACGACCATCAGAGGGATGGCAAGACTTGGCGGTCAAATAGATGATGAGTGCCTGCACAAGTAACAAAGATGAATGATCTCGAGAAGTTGCTTAGGAAACCCTCTATGAGGCCTAATTAAGTCAGACAAGGTCGACAAGATTGAGTGCATGCAAGGTAAAAGTGGGTAAGAAAGTTCATACCTTAAGAACAGTGCACAAGGTCTATTTATAGCTCATGTAAGTCGGTTTCTTGTTGTACGATCTCGTATGTACACGTGTAGATATATGTTTATCTACGTGCATATGCCGGCAAGGTCTTACGTTAATTGCACCAACTATGACATGCTTATTATATTGATCTACATACTTTTCATGATCGTCGGCCGCATCTATTAGTGAACATGACAACCATCATGCCAAGGAATTGTCGGCCCTCATGCCAAGGTGATGTCATGCTACATGACAGTCGACATTTAGAATTGAACATGGCAGCCATCATGGCAAGGGGTTGTCGACCATCATGTCAAGGCACACGACAATCGACATCTATCACTGAACATGACGACCATCATGTCAAGGGGTTGTCGGCTGTCATGTCAGGGAGCTGGCGTGCTACACGGGAGTCGACATCTATTACTGAACATGGCAGTCATCACGCCCAGGGTTGTACATGTTGTATTAAGGACTTAGTATCGCCATCTTGGGACGGACCTTGACAACATGGCATGTTATTACCTTTATTGCTTAACATGTTGGTACACCAACAAAGCATACCATGCGGGTGGTTGTTGGTGACTCCCATACAATAAGAGAAAAATAAATTAAATACTACTCCGTCCGTTTCATTTTAATCTACACACTTTGATATTTTACACTATTCACAAATTTCACTTTGACCATCATTTGTGATTTATACGCGAATGAAAATATAGTCATGTGAGATCTTATTTATCATAATATATTTTATTAATATGTACTTTTTATAATTTTTACAGATACAAAATTAAAGATATATATCTTTAAAGTTTTGCATTGGCGTAGATTAAAATGAAACGGAGGAAGTATTTATTTACGCACAAATATTGTTTCCTATATATTTACATATATATATATATATATATATATATATATATATATATATATATATATATATATATATACTTTGCTAGATACATCTCTCATATGTTTATTATTTCTCGTCACATACCCACATGAGCTAAGTACCTCTAGTTAGGTCTCTAGCATAGCAATAATTTTTCACATACCATGAATAGGAAAGCGATACTATATATTAGTAGTTTTATGTAGACCTTTACAACAAGTGGAACATCATCTTCAACATACCTACAATTCTACATAATTACTTTTTCATTGGCAACAGACCTCTAATTTCAACACTGTAGTATTTGCCTCTCAATAGTTCCTGGTGGAGAGTTAAAGGTGGCTCTTTTATTTGCATCTTTCATCTCTTGAATTCTAGATTTTTTTTCTTCCTTTCATTCTTTTTCCAATTGTAGTAGGTAAAGTAAAGCCATTTCCATATAATTTAACTGGGGATGAGTGTAGACGCTCCGATGGTGAAATAATTAAGACAACTTTGGTTGATTTTACATTTGTTTGGTAACTTCATAGAAAGGCCCCATATGATACCTTTTTATATTTGGTCGGCAAACAACATATGATGGCACGTACAATGGCGACTATGACGTTGCATTTTACGCTTGCATTAGAGCCTGTTAATTACATGCATGATGCACCTTACACATAAATTATTATTGCACCATTTAAGTTTGTCCCATGATAAATTATAAAAGGCCTTGAGATGCCTTACGTTATCATACTGGAATATCATTTTTGCCGAAGAGCATGAGCTTAATAAGTTTACTACTTTACGTTGCAATGTTGAAATGCTGAAGCAAGAGATTAATATCATCAATTAGAATCAGAAGGGACCATGGGCAAAGAGTGGCAGACTTGCAAAATGTGCGTGTATCACACTTTAGTTGTCTCCTTCTATGCATAGAATGTAGATATATCATGTAATTATGCCTAGATTAATTTAGAACTATTGAGCCTGGTTTTTTGGGCCGTCTTTTGACAGGATCGGCCTAGCTGACATTATTTCACAATATATATTGTTTGACACCCTAATTGGTCAATAATTCTCTTTCTTCGAAAGTGCCTTTCTTATACAACAATAAAAGACTATTTAACCATTACCGCTTTATGTGAAAACATCTAGGCTCATTCAGAATGTTTCATCGAAAACAAATATTAAAGTACTTCAAACCATTATTAGAAATGATTAGATAACTCTTTAAAAATCGGAAACATTATAGTCCTTAAAAACCAAAGTCAATATTTAAAGTCAACTACTAAAAGTCAAATCATAATTTAAATCCAATTTATTAAAACAACACAACCAAAACTAAATAGCTTAAACAACAACCCCTGAAAGAAAAATAGCTTAAACAACAAGAATATTCACATCGAGACTCCTCAGGTGCACCATGATGTCCAACCTATAAAATAGTTGTATGACCGATTAATACAAATCATTGGTCGCCAAATAATACCAAAAGTAATGATGAGCCTTTATATAATCAATAAGGCACAAGTCATGATACACTAGCGGAAAAAACCCCACCCGATGCGGTCAAAACTGGCCTTTCAGATATGGTTTTGGTCCGCATCAGGTGGGGTCGCAGCAGCTCTCTAATAAATTCTGATGCGGTCCAAGACCGCATCAGAAAACTATAATCTGATGCGGTTCATGAGGAAAACCGCATGAGATTATGGTCTTGGCGCCAAGGTTATCTTCATCTTTTGGGAACAATCTAATGCGGTTTTACATTATAATCGTATCAGAATAGGTAAATTGATGTCTAAAAAAAAAATGCAGCAGCTAACGCAACCCCACAAATATAAATATTCTAGGCCTTCCACTGTTCTCGGGCAAGGTACAATGCAAGGCAATGGCAATAACTTGCAAAGCTTGATTAGTGTCAATTATGGATCCCATTAATCGATACCATCTTGATTTTCTTCGTTCTCCGTTTTTCATTTTCTTCGTTCTTTAATTTCTTCGTTCTTCGTTCTTGGTTTCATCGCTTCTTCAATTTCGTTTGTTGTGTTGTGTGGGTTTTTGGTTGTCTCTTACATGATAGTAGAGAGGAAAGAGGAAAGAGGAAAAAGGAGAAAGGAGAAAGGAGACGGTTGTGTGAGGGAGCAGTAGAGAGGAGAGAGAGAGGAGAAAGAGTTTGGGTTTTAGGGTTAGGAGTGAGGAGGGGAGTGTTGGGCCAAAAGAGGCCGGTGCGGGTTCTTTTAATGTTCGAGCGAAAAAATAACTGGGCCATATTTATCGTGTTGGGCCAAGGGAAGTGCTGAGCCAAGGGGAGTGCTGGGCCAAATTGAGCGAAAAATTAAAAGTAACAAAAATTTGATGCGGTCCACAAACCGCATCAGATTTTAGAAAAACTGCATCGGTTTATTAATCTGATGCGGTCCACTGTGGACCGCATCTGTTACTAAGTGACATGTAAGGTTTTTTCCGCTAGTGATAGACTAAAAACGCATAATCAGCGACGCTGAATATATACATCTAAGAATAAAATTTACAACGTAGCATGATACTACGAATAAGGTAAAACTAGAAACAAGTAATGCAGCAGTATGTATTCCTATGACAACTCTAAACACTTCACTTTAGTTCATAATGTAGAAAAAACAAGAAATAAAAGAAACTCCTTATTTTTTTTGCTCAACCATTACCGATCCCTCTCTAGCTTCAGTGTTACCACCATCATCTCTTCCATCCTTCCACCCGCCAGCCACAACCACTGCCACATGCATAGATGATAGAATATATAGTTTCTAATATATATAACTCTTATGTTGAAGGATTATCATTATGTAACCTATAGATATTGTTCAATGATATTGACTCCAATCAACAGTGGCAGAGCCAGTATGGGGGACATGGGGACAAATGCCCCCCACTTAAAAAAAAAACTAGTTATTAGGCCCGGGCTATGCCTCGGGTAAGGAAAATTTTCATTCATTAATACTATACTTTAAGATGATAACACTAAATATTATTTGGTTTAGTGGTTAAGACTTTAGTATATGTTCTTGAGGTCCCCGGAGCAAACCCTATACTACGTAATTTCTAAATTTTTTTATTGTTGTGAATTACATGGAGTAAAACGCCCTTAGGAAGATAGAGCGCTACGTGGCATCGTTCCTGGTTTAGGCATGCCTTTTAATATATTAGTACTAGCTTGACATTTTTAGGCCTAATTATTACTAAGTAGTAAACAAAAAGAAAATGCAAGTTAGTATTTTACGGTCACCTCCATTTTGTGAATAAGATTCTTTGAAATACAATCAAATAGTACTCCTTCTACATTCTGTTATTTCTTTTGCAGTCATTAACTCTTTGCATTTAAGTAGCATTATAGTATAACTCCCTTAGTTAAACTTATCTCTATTGAACAAAAAAAAAATGAGTCCATATTACCTGTTACGTTGAATTTCCAATGCAACAATATTATAATTTGGCTAATTTATACTTTGATCTACACTTGTATTTGAAACCCATATTATATTTTGGCTAATTTATACTTTGATCCACACTTGTATTTGAAATCCAAAATTTTGAGTGACGTGCTGTAGCCTGTAGGCACATCCTTCTAGAATTTTAACAAAAAAAATTTCACTACCTTTTCCACTACTTGGCAACATCAGTATAATTCCACTCCTTTTGCTATTCATTTTCTCTCTCCTCTCACTAAAAATCTACGAACCATATTTTCAAGGAACCTAGTTCATCAAACTATACACTATACAATAAGAAAATCAGCCTTTTCAAGTATTAAGCAAAGCAGTAGATCTAATTCATCAAAAATTCATCAGCCGTATCAACCACTTTTGAAGGAAGCAAACCAACTTCAGTTTTTTCTTAGGTCGATTTTCTAACAAAGAAAGGTAATTTCTTAAATCAACTTCAATTTTTTCTTGGATCGATTTTCTATCATCCCAAAATTTAATCCGAAAAGTATGAATCAATTTCAGTTTTTTTTTCCCTTGCCTAACATCTAGATTATGATTTCACAAACTTATATTTAAAATTTTCATCAGTCTCATATTTAAAATTATATTTGAGATAAATTGTAAATTTTCATACACAATTTGATATTGGAATTTTAAAAAAAAACAAAAATCGTTTCTTTTATCTTGTTTTTTGATTTAACATGAAAATGAATTAAATTTAAATTGTATAAAAGCCCTTTCTTTCCATTTCAAAATTTTACAGTTGTCTTGGTGCTTAAATTCACTATTTGTTTTCACAAAACCGTTCGCAAAAACCGTTCGCGAAAACTTTAATTTTAAATAACTTGGAAGATTAAAAGAATTATGTACCTTTTTGGAAGTTTGCAAATCGCCAATGGACAAATGTGTGATATCCTCGTCGAAATTTTATGTTTTTTTACAGATTTTTATGCATAGCGTGTATAGGTTAAGAATAATTTGTAAGTGAAATTTGTGAGTTCTTGGGAACAATGATTTGTAAGTGAATTTTGTGAATGTTTTTTTTACGTATTTACGCCCTACTATATTAGTTTTGGTTTGTAAGTTAATTTTTAGTTTTTTTGTAAAGTTTAGTGATTTGCGGGATTTCTTGAACGTGATTTAGAAAGGGATTTGTAAAGTTTCCTAACATAGTGATTTGATAGTGAGGTTGAAATTTAATTTCCGATAGCTTTGTTTGAATTCCCATTTTTGGTATTGACTAGTTGTTGCACCGCGCGCCTACGCGCGGGGCACCCCAAAATAGTGTAATTGTTATTCGTAATTCCTTAGGTGTAATTAGTACGGTACTACTTGTTTGCAATTGATTTCAAATAGGTAGTAAGGAGACGATTTGTTTGGATTGCAGTGGTCAAATCACGGAGGATATGTGTTTTAACTAAAACTGATCACACATCTACATGTTTTTTTATGCATTGTATTATTCTTCGAAATAGTAAAATGGTGCTATTTGTAGTCGGTTAGGTGCCTCAAAATAGTAAGATGGTTTTGCACGCAATTAAACAAAGTGTAGATGTATGTATGTTGTGTTACGGATATTGTAGAATTTGCGCAATTTGGATGCGTTTAGGTAGATATCTAATATACATTAATGTATAATAACTTTAAGACTATAAGACTAATGTTCCTGGTTAGAGCAATGTAGGCATTTTAGATGCGTTTAGGTAGATATCTAATATACATTAACGGATATTGCATGATAACTTTAAGACTATAAGACTAATGTTCCTGGTTAGAGCATTGTTGATAAGTTTGGAATGTTAGCATATCTCGATAAACGGATTGCATTTTAGAAATGCTTGTGAATTTGTTTCCTTCCTACATTAGGCTGCTCTGTCAGTTGAGCTTGCCCAAAAAAGTGCGTACACTACCTGATTTTATACAAATTTGCATGATAATCTAATAGCTACACATGTACTAACATAGTTTTCAAAATAGACAAAAGAGCTGGCAATTTTGGAGTTGGAGGAGCATGTGTGTGGGCAAAAGCAATACTCCGCATTCTTCTTTCTTCAAAAGCAGTTGTCGCCAGTCTTCAAGCTACAAGAAAGCAAATGCTAAGGATGATGAAATTTGATGAAATCAATCTAAGAAGAGTACATATAATAAGATCTATCTCTAACAAATAACCTGTAACAATCTCTAACTGCTAATAGAGATTTTACCTAAGCATTCTTCTGAAATCTGTTCTGGTTTTAATGCTGCAGGTTTGGATATGTGAAGGCTCATGTTTTAATAGCAGACCTCATAAATCCCTTACATAATCTGGTTTGCTATTAAAACCGCTTAATACATTTAAACTTCTTATATCCTCCCCTCTCCACCAGTTTTGAATTACAGAACCATATTAACATTCACTCACAGCCGAAACAACCTTTTCCATCCCTGACTTATAATACAAGAACGCCACAACCAAAGATCCTAGTAATGAGAGTGTCTCAGATCCTAAAGGGAGCATTTAAGATCTAAGCATGCCGAGGAAATTCGGGTCCACAACATAATAGCAAAAACTTATAAATATTACATGGTTTCCACATCAAACATATTTATGTATAATAACCACCAGAAAACAACTAAATTTCAGAATGTGTTCTCTGGCTGTAAATAAACAAACACTGGAGTATTCATGGTTTCTTCTAATGTCTTCTTGGAGTGTGTTCTCTAGCTGTAATTCCAAGAAAACAATAAAGGTACATTTTTTTTTGTGTGTTTAGAAAGAGAAGGGACTCACAATTGTAATGAATTGACGTAAAGTTCCCTAGGTTGTTTAACTGTTCTTCACTATAGACTATAGAGGTGGTTGTCTATAAAATAATAAAGTTTCAAACGAATTGAGAGAAGAAACATAGAAGAAGGTAGACGAATGTAAGGGACTTTAAGAGTAGAAGAAAAGTGTTAAGCTATTGTTCATGAAACAGTAAGGATGCTTCTAAAGAATTTATCTATAAACATAGAACTAAATGGGTAAATGTGAGCCTTCCATTTCTAATCTAATATGAGTCGCTCGATCCTTTCCTTCTCTGTCCTCTTCTCTGCCTTTCTTTGACTCTTACCATTCTCTCAGGAGAGTATCATCCCCTTCCTCTTCGATAATCGGTTGGTTCACTCCTTCCTCTTGGAGTTTACTTCTAATGTAATGCTTTTCATCATAACTTGCTCATTTGTAGGCTTTTTTTAAAATGTAAATTAATGTTAACCCTGAATTTATAAATGTAGAATGATTTGATTTGTGGGGATGTCTTCACAAATTTGTTGCTTCTTTTTGTAGAATCAAGAGTGCTTAAATGATGATGTAGTTTACAAAGATCATTTTTGGAGTACCCAGCTTACTTCATGTCCAATGATTTTTTTGAGAACAATTGTCCTTGAACTTCCTTTTTAAATTTGTGATAAGTAGCTACCTTCGTTGTACATATGATTATAGATAGATAGTATAATAATATGTGATTAATATGGTAGAATAAAGTTTGGTTATATATTTGTGATCTATCTAAAGAAATTTGTCTTGCAATTGTATGTTTCAAATAAGAGAACAATAAGAGGCTATTTCTATTCTTTTGTCCTTCCAAATTTCTATTCTTTTCTTTGGTTCTTTCACTACTCCCTCCCATAATATTTGACTGATGATTCGAGTTCATACATAACCCTTGTCTAATGTTAAATGGAAAGAATCATAATCCTATACAATGCAAAGTAGAAGTATAATGGGGAGTAGTTGTGGGGTCAGGATAAGAAGTAGAAGGCTGAATAACATGCTTGTATATTAACCTACAATCTTTTGTTTGAAGTATGGTCTATATTTGTTTTTAGATTTGAGAGCTTAATTAGGTAACTAATATTTGTTGCTTGATCTTTTAAACATAGAAACTTGTTTTAAGCTTATTATCAGACCTCTATGAGTACCATACAAAATTAACAACTTGATCATAATAACCAGTCAAATTGCATTTAATAAATGCAAACACAACCACTTATGTTAAGGATACTCTATTATAAATTAGTAACCTTCTTTTAAACAATATACTCCAAGACCTTTAATTTCATTTTTCAGATTAGTCTCATCAACGAAAGATTCTTTTCTGATCTCTTATAACAAGCTCAAGGAAAAAGAGCTAAGTTTTCAATCTGACCATCTTCATTCAACTCATACTTAACATAATATCCAAAAACAATAACCAATACTTAAAAAAAAAAAAAACCAATAAATTGCATAAATCAACAGTCAAACACCAAGCAAGATTGAAGATTCAGGCAGTAACTCAAACAAAAGCATAAGTAAGATTAACGAAAACGACACTCACCGGATAGTTGATCTAGTATGTCCAAGATAATTCCTAGAAATCAAGCTGAGAGCAAACCTGCCAAAATCAGTAGTATTATAAACCGAATCCTCAAACATAAGCATCTCAGTAGCAGAAATAAAATAAGCGAAGGAAGAGTTGTACTGATTATTCCTAGAATTAAATTGTAAAATTCTTGAGGCAATCAACAATCAAAATAGATTCTTAGGTACTAAACAATAGAGAACCACCACAAATGTAATTTTAATGAATTAATAGATAGAATTGCAACACCCAAAATAACACTAAGATAGCTATATACCGCAAAAATGAATCAAAATTTTTTGGAAATCACTCAACCATATATACCTCAAATTCTTGAACCGAAGTCTTCGGCATGATAGGCTGCCTCTTCAGAGTCCTCGTCATCATATGGTTCGTCATCAACATTCAGATAGCCACTGGTTCTTCCTCCGCTACCATAGCCTTCAATTACTTCATACACCATGCGGAGGTAGAAATAGCCATCCGATCCCTCACAATACATGTCATAGCGTTTGGTTCCGTGCACAACCGAACCATTGCCAAGAAACATTCCAGTCCATGGCAATGGTGAGTATTCATCTTCATCATCTTCAAAACTTGTTTCAACTTGAGTCATTTTTTCTTTCCCTTTCTTTGTGGATGGGTTTCTTTTTTTTGCTGCTTGTTTTGTCTGTTTTGCGTGAACAGAACTGTGTTCGCATTTTTTTGCGTCTTTACCTTTTCTTTTTTTACCCGGAATGGTGGCTTGAGTTGGTTGAGAGGGCGACTTACAAGGAGGTATGCGAAAAATATTCTCGGCCTTTTTTACGGTTTCTTTCAAGATTTCGAAGGATTCTTCGCTGAGTATGCTAGCAGCTTCGTCGGAATAAAATGTCTTCCAGACGTATGGTGTGCCATCAATGATTGAATTGACAAGAAGAGCGCAGAGCTCACGTTCTTGCTTACTTTCCGATGCAGCGCCTGCTTCTTTAAGTTTTTGGGTAATTTTGAAGAAGAGTGCCATGAGTGGTTTTGAAGCCTTGGAAGCTGAGAAGGGAGGGAAGAGTGGAGGGCAGGGGATTTAGGGTAGAGGATCAGCGAAGAAGGAAGAGAGGAAGATGGTGGGGTGTTTTGGGTGTGGTGTATTAATTTAGCCATGTTAGGTAGGAAGAGTGAAAGTTTTAGTGTCTTGTTAAATATAGTAGGAGTTATGACTTGTAATAGGAGTTGTTACTTGTAATAGGAGTTATTATTTGTGTGATGACTAAACAGTACCTGAGTCATGAATTATGAATTTACATATTAGTATGTGTAACATAGTTTAGTTTAGTTCCGTTCAGTTCAGTTTAGTTCAGGTTAGTTTAGTTTAGTTAATTTGTTTTTTGCCGAAGAGAAAAAGACTTGAATTTAATTGAGCAAAATCGAACTGAACTAAACTTAACTGATTGGAGTTGAATTGAACTAAACTGAATTGAACCCAAATTAAGTTGGGAGTTTAATATCATTACTATTAAGTATTATAATTATTTTTATTATAAATATTAATGATTCTAACTATTAAGTATTACTATTAGTATTATTATTATCTTTAGCTTATTTCCAATTCAGTTCAGTTTAGTTTAGTTTAGTCTAGTTTAGTTTAGTTTAGTTCTAATTAGTTAGGTTTAGTTTAGTTTAGTTTAGTTCTAATTAGTTAAGCTCGGTTCAGTTCAATTCGGTTTAGCTCAGCTCAATTATTATTATAATTATTATTATTACTATTATTATTATTAGTATTAGTATTATTCTTCTTCTTCTTCTTCTTCTTATTATTATTATTATTACTATTATTATTGATTAATATTATTATTATTCATCATTCTTACCTATGATTATAATTCTTATTTAATATGCATATTATTATTGGTTAAAATACTATTTATATATTTAGTACATTCAAGTTAATTTAATTTAGTTCAGTTTAGTTTAGCCTAGTTCAGTTTGGTTAAGGTTAGTTTAGGTTAGTTTAGTTCAGTTTAACTGTTTTTTGCCGAAAAGAACAGGGGCTAAATTGAATTGAACTAAATTTAAATGAGCTAAACTTAACTTATTGGAGTTGAACCAAACTGAACTGAACCGAAAATAAGTTGGGAAGAATAGGCCGTTAGATAGTATGGAAGAGCAGAATTGTTTTGTGCAGTAGCTTTCGTATCAAATGGATTTTGTACGGATTAAGAATGTTAGTAATTTGAGTTTGATTGAATTTGAATGCAAACAATCAAATGTGTTTTTCTTCTTCTTTATTTGTAAAAAAGGAGCATAGCGATTTCATTGAAGTTTAGTCGAGTTGTGGATCTGGATGTCTAGTTGCGTATAGTTTAGAAAGTTAAGCAATTCTAAATAGGCGTTTGCAAATAATAGTATAGTCAAGTAACTTAACGCTATAGTATTGGAATGTGTATATAAAATATTCAATCTAAAGTAAATGTAAGACATAAAATGTTTATAGAGTGTGTGCTTTTAGGAGCATAATAATCGGTGTTGTTACTTTATTTGAAAGTGTTTATTTAGATGCAAAATTAATTTATGCTTGGTAGTACAAAGAGTAGAATATTAGCAAGTGGGCTATGAAACATAGTAATAAAAAGGGCGAGCAAAACAAATAATGCACCACAATAACCTTGATATATTTGCAACCAACTTTTCCTTGAACCTCTTGTTCTAAGTGACCGGTACTTATTGTTTTCACATTACCAGATTGAACTCAATTACGCGTGAACATTTTGGGGAAGAGATACCATTTTTTTTGAGCTATAGCGTTTGTGGAAGGCATCTAAACTAAACCACATATAATACACTATATAAAAGCTTAAGATTTTAAATCAAGCTGCATATTCTAAAACGGGGAACTATTATTGTTCTTATAAGGAGTTTTTTTGTTCTTAAGGCGTATACAGTGCCCAGGACATGTAGTTATGGTGGAAGTATTCGAGTACGTCTAAGTGTTAAGGGTAGTGGGTAATCTGGTTTATAGCGAAACATAAGAATGGGGGATCCGTAAAGTGCAAGGGAAGTACTACTAATAGAGTTATATTATACCTACGTTGGAAAACTATTACAATTAGCGGTTTTTTGTGCTGGGGTTCATAAGCATAGTGTGCACAAAACCAGTAGCAAAAATACAACATAAAGTGATGTTAAGTAGAATAGCTAAGCACTGCCCTATGTAAACTAAGAGCTAATGTTGAGATGGCGAGTGCTTGAGGTGTCTTGTAGGAACACACAGCTTAAGTGTCATAGACATCACCAAAAGGGGGAAGTGTTCCTATTAGAAACCCACCAAAAAAAGCAAAAAGAACTTCAATGATAGCAAATGCGCGCGTCACTCCCAATGGATGGTCTTAGGGACCCAGCTGAGGACCTTGCTTCTTGCAAGGGAAGTTGCAGGGCCAATTTGCATAAGAAAGTGGGTAGTGCTTATCCCTTTAGCAATGCATTCAAAGTTGAAGGTGCCCTAAAATGTAACAAAGGATTAATGTTACTTTGTTGTGGGAAGTAAAGACTAAACATTCTAATACTATGGGAATGTACATGGTATAATAGTCTGCTACTTAACACATGCAGTAGGTGTAGTTTTGGGGAAGCTTTTGCTTGAAATATTAGTGGTTATGCTGCAAAGTGTTAGTTCAAACAGTTGCTATTGGAATTTGATAGATCATGTTAGGAATGGTCACGTTAATGGAACCTTTAGCATGCACTGTATGATGAAAGTAATATTAAACATTTTGATACTAAGAGACTGAACATATATGTATGTTTTTTAGTAAGTATTAGCTTATGCATCCTAGCTTAATGGGGGGCGAATGATTTTATCTGGAGGGTAGGCTTACATCGGCAATGTGTGTATATATGTCGTTAGCTGGCTGTTTGAACAACACCTCACATTCCTGGGTGAAGGCCGTGAATGTCATTTCATCTGTATCATCACAAGCATCGAACTTGAATGTGATCCTGTTTGATAAGCAGACTAAGAGTTAGAAAGCATGTAGATAAGATAAGTGTTTGGTAGGAGCAACTTTTATGCTCTGTTTAGGGATGGTTATTTTGTTTATTTACCTTGGTATTGCGATGCACTTTTCTTTTCCACAGAACTTGCAAGTGAAGGATTCACCGCATTCTGATTCAACGCGTTTGCCACAGTTGTTACAGCCAATATAACAATTCTAGATCGGTCAGGCTCAGGTATAATAACTCGGACCCAACACTTTTCTTCTTGGAGAGTATTCTCTGGCTGCAATATAAAGCAAAGCTGTATATAAAGCACTGTTTGGGCAGGTTATAGTAAGCAGTAGTAAAAGTCGCACAAACATGTGGTTAAGAAGTTTTTGGTAGCGGGGGTACAAGTAAGAACGCGAGATTGAAAGTTAAGTTTTAGGATCAAACTATGCCTACACACAAGGGAAGATTTAACTATGTAGAATTATAACTTCTTTGGGAAAATTGTGGGCAGAGATTTGTGCATTAACATGGGATTTTAAGGTTTGTATGTTACCTTCTTCTTCTTAATCTCTTCAAGTGTAAGGATGGCTATGTGATCTGGTACATTCCTCACAACAACAACACGTGCCAGTCGATCAGCAACAACTTCACGTTTCTCTGCAGCCCTGTAAGGGAAAGTATGCTTAGGTTAGTTAGGGTTAAGTTATTTCTTTTCATAACTAATTGTAAGTATGCAAATCAACATGTAGAAATACCATTTGCGAAGTGCATCTGCTCTTTCTCCAGGTGGGTTCCGGTTAAACATGGTTGCCATGCTTGTTGAAAGTGAGAAACCTGCAAAAAAATGTTATGAAGCAGAGGGTGGAAGTTGTGTTGCTTAGTATTATGTGTGTATTGGAGAGGAAGCAGATGTGTAGTGGTGTTTTTTGAACTATATATTAGCCAACTACAGGGGGTTGAGGTGTAGTTAAGTGGTTTTTTTAAAAAAAATAACATGTAGAGAAAGGCAAGTCAAATAAATCAAAAGTAGACATATGTACTAAGTTTGTTTGTCATTTTGTATCGGCTAATCTCTAATGAACACCATAAATTTTACTACTGTGGTTTAAATAGTTGTATAGTTAGATTGTATTATTAATGCGGGATAGAAATAAAAGTTATTAGGGAATGTCAAAGGAAACGGGGGGTGTTAAGAAAGAACAGCATGTTTATGTTAGGTGTTCTTGCATCTTTGCAAAGGCAACATGTACAGTATTATGACCTTTGTGATTGGATGGCTTTAAAGATGTGAAACCGACGATCAGTGATGGCCCAGCCCAAGATTTGAGTAGTTCACATTCATGGCCTGTTAGATCGTCCCAAGCTAAAATGGTTAAAGGTTGCTCTGAGCTGCAAAACAGTTAAATAACATTTTAGGAACAGGCCTCAGTTGTGAAGTATTCTAAGGGATAGTGAAGGAGAGCTCACCTATGGTCTGTTACGATAATTTCACGAACTTGGTGCTGCACTCCATAGGTGGTTGTTATTGTATGTGTATCTTCAACAAACAGAACAATCCCCAATACATCTGTATAATATTTGCAAAGAGTGTAAGCAGCGGTATATGCTTAGGTTTAAAACAGTAATATAGTTATGAGAAGTACCAAAGCGGTCGTCTTGGTCATTGGTGTGTGGGATAGCATCAATTGGAATGTAGGCAGGTGGTACACTATTTCAGCTGTAGGATCCACTGGCTGGATTGATGTTTGGCCACCAAAGCTCATCTGGCAATCATCAGGTCTAGTTGCATAACGCCCTACTACTGGCTTTAGAGGAGCATTTGCAATTTCATACTCATGCTCATGCTTGAAAACATTTTCAAATTCATCAATTTGATTTTCAAAGAGTGCACCGCGCATTGTGTTCCCCTGTAAAAGTTTTCAAAAGGAAGAGAAGTAGTGCTCAAAAATAGACGAAGTGTGAATCGTATGTTAAAAGAGACACTTGCATATTCAACATAACACTGTGCGGAAACACATATTTTAATTGTAGGCATGGACTAAACAATGCTGTTCAAAACTTTTTATAAGGAAAAATTATCAATAATAAGAATACTGAAATAATATATAGGTTGTGGATTTTTTCTAAGTTGTACATGCATGGTGGTGATAGAATAGTCATCTTTACCACTAAGTTCATGAACCTCTATGCTAAACATTTAAACCACTAACTTATTCAAAACTATAGCTCTGAGCTTAAATTAAAACTCTAATTTGATCATATTTCAACCACACATTCCTATCAAGGTTTGAACTTTGCTCCAAATCTTTCTCAATAACAAACATCCTTGTTACGTATATGGTAGATACTTACTTAACTAATTTACAATTGGTTGGAAAGGTATATTTAAAATGGTTGGAGGCAATTTTTTTTTTTTTAAAGATAGCTGTATATATAGTGATTATAGAGACACAAATGAGGCAAAAACTTGTAGGGAATGCATAATAATATTACTTACCTTTTCATCTTCAAAGATTAGTTGTTGGTACCGAGTTTTCTTGTGAGGTGAAATGAGAGTGCGTGATTTTTCTTTGAGCTTAACCTTGACCTTGTAAGCTTTAGTTGTAGGAGTTAGCTTATCAAGGTAGGTTTTTTCTGGCTTCATCCTATAACAAAGCAAACTAATCGTACATTAGAATTGGCATACAAATCTGAATAAGTTTTTTTTTTATTTGAATGAAGGACATGGCTAACTATATGATGTTTAAAACGTCAATTTCAGTGCATAAGGCTTGCCAATATTTCTGACTATCCAACGGAAATAGCGAAACAACCATTTTAACTTAGTTAAAGAGAGTTTGTTGTAAATAATTAGTTAAATCACTAAGCTTTTAAAGGAAGACTCTTTTGTGTGTTAGGTCTTGCAAAGCTGTCAATTTTTATAAATAGTTTGTTGTTACACTATTAATGTTTTTTTGAAGTGCTTACATTGAGCAAAGGATGCTGGCTAAATGGGATGCAATACTAAGTCAAGTAGTAAATATAAAAGCCTAAGTTCGTTTAGTAGCATGCAAGTACAACTATAATATGAAAGTATATATAGGAACGTGTGTTTATAAAATTTGTATTCTCTTTTTAGAAAGGTCTAAAACAGGAAAGTTTTGTTTCTTTATTTGCCTAACTTTTGTTGAAGTTTATACGTAGGATGATAGGTTTTTGGCTGTCAACACACCTTTCTTTTTGTTTTGAAAGTTAGTTGTAAACAGTTTTTTTTGCCTTTTTTGTTTTTTGTTTTTTTGCAATTTATATGTTTGACATGATAGATTCTTTGGGTGTGCAAGAATGGCAAGTAAAGATCAAACAATTATGGTAACAGCATGTTTTGAACTTAGTAGCTATTAATGCATAAAGAGAAGAAGACAAAAAACAGAGAAAGATAGGGTAACACATTTAAAGCAAAAACAATTGAGGAAGGAAGCTTACCTTCAGCTGGTTTGTGAGATGTATTTTGTTCAAGTAAGAAACGGTTGAATCTGGTTAAGAGCTTTAATTGTTGCTCTGGAAAAAGAAGTAGATGTTTTAAATATATACCATTGTTCATTAGAAGAGAAAAAAGGAGTAAAAGCAGAAAAGTTTAACAGTACTTTACTAATAGTAGCTGTCCTACTTTTGGCTGTCTTTTGTACTTGGGTAGTGTGTGCCATGCTTTTTACATAAAGTGTATAGTAGGAAAGGACAATAGGTAAGGTGTTAAGGGTCAATAGTAATGTAAATGTACTTTAAAGAGATAGTGGCAATAAAAGGCAAATAAGTACTTGCTGCAAGTAATCAACCTTATTTTAACCAACAAATCATGGCAAGTATTTAGCTATTTATTGGGGAAGTATGGTGAAAGCTGGGTGACGTGGCACTCATGGAAAAGTAGTGAGAACACTTTTGTCTTCCAAGTTGTTGTATTCTTAGTATGTTTAGGCCAACATGGTATTGCAAGTATTAATAAGTATTTTAAAATAGGCTCCAACTTCAAATTAAATTCACTGTTTTTTAAGTATGCTAAGTAAACAAGGATACGAAAAGGGAATGGTAACATGAATCGAATTCCATCATGTAGTAATTAAATGTACGTAAGGGTTTGTACAAACGTAATTGTAAGAAACAAGCTGGATTTGGAAGTAAACTGTATATTATGTACCCACTTAATAGACATTCTAAGTGCTCTTCTAATTGCATGTGATTATTCTATTTATATACTAATCACTGTGTGTTGTTCATGAAGTATCCAATTTCCCTTGGTTAGTGGGAAACAAAAAGATATCCATGTATTTATATGCACAATGTAAACTTCTATATGAAAAGATTCCACATGATTTTTCATGGAATCAATGCTAGGGACGGTTCTACTCTTTTTTAGCATTAGGTGACCAATTTAAGCATCTCCAAAAACGATCAAGTCCTATTTAGACATTCACAAGAAGTAATATATGTCTACTAAAATAATTTATACATTATCCTCAACGCTACGATTGTTAAGGATTGCTAATACATATAGTTTTTTAGCTTAGAGATTATCTATAATGTATGTCACCTCTAGTTCTGAGATAATTGTTGTTCCCTCTTTCTTTTTTAGGAATTCCCATCTATAAGTCTTACACGCCTTAGGTAAAGGGAAGACATACGCAGTAAAATCATAGTATAGTTGAAATTAACAATGCATTAGGTATGAGATCAAGCTTGTATGGAGTTAGATAAGCATAAGCATACCTCCCTATAAATGGCTTTTTTCCTTCAATCTGGTTATCGTTGATCTTGATAATTTCGAGGCACCAAGCAACTAAACATATTGAAAACACATATTAAAGATTTCCACAAAGGAAGAGTTACACAAACGTAGTTCATTTACAAAAGTAGTTCATTTAAAGGCTCACCCGAATCTCTTCTTAAAAGGTAACTACACTGACCAAGATTCGCCAAAGTGCAGCTTCTCCCAGATAGGCTCCATACACAGCAAATATTTGTCTTCGATTAGAAGTTCTGACGAATAGTGGCTTGTTGTTTCCCGGTCCTTCCATCCATAAAGCTTCTATGCAACACAGTTCTTGCAACACAATTGCACACCTCTATATTACATATTTTGAAAAGGAGCAAACTTTTCATATTAGTATTCATTAACAAAAGAGCTTTATCCTCATTTGAATTGACCTTAATAAAAACGGAAAGCAAGCCGTATTGGGGAAACTGCATTACCATAATGTGAAGGATTTTGCGTTGTGTCGGTATAACATATGTTGTACCATGCTGCATCTACAAAATTAAAGTTGTCAAACAATTAGGATTAGGAAACAACATATGCAAATAGAAATCCATGTGTGCTAGAGTAGGTTGTACCTGTTTTGGAGGCTTTGGAGAAATGTATAAGCCAATTCTACTTTGGACTGCTGCAATAGTTTGATGCAGCTTTCCCTAGGAAAGAGTGGGGTGGGGGTGGGGGTGGGGGAGGGTGGAGGGGGAATGCAACGCAAAAATTGGTAGTTACCTAATTCAAGGTGCATGGAAACAAATGTTATTTGCTAGATGCTTTGAAAAAGAATTAATAACATAGTCTCTCCTTTGCAAAAGTGCTAATTAGTTTGTAAAATGTAGATTGTGGGGTAACATTGAGGGCACAAAATTAACATTAGAAATACTGGAAGTAAAACAAATGGAACATTCAAATGAATTCTGCAGTTTGGAGGTAAACATATTAATAGAAGAAATGTTATGGTTCAAGTGTATGCAAAACCATTGCAGTTACAAAACAAGATCCAGAATTACAATAAGAAAGGTTTTGTGAGCCTTTAAGACAGGTGCTAGGAAATACAGCACAAAATAGTGCAAATGGTATGCAATAAGTGCTTGGATGTTTCCTTAGTGTCAAGATTTTTTCCTTTTTAGCAGGGCAGTTTCCAGAGCCAGCAAAATAGCAAAAAAATTAGAAGTTGCAGGGGAAAAGTAATGTGGTGTTATGAAATGGAAACATTAAATATCAAGTGCAAATGGTATGCAATAAGTGCGGAGGTCACTACACATGAAAGTAGGGCATGTACCATGAGTTTCAAAAAGGCTTCGTAGACATTTTGAATACACCCTCCTCTGGTGTACGTTGGGTTCAGTGTAATATAGGAGCTCCTGCACCTCCTGGGGAAAATTAGTATTGTTAATTGTTTTAAAATGCACCAGTTGAACTGCAAATCGAAAAGGAGAAAGGCAGCGTAGACGAACTACTTACATAATGGATTTATACTATACCAGCTCTTTGGAGTACCGCAAAAGAAACAACATTTTTAGCAGAGGTGGCAGTTTCATGCAGTGATGGTTTTAACAGGACTCTAACATTTTTTGATTGGCGTGCACGTGATAAACCAACATATAGTTGTCCATGTGAGAAGCAAGGACGGTGCTGATACAAACCAACGCGGTCAAGTGTTTGCCCTTGTGACTTATTAATAGTCATTGCAAAGCTGAGTTTAATCGGGAATTGCTTTCTTTGAAATTGGAAAGGGTAGTTATTTGAGGCAGATTGTCGGAGATTAATGTGGGGTAAAAAAAACAACTTCTCCTTTGTGGTGGCCAGTTATAATCACACATTCAATGATGTTTGGGAAGAATCGCTTACAAATAAGGCGGGTTCCGTTGCATAAGCCAGATGCAGGAGCAAGGTTTTGCAAAAGGATGACTGGACAGTTTTCCTTCAAAATAAGTTCATGAGGACTCATACCAGCTGGACTAAGAGTATTTAGGAATTCAGATGGATACATATTACAGCTATCGTCAAGGATCATGTCAAAACTCTTGTAGACAATAGGCTCCCCAGGAAACTTCCCAATGAGGTTCATGTTTATAGCATCAACATCTTCATTCATTGGGGTTAGTATTGCACGACCTGTGAAGATTTGGCTGCTGAAAGGGCCAGAACCAATCTAAGGGAAAACAGTATTTACAAGCCTACCCAAACAATCAGCTTCTTCATCAAAGGGCACATATATTTGTGTTGGAAGCTCAACTCCTGCAATTTCAGTAGATTGTAAAGCCCCATTGCCCAGGGCTAGCAAGAAAGCAGCGAAGTTTGGATCTTCTTTAGCGCACATGTTATCAGTTAGGCTAAACCGTATGAAGTTAGGCCACGAGGCAGAAGACATAAGGCTAGCCTCCACAGCTTCATTATGAGTTTTATGCGGGACAACTGGTAATACTTGTCGAAAGTCACCGCCAAAAACAACGACTTTACCTCCAAAAGGGGTATTAGGATCACACAAGTCTCTTAGTAATAGATCAAGTGATTCAATGTTTTCTTTTCGTGCCATTGAAGATTCATCCCAGATAATAAGGCTTGCTTCTCTTAAAAGCGCTGCAAGGGCACTTTGCTTAGAAACGTTACAAGCCTTTGAAACAGTATGGTCCAAAGGGATCTTAACGCGGGAATGTGCAGTACGACCAGTTGCTATATTTGATGCTGAAATGCCTGATGTTGCTGTTGGCAATGCAATTTTCCCCAGCAATCTCACTTCCACATACAATGCTTGGTACAGATATGTCTTCTCAGTACCCCCAGGACCATCCACAAAAAAAACACCTAGCTTGTTTGTTTTAATACGATCCATGATGCAATCAAATGCTTCTTGTTGTTTAGAATTCAAATTTGCGGGCTTCTTTATATTCAGTTGGTATTGGTGCATCAAGTGCATCAAGTGCATCAACTATATCTTGAGTCCTTCTGATCTCATCAGATTCAGGTTCCTTTAAACCATCAAGATTGTATTCTTGCAAAGATTTGCCCATCTCTTCTAGGAGCTGCTCAGTTGCCTTTATTGTTAATTGTGCGACCTTGTGTTCTTGGCACGGATATTTTTGAGAGAAATCTTCAGACAGGTGGCGGTAGAACTGATGCCACAGAGCCAAAGGATTACTCGGCTTGCAAAAAATCAAGATTGTAGTGAACAGTCGCCGTAATGCACCTGGCATTTCAATTCCAGCAGATTCTTCCATACACTTGATAACAAAACCATCTTCTTCGAGCAACCCGAGTTCTAATGCTGCTTCTTGGAAAGTAGCACACAAATGGCCACGTACCGTGCGGAGGTCTTCAAATGATTTTGGCCCTCGGACATGGGTCAGTAGCAATCGCAAGAAATATCGCTTGCCTTCAGCAGGAACAACAAATGCTAATCGACCAACAACTATTTTTTTTTGAACCCTTTTTGTCCACGCTTTTGCAGATGCAGTCCATACATAGTGTTCTGAAAATTCATAGTATAGGTATTGTGGTGCACCATTCTGAGTTGCATTCATTTTAAAGAACTCGGTGAGGGAAGTCCATGATCTGGAATCGCTGGCTACAATTCCAGCAAGCGGTTCATTAGGCTTGAATTGGATTGTCTGTCCATTAGGCAAATGAACCTGAAGAGCAAGGACAGGAGGCTGCATTTCAAACAGGTCAAATGAAAACAGCCGCCAAGCAGCTTCGCATGGCTAAACCCACCGGCCAGTTTGGAATTGATGTATTTCATCTACTGGTTTCTGCTCACCTTCTTTCGAAACAGCATATGAAATCTTATCATGGCCCTTGTATACATATTTGTACATGTATTTGACTGCTTGGATGGTTGAACAGACCTCAACATTCAAGTTGCAATCAGACAACGCTAAAAGATAAGAGTTATATGGAATAACCCATCTGTTATCCATAGCAAACTTGCGAATAAGAGGAGTTTCACCATCATCTCTTCTTCTGTAGAGCGGGAAACCATTTTCATGGCTTGTTGTTTCATTTGTAAATGCTTTTGGATACCCATACTTGCAAGTCCCAACTCTTCCCTTGTGTTTCATGCAAGGGCATTCAGGATTAGCATCACCGCATGGGCCATGCATCATGTGCTTCAAAACGACTTTCCGCAAATGTGGGTTACTCTTATCAGGAATTTCAGCGCTAACAAATTTGTCAAATTCATCAGGATCTTTGATTTTGTAGTTTGGCTTGAAAATGATTAAAAGGTGTGCGTGTGGCAACCCGCGCTTTTGAAACTCCACAACATATGTAAAAGCTTCAACCTCACCCAACACATGGTCTTCCATGAGCAGTTTTTTAAAGGCTATAAGCTTTGCGTGGAAAACTCGGGCTACTATATCAGGGCGATGCTGTGCTTCTTCACCTGGTGCAAGGTGTTTTTTAATTTCAATCTGTTATTTCCCTAGGAACACTACAAGAGGGGGGGTGAATTGTAGGTGTAGAAATAAACGTAACTTTTTGCGGAAATTAAAACTTAAACGAATAAACAAGCTAAAGGAACACAAGGGATTTTTACGAGGAAAAACTTCTTGGGCCCAACAAGAAGAAACAACCTCGACCACTAGGGATTTTAAACTCAACACTTTCACTAATTAGGCCAAACAACTCTGTTACAACCTAATTCTAACTCGAGCCACCTTGAGTTCCTAAACTCAAGTTCCTGAGCCACTGTTCCCTTAACAGCAGTTCCTCTCAACTTCACTCGAAGTTTTCTCACACATACAAGCTTCACTCAAAGCCTTTCTCTTACAGAACTTCACTCAAAGTTCCCTTACCCCAAAAACCAAAATACAATTGATCGAAATAAGCTTAGTGGAATTAGAGTAAGAAGGCAAAGAACAAATGGCTATTATGAGAGAATGAAGGCACTGACACTTAATAAGTTAAACTCACTTAATTACTTAGTCAGACACAATTTGGAACTTATCTAGACTTCTATATTTATAGTGTTAATCATGAAGAACGTGGGATTAATGTTATAGTACATGTTTAGTCCATTAACCCATGATGTTCCTTCCCCTAAGGAACATGTTTTACATCATGTCCCATGATCCCATGAACTATAAATGAACGTGGATAAAATGTAGCCATTACTCCTAAGTAATAGGAGTTCCTTGAGCTTTATCCGAAAATCAGTTTTATAAAACTCTTTTTATCTTTAGAACTGATTTTTTAATCTTTAAGAAAATAATATCTTTGAAATAAAATCTTTCTAACAACCGGATATTTATTTCTTATTTTCCGAAAAATAAAATCTTTTTCTAAAACAGATTTTCTTTTTAAAACTGATTTTATCATTTGAAATTAGATATAACTAATTTCCTATAATTAGGCATGACTTACTCAATTATCTTTTTAACCGTTACAATAATTACACGCCTAAGTCTAGTTCCTTTTATTAACTCAGTTCCTTTAACATATTCGCTAAGTGCCACTTAGTTTGTTCCTTACAAAGGAACAAACGCTCATTCTCAAATAGACTGCCACAGTTCCTTACCATTCTTTCTTTGTTCCTTTACATTGGAACTAGAAAATAAAACGCCTAGCTTCTATTATTCTTGATCCAATGCTTGCTCCAGTATCAACATAGAAACTTCTTTACTTAGCCTTTGAAATCCTCTCTTGACTTTCTTCATTGACTTCGTATTCTCCCAGTTCCTTGCATTGATACCTTAAACACCATACACTTAAATAATTCATTAGTTCACTACTTAGTTTGTTCCTTTGTTTCTTTGTCATTATCAAAACTAGGGTTCAACACAATCCAATTAGGGTTGCATGTCATTGTGATGAATAGGTCAGGTTTCCCATATCTCTGCACAAGGGCAAGAGCATTCAGATAACGACGCTTCATATCACGAGGCCCGCCAACGAATGAAGGCGGCAAGATAACTCTGTGGCCTATGTTTGAAGCACTTTTCTCCCCACCATCGAAGCAATCTATGATGCCTTGATACAATTCTGCACGGATTGTTGCTTGGTTGTTTCTAAAGAAATCAAGGCGTGTATTTTCAAGCTTTACATACATGTCAACAATGAACTGTTGAAATAAGCGGCATGCTGAGGATGTAGTTGTTTGGCCAGATTTGAAAGAGGTATGCATAGTATTCCCTACAAGAAATTTGGGTTCTAGGATTCTTAACCTGTTTTGAAACTACATGTTTTCAAGCAAAGAGGCAGCAATTAAGTTGGTTGTAAGGCTGAAGAGCAGTGTAAAACAAAAAGAGAAGTACAGCCAAACTTACTGGCAGACTCTGCATCTAAAAATGTGCTAACATCAGTAACGGCTTCAGACGTTATAGGTTGTTCAGGTACATCGACCTGCGTACGGCCACCCTGGCTCATTTTTTTTAAGCCATGGTGCCAACCACAGTCACCGTATGGCCGTAGGAGCGGATATTGTAATGGATCATAACACCCATAATAGTGCATGATCCTGTGCTGCTGTGCACCCTCTCCATGAACTACAATATGAGGGCCACTATTTGCACTGGTTGCGGATTCCTCATCCCATATCACAGCAACCTCATCAGCTGTAGGGGCATTGTAAACACGCTGATCAAGAACTGGGTCTCGATTTAACCGTATTTGAGTATTCTCCACGATGTCAAGTTCTCTCAAAGATCTGAAGAACTTGGCGTATGGATTATATTGCATAACTTCCATTAAGATAGCTATCACATCAGGCCGTAGCTCGGGAAATAAATTGAGCCGGTTTTCTGATTCATGTTGAGCATCATAGAAGTATAATTGTAAGAATTGAGGTCTTTTATCGTTAGGCAGTAGGTTAGGTATAAAATGATAGCTTTGGCCGTGTAATTTAAAAACATAAATGCCTTTTTGCATACATGCATCAAAGACCCCGCCAAGTGAGCTAAAAGCAAATAGGTTGTTGTACAAGCGTATATACGTTCTGAAGTGAAAAAAATCATCGTCTTGTGAAGTGAAAAGCCTGATTAATTCTGATGGGAAGGAATTGGAAGCAATCTCAACTTCCCCATTTGAACAGCAAAAACCAGGCGATTCAAAAGCAAATTTAATAGCCGAACACTTGGGGCAATGTTCTGCAGCAGGGAGTTCCAGTGCTGCGGTTGGCATTTGCTGGCCAACCATTAAAGCAGCCCCAACTGGCCGGGGAAAAACATTAAGGACACAGATACCACAAATCTACAATATATACTATTAATAACTATTTAAAAGAATTAAGATTTACTTTGTTTGTTTTTCTTGGGCTGTTTAGCTCGGGCTCGCTTTTGTTTTGGTGCAACATCAGGATCACATTGAAGTAAGCGATCACTTTGATACTGTGTTGGAGTGACCGCTGACCTCAAGAAGGTGGTTTCACCTAATGATGCGTCATCTTGTTGTAGTGATCTCATACGCTTGCTTATGCGAGTTTTACGTTTGCTAGGCTCACCTGAGAAGCGCCTACTTATTAGGTACAACCATTGTGCTAGGCTCTATTCGCAGCAATAATTTAATGTGCAGACACTTGTCTGATTAATAATTAATAAGCAAGCCCTTTGAAACGTTGCTTTACACTACTTATGGCAAGGTGTGCAACACGAGGCCGCTTAGACTATATTTAGGTGTACCATTAAAACAACTATCTAGCAGCAGTGAATAATGTGGCACTAATTTAAAACTGTATAGTAAGGAGTTTTTGGAAATACCCATCGAAGGAGCGGCTACGCCAAGTAGAATTGGCCACGGGATGTGCTGGGGCGAAGTATCCTTACACAGACGCCAGCGCAACTCCCTGCATTAGTGAACCTCTATAATACAGCAGCAAAATTGAAACTCAATACAAAGCACAAGACTAAAAAGAAAGCAAAGAAAGAGGTGTTAACTGTCAAGCGTGAAATGTACAATACATGTGTATGTAATTTTGCGTATTATGTGTTTTTGTTCTGTTTTGCAGGCTCCAAGGGTAATTTTGATTTGTTCTTGTATTAGTGTATTGGAAAAGCATTATTTATTCCTCACGGATGTGGGAAAAGGAAGTGTTTACTGAAACCGTACCTAAAATTGTGTGCTACAAAAGTGTAAAAAGTGGTAGATGAACAACATGTAAAAAAACAATTCCTTTCAACAGAGAAGCGTTAGAGGCACAGTGTTATTTTAAGGAAAACACAATAGTGGATTTCAGTACTTGCACCGAGGTGCATTTTCTTTCTTACAACACAACTAACACACTACATTACAAGCATAGAGAGGAGAGAAATAGCAAAAATACAGAGAATAAAGTTCACAAGTGTAGACAACACCATTGTTAAACTTGACTAAACCTAACCCTGAACTAAGCAAGAGATATAATCTCCCTCTATTACAAAAGCAAACCTAGTAGGGAACGTAGCAATAATGCCTAGGTAGTTTTCTTAGGTCGCTTGAAAATAGTTTCAAGTTCCGGAGGAATAGATAAGAGGGGAACTGCAAGGGCTGGACCAAGAGATATAACATTCCCAAAAGATAGCCTGGCTTTGCGTTTCTTTTGAGGAAGAGGCGGCGATACCATTGTAGGGATTTGAAACTGGATGCCGCGCGGAGTCAAGCAATCCTGCTCTACAACCAGAGGGCTAGGCTGGATTGCTTCCTGAGTCTTTAGCACGCGCTCTTTGACAGTTAGGTAGCTTTCCCTTTCTAGGGCGCAAAGAATAGAAGCATAATTAGCAGCTGTATAGTTTGCATCTAGGATAGTGAAGTTGTATTGATGCATGAGATAAAGGATGGTCTTCTTGGCTACACTTTGTTTGGCTTCACATAGGTGGGTACAAGAATCCCCAAAGATACACTCTGTACCAATCAAACTCTTAGGACATGTAACTGTCAACCAGCAAGTGTACTTGTACCCATGTAAGCAGATTGTTTCAACAGGAGTTAGCAAGGCTTGAGTGTGAGCAACTACCATGGGCAGCACACTCATGTAGTCAAGAGTGACATGTGTAGGCAAAGTTTGGCTGCTTACACATGCACTTTCAAACAGCACTTGTGCTGGCAAGCCATTTTCAACACCTCAAGTTCTTGCCTCTTAATTTATAAAGCTTTGCACATCTGTCAAACATAAATTTCCTTTGCGATGAGAAATCTTCAACGTGCACATCATACTTATGTATGAGATCTCGCACAGCTGCTTCAGCAGCCCTTTCACATGAACCATCTAGGCTGCTAGCCTCCCCACCCACATACATGTAAGCAAGCGAGCCACATTCTGTCCTAACAACTACGCAGGCATTATTTTTGGAAACATTGACAAAATCATAGATAGGAACTTTGAAGTTAAGACACTCAGTGATTTGCCTCTCAGCAAAGGTCGGAATGAGATGCTCATTAGTTTATTTGGGTGTCATGGCTATAACCTGTGAGGCAACAAACTGAATTATACTTGTTGTTATGGCTATAATCTGAATACAATAGTTGGAGAATGATGGTTATGAAGCAAAATACTCTAGCAAAGTCCTCTTATACCACTATACAATGGAGTATCATAGGCTCACTTTTTTAGAGGACATGCATTGCTTTTGAGGGTCGTGTAAACTACAGAGCACAATAGAATTTGAGCAACTCAAAACTCAGGAGGCAAGCTTAGATGTTGGACTATACTTAGCAGCTTAATTTAAAATGGAATGGGAAGTTGTGTCAACCAGGCTGAATGTTAGCTTAGAACAAACAAACTTTGCTCATCAGTGTATTTAGCCATGCTAATTAGTTCCATATAATTTGAAAAAAAAAAGTGCAGAACAAATTCAAGAACCATAAAATATTGAATCAACACAAAACATGCCATAATAATATAGTAAGAATGCATGTGTAACAGTTGAAAAGGGAACACATTTGCAACAGAACAGCAGCAACACGGAGTAATTTAGTTTTTAAAAAGGTTTGAAAATGAAGGGTTACCAGGAATCGTTGAAGAAACTTATCCGAAGCGTTTTCCAAGTTACAACACAAGTCCTGCAGTAAAAGTAGAATTTATTCAGCATTGCAAGTTCCAGTTTAACTATTAAGCAACGCAACATTTATACAGTAGCACAACATAGTTTAAAAGCCTAAATAGCATGACAGTAGTCTGAATTCAATAAAACAAAATGGAAATGACAGGCTAAACAGCAGCCATGTTAATTTAATAACATCAATTGAAATTTCTAAGCGCAGAAATGTGGATGTCAATTTTGAGAGCAATAAGATGCACAAGATTGGCTGGAACTGAAAAAATCAGGCAACATTTTGTTGGAGGTCAAAATCAGGCAACATCAAGCGAAAATCATTGTGCAGCGATTAAATGTGTCTCAGTTCTTTCTAGAACCAATTTTGAAGACTCAAGCAAAATTTTCTAAAGCAAGAGGCTGCATAAGATAAACTCAAACAGGAAAAAAACCCAGACAACAGTGAATTTTAAGTGACCAAGAACACAAAAGCTAAATAGAAACATGAAGCAAGTCCATCACGTATATAGTAATTAAATGTTCTTAAGTTCTTTTTGGTACCAATTTATTTGAATTAAGATCGATCTGTTGTGGAATTTTATAACTGTAATAGTGTTTGTATAAGCTAAGTTTAGATTTAGTTTGTGTCAAATTGAAAGAACCTGTATAATTTAAAGCCAAGATGCGTACCAAGACAAACATTATCAGGGTCTTTTGGATAGTAAATAGTGAACATAGCAAGAACCCACCAGGTTTTATGAGCAGAACGAAGACAAAGAGGCAGTTCAATTGGTAGTTAGTATTTATACAAAGAGGCAGTTCGTTAGGCATGCTAATAAGATTCATATAATTTGGAACCCAAAAGTGCAGAACAAATGCAAGCACCATAATATATTGAATCAATGCAAAACATGGCACAATAATATAGCAAGACCACATGTGTAACAGTTGAAAAGGAAGCACATTAATTTAAAGCCAAGATGCGTACCAAGACAAACATTATCAGGGTCTTTTGGATAGTAAATAGTGAACATAGCAAGAACCCACCAGGTTTTATGAGTAGAACGAAGACAAAGAGGCAGTTCATTTGGTAGTTAGTATTTATACAAAGAGGCAGTTCGTTAGGCATGCTAATCAGATTCATATAATTTGGAACCCAAAAGTGCAGAACAAATGCAAGCACCATAATATATTGAATCAATGCAAAACATGGCACAATAATATAGCAAGACCACATGTGTAACAGTTAAAAAGGAAGCACATTTGCAACAGAAGAGTAGTAACACATAGCAGATTAGTTTAGAAAAAGGCTTGAAAATGGAGGGTTACCAGGGATCGTTGGACAAACTGGTACAGAGCGTTTTCCAAGTCGCAACACAAGTCCTGCAGTAAAAGTTTAATTTAATTAGGGCTCTAAGTTCCAGTTTAACTACAAAGCAAGGCAACATGTATACAAAAGGCACAACATAGTAAAAAAGACTAAATAGCATGATGAAAATCTGAATTCAATGCAACAAAATGGAAATCACAAGGCAAACAGCAGGAATGTTGATTTAATACCATCAACTTGGAATTTCTAAGCGCAGAAATTTTAATGTCAATTTTTGAGAGCAAGAAGATGTACAAGATTAGCTAAGAGCGAAAAAAGCAGGCTACATTTTGTTTCAGTTCAAAAACCACACTTAAATGAAGCAGAAACATCAAGTAAAAATCATCATGCAGCGATTAAATGTGTCTCAGTTCTTTTTAGAACAAATTTTCAAGGCTCAAGCAAAAATTGATGTGTTATTCTCTATTTGTAATTATCTCTACATTAGCTGAAAATAGATCTTAGAATGTAACATTTTCTTAAGCCAGAGGCTGCATAAGATCAGCTAAAACTCAAAGAACAGACAACATTGAATTTTAAGCGAGCAAGAACACAGAAACTAAATTAAAGCATTAAGCAAGTCCATCACATATAGTAATTAAATGTTCTTTAGTTCCTTTTAGTATCAATTATGTAATAGCCTATATTTTAAGCAGGTTTAATAACGACTTTATAAATGAGATTTGATAAGTATAATAGCTTATATTTTCAGACACGTTTTAGTCAAAGTTAGCTATGTTCATATTAGTAAAGAAATTACTTTGAGAATTATTTTTTTTATCGTCTAAAGTAAGTTCCAAGCACAAATAAGTTAGTATGGATTTTATATAATAGAGATATTGAGTTAAGGATTTCAAGCTTTGAAATAAAGAGAAACCCATTTTTAATTATAATTTATCTCTCCTTGAGTCATCTACTTTAGATGGAAACATCACTCTCTCTTCTTCATAATTCTCATCAAGTCCAAAGTGTATTTTCCCATAACTCAATTTTCTCTTCAATATTTCAGTTTAATTACCCAAGTGTTGAGAATTGGGAGAAACCCAAAACAAAATATAAACCCCAAACAATAATTTTCTCTCTCCTCTGATTTTATACCCCGTACTGTGCATGCTCAATTTATCATTTTGGATTCGGAATTTGCCAAAACTTATTGAATCAAAGTTGTAGATCTCAAAAGTTATTGAACTTAGACCCAAAAATCACTTGATTTGGAGTTGGAGCTATGAGTTATGGTCTTTGTAAGTTTGGTGTTCCTATCTAATTTCTCTCTCCTCTGTTTTTATTCCGACAATTGTTGCCCCAATTATCTACAACATGCAATCCAATTTTGTCTTTGTTGCTAATCAAAGTTGTATATCACTTCGAGCTAATGAATTTGGGCACAAAAATCACTTGATTTGGAGTTCGGAGCTATGAGTTATGGTCTTTGTAAGTTTGGTGTTCCTATTTCATTTCTCTCTTCTTGTTTTTATTCCAACAATCTGTTTCCTCAATTATCTACAAATGAATCCAATTTTGCTCTTTGTTGCTGAATCAAAGTTGTAGATCACTTCGAGCTAATGAATTTGGCACAAAAATCGCTCAATTCGGAGTTCGGACTATGAGTTACGCCTTACACAAGTTCAGCACTGCTGTTGTACTTTGTGTTGCGCTGCTGTCGTGGTTGGCTTGTTTGCCCATGTTTTCATTGCTAACTTGTTGCCTTGTTGTTGTCATTGTTGGTATTCCTTTCCATATGAAGGTATAAGCTAATTTTTCTTAATTCCTCATCTCATTTATACCAATTCAAGTGTGGTGCAATTGGATTTTATATTCTGATTTTAGAAATAAACTTGGTTCTCAATTTTGTTATTGATTAGCAAATATAATTATGATAAGATTGTTAAACTTAAAGATTGAATATTTTATCTTTCTTATTGGATTGAAGCTTCTAATATGAAGTAAGCCTCTTAAGTAAGTTCATAAAAACTGATTTTTATAAATTATGTTGTTTGATAATACTCTCTGAAATCATAATGATGTTAATTAGAGATAGAATTGATGTTGTGAGTTGGATTAGTAGAATGGGTCGTATATAAGGTTGTGTGGTTAGTTCATGGAAGAGCTTAGAAAGTATGAGTAATTCAATTTGTTTATCTAAATTGTTGTGAGGATGGTTAATGATTGTTGTTATTGTTTTGAGGTCGTTGTTGGAGTATGTATATGGAGATAAATTATGAAGTTCGAGCTATAGTTGGTTATCCAGAATGTCGAATTATTGGGAATCGTTTAAAGGTACACACATGTCCTTCCACCTTTGAATCTATATTCGTGTTTTATGTGATTTCATGTGCTGAGTTAATAAGCCTTTTATATAAATACAAAATTATTCAAAGCGTTATTCGTGTTTACAAGAGTTGTTAACTACATATTTGGTTTTAAGCTATGAGCGAAAGCTTATATGTGATGATTTTACTGAGTGATATTTTATGAAGAACTGATTGGAGGTAGTTGAATCCTTCAATAATATATATGTGTATATTATTAAACCTACTTGTTTCCACATCGAATTTATAATAAGTTTCTTATGCTTAGTAAGTTGATCTTTTATATGAAAGTGTAGCTATGAGAATTAAAGCAAGATCTTTAGTATATCTAACTATATAAGTGTTTTAACAAGTACTTCGATTTACGAACTAAGCGGACTCGACTCGATAGGTTTATGAACTCGCTTTCGATTTTAACTGTAGTTATATTTGAAAGTTTCAGAGAAAAAGAAAGGAATTTTGATCAAGGATGTTGAGTTAAAATTTCAGGGTTGAGGCAATTATGAAAATATTTGTGATATAAGTTTTATATGGAATTCTGAAAGTATGAAAAACTCTTTATTATGGTTTGAGATTTTGATTATATATGATCATGAACTTGAAAATTATGACTTGGAGTTATGAACAAATATGGACTCGTGAAATTATAATCAGAATTTTCTAGTTCTATTAATGACGGGGAGGATCTTTACTCCTACTTAAATTTTTATGAAGAAGTTCTCATAGGAAAAAGTCTCTCAAATTTGGGTCAATTTAATGAACATTATTTTCGGATTTAAGTTTGGAAACACGTAAGTCTAGTGAAACAAGTATATCTTTACAGAATATCATGGATGAATTATGTTATATGGAGTTTGGAATCTAAGTTAGAATGAGTTTGCTGTGAGATGGGTACTTGTGAAGTTCTATTTATAAATACAATTGCGCTTTGAGGATATTATTAGAAGTAGTCATATCCCAAGATTTACTTATGGCGTATAAACAAGGTGAATGGTATCACCCGAAAAATCTCCGAAAATAATATGGAGCTTGGTTATATAATAAGAATGAAGATTTGTGATGTCATAATTGAAGGATGAAGTAATTGTTGGGAGGTTCTAACTAAGAATGAAGATGTTATGTGGTGGACGTAGATTAGATAGTTAGGGAATAGTAAATTTGGATGTGAATTTCAAAGGTCAAATATTAATTTATGAGTTAATGAGTTGTTACAAGAGGTTTGTGAGTTCAGAGGATGTGTAGGATTTGAGATATGAATGTCGTATCAGTGAAATAAAGGATCCAATCTTGGTGGTGGTTTAGATGAGTATCTATTAGAGAGATATAATTTACAATACTTATGTAATAAAAGATCTATCCGCAAAGGGGTCAAGTAAAAGAGTTTGGAGCATAATTTCGTCTATTGGATGAGTAAGATTATATAAATGGATGTTGGGAAAGAAAAATATAAATCTAGATAATAGAGAGCATGGTAATTAAAGTTATATAATGACAATACTAAGCGTATGGTTTAAGGTAATATGAGCTTTCAGTACAAATACATGGGGACGAGTATGGTTGTGAATTATAAATTTAGAAGGATGAGGACAACGAGTGGAGTATTGGGAAATATGGAGTGAGATATTTTATAGTAATTGTAGGTGATTCATGATACTGTAATAAGATTATATTCTGGCAATGAAAGTTCATGTATTGGGAATAAGAAAACCTTTAAGGGGAAAATTCATATCTGAGAATTTTGGAATGCTATAGTTTAGATGCTATAAGTTAAAGACGGAAGTCCAAGTACAAAGAGAAACTATTATGATGAAGGGAATTGCCAAGACATGTTAGAGGATACCTTATAGTCTACAAGTAAACATTACAGGTTAATCGCACGAGCTTAGAATTGGGTCTCCATAATAGTTATCTTATAAGTCTTTGAGAAACATATTTTACACTTTGATTATGTTATGGGTTCGACTGCGGAGAGACATTTGATTTCGAATACGTTTTATGTATATTACTTCCTTTAAAAGAATATTTGAGGTAAGTGAGGTTATTTGAGATTCGAGTTTGTGTTATAATAAGATTATTGAGGTTCAGGTATTTTGGATATGTTAGTTACATTTCAACTTTATTTTATTTTATATTAATTTACGGACGAGAGTTTAAGTCGTTGATACACTGTGGAATTGAGTATGCGATACGAATTAAAAACAAGAGTATAAGTTTTGAAAGATATAAGTTTGTGTTATTGAGAAATTAGCATTATGATTTAGTTATTGTTTTATGGGAAAGTAAACAACATTTATGGAGCGAGATGCTCAATATGTGTTATGGAGCGGGTATTGTTCCTTTGAGTAGTCATGATCCAAAAGTTATTGAGGTTAAGTTTTGGAAATTCCTAATTCGAAGTACCGAGCAGGAAGTTATGTTCATTTTAAGTTCAGTATTTTTGCTGTAATTATTTTACAAAAGTTCAAATGTTCTTGTTAACTCAACCCTTTTGGTAAAGTTTAAATGAGCACACTAAGTGCCTATACGACTTTTACAAGCAGTAAAGAATTGATTATTTCCTTATATCTTTACACGTAACTAATATGTGAAATTGTTGACGTAAAACAAAAGATTTCAAAAGAAATCAAGTCTTGCAATGATTAGCAACACCATAGTAGTGTGATTATTTTTCCTCTTCATGGATAAATATGTTTTTTTGAAACACGTGTGGTATTGATAAACTGTGCATTTAAACTATTTATGTAAATAAACTATGGATACAAGTGGGTAAAGGCCGATACCAAATAAGGTACGGTATGAACAACAACCCTTGGAGGATGGGTGATCTCCTTTCGAACCCTCGCTGGGTGGGTGAAGTCCAGCAGATAATAAAAATGGGACATGTCCTGGTTAAGGCTTGCAAGCATAAATATTTAAACGGTGGGGTGAACCTCCATTAGCTTAGAGACAGTCGGCTCCTTGTGTAAGGGCCCCTCTCTATTCGTGTTCGCTTTACCCAAAGAAATTAAATGCTTATAGACCCAAGGGTTTTGAATGATCTAAGTGGTGATCTTATGATAAAAATTCTACTTTAATGCGATTGTGCAAGGATAGTAATCCTGAAATTTTTAAGCAAGCACTTACTTGTGAAGCATGCGAATTCTAGCATGAATTGTATATGAATGGTCTTAAGCCACCAAAAATGAGATTTTGGGATGAGCTTATGTATTCAACTGTTGTTGAAATTTGTCCTTATAGCAAGGAGCTTATTATATGTAGTATACGTATGAGTACTCTTTATCGTACTTTCTAGTTAAGGGTTACTGGTGTCGTAATAAAAACATTTCTAACTATTTGATTTTAAGTCTTTTTTTTCTGAAGTTTGGGATTGTTCCACTTGATGAGTAATAAACCGCACAACTATATTTTAAGCCACTAAAATGAATTTCTGGTTGGACAGTGTGTGTACTCAGTTTTTCTGATTTTGTTCTTGGAACCTGTCCTGGTGGGGGCAGGGTTCATTGTTAGCGATTTTGCAGGGTTAATGTCGAGGACTTGGAATATGATTGTTGATCAAGAAGAAGATTTTTATGTTATGAAATGGTGGGCTAAGGTTAAAGTTAGATGCTTTGTTTGGAAGTATTTGTAATATGTTATTTGATTTTCAAGTTTTTATGTTGTGGGCCCCTGAGCCACAGATCCATAATTGTTTTTATAGGTATTGTTTCCGCTGAGAATAAACGTAAATTCAAGGTTTGTTAAGTATTGATTATGTTTGGTTTATCTTAAGTGTGATTAGTTAGTAGCTCGGAAGTGCGGGCTGTTACAAATTAATTCGAGTTGAGATGGATTTGTTGTCTAATTTTGTAACTGTAATAATGTTTGTATAAGCTGAGTTTAGATTTAGTTTGTGTCAAGTTCAAAGAGTCTGTATAATTAGAAGCCAAGATGCATAGCAAGACACACATTCTCAAGGTCTTCTGGATAAGAAATAGTGAACAGAGCAAGAACCTACCAGTTTTTTATGAGAAGAATGAAGACAAAGAGGCAGTTCATTTGTTAGTTAGTATTTATACTAAGGGTCCATGTAAGAAGGACCTCTAACCTAAGATGAAGCAAGTACAATCCAGTGGGAGAAGGTGAATAAACAAAGGTGCAAATAAGTGTAAAATGTACTCCCAAGCCTTTGTGTGGAGGTAAATGAGCGTGAACGTACCCCCAAGCCTTTGTGTGGAGGTAAATGAGCATGAAACCCGGGATGTACAGTGTTTCCCTTGGGCAAACAGTGACAGTACTCTCATAGAGGTTTTCTTTTTTTAAAAAAAAAAAAAATCACAGCTCTCAGCAACTGAACAAACTCAGGTAGCTTAGTACTAATTGTTCTAACACAATTTGCATAACCCAACAATATGCACTTATTAGTTAATTTCAATTTTAATTGACATATTATTTGATAATACCAATTTCTATTTGAGACAGCTAATCTATTGATAATTGATAATAGAAAGAAATGGTTGGTAGGAAATTGAGGCTAATGAATCAAATTGTGTGGCAATTCGAATTGAAGGCATCACTCACCCATGAATCAAGATCTTGACGCCCACCATTTCGACTGGTCTTTAGTGAATTTCCGGCAAAGGAGCTCCCTGCAGCAAGCCGCCTGCAAAAAAACGTAAATAATGGTGTAACAGCCCGCACTTCCGAGCTGTTAGCTAATCATACTTAACATTCATAAGACTCAATTAACACTTAATAGCCTCGAATTAATTATTTACTCGCAGCGGAATAAAACCTTCAATACACGATCTCGTGACCTGTGGGCCAGGGCCACAACACATCCTCAATAACCAATAACATATTACAATAATCCTTGCTCGACTTCTAAAGCAATATAATAATTTATTCATAAATAAGGATAAATAATCCCAAATACAACCTCGGAACCCTTACATCTCATTATAACCTTGATACTTAAGTTCTTCCTTTTACTCCATTTCGAGCTTTCCACATATGAACCTGCAAGATCACTAACAAAGAACTCTGCCCCCACCAGGACAGGTTCCAAGAACAAAATCAGGAAAACTGAGTACACACACTGTCCAACCAGAAATTCATTTTAGTGGCTTAAAATATAGTTGTGCGGTTTATTATTAATCAAGTGGAACATTCCCAAACTTCAAAAATACTTAAATTCAAATAGTTAGAAATACATAAGCTCATCCCAAAACCTCATTTTGGTGGCTTAAGACCATTCGTATACAATTCATGCTAGAAATTCGGCATGTTTCACAAGTAAAGTACTTGCTTAAAAATTTCAGGATTTCCATCCTTGCACAATCGTATTAACGTAAGAATTTTTATCATGAAGATCACCACTTCGATCGTTCAAAACCCTTTTGGGTCTAGAGCATTTAATTTACTTGGGTAAAGCGAACACGAATAGAGAGGGGCTCCTTACACAAGGTGCCGACTGTCTCTAAGCTAATAAAGGTCGTCACCCCACCGTTTAAATATTTATGCTTGCAAGCCTTAACCAGGACATGTCCCATTTTTATTATCTGCTGGACTTCACCCACCCAGCGAGGGTTCGGAAGGACATCACCCATCCTCCAAGGGTTGTTGTTCATACCGTACCTTATTTGGTATCGGCCTTTACCCAGTTGTATCCATAGTTTATTTACATAAATAGTTTAAATGCACAGTTTATCAATACCACACGTGTTTCAAAGAACACATATTTATCCATGAAGAGGAAAAAAAATAATCACCACTACTATGGTGTTGCTAATAATTGCAAGACTTGGATCTTCTTTTGATATCTTTTGTTTTCCATCAACAATTTCACATATTAGTTACGTGTAAAGATAAGGAAATAATCAATTCTTTACCGCTTGTAAAAGTCGTATAGGCACTTAGTGTGCTCATTTAAACTTTACCAAAAGGGTTGAGTTAACAAGAACATTTGGAACTTTTGTCAAAATAATTACAGCAAAAAATACTGAACTTAAAATGAACATAACTTCCTGCTCGGTACTTCGAATTAGGAATTTCCAAAACTTAACCTCAATAACTTTTGGATCATGACTACTCAAAGGAACAATACCCGCTCCATAACACATATTGAGCATCACGCTCCATAAATGCTGTTTACTTTCCCCATAAAACAATCGCTAAATAATAATGCTTATTTTCCCAATAACACAAACTTATATTTCAAAACTTATTATTACTCTTGTTCTTAATTCGTATCGCATACTCAATTCCAAAGTGTATCAACGACTTAAACCTCCGTCCGTAAATTAATATAAAACAAAACAAAGTTGAAATGTAATTAACATATCCAAAATACTTGAACCTCAATAATCTTATAATAACACAACTCGAATATCAAATAATCTCACTTACCTCAAATATTCCTTTCAAGGAAGTAATATACATAAAACGTATTCAAAATCAAATGTCTCTCCGCAGTCGAACCCATAACATAATCAAAATGTAAAATATGTTTCTCAAAGACTCATAAGATAATTAACTATTATCGAGACTCAATTCTAAGCTCGTGCGATTAACCTGTAATATTTTACTTGTAGACTATAAGGTATCCTCTAACATGATTTGGCAATTCCCTTCATCATAATAGTTTCTCTTTGTACATGGACTTCCGTCTTTAACTTATAGCATCTAAACTATATCATTCCAAAATTCTCATGATATGAATTTTCCCCTTAAAGGTTTTCTTATTCCCAATACATGAACTTTCATTGCCAGAACATAACCTTATTACATTATCATAAATCACCCACAATTACTATGGCAAGTCAAAATATCTCACTCCCTTCCAATTCTCAACTCGTTGTCCTCATCCTTCTTAAATTTATAATTCACAACCATACGTCCCCAGGCATTTGTACTGAAAGCTCATCATATTAGCCTTAACACCATACGCTTAGTATTGTCATTATATAACTTTAATTACCATGCTCTCTATTATCTAGATCTATATTTTTCTTTCCCAATATCCATTTACATAGTCTTACTTATCTTACTAGAAAATTATACCTTTAAACTTTCTTACTTAATCCAATTCCAGATATGACCTTTCATAACTTAAATACTGTAAGTTACACTTCTCTATTTCATATTCTTTTAAACCACCACCCATATCTTGATCCTATATTTCTCTAATATGACCTTCACATTTCAGATCTTACTCTTCAATATTAAATATTTCGTCTCAAATACTTATTTTGGTTATAACATCTCTTGAACTCACAAAGCTATTGTAACCACTCTATTAACCATTAGATTAATGTTGAACTTCCAACATTCACTTCCAAATAATTAGATATCTAACTTGACTTTTATACATAACATTTATACTCTTCTCACCTTCCCATTTCCTATTTTTACTTCTCCAATTAGAAAATAAGACTCCTAAGCTCTTTTGCACTCCTCATTGATACCCATAATAGCAGTTTTCCAAACTCAGTTATCACCTTCCCTCGACTTAGTCAACATAACTCAAATTTAGTGTCTAATACTTCCCAAAACCATCACTCCAACCCTTTTATATCGATAACTGACCCATTAATTGACGTTGGCACTCCAAAACTTACACAATCACCCAACTCCACTTTCAAATAATAACTAACATTCTCAAACATAATTCTTCGATCTACTAATTTGTCCCACAACTACTTTGTCATAACTTTCCAATATTACAGAACCCGAAATTCCTCAAATAGTCCTTGTTGCTATCCTTCTATGACATAATGTAACCTTCTTCATCTGAACTTATTTTCCTATTAATAATAGTTCATACTATTTTAGTTCATAGTTCACTACATGTATATTTCCGTACTCAAATAATAGTCCTCCAGAACTCATGTTATAGCGTAATCTGAAATTACAACCATAACTCCAAACCCATATCTTCCAACCTCTAAGGCATGTATTTCGAAATCGGTAATCAGACATCATAATTGATTTCTTAAAAATTCATACACGAAACTTGAACAAGAATTAATGTTACCAAAATGTGATACCGAGGTTCTCAACAACTTACAGGTATTATGCTCTTATAAAGTTTATACATTTATAACCATATATAAACGAACTCTTTTCTGAAATCATAATTGAGCTTCATAACCTTATCCATTCCCCTAATATGTAACTCATTGAACTCATAGAATCAAACTTATAACTATTGAAAATATAGTGAAATTCTCATTTAGAACCAAATGTACATGCCTTATTCATATCACAAAACATGGTTCATCAAACAAATTTATACTATCGAGTCTCAAAACAACATAACTTATAACCAATAGAACTTAAGATGCGATTTAGTTCTACCTTTGTCTTAAAACTCAAAAACATGTATTTCAGAAACCATATAGTACACAAATCACATTTTTTTTATACAACATAAGTTTAACTTATGAGAACATATCAAGATCAACTTATATAGTTTATATGATCAATCGAAATATCAATAATATATTTGAAAAGTGGAAGGACATGTGTGTACCTCCTTCATTTCCCCAAAGAACGCTCGATTCCATTATAATCTTCAAGGTTCCAACATTTCCAAATTCTTTATCAATCTCCAACAATCACCTCACAACAATATGAACAACAATCAACATCCTTACTACTAATTAGATAAAGAAATTAACTTTCTCATACCTTCTAACCTCTTTCGTGAACTACCCACAACTCCTTATTTACAAACCATTCTACTAATCCAATTCACTATATCAATCTCTAACTCCAATTAACCTCATTCTAATTCACAAAGGATACTGTTAAACAACATGGCTTATGATAATTTGATTTCATAAACTAACTTAAGAAATATAAATACAATTTATAAATCTCAACCCAACCCATTAAATAAATAGGAAAGATTTAATCATTAAGCTGAACAAACTTTTATCATATCTGATTTTCGTAACAAGATCATCAAATTGCTCTTACAAAACTCACTTGAATCCATTGAAAAGAAAACACAGCAAGTTACTTGTTTGGAACATGATATCCATCTTGATTATTAGTTCCACTATATTCTGAATTAAAAACATCTTCTCTTAAAACTGGTTATTGTTTATAAGTATACAAATATACTTAAAACTTCCTGACATAACAAGTAATTTGGAAGCTACAATGTAAAATAAAAGTTTACCAACATAAATTATGATCAATTTTAACAATTTGAATTGAATCAAACAACAATAATTATATCTTTAGGAAATCATATTTATGAAAACTTAATTGTTATACCTGATTTTGGAATTCGCAAACAACAAGACACAAGAATTCAATTCAACCAATCAACACGATGCGCACAACCTCGATGGTGGTAGCTCGCCGGCGAAGAGGACCGGAAAACAGTAGCAGCACCGATGGGACAGAAGCAAAAGAAAGAATTCTTTGACAACAACAACATGCAACAAAGCCCACAACACCAACAAATACAGTGGCAGCAGCATCCACGAAGAAGAGGAGAGAGAAAAAACGCTGAAACAGTGGCAGCAAACAACTACAACTTCCAGAGATCATAACTCCTAGCTCCGAACTCCTATTGAAGAAATTTTTGAGTCTAAATTCAATATCTCGAAGAGATCTACAACTTTGATGAAGGAACAAAGACTAAAAAATGAGTGCATCTTGCTTGAATTCGACGGACAGAACAGAGGAAGAAGGAGGACAGTGAATGAGAGAGAGAAAATGAATTGGGGTTTGGGGTTTCTTTTATTCTGTTGATGGGAATTGAGAGATATAATAGTGAATGAAGAAGGAGGAAATTGGGTATAAGTTCTTTATATCTTTAATGAAGAATTGTGAGAATTTGACAACAAGGAAATAATGTGGCATTCTCAACATAAGCCGCATACATTATAGAGGAATAATGGTGTTCTTTTTCTCTTTTATTATTATTTTTTTTTAAAAAAAGAAAAAAATCAAGGTATACATCATAAAATCATATACCATAACATCATTTTACCATTTTAATAATTGTGTTCCCTTTTGTCTTTAAATATTATAATCCATCCTACTATTAAAATATAATAATTAAACTAAGATAATTAATTAGTCTTTTATTAAACTTACTTAAAAATAAGGGCTGTTACAAATGGCGGTAAAAATAGCTCATGGATCGAAAAACAGATGAACTGAGCTTCCTTGAATTTTCATGAAGGTAATTTCTTCAATGGCGGTTAGGAAAAGCCAGCAAACCCAGGGAGAGACACGAACGCGGGGAAAATTGACCGCGTGGCAAAGGAGCTTTTTTTTTTTGCTTGCTTTACTTTAGTTCACCACGCGGTACGCACGTGAGGAGCTTATGAACAGTAAATTTCAGCCATATATGACTCAGAACACTATTGATTTGAATAGTGTTGAACTTTGCCACTTTTAAAAGGTTATGGATATTATTTTTGTAATTTAGTAAAAGAAAAAGGGGCAAAATAGTCCGTTCAAAATAGGACGCCATAGGTCCCCTTCCCTTATGTAATAGACTAGAATTTTTTGCACGCGATGCGTGCTTGAATTATTTTACGAAACAGAAACTCGATTTTCTCGGCATAAGAGTCAAAATTTGAACATTAGACATACGAAGTACAATTGTTTTTAGTTGCAAAATTTGATTGGTTTAGTTTCCGTCACTTAAGTTTCTCACCATTCTTTTTGTTTTTTTTTTTTTTTTTACTTTTCAAAGTTAAATTCTATGAACAAAATAGAAATTTTATTGCATTTATTTATGATTTCTAATATTATAATTTTTTAGTTGATTTTTGAATTAAGTACAGTACTTCATAAAGTGTAAAGAAAGTAGGCACTTTGATTTCAAGTCAAATTTTTCATAGATTGTAGTTTGTAAGTGAATATTTAAGTTTTTGTAATGTTTCCTCATTTTAGTGATTTGCATACCGTAAATTGTGCAATTTTATGATTTTAGTTGACTTGTGAGTGATTGTTATAGTTATATTTTTGTTTAATGCCCCCTTTGATTTATAAGTGAATTTGTAATTTAGAATGAGAAGGAGGTAACATAGTCTCTTCATTCGGGGACACCATAGCTCCCCCTTTTCCCTTATATAATAGAGATATGTTGTACTTTAATTCTTGAATGATATTTTACATAAACCTTTTTACCTTGATAATTAATCGCTATTATATAATAAAAAAAATAGGTCCAAATATATGTAAAAGTTTCATTATATATAGGAAACACTATAAAAAAGTAAATTATTTTTTTCCTTGTCTAACTTCTAAATTCTGATTTCACTACAAATACACCTCTATTTTATTATCATGACCCACCATTAATTGTGAATGGTTATTGAGAATAGTGATTTCTAAGTAAATTTTTGTAAATGTTTTTGTATGTATTGATGTTCTAGGTTATTAGCTAGTTTTAGTTTGTATGTTAATTTTACGCTTTAATAAAGTTTCCTGATTATTTGAGTGATTTGTGTGATTTTTATAACGTAATTTTCTCAATTATATGGTGAATTGTAAAGTTTCTTCTTTTAAGTAATTTGTGAGTGAGTGTTGTAAATTTATTTTTGGTAGTTTTATTTGAGTGTCAATTTTGATTTTGATGTTAGTTTTGATTTTGACACTCCTTTTGTAATTTAGAAAGAGAAGGGGGGCAAAATAGGCGTTTCAAAAGAGGACACCATTGCTCCCCCCTTCCCTTATATAATAGAGATAATAGAAATAGATTTCTAAAAAAACAAAAAAAAGGAAAAACGGAAAAAAAACGTTGGGCAGACGCGTGAAGGTGAGGAAGAGAGAAAAAGATTTTGAAAACAACACGTTGAAACTCACTGAAAGGAAGAGAAAGACTGAAGAAAGAGAAACTGAAAAACGAAAGCCTAAACTCAGGTCGGAGGAACGACGCCGGTCGACCGCACATTCGCATTCGCCGGAGGAACGACGACGAGCGGTGAGAATTGAGGAAGAGGAACGAAGTCACGAATTTCGAACGAAGGAGTCAGGAGCGGTGGTCGTGAGCAAGAGCCGAAGAGGAACGAAGCCACGAAGCAACAGAGTCAGCAGACGAAGCGACGCCGCCACCCCCACCGCCCACGTCCATTCGCCATCGCCGACCTCCTGACACGCCCAACACTCACTGACTGTGTCAGTCAGTAAGTTTTCTAAACCCTAAATTTTAGTTTTAGTTTTTTTTAAGGTAATATTTACATTGTTTGTTGTGAATTATGATACTTGTGAAATGTGAATTTGTGATTGTGGATTTATGGTTGTTGATTGATTTCTTGCTGGTTTGGAATTGGTCATGAACTCATGATTTAGGAAATTGTTAGTTTGCAATTTCAAATTTCTAATTAGGAAATTGTAAATATGAGTTTATTTATAATTGAAATATTGAATAGTTTGGTTTGATTACTTTGATATGTAATTGATTAATGTTTATCAATTTAATAGGAAATGTTAAGTGAAATACATTCACCTAATTCTAACAAGTCGAAGGCTAAGGAAAAACAACCCTATCTTCGATAATTTATCTCTAAAAGAATGAAATCCCAAGAAACCTCTTCACCCGCTCATAGTGAAACACCTCAAAATGAATCTCCTTCATTTAGTTCTTCCCAAACTCATGATGTTGATATGGATGTTTCTAGTTTCTTTTTTTTTTTTGTCATTTTTCTTAGATTGTAAGACTATAAGCATTTTGGAATTTTGAATGTAAAACATTAAGTATTAAACAATTTGTGTTGTATTATTTTTTTTCTAATTTTTTTCCCAAATGCTCGACGGTCGGATTTTGTCCCTCCACTTTGAGCATCCTTGTTCCGCCACTGCTAATCAAGGAGTTATGCTAAACCTAACATGGTATCAAAGCAAAGGCTCTAGATCTCTTTTTTTCTCCTCTTTCCTTCTGCCGTGCAATGCATCAATCCTGATATTGGTAATCCTATCAAGATTATATATATATATATATATATAGGATCTTGTGAAAACCACATATATACTAAAAAACTGAAAACACCACATCTGGGCCGTCTATTATTATTATCCTGTGGACACAAGTATTTAGCTTCCATTTCTTTTTTTCTCTCCCTCTCTCTTGTAAACAACATTACCCAATTTCGTTTTACCAAATACTTTCTCTCTCTTGTTGCTATCTCTTCTAGATCGTGCTAAGTGAAGCTCCTTTTGCAGCATTTTCCAATCTCCATTGGAGGAAGACCTCCATTGAAAGTTAAGTAAGCTTTCAATTTTTTTTTCCAGATTTTAGGTTTAATTGAAGATTAAGTATCTCGAAAATTTAGAATTAGGAAATTAAAATTCAAAGCTAATAAATAATTTAACGCCTTTTGAAGCTTGATTCGAAAGTTACATATCACAATTCATTAGTTTCGAATGAAAGTATCTCGAGATTCATGGGTTGGGAAGGGAGTTTTGATGTTTTCGAGAGAGAAAGAGAGGAGCTTATAACGTCGAGATGTGTTACTAATCTGTGCGAAATCTAACGTTTGAGATTAGATTGAAGTTTCCAATGCAACGACTGAGATGGTAAGTTTTCAATTTTCAACCTCCACGGAAGATTAAGTAAGCTTTCAATTTTAATATGAGCAATGATTTGTAAATTAATGAGCAAAAAACACTCAAATTGAGCAAAAACATAATGAGCAAAGTCTATGAAATTGAGCAAAAACAAGAAATGAGCAAAGTCTCTGAAATTGAGCAAAGAATTTTGGTATCCAGATTTTCTATTATGAGAGTTGAGGGAGAAGAAGAAGGTTGAAGAAGATGAAGGTCGAAGAAGAAGGTGGGGATATTAAGACTCAAAAGTTACTGTAAGTTACCCTTCGTTAAAGTTACCCTTATAATACTCAAAGTTATCCTTATAATACTCAAAGTTACCCTAGAAAGATGAAAATTAATTATGACATAATAAAGTTATCCTAAACGTACTAAAAGTTACCCTTATAATATACTTCCTCCGTTTCTTAATAAGTGCAACATAGAGAAAGTGGGGGAATACCAAGGAATGTAGAGAGAGAAAGTTGGGTCCACAATAAAGTAGAGTAATTCAAGTGATGAAACACAAAAGTTGTGGTCCCCTCTTGCTTTTTGGTGGCATATTTGTAATAATATTGTGCTTTTTTTACCATTTTGAGCTTGGTTGCACTTATTGTGATTATTCCAAATAAGGAAAGTGTTACACTTATTAAGAAACGGAGGTAGTATAAAGTTGCCCTTGAAATATATAAAGTTATCCTTAATATAATGAAGTTACCCTAAAATAGGCAAAAGTTACCCTAAAAGTGGTAAAAGTTACCCTAAAAGTGGTAAAAGTTACTCATGTTCTTAGTTTTCAGACTAAGAGTTGTTTTCGCAGATCCTACCCCCCTATATATATATATTCTCTTAATAGGAAATTAGAATCACCACCACCTTAGCACATTCACAAGGACACAAAACAACACTAGGAAAACCTATTAACAACTGGAATACATGAATTTTAACAATATTACATTGTTGTTATACAACTACTAATTTGAAGTAACGACGTCATTTTAGTCGTCTTTAGCTATTTACCACAAAACGGAAGCTTCTTTATTTCCTTTTAAATTTACACACTTTGACTTTGACATTAACCACACACTTTACTTTGACATTAATCGTGGTTGTACTTTATACATAAAGAAACCATAGTCATATACTCATATATAGGAGCTTATGAGAATAATTAATCTCAACATATATTTTCAGAGTAACCTTCTTTAACATTTTACCTTTGATTGTAATTTATAATATTAACGAGAAAATATATACTTCCTCCGTTCCATAATAAGTGAAACACTTACTATTTTAGAATGTTTCAAAATAAGTGAAACATACTTCAAATGGATAAAAGAAAGTGACAAAATGACAAGAGTACCCATCACAAACTTGTGTGGTTTGCTTTTCTCTCTCCTCCTTTTGATAATAAAAAAGGGTATTTTATGACTTTTTGGCTTTTGAAAGTGATGTTTATTAAATCTTGGGCCCAATCCCTATGTTTCACTTATTATGGAACGGAGGAAGTATGTTTGAAAGCGTGATATAGAACTATATAAATTAAAACAAAACATTCGTAGCACACCTCTTTATTCCTTGCTGTTCACAAGTCACAACCCTATTATCTAGACCAGTACAAAGTGACTCGACACGATTCAATTTTAATTCTTTGGGACCAGAACAAGAGATTTCTGACCCGAAACTTAAAAATGTCCCGAACTAATGAATTCGAAAGTTCTGGATTGGAGTAAGAATTGAACCGACCCAATTCGATCCGCCAAATTCTAATTATATTTTAAAGAATTATGTCCTTGATAAAATCCAAAAATACACCCGATCCATATTTGACTCAACCTGTATATACCAACTTGAAACCCGCTTGCCAAACCCATTGGACACTATGGACACTGGAAAAAGGGTTACTGTCTTACTGATATAGTGATATGAATATCGAGTTAAACACCTACAACATGGCGAAGACGCTACAAAATAACAAAAGTACAAAACTCTCTCCTCTTTCAATCCAAAACCCCAAAAACCCCAAAAAACCCAAAAACCCTTAGAACAAAAGTACAACGTTCGTGAGTCGGACCTCCTGCCTGGCTGCCTCGCCTACCTGCTCGGAACGCGGTGAACGACGGTGGGCGATAGACGGACAGATGGTGGACCTCCAAGAGTTGTGACTAGGTACATCATCTGGTCAATTTTCTTGTTTTACTTTACAGATTAGGGTTTCATCAATTTCATGATAATTGGAAAATAAATTGCAATTTCACTTGTTATGGGTGTTTATATTTTAGATTATATAATTTAGAATTGTTATAAATGTTGATTTTGTTGTTTTACTTTGATTTGGGTGTTATTGGTGTTTGAAAATTGAAGTGGCATTATGTTTGAATTGGGTGTTATTGGTGTTTGAAAATTGAAGTGGCATTATGTTTGAATTGGGTGTTATGTTATCACTGTCATGCTGATTTTGTTGATTATATTTTAGATTCCATATTTGTTTTACATAAAATATATATTAGATGACAGAAATGCATAATTGGCCTAATTACATTTGTGATTTTGGTGAAATGATACTAAGTATGGTCTATGGCAAATTCGCAACATGTTTCATTTAGAGAATGATTTGTTTTTGAATGTTAGCATGAATGATATTGTAAATCGATATCAAAACATGAAAACTCGTCGTGAACAATTGTAACAATTTTTACTACTATTTGATTGTATTTTGTAGTATTATTTGGATATTTGGTTTTTCTAGTACTATTTGGTTGTATTTTGTATTATTCTCGGTTATATATTTATTTTCTTTTCGATTAAAATTTACTTTAGAGTATTTTTTATTAAAAAATATTTTGGTTTAGTGAACGGTAATTGTTGGTTCATTAGGAAATTCCTGGATCTGCCACTGCTTAGAATTGTATCTCTAATTTCAGGTATTGATTTGAGTTTCGGCTTCTGAGTGCTGAGTGCTGCATGAAGCATTTTATCCATTCCGAAATTATTGTATAATATAGTGTGATGAACAGCTTGTTGTTCCAAATATCTGCTTATTCTTCCTCAATTATCCTGAAATCAGCTCGTTCAATAGCGGGTAACTCTTCTTCATTGTATGGGAGTTGTTATTATTCCAATTTATCTTGGAAAAGGAACCCAGTTTCAAAATCAATCAATTTGGGATCATCTTGTGTATTCGCAAGGCTTGGTGTTGTTCAGTGTTATTCTACAAAGAAAAAGTCTCCTCGGAAGCCGAAATCAAAATCTAGTACAGAGGCAGTAATGGAGGAGAAGAACGAGAAGGATGCGTATTTCGTGGTTCGAAAGGGGGATGTTGTTGGTGTTTACAACACTTTCAGTGAATGCCAAGCTCAACTTACCTCTTCGGTCAATTTTTTTTACTATCCTTGTCCTTCATCCAAGGCTTTCTTTATTTTGTAGCTAATATTTCTAATATATACGAGTTTTCCTTAGCTTTTGCTGTTCCACTGTTGATGTCAGCTAACTTTTGTCCAAAATGGTGCAGATATCTGACCCTCCAGTTAGTGTGTATAAAGGATATTCCTTGCCTAAAGATGCTGAGGAATACCTTGTCTCTCGTGGCCTTAAGAATGCTCTCTATACCATCAAAGCTTCTGATCTCAAAGATGATCTTTTTGGCACACTTGTTCCTTGTCTTTATCAGGTAACATCAGTTTCAAGTCAATAATTTAGTGGGGGATGTTAAATAAATTTCTAATTTATTCAAGCAACTCTATTTAGCCTTTCCTGTCAAAATTTAATTGCAGAGGTATTTCCATTGCTGTTTAGGAACCAACATCTTCTAAAGATGAAAGACCCAGTATAGATTTGCCACAGAAGAGGCCTCACGATGTGCTAGAATCAGGAAATAAGGTTAGTAGTGTACTTGTTTTTTCTTGGAATTAAGATGCAATGAATAGTAGCTGTTGTGGATATATATCTCTTCTTGAGCAATGGAACCAATTGGAGTATTACTATTTACTCACACATGTGTGACATTGTCTGGTCAATATATAAGCTTTGTGATATGATCATATGATACAAATTGTCATAACTCATGTCCCTAAGACATCATGATTCAAAAATATTTCTTCTAGCTTACCTCCAATGATATAAATACCTTTCAGAATCTCCACAGGTGATTCTTAAATAGACATACACATAGCAAGGACCATCTAGCTTTGAACGCGAGGACCAATAATGCTCGACTAGGCTGCCCCACCCTTTTCATCGGCACCTCTGGCCCAAAGCTCTCCACCTCAACTTCCTTAAATGAGGTTGGAATCAGGGGAGTCCAGATAGGACCTGGGGATACTGCACTGACTCGGAGGCCCTTCTGTACAAGCTGGAGGGCCAAGCCCCTAGTGAAGGCCACATAGCACCTTTGGTAGAAGTGTAATCCAGTAATGAAGGACTGCCTTTAAATGCGACGATTGATGTAATATTGATGATGCTGGACCCTTCTTGCATATGCTTCAGGGCATGCCTATACATATGCACACAGAAAATTACCATGTTACTGACATAATTTACAAACTTCAAAAATGGTGTGGGATAAAATATTAAATAAAATTTTCAAAATGGTAGTAAGTTGGAAATATATAAAAAAATTAGGTGTCGTTTGGGGTCATTGGATGTTCATGTTTGCTACTTAACTTATGCATCATCCTTAAGGACTGCATTTTATATTTTTCATAAGTTGTAGTAAAGTCAATGGAAAACAGAGGTATTCACATTTCCTAATTGGGAATTGTAACATTCCATTTCACTGAATCTGTCATGTGTTGCCTCTAACAGCAGAAGTGGAAAAAACAGTGAACTGGATCAATTAACTCTCAAATTGATCTTCTTAAACGGACCCAATTACCAAAAGAAAACAAAATGAGTTTGTTAATGCTCTCACTTCTCAGAAGTGAACTGCAACAGTGTCCTCAGTGGGTGTTGCAGACTTGTAGTAGTAGCTGGACTATTCTATGAAGTATGAAATAATTAGCCATGTGATTTAGTGCTCATCTTGTGACTAAGAAATGGGAGAAGATGTTTGTCCTGAATACTCTCTCAAGTTTCTGCTCACTGACCTCCTCTATAGTCGAGCGTTCGTATTGCTCAGAACAATTATTGACCAGGATATATATGCGCCCGAAGGCATTAACCACCTCGTCGACCACCCTTTTACAGTTCTCATCATAACCCAAATCTGCTGCAACTGCTATGGGGTCTTTTGCACCAGTCCCCTTGGCACTTTTGATAAGCTGAAGGGTATCCACAACATCCTTGTCCTTGTGACCCTTGACATATGTAAAAGCTATGGTCTCCTCCAGTCACCAGAGCCACTTTCCCCTGCCATCATACCAATTCAGACAATAATTTAAATACTTGTGCATGAAACGTTTCTAACAAGCTGAAAGTGCTTGAAAGATTCCCTTAGTAGCTCACCTACCATCAGACCAATTCAGACAAAAATTTAAATACTTGTGCATGAAACGTTTCTAACAAGCTGAAAGTGCTTGAAAGATTCCCTTAGTAGCTTGCATTTTAAGATGGCATAAGTTAATGGAATAGAAATTTGCATGCAATATAAGGTATCCACCTTGAATGTACTTGTTAATGGATCTCTAACTCCTAAGCTCAGCTATCTTTCTTAGCTTTCACTAACATGACTACTTAGGGCCTGCTGGACATCAGGATGAGTTTTCAGTATTTGGCTTTGTATCTGGAAGTCATACTCAAAATGTGATATAATTAGTTTCAACTCAAAAAGTTTTCATATTTATTTCTATTGGAAAGGTAACATTTCCATATTTCTGTTTTTTTTGGAAATATGTGCCTCATTCACTCAAGTTAGATTGTATCCAAGGTTGTAGTTTCCATCGTTAGTGTTTTTTCTGTTCTCTGAAACTGATAACTAAAACCTAAAAAATAAAGAACGATAATGAACAGTCCCCAGAATGTATAATATCGTATCTCTTAAGTTTTCGTTTTAACATTTAAGAGGGTGTTTAGTATAATCAATGTAAACGGAATGGAAAGGATTTGGATAAGGAGGGAAAATGGAAATAATTATTGTTATCTTTAATAGTTGTTTGATATCCTAGTGGAATGGAAACAATGGAGAGGTTTATGATTGAGGAAGGTAACGTAATTGTTTCCACTAGTTTGATGAGGGTAACAAATGGGGGATTATGTTTCCATCCGGAAACGGTATTCGTTATTTAACCTTCGTACCAAACAATTAGAAAACGGAAACGCTTATTTGAGTCCGTTTCCTACATCAAATATTCCCATACCATACCCCCCACCCCCTCTAAAGCTGTAACGTTTCAGCAACTCATTTGATAGTTTCCACCAGGAATGGAATTGTGTACATCTGGACCATGTCTAGAAGAGATTAAACCCAAGATCTTGTTGTACTATAGAAATTTATGAGCTGAATCTTCTCCCTTCAATCAAGAGTCTAACATCTAAAGGACTTGATTAAAATCCGAGTTAATTGAGTAGCCTTTTCCATATTTCGAGCTTAATAGATAAGATAATTGAGAAGCACAATCAGCTATATACCTGCAGTTTGTTGGCCGGCTTGTATTGAGAGTGAGCCGATTCGGGGATATGATCCATCACATGCTGTTTCTGTGATGAACTGATAATTTGGGCAGAAAAATTAAGGAAGAAGATGATGATTTTCGATTGATAACAATGGAAAATAACAGAATTTAAAGATAGTTTATCAAGTTTTCGAGTGACTTGACACACTCCCAAAGCTAACCACTAAAATGAACCCTCAAATATTTTCTTCATATCCTCTTCTCCCCCTGCTCTCCTATATTTATAGTCTACTTGCCTTATTTTCCAAGCTAACATATTAACTAGAGTATATTACCAAAATACCCTTTCCCTCCTAGGCTAGTCTATTACAGTTTCCCAGGCTGAGTCTCGTCTCTGTGCGGGGAATTTCTTCCATTAGTCGCCACGGTGCAGGCTTCTTAGCAACGATCAAAGAAGCAGAAAAATAAGAAGATGAACATTAATATGGTGAAAAAAAGCACGAAGTTAGAAAGCTCTTGTGGTGGATAGTGGATTTATGGTAGTAGTTTGAAGCTCTTGAATCTTTTATATAAAGAGCTTATTCAGCTTGGGGGTGGACGTGGCAGTGTGCATGGAGTCCATGCGTGTCCTGCAGATCACTGCCATTAGACATGTCTGATCTGCTGAAGTCTGAAGACCAAATTTAAGTAGAAGTTGTGGCAGAAGGCTAATGTTATGACGTGAAGCTTCTTCTTGAGTTCTCTCATAGTAAGTCATTCTCATCTCCTTTCACCGCTTCTGGGGAAATAGTGAATCCTAGTTATCTGTAAGATTTTAGTGTCAGCTGTCCTCTAGTACAGTTGTACCATGACTGATACATTAGTCTGAGACTTCTTTCTAGATGTCATACAGTAGTATCCAGATTCTTGAGTGGGTCTCAGTCTAATATACCTTATGTTACTTGAACTTGGGTATCTGTTTTAGATAAAGGTACGCTGTACGTGTCCAAGTGTTCAAATCGTCTGTTGTTATTTAAAAAGTTCTTTATTTTGGTCTAAATTGAATAATTGATTGTGCGGAAACGTCAATATTCATGTCAAAGTATCGAGGAACCAACATGGATACTTCAAGTAAAATAAAGAGTCCAAATAATAAAAGATATTCATATCTTCAGAATCTATACTCATATTTGCTTTTTATAATGATCAAAGAACAGTAGTAATAATACTCTAATTTGGTTAGACTCTTTCTTAAGAGAACTTTTATAAAATGAAGCTGCAACTTGTACTAATAGATTTAGGCGTTGGTCTTTTGCACTTATTTTCAATTCAATTCATCTCAGACACTCTCTCATGTTCTATTCAGGCACTCTCCCATATTCTGTTCAGTTCAGTTTCTCTCAGTACATAAAAACGGGGTCATATTGGTCAGATTTAAATGTTTGCGACTATGGAGAAAGAATGTAACCATTCGTTTGGCCGGAGAAAGTATAGTTCCATTGCCTAACGTCAAAACTCGAAAGCATACAATTAATCGGTGGAGCTGGCACAAGTTAACAAGTGATCTTTGCGTAGTAAATCTATTTTATTTGCTTAATGGTTCAAGATACTGATTGGGGTGGGGGGAATTTCTCTTGCCTTTGCATGGGTTGTCAAGTATCCACACCGGTTTGGTCCACTAAAGGGCAAGTAATCCTCAACTCATCGATGTAGTTCTAACATGGATAAGACTATAAGAGTTCGTAATTTCTATTTTGGTGGATGGTGAAATAAAGAAGGGTTGTATGTCTATTTTGGAATTCGGATAACTTGGTCGTAATTTCCCCAAATATGAAGGTGGTGAACTGGGTAGCCTCTTTTTCTATCTTTGTGTGTATTGCAAAGACATCAAAAATGCTGTTGCAATTGATGCTCGATTTTATGGCGTTATATGGAGCTCATGCCTTCATGGAGAAGATTGTTTGGGGGTCTATATGGAGCTTTGGGTTGTAAGGTCCACCTTTGCAGTTTTTTATATGGAAAGAGCTGGGAAATAGTTGCTGTTGTGGCATTTTACCTTCATGGCTGTCCTATGATAATTTGGTTAGAAAGGAATGGCTTCACTCTTGGAAGGGTTTTTCTACTTATTGACTATTATTTGAACTATGGTTTATCTACCCTGTTCGTCAGCTTATGCCATAGGGGGCCTTTAAAATATCTCTATCTCAGAGAGATACAAAAGTGAGGCTATCACTTCCCTGTCCTGTTTCCAGTTCCTTATTTATTAGCCTGTGAGCCCTAATATCTGAATACGAACTTTCATTCCCCCCCCCCCCTCCAAAAAGATGTGATGTGTAGATGATGAACATATATTGTAAATTGAAAACAAGGCTCAATTCTTGACACTGTCAGTATGAAAAAAAGTCATTCTTGTTTTCTCATACTGCACTAACTATTTTGCAGGAGACTGTCGGATTGCAGTTGACCTCCGTTGATCCATTGAGCAAGCTTCAGAAGTTAGATCACATGCCTTCTGATAGTGTGAGTAGGCTTAAATTGGTGCAGACTCTGAAATGTATTTTCTTTTGTTGACATCCTTGTGTCCTCTATATGAAATAATGTATATATGAATCACAGGTGCCCGTAGTATATGTGCATTTGCACTAGGTAAAACTCAGGCTTTCGCATGAGGAACAGGATTGGAATTTTTGATGCTCTTTTATTGAAAAAATAATGCCGTAAAGTTTCTCGTTGACTTTCCTGTTTGTGATGTGCAGCTTTCCTGTATTATTCATTTTGATGGTGCTTCTAAAGGAAATCCTGGACAAGCTGGTGCCGGAGCTGTACTTCGAGATCTTAATGGAAGCTTGGTATAAACCTCATCTTTTTATTAATAAAGTTGATTCCCAATTCTTTTAATTGATATTCTGATGTAAGAATCTATGTAGATATGTAGAATACGTCAAGGCTTGGGAATCGCAACCAATAATGTTGCTGAATATAAAGCTCTTATATTAGGATTAAAGAAAGCTCTTGAGATGGGTTATACCAGTATTCAAGCGCTGGGTGACAGCAAACTTGTCGTTATGCAGGTTTATCTTCTCTTGCTTTCTTTTCCTTCTGCAGGCCAAGTTATTTAAGTTGCTATCTTTTCACCAAGGAAAACCACTCTCTGTGATACTTTTAACTAAGCTATAGTTGTGACTTGTGTGAAGATCTTTGTTGTCTTTTGTTTTGCTCATTCATGAGTGATAAGTGAAAGAAGGGATGTTAGCCTGTCTTTTATGTAACTACAAAATTACTTTCTGACCCTGGGCAAATTCAAATCACTTACCAAGCAAGGTTTTTTCATTCTAGCTATGGAATTAAGGATGGAATTGCTAGTATTTTTCCAATGTAATCATGCACCAAGAAATGATAGTTCATGTCGCTTTTTTCTCTTAACTTCAAGAATTTCTGCATTTTCTTTCTTAATACAGGGCCAGTAATGAGCATATATGAAACTGAACCATGGCCTTCACCGCCGGTTTTATGCTTGCATTGGAAGTTTTGTCTTGCCTAACTCATACTATGTGCCTTTACCATCACATTTTATGCCTTTGCTACAAATTTGAAAAGTGAACATGTTTAACTTTTTACTGCAACTTCTATTCTTGCTGAGACTGTTTAACGCCATTTTCTAATTTGTCCTCAATCAAGCTGATACTTTTATTAGTTCAAAACTTGACATTACTCTTCAATGCAGCTTCAGGGTTTATGGAGAGTCAAGAATCAAAACATGTCCGATTTGTATGCAGAAACAAAGAAACTGAAGGACCAGTTCTCTTCTTTTGAGATTACTCATGTTCTAAGGGTGAGTATGCTGCCCTAGATCCTAGAACGTAACAGCTTTCGGTGCCTTGCAATATCTATTAACTTTTTTCTGGTTACGTAGACAATTATGCAGCAGTTTGGCTAATTATGCATATTTAAATTGATTACTTGCAGGAACTGAACTCTGATGCTGATGCACAAGCAAATTTTGGTGTCCATCTTGCTGGTGAGTTACCCTCTTGTTTTCTGATCTTTAGGAAATTTTCTGGGTTAGGGGTTGACGTGTCTTGTGCTGTTATAGATGGTCAAGTACAGGAGGTTTTCCAGTAGCAGAATCATCCTGCTCTTGCTCCTGCATTCATTTTTCGGCTTTCCAATTTTTAGCAAGGAAAAAAAATTCACAAGTGAACAAATTACAGTATATGAATGATAATTGCTTTTGAGGGTGAGATTACTCGGAAGATACACCAACATTATTGGCCCTGCGACATCTAAGTCGGCAGTTGCATTACACTTCTGAGACCTGACTAAATGAAGACAACAAAAGCGGGAAGATAGACTCGGAGAAACAAAGCCAAATACTCGAGGGAATATTTAGGTGTCATCAAGATCTCAGTTACTATATGGAGTAGCTCTATTTGATCTTTTAAAACTTAAAGAACATCGAATGTTCCATGTATGTAGGGATATTTGTCAAATGCGAGCTCTTCTCGCGGCCTCTTTTTTGTCAAAGAGTTTCATTGTCATATTGTGTAGTGGATTTTTCCGAGCTGCATGCCTGTATGGCATAATTGCTTTGCAAAGAGACATGTCATGGATATCAAATTTCTGGCTCTCTGGATCAGTGATCACATCAAGCCGACCTAAAACTTAATGTGACAACTTTTGGTTAATTAATCAATCATTGCAAGTTTATTAGTTATAGGTTCTATTTTGTCTAACTTATGAAGTTGAATATAATTTCTAGTAAGTTTTTGTTCGCTCAAGTGCCGACACAAAAGTTGATACGATATGATACCACGATACGAATTGGATACTAAAAACTTGGGTAGTGTTGATGATTTTAATCTAGGTTAGTTAATCGGGTCAACATGATATGGCACGTCTTACTTAATAGGTCTAGTTAGTGTTGAGGTTTCCAACATAAAGATAACTCGTTTCAACCCGTTTAATACAATTGTTATAGCTTAGCACGATAGGGATCGAACACGAAAAAAGTGGGTTAGTGTCCAGATATTCCAACACGTTTAATTAAATGGGTTAATATGAGACGACAAGTTTATAGTGTCAAAGGTTTCCAACCTGTTATATATGACATGAGCACTTACATGACGCGAACACGACCTTTTTGCTGGCTTTAGTTCACTCCCTCTTTAACTTTTCTTCCTTATCTTAATTTTTCTGAACTTTATCAACTTTTCTTATTTTTGTGAAATTGAGCAAAAATATGATAAATAGAATATACCCTACGCTGTCGAATCACCATGATAAATGATAATATAATACATTTTACCAAAAATGTCAAACCACTTTCTTTAAAAATGAGAAAGTCGAATTCTTGTGTCTATGACTATATTCCAAAATAAGTAAATTGGGAATGTCAGCGAGTATAGTTGGTAAAACTTTTGTCAAAAAATATTACGATATGAGATTTTGGCTAAAATGATTACCGCTTAAGTTTAAAAATATTAAATTTCAATTTTTTTATTAACACATACTATTAGTTAAAGATGTATAGAAAAAAGCTCTTAAAGAGGATAAAAAAATAGGTTGAGGAGAAGATTGTAAAAAAAGGCAGTCCAATTGTAAATTGTAACTGTAAAAGAGCGTGGGTTTGGGTTTTTCAGTATTTTGTTATGATGCGGAACCTTGTTGTGCGAGCTCTGAAATTAAAATCACCGGTACCGGCAGCAGCGCCGGCGAAATTTACCTCGAGCGTGGCTAATCTCGCTGGCGATGACGATGAAGAGCTGAACCTCAATCTCAATCTCGCTCGCACGCCGTCAGTTGCCGTCACTAAACCCTCCCTCCTTCAGCCTCGTGTTGTCGTCTTTGACGGTGTCTGTCGTCTCTGTCATACCGGTTATCTCTCTTTCTCTCTCTCTCCATTACATTACTATCTAGTTTCAAATGCATGATCATCTAAATTCTGAATCAGAATCTGTTGATTCTTGATTTGATTGGCTTGATAAGTGAATTGTTTGCAGGTGTTAAGTGGATAATTAAGGCAGATAAGTATGAAAAGATCAAGTTTTGCTGCCTTCAGTCGAAGACTGCTGAACCTTATATGGAACTTTGTGGTGTCAAAAGAGAGGACATGCTTCGCAATCACCGCTTTATATTCATTGAAGGTCTAGCCCAATATCATCAAGCTTCCACAGGTTGGTTTCATCTACTTCCTATTCCTATTTAGCTTTGCTACCAAACTGTCAAATTGTGAATTGTCATTGTATCTAGTTATCTAATGCCTTGCCTAATTGCCTTGTAGAGTTGTATTCACATTTCACAATGTCAAATTGTGTCTCATCTTTGATTTCAAATGAAAATGATATATATATTGGCATTATTTGCAGCTGCATTGAAAGTTTTGTCATACTTGCCATTCCCCTATTCAGCATTGACCTCTCTCTCCGTAATTCCAACTCCACTGAGGGATGCCATCTATGATTACATTGCTAAACAACGCGATTGCGAGAAGGAACATAAATGTCTTGTTTTAAAGGAAGTGGAGATGCTTCAACGCTTTATTGACAGGGAAGAACTTCTCGACCAACTCTACTCTGATTCAGATGTCTAGTTGCCTTGCTTGCCTAGTTTCTTCAACTTATCTTACTGGTATAACTTGTATATAGTAGAGTAACATCGACACTTAAGACACAAGGTTTGTTGTTTGTAAATCAAAGGTACAATACAATACCAAACACTCCAATTTTATGTCAATGGAAAACTCAGTTTTCAAATTTGTTTGTGCTAATAGTTGGGGGGGGGGGGATGTTATGACTTGGTTTCATCCAGCCTTTTCCATCTGCCTCGTTGATTTTTGGGTCGGATTCACAAGCTTGGTCCTGATCAATTTTTCAGTCCGATATTTGCTCTGGTTTTAATCCGATCAACAGGCCTATCTGTCAATTTATATCACCAGAGCTTCAAGAAAATTTTTCAGAAGATGTGAATATCTCAGCATACTCTCTACATTTTTGTTCTGAAATGTGACGATTGCACACGCATGAGTATAACAGAAGCAATGACATTACTTCAGTCTAATATCCTAACTTGTAAATGGCATGGAGTTTTAAGAAAATGAGTAAGCAGCAACAAAATGATGCACAATTTTTTCCCCCAGGAAAAAAGTAATAAGTACTCTGATAGTCTGATATGTTCGGAAGCATTACATCGGGACTCCTATATAGGACTATATTTATACAACAGCTCTTTGAAAACTGAAAGCGCAAAGGTGCAGGATTTAGGAAGAGGTCAAGGTAGGACCTTCACAAAGAAAATGAGCAACTACAAGTATTCATACTTTTTACGATGTTCCTATTTTTGTCCTTAGTTTTTGAAAAAAGCTGAACACTTTAAGCAAAAAATAACAATCAAGCTCCAATTCTAAAGATGCTACATTCATTGAGTTTTTGCCATTTTGAGTAGTGTGTCACTTAAAAGGAAAGTGACTCACTCAAAAAGAAATGGAGGAAGTATGTCTTAGTGTCTCCCTCTCCCTCCATTCTCTATCTAGTGCTGCTAAGAGAAGGAAGGGTAATCATGGGGATGATTCAGCATCGTCAGATCTGAAGAGATCTAAAGTTTAAGTTGGTTAGTTCTGTAGTAAGCTGGTGGTTGTTTTTTGGGATGCCTTGTGATGCTGTTGCTTAATCTTGCTGTGGGGGGAATGTTTAGTTCTTGTTGTCAGAATAATGTTGCATTAGAATCTTGTTTGTTGTTTTGGCTTGTACATATCCTAGGATTGTTAATGCTGTGGGAAACTGGGCCCCTCCTCTCTCTCTTTGTGTGTTATTAAGGAGGCCTGGTTTCTCACATGTTTCCTCCCTTTTTTATTTCAATTCGATGCATGGCATCCGTGTAAAATTTCTCTCATTGAAGAGTTATTTTATTAAGCTTATCTGGATCAGTTGGTTTTTGTTATTCTTGTTGTATTTTAATCTGCATTTGCTAAGAGTTATGAATGCTTGTCTCTCTTCTTATTCCTGGTGTTGTAAGTGGTTAGTTTATTGGTGTTGGTTATTTTTGATCAAGAGGTGGCCCTTGGGTCTTCATTTCAGTGGATTATTTTCTGTGAGAGCCGTTTCTTTTGATTATCGAAATGGGCATCTATTTGGTCCAGCTTATAGTCGAAATCATATGTGGCAGGTGATCTTAGCTCTTGTTTCTTTTCTTAATTGTTTTCTATGAATATTGGTTTTTGGAATATTCGAGGGGTTCTTAAAAAGACTGCTGTTCCGGATATTCGTGATTTTGGTGTTCAAAATCATATTAGTATTTTCATGTTGTGCGAAGTGAAATCTAAGACCCCCCCCCCTTCTCAGATTACAGCACAGCGTTGTGGGTTCCATCATGTGGATTTTGTTCCAACAATGGGTCTAGCAGGGGGTGTATGGCTTTTATGGAAGGATTGCTCTCAATCCCCGTTCAATTTGGTTGTAATATTTAAAGGCTCGCGATTTATGGCTTGTTCAATATCTCTCCTAAATGAGAACCTTTCCTTTGTATATTTGTGTATGCTCCGCCTGCCAATGCTCATAAGCATGAATTTTGGGAAGAAGTGATTACCTATGCAAATTCATTATCAATTCCCTTTATTATTCTAGGTGATTTTAATGATATAGGTTGTGAACAAGATAAACTTGGGGGTGCCCCTTTCAATCTAAATCGTATTTTAAATATGCAACATATTTTATCTTCTATTTCTGCCATTGAAATTCCATTTTCGGGTTTTAGATTTACTTGGAGGAAAAAACGAGCTGGCCCTAATAATTTATTAGAAAGGCTTGACAGAGGGCTTGCTAGCCCCTTGTGGCTGAGTTGGTTCCCTTAGGCAAAGTTAGTTCATCATCCCTTTACTTCATCGGATCATTGTCAAGTGACTTTGGATATTTCCACATCTCAAACTATCAAAGCTCCTCCATTTAGATTTGAGAAAATGTGGTGCCTTCGTAAGGATTATGACACTTTAGTCAAGAAAACATGGTGTGAGCGTTTTCATGGATCGCATATGTTTAAGCTTGTTAAAAAATGTAGGCTATTGAAAGAAAAATCAAAGCAGTGGAATAAGTCTCAATTTGGGAACGTTTTTAGACAACTTCGAATGGTTGATGCCAAACTTTAAGCCATTCAGAACCAACTTATCATGAATCCTGCTTGTTCCTCGCTAGCGCTTCGTCAAGATCGATTTCTTCAGAAAAGGGAAAAATTACTTTCCTTTAGTCACGAGTTCTGGAAACAGAAAAGTAAGACTGATTATTTGAAATTAGGCGACGCTAATATGCATTATTATCATACCCATGCGTCGATTAGACGTAGTAGAAATCAAATTAAGTCTTTTTCAACAGCTTCTGACCAAATTCTTACTACTCCACTTGAGATTTCGAAGGCCCTCTCTCAAGAATTTGAGCTTCGTTTTTCTTCCAACCCAGACTGTGACTTTGATGAGGAGGTCAATTTTAGGTTGCTCACTCCCATTATTTCTGAGGAGGATAATGCATTCCTAATAGCAAGTGTTTCGTCGGACGAAAGCAAAGCTGCTGTGTTTGATCTTGCCCCTGATAAATCGACGGGACCAGATGGATTTCCACCGTTCTTTTTCCAGAAGTATTGGACTTTGGTTGGTAATTCAGTAGTTAGAGCTGTTCAGGCCTTTTTTCACTCTGGGAAGATTCTAAAAGAGATTAATCATACCTTTCTAGCTCTTATCCCTAAAATTGAGAATCCTTCTTCAGCTAATCATTTCCGTCCTATTAGCCTGTGCTCTACTATTTACAAGGTTATTTCTAAAGTTATGACGAATCGTCTGAAACATGTTTTAGGTAAAATCATTCATCCTCTGCAGGGTGCGTTTGTCCCTGATCGCTTCATTCAAGATAACATTCTAATAGCCCATGAGGTTTTCCACTCCTTTAGGAAAAAAACCGGTGATGAGGGCTGGCTAGCTATTAAGTTAGATATGGAAAAGGCTTATGATCGGTTAGAATGGAAATATATTTTAGTATCGCTTAGGAAATTGGGATTTTGTCCTAAGTGGGTAAAGTGGATTTTTAGTTGTATCTCTACTTCGTCGTTTTCGGTTTTAGTCAATGGTATTCCGGGTAAGCATTTCTACCCTTCAAGGGGTATTCGTCAAGGCGATCCTTTATCCCCGTACCTATTTATTCTCTGCGCGGAGCTTCTTGCTAGACAACTTTCGGCTGCTAATGAGCGGCGAGATAAGACAATTGGAGTTTCCATAGGAAAATCCGGGGTTCGCATCCCTTTCCTGACATTCGGAGATGATACTATGATATTCGCTACAGCTTCTGATGCTAGCTGTGTGGTGATTAAGCAGATTCTGGACAAATACTGTGATATGTCTGGTCAATTGGTTAATTTTCATAAGTATGCTTTTCAGTGCTCTTTGAATGTTCCCTGGGAGGCTAAAGTAAATTTTGCATCTTTATTGGGTATGACGGAAGTTGATCATTTAGGGGAATATCTGGGTTGTCCCATTATCGATTCTCGTGTGACCAAGTGTAACGCCCCGACTTCTAATTAAGCATCACTATTATGTTAATTAATTACAAGGATTAGCAGCGGAAGACCTTCTTAGCTTAGTCGGTGCGTCACTGCCGTACTCTCCACACAGGAAAGTACAAGGCAACATTCTTTCATATCACTAAACTTCTATAATAGTGGTAGTACTTCTAGAAATATATATATATATATATATATATATATATATATATATATATATATAGCTTAAGCATAGCTAATGTTACGTAATCTAGTGATCATAAACTTGGATTACATAACCGTCATAGTCGCATGAATTAACGTAATTTAATCCTCACTGCTACGTCATCCCATCTTCATATGCATACCTAAAACAGAAAGACAAAACGTCATGAGCCGAGGCTCAGTAACGTACTACTCTAACATCGTAAATTCATTTCAATTCATTTTATTTGCAAACAGGGAGAAGAGAATATAGTAAAAATCATTTCGTAAACATACACTTCGAATCAGGAACTTAAAAGTCATTTCCGTTCATATTATCTCCATTATCACATTTCATTATCAGAAAACTTTCTTTGGTTACTTTGGCGAGTACAGAGAAGGCAAAGCCACCGAGGATATTCATCCCCCATCAGAAGGTGGCATATAATGCCAGGCAAAGCCACCGAGGACGTTGTCCCATCAGAAGGTGGCATATAATGCCATAATGCGGGTGCCACCGAGGACGTTGTCCCCCATCAGAAGGTGGCATTGCCGCCAGATAACATAATGACACGTGCACGGCCTAGAGAACATAGTATTGCCATTCACCATCTTTCACTTTCATTTATCATGTTTCGTTTCTTTTGAGTAATTTTCAGAAATCATCATAAAGTCATTTCATAACGTCATCAAATCATTTAATAAACATTTCATATCCCGCACACCATATAAAACATAGCATAAACATTATATAAAAGCACCATAAAACGCAGTTGGAAGGGGAGTGCGAGTGTTAGCAGTAGATGTTACCTGGAATCCTGCTTAACAACCTTGATCGTAGGAGAAGGCTTGTAATATCTCTTCCTTTTTAATCTAATAATCAGTTCAGGAATTAATAAAGGCTTATTAATATTTTATTCGAAATTCTGAGTTTACTGATCCATTTCCATCACGTCTCTATTCTAGGAGGTATTTAGGAGTTTTATATATTAACGTCCTTGGTGGTTGATAAAAGGTCGTAGGCGCCCTTTCCACTTAACAACTTAGCGTCTAAGCTATAATTCACGACTTCTGAATATGAACGCCTTATTATAACCTTTTCATATTTTATGAATTCAAAACGTTATAGTTTTGTTAACCTTCAATTCAAAACTTCATTCTATTAATCATAGGGTCCCTTTAAACATATTATTCGTCATTTTATAAATTTAAACAGTGGTCATTAATCTTATGGTTCATAATTATACTCAATGACTTGTAATTATAAAACTCGTAATAGAACTCTTTCGTTCTTGTAGTTTAATTAGTATATAATTATCTGCTACCTTAACATATACAAATTTGACGAGTAAATTATACTTATTTACTATTACTCTTTAGTTGATACTTTATAATATAATATTAAGGTTATCAGATACTACATCATTATTTAATCATTTATCAAATTGTAAAGATTACATATAAATATAGTGAGTTTTATCATATTTAGTTACTAGTTAAAGAAATCTCTTTACTTAATCAATTTTATTTACTGATAAAATCAGCCCAAATATCATAACTCTAAGCCCACAATAAAAAACAATCTACCATGGTATATACTTGGGCTTAAGTACATAAAATAGAAGGAAGCAAAGGTAATTCCATTACCTCTGATAATTCGAGTAACCAGAGAACAGAGCAGAGAAGGGAGGCTGGCAATGGGTTGAGCTCTGACAGCAGCGGCGGAAGGCGCGGAACTCCGACGACTGGAGGCGAGGCGAGGCAGAATGTGAGGTGGCGGCACGACGAGATGGCGCGCGGTGGTGCTGGGAGGTGCGCGCGGCAGACCAAGCAGAGGAGAGAGAAAGAACTGGGCGAGAAGAGAGAGAAGCTGAGCGAGAGAGGAAAAGCAGCGCGAGGGAGAGAAGGGAATACAGGCTGGGTTGGCGCCGCGGTGGTTGTTGGTGATGGATGATGGTGGTTGTCGGCGGAGGGTGGTGCACAGGAGGCCGGATGGTCGGACGAAAACAGAGGAGTGAGAGAGAGGATTTGTGCGAAAACAGGGGATTTTAAGGAGTGTTTTGGGTGGCGTTTTCCGGCGAGCTTTCAGTGAATTTCTTAGTGATCAGTGTATGGTGGTTTAAGGGAATGAACATGGCTATTTATAGCCATTGTTGAGCTTCAACCTTTGCCCAATTGGGTTGATGAATTTGAATGGATAAAAATGGGTTATTGGGTAATTTTGTTTGATTAATGGATTTTATATGAACATGAGTTTGATTGAGCAAGAATAATTCATTTTAGAGTTAGAAATTCATGGGTGGGTTGTTTGAGAAAAGAAAACTGAAATGGGTCGAAGGAGAAGAAAACGTTTTTCTGTTTCTTTCAATTTCTTCTTTTTCTTTTCCTTTTTTTTTTCTTTTCTCTTTTTTCTTTTCCTTTTTATGTCATGAATTTCTTTAGTAATTAATTTGTTATTTATTTGTCTTATTACTTTAACTAATGAAATCATCTAACATAACTTATTATTAAAGAAAAATTTTAGCCACTAATTATTATTATCTAATTTAAGCAAGTTTAAAATTTTCGGGATATTACACCAAGGAAACATTTGGTAAAACGAGTGGTAAAGTCACTAACCAATTGCCCAAGTAGAAAGCTAATTCGTTATCCCAAGCAGGTAGGACTGTCTTAATCCAAGCAAACTTAGCTACGAAAGCTAATTTCCAAATGCAGAGCTTTTATCTTCCTCAAGCTACTTTATCAGGGTTGGATAAATCCTATCGTAATTTTTTCTGGAACAAAGATCCTTCAGCTAAATCGGCTAACCTGATTGGTTGGAATAAAGTGTGTCTTCCGAAGGTTTATGGTGGGTTAGGTATTAGGAAAGCGGATGTTAACAATGTTGCCTTACAAATGAAATTACTTTGGAAGCTCCTAAAACATAATAATAATTTGTGGGTTTCGCTAGTCTCAAAGAAATATCTTAAATCTAAGGATCTTTTTTTGTGTAGAGTCTCTCCTGTTGCTTCATGGCAATGGAAAAGATTGATGTCGCTCCGTCCTTTATTCAAAAAGGGGCTTCGATGGCAGATTGGTAATGGGAAGGCCATAAGGTTTTGGGAGGACAACTGGGTTTTTCAATATCCCCTTAGTTCAGTGGTTAGTCCGGTGCCCGGTAGCGAACATGTGAGAGTTTGTGATGTGCTGGCCGGATGGCTTAGGGGGGTGGAATCGGGATCTTCTTTCCCAACTTCTCCCTCCCCATATTGTCGATAAAATAAGTTCACTTTTTCTCCCGACATCCCATCAAGAAGACTTGTTGGTCTGGGGGCTAACGGCAGATGGTGAGTACTCAGTTAAGTCGAATTCTATGTTAGCTCAGGGTATTTATAACCCTAATTTTGAAAAAGTGGAATTCGCATGGTTATGGAATCTTAACGTCCCCCCTAAGATTAATTTCTTTTTATGGAAAGCTTGTCATGATGGTCTACCTTCTAAGGATAGGCTGGAGAAATGTAAGGTGTTTGTACCGCAGCAATGTGTGTTATGTTGTAATGCGTCTGAATAAATTGTTCACCTATGTTTCCAATGTCCGTTCACTAGGCAGGTTTTCTCGTGCCTCAATGCGTTTGATTCCTGGCCCCTTCTTCCTGATTCTTGTGATCAGTTAGAGTCTTCTTCATTTAGATTTTGGATTGAGAAGTGTCATTCAGTAAGTGATGGTGCTACTATTTCGAAATTTGCATTTGTTTGGTGGTTCATCTGGTTTACTCGGAATAAGGTCATTTTTAATGAGGAAGGGTTTTCTTCACGAAAAGTTTGTTTCATGATTAGTATTTTTTTTGCCCAATGGTTGAAAACTGCAGCTCAAGAGGATGGTGATTCTGGTATTCCTGTTCCTAGGCCCTTGGTTAATTCTATAGCTGTTAGAACTGGTATTAATAGTGTTTGGATCCCTCCCATTGGAAACTTTTATAAACTTAATTTTGATGGCTCGAAAGATTCTACGGGAAATAGTGCTTTAGGCTTTGTTATTAGGGATAGTAAGGGGGAGGTTTTGCTGGCGGGTGCAAAATCCTTAGGTCCTCACATTTCGATTGTTCAAGCCGAGGCGTGGGCTCTTAGTGAGGGGATTAAGGGTGCCATTTCTTTGGATATCTCTCATCTAGTTGTGGAAGGGGATAATCTTGCAGTTATTAACTCTATGAAAAACGTTTGGCGTATTCCTTGGGAAATTTCTAATATTATTTCTGATGTAGGGGTTGATGTTCGTTTCTTTGTTGAGTGTCAGTTTCGTCATTGCTTTCGGGAAGCTAACCAGGCGGTTGATTTTATGGCGAATAAGGCGCATCACCACCAATCTTTACTCTACTGGTTTTCTCCTTATTGTATGAATTTCTCCCTTATCATCCGCAAGGATGTTTTAGGTTGACCCCCTGATTAGTGGGTTAGCCTAAGTTTTCTCTCCTAATCAAAAAAAAAAAAATTGCAACTACAACAAAACGGAGGAAAAAATTAAATTGCATTGAGTTTTTGTATAATTTGGGGAAAAATAATAGGTAGATCTGCCAAAGATAATAACTTAATTTACAACTTGTTTGGTAAAAAGAAATTGGATGGAAAAGATAGGAAGCGTAAGGAAATTTGTTAGTTTCCGATGTTTGGTTCCAATTTTTTTTTAAAGTGAAAGGAAATGAAAGGATTTGGAAGGAAAAACTCTTTAATAAATTTCCATTTTCCTTTCCTACCCAAAGTGGGGGAATTTGGGAAGAAAGAGAAAATGTAAACCAAACTTGAGAACTTGACGTTTTTTTTTTCTTTCTCTTCCCTTCCTTTCTCCTCACTTTATTTCCTTTACTAAAAATGAACCAAACAGGTTTTAGTCTCCTAATGGTTAGAAAGGACAAGATAGAGTCGATCCCACGGTGAGCACTTACAAGTATTGAGATATGATAAGTTAGATTAAGTCTACCTTTTTTAAGGGAGATTTGTGGGTGAAAAAAATAATAAAATTACATGAGAAAAGCGAATTCATCAATCAAGCTACTCACCAATCAAACCTTCAATATGAGAAATCCACAATAGAGGTCAATTCAAAGGAACTGTTCATCCAATTATACTCTAACTACTCTTTCGAAATAAAAAAATTAGTCTAGACTCCTACCAAAAACCAATTTTTTTTTGCTAAAGCTTTCAACCAAATATTTCTACAAACAAAATTAACATAAAGAAGTAAACAAAGTCTCATATATTTTATAATTATTATCCAATATTAATAGTCGATATAAGGCAAACCCTTAACTTAATTTTTCTATCACTCTTCTCATTAGAAAATGAGTGCCTCTTTCTCTTAACCTAAAGCTAACTTGATGGATGTTAACCTTCCTTTTTTTAGTAAAAATTAAAGTCAAGGATATGTACCTTTAAAATGTTCAAAATTACATTGTTAATTCTCGACAGATCTCTAGTGTAGCGGCCACTCCTTAACATATGGAGAAGTCACCCCATTCTATTTAGAACTTGCTAGCAAGTTTGGAGTAGGTTCTAAAAAATTGGAGCAGATTGTCCGTACTAACGAATTTACCAGATTTTCAAATAACATATAGCTTTCTCGATTTTCATCAAAATAGGGCTAATAACAATTTCTTGGAAAACTATCAATCAAATTTTAATTTTGGACATGAATCGCTCCAAAAAATATCACATATGCTAAAAGTAAGCTATTTCCACTGAAAGTTCATCCTTATTTTTTTCATGCTGTAAACACAAATTTTAGATCTGCTAAATAGAGAGTCAAAAGATGTGAACAAAATAATATTTTATTAATTTTGTATTTTTTGGGTTACAATCTCTAATGTTTTAATCCTCTGATTCATCTCCACGTGTATTTGAACTTTGCAGTTCACGAACAGCTTTGATTTTCATGAATAAGGGCCTTCATGCTTGATCTTATTCAAGGATGTTGATGTAGAATAGAACGACACGTCAATTTGTATGCTTGTTGTTCTTCTTCTATTGGAAGGATTTGATGATGGTTTTTTTGTTGCTCACGAACCAATATGATCTTCCTGAATGAGGGCCTTCAGGCTTAATCTCGTCCAAGGTTGATCTTGTTTCCTTTTTCTAAGAGAGAATTTGATGTAAATTGACTAGCAGAGAGATTACTTGACAGGTTTAAGTTGTGCTTTCTGCTTTTCTCCTTGATGACTCTGGAGTCTGATTTCTTCTCCTCCTTTATAAGTGAATAGAAGAGCTCTATTTATAGAGTTAGAAGAACCCTAGGGTTTCCACTTATCCTGCCTCTTGGGCCTTATGGACATAACTCTATTAAGAGTCCACCTTTTATTTGATGAGCCATGACCCAATAATAGATGATTAATTAAAATAGGCCTAATATAGTGATAAGCCCAAATTAATTAAATTTGATGATCACCCATTAATAAAAGTCAGCATTTGACTTTAAGATTTTAATGGGTCAATTAAATGTGTGACGTGGCATATAATAAAATATTTATGCCTACAAATTGCCCCCTCGAGACTGGATCACATACACGATTTGAAGTGTTTAAGCGTGATCGAGTCTTGAAAACTTAATCTTTTTTTTTTTTAATAATAATAGAAAATGGGCTACTTCGTCACGTTAGATTTTGATAACCAAATCTCCTTCAGTTTGGAACAACTCATTAATTTACTTAACCAATAAGCATAAGTTGACCTTTTCTATTTTTGTTAGCTAATTTTCAGAATCTCGCATCAGAATATCTTCATAACAAACTGAAGATTTTTTATTATTATTTATCCTTTTAAGGGTTCCAACTTCCACCCTAGCCTTATGTCTTCTATATATACAGTAGGTACGAAAAGCTTTTATTTTACTTCATCTCAATGGAGGTGTTCAGGCGAGCCACACCAGGACGCGAAGCCACGGTACGACAAAGAGAGCCATACAACTCTCCCGTAATCATGAAGCCACGAAAGTAACAAAAGAGCTCGGACGAACCACATCTGACGCCTCTAGATGACGAAGGAAGAACCATCAAGCGTTTTGATGTTTTACCGCAGCGGAGCCATGGAGGATGCACTTACCTTTTCATTTATTTTCTTTATTCTCCATTTCCATCTTATTTTTGCAGGTTTGTAATCTTCTGGCATTGAGGAGTGAGGATTGATCTACCCAACTTTTGGTACCGTGAAATTGAAGCCGAGCCATGCGCCCGTGCCTTGACACATTGATGGAGAAGAAGCACATTCAATCAGGGAGTGACGATGATCACACCAAACCACCTCTCTCACCATATGGCTGGAGTTGAGCCATGAGCCGATGTAACAAGCAAAGGCCTCCAATTTCCTATTGTTTTGACGCCACAGAGGAGCCAATCCACTCTTGTCGACGTTCTGATGCCATTCTCATCGAAATTTTGATGCCGTGAAGGAGTGCAACTATGTATGCCATGCTTGCTGTTGTTGTGACGCGAAACCAACGCCATACTCAAGCCATGAAGTGCGAACATCGCTTGCGAACCCCAAAGAAAGAAAGTGGAGGCAAGCTTGACACTATACTTCAACAAGATACTTGAGGCCATCCCGAGCTATTTTTGGAGCCGTGGTAGACTTGACGGAGCCTTGTCGTGCCGCCATAACCACACAGCCCCGAGGCCCTGGTGTTTGACGAGATTACGGCAAGCTTCTTGGTTCATTTGATTGCACCGTGAAGTTGTCCGATCAAGAAGGCATGACTTTTGCTTCTTCTTTGTTTGTCTTCTCGGTTTTCCTTCTGTACTCAAGTTCTCGGTTGGTGTCTCATTGTTTTGTATTTCACCAAATGAGAGGCCTCAAAGAGTTGTGTGAATTTTGAAATAGAAAATGAGGGAGTGAGATAGTTATGGCAAGCAACAATACCACTTATGTTTCTCATAATCCTTTTTCTCTTTTTTTTTTTTATGGATTTGTGTTGTGTGGTATTCCTTGTTAAAAACGATCACATGCATCATGCATGATGAATTAGTGATGTTGGTGCTGGCACCACATTTTCATCTTTAAAGAAATGTTAATAGAAGGATGATTAACAAATATACTATCATGACACTATATACTGCTATCATCCATTTCACCAACATGCCCACGACTAAGTACGTGGCATTTTCTTTTTTGCTTTTTTTTTTTCTCTTTTTTATTCTTCCATTTTTGTGAGTTTTATCTTTTCAGGAAGAATATGCAAGGATGCAACTTAATCCATGGGAACATTCACACAATTTTGTCGGAACATGAAGACCTAATCTTGATGATATTGCCGTCCACTATTTTCACAACCTTGGTCACGAAGGGAAAAATGTTGCCCCTTGTTGCTATTGTAATGCCGGAGAAGTTACCATTCTTGCCATCGAGCCATCTTAGAGGTGTTGCGCATGACCAGATGAGCTATCATTTTTTGACGCTATTATAAATAATATCATGAAATCTAGCCTGGACTGAATACAAGATCAGTGGTGCATCATCATTACTCCATTTTTTTCACGTTTGACATGACCTTTTGTGGCCATGTGGATGGTGTTTGATCATGGTGATTTGGTGCTTGGGAGCTTTCTCCAAATCTTACTGTATATTGTGTTTTTTTTTTGTTTAATTTCAAGATGTTGGTGCATGAAGTTTACTCTAACTCTCATTTCTTTTAGATCTCAGGTGCTTGAAAGCTTTCTCCAGATCTCAGGGACGACTCAGTCATATATTTGAGGTTTCTTCAAACTCATTGTCTACTCTTTTGTTGCAATCTCCGGTGCTTGATAGCTTTCTCGGGATCTTAAAAGGTTCGATGGAGCATTGGTGCGTGAGAGCTTTCTCAAATCTTTAGGCTTAACATTTTTGGCGAATTTCTGGTGCTTGAAAGCTTTCTCTAGAAATTTCGAGGAAATTTGATGAAGCTAAGTATTGGTGCTTGAGAACTTTCTCTAATCTCCATGCTTAACATTTTTGTCGAATCTCTGGTGCTTGGAACTTTCTCCAGGTCTTCGTGGAATTGTGATGAAGTATTGGTGCTTGGAAGCTGTCTCCAATCTTCGAACAAACGACCTCGTGCTCATCCTTCATCATTGTAAATCTCAGAGGTTAAGGCGAAACGATTTCAACGTTCCCATGCCCCCAAGTTTGGTTTTTTTTTAATGTGGCTGCACTTGAATAAGCTAAGATACTCAAGATGCCTACGTACTAAATAAGTATTCGATATGTACTTATTTGGATCAAGCCAAACGTAGTTCAAGGTTTTGAGTTTTTTTAGGGGGTTTGATTGCAGTTTAGTTTCTGGTTCTTTTTTTTTGTTTTGGTTTATGTCGTTTATACTCTTGCTTAGGAGTGTTTTGTTTTTTTTTTTTTTTTTTGAATTTGCAGTTTATACTCTTACTTGGGAGCTCTTTTTTTTTGGGTATTTTTGTCCTTTTGCAGGCATGAACAACATCGACATAGATGTCTAATCATAATTCTCTTCATGGTTGGCGATGGTCATCTCCATTTCGTGAGCCCGAGTTGCCAGTTCTTGGAATGTGTTTGGCTTAATTCCTTGCAGTATGTAAGCCAGGTCCCAATGCATGCCTTGGGTGCACAACTCTACACGGATGCTTCAGATAGGTGATCTTTGCACTGAAGACACAACGTTCGCCATCGATTGATATATTCTATAACAGGCTCATCCGCCAGTTGGGTGGTTTGTGTCAACTCAGTCATGCTGACAATACGACGAGTGCTGAAGAAACGATCCATAAATGCTTCTTCCATTTGTTCCCAATTATCAATTGATCTAGCAGCTAAGTCGGTTGACCAATCGAATGCCACTCCTTTCAAAGATCGAACGAACTGCTTCACGAGTAGGTCTCCTTCAGTACCTGCATTATTACAAGTTTCAACAAAGTGTGCTATATGTTGCTTGGGATTGCCAATGCCATCGAAATGCATGAATTTGGGAGGTTGATACCCATAGGCATTTCTAGGGCATCGATTCTCTTTGTATAAGGCTTGGTGTAGTGGTCGTTCCCGTCAAAATCTCCACCAAGTTGGCGTTTGACAGCTGTGGCTATCATATCTTGAATTTGTTGGAAATTGAATGAATCGCCATGGATAGCTCCATCCTTTGCACTAGTCTTTGACTTCATGCTAAATTTGGATCCACCACTATGCCTTCGCTTTCACCAATCGACGTTTCTCAAGTTTCTTTGTTAGAGCAGCAAGTTGTTTGCTTTGGAAATTGATTTGTTCTTCTTTTTCCTCATTCTCTTTGGCGAGTTTGTGAATGAGCATCTTCATGTTTGCTAATTCTTCCTCCATGGTATTTGCTTCAATGGTCATGATACTCACATTAACGTCTGTCGCTCCATTGATGGACTCCGTCGAAGGATCCACGCTTTGAGGAAAGGATTTGTTGCTGTCATGAACAGATCTTCTCTTGGCCACCATGGTCGAATGAATTTGCTTTATTGCTTGAATGGAGAAAAAGATGAGAGGTAGAGATTGTCCCACCGGGCGTGCCAAATTTGTAAACACAAATTTTAGATCTGCAAAATAGAGAGTCAAAAGATGTGAACAAAATAATATTTTATTAATTTTGTATTTTTTGGGTTACAATCTCTAATGTTTTAATCCTCTGATTCATCTCCACGTGTATTTGAACTTTGCAATTCACGAACAGCTTTGATTTTCATGAATAAGGGCCTTCATGCTTGATCTTATTCAAGGATGTTGATGTAGAATAGAACGACACGTCAATTTGTATGCTTGTTGTTCTTCTTCTATTGGAAGGATTTGATGTTGGTTTTTTTGTTGCTCACGAACCAATATGATCTTCCTGAATGAGGGCCTTCAGGCTTAATCTCGTCCAAGGTTGATCTTGTTTCCTTCTTCTAAGAGAGAATTTGATGTAACTTGACTAGCAGAGAGATTACTTGACAGGTTTAGGTTGTGCTTTCTGCTTTTCTCCTTGATGACTCTGGAGTCTGATTTCTTCTCCTCCTTTATAAGTGAATAGAAGAGCTCTATTTATAGAGTTAGGAGAACCCTAGGGTTTTCACTTATCCTACCTCTTGGGCCTTATGGACATAACTCTATTAAGAGTCCACCTTTTATTTGATGAGCCATGACCCAATAATAGATGATTAATTAAAATAGGCCTAATATAGTGATAAGCCCAAATTAATTAAATTTGATGATCACCCATTAATAAAAGTCAGCATTTGACTTTAAGATTTTAATGGGTCAATTAAATGTGTGACGTGGCATATAATAAAATATTTATGCCTACACATGCAAAAGAGGTAAAGACCCACAAAATTACAAAACCAAACTACTAAACAGAGAAAGAAGGGACGAGTATTATTTTGCTATAGTGCTCTAATCTATCTTTGATGTGCACAATAGATACCTCACCATAGTCGCAATTCGCAAACCTAAAACCCTGAATGCCAAACTTCATTCATTGAATTGGATTGAACCCCCAACCCCCGCGCGCCCAAAATGCTTCAAGTTTGCAGATGTTACAGAAAACCTTCATTTCTCTCTCCTTTATTCCTCATTTCTCCACCTTTCTATCCACCTATTAAACTTGTTTCTTTGAGGCCTCTTCATCGCAAGCATACCTTCACCACTCTTCAAACTGCTAAAGCTTTTGCATCCTCAACTGTTGAAGCTGTTAATAATGGAAGCAGCGGCAATAATACTGACACCTTCTTTGCAAACGATGCCGTTTCATGGACTTCACTTGGTCTATCTGAAAACCTCATTCATTCTCTCTCTAATGCTGGCTTTCCTAGGCCCTCCATTATTCAGGTCTCTATCATTTTCTCTATTATCTTTCAAATTTAATTCTATGGGTAATTTTAATATTACATTTATTTATTTGGATTTCATGAATATTTGATTATTACCCTGATGTTGGAATTGAACATCTTTAGTTTGGTTGTTAAAAAAGTCGGAACTTTCTTTGGTGAAACTTTTGTTTCTTAAAGGGGTTATTGGATGAAAGTTTATCAGATAGAATTTTATTTTCACAATTCTAACTTATCAGCATGTTTGCAGGAGTTTGACTTATTTTTAATGTTGATGAATAGAGATTAATTGGTCTATCTGGTGTTTGATGTTTCATATGCATGAGAAGCCTATTTTATTGATATCAGTCTTTTATGTTTTAACCTTTAAGTGAAGGGATTTTCAATCAAGTTTGTACAAAGAACAGGATCACAAGGACATGCACCAATTAGATTAAAAGTGAAGAGTGACTTCTGTCCATGAGGGAGTTTAAGTGGGCTTTAAATTGGTCCTGTCAAATTTCTTTGAGCAACTCTAGTGTGTATTTCCCCTGAGAAACAAAAGATCACTTAACCTATCAATTTTTAGGCCTAAGAAATATCTTAGGAAGCCTAAGTCTTTCATATGAAAGGTCTGAGAAAGCATAAACCTAATCTTAGCAGTATCAGATCATCCACATAAATGCTTGCTGACTGTAATTCTGCTCACTGGACTTGTATATCCTTTATAGGATCTTGTATACTCTACTATATACAAGTTATACAAGTAAGATAAGTTGAAGAAACTAGGCAACTAGGCAACTAGACAACTAGGCAACCAGACAACTAGGCAACTAGACAACTAGGCAACTAGACATCTGAATCAGAGTAGAGTTGGTCGAGAAGTTCTTCCCTGTCAATAAAGCGTTGAAGCATCTCCACTTCCTTTAAAACAAGACATTTATGTTCCTTCCCGCACAAGTGATAGCGTGGTTTCGTAATGTAGTCATAGATGGCATCCCTCAGTGGAGTTGGAATTACGGAGAGAGAGGTCAATGCTGAATAGGGAAATGGCAAGTATGACAAAACTTTCAATGCAGCTGCAAATAATGCATTAGATTATATTCATTAGGTCTGAGAAAGCATAAACCTAATCTTAGCACTATCAGATCATCCACATAAATGCTTGCTGACTGTAATTCTGCTCCCTGGACTTGTATATCCTTTATAGGATCTGAAGGGTTTTGATGCTACTAGCGGAATTGCATATTACTATTATTTTAACAACAAACTATAGGATCTCATGCATAAGTCAATATGAAAATCAATAAACAAATAAATAATATACCTTTAAAGCGTGAATTACTCTAGCTTTCTAGATTCTTCATGGATCAATATTGAAGAATGTGCCCTCAATGGCTCAATGTGATCCCTCTAATTAGTCCACTCAGTGATGATCTGGAAGACTGGAACACACACTTGTCTACACAATAGTAGGAAATTCTCTTTGTTCCTAGTGATAGGTGCCGGGCATGAGTAATTAAGAGTAAGAAATTTTTTCGCTCTTAATTGTGTTGTGTTTCCTAAGCACCATCTCTTTGTAGTTGTAGGACAAGATACTTGGAGAACAATTAGTCTTCCAAAAGATTCTCCTAATCCTACCATAACTCTATGACGATCGAAAATCCTAAATATACTCATGTTAGGAGTCTTTCCCTTTTCTAACTCATCAATCTTGTTATGTGTGACCTTTTAGGTTTTGGATATGACAGTAGTATGTTTAGAACTCACAAATCATAGTTGGTTTCTAGCAAACCATGGCCACCTAAAATATCCAAATGAATTATTCTTCATAATTAATCCTATAACATTATTAGTAATTGCTAAGTTGATGGAAGGATAACACCTTCAAGATCTCTATGGAGATATACATTTATAACATCCATTTGGGTAACATACCAGTTCTGCATGGATGCTCCTCAAAGCTTTGCCTGCACCCAGAACCACAACTACCACCCTAAATTTATGTCTTTCAATGGAGCCATCAGGTTCATATTGAGTTTATAGTTCCATTTACTAGAGCCAATAGCTTTTTTCCCCTCGGGGAAGAGTGGTGACTTTGCAGGTGCCATTTTGCTCCAAGGCTGCAATCTCAGTATTTATGGCTTGCACCTGATGGTGTCAACTAACAACTTGCTTGAAAGAGGTGAGTTCCAGACTGGTGGTTAGGTGAGAGTGAAAACAGTTGAATGCTGGTTGAACAGCTTGATATGACAAGTTGGCTATTGGTGTATAAAAGAAGAAATGATGATTTGAGTAACATAATCTTGCATCCAATCATTCAAGGCCTTGCTTGTGCATCTCGGGAATCTAGAGCATTGTCTGATCTCATGAATTTTGTTTCTTATTGAAGTTTGTGTGAATATATTTGAAAATGTCTCCAGTGTGGAAAGAGACTGACTGTGTGTTGACAAAGATAAACCATCTAGGTGAGAAAGTATCTGTACTTACCCCTTGTGCATATCTTGTATGACCCCCAAATATGAACCATCTTAAACAGCTCCTCTAAGTGCTGCTGGGTAAATAGTAAATAAAACACTCTCCTGTGTTCTCATCCAAAGATCTCTAGTCTGCACGGTTCTCTCAGAGAAATGTCATTGACCACTTGCGGCAGAGGGGGATCTCTCAATTAAATGCAAATTACACACTTTATTCAGTTACTGCAGCTTGAGAAAGTGTAGGATTCTTTCAAATGTCTTGCCTTCCCTTCCCTTATGGGAATAATTAAGCTTCCCATTACAATTTACTAAAGTATGCGTCTTCCTTTTTCTTTTTGGTTTTGAAGTAGCAATCTTGTCTGATCAAAGGGTTTTGCAACAAATAACCTCTTTTCCTGTTCGGATAAAGCTGTCTACTCTGCATTGACACCTATTACATATATGTCATTAGGTGGAAGCCTTGTGTACGGCATTGAGATGATTGTCAGGACTGATTCTGTTTCCACGGTGTGGTTCACTGAGTATTTTTTCTTTTTAACTTATATTTACCTTGTCATTCAGGCTGCTTGCATACCATCTATACTATCAGGAAATGACACAATTGTTGCTGCAGAGACTGGAAGTGGTAAAACACATGGCTATCTTGTTCCACTGATGGAGAAGCTTCTTCGTGCACGCAATGATCCAGGGATTGAAGCTCCTATTGGAAAAAGTAACTCCTTTCAGCTTTCTCTTGTTCTCTGTCCTAATGTTATGCTGTGCGAGCAAGTGGTTCGCATGGCTAACTGTCTCTGTGGGGACAATGCTGAACCTCTCCTTAGAGCAGCTGCCATATGTGGGAAGCAGGTAACGTACTTGTATACTTATATGTGCCTTTCTTTAGTGTTTTTGTTGTGTCAGATGAGGGTGTTAGGCTCACATGTTCGCGGAGCTATGGGGTTTTCTGGTTTTGCGAGAAGGTTATAATGGCTTATTCTCACATGTAAATATATCTCTTGCAGGGATGGCCCCAGAAGAAACCAGACATTATTGTCTCAACACCTGTTGCTCTTTTGAATTATCTTTATGCTGTTGATCGAGAAAGAAATCGTGAATTTAACTTTGTGCGTGGGGTGAAACATGTGGTAAGTTATCTGGTAGTTTATTCTGTCCACTGTCTACCAAAAGCGTCAAACACATCAGCTTACTTTTGGTGCGGTGAATTGCAGGTGTTTGATGAAGCTGATCTATTACTTTGTGGTAGCTTCCAGAATCAAGTTATTCGACTCATAAACATGCTTCGTTTTGACGAGAAGTTATTGTCACGATCACAGACTAGTCCATCTATAGAAACAAATCAATCAAATTCTGACACCCAGCTGTCATTTGATTGTGAAGATGAAGATGAAGTTGATAGGGATAGTGATATCTCAGAGGAAGAAGAAGAGATTGTTGACAATGGGACACCATCTGTAAATTTGGTAGAAGAGGTAACTGGCTCATCTAAGAGAAAGGACTGGAGAAGAATTCGTAAATATTATGATCGCAGTAAGCAGTATATCTTTGTAGCTGCAACTCTTCCAGTAAACGGAAAGCAAACAGCAGGTGGAGTCTTAAAAAAGATATTTCCTAGTGCTTGCTGGGTAAGTGGAAATTATCTGCACTGCCACAACCCTAGGTAATACCTGTTATTTATTTTTTCTCTTTCTCTTTTCTTCTCTCTGGTCAATTTCTTTTGTCTTATACGACTGATTAACTTTGACCTGTGCTTATCAACAAAATATGACCATTTTTGAAGATTTAAGAGTTGCCTAGTGAAGTCTAAATAGGTCTGGTTGTTAGTGTATGCCAAAGTTGAAAGTGTATGAGAAACGAATATCTTAGTTGTCTTTGTTCCCTAATGGCATACATACAGAATTAAATGTATGTGCATGATTTGTTAGATCTTGGAGATTAAAGATTTTCATATGCTATACCCGTGAAATTAACTGTTCATTGTGTTTATATTCTTGTACATTATGTATTTAGCAATCTTGGTAATTTGATTCCTTCTTCTTTTTCCTCTTTCCCTTTTGGTTCTTAGATATGTAAATCCTTATTCATGGTTCTTTGTTTGAAGTAATATCCTTTTGAGTTTGAGTTACAATCGACTCCGCCAAATTTCTTCAATAAAGCTTTGCTTTTAGTGACTAGTAGATCTTTGCTTAGCTTGTAAAAATTGGTTGCTTTTTGGTGCTTCAGGCTAGAGCAGAGGTGGGTGGAAGTTTCTATTGATACCCAAGTTGATGCTCTTATAGATGCAGTGAACCAAGGTGTCAAGCTCAAGTCGAATGTTTCTGATGCTGCTTTAAGTAGGACAATGGTGTTTGCAAATACTGTTGAAGCAGTAGAATCAGTAGCTAAAATATTGCAGACTGCTGGGATTCAATGTTTTTGCTACCATAGAAATAGCTCTCTTGAAGAGTCTACAAAGAACTTAACTGACTTCAGAGAAAGGGGTGGGCTGCTAGTGTGCACTGATGCTGCAGCTCGTGGTCTTGACATTCCCAAGATATCACACGTAATTCAGGTATTTGCCTTCTAAGAAAATTGGTCTCAAATCGCAAGAAATATGGTTTGAGCACTTAAAGTAAAAAGATGAGATTCACTTTTTGTTTCTAGGGAAAATTTGAGACTGCTGTCTTGAGCTTTTTATACTGATGTTACTACGATACTGCAGACTGCTGCTACCATAAGCACTTAGTTTGTATTGTTTCTGCAAAAAACAATATCATATTTACGTCTGGACTAAACAAAAAAAGGAAACTGGCATTTCTTGATATTGGAAACACTTGTAAATAAGTGGCACATTTTAGACTACGAGAGTCCTATCTGTTCAAGCAAGTTCACGAAAATGCCTGTACAAATAATGCCTATTTAACTGTGCTTTACTTTTCATATATGAAAGCTGGAGTTTTTTTCTGCCTACAATATTTAATGTCACTGAATTTGTTTTTGTTATTGATAAATGATGGAAATTTCTTTTTCAAAGAAAATGATGATTACATGTGCAATTATTGCATTGTAGATAAGATTGAAGCTGATCTGAAGGCTATCGATTTGGAGTTAAATTAGTTAACAATTAGTGGAACCTGATAAGCTTTTCCAACTTTGGCGTGGAGCTTTTCCAACCTGATAAGATAAAAGCCAGTTGATCCTAACAAAGTTTGCATTAGATCCTTTACGAACTATTTCTTGTAAACTTATAGCATGTCCAACTACTAAGATGGATTCGAATCCCCATATACCTAATCTACAATACAGGACAGGCATTCATTTACTAGTCTTTATAATCTGTTAAAACTATTATTTATCGTGCTCCATACTTCCATCCCATTGTACAAGCTATGATCCTTGGACAGTATGTTCGACCCAGTTTAACACACTGATCCACATACTATCTACCCGATCCTTCTCCCCTCAATTAACATCGGAAAACTTCCTTAATCTTTTTTTCTTTCAGCTATTTTTTGTAGAGGATTTCCCAGCCTATTAAATAAGTCTGCGGATCTTTCCTCTTTTGATTTATTGAGAGCGTCTTGGCTTGCCTTAGAAAAAAGGGGAAATTAAATCATTACTAAAGGTCTACAGGGATGTTTGCTTGTGTTTTTTCTCTCCAGAACTATTTTTATATTTGTTTTTTTATCCAGGCAGAATTTGCTTCTTCTGCTGTGGATTTCCTGCATAGAGTTGGTCGTACAGCCCGAGCAGGTCAATTTGGTCTTGTGACAAGCTTATATAGTGAACAGAATCGTGATCTTGTGACTGCAGTCCGTGAAGCAGAAAAGCTGGGAGAGCCAGTGGTATTCCTCTAACCATATGCATTACGTTAACCCCCCTCCCCCCTACAAAAAGAAGAAACTAGAAATGATGAAGCAGAAATATAAAGGAGGTTATCTATATAATTATTGAGCAGTACAAGGCGTAGCTGTTCAGGAGTGTATTCCTTCCATCATCATGATCTGGCCAGCCTTTATGACCTCATCTCCTAGTTAGGTTTAGGACTAGACCTAAGCGGCTATAGGCGATATTTGTTTTGGCTAAGGCAGGCTTGAAGACCCCCCTATCCCAGGCTCAATCCTTTACTCCAATTTCTGAGATTGAGATCTAGTGGGGCATATTCTTGCCAAGGAGAAAAGGGGAAGTACGAGACCATTGAGTACTGTGCCAAATGTTGCGTCTTCAACTATGTAGGCACTTTCTGTAGTGGTATTGGTGCTACCTTCAGTGTAGAAACTTGGGGTTTCGGACTTGTGTCTCTTCCTTCCTATCATACTAAGGGGAAAGGCTTTGAGCTCGTGTGGGTCTAGCTCTAATTGGCCCGGTGGAGGGGATTTTTTGAACTAGGGGAACTCAAGACCCGCCCTGTGCTTGAGCCTGAGATGGCGCTAGTTGGGTGGGGCTGAACCTTACCTTGCCCAAGAATTAAAACGATTGTGTTCTCTCCAGTCCAAAAAAATGATTGTATTCTCTCCTGTCCAAAAAAAAAAAAGATTATGTTCTCCGTTCTAACTTCTTATAGAAAGCCGACATTTTCTCTTCACTAATGAAAAAATAGAATTATATTTTCCTATTTAGCTATCCTACTGAAGAGGTAGATGATGGAAACCCTTCTTTTTATGCAAGTCCCCTGTATAGAGTATGGTTTAGTTAAAACTTGCTTTTTTACTCTAATGGAGTGTCTTCATTAATTGCAGGAGACTGCATTTAGCCGGAAAAGAGGCTTCCGGAATAAGATTAAGAAGAGAGGTAAGAATTTTGTTGCCTTTAAGACCCTTACAAGTACTACTATGAGCAGGAAGTTGTATGATATGCTTAAAACCAATGCCACCCTATCTTTGTCATTATCTTGCTACATAGAGCGTACAAACCGGAAATTATAAGGCCCCCACTATATGTAGGTTATGTTAGACTGATTGATAAATATAATAGGGTATGTGTCATGGTGTTAGAGTCGCTTATCTTCTAGAAATGTTGTATGTTCATGGCCCAACATGAGATGTCAAAATCATGTTGGTGTTTTGAGTGTCTATACTGCTGTGGTGTGATGTAATGAAGAGTCTAAGCAACATATTAATGTAGGTGAACAATTACGAAGAAGATTCAACGCTGAGAGTAGCTAATCTCATATTCTTACCACTCGTATAGTTCATCCACTCATATTGGAGTTCAAATCTCAAATAGGTTGCAATTAAAGCTAATCTAAACAGAGTAGCTGGACAAGTAACTAGTTTCCCTTTGGTAGGCGGTAATATGTTGGTAATTGTAATAAATATATACTTCCTCCGTTTTTTTTTACATGTTACACTTTTCAAATCACGGACTCCTAGGTAATTTTTGGAGAGGAGAGGAGAGAGATAGAGAAAAAGAAAACAAAAGGATCTCATGTGAACATGTGATAGGAGAGAGAGAGAAATTATTATCCAAAATAAAAGTGTAACATCTAATTTAAAACTTCTTAAAATAGAAAGTGTAACATGTAAAAAAAAAAAACGGAGGAAGTATATGTTTTTGTAAAGGAAGTCCTATGTCAATGCCCTCAAATTATAGAACTTCATCCCCAGACCAGATGCTTTTCTTCACAATCATAATAGTAAGTCGTAATAGATGGTAATGGAAATTTTTGAGGAAAAAGTCATATTTCTTTGGATGGACAAACATGTTCATCGGAGTGAAACTATGTTCCAAAATTACCTCCAAATCTATTACTCCCTCCGTCCCATAATATAGTGCCCACTTCTCATTTTTCACAAGAATTAAGGAAAATGGAAAGAGTTTTAAGATTTCACAAAAATATATGTTTAAGTAAATGTTTATTGGGTATTTTTGCCTTGAAACTAGTATTTTTGTTCTTTTTCCTTTAAATAAAATGAAAGAGCAATAAATATACCTTGGAATGGTGTAAAACAATAAATAGGGGCGCATATTTTAAAAGAAAGTAGGGGTATTTTGGAAAGTTTTATGTAGAAATGAAGGATAATTTAGTCCAAAGAAATTGATAAAAAAGAAATAGGCACAACATTTTAGGACACCCAAAGAGGAATGCAAGCACTATATTATGGGACGGAGGGAGTATTTGCTATCAAAAGGGTCATTAATTACTTAAGCAATATCATTACAATATATCACTTGATATGTTGTACTCTTTAATAGCCCATCTTTATCAGTTAAGCTGACATTTCCATATTTCCACTGAAAACAGGTCTGAACAAGGCTAGGGTTGCGTCCCCTGTTGTGGAGGTCCTGTAAGATGATTTCTGATTTTGGGGTAATTGTAAGGTTATTTATTGTACTCAGACTGTACTGTATTCGGTTCTCTAACTCTTGTACATAATTTCTTATCTGTGGAATTTTAATGAAGAAGGCAGCATATGATTTTGGGAATCCTTTTGTTTTCCCTCCTTTTTGGATAGTGAACTACAAATTGCTACTTGAACTTAGCTTAATCAGTCCGACAGTAATGCAAGTATGCAGAACACAACAGTCCCAGGACATGAAAGAGCTCAAAAGGACAGCTATTGTCAAATACCCGTTCTGTAAGCAATGGTTATTTTCCAGAATTCTACCACCGTATCAACAAAAGATGGCAGTTGGTTGTGCTCGTGCTGGGCTGCTATCCCCATAACCAAGGCCCAGGAACAGCATGGCACATAAGCTTGTGTTAATATTTAGATTTATATGAAAATGGGCCTGGGTAACCCAATAAGGAGGAGGAGAGTTTAGCCCACTTACAAATTAGGAGGTTCCATCCTAAAACCAATTGGTGATAGGAGTAACTCCTCATCTTATAAAGTGGTTTATTCTCTCTTCTCTTTTTCTAGTAGCGATCAAATAGCCAGTTTAGGCGAGACCCGCAATCCGGGCTCTGATACCATGTTAATTTTTAGATTTATATGAAAATGGGCATAGGTAAACCCAATAAGGAGGAGGAGAGTTCAGCGCACTTACAAGTTAGGAGGTTTCATCCTAAAAACCAATTGGTGGTAGGAGGAGTAACTCTCCATCTTATAAAGTGGTTTATTCTCTCCTCTTCCTCCAATGTAGGACACTCACAAGTGGACTTTCAATGGGTTTCAACAGTTTGTTATGTTAGTTTGTGCCACAACCACGATCACTGCTAGTTGCTGCAGAGTATAGACCACTAGCAATCTAGCATTGCCATAGTACGATCCAGATTTCAGATGATGATGACATGGTGCATCGGGGTCGAATTATAAATCTGAAGTCCAGACTTTGGTAAACAAGGAGGTTAAGTTGAAACATTTTTTTCCCAGAATTGCACTCACTTGTAAATGCTTCCATGACAGTTGTTTTCTCCATATTTTCTTCGTCATGAACTCATGGTAACTGCTTCCTTTCAAAGCTCCTCCAACGGATTCCTTCTTTTCCATTTCTTGGATATCTTTATTAACCTCGTCAATGACGGGGCCGAACCGCCGAAGAATATTTTTTCGACATTGGAGGATGTCAAACAAAGCCGAAAAATCCATATAGTTACGCTTATTTCTCATTTTAAATTTTTTTCAGAAACAAAAGATAAAAAGTACACGAAGAAGCATGCATGGTAAGTTAAAACATTTTCTTCTCATATTTCCTTCTTCCTCTAAATGCTTCCATGGCCACTGCTTTTTCCAAAACTTCCGCAATCGGAGGATGTCAAAGGTTCTGCATTCTTCTTGACGAAATTTAATGCTCTAATCCAGATTTCATAAAGGAAAATTAAGGTAAATTACTCAATGATGGAACCGTACCTTTGATTGAAAGTTGCTTAAATATTTGCTTTGGACTTTGTAACTGAAAAATGGGGTATTACATACTCCCTCCGTACCAATTTAGTTGCTACATTTTGACCGTAGGCGCTATTCACGTCATAACTTTGACTATCTTTTACTCCATATACATAAGAAAAAACATAGTCACGTTAGATCTTGTTTGATTCGTCCCAATTTATATTTTCTAAATATATAATTTTTATAATTTTTTCATATATGTAATTCAAGATATTGGTGTTTGAAGTTGCATCTCGTAAAATGTGATAAAGCAAATGTAGCAACTAAATTGGAACAGAGGGAGTATACATTATGACACCATTCCATATTTCCATTACTCCTACTTAGAATAAATATTATTATTGCTTAGCTTCATTGTGACTCCTATGAATCTTCTAATTTTTTTTTCCAGGAAACATACTCTCTTCGTTATCTGTTATTGTTCCTATTTGAAATCGGGGAAGAATCAATGCAACTGAAATAATGGACATATTCCACTATTTTAAATAAAATTAAATTTATTAAAAATTTAGATTATAATCCTTTTAGTCTATCTATGTTATGCAACCAATACTGCAAAAGTTTGAGGAGCAAAAGAGTAAAAGATGATTATTGAATAGTATGGAAACATTTATTGCAGCTTAAAATCAATGAGGATTTGAGTCATTAAATACAATATATGGAAAGATTCACAAGAAAAACAAATTGAAAAATTTCCAGTGCAAAATAGAGGAATAACAAAATAAAATAGATGGAATATTATTTTCTGGAAATTTAGATATATTTTACATTTGGATTTTATATGTATTGTTGATCGACCTACTTTTATAGTAAATTGTGATTGAAAAATGTCCAAATTATGTTAATGATACTTTAAGCAAATATATAATTTCAAACTGCAAGCATCCTTGTAATATCAAATTACATGCACTAACTCAGTCAGGTTATGCATGATGCATCATCCGAGGACCAACAATTCATTTTGCTTATTTTAGGTGCCAATAGATGAATAGACACTCCTTTACTAAATGCAGATCCATCACTTATTCCAAAATATTCTTAACTTAACCTAAAGCTAAAATTTATTTTTGCTAGCACAACTAGTACATCTCAAATGTTGAACGAAGTCTTCGACATGATTGTCTGAGCTCCCACCATAGTTAACTGCTTTCTTTGACAATTCCCTCCATTTCAAAGCATTTTCTCTTATCTCTCTACTCCTTTTGCCTTCCATTATTTCCTTGAAGCAATCTCTAAGATTTTCCTTCCTTATCATTCCTTTCTCATCTTCCTTTGGCCAAATTCCCACCCCCCATACCTCCTCAATGAACTTGGCATCCGGTAATTGGTCACTCCATTGTGGGATCCCTATCATTGGGATCCCGAGGCTAAGCCCTTCTAGTGTCGAGTTCCAACCACAATGAGTCACGAAGCATGCAGTTGCTTCATGGGCCAATATCTCGAGTTGATTGCACCATGTAACAATCATCCCTTTATTAGTTATGGAAATCTCCGCTTGGAACTCCTTAGGGAGTTTGCTAATCTGGGACTCCCTAACCACCCAAAGAAAGTAATAGTTACTTTCTTTTAATGCCAATGCAATTTCCTCCATTTGTTCTTGTGTTAGTGAAACCATGCTACCAAATGAGATGTAAATGACTGATTTTGTTGGCTTACTTTGTAGCCACTCTTTGCACTTCTCGCTTAAGGGTTTCCATAGACTTGATCCGTAACCTATATCTCCTTCTATTCTTCCATCTAAGTAGGCTGATGGAACCATTGGTCCAATTAGTTTTGCCGGCCATTTATCTGTTACGCCTTCTATAACCTACATGACATGCATAAACATCAATATAATTAGTGGAATTAATAGTGAGAAATGTCATTTTTGTTTGCAACTTTGCACTATATAGTTAAGTACGCTTAAATTTGTGTAAAGTATTATACTTCCTTCGGTTTTTTAGATGTTACACTTTCTATTTTAGAAAGTTTTAAATTAGATGTTACACTTTTTATTTTGGGTAAGAACTTCTCTCTATCTCTCTCCTATCACATGTTCACATAGGATCCTTTTGTTTTTCATTCTCTCTATCTCTCTCCTCTCCAAAAATTACCTAGGAGTCCGTAATTTGAAAAGTGTAACATCTAATAAAAAACGGAGGAAGTATAAAAAACAACAATGAATAATTGAATATGAATGGGAGGAAACTAAAGGAAAGTTAACCTCTGACTCCAAATCTTGAAAAGAATTGCAAAAGACGTAATCAGCCAAGTGAAGATTAGTGAATTGACTCAACTTCATAGCCAAATAAGCAGGGTAACTTTCAGGTTTTCTGAGAAAGGTAGGCAAATCATTACCCTTAAACAAAGGCATTTTAGGCAAAGCACACTTCACCTGGTCCGGCTCAAGGGGTAAATTAATTAAACCACGGCTTACACAAGCAAAAATGGCGCAAACTGAAGCGGAGTTAGTAAAAAAGGCAGCACCAAGTAAGCCATATTCTTTAGCAACATCCAAAGCCCATGGCAAAAATGCATCATACACGACACAAGTCACAGGAGATGATGAGTTTTTATAGGAGTCGATAAGACGAGCAAGAGTTTTGGAGCCATTTGACTTAAAAGAGTTGAGAAAAACATCCTCGGAACCCGCTTGAGGGTAGACACCATCATCGTAGCCGTCTGAGATTGGCTCGACGGCTACATTTTGGAGATAAGAGATAGAGGAAATAGTGTTTTTGGTAGTAGCTAAAGTGGCTTTCATCCCTTTTGAAGCTAAACGTTTTGCAAATTGTAGTAATGGGTTGATGTGGCCTTGACTTGGGTATGGTACCACCACAACATGACCATCACCATCACCATCACCATCACCATCACCATCACCATGTGCTTTTGCAACATTATTTTCATCTCTTTTCTCTATCATTTTTCTCTTCTTATTTGCTATTTTAACTCTTTAATTTGTTGGATATGAATTATGATATGGCTTTATTGTGAAAAACTCTCTCTATTTATAGGAAGGGGGGGGGGGGTTGAAGAAGAAAATCAAATTGCTCACACCAGGTTGCTCAACGAAGACAGTTTTTATTTTTTCGTTTTTTGTTAATTTTTTACGTGTTTGGTGGCTCTTTCTTAGGATCCTAGTAAATTGGACTTGTACCATTTAAGGCAATTATTCAAGTTTGATTTGATATATCGTGTATACCACTTTGTCCAAATCGTACCAAATCAATTATATTACTGGATACTGATGTGCATTCTATAATTAGAATATTGCATTTCTTTGTTTCCGTAATTGGTTGATACTTTAGTAGATAGGGGCGGGGCAAACATAGCGGAGGTCCTATACACTCTCTTAAAATTGAGCCTTTTATATTTAGTTTATAAAAAGATATTAGATTCTCAATTTAAAAACATACTCTCAACATATGAAATAATTATAAATAAATAAATATTTAGATATAAATAGAGTAAATTTTACTGGAAAATCGCAAAATAAAATATAGGAGTATGAGTCGAAATTAATGAGAGAGAGTTAGGAGGAGAGAGAAGCGAGTAACCATTAATGGGGAATTGAGGATTTGAAGGAGCCAAAGAAAAACCCACGCGTGATGGTTTATTAATGTGCGTGATGAGAATTAAAATAGCAAAAAGTAAAAACCGCTCCTAAGTAGAATTGAATCGACGCCCCTTTATCCCATCCCTCATATCAAATAATTATAAATAAACAAATATTTAGATATAAATAGAGTAAATTTTACTGGAAAATGCAAAAAAAAAATAAAAAATATAGGAGTATGAGTAGAAATTAATGAGAGAGAGTTAGGAGGAGAGAGGAGAGAGAAGAGAGTAACCATTAATGGGGAATTGAGGATTTGAAGGAGGCAAAGAAAAACCCACGCGTGATGGTTTATTAATGTGCGTAGGTGATGAGAATTAAAACAGCAAGTAAAAAACCGCTCCTAAGTAGAATTGAACCGACGCCCCTTTATCCCATCCCTTACTACTTTACCACTGATCCAAATGCTTTCCTTTTGTTTTTCTTTCAAACATTTAATACATATAATATATTTTCGGGATCCCTCTATTTTTGGGGCCCTATTCCGTCACCTATACTGCATGGGAAAAGAACCTCCCCTGTTAGTAGATACTTCTGCATTGATGGTTAATTTTTGTTTGAGTTTGTCTTGTGAGAGACCGTCTACTTTTAAATTAAAATTCGATAATGATAAGCTTAATATTAAAAACAAATTAGCCTAATAATGATTGAGTTAATTTCTTTCGGTAACTAGTTTAATCCATTTAGTTGGTAGGTCTACTGTTATATTAAAATTAGACCATCTCTTTTAATAATTTTTAAATAAATAAATAGTGACTACAATATTATGAATTTTTTCCTTGGATAATGCAAAAGTGGGTTTTAATTCCCAAAATATGCCCAAAAGCGTACCGTCCACGTAGGACGGCGCGCGAGATTTTTTTTTTTTCAACTTAAGTAAAACCGCTACTTGAAGTAGCGGTTTACAAGTGCCGAGTAATATTTTTTTTTTCAACTTAAGTAAAACCGCTACTTGAAGTAGCGGTTTACAAAAAAAAAAAATATATATATATATATATATTTTGTCGTCGTGTAAACCGCTACTTCAAGTAGCGGTTCATTAATCAAGTCTGATATGTGCTTGTAACCTTATGCCCAGGTAAATCGCTAATTAGAGTAGCGGTTTATATTTATAAACCGCTATTCTGAACAGCGGTTTATATTTATAAACCGCTTCTTGTGATAACGTTTTATGTGTATAAATCGCTACTCACAGTAGCGGTTTATTTTAAAATAAACCGCTACTGTGAGTAGCGGTTTTCTTGATACAACACAAAAAAAAAAACATTTTTTCGTGTGCCGTCCTACGTGGAAGGTACGCAGGGAATTTTATTTTTTGGGGGCATATTTTGGGAATTAAAATCCACTTTTGCATTATTCAAGGAAAAAATTCACAATATTATACTTCTTCCGTTCCATAATAAGTGAAAAATTTATCTGAAAAAGCTCTTACATAGAAGAGAGAAGTGTTTCATTTATTATGAAACGAAGAAAGTACAAATTTTAGGTTTTGTATTTTTATTACCTTTAAAGGTTTGTATTTTTATAGTCTACTCAAGCCAATTTTGTAATTAGCCTGCGTCACTGCATGTGTCGTCCGACTTCCCGCGTGTCGTCCAACTGCCCATGTGTCCTCCAACTTCCCGCGTGTCGTCAACCTGCCCACATCAATATACGAAGCAGTTTGCGTCTGCGGCATTTTCTTTGCTTTAAAACGATGAATATGAACACATGATGATGATGCTCACCTCATTTGTTGCTGATGTCAAATGATTATGTGTTCATGGATGTCAGCTTCCTATCGTCATGAAAGTTGACGTCAAATAGTTTATTTGCTCTAAGATTCATAGATACGGATAAGGATTCAACATTTCACATTTTTTAACTGTTTTTTTTTACAAGGTACTGATGACGTTTCACAAAATGCATTATACATTACACCCCCCACTTGTTTGCACCAAAATATTCTTAAAATTTTGGTATTGTTTAGTTGACATTGTATAATATAAAAAGCTGGAAATTCTTAGGAATTAAAATTTTTTGGTGTTGTTTGATTGACAAATTCATGAAAAGTAGAATTTTCTAACAAGTTCCATTTCCTACAATTGGAGGAAATTACTTACCTAATGGGACTTAGAAAATATAATTAGTAATTCCTAGAAAATCTAATTACATGTAAAAATATTTTCCATGAATCACCAAACAACATTTAGTAATTCCGAGAAAATATAATTACATGTTAAAAATATAACCTCCAATAAATTTGCACATCGTACATTCGTCCAAATGAGCACTTAGATAATAATCATAAGATGCTCTTGATAACTAAAAATTTAAAGTTTAAAACAAGTTTAAATTTTAGAAAGTTATGAAGCTAAAAACCTATTATGTATTGCATTTAGGATTATCGTTGTTAGAATAAACATTCTTAGGAGTGCAGACATGACTTGTAATGTTACGCGGGTGCTTGGCACCATGTGCTTTGCCTCGAAAAGCCTTTGAACACCCCATTTGTTCATTTCACGTGAAACTCAAAATTGTCTCGAAAAGAGTGTAAAGGCACCCACATATTCGTTATAAGCAACATGACACTCCTTTCCAATGACCTCCCATGTCCTTAACAGGCATCACCTGGCGTCCAGAGCACGGGACCTGGAAAATTCCGAAAGCTTATATTATAACTTTCAATTTCGGCTGTATTTGGGACATTTTCGGACTTCCTCTGGCACGGTCGTATTTTATACCGAAATGTTCTTAGGAGCGCTGACATGACTTGTAACAATGCGCGGGTGCTTGGCATAATTTGCATTGCCTCGAAAAGCATCTTAACACCGCATTTGTTTATTTCTCGTGAAACCCAAAATTGCTTCAAAATGAATGTAAAGGATCCAAATACTTGTTCCAAGCCACATGACTCTTTTCCAATGATCTCCCATGTCCTTAGGAGGCATCTCATAGAGTCCGGAGCTTTAATTGGTTCACAATCAATCTCTAATTTTCTGAAATTCATCAATGAGAAATGCGGCTACGCCAACAAGACCACCGCGCTGCCACCACAACCACGTGCTGAACCCCAACAACCAAAGCACCACCCATCATCAAACAACCAATTCACCACCATGACAACCTACTACCTCCAATAATCAACAACACCATATCCACCATGACCTACCATGCCCAGATCTACAAACAAAAGAACCAGTACCACCACCCTAAATATAGATTACAAGCTCAAACCCCAATTTAAACCATACCCAACAAACCTTGAATCAATGATATGTTGAGCTAAACCACCACGAACCGGCAACACGACGACCCAGTGAAGGAAATAGAGAAGAAGTAGATTTATGCTGAGAGAGAAAAAGGAGTTCACGACATAATTGGAGGTGTTGATAGCCGTCAAATGGCAATAGATGGTGGCAGTGGTGAATGGCGGCGACGGTAGATGGTGTGGGGTGCAGTGGCAGATCTTGAAAGATTTGTTAGAGGGGGCCAAATTTTTCCACAATAACATATTAATGGATGGGTATTTTTTGTGAGATATAAAATATTCCATTGTTGCATTTAAAACGAAACGGAGGAAGTAGTATAATTTATTAATTACATAATATAAGAACATATTGATCTTGCTTGAATCTACAATACTTTATAAAGCAAACAAAACACACATCACATGTGATAACATGAATAAGTTTTCAATTGAAAAAACAAAACAAAAAAATTCAAAATTAAAATAGGATGAGTGTCGTGTGAATAGTGATAACAATTCACAAGATTCATATACTTCCTCCGTTTTTTTTAGATGTTACACTTTCAAAAATTGTGGTTTTCTAGGCAAAAATTGGAGGAGTGATTAGGAGAGAATAAGTATAGGGGATTAAAGGGGTGAGGACCATTGCACATGGGGGGTTTAAGGGAAAGGAGGAGAGAGAAAAGAGGGACCACTAGTTAGTTCCCTCCAATTCTCTTTTACACGCTGATGAGAGAGAAGATGGGGAGCCAAATTTTTGGCAGCAATTGCAATTCCCTCCAAAATTTTCATAAAGTTGAAAATTTGCAAAAAATTTAAATTCAGCATTTCAAACATTGTTTAAGCCTATATTTCCAAACTCTATCCTCTATATAAACCCCAAAATTAAATGAGGGCTTATTTCCCAAAATGAGGAGAGAGAAAATAATGTTTAGCACCATGGTTTAGTTTCTTTACAAAAATCAGATTGTTCCCACAAATCACTGCACACACATTGCACAGGAACAATTACAAAAAAATTCCTAATTAATTAAGAACTGAAGTTTCCACCAAAAACTTCAAACTTCAGTCTTCAAAAAATCTTCTTCAGCATAATCACATGGGGTCAGCAGATGAGGGAGGGGAGTTTGGCCTTCAAGAGCTGTTGGAAATAGAAGGCATGGAGGATGAGTTGCTGATGCATGAGATGTGGACACCTTACAACAGTGATGATGATGACACAGAGGATGATGATGATGGAGGTACAGCAGCAGCAGATGGCATTCAAGCAGACCAACCAATTCAGCAGGGTAACCCAAACAACAAAACACAGAAATAGAAAACAATGTAAGTTCATCAAGCCAAAAACCACATTTAACTTTAACAAAAAGAAGAATGTTGGTTGATGACCTACTTACCTCTGAAATAAATGGTAAATTTGCATGGGGTTTAAAACAGAAATAGCAAAAAAAAATGGCATAAGTAGGATGACATTAGATAGGATATGGAAAGTGCAAAAAAACAGAGAGAAGCTGGGCATGCCATAGATGTGAGAAACAAAAAAGCAGGAAGATGTGGTAGGAAGCTTAAAGTATATGATGACAAATGGCTTCAGTCAGTCCCACTTAATCTCAGGACAAGTATAAGGGCATTTGCTGGATATCTAAAAGTCCCCCCCTCCACTGTTTACAGTCTACTGAAAAGGGGCAAGCTAAGAAGTCACACTAGCAGCACCCACCCAAAACTGACAGAAGATCATAAGATTCAAAGAATGAAGTGGGTGTTACAACACATATTACCAGCAACAAGGACACAACCACCAAAATTTGTTGACATGCAAAATGTTGTTCACATAGATGAGAAGTGGTTTTATTTAAGTCCAGATATGAGAAGATTTTACTTGCTTCCTGCTGAAGATGACCCTTATAGTTGCTGTCAGTCCAAGAGGTTTAAGATAAAAGCCATGTTCATGTGTGCCACATCTAGACCTATTAAGGACAGTGAGGGAAGGATGATACATGATGGGAAATTTGGTATCTACCCTTTTGTTGAGTATGGAAGAGCTAAGTATACAACAAAAAACAGAAGGGCAGGTACTATGTTGACAAAGGCAATTGAAAGTGTTACACTACCAGTTATGAGAGATATGATAGTTAACACTATCATACCTGCCATAATGAGGAATTGGCCAGAAGGTGTGTCCAAAGAAATCTACATACAACAAGACAATGCTAGACCTCACATTCATGCATCAGACCCAAATTTATAGCAGCAGCAACTCAGAATGGATTCAATATCCAACTCATCAATCAGCCAGCTCAGTCCCCTGACTTGAATGTGCTAGACTTGGGGTTTTTTAGAGCAATTCAGGCACTACAATATCAATCATTTCCTAAGAACCTAGATGAACTGATTTTAAGAGTGCAGGACTGTTATGATTTCTTTGACCCAGAAGTTATTGAAGTACACTTGGTTGCAATTACAATATGTTATGGTAGAAATACTAAAGTGCAAAGGGGGGAACAATTTCAAGAATCCACACCATGCAAAAAGAAAGTTAGAGAGACTGGGATTACCAGAAAATGTGGAAGTGGATCAAGCTGTGATAGATGAGGCAGTTACATACTTAAATGAGAGGTTTGTGAATGTAGGACAAGCATTTGACTACTTAGATGCACATCAAGAATAGAATGAGCAGAAGATGTGGCAACTTATTTTTGAACATAACTACACTGTGTATGAAGGAAAAGAATGGGGAGCAACTTTTTGGTATATATCTACTTGCACAAATACACATTTATACTATTTACAAGACTTTTTGTTAAAGATTATGGACAAGATGAAGCAACACTTCTAAGCAAACCAGGAAGTTTTTGGGGGGTTCTTGTTTACTTATTAGACTATTTGTATATGGTGAAGGACTGGTTTGTATAAGCAGTGATGCAAACATTTAATGAAGTTAAGCATTTATGGTTGTTTTTTTCTTTTGCATGTCAACAAGTTTAAAGTAAGATGATGTGTTTATAAATCCATCAGGGTTAATTCAATGGCTCATTGAGGAAGCAATGGATGATTTAAAACCTCAACTTATTGGTTTAACACCAATAAGGAGCAAATCATCTATTGCTCTTCAAGCCCAATGTATGAGTCCCTTCATCATTTGAATTTAACTTTTTAAAATAATTTTGGGACTCAAGGGGGGAAGCAAGAGGGACTCATTGTGTAAACAGTGGGGGACTTTACTTAACTCAGCACCCAAAAACATAAGGCAACCAAAAAACACAAGCCAACCAAAAACATCCTCACATCATTAGCCATTTGTTCATCCTCAAACCTCCAATCCAAACCAACACCATAGGCTTCCCCAAATACAGAACCCAACCAAAAACAGCCAACCAAAATATTCAAGCCAACCAAAAACATAACCCAACCAAAAACAAAGGCAACCAACAGTTTCATAGGCAACCAAAAACAGCCAACAAAAACATTCATAGGCAACCAATAACACAAGCCAACCAAAAACAGAACCCAACCAAAAACAGAAGGCAACCAACATATTCATAGGCAACCAAAAACAGCCAACAAAATGATTCATAGCCAACCAAAAACAGAAGCCAACCAAAAACAGAAGGCAACCAACAGTTTCATAGGCAACCAAAAACAAAACCCTACCAACATATTTCATAGGTTACCAAAAACAAAACCCAACCAACATATTTCATAGGCAACCAAAAACAGCCAACCAGAAAATTCATAGGTAACCAATAATAGCCAACAGCAAACCAATAGGAATTCCAGATCAAAAAATTTAAAAGGCAACGAAAAACAAAAGGCAATAGAAAGAGTTAGGATGATAGAACCTCAGGGAGTCAAAGAACTCTGCTTTCTCCTGATAAGGAAGCAATGAGTTTCAGGATCAAGTTCTGAACTTGTGCAGGGACTCATCGGAATTTCAAGCTCACCCTCACCATCCTCAGCCTCCTCATCATCCAGCAGTTCTTCAACCACATCAAAGACCTTGAACCCCCCATCAGACTCAACATACATAGCATAAACTGTGCCTTATCGTCATAGACGTTGAAGGCAGTAGAAGAGCAACCCACACACTCACATTTCCCCTTCCTTTTACACCCAACCGTTTCCTTCATCTTCTCCTTCCCCTTCTCCTTCTCCTTCTCCTTCTCATTCTCCTTCACCTCTTGAATTTTACCATTCTTTCCAACAGTGTAAAAACACGGAGCCTTTAAAGCGCAAACAATCTCATGGGTAGAACGGAGATTTTTCTTACCTTTTTCCCCATCCCCTTCTTCCTCAACCCTAGATCTAGGCCTCAACCTGTGTGAAATTGGTCTGGGGTCCAAGATCTGCTGAAATTGGGACTCATTTTTTTAGGGTTCGAAGAAGAAGAGGGACGGAATTCCCTTGGTAACCCCGTAACCAGATAGAACTCTTCAACCACCACACCCAAAGCCTTGAAGGCATAAGGGCGAAGCAAGTGCTTTGCATCTCCATGTCATAGAGCCTCCTTGGCCAAGGAGACCCAGACTCAAACGCATGCATCAACTCGCGAATGGAATCAGACTCATCCGCGTCGTCTGTTTGGAACAAGGCATCAACTAGGGGTTGGAGATTAGGCACATACTTCTTTGTCATTTTTTTAGGGTTTTTGAAGAAAGGGAAGATGAAGTACAGAGAAAACAGTGGGGATTTCAAGAGGAGAATGGAGAATTCGAAGTTTAAAGGGGAAATTTGAAGAGGAAGTGAAGAAGTTTAGAGAGAGAAACTGAAGTCCAGTAGAGAGAGGAAGAGAAGATCAGAAGAGGAGAAATGAAAGTGGAGAGAGAAAATGCAGTTCGTAGTTTTAGGGTTAGGGAATTGGAGGGGTTGGGGAATTGGGGAACTTTAATGGGGGGGGGGGATGAATCAGTTGGGGGAGGGGGGTTGAATCTATTAAATGATCATGGGGAAGATGAAAAGGTAGTTGGGGGTTTTAATTTTGGTGGAAATGGTTAAAATCTGATTAGATTAGGTAGGGATTTAATAGGGTAGATTAAGAGTGTTTTAATTTTGGAAAAATTGACAATAGAGGTCTGAACTTTAGGTGATAATTTTTAAAAGGTCTGAACTATTGATTAACCTGTGTAGGTTCCAACTTTAGGGGGTCTTAACTTTTAGCGGGCCTTAGTGACTTAAAACTGGCTTAATAGGTCATCACTTGTAAAACTTGGGTCACATCAGAAGGGTTAATTGAGGGAGGGATGTAGGAACTAGTTGAGATTTTAAAAAAAATCTTCAGTTTTAAGTCGTCAAGGCCCGTTAAAAGTTAAGACCCCCTAAAGTTGGGACCTACACAGGTTAATCAATAGTTTAGACCTTTTAAAAATTATCACCCAAAGTTCAGACCTATATTATCAATTTTTCCTTTAATTTTTAAATGGGTAGTTAGTAAGGGTAATATGGACATTTCACAAGGCAAAAGTTACTAAATAAGGAAATTTTAAAAAGTGTAACATTTATTTACAACCATGCAATTTTAGGAAAGTGTAACATCTAAAAAAAAACGGAGGAAGTATACAAATAAAAAAGCAATGATGCGTGCAGTAACTAATACTTCCTCCGTTTCTTTTTACTCGCTACACTTTCCATTATGGGAAGTTTCACATTACTTGCTACACTTCTTTTTTTGGGCAATAAACTCTCTCTATCTCTCTTCTCCCACATGGGTCCCTTTTCTTTTTACTCTCTACCTCTCTCTTCTCCAAAAATTGTCTAGGAGTCCGTGAAATGAGAAGTGTAGCGAGTAAAAAGAAACGGAGGAAGTACTTCAGAGTTGTGGTTCATAAAAAGTAGAAAGGATACAATATTATGAATTGAAAAAGATTAAAAGATAATAACTAAAAGTCTGAAATTCAGAGTTGCAGTTCCTAATTTATGCTAACAAAGTTACAGACTTGCAGTTGTTCAGATGGCAGATTTTCCCTTTTCATTTTCACTTTTTAGTTTTTTGTTTTCTAATATGCAAGGGTATTTTTCAGTTGCTTTAGCAGTTTAACAAGTTGCCGTGTAACTTATTTCTTTTTTATGCTTGACTTTTGGGCTTAATCTACAAGCTTTACGAGTTTTTTTTAAAAAACCTAAGGGGGGCCAGGCCCAGGCCAGCCCCCATTAAGATCCGCCTCTGGTTACTATGAAGAATTGAGTAAATTATCTGATTTGTCGTTGCCATTTTAGGATAGAGTTTGAGCTGGAAGATCTTCACATACAAGAGAACACAGTACCTCCAGGTTTAGCTGGATGCAAGGGAAGGAAGAAGTTAGCATTAGTTCATGGCCTAATCGTGATTTGTGAATGAGTAACGAGCCAGAGTTGATCTGCATATATATAGCTCATGTAGCGTCGATGGAGGTAGGTTATTGGAAGTTGAAACATATACTCTGGTTGTCGGGTTAGCTTATTCGTAGTGATCTCATGAACTGTTTCTGGTAGCTTTGGGATTTCTTCATGGCCATTCATTCCCTGGAAATAAGATCCAACTGGTATGCTGGACCCTTGAAGTTCAAAAACAACCAAAATCAAAGGCTATAAGTCGTGCCAGATCCCATATATATGTTTCCGGGAAAATACGTCCGGCCCCGGAGAAGTCCAAAAACAACCAAAATCAAAGGCTATAAGTCACGCTTTTGGACATTCTCGATGCCCGAGGACTGAATGTCGTGGTATACCTCCTGAAGACGCAAGAAGGTATATATAAGGATTTCTACTGCTTAAATAGGACATACAACGACTTTTATGACCATTCTGGGGACATTCTGGCTCTACACAAGAAATCATAATTAGGGTATCTGAAGGTATTCTGGGGCGATGTAGAGGGTGCTAAGCATCCAGGATAAGTTATAAGTCATTCGGGATACCATAGGAAGGTTTCTAGTGAAATATATGACCGGGCATAGGGTTGTCCAAAAGGATCCCAAAATAGCCAAAATTGAAGGTTATAAGTCACGTTTTTGGACGTTTCCGGGGCTCGAGTATTGGAGGTCGTGGGCTACCTCATGGGAGAGTATATACTGGGACTCCCACGTCTTAGAACGCACCTAGGAAGCCATTTATGATCATTCTAGTGTGTTCCAAGGCTACAACGGAAAAGCATAAATGCGATATTTGAAGGCATTCTGGGGCGATGTAAAGGGTGCCAAGCGCCCAGGATGCGTGATAAGTCATGTTGGATCCCCTGTATAGGTTTCTAGTGAAAATATGTCCGGTCTTGGAGAAGTTTGAAAATAGCCAAAATCGAAGGCTATAAGTCACGCTTTTGGACATTCCTGGTGCCCAGTAAGTGAAGGTCGTGGGATACCTCATGAGGATGCGGGAGGTATATATAAGGATTCCTACTGCTTAGAACGGACATACAATGAATTTTACGACCATTCCAGAGATATTCCATGCCTACAAAATTTCTTATTTTTTGCATACAATTTATAAACTTTTTGTTAAACTATCTTTAAATACATGATTGATACTAACAATTCAAAGATATGATACGTCCTTTGTTCCAAACTACGGGTTACGTTGACCTTTACATTTACCCTAATGAGCCTTTTTTTTTAATTGAGCACAGCTAAAGATTATAAGAGAATTGATATTCTGAAGTATACATTGAGACAAATCTAACAAGATCTATCCACTATATATTTTTATTTAAAAGCGAGAAAATAGTCAAAGTTAATTGGTGAATAGTGTCATTTACCCCCATGTAACACTAAAAGAGAAAGTATATGTTGTTTATCATTTGTTTCTTATTATTCTTCTTACATTTAATCTTTTAAGAGAAAGGAAAAAAAGACAAGAGGAAAAACAAATGGAAATTAAACGGAAGGAGTGGTTTTTTTAAAAAAAATTGTCGATTATTTATAATTGCATAACTCATAAGAAACATTATCCCAAACATGACTCTCACAATAGTTTAGGGAAACCATCTTGCAAAATCCGTCTTAACTTTTTTACTTCTCTGATAATGTAGTGAGCCTAGGCTATAACATGGGTTTCACCCTTGGAAGACAGCAAGGGTACAACAAGAGCAAAGTTCACGCGATAATCCTCCATCTAATAATTGCAAGAGCCTGAATCAGGTTAAAATATACCATTCTGGCGAGTTTTTACTGCTATACGTATAAAAGTATAATTTTGTATGAAAAAGCTATAGGACAGTCCTTACTGCATGCTTCTTGCTCAGCTGATTAGGCTAATTCATGCCCACTAAATAAGAATGGCTAATTTCATGCTGCTACGGTCGACAGCTAGTTGCTCCGTTCGATATCACCAAAAGCATACATACTTCCTGATCATGGAAAACAAATGTAGTAAAAGCTTTAAACTAATTACTAAATTATTTTGGCCTGCTTCTTCACTGCACTTTGTGTTCCTCTGGTATGTATCTTCTTCTTCTTCTTCTTTTGTAGCTTCAACTGCAAGCTTCTCTGTTACCCTGCATTCCAAACTATTTTCTCATGGACACGGTGTTGACATTCGTGACACCTAAATCATATAGCTCCTTGTAGAAGAGGCAAAATCATTACATCTGTGGCCTGGTTTGCACAACAAATATCTTCCCATCCTTCACAACACCTTCGATATCTTGAGGAGATCCGTACAACTCCTCAATTGCACTTCCTGCCTTTGCAATACTGGACAACACTGATTGACGGAAGTTGCTGTCATTAATTAGTGGGTCGGCTGAGTAGTCTAGCACAACTTTCTCTTCTTCATCCATTGGAACACTACGGGGAACAAGATTCATTAGATATTAAACTAAAAGAAATCCTATGCTTATTGCATGGAGGTTGAAAAAATCTATGCGTTATTATATGGGTTGGAGTGTTTGGTAGTTAGGATTTAGGAAGAATCACAAAACTATTAGAAAGATCGGGTAGCCGACATGTATATGACTATATGTTGGGATAGATGGTTTCTTTTTTTTAACATCAGGGATAGATGGTTGGGAACACCAAAGGGCTAGAATCCAAGATGAATATGTTTGGAAGAAAATTGCATTCAGTAAATATTGAGGATAAGATAAGAGATGACTAGTTACATTAATTTGGACATGTGAAACACTGAAACGTCAACCAAAGGATGCACTAATAGGGAAAGTTTAGTTGGGATCATAGAGATTTTAGAAGAAGTCCAGGGACACTGACTTGCATGGAGGGCTTTAAGAATGTTATGAAGAAAATAGTTTTGAAACTACTGTTTTTGTAGTATTAAGAAAATTGGTTAATTGTGCACAAACAAAATTGGAAATGGATATGGAGAGTAATAGAGTATAATAGAAAGAAAAAGTATGGATTGCATTAGAAGACTGATGTGATAGGAAGAAAAATGATAACTTGTAGTTAAAAGGACCAACACAATGATTTGAGACAGCAAAATTGGCATGAAGCAAGATTATTCAGGGACTGGGAGAGAGTAAACATTAGCTACATACCTGTCATAGAGCCCAGCACCAGCATAACCTTCAAGATCTTCACCATTTGAATCAGATCGGAAAATGATGGAACGTTTTATGAAGAGCCCAATAGGTTTGCTTGGGTATCCCAGAACCTAAAACATTAGTACCTATCAATACCATTTCTTTTCTTCTTGATTTGTTAAAAATAGACCATGCATGCTTCATTAATAGCGACAGTTACTCTGCTCGAAAATTGGCACAGTCAAGTAGTCATAATGTTGGATATGGCGAGTTTATGCAAATCTACTCTTTTGTTGTTAGCTACTGGGATGAAAGATAAGTTCTAAAAACGCAGGCAGTCACGAGATAACATCTGAGGGAAACAGCATCAGTTATCTTCATAATGCACTGATCAATTGTCATTTTTCAAAACTAAAGAAGAGTTACCTTTGGCGACTCGAGATCACTTTTCTTGCAGATAAAAGCTAAAGCACGGCCAGGATAAGCCCCAACCAAAGTTTCACCAAGTCCTCTTACAACCTATGACAATTAAGATGTTCACACAGATATTAATATTTTAAGAAAGGTAGAATTATAATATGCTTATATGGTTCCCAAAAGAGGTAAAAACTGCAGTACCTCAGTATATATCTCTGATGAATCCCCAGAAGACGGATTAGTTGTGTGAATAACAAATGCGTAATCAGCGCTTATGATTTCTTGAACCAAGACAGCCATGCACAGATGTTCATGATCTAAACCAACTTTTCTTGTACTGAAGTACGCTCGCTCATTCCACTTTGAAGCCCAGACCTGTAAGAGGTGATCCGACTCTTACTTCATGACTCAGAATATAAACTTCAGTCTCATCTAGGATACTAAGTATGACATAGAATGGGAAGTCAAAAGAAACTTCTACTTGTTTGAGCTCAAGAAGGAAATAGAAAAGAAAGAATTGGACGATGACTTGTAACAAGAGGGCAAAACCCACAGCTGAGAACCAAACATGTCTCACCTTTTTTATTGATGTCCATGCTTGTTGCCAGCGTTTCTCACCTTCATCTCCAGGCCATGGCATTCCCGAGCTCTTCATCTTGCTTTTGAGCTCTTCAACCTGAATAATCACCAAATAATTACAATGATAAATATGGCAATGTTTTGAGATGGTAGAGATCGGCCAAGTTTTAAAGAGACTCGTGGCTCTCCCTTGAAGCCAGGATGTCTAAACTCTAAATAATCTGTTCTAAAATAGTAAAATATCATAGTAAAAGCACCAGAGAAGCCAGGATGTCTAAATAATCAAAAAGCAACGGAAGGGAACATATAAGCCTTACCAATTGAGGTGGTTCAACAAGTCCCAAAACTGTAGTACGAATCTTTCCTAGAGCTCCAATGTCACCACCCTCTAATTCCTTCTTCAAGATCTTCAATTTGTCACTCACTTCCTGTCAACATACGGAAACAGGAAACACATAAATCATATATAAACAAGAGAAAAAAAAAATCACACTCTTTCCATCTGTTGAGAATTAGCCAGATTGAGATGTCCACAAGTAATTAGGTTATGACTACGAATAAACACTCCCATTTGATCAAGTTCCTTGTTACCAGCTAACACTCTGGAATATTATATGTTTACAAGAACCAATAGAATAAACACCTTATTGGGGCCATTTGCGAGTACTTCTTCGAAAGCTCCAAATGGTAGGGCCACAGATGGAGGGATTCCAACCCATGATGGAACTCTTCCTCTTAGATATGAGATATTGCGCGACTTAGCTCCAACCTAATAAGAAAGAAAATTATCATAACACAAACTTCATATGGATTTAACTGTTACTTTTTCGAGTTCAAAATCACCAGTACACTCTGATTCTACAGGCAAAACATTTGAAGAGGCAAATACTGAGCAGCTCCCATAAGCTAACATTTCTTTACTGAAGCACTAACCATATCACCAGTAAACTCCTCTGCGGCTACAGCATATTTACCACCAAATATCTTCTTGGATAAGCTTATTGAGGGAATATTGTCACTAATCTCACTTGAGCTAGCCCCTTTGAGCTCACTCTCATTCACCTCACTGAAAAACATAAGATGAGAGTCAAGGACAGAGAGAAGCACTAAACTTCAAAACAATAAATAGGGTCCAGCCAGGTTATTATGGTGATAAAGACACCATATCTGAGACTGCAAAGATAATGTTACCTGTAGAGTACATCAGTTGATGTCGGCTGGAGCCGTAATAACTTCCCCTCCGCTGCTTGAAGGTCAGAGAAAATGCTGCTATCGAAGCATGTGGCGAAGCAAACCTAGTAATGTGAAAAGTTTATCTCAGACATTGAGAATCCAGACATAAGACTTCATTGCCAAAACCAAGGGAGAAAGGAAAAACTCAAAACCTTGCAGTTTCTTGCTCGCACAGAAACGTGTGATAAGACATCTGGCATATCTGGTGTCAGCACAGCAACAGTGCCATCAGGAATTTCCTCTTCTCCTTTTACATGATTTGCAACCAAGATAGTGGGTTGTGCGTAAATTTTATTTTGGACAGATAGCAACTCCTTAACAACCACAACATATCCAATAGCTTCAACTGGACTTATGATCTGCCAACTGATTGAGGAAGTTTGTTTAAATGAGGAGATCCATGGCACTAATTAACAAACTACATAAGTTGCAACACAACGAACTTAATTTTATATTTCTAGAAGGCTGAAAATTTTGCCATATCTTTTCTTCCTTCTGAAGTCAATCAGGTCAGCAATATGGCAATTACAGAAGAAGCAAAACAGTCAATAGGACAAAATACCTGCCCAGATTTGCCGTGTTTCGAAGAACAGGATCCAATCGATTAAGAAGTGCAGATAGAGATGCCGCTGATCCAGCACGAACAATCTCCTCTGTGAATATGCTTACCTGCATTATAGTTGAAAGAATGCTAAATTCAGTGCATTTGTAGACAAATCACCCAAAACTCTAGTTGCACTGACAATTATTAACATACAGCCCACTGATCAACTCCAAGAAGTGACCCAAGGTAATCTGCAGATGGCTGCAAAACTTGTTGATAAAACTCTCCCTTGCTTGCAAGTGCTAGACGAGTCCTGTCCAGGACTGATTTTGCATACAACGCCCAATCTCCGTCCTTACTCTTTAACATATCAAGTGCGTGATTCCATCCCTACGAGATCCAATACTGATTTATTAAGAAATTTATTTAAGAGATGAAATAAAACAGGTTTCAAGGGATGAAGTGTTTCTGCCCATTCTTATCCCCCAATGTCCACTTCAAGCCAAAATCAATCAACAAATATGAAGAAGAGATACACAACCAAAGGAAAGAAGAAGAAAGGGAGAAAATCGCAAAAGAGTGAAAAGCCAGATAAACACCATATCCTAGCCTCTATGTCCATTCTGGTTCATGAAAAAGGTGCACAATTTTTATCAAATTTTTGCCACGGTAAATATTATTACGGACATGTAGGTATGGAGGTAAAGGTCAAATAGATCCTGACAAAATACAAGAGATTGCCTTTTTCCGTCCTTGAGAATTTAATAATTGACTACAAAGAAGTCTGTATGAACTCCATATGCCATGCTCCATCAGTGTCATTTTCATTTGCTTTGTATCGTTCAAACAGAAGCATTTTTCATGATGTGACCTTACCAATTCAGATTCATTGATTCCATTGCCTTCCCTAATTTCAAAGGTCTATTACAAAATTTTGAGCCACATGATGTGAGGTAATTCACAGAGATGCATGTAAAGGCATTTGCTACCATGTTATTCAGTTGAGTTGATATAATCAGTCAAATGTCTTAGCTCTATCACTCCAAGCCACCATAAGAATATGAGTTAATCTTCAACTGTTGAGAAAGAGGGGAGTGGAAGAAGATATCGTGAGTAATATACTATTCTAGATTCTATATAGTTAATGCAGACATAATTCAAATATAGGAAAATGTTTGTAGAGAATCTTGTTAAATCTTCTAAATATAGTAGAAGCAACGACAAAGATGGTGTTTTCATCCCTTGAAGCTCTTTATTTGCTGAATACCTTTATGCAGTAGAGCAGATCCTCATTATCATCAGACGACAGAGCAAGATTTTCAACAACCATGGAAATGAAGGACATAATTTTCTGCATAAGCACATGAACAAGATATGTTAGAAAAAGATTTTCATAAACTACCTATCTGGCCTTCATAAAATTACAAATTTAACAAAGAGAAAAAAAAGAGAAGTTGCACATTTAGACTAGAACTATATCCACAAACAAGGAGATAGATAGTATATCAGTATATGTAAGGCAAATTTTTTTACAAAGAAATTAGCCAACAAAATACATCAGCTTTGGCAGATAAAGCAAACTCTATATGTAGTCTCTAGAATTCTTCTTAAAAATGAAACAAATGTCCAATTCACTAGCTAAATTTCTGGTCATGTAGATACAAGCTTCCTTCTCCATCATGTTTCCTAGCTAGAGAACATACACTTTCCTTTTTGAAATTCTATGGCTGAGTTCAGATGGAACCTAGACTTGTTAAAAAACTCTCCAACATCTATTCGAGCCAAGCATAAAAGTCATAAAGTTAATGGTTAATCTAATAGATTTTCAATTTGTTTTCCATTAACATCAGATAGCATAGAGGCCATATGGAATTTGACCTCAGAGCATGAAGCTGACCCAGTCATGATTTTCAATGACGGGAAAAAATAATGTCCTGACAATGTATACCTCAGGTCCAGCTTGATTCAGCTCCTCATAGCCTCTTTCAATGACTGTCCTCACAGAAGAATCCAGGGCAATATCTAGAAACATAAGATCCTTAAGCCGATCCTGAGATTTGAATAAAGATGGACGGAGTTCCTGCCGTGCTTCTAGTAATCCCTGCAGAATTTTCATTCGGTGTTATGCAAAAAGTTTAGAAACAAAAAAAAAAAGAAAAAGAAAAAAAGAGCTGGAGATGTAATAAAGATGTAAGCAGTAGTTTAGTTACCTCAACCAGTGGCTCTACGTTCTTATCTTCCACATGTTCCAAGACAAACTGAAGCAAGTTCTGAGCAGGACATATACAAGTTTACATAAAAAGAGGACATAGATCAATTCTGATATTCTACCAGTGAAGAAACAAGCAAAATCAGCCAAAAGTAAATAAATTACCGGAAATCCAGCAGGTAAACCCGGAATAGGATCTATATTCACCCCGACCATGAAACCTTGACCCTGAGGTCATCACATATACATGTATATCACGTCTTCAGAGCAGAACTGAGCAATGTAACAAGAATGCAAATGACTGACAATACCTCAGTTTTGTAACCCATGCAATTTGATATAGCAGCTTCCAGATCTGCTCCTGAATGAACTGCCTGCATAATATCAAAGCTGTATATTGTCAGAAATAGTGGAACAAAAATAACATCGAAGGATTGATATAGGAACAAACAATATGATGGAATCATGCAGCATAGTGTAGACACCACATACCAAAAATATCATCTCACATATACATGTATGTTTCTTGAGCACAAGCAGAGTGGTTCATAATTTTTGGAAACATATCTGACATTATTTTACACAGGGCTCTTGAATAGAATTGGTCCAAAGGGGAGGGATATTATTGGTATTGCATAATCAGCTAGTTAGAACTAGCTTGAGGAAGAAGGACGAGAGTTACTTAGAGGAAAGAGAGGGAAAAGAGAAGCAATGATATAAATTGAGGGGAATAGGAAGAGAGAGAAAGGCATTCAGAAATTTGAATTGTCATTTTAGTTTGTTTAGCTTGTCTTGTGAGTGACTCAAGCCACTCGAAACCTGAATGTCTCTAATTTCTGTAATTTTCCATTTTATCAAAATAATTTATTCTCTTCTTGCTTTGATTTTTGTACACTAAATCATCACAACTCAGTCAATAAACATGCTTATAACACATTGGTTAAGATGGTGTGATGACTACCTTCAGTGTTTTCAGATAATGTCCAAGATCCCGCAGAAGCCCTTCTTTTTGGTCGCTTCTTAATTTAGGTTCAGAATGGATAGCACGATCATAACTAAGAAGTCGTTCTTTTGTAATCCCATTTTCGTTTAGCGTTTTCCAATAAACACTGATGTCAAAGTCACTTTTGATGTAATCAAGTAATGCCTGAAAGAACATATTTGTAAGCAAACTTAATTCCCTGACAGAAGAAGAAAGTTAGAATTTCTTCAACAATACCTGACAGATAACAACATCATCAGGACTCGTATTATTATGCAGTTTTTGGTGCCATTCCTCCATAAATCCACCCTTGCAATCGTTGTTTCTCTGCAGTTACCACATTATGCAACTTACAGTCTCTTTGTTCAATCACAAAAGCAAAGGGAATCTAAAACAAAACTAGGTGCCAAATTGACCTGGATGACCAATATTTCATCTCTAATTCTCTGTCCAACATCCCCCTCACCTCCACGACCAATAGTAGACATAATCATTCGAAGAAGTTCCCCATATTGGGGATGACTTCTGAATATATTTTGGAGGGACTCTGTAAGTCTATCTTGAGCTTTACTTATCTCACTGCAAAATTAACAATTAAATAACTAATACCATATCAAGCACAAAAGAGAAACATAAATTTAATAATTTAAGTTCTACCAAAAAGGAGCCCACACTAAACATTAATCATAAAAGATATAAAGACGATGTGGACAAGTAATAAAATTCCATTTTAGGTAAGGTACATGAAAGATAGTTGGATTTGAAGATTCAAGCCTCAAATGGCAACCAATGTCGTTCGTGTACAGATTATAAAGCACTAATAGATCAGAAAAATAAGAAATTCACAAGCTAGTAGAACTCTACCGTGGCTTCACATTGTAGTTTTTGTTCCATATGAGCTGCCTTGTGGCCATGAATCTCATCCATACTAACATTCCGGCAAGACCCAATTCACCAGCATCTATGGCTTCATCAAGCAAGTCTGCTGCAATATTGAACCTGGGAAAAGGCAAAAAGATGTATATAACTTATTACATATTCGCTACTTGTAGAAGATCCCTTCTAAAAAATTGAAGAACAGCAGATGACTTTCAGATAAAACTCCAAGACTTATCAACATCCAGCCTTTTTTCCCTTTCACTAACCAGCAAATTACATTCAAGGATAATTTCAGACAGCAGAGAAAAATGAATATATGCGCACAAAAGTTGAGTATCTGAAAAGAGGACAGCTAGAAAAGAGCTTCATTTTAAGTAAAGTGTACTATATGGAAACCATTGCAGATTGAGATGTAGGCATCTACCAACTAACAAGAATCTAATGTGAGTACTAGGTACAAAGTCAAGGTTTCCCAAAGGTTTACGCTTTGACGTGTGATATGAGACAACAATCATAATTCATAGGAGTTAAAAATTCTAAATTCAACTAACCGATGCATAAAAGATTTTTGTGCTTCACTCTCCAGTGAAGCTATCTTTTCCAGCAGTAACTTAGCAGTACCACTTCCATCACCTGCATCCTTCTGTATAAATGATATTCAGGTATTACATTTTCAATGCTAAGTGAAAGAAGCAGGAGAAAATATATAAATGAGCATCAAACATCAAAAAGCAAGCAAAACAAATCAAGCAACAAAATAACAAACCTGCTTGGGTTGGACACCAATGTTGATATAGAAATCTGACCCATTGTCCTTTATCCAATTTCCAGCAGATACAAGGACAAATGGCATACCTATAAAATCCTCACCTTCAATTTCTATCTCCACAGACTGAACCTGTAACTGCAAAATAAGTATATTAATGTACATTGGGAACTCTTTCATATGTACTTTTCTAGGTTTAAAAATTAGTCCATTAACGTGTTGATTAAGTACTTGTAAATCCTAAAGAATGAGAACCAAACAAAATTTTGGGTCCCACCTGGTGTAAGGGATCATCAGGGGAGACTCTAGCAAACTGTGTTTCTGCAGCCTTTTCCAGTAAAACTGAACCTGGTGGAAGGACATTTTGAGGAGGTGTCTGCAAGTATTTTAAAAAATGCGCAATTTCAGGGAGGGGAGAGATAGAGCCCAAAGTAGCGTATTTCAAGTTGATATGCACATCATAAAGTTAGCACATACCAACCACTCATTTCCTTTTCTCGATAGAGCCCAGTGAAGAGTAAGAGGTTCACTGAAATCTGTAGCTAGACTTATCTTTGTCTTATCAGCAAACTTAGTCACAAGTACCTTAGAAGACAAGAGTTTTCAAGTGATCAAAATTGACCTATTGCACGAACTTCTCAAAAGAAGACATTTTGGCAATAACACCATCCACTCACCATAATTTGCTTGTCAGCAAGCTCAAATATCTTTTTTACCACTACAAGACCACCATCTTCAGCTTCCTTTGCCTCAACAAAATGCTCAACGGTAGATAAGGCCTTAGGTAATGTCACTTTTGTTGATACTTTCACCTCTGGTTCAGCAGCTTTTTTACTTAAAATCTGCATCAGATCCCTCTTCTTTCGCTGAATCCGATCAGCAGAAAAGTAGCTTTTTTTCTCCAGCTGCTTTGCAACCTTAGTTTTTACCTCTCCTTTTGCAATCTTTCTTCGTATATCATCCAGTGAAGTGCCCTTATCTAGTTCCCTCTGCAAATCTTTTCTCGCTTCCTCAAATTCCTTCTGTTGATCAGAAGAGGACAAAGAAAGGGAAAATAACAGTCAGACACGACTTGGAACATATGGCACATTCTATGAGAAAAAGTAGGAATTTGAAATTTACACTTTGTTGATCTGGGGAGTAGTTAGGTTTGCCATTATTCTCCCATCTTATGTAAGCTTGAATCTGTACAAGATCATCTGGGATCTGGGTTTTAGAGTTTGAGGGGGTTTCTTTCGTAACTTCACTTGCATTACTTCCTTTTCTTAACCTTGCCTGCAGGTCCTGTATAGAAGCACCTTTGGCTACCTCCTCCAATAATTCGGCACGTGCTGCTTCATATTCCTCCTACATGACAGTTACAGGTATATGGAAAACTTCAGAAATTAGCAGATATATACATGTCAGTAAAAGAAAAAATCACACGAAAAAAAATGAGAGGAAGGTTACTTCAAGGGAACTTTGTTACTCCAAATATTTAGGCTCTTTATTCTAAACTCTCATCCTTAGTAAATATGAAGTAACCAATACATTGGGATCCTTAAGCTATTACAAAATGCAATACACTATGTAACTCCCACTTGTGGTGCACAATTCCATGAAATTAATAGTTACGACCAATCCCATCTAAAAAAGGGATTAGTATGTATCGTTCCTACTTTATCTTCCTGAGAAAGACATACAGAAGCATACATCATAGCACACTAACCATGGGGCCCACCTTTGTAGGTCTTGAAAGTTTTAAATGAGATTTGAGATAATAAGAGTTCCAGCATTCTTGATGGAATGCATGCATGAAAAGAAGAGAGGACAAAGCAGAAATATATGAGCAGATTACAGAAACAAGTGCGACACATTAGATCAGGGAAATTGAGTGGGGAACATCTACTACCCACACCACAACGTGTCATGTAAAAAAGCCACAATTTCCTTGAACTATATCCAATACAAAAATTTACATGCTTCATAAGTTCAGATGGTAATAGAAATTAATCACCTTTTCCTGGTAAGGGGTATACATCTGTTTACCCTTTCTTTCCCATCTGAGATATGCTTGAACCTGCACAAGCTCTTCAGGAACTGATACTTGTTGAGCATGCTCTGCTTTCTCAGGCAACCTCACATGAAAGTTTTGGCCATCATTCTTGAACCTACCAATATGACAGTAGATTTCAAGAGATATCAGAAGGGTTTATCAGGTATATATAAAATCTATAACACCCCCCCCCCCAACCCCCACCCCCACCCCCAAACAAAAAAATGATCATTTAAAGGAGTGGAGGAATCAGGCCACGGTATTAACTCACCATATGTTCCGGGCTTCATTAAAAATTAGAAACTCAATTGCTTGCATTGCTGGATCATCAATCTCTATGTTTAAGGAAGAGCCAGAACCTGACTGTAAACATGAAATGCATTAGGTTCATGCATAGCTGGTCTGGACTAATCCTCTTCACTAACATAAGATACTGTGAAAGCACTCAGTCAAGCTGACCAAAAGCAACGCTCTTATACACCAGAATCACAGATTTGCTGAAGAAAGTTGAACGACAACCATTTTTACTATAAAGCTTAATAGTTACCTTTTGAAATGGGGTTCTAAGTGCTCTATCCTTGTGTACTCTGGTACCTTCAGGTCTACGTGAAGGAAGTATCCATTTCCTATAAGTACAGTTGATCAAAAGTTACTCCTGACATATGGTATAAACAGTGTCTTTAGAGCAAAAAGAAACTGCTAATAAATTGGTAAATTTACTCTTTGCCATCACGTATCCCACCCCAGTGAAGTACCAAATTGTCATCGTGACTATTTGTTACCAGAATCTCCACTTTAGAGATACATCCAGATGACAAAGGGCTCACTGTAACCTGTTAGTTTCAGAGCATAATATCAGATTGGCCTATTTGAAAGTTCAGCATATTAAACAGAAACAATTGGCAAGAAAAACAAATAAATGAAAAGCTATAGATTAATTGACTTTAAGATCCTAAATACCTGCAGTTCAATATCTCCATCAAGATTGTATCTGTCAGCTTGCTGCAATAGACATAACAATTAACAAATATCAGAATGAAAGGTGCATATAGATGAGCACATTGTTTGAAGCAACTAGCAAGCATCCCAATAATGTAAGTTTCTAATGTCAATACTGATACATAAGAAACCACAAGCACCAAAGCAAAAGGAAAACTTGTTTCAATGGGACCCAAAATTTTGCATCAGGGTGGGCGCAACAGAATAGAGCACGCTCATTCAGTGAAGTGGATCACAGGTCAATATTGAATGTGGAAAGTATAGAAAGCCTAACATAAAACTGGACGTTTTATCTTATGGGAATCTTTGACTGGCTGATTTCCTACACCAAAAGGCTGGCAATAGCTTATGGATATCTCTTTAACTCAAGCTCTCTATTCTTCTACTGTCATTTTGTGAAGATAGTCCCCGCCTTTACAGCCAACTCATCTCATCCACTGCTGGCCATACCAAGTTTAAAAACAATATTAGTTCATGTGATCCTAAAGATGTTGCACTGGCTATCCAAAAGTTGCTAATGTTTTAATAAAGTTTCAGCATTTGTTCCTTATTCCTCTATAAAGACATTGCAAATAGGTGAATTTGCCATCAAACCGAAGGACATAATAACACTGAAAAGGAATAATTATACATCTGTAACCTGCATATTTATGCAAGATATTCCAGCTTCACTTAACTGGCCACCATACAGTTCAATTTTCATAACCCATATCAAGTACTCTCTCCTATGTTACTCGAACTCTTCATTTTACCTCAAGTACACATGTCGGATCCTGGACAATCGTAAATGTGTATGGATACTTTGACACTTCATGACGGTCCAAAATCATGGAAAATTTTCATAAAGATAGACGAGTCGGGAGCTTACACACGTACCCATATCCGACATAGGTACCCAAGTCCAAGTAACATAGACTCCCTCTGTCAAGATTGTAACATAGTCTCAGCCCGTGGAATTAAACATAGGATATAATCTTACAAAACGACTCTTTATAGTCATCACTATGTGTTCCCCATCACTTGAATAAAGCCAGTGGCATATTAGGAAATCCACTTATAATCCATTACTATTTTAAGAGATATGCCGATTTTTTCCAGGACATCCTAATTAGAGAAAATATGCTAATGTGGACATGCTTGACGCTTCCCGCCTCCTTGGCACGCTTCCAAATTGAGGGAATAATAACTACAAGCTGATAATTATGAAGATAGTATCATCCGCCTCACCAGATATACTATTTTGCCAACCATAGAGACAATGAAAGTAACTAAACAATACACAACTTTGATCCATCCTACTTAAAAAAAAAAACCCAAAACTCTGAAATTGTTACACTAATGTACTCCAGTTTTAAAACGACTACTCCTTTCTATGTCAACAAGTTTCGAATATATTTGCGATATATAGAAGATTACAATGTAAAAATCAACAACACAACTACACTCTCTCCATATTCAAGATAATACAAGCATATTAAGGACTTCGGAACTATTACATTAGCACCTCAGAAAGACAAATCATATTGTATTTAGTAGCATTTTAAAGCCACAAGCAATGCTGCATATTTACGGAATTAAGTATAATTTACTAACAAAAATGAAAAGGGAAAAGGTACAAATTCATTAAAGGTCCTTGTTCATTTTTAAACACTTCCAAATATGCACACCATAATATAATTGATAAAGTAAAAGGGCAGACCCCCCCCAATCATTAAAAATTGCTTCATGAACAACCAAAAGTGTTTTCTGACCATCCATATCTACCATTCTTACTCTCATACTAGAATTCCAACAAAAAAAACAAAAAAAGTAGAAACATTACTAATTCCTGCTTAGAATAATTGTGGAATCAAAAGAATCAGAACCAATCATATTTCTCAGAGCATATAAACACACAAAAAATAAAAATTACCTGAGAAGCATGATCAGCAGCTAGAACAGCACGAGCAACATAAGAAAATCGACGAGAAGCCATTAATTTCTTGGAATTTGTGTAAGATTTGAAGCTCTTCCCATAGAATTGCTTGCTAAATATAGTTGAATTTCTTAATTTAGAAGTTGCTTGAGTTCTGAATAATGGAATTCCAGATATTCCATTACCCAAAGAATTTACTACCTTGCTTTGATGCTGCTCCAACAACAACAAACTTACATTCTGCCCAATTAAATTACTCATTTTCCTTATTTATTCCTCTTATTTTATTTGTATATCATCAAAAATTTATCACTCACCCATTCAATCAGAACACCCACAAATTTTTCTCAGAAAATATGATAAATTTATTTATATTCCTGATAGAGATAATATTTTACCACTGATTTAGGATATCATAATCTAACATTTCCAATAATAAAGAGAAGTGAATACAAATTTCTGGGATTTTTGCTAGGAAGTATTGTGACCCAGATAAGAAAAAGATTGGATTTTTATGGAAGAAAAGAATTGAGCACACTTCAAGTAAGGAATTCAGAGAGTGTGTGACAGAAAATGGTGAGACCAGTGATTTTTTTTTTTCTTTTTTTGTTCGTTTAGTTCAGTGGAAATGGGAACGACGTAGTTTTTGCGCTTTATTGTGAGTAGAAGGACACGTGGAGACATCTCATTGCTTCGCATGGTAGGATCCTGGCAAAAAAAGGGGAGGTTCTCACGTGTGAAATGTTGGGAAGTGGGGATCTTATGAAGTCGGTACAGGATCCAAAAATTTAGATATTTAAAACTTTAAGAAAAAAGGGGGTTTATTTTTACAAGAAAATCTCATATTTTCCATGGACCATGATGTAATTTTTTTTGTTTGATTTATAATATTCCAGGATCTTTGGTAGGGAATAGGCCAGGGATTACTATTATTGGTTGATATTTTCTAAGTTTATGAGGTCTTCCTTAGGCATAACTAGTTGTTTTTTTATATATAAAGGTAAGATAAAAAACATTAGGCTACCCTCCTCTCGAAGGTAACACCTAATGCGTCTGATATAACAATGGGAGAAAGAGAAGAATAATTACAATCTAAGACCTCGTAAGATGAACTAACTAGGTGACCAACTTAGCAATCCAGTCGGCTGCTCTATTGGCTTCTCTGAAGACATGTCGTACATGATAAGAGTGGAACTTTGATAGTAATAGCTTGAAATTTTTAATGATGGTAGCAATTTTCCAGGGAACTAACCAAAGATTATTCATAGCATTGATAACCAGTAGGTTATCACCTACTACAATGATGTCTTGAATATCCATTTGCAAAGCCGCCTTTAAGCCATGATGAAGAGCCGAAGCCTCGGCAATGGTGACAGAGGCATGACCAAGATTGAAAGTTTTTGCTTGAATGAGATGACCTTGATGATTGCGGATGATGAAGCCCATTGTTGCAGCTGACCCACAGACGGAGCCATCGAAGTTAAGTTTGAACGTAGCTGGGGGAGGAGAAACCCAAGCTACGTCAATAGATTTGGTGGTGGGGGGGGGGGGGGGGGAAAGGGGTGGTGCTCCTTGAAAGGGAGAGTCGTTAGCCTGACAAATGTCTATTTGAGTACGAGTCTGCCATTCATGAAAAGCGAAAAAAGCTCTATGAACTACATGAGATGGAATCCACTTATCACTATTAAAAATGATAGCATTTATCTCCTTCCAAATACTCCAAAAAAGGAAAATAATTTTGGATAAGTAGGGAGAGTTTTTTCCGTTTTGGAGGTATTGAAGAGCCGATGTGAAGCTAGAAATAGTTGTGCACCAATCAGTACCCTGATGTAGGCCCCATAGATCCTTGGAGTGCTGACACTGAAAACTAAGTGGTCAAGATTTTCAATCTCTATATCACAACGAGGGCAGTTTGAAATGGGGATGATATGACGAGAGAACATTGTGTCTCTGACAGCCAAACTATTATGACAAATTTGCCATGTAAAAGACTGGAGTTTTGGTGGGATATCCAGCTTTCAGATCCATCTAAAAGGCCAAGGTGGTTCCGGAGGGCGTTCATGAGCAAGCCAAGTGGCTGATTTAACTGAGAACACCCCACTAGAGGTAGGGCCCCAAATGGGAGTGTCAGACACATCATGAAAAGGGAGAGGAATGCCTTGAAATTTCAGAGTTAAATGCCTTGGCAAAACAACATTTAGCTTTGCTAAGTCCCAAGTATGATTAGGAGTGATGAAATGTTCTAATTTGAGATCCACATCAATGGTGGTCTGATTTTAATTGAGCATTGAGCACAAGCTTTCTTGGCTTAGCCAGTTATCTAGCCAGAAAAGAATTTGTTTTCCATTACTAATTTTCCATCTAAGCCCTTTGCGTAAAAGGTCTCTTTGTGCTAGGATCTTTCTCCAAATAATTGAGTCTGAGGTTTAGGAGTGTATTCAAAGAATGTTTTTGAATGTAGATACTTTTCTTCGATAAGTGTGGCCCAAAAGCTGTTGTGTTGGGTAATTAGATTCCAACCAATTTTGGCAAAAAAAGCTTTATTCAAAGGGGGGATCGGCGGAGGCCAAGACCCCCTTGAGATTTTGGAGAGCATATAGTCTTCCACGCGATAAGAGGGGTACTATTTTTATCCTTAGTTTGACGCCAGAAGAAGTGACGGTGCATTGTGTTAATGGATCGAGTTACAGATATCCGAGGGAATAAGCGATGAAGAACACGAGTAGGCCGGGAGAGACTCTAGGTTAGTCTGAAAAAGAATATGACGACCTGCTTTAGAAAGGAACCCTGACTCCCATAATTGAATTATTTGCAAAGTTTTAGCCAAAAGATAACTATGGTCCTGTTTTGTTGGGTAGTAGGAGCTGAAGAAAACTCTTAAGTAGCGGCCAAGATGGACAAGCCTTTGGGGGAATATTGAAAAATCCAACAAGCGCTGTTTTTCTTGCATTCAGTATTTTCTTTGAGAGTACTACAGCTAATTTATGGAAATTGATCATTTGACCTGACATAGAACAAAACTTATCTAGGATACTTTTGAGTTTTGTACAAGTCGTCGTTGTTGCTTTACAAAAAACAAGACTGTCATATGCAAACATGAGGCAGGTAATAGTAGAGCCTCTTGGGCTTATTTTAAACCCTAGGCCAGACTTTGGGAGCCTGCTTACATCAGCGAGCTTTTGGATCAAAACATCCATACAGAGAATAAAGAGATATGGAGAAAGAGGGTCTCCCTGTCTAAGCCCTCTAGAAGGCTTGAACCAGTCCGTATATGAACCATTTATTTTTATGGAGTATGAAACTGTGGTGACACATTGGTTAATCCATTCAATCCATTTAGGCAGAAATCCTAATTTATTGAGTATTTTCCATAAAAAATCTCACTCAATGCGATCATACGTTTTTTCTATATCAAGTTTAAGGGCACACCATCCAACTTTGCTTGTAGATTTCTGGAATGTGTTCATAATTTCTTGAACGATAAATATATTATCGTGAATGGATCTTTCTGGAGTGAAAGTATTTTGTAAGGAACTAATATGTGATTTGAGAATCGGACATAAGCTTTGAACAAGCAACTTGGAGATTCCTTTGTAGACGATATTATCAAACTAATTGGCCTGAAATGATTAGGCGTTTCTCGAGTAGGATTTTTAGGAATAAGAGCAATTAAATTATGATTCAAAGAGGAAGGGAGTTGTCCATGATGGAAAAAACCCTTGAACAACCATACAAATTTCTTGGCCTACAATCGGCCAATATACCTAAAAAAATTTTAGCCCCAAAACCATCTGACCCGGGTGCTTTATGAGGATTTATGTTAAATTTAGTATCATCATTCAAAAAGGGTGCCAATATAGGGTAGAGGAATCAACGTCAGTTATGATGGTTTTGATGAAAGAAGGGTCCATTGGCCTATTGGCATAAGTAGCAGAAGTAAATCGGTCTTTAAAAGAGGACAAAAGGAGATCTCGTATCCCCTCCTGCGAATCCACCCATTGGTCCATATTATTTTTTAGTCGAAAAATAGATGAATTAATCGTACGTTTTTCATCTTGTTGTGAAAGTATCTAGAGTTTCTGTCACCTTGCGATAGCCACTATTTACGGCTAAACTTGCCCCAATTGGCTGGGTTGCTAGATCTGAGATTGTATACCCATACAGTTATGATGTTGATTTTACCTTGTATGGTTGAATGAATGTGCTAGAAGTTTTTAGGATGTCATGTGTTAATTGGTGAAAATAGGCAGCACAATCTGTTTTCTTTACATAAGCGTTATATTCTAAAATTAACATGTATGATTGTAGAGCAAAACTTTGTTGAATTTATGTACACCTTGGCTTCATTTTTTGCCTTTTATGGACTTGTTTTAAGTTAGGACAAATGAGGTTGTTTTCAGTCAAGTTCATGCATGTTTGAATTTGATTTTGAGAATTGAGATCTATGTTTGGAATTTGAGGTGATATGTGCAAGTCCTACTATATAGATTTTGACTAGATAATTTAAATAGTATATTTTTTTGGCTGCATATATGGCGGTGAGGGCAGCGGTATTCATATCCCCCCCTATGCCTCAATGCCTACTTAAATTACCTTGTTGAACCCTAGTTTTGATAATGACAAAGAAACAAAGGAACAAACTAAGTAGTGAACTAATGAATTATTTAAGTGTATGGTGTCTAAGGTATCAATGCAAGGAACTGAGAGAATACAAAGTCAATGAAGAAGTCAAGAGAGGATTTCAAAGGCTAAGTAAAGAAGTTTCTATGTTGATACTGGAGCAAGCATTGGATCAAGAATAATAGAAGCTAGGCGTTTTATTTTCTAGTTCCAATGTAAAGGAACAAAGAAAGAATGGTAAGGAACTGTGGCAGAATATTTGAGAATGAAGCGTTTGTTCCTCTGTAAGGAACAAACTCAGTGGCACTTAGTAAATATGTTAAAGGAACTGAACTAATATAAGGAACTAGACTTAGGCATACTTAGTGTAACGATTAAAAGATAATGGAGTAAGTCATGCCTAGATTATAGGAAATTAGTTATTTCTAATTTCAAATGATAAAATCAGTTTTAAAAAGAAAATCTGTTTTGGAAAAGATATTATTTTTCGGAAAATAAGAAAATAAATATCCGGTTGTTAGAAAGATTTTATTTCAAAGATATTATTTTCTTAAAGATTAGAAATTCAGATTTAAAGATAAAAAGAGTTTATAAAAACTGATTTTCGGATAATGTTGAAGGAACTCCTATTATTTAGGAGTAATGGCTGCATTTTATCCACGTTCATTTATAGTTCATGGGATCATGGGACATGATGTAAAACGTGTTCCTTAGGGGAAGGAACATCATGGGTAAATGGATTAAAACGTGTACTCTAACATTATCCCACGTTCTTCATGATTACACTATAAATATAGAAGTCTAGATAAGTTCCAAAGTGTGTCTGACTAAGTAATTAAGTGAGTTTAACTTATTAAGTGTCAGTGCCTTCATTCTCTCATAATAGCCATTTGTTCTTTGCCTTCTTACTCTAATTCCACTAAGCTTATTTCGATCAATTGTATTTTGGTTTTTGGGGTAAGGGAACTTTGAGTGAAGTTCTGTAAGAGAAAGGCTTTGAGTGAAGCTTGTATGTGTGAGAAAACTTCGAGTGAAGTTGAGAGGAACTGCTGTTAAGGGAACAGTGGTTCAGGAACTTGAGTTTAGGAACTCAAGGTAGGGCTCGAGTTAGAATTAGGTTGTAACAGAGTTGTTTGGCCTAATTAGTGAAAGTGTTGAGTTTAAAATCCCTAGTGGTCGAGGTTGTTTCTTCTTGTTGGGCCCAAGAAGTTTTTCCTCGTAAAAATCCCTTGTGTTCCTTTAGCTTGTTTATTCGTTTAAGTTTTAATTTCCGCAAAAAGTTACGTTTATTTCTACACCTACAATTCACCCCCCCTCTTGTAGTGTTCCTAGGGAAATAACAATTGGTATCAGAGCTAGAACTCACGTAAGATAGGAAACCCTATTGAGGAAAAGATCCAAGGAACAATGAATACCACCGAGAAACTTGAAGAAGGTTATTCCACTCAAAGGCCTCCTATGTTCAATGGAAGTACTACAACTATTGGAAGAACCGCATGGAGATATTCATCAAGGCTGAAAACTATCAGGTATGGAGAGTCATTGAAGTTGGTGATTTCGAAGTCACAACTACAAATGACAAAAATGAGGTAACTCTTAAACCCCTCTCTGATTATGAAAATCTGATTTTGAAAAAATGGAAGTAAATGCCATGGCTATTAAACTATTGCATTGTGGACTTGGACCCCATGAACATAATAGGATCATGGGATGCAAATCCGCAAAGCAAATATGGGATTTACTAGAAGTAACCCACGAAGGAACTAATGAAGTTAAAAGATCGAAAATTGATTTACTTATGAATCAATATGAACTGTTCTGCATGAAATCCAAAGAAAGCATCCGAGACATGTTTACTCGTTTTACTAACATTATAAATGAGTTGGCTTCTCTTGGAAAGTTTATTTCATCTGAGGAACAGGTTCGAAAGGTTCTTAGGAGTCTTCCTAAGGACAGATGGATGGCTAAAGTCACGGCTCTTCAAGAAACAAAAGACTTCACTAAGTTCAACTTAGAACAGCTGGCAGGGTCACTTATGACTCATGAGCTTCACCTTGATACTGAATATGGTGAAAGCTCCAAATCAAAATCAATTGCTCTCAAAGCAGATGATGAAGATGATTCGGACTCTGAAGAAGAAGAAGCAGCCCTCATGGTTCGAAAATTTCGAAAGATGTACAGGAACATGAAGAATGGAAACTTCAAAGGTAAAACTAAGAAATTTTCTAACAAAGCTGCTTGTCATAAATGTGGAAGTACAGATCACTTCATCAAAAAATGTCCTCTTTGGGAAAACGACAAAACCAAAGAAAGGAACAAGGAACGCTTTGCTGAAAGGAACAAAGAATCAAAAGCACCTTTCTCTAAGGCAAATGTGCGCAAAGCTATGATAGCTGCTTGGGATCGAGACGGAAGGATGAAGAGGAACAACCAACTGAAGAAACAGCAAACCTTTGCCTTATGGCAAACATCGACGAAAAAGAAGATGAAGAAAACATTGAGGTTGGAGTGAGGGGGAACAACACTTGGTATCTCGATAGTGGTTGTTCCAAGCACATGACAGGAGACAAAACGAAGTTTCTCTCACTCACAACCTATGAAGGTGGCAGTGTAACATTTGGTGATAATAAGAAAGGTAACATTGTTGCTATGGGTAAGGTCGGTAAGTCACCATTACACTCCATTGAAAATGTATTTTTAGTTGAAGGTCTAAAACATAATCTATTAAGCATTTCTCAATTCTGTGACAAAGGAAATACTGTAAAATTTGATAAAGAAAAATGCTTAATCATCAACATTAAAACTAAGAAGGTTATGTTGGAAGGAACAAGGAAAGGGAACACATACATTGTGGATCTAGACCTTGTTCCTCAAATCAATTTAACTTGTCTTAGTGTTATTGAAGATGATTCACTTCTATGGCACAAGCGTCTAGGACATGCTAGCTTTTCATTACTTGAGAAACTTAGATCAAAAGATCTTGTTTTAGGATTACCATCCATAAAATTTCATATTGATCAAGTTGTGATGCATGTGCACGAGGTAAACAAGTAAGATCCTCTTTCAAATCTAAAACGATTGTAAGACCACTAAACCATTAGAGTTAATTCATATGGACTTATGTGGACCATGAGAATTCAAAGCAGAAGTGGAAAGAGTATGTACTTGTGATTGTAGATGACTAATCTAGGTACACTTGGGTTATTTTTCTCTCTAGTAAAGATGAAACTTATGATGAGTTCCTTGTCTTTGCTAAAAGAGTTCAAAACCTAAGTGGACATAAAATAATGCACATTAGATCAGATCATGGCAAGGAATTCGAAAATTATAAATTTGATGACCTAAGCAGAGATAATGGCCTAGATCATAATTTTTCTGCCCCTAGAACACCACAACAAAATGGTGTTGTAGAAAGGAAAAATAGAACTTTGGAGGAAATGTCTAGAACCATGTTAATTGCTAGTGAACTTCCAAGGAACTTTTGGGCTGAAGCTGTTAATACTGCTTGTCACATAATTAATCGTGCCATGATGAGACCTATCATTAATAAAACTCCTTATGAACTTTACTTTGGAAAGAAACCAAACATCACCTATTTAGAACATTTGGTGCAAATGTTATGTGCATAATAATGGAAAAGATAATCTTGGAAAATTTGATGCAAGGAGTGATGAAGCAACATTTTTAGGATACTCCTCACATAGTAAAGCTTATAGAGTATATAACAGAGAACTATGTGTGTTGAAGAAAGTATTCATGTAATCTTTGATGAATCTGACAAACATAATCCAAGCATACAGGTTGATGACTATGAGATAGGGTTAGCGCAACCTAGTTCAAGGAACACAGATTCACAAGAAGAAGAAGAAGAAGTGAAAGAGGAAAGGAACGAGGAATTCGAAAATAATGAGATCAAGGTATTCCTGTTCCTCAAGGAGGAGAAGATGCTCCTGTTCCTCTAAATGAGGAACTGAGTCCACCGAGGCTAACAGAGGAACAACTGAGCAGAGTTCCTCATCCATCAAGGAACTCATGAGGAACAACATGTTCCTATAAGAGAGTTTCAACCAAAACCTTGGAGATTACAAAAGTCACATCCTGTGGAACTCATTATCAGCGACATATCCAAAGGTACGCAAACTAGATCTCAGTTAAGGAACTTTTGTGCATTTCATGCGTTCCTATCAATGATGGAACCAAGAAATCATGAAGAAGCCTTAACTGACTCTGATTGGATTATTGCAATGCAAGCTGAATTAAATGAGTTTGAAAGAAACAAGGTATGGCATCTAGTTCCTTCATCTAAACAACAAAAAGTAATTGGCTTAAAATGGGTGTTTAGAAACAAACTAGATGAATATGGAACCATTGTAAGAAACAAAGCTAGACTTGTAGTAAAAGGTTATAACCAACAAGAAGGAATTGATTATGAAGAAACCTTTGCTCCTGTAGCTAGATTAGAAGCCATTAGAATCTTAATTGCATTTGCTGCTTACATGGGATTTAAATTATATCAAATGGATGTTAAGTGTGCATTTTTAAATGGCTATCTAAACGAAGATGTATATGTTGAACAACCCCCTGGTTTCGAAAATAACAATCTCCCAAATCATGTCTACAAGCTTGATAAAGCTCTTTATGGGTTAAAACAAGCACCTAGATCATGGTATGAGAGATTATCTAAGTTCCTTTTAGAAAATAACTTTAAAAGAGGAAAGGTTGATAAAACCTTGTTCCTAAAATCTAAAGGAACTGATATTTTGCTTGTTCAAATATATGTTGATGACATCATATTCGGAGCTACTAATGAAACATTGTGCAAAGAATTCTCAATCTCATGAGCAATGAATTTGAAATGAGTATGATGGGAGAGTTAAATTTCTTTCTTGGACTACAAATCAAACAAACTGAAAAAGGTATAATTGTTCACCAACAAAAATACATAAAGGAACTATTAAAGAAATATGGCCTCGAAAATTCAAAGAAAATCACACTCCTATGGGAACTTCAACTAGATTGATGAAGACTCCATAGGAACAAGTGTTGATCAAACAAAATTAGAGGAATGATTGGTTCACTTTTATATCTAACTGCTAGTCGTCCAGACATAGCTTTCAGTGTTGGTTTGTGTGCTAGATTTCAAGCAAATCCAAAGGAGTCTCACCTCACTGCTGTGAAGAGAATTCTTAGATACCTTAAAGGAACAGATGATCTTGGACTCTACTATCCAAGAAGTGATACATTCGAACTAAAAGGATATGCAGATGCAGATTATGCTGGAGATCTTGTTAATAGGAAAAGCACCTCAGGTATGGCACAATTCCTTGGTCATAGTTTAGTTTCTTGGAGTACCAAGAAACAAAACACAGTTGCTTTATCCACTGCTGAAGCAGAATATGTAGCTGCTGCTGCATGTTGCTCTCAAATGCTTTGGATAAAACAACAACTTAGTGACTATGGAATAAACTTTGAATGTGTTCCTATTTATTGTGACAATACAAGTGCTATAAGTATATCTAAATGTAGAAATATGCCTTGAATCTTTGTGCATCTAAGGTGTTCGAAGAAATGCGTCAAAAGGGGTTTCGGGAGACCGCCCGATCGGGTCGGGCGTGGCCGCCCGATCGGGCCCGCAACGACGCTGAGGAAAGAAGGAAAAGGAGTTCGCCCGATGCCATCGGGCTGTTTCGCCCGTCGGCGAGTCACCGAACAATGACTCGGGCGACTTCGCCCGACCGGGCGCGCAACTAAATTCTGGGGAAATAAATACCGCCCGATCGGGCGGGTTCGCCCGACCCGATCGGGCGGCTGCCCGGTTAACGCGTTTCGCGTTTTTCTGACAGGATATAAATACTCTGTTTATATTCTAGGGTTTCTTATCACGAAATACATTCTTTTCTCTCTGTAATCTGTTCTTCTCATATAATAAAATATTCTCCCTCTCTCTGCCGTGGACGTAGCCAAATTGGTGAACCACGTAAATCTGTTGTCTGTTTTTGTTGTTTTTGCATTCATAATTTGTTTCTCTCTCACGTCCGTTATAACAAATTGGTATCAAGAGCTTTGGTGATCGATCTTTGTGAGAAAGATGTCTGGGATGAATGTCAAAATTGATAAATTTACTGGGAGGAATTCTTTTAGTCTGTGGCAAATCAAGATGCGGGCTTTACTGAAGCAACAGGGGTTGTGGGCACCGTTGGCCAAGAAGGCAACGGATTCAGTTACCGCTGAGATGGAAATTCTGGAGGAGAAAGCACATTCAACAATTATGTTGTGTCTGTCTGACGACATAATTACTGAAGTTGCGGAGCAGGACACTGCTGCTGGTCTGTGGTTGCAGTTAGAGAGTTTGTACATGACGAAATCTCTAACCAACAAGTTGCTTTTGAAGCAACGTCTGTTCAGCCTGCGTATGCAGGAAGGTACGTCTTTAAGAGATCATTTAGATAAATTAAATACCATCTTACTAGATCTGCGAAATATTGATGTTAAAGTAGATGATGAGGATGCTGCTTTAATTCTGTTGGTATCTTTGCCTATGTCATATGAGAATTTTGTGGATTCATTTATTGTCGGTAAAGATAGTCTGTCGTTAGAAGAAGTAAGATCTTGCTTTGCATAACTAGAGAAGTCCGTCACCAGGCTTCTGGGTCTAGTACAGAAAATCAGGCATCTGGATTAGTAGTTACTGGAGGGAAGGGACAAAAGAAATCTGGTAAAAAGAAAACGAACTTTAAAAATTCGAATTCTAAGGGTCCTAAAACTACTGATATCTGTAATTACTGTAAGGAGAAGGGGCATTGGAAGAATGAGTGTCCTAAGAAAAGAAAAACAGCAGGATAAAAGTGAAGGTTCTGCTGCTTTGGCAGAAACTGGAGGTGATTCTGAGGAAGATCTGGCCCTAGTAGTTAATAGCCAGTCACATTGTAGGGATGTGTGGGTTCTTGATTCTGGGGCATCGTATCATATTAGTCCATGCAGGGAGTGGTTTTCAACTTACAAGCAGATAGATGGAGGCAATGTTTCTATGGCTAACAGTGCTGCCTGCAAAGTAGTTGGGATAGGCTCTATAAGGGTGAGGACTCATGATGGTACACTCTGTACCTTGAACGAATTAGGCATGTTCCATTAATGACAAAGAATCTGATATCTCTGAGTCTTCTAGATAGTAAGGGGTTCAGTTTTCAAGGTGAAGGTGGAGCTATGAGTGTCTACAAGGGTTCAAAGGTGGTTCTGAAAGGTATTAAAGTTGGTACCTTATATATTCTTCAGGGGTCTACTATGACAGATTCTTGCTGTTGCATCATCTGAGATTCACAAGGAGGAGTTGACCAAGTTGTGGCATATGAGACTTGGGCACATGGGTGAAAGAGGGATGCAAATTCTGTCGAAAAGGGATCTTCTATGTGGGCACAAGGTGCAAGCCTAGAGTTTTGTGAACACTGTGTGTTTGGGAAGCTTCATCGCAGCAAGTTTCCAAAGGCGGTTCATACAACTAAAGGTACACTTGATTATATTCACTCTGATTGTTGGGGACCTTCCCGAGTTGCATCTATTGGAGGTCACAGTATTTTGTGTCTATGATTGATGATTATTCAAGAATGACTTGGGTGATTATGATGAAGCATAAAAGTGATGCTTTCAAGAATTTCAAACAGTGGAAGGTTTTAGTGGAAAATCAAGTTGAAAGGAAGATCAAAAGGCTGCGAACTGATAATGGTCTGGAGTTCTGTTGGTCTGAGTTCGATGAGTTCTGCAAAAATGAAGGGATTGCTCGCCATCATACTGTTAGAAACACGCCACAACAGAATGGAGTTGCAGAACGCATGAATCAGACACTTCTGGAGAGGGCAAGGTGCATGCTCTCAAATGCTGGGATGGCTAGGAGTTTTGGGCAGAAGCTGTAAGCACAGCTTGCTATCTGATCAATCGGGGACCCCACACAGGTATTGACTGCAAGACACCTTATGAGGTGTGGTCTGGTAAGCCTGCAGATTACTCTTTGTTGAGAATTTTTGGTTCTACTGTCTATTATCATGTAAATGAGGGAAAATTAGAACCTAGAGCTAAGAAGGGTAGATTTGTTGGTTTTGGGATTGGGGTTAAGGGCTATAGAGTATGGTCACCTTCTGAAAATCGTGTCATACTTAGTAGGAATGTAATATTTGATGAAAATTCCATGCTTAACCCTTTGTAAAGTCTACTGTGGAGTGTCAGTGGAGATGTTGATAAACAGGTGGAGCTGCAAGTCACTCAGGCTGAGAGTGAATCACAGCACCAAGGTGGAGAAGATCAACATGAAGAAGAGCCATATCTGAAATTCATCAACCAAGCATAGCACTTGATAGAGCTAGAAGAGTTGTGTGGGGCCTCCAAAGAGGTATGTTTGAAGATATGGTGGCCTATGCACTTCAGGTTGCTGAGGAGGTGGAGGTTGAAAATCATGAGCCATCCACCTATAAGGAAGCTGTTTCTGGAAGTGAGTCTACTTTATGGCTTGCTGCAATGGGAGATGAGATGGAGTCTCTCGATAAAAATCAGACTTGGGAGTTAGTAAACGTCCTAAGGAGAGAATTGTGACATGCAAATGGGTCTTCAAGAAGAAAGAGGGGTCTTCACCTACTGAGGGGTTAAGTATAAAGCTCGGGTTGTTGCAAGAGGGTTCACACAAAGGGAAGGGGTAGATTATAATGAGATTTTCTCACCAGTAGTCAGACATACTTCCATCAGGGTGCTACTAGCAATGGTTGCACATCAGGATCTTGAACTTGAGCAACTAGATGTGAAAACAGCTTTCCTACATGGGGAGTTGGAAGAAGAGATTTATATGACACAACCAGATGGGTTCCAAGTTCCGGGAAAAGAAGACTATGTTTGCAGATTGAAGAAGTCCTTGTATGGGCTAAAGCAGTCTCCTAGGCAGTGGTATAAGCGGTTTGACAGCTACATGATTGAGTTGGGCTACAACAGGAGTGATGATTGCTGTGTGTACCATAACAAGTTGAGTGATGGTTCTTTCATATATCTGGTTCTGTATGTAGATGATATGCTTATAGCTGCTAAGGCTAAGTCTGATATTCAGAGGTTAAAGGGTCTTCTCAGTGCTGAGTTTGAGATGAAAGATTTGGGTGCTGCAAAGAAGATTTTGGGGATGGAGATCTATAGGGAAAGAAGTCAGAAGAAACTTTTCTTATCTCAGAAAGGTTATATTCAGAAGATTCTATCAAGGTTTGGCATGACAACTGCAAAGCCTATAGACACTCCAAGTGCTTCAAATAATCATTTGTCTGTGGCTTTTGCACCCAAAACTGCTGAGGAGAAGGAGTACATGAGTCGGGTTCCTTATGCTAGTGCAGTAGGGATTTGATGTACGCTATGGTTTGCACTAGGCCGGATCTTGCACATGCAGTCAGTGTAGTTAGTAGGTTCATGGGTGATCCTGGTAAGGAGCATTGGCAGGCAGTCAAGAGGATTTTTAGGTACCTAAGAGGTACTTCTGATGTTGGTCTCATTTATGGGAATGATACCCAGTGTTTAGTCACTGGTTATTCGGATTCTGATTATGCTGGAGATGTTGACAGTAGGAGGTCAATGACTGGTTATGTATTTACTCTTGGTGGTTCTGTCGTTAGTTGGAAGGCAACTTTGCAGGCTACAGTTACTTTGTCTACTACTGAAGCAGAGTACATGGCATTGACAGCAGCGCTAAAGAGGGAATATGGCTGAAGGGACTAGTTAGTGATCTTGGGTTACATCATAATCAGGCTACTGTTACTGTGACAGTCTGAGTGCAATATGTTTAGCTAAGGATCAAGTCCATCATGAGAGGACTAAACATATTGATGTTAGATACCATTTCCTAAGGAGTGAGACTAGATTAAGGTGAAAAAGGTAGGAACTGCTGATAATCCTGCTGACATGTTCACCAAGCCGGTTCCGCAGAGTAAGTTTCAACATTGTTTGGACTTACTCAATGTTCGTGATTGTTAATTGCCCTCCTTGGGCAATTCTGGGGTCCTTAGGGACTAATCTGGTCTGGTTGTCTTTTGGGACAAATCTGGTGTTTGGGAGATTCTGGGCGTTGTGATCAATGCATCTGTTTTTGGGTTATTATGAGAGGATTCAAGTCAAGGTGGAGATTTGTAGAAATATGCCTTGAATCTTTGTGCATCTAAGGTGTTCGAAGAAATGCGTCAAAAGGGGTTTCGGGAGACCGCCCGATCGGGTCGGGCGTGGCCGCCCGATCGGGCCCGCAACGACGCTGAGGAAAGAAGGAAAAGGAGTTCGCCCGATGCCATCGGGCTGTTTCGCCCGATCGGGCGAGTCACCGAACAACGACTCGGGCGACTTCGCCCGACCGGGCGCGCAACGAAACTGGGGAGGAAGTAAATTACCGCCCGATCGGGCGGGTTCGCCCGACCCGATCGGGCGGCTGCCCGGTTAACGCGTTTTCGCGTTTTTCTGACAGGATATAAATACTCTGTTTATATTCTAGGGTTTCTTATCACGAAATACATTCTTTTCTCTCTGTAATCTGTTCTTTCTCATATAATAAAATATTCTCCCTCTCTCTGCCGTGGACGTAGCCAAATTGGTGAACCACGTAAATCTGTTGTCTGTTTTTGTTGTTTTTGCATTCATAATTTGTTTCTCTCTCACGTCCGTTATAACACTAAAGATCCAGTGCATCATTCTAGAGTAAAGCATATACATATTAGACATCACTTTTTAAGAGAAAATGTCGAAAAAGGTTTGATCAAACTTGAGTTTTGTCAAACTGATTATCAGATTGCTGATATCCTAACTAAGCCTTTGCAAAGAGATAGATATGAGAAATTAAGGCTTGAGTTAGGCTTATATAAAATTAAGTGATTGTTCCTATGTCAATTCCCCCATGTTTGAATCAATTTGAGTGACTTTGTGTGCTAAAAATAATTGTGTTTAATTGCCTAAGACCATTGCAAATTGGAATGTTGTAAAACATAACCATGAAGTCAAAGAAACTAAACAACTCACAAATGTCACATAATACTCCCCTTACTGTTCCTAAGGTCAAGAAACATGCATAGTATGAAGGATATTGACATGTAGCATTAGTTGTTCCTATAGCACAAGTTCCTTAGCATTTATTTTCTTTCAAAAATTAAAATTCATAAAAATCCGAAAAATCGATAAAATTCCAAAAATTAAGGGGAACCAGTTTAATCAAATCTTGGTTCTTTTTATCTTTTCGTTTTCTTTCTTTTATTTTTATTTTTATTTCTTTCCCGCGTGTCATAATTACTATTACATGCAAAACTTCCTTCTACAATTCATCTAAGGAAACCGTGTTCCTCTCAAACGCTTCATCTTCACCAAATCCGAAACCTCATCACACCCTTTGATACTCCATAAAAACCTCCAAACCTTCATAAATCATGGCAAAAACTTCAAGAAACTCACCTTTTCCAACACCAAAAACAACCGACACTTCAAAAATGGAAATTTCTTCATCTCCAACTAAAACCCTTGAAACCGACATAATTCAAGAAAACCCCATAGAGGAACAGCAATTAGAATCTCCTAGAAGGAGCATGAGAAGAAGAAAATTGATTGGGGAAGATGATGAAGAAGAAACCCCGGAACAATCTCAGGGGGAAGAAGAAGAAACTGCACCTGTTCCTTCCAAAGGAACTGTTTCTTCGTCTTCCAAGAAAAGGACAGAAGTAATCTAGGTATGTCTTGGGCTTTTGCGTCGATTTAGAATGGGCAAATAAAATTGAATTTCTAGAATTAACAACCATCTATTAAAAAACGGCATGGAATTCTTGTTTGAATTCGCCTTTAATAATGCTCTTGTTCCTCTAGCTATGGACGAGTTTTGTGCAAATTTTGTTAATACTAATGGAACTTGCACAACTGAAGTTAGAGGCAAGAAAATAAGGTTTAATCAAGCAACTTTAAGCAAAGTATGGGAAGTTCCTTGCAAAGGAACTGATTTGTATTTTAAAAGGAAAGGAACTGTTTCCTTTCCGAATTTTCCTCAAGACAAAATCTTAGAATATTTTGGAGGAACAGCTGGCCAAAAAAAAATTAACCATAACCTACTCTCTCCCCTTCACAAAGTATTGTTTAACTTGGTTTGGAGAGCACTCATTCCTCGAACTGAAAAGAGGAATGAAGTGGGTCTCTTGGATATGTGTTACATGTTTTGCTTAGACCACCACATACAAATCAACTTCCCTTCCCTCTTCATTCAACATTTAACTCACTGTATTGAGAACCATTGTTGATTGGGTACGGTGCCTAATAACTTCTTTACTTCATCATTTTGAAGTAAGACTTTCGGGTTGGACCACCATAGGCATCAAACAAGGGAACATCTTGAATGAGAAGACCCTCAATGGACTTGGCTTGTCTGTCCAAGAAGGTGTTCTCATTCAAGGAAAAATGGTTTCCAGTTCCTCAGGAAAAAGAAAACTGCCTCAACTAGATTTAGAAGAGGACAATGATGTAATTTTGGATAATCCTGTTCCTGTTCCTACACCAGAGAACATAAACCTAAGAGGCGCAAACACATTGCCACTAAGCCTAAACCCTCTGTTCCTTTGAGAGTGAGAAAGAGCACTCGTCGAAAAATTGCTCCTGTTCCTGTTCCTTCCAATGAGGACTCTCCTTTAGTCCTTTCGGATAATGAGGAACAGGTACCCTCAACTCTCAAGGAAACACTACCTCCACCATCTCCCAAACTCTCTGTTCCCTCACAAAAATACCCTCCATTTCACCTTCGTCCTTCTCTGTTCCTTCAAGTTTTGAGCAGTTGAAGGATGAAATAAAAGGACCAAATCCTTTTGCTTCCACCTCCACAACTCTTCCACCCACACCACCATTTCTTCCTCCCATTTATCACCCTTCACCTTCTGTTTCCATTCCTGGAACAGATGAGCCTTCCACTCAAACCTCCCCAGTTCCTTACAACATCCCCCATCTGCCTCTAGTTCCAAAGGTAAGGAACAGGAAAATCCGGATGACACTAACTGGGTTAATGAAGTCTGCCTTCCTGCACAACATATGATAAAATTTTACAATCATCTTCATTGGACTTTGGATGCCAAAACTGATTACTATATAAGTCTTATGGAAAAATTGAGTGATACGTGGTTGCGCAGCAAAAGAAGATGGACACTATGGCTCGTACTTTGGAGGAGCTGAAGGAACAGGTTGAACTACATCATGGGGTGGTGATGAAAAAGTTGGAGGATGTGGTTGAAGAAGAAGTTGTAGAGGAACACCATTCCCCTTCCCTTTCTTAGTTTCTTTTATTGTTGTTCCTGTTTCTTTCATCAAGGAACACAACTTTTGTTTCTTCTTTTTCTTTTCTTTCTTTGTTTTGTTATGGAACAAGTGCTATATAACTAATGACTTTTGCTATATTGTCTATGTTTCTAAATGCTTTGCATAATTTCTTCCTTGGAATGGCTAGTATTATGTGATTGATGTTTGAGCAAGTTTACTCTTTGATTTTCTAACTTAACCACTAATGGTGCTTGCATATTGGTCTTAAGGTGTTAAATCAATTCATCAATTCATACCGAGTCTATTCTTTTTGAGGATGACAAAGGGGGAAAAGGATTTAAGGAACAAACTGTACATAAAAAATGAAAGTTGAAAAAATTAAAAAAATTAAGGTAAATGAAAAATCAAAAATAGGTTAAGGTAAATGAAAAATCAAAAACTTCAGTTACTCATATAATTGTGTTTTATTTTTCATTTTCTTCTTTATGTTTTTATTTTCATTCACTTATATTATTTGTTATTTTCCTTAGTTTGTACCTTTGTTGTCATCATCAAAAAGGGGGAAATTGTTGAACCCTAGTTTTGATAATGACAAAGAAACAAAGGAACAAACTAAGTAGTGAACTAATGAATTATTTAAGTGTATGGTGTCTAAGGTATCAATGCAAGGAACTGGAAGAATACAAAGTCAATGAAGAAGTCAAGAGAGGATTTCAAAGGCTAAGTAAAGAAGTTTCTATGTTGATACTGGAGCAAGCATTGGATCAAGAATAATAGAAGCTAGGCGTTTTATTTTCTAGTTCCAATGTAAAGGAACAAAGAAAGAATGGTAAGGAACTGTGGCAGAATATTTGAGAATGAAGCGTTTGTTCCTCTGTAAGGAACAAACTCAGTGGCACTTAGTAAATATGTTAAAGGAACTGAACTAATATAAGGAACTAGACTTAGGCGTTACTTAGTAGTAACGATTAAAAGATAATGGAGTAAGTCATGCCTAGATTATAGGAAATTAGTTATTTCTAATTTCAAATGATAAAATCAGTTTTAAAAAGAAAATCTGTTTTGGAAAGATATTATTTTTCGGAAAATAAGAAAATAAATATCCGGTTGTTAGAAAGATTTTATTTCAAAGATATTATTTTCTTAAAGATTAGAAATTCAGATTTAAAGATAAAAAGAGTTTATAAAAACTGATTTTCGGATAATGTTGAAGGAACTCCTATTATTTAGGAGTAATGGCTGCATTTTATCCACGTTCATTTATAGTTCATGGGATCATGGGACATGATGTAAAACGTGTTCCTTAGGGGAAGGAACATCATGGGTAAATGGATTAAAACTGTACTCTAACATTACTCCCACGTTCTTCATGATTACCACTATAAATATAGAAGTCTAGATAAGTTCCAAAGTGTGTCTGACTAAGTAATTAAGTGAGTTTAACTTATTAAGTGTCAGTGCCTTCATTCTCTCATAATAGCCATTTGTTCTTTGCCTTCTTACTCTAATTCCACTAAGCTTATTTCGATCAATTGTATTTTGGTTTTTGGGGTAAGGGAACTTTGAGTGAAGTTCTGTAAGAGAAAGGCTTTGAGTGAAGCTTGTATGTGTGAAAAACTTCGAGTGAAGTTGAGAGGAACTGCTGTTAAGGGAACAGTGGTTCAGGAACTTGAGTTTAGGAACTCAAGGTAGGGCTCGAGTTAGAATTAGGTTGTAACAGAGTTGTTTGGCCTAATTAGTGAAAGTGTTGAGTTTAAAATCCCTAGTGGTCGAGGTTGTTTCTTCTTGTTGGGCCCAAGAAGTTTTTCCTCGTAAAAATCCTCTTGTGTTTCTTTAGCTTGTTTATTCGTTTAAGTTTTAATTTCCGCAAAAAGTTACGTTTATTTCTACACCTACAATTCACCCCCCCTCTTGTAGTGTTCCTAGGGAAATAACATACCTAAACAACACCTTTCAATAGATTGGACTCACAATTTTCTTTGGGTGATGGAGGGGTGGAGTATGAAAGAGTGAGGCTATATGGAGAACCGTCTTGATTTTCGAGAGGGGTTATACGGTAAATCCACTTGTGTGAGCCTCATTACCAATTCCTTTAGTTGGTTCACCAGGGAACCTGTCTCTAGTTAGCATTTTTTGTTCTGAAATGAGTAGTTTTGCTACTATTTGTACCATACATTTGAATTTTGAAGTAGGTTACCCGATTTCCATTTGTACCAAATAACTAGTTGTTGGCATTGGCAATATCTCATGATCATTTTATTTACTAAATATGTCGATTAGATTTTATATTATTTTAAAAATAATCATTAATCATCACATTTTGTAATAGTTGCAGTAGTATAATAGATTAACTTGAACCAAATTAGCAATATTTCATTTTCATTAGAAATCGGATCCTAATTTTACCGGACAATCACCAAACTAGAACCTTTATTTATTTATTTTTGGTTAAAGTCAAACTAAAACCTTGCAACAACAACAAAAAAATGATGATAAATCACCAAATTAAACTAAAATCTTTATTTATTTTTTTCTATTATCTCTACTAAATAAGCTAACTCTTTAGGAGTATGATATTCAACTAAAATTCCTTCAATGCACTCTATTTATTTTTTATTTTTTAAAATTTAATGTTAACTAACGTACTATATATGACTATTATTGTACATGTTTTTATAACTTGAAACACGCATTTTCTGCATATGAATCTACCCATAAAAAAAAAGCATGTGTGAGTTTTTGCTAATATCTTAAAAATGTAGTATAATATCTTGAATAGGTGACCAATTTTAGAACTTTTTAAACATTTCAATTTTTACCTAGTAATATAGTAACATTCTCATTACTTTTGAATTGGATTTACTACTACTAGGTTTTAGGGATATTTGTTATGTACCTCAAACATCTCATATTGATTTTTTTTATTGGACTCATAGTGATGTCAGTTGCTCTATTCAATACTGCTCTGTTTTTAAGTTGCATCACTTCATTTGGACACAAAAAAAAAAAAAAAAAGTGAGTGAAAGATATTTGCATTTGGCAGCATGCAGAGAATCCATTAATAGGCTACCACGTACATATAAATTATAATGTTTTACTTTTGAGATGATGTATATATAAGTTTTTTTCATCGATATAACATAGTAGAATTTTTTCCTTGAATAATGCCAAAAAGGGGATTAATTCCCAAAATGTGTGAGAAAAAATTTTATTTCCCTGCGTACCGTCCACGTAGGACGGCACGCGAAAAAATTTTTTTTTTTTAAAACTGCAATAAAACCGCTACTCAGAGTAGCGGTTAATGCATCAAACAAACGCTACTCAGAGTAGCGGTTATATTTAAAATCAACCGCTACTCTGAGTAGCGGTTTTATTTAATGAACCGCTACTCTGAGTAGCGGTTTACAAGATTTTTGGACCCGTTGTAAACCGCTACTCGGAGTAGCGGTTCTATAAAGAAAACCGCTACTCCGAGTAGCGGTTTATAAAAATCCCCAATTCAGACCTAAATCCCCCAATTTCCCAATCTACAGGTGCTCGAAATTTTTTTTCTCTCACAATCACTTCTCCCTCTCTCTCTCTTCCGACGACGCTGCATTACATCATCACCGCCGGCGACCGGAGTCCGTCACTTCTTGGTCTCTCTCTTCCGACGACAGCGGCACCTCACAATCCGTCACTTCTCCCTCTCTCTCTTCCGACCACAGCGATCTTTGTGAGTATATTTTGTGTTTTTTTTTTTGTTTTTTTTTAATTTAATTTGTGTAGCATGCCATATTTGTTAGATGGAAATTGTTTAGTTTGATTAGTATAATTTAGTTGTTGATGATTAAAAATTTAGGATATTGTGATGGTTTATTTTGTATCAATTGGAAGGTTAGTATAATTGGAAGGTGATTAGTATAATTCGAAGGTTATTAGCATATTGTTTAGTTGTTTGATTAGTATAATTTAGTTGTTGGTTGGTTAAAAATGAATTTGAGCATTTTGTGATGGTTGATTTTGCATGAATTGTTGTGTTTATGTTGTAAATACTACTAGTATGGTGAAAAATAGTGTTGATATTGTTTGAATATGTAGAATAAGAATAACTTAATTAAACATTATGTTTTTTGTATGTAGAATATGGAACAACCTAAATATCCTCTATACCTTTATTGGAATGGTGAATTATCTCAAAATGATGTTGATATTGTATATAGAGGTGGAAGGAAAAAGTTTTTGTTCATCAATTCCGGTATGATGTTTCAAGAGATTCTGAATAGGGTTCGTCTTTGAGATTGACATGGCTTCGGCAACATTTTTTCTTGTTGCCGAATGATGCTGATGAGGTGACTGTCCAGCGATTTGCCCGGGCTTACATTCTTGCATTGATGGGCTCCATTCTTTTTGCCGACAAGAGTGGAGATGCAGTCCAGCTTCTTTATCTCCCGCTTTTAGCTGATCTCGACGTAGCAGGGACATATAGTTGGGGTAGTGCGACCCTTGCATACCTGTATCGGCAGCTATGTCGGGCATCACATAGGGGTGCGAGGGAGTTAGGTGGCCCTGTGTTGTTGTTACAGATTTGGGCATGGGAGCACATACACATTGGCAGACCTCGGATTTCGAGGGTGCGGGACCCACCTCCACAGTTTGACGAGGCTGTTCCTATTTTAGGCTCCCAGCATGTTCCGGGGATTGACCCCTTAGCTGTCAGGTAATATTCAATGTCTCACATTTGTTGACATTTTTTAGATTCATTTTTCTCATGGATAATAACGTATATTTCTTTTCAGTTGGCTTCGAGTACACATCACTAGGTCCCACACAGCAGGTGGGCTTCCTTACTACAGGGATGCACTTGACCATCAGACGGACGAGCAGGTACATAGGGTCGTACTTCCCTAACTTTTATACATTGGTAGACTCTTCTTTTGCCTAATATTTGTAAGATTCTATTTTTTGTAGATGACTTGGCAGCCATATACTGATGCGAGACTGGCGTTGTTACCTGCTATATGTCGAGCTGATCGACATGTATGGCGCACCATGGCCCCACTTATCTGTTTCGACATTGTAGAGTTCCATTTCCCTGGTCGAGTTATGCGCCAGTTTGGATTCGAGCAGACGATTCCCGCACCTTTTGATACGAGCACAACCCTTCATGCCATAGATCGGAGGTCGAAGAACAAGAACTATCCGCTCAGACATCGACCTTACATTGCACATTGGGATGAGCGCGAGGGACACATAGTTCAGGGCACTCCTTTTAGTGGTCGTACTCCTGCCTTTGACGAGTATATGATATGGTTTCGTCGCATCACGAGGTTACGCCTGACGAATCCATCGAGGCGACCACCTTCTACACATTATCAGCCTGCGTCTGCAGATATAGTATTGGTAAGTTAACTTATTTTTAGTTGCATTTTTATTTATTTATACAACTATATAATATGTATTTTTTTCTTTCTATTCAGGCACATACTTTATCTGATATTGCTCATAGGTGCGGTACTGTGCTAGAGGCTTCTGAGTCATTGCCTCCAGATATGGTGCGTGACTTGTATGCGCAGACATTGCAGACTATGAGGGGACTGTGTGTTGATGCTGTTGGCCGAGCTGGACATGGCCACATCGTACAGGGCGTGCCTACTTCTGCTGGATATACATCGACTTCTACATCTTCTACGTCTGCTGCCCATATATCTACCACATCAGCTTTGCTTTCACCTCCAGTCACTCAGAGGGCCTATCGACGACGTTCTGACACTACTCCCCCTTCTCTTGATGCCATTGCAGAGACTCATGAAACCACACCTAGCTCATCTACACCTTCACAAAAGAAGAAGAGAGGGTTTTAGAAGTTTCATTTAGTGTTTATGTAGTTAGTTAACATTATTTTCTCACTCTAACTTGTAACTAAACTTTTTTTACATACATTTGAATGTGTATGAGTTGGTGATGAGTGATCAATGTGTGGCTTATATTTGGTGTTGTTGAATGGAATTTGATGCTGGATTTGCAGGTTGGATAATGTTGAAATTGGAGGTTGGATAATTGTTTGGAATTGCTGGAATTGCAGGTTGGATAATGTTGAAATTGGAGGTTGGATAATTGTTTGGAATTGCAGGTTGGATGTTGTTTGGGATTGGTGGAATTTTTTTGGCGTTCTGGCAGTTGGCCAGTTATGTGGGAAACAATTGATTGAGTTATGTAGTGGGTACAAAACCGCTACTCAGAGTAGCGGTTTTAATGAATGAACCGCTACCTGGAGTAGCGGTTTACCCGAGGGAGGAAACCGCTACTCGGAGTAGCGGTTCACTCATTAAAACCGCTACTCTGAGTAGCGGTTTAGGTGAATGAACCGCTACTCGGAGTAGCGGTTTTGTTTGAAGTAAACCGCTACTCCGAGTAGCGGTTTACCTCCGTTAAAACAAAAAAAAATTTTTTTTTCGCGTGCCGTCCTACGTGGACGGTACGCAGGGAAATAAAAAATTTTCTAGCACATTTTGGGAATTAATCCCCTTTTTAGCATTATTCAAGGAAAAAATTCTAACATAGTATTACAAAAGTCATTAAATTTGGTCCTCCAAAAATTATTAAGAAATGTTCGCAAAAAATCAAAAAGTAGTTTGCGTCATAATTTTTTTTCTATGTTTTTTTTAAAGGTAGGATGAAGTCTCTTGTAAGGAAGAGGGAAAATTGGGAATTTTTCTTTATAAGGGGTAAAACTCGATCACTTGACTTGTGGGATCGGAAGTGATGCCAATACTACTCGGCTATCACCTGCTGCTTAGAAGAAAGTCAAGAGAAGTTGAGGAAAAAAAAAAGGTTCAAAATAATTTAGAATACCAATTTGCTAGTTTCCAAGAAGTTTATTCCAGACTTTCCAGTGCAGAAACAATGAATGCTCTTAGACTCGGAGCTTTGTTTTTAGCACCCCATAAGTTCTATAGGAGCAATAATACATCCGGTATGTTACCCTTTAGTAATAGAATATTAAAAAGTAATTTAAATTGATAAATCTATGCAAAGATAGCAAAAATATTGTTCCATAACAAGGCGTGTATAAGAGCACCTCCATCCATGGGGCACCCCATTTTTTCTCTCTCCTCACCTTATTTGTCCACCTCATTTTTCACTACCTCCCCATTTTACCTTACTCAAATTTGAAACACATACCTCCACTCATCTACCTCCCCATTTATCTTCTCTCTCTTATTTCCTATACTCCACCACCTTTTCTCTCTCCTACTTTCCCATACCCCACCAATATTTTATCTATTTATTATATACCCCACCACCTTTTCTTCATTTGGGCACCTCCCCTAAAACTTGAGCATCCTCATTAAATGGGGAACCAACCCCACTCATGGGGAGCCCCATTTGAGGAGAGAGAGTGTATATGGGGAGGGTAATTTATGCCATTGGATAAGAGGGATCTTTTTAGTAACAGATAGAAAAACAATGTGAGTGGAAAAACTTTGACGGAGAGATAAATGTAAAAAGTCGAATTTTGAGATATACAAGGGTAATTTAACACGGAAGAAGTATCATAATTTAATCAATAATAAATCCCTAAAAGTATTAATTAAGATTATAAATACTTTATGGCTACAAAATATCAAAATGTAACGATAAAAAAATCTAACAAGAAAAGGATGAGGAGCTAGCTCATGTGGTAGAGCACTCCCCTCTGATTTTTGAGGTCAGAGGTTCGATCCTTACCCCCAGCATTATGCTGGAGTATTTCCTTAGCATGCTTTGCATGCATTATCAACCAATGTGCTTATAGTTCCTACAAGGCTAGTAGCCTGGTAGGGGTTATCCCTTGGGCTGACTTAATTTCCCAATAAAAAAAATCTAACAAGAAAATACAAAACTTGCCCTAAAAATACTGGGTTGCTAACTCATTGTATACATAATTCTTATATATTTATACTCATATACATTCCTCCACTTTCTCTTAGTCTTCCATTCTCATACTGTTAGGAGTATTGGGTCATAGCCCATTAGGTTAAGTTGTGTTAGGTTAAATTTAGGTTATGTTTCTCTATATAAAGGATTGTAATCTTTATGACACATACATTCTCATTCTCTTTCACTCTTCCACTCTCATACTTCCTCACACTCTCTCATCATTCAAGGAATCCCCCGATCTTTTTCCGATCATTTTTCCGGTTAATTTTCCGGTCTCTCTTTCATCACACATTGAAGGAGGTTGAATGGCTTCACCACGCCGCCACTCCTCCGACAACCTTTTCGTTCACATTACGTGCAACTTTTCCAGCCACATTATTGCATAATTAATATTAATGAAATTTTATAATTCATTTGATAAAACAAATGGAGTATAATCACTTAAAAATGCCGAAAAAGTGGTTAGGCACCCAACTACAGGTACAGACACCTAAAATAGGCGCCTGGGCACTTTTTCAGCATTTTTAAGTCGATTTCTGATAAGTTTTACTCTACTCTGAGATGTTCTAATAAAGCTAAATAAAATCGACCAAAATAGGGACTGAAACAAAAAAATAATTGCTCCCGTGCTAAGTTTTTTGAAGCGCCAGGTTCAAGAGATTCTATCGGTTTTATTCGAATTTTTTTAATTCCATTCGCGTTTTCACGTAATATAACGAGATGGTAAAAAAACTTGAAATCTTTGAAAAATGTGAACTTGTTGAGAAATCTTGTAGTCCTTCAATGAAGGAAATAGAAGAGATGAGAGAGAGTGTTTGAAGGATGATATAAAGATAATATCTAGTGTGGATAAATGTATCAAGTTCTTCCCTGGAGGAAAGCATCCCTCCCCCACCCCCTCTTGAAGCTAACATGAGCTTAGTTTGGAAGGCCTTTATACCCCCTAAGATCAAGTTCTTCCTGTGGCTTGCTTGGCGAGACCGCCTCCCTCACAAAAACCTCTTATGGGTTCGGAAAATTGTTCCAACCCCTTCCTGCCCGTGCCGTGGGTACGTTAAGGAAGACACTATTCACATCCTGAGAGATTGTCCTCCCTCCATGAAAGTTTGGCTCGAACTCTCCCCAGATCCGAGCCTACTAAATGGAACGCTTCCCAATTGGATTGAACGAAACCTCCTTTGCAACATGTTAGTTAGGGGCCTACACTGGAAGGACCTATTTCCTTGGATATGCCATGAATTATGGAAGGCCCGTAACCTTGTGGTATTCGAGGGCAAGCCGAGAATCCAAGACACTGTACTCATCCGCTTAGTGTTCAAACAGACGACCGAGTTTATTACTGTTAACTCAAAACAACCTGAAACACCACCCTCACCCTCTCTTCAAAACCCAAGACAAAGTGTGGTACCGGAACTAAGGGACCCCATCCATAGGATTTATACTGACGCCTCCTTTACTTATATCTCGGACCCGGTGGGATTGGGGGCATGATAAGAGATCAACAGGGTAGATGGGTTCTTGGTTTCTGCAAAATGACATATGCTGTGAACTCTTTGACTGCCGAACTGCTTGGGATTAGGGAAGGCCTTCGAGTTGCGAGGGAACATAATATTCTCAACTGTATTTTGTATACTGATTGTCTACAGGCGACGCAGAGCATTTTAGAGGATGGGTCTACACACAACCATTGTTTTAACATAGTAAATGATTGCAGGGAGTTGTGCCGGCGCTTCACCAAGATTGACATTGTCCACTTAAGTTGGAACAGGAACATGGTGGCAGACGTGTTAGCCAAGGAGGCTAGGAAGATAGAGGACTGCATGAATGTAACTAGGAGGTTCCCCACCCCCCCTAATTTTTGCATGAACGCATACCTCTCGGATTGTAATAACTCTTAAACTATTTGCTATTTTGCTATGCCTTATTTCACCGAAAAAAAAAAAGATAAATGTATCAATCTCCAAACCCAATAGATGATATAAAGATGATTAATTCCCTGGATTCTTGTGGATTTTCATATTGAATATGATGAACTCTAACGTAGGATTCACATTCTCTTAACGTTTTTAACTATCTCAAGTAAAACTTCCACCTACTCTACCAGCTAGTCAACTAAACACCTTAGAAGTCCTCAAGAAGCAGCTCAGCCAGCAAGAAAAATTACACTATAGGATCTCCCTAAGTCAGTTCAAGAGTCACAGTATAAGACTAAAGTCTCGATTGAACTGGAATATTCTTTCCTCTTCTCATATTCACGTAGTTCGTTTACCTAGTTCTTTTTTTTTTGTTAAACTCGTCTGAAAGTATAAAACTTTACCATCTTACATGTTTCAGATAGTAGTTCGTGGATTAGCAAATCAGATTACATTCTGGGGAGAAGTAAGTATATATCTATTAGCAATTTTTTTAGGTTAACTATACGAAAAAGAGTGAAGCATCAATAGATATGGAAGAGCTTGATTCAAAGAAGTTCAGTCTTCCTGTAGATGCAGAAAATAAGGCCACAATCTTTCCACTGTTTTCAGTGGCAAAGCCTCATATGCGGGCATTTTACCTATCTTGGCTCCAATTCTTTGCCTGTTTCATATCCACATTTGCTGCTCCACCCCTTCTTCCGATCATCCGTGACAACCTCAACCTTACTGTCTCTGACATCGGTAATGCAGGGATTGCATCTGTCTCTGGGTCCGTGTTTGCTCGTTTAGCCATGGGTACCGCATGCGATTTAGTTGGGCCTCGAGTTGCCTCTGCATCCCTTACACTCCTTACTGCACCTGCCGTTTACCTCTCTGCCATAGTAGACTCACCCACAGCCTTCTTGCTAGCCCGGTTTTTCACAGGCTTTTCTTTGGCTACTTTTGTGTCAACACAATTCTGGATGAGCTCCATGTTTTCTCCACCAGTAGTTGGTCGAGCCAATGGTGTTGCGGCTGGGTGGGGTAACCTCGGAGGTGGAGCAACCCAAATGATCATGCCTCTTGTGTATACTCTCATACTTAGAATGGGACCAACAAAGTTTACAGCATGGAGAATAGCATTCTTCATTCCTGCTGCTTTACAGACTGTTTTGGCCTTTGCAGTGATGCTTTTCGGCCAAGATATGCCAGACGGAAATTTCCAGCAGCTGCACAAATCAGGTGACAAGTACAAGGATAGCTTTTCCAAGGTTATATATCATGGCCTTACAAATTACAGGGGATGGATTACTGCTCTATGCTATGGGTACTGTTTTGGTGTGGAGCTAACTGTAGATAACATCATTGCTCAGTACTTCTATGATCGGTTTGATCTTAACCTCCACACAGCAGGAATTATAGCAGCCAGTTTCGGACTGTCGAATGTTTTTGCCAGGCCAGGAGGTGGAATGGTGTCAGATTTACTAGCAAAAAAGTTTGGGATGAGGGGAAGACTTTGGGGATGGTGGATTATCCAGACTATAGCTGGTGTGTTATGCATCGTTCTAGGACTGATGAACTCTTTAAGTGGATCCATTGTAGTCATGCTCGTCTTCTCTGTGTTTGTTCAAGCAGCTTGTGGACTTGCATTTGGGGTCGTTCCTTTTGTCTCCAGAAGGTACAACTTTGACATATTTTTTACTGTTTTGGTAAAATAAATTACTTTCATGCATTCTCTTTTAATTGTAACATTTAAGTTTCCACCGAGATATGATTTTTGCGATTAATATCTTTAGTTCTATAGAAATTATACAAATGAAATATTTAGAAAATACGCATTAAGATGAATCAAATAAGATCTTACATGATTATGTTTTTTCTTGTATATAAATCATAATAGAAGATCGAAGGGTGATTTATGAACTACGAAAAAGTCAAAATGTTGTAATTGAAAAAGAATGAAAGTAGTTAAAATCAATATCTGCATATAACAAAAACACTAGCGTTTAGCCAAAAGAGGGTCGGACTAATTTAAACTTGCAAAAGCATTTGTCTTTGGAAAAGTTACAATCCAAACTATAGTCACTCTCTTGATAATAATATCCACTACGGCCTATTGAATGCCTTCTCAAAAATGATAGGTTAATCTTAAATAATTAGCTTAGTAGGTCGAATAAGGATAGGACAAAGATATAGTTTGTTGAACAGGTAAGGATAAGATTTGAACTTCAAACATACTTCCTTCATCTAGAATGAAAATAGTTGCACCATTTATATAGTATTTACTATTCAAATTTTGCACTTTGAACGTCTTCGGTAATTTATATTTTAGGAAGAAACATAATCATATGATCAGATTTTATTAGATTCGTCTCAATGTATATTATTTTAATATCAAACTTTTTATAATTTTTACTTATTGATAATTAGATATATTAGTATTTGAAATAATGCATTGACAAACATGAAAACATGAAATGATTCAACTATTTCTAAAGTGAGGAAGTAGCTTTTAAGCAAAAGGTAATTATATAGTTGGGAATATTTTGAAATAATCAACTAGTTTTTAGGCCCGGGCTACGCCCCAGGTAATTATATCTTTCATTTATTAATATTTTATTTTGAAATATTAACATCTAGTATCACTTGTTTTTGTGGTTTAAGACATTAGTATATGTGCTTGTGATCTCGGGAACGAATCTTACATAATGCATTTTCTATTTTTTTTAGTGTATGTGGATTACATAGCATAAAATTTTCCAACCAAAGACGCCACGTGGCATCGTTCCGTGTTTAGGAACGCCTTTTAATATATTAGTATAGATAATTAGGACTACCATATTGGGAAAAGCTCTTACTTAGCTGAACTTTTTGTGTCTCGTTCTTTTTAGAGCTTTGGGCGTGATTTCTGGCATGACTGGAGCAGGTGGAAATGTTGGTGCGGTCATTACTCAATTGATTTTTTTCAAAGGTTCTCAATACACAATAGAAAGGGGAATAACTTACATGGGTGTTATGATTGTAGCATGCACCCTTCCAATAGCTCTCATATACTTCCCACAATGGGGAGGTATGCTTTGTGATTCTCAAGACAATTTTACAGAAGAGGAATACTATTCCAACGAATGGGATTTGAAGGAGCAGCAACACGGACATCACCAAGCAAGCTTGAAGTTTGCATGCAGCAGCAGAAGTTAAAGAAGAAAAAGAACAGTAGTAGAAATTATCCTTTGTTACACTAATTAAAAATGTTGTACACTTTTGTGAAAGTATAAACATTCCTGAGATAGTATGCAGTCGTAACCCAGCACTTAAATTTTTGATTCAATACCTCAATAATATTGAATTGAACCGACATTGGTAGTAAAAGATGTCAATATTAATATATTATTTATGTGATATATTCCTAAATGGACTTCAAATGCAAGTGTTTTTAAATAGAACGAGCTAAGAACTCAGCTTCCAATGTGTGTGTGTGTATGCATTTATAACATGGAAGGTTTGTGCAAAAATCGTTAATATAATGTTAATTGCAATTTCGTCCCATGTAATTTTCCATATGGTGATATCCCAAATAACGCTAAACTAGATTTTGAAGCCGGTACGATCGATGTACGTTTTTTTTAATGCGATAAAATTATATTAACGTCATAGTTGTGTGATAATAAATAACATAAATTATTTACTCTCTTCGTTCTATTTTAAATTGGTATGTAGCCTTTTTCTTGTTGAAGATGTCTCATTTCATATTAATTATCTCAACTACGATTATTGTTTATATTTCATAGCACGTAACTCAGTTTTAAATACATGCAATGTTGGAAATTCTGCACTACTCAGATATCAGTATTTTTGGTTGTTTAAAGCTAATACTTTCATATATATTGTTTTAAACAATCTATACACGCCACGTTTTGAGACAATCTAGGTTTAAACAATCTATACACGCCACGTTTTGAGACAATCTAGGTTTAAACAATCTATACCAATTTTGAGACTAATCCAACAATATATAATCTAGAAGTATTTGTATTTTGTATCTTTCCCGAGAAAAGGTAGTCATTCCTAGCTAGGAGGTTTGTCTCTTCTCGTAAAAATCTAGGTTGGAAGTCTGCTCACATTTATACATAACAAATCATACTTTCGAAAAAAAAAACAGATATCATATTTGAAGTGCTTCCGCTATAAATTGAGTTACAATATTTTATCTTTCAGGTAAAGTACCAGATATTTTTTTTCGTAGAAAACATATAATGAAGAGATATTGTGTAGGAACACCACTATTTGAGTATACATGTGTTAGAAACATGATATCATTAAAACTTATAATGTACAATAATGTTCCATTATTCCTAGAGGTGTTGCTGATTTAAGAAAAGTTGGGTACAACCATACAATAATGTTTCATATTGTGGGTGACCAAGTCTACTGTACGATGATATACTTTTTTTCTTGTTCTTTTTCCAATGATATACTTATTTTCACGCAATTCTAACAAGTTAACGAGAGGCAATCACATACATTTTTAATATATATGTCATTGTTGCCTTGTTGGGCCATAAAGAAAATTGTTGTATCTAGAGCTAGTTGCGAGAAGCTAAGCATAGTCACATACACATATGCACTTGCCAAAGAACAACGTACCACGAACAAAGTCAAGATATATACTCGATAGTTGATACCATGAATATTCTAAAAGGTACACGAAGTCAATTTCCACCTACTTCGCTATATATGCAAAGAGCATATACGATCCACCAAGTCACAAACAGAAAATGTCAAAAGCATGGAAGTTAGATTGCGAGTTTAGATCAAACGCAAAGGGTAGCCAGCTTATTTAATTCATTTATCAAAGGGCAAGTACGCCATGCATACATAATTATAATACCAAAATTTGCAAACTATATCATACTTACGATTCACCATGTCATCAGAATAATCTAAAAAGACGAAGTATGCAAATGAGAGGTTAGTTTTTCAGTCCAAGAAAGAGGCAATAAGTTTGCACTATATAAGCTTAGAACGCATGGTAGAATAATAGCACATCAAAATAAACTAACCAAAACATAAAAACAAAGTTACGAGTCATGGAAGCAATGAAGGCAGTGAGTGATCCGATACCAAAAAAGTTTGCTCTTCCAGTTGATTCAGAGAATAAATCCATAACCTTTCCACTGTTTTCAGTAGCAAAGCCTCATATGCGAGCATTTCATCTATGCTGGATACAATTTTTCTCGTGCTTTTTGTCCACTTTTGCTGCTCCACCCCTCCTTCCTATCATTCGTGATAACCTTAATCTGACTGCAAATGACATTGGTAATTCCGGAATCGGATCCGTGTCAGGGGCAATCTTTGCTCGTGTTGCCATGGGTGCCGCCTGTGACTTAGTTGGTCCTCGATTGGCCTCTGCAACCCTCACACTCCTTACTGCACCAGCAGTTTACCTGTCTGCTGTGGCAGACACACCCACGGGTTACTTTCTAATGCGGTTTTTCACAGGCTTTGCTTTAGCCACTTTTGTCTCAACTCAGTACTGGATGAGCTCCATGTTTTCTCCAACAGTTGTGGGTCAAGCTAATGGGCAAGCAGCTGGTTGGGGAAACCTAGGAGGAGGTGTAGCCCAGCTCGTCATGCCACTCGTGTATAGCGTTGTACTTAAGACAGGGTCGACACCATTCTCAGCCTGGCGGATTTCATTTTTCATCCCTGCTTTATTCCAGATGGGCTCAGCATTTGCAGTAATGCTTTTCGGCCAAGACCTACCTGATGGAAATTTTCACGAGCTACAGAAGTCTGGTGACATGCATAAGGACAATGCCTCTAAGGTTTTATACCATGGAGTCACCAATTATCGAAGCTGGATCACTGCTCTGGGCTACGGATTCTGTTTTGGAGTCGAGCTAGCAGTAAACAACATCGTTGCCTACTACTTCTATGACAGGTTTAATCTGAACCTCTATATTTCAGGAATTGTTGGAGCTAGTTTTGGAATGGTCAATCTTTTCTCAAGGCCTATAGGTGGGGGCCTGTCAGATTTTATGGCTAAAAAGTTTGGAATGAGAGGAAGATTGTGGAGCTGGTGGGTTGTGCAGGCCTTAAGTGGTGTACTGTGCATTGGTATGGGACTTATGAACACTTTGAGCGGGTCAATTGCAGTTATGATTATCTTCTCTGTGTTTGTGCAAGCTGCTGAAGGCCTGACATTCGGGGTTGTTCCGTTTGTCTCTAGAAGGTAATGCTTTTGAGATACTTCTATATCTCAATCTCAAATCTAGTTTTGTTTATATATCTCAGGTTCATTAGTACCTTTGTGTGTTTCTTAAATGAGATTACAATATACATGAATCAATCTATTAGTGTAAAGCAAATCGTAATGGCATCTTCAAACACTTTTAAGAACCACATGAATATTATATTGTTGATACTTTGAAAAAGATGCAAGTATAGTTTAGATTTTTTTCAAACATAGAGACGCCATAGAAAAAAACTATATATATTTACATTCTTGAATTCTAATGTCTATCATCATTTGTTACAGATCTTTGGGAGTGGTTTCCGGTATGACTGGAGCCGGTGGTAACGTGGGTGCAGTCATAACTCAAGTGATATTCTTCAGAGGATCTCAATTCACAACGGAAAAGGGAATACAGTACATGGGTTACATGATAATAGCATGTAGTTTTGGCATAACTTCCATATACTTCCCACAATGGGGAGGTATGTTTTGGGGTCCTAAAAAACATGTTACAGAAGAAGACTACTACTTGAGGGAATGGGATGCCAAGGAGCAGGAGCTTGGACTACATCATGTAAGCATGAAATTTGCTGAAGGTAGTAGAAATGAGAGAAGTAGCAAAGGAAAATCATCACCAGAAGAAGAGATGACAGAGACTCGCGTTTAAATGCCACTTATTGTTTTTAGAATTTATGCAAAAGCTGCCAGATCACAACTCTTAATGTATTTGTTTCTAGGGAAAAAACTGTTATTAATATTCGATACTTAGGGAAATTCTTCCCACCGAATCTTCCTAAACATTCTCCTTCTTTCATTCTTGATTTTGTATTCTCTTACATGTTACGATAACTTCCTACTTCCTAAGATATCTGTGAAATGTATGTAAAACTCACCTCTATTCTTATCGATAAGTAGTAAGTGAGTTCATACATACTATTAAAAGAAGCAAAAAATGAAAATTCCACCCTCTTTTTACTTGTTTGATTTTGACGTTTTTCTACTATTCTCTTATTCCATCTTCACTACAGATTTTGTCTAATATGTGCACACAAATACTGGTATGTCATACTAGACTACATCTCAACACCTAATAAATCTCTCTCGACCTTCTTGTCATATTAATCACGAAACAATTACATGTATTAGCTTAGGTCTACACTAATTTAGTGTGGACCAGATCTATATAAATTTTTTACATCACGCATTTATACATAAGAGAAACCATGTTCTTGGAGAACAAGGACACCAAAAGCCACTAGGAAGTTTCATAATACAACAATACCAACTTACCTAGCTAATTAAGATAAGGTATCACAGTGATAAATTACAAAGATAATCCAATACCCCGTCACCCCCTCAAGCAGAAGCGTGTAAATCTCAAATGCTAAACTTGCATAAATAACTTGAACTGAACCTTCTTTAGGCCTTTGTAAGATGTACCAGTTTGAATAAAAAAAAACAGGCGCACCAATTACACCTACGTAGGTAGATGAGAGGGACGAGTAAGGCATTTGTAACTTTCCGAACAAAATGACAGTTTACTTGCATGCTTCATATGTTCATGTTGAGATTTTGTTTGTTTTGCTTGTTTTTGTATTAATTGCAAGCGTTGTTCACGAAGCTCAGAATGGATCAAAGGCCAAATTCTGCTTATATGTTTTAATTTTAGATTGTTTTGATGATGCCAAATAATTAGGTCTTGTATAGTTTTTATTTTGAAAATAAAATAAAATTTTAAAATATTGTCAAATGAATTTTTATATATCTTGCGGAGAAATATTAATTATTTAATTTAGTCAAGATATTTTATTTTCGAAACTTTGATTTATATTATATGGTATGATTAATAAATCTAGTTATTGAGAATTTTTTGTGAAAAAGATTTTCTGTTATTAGATGCAAAATTGTTTTCCCGGTGCGTGCAATAGGTTGAATAAATCATGGCCACAAAGAAGGAGTTGGAGCGAGATTTTCTCTAACAAATTCAGCAATGTCAAAGGACCAACTCAACCAAAAACTTAAACTAATGATTGAAGTCTCAAGAATAGTTTTATACTCTATCAATTGAGCACAATCCTCACCATATATACACGCATATTTCTCATATTTATGCTTCACAAATCACTACAAGAAATTATTTCAAATAGGGCAATATTTATTGATCAAAGAGGGCAAATAATTACTTGCCTTGTCTAATAGTATCAAAAAAGGCAAATAAAATTCCCCCTCTTTGAAAATTAATAAGAAGACAATTTTATCATTTTGCCCTATTTGATACCTTCTAAAAAGTCAACATTAAGTTTGCCCTCTTTAATACTACTTAATAAAGCAACTTCATAAGTTTACCCTTTTAGAGACACCTAATAAGACAATTTATTTGTTTGATATCTTAGAAAACATTTAAAAGACAATTAAAAAATTTGGCCCTCTTTGAAAAATATTTAAAAAAGCAATTTATCTAACTTTGCCCTATTTGAAAATTAGTTAAGAGGGCAAAATACTGAATTTGTCCTCCTTGGTTAAGGAAGGAAAAAAAAAAAAAAAGGCCATGTGAGAGCTTTACCATACTTGCTTTAATACTTTCTCCATTATCCCCTAAAAAGAGATCAATACAATCACGGATTTTTAGCTCTTACATGCATGTTCATTACTTCCAATAATTTCAGATTTTCTCTCTCTTTTCAATCTCTCAATCAACTTTTAATTCAATTTCTCTCTCTTTTCAATCTCTCAATCAACTTTTGTTCAATCTAAATGCAGTCGATGGAGTTCGCTTCAATCGATTTCATCAGTTCGTACATCTGAGGTGAATTTTTTGTTTTCAATTATTCGTTATTTCAATATTCATATCATTTTAGTTTTTTAGGGTTCTCTACTGTATGCGATTAAACATCTTCGACTTGTTATAGATTCTTGTTTCTGCAATTTGTTTATGCGATTGAACAGTCTCTCAGTCGTCGAATTCCATCCATATTCATTCAATTTCTTCAAAAAAAATTCGATTTCTTCTAGATTCATTCAATTTCTTTCAATCTCTTAGAAAATTTTGCTGAGGTAATTCGTGATTTTCACGATTGCTTACTGTATTCATGATTCTAGCGATTGCTTACAATATTCGTGATTTTCGCAAAGCATAGTTGATAATAGAATTCGTTTTTTTCGCAATTGCTAACACAATTCGTATTTTTACTAATACGATTTTGTTTAATCGGATAATGTAAAGTGTAAACTATGATTTTGTGTTTGTAGAATAGTATTGCTAAGTTTATGCAATTAATTGATGTTTTATGTTATGATTTGCAGAATTTTCATGATTTATGGCGATTTATCTTGTCACATTATCTTGTCACATCATCAATCTATGCTAAATGCTTTAATGTGGAGATGCAAGTAGGAATGGCAACGGGTCGGACTTGGACCGGATTATGCATAATCCGACTCCGACCCTACAGAAAGTCGGATTTTAAATCCGAGCCCGAGTCCGACATTCGACTTTGAAAATCCGAATCCGACCCGACTTGAAATCCGAACATCCGACTCCGAGATCCGACCCGACTTAAAATTCGGACATCCGACTTAAAATCCGAACATCCGACTCCGAACCTGATCCAACTTATTTTTCTTCCAATTTTTTATAATAAAATAGTCTTCTATAATACAATAATTTAATCATTATAATTTATTCTAATTATCATATGGAAATCTTATATGGTACAAATAATCTAATTATTATTATTATTTTTAACAATCATTTTTTCTATGGGAAAAACCTATATAATACAATTGGCTGAAAGTTGAAGTCAGATTATACATAAATAATACATTACATAAATAAGAAAAAAGGATTGATTGACTCAAAGTCGGAGTCGGATTCGCATGTCGGATTATTTTATGAGATCCGACTCCGACCCTCCTTCGACTCGGAGTCGGATTTTTTAAACGGAGTCGAAGTCGGATTACTTTTTTGTCGGAGTCAATTCGGATTTTTTCTTTCGGATCGGAGCGGACTGGGGTCGGATTCGGACTGAATTGCCATCCCTAGATGCAAGGATGACGCCTATGATTGAATCAAAATTATTCACATTGGTAACTCTGTTGTTCGGTGTAATTGCTTGACATGCCTGTTTTGTTTCTTCATCTAGTGATATATTTTTAACAAGATTGTTGATGCTTATGGACATTATTGAGTTTGGATCTGTCCCTTCTCAGTTTATACTAATGTTAAGCCCTGTCTTCATCTTAGCATTTTTCTAGTCTATTCTATATATCGCTTTTGGCAATGCTACTATTAACCATATATATATGTAGTCAGGATAATATGAGTTATGAAGCACCTCTATTATTTGAATTGTGATGTATCTGTGCTTGAAGATTGAAGACAGTGTGCTTCCGATTTGCAGAAGAAAGCAAAGAAGGTGGTGGTGGACTGGTGGTAGGCGGTGGCTATATTGGCATGGAAGTTGCTGCAGCAGCTGTGGGATGGAATCTTGATACTACGGTACGGACACGACTACATTTTGTTGCAGGTGGACTAGTTATGATTGCAGGTGGCTATATGTTATACTTTAATATATCAACGCCCTCAACTCATATTAGAAAAGGAAAATAACTACATGATTCCCCAAAGAGCTAGATGCAGTTTTGTGTCTCATGCATCATTTATATCTCAGACTACTAGACTAGCATAATTCGACAAGCTCCCATAAAAGCAAATGAAGTTATTGAAAACAAATTAAATGCGTTCTTTTTGTTGTTCAAGTAAAAATGATGGGTATTAGGGTATTGCCAAACCCTAGCAAAAGCTATTACTGTAGCTTTTTACCAGGACATAATATTATATATTTATATTGGCAATGGCGAAATCAAAAAGAAAAAGTCGGCTGTAGGACTGAATTGTATGTTTGAATTTCAATAACAATATTAACATTTAACAGAGATAAGCTATGCACAAGGTTCAGCTTTGACTTCCTACATATTTTATGTCATCTTATTGTTTTATATCGTACTGCTTTGGAATTGTTCTTAATGTAGTTTTGGGCTGAAGTTTATTAAAGTTTGTTTTATTGTCATTTGTAGAAAGTTTGGCAAATGTTGCAAATAAATTGGGACACACCTAAATGGCAAAATGTAGCAAATAAAATGGGACGGAGGGAGTATTATCATGACACACCATCTACACCAGTATTACTAAATACTTCATGTCTTCCTCCATTCTCAAATATATTTACGCATTACTGTTTGTAATAGTCATAGATAACTATTTGCATTGCTAGCTTTAATATAAGCTTTATGATTCCTGATTTAGATATAGAGGAATATTTTGTAAAATGGGCCTGATTTCTTTTGAAGGATTAATAAGCCAAAACATTTGTTCTTCTAACAGTTAATTAAATACTCGCATCATGTATGTGCGTGTACAAGGGAAGTGGTATCAAATTTGTGAAGGCTGGCAATTTCTCTATCTCCCCTCATATGTGTGTGTGTGTGGAGGATGGTGGTGTTGGTGGTTGTGTGTGCGTATGGGTGTGCAAATTTCATTTTCTGTATCTATGATGTAATTCTGATATCTCTTACCAATTCTTGGTTGAAGTAGATCATATTCCCTGAAGACCATCTTTTGCAAAGATTATTTACTCCTTCACTAGCTAAGAAGTACGAAGAGCTGTATGAGCAAAGTGGTGTGAAATTTGTGAAGCTAGGTTGGCAATATGTCTATCTCCCATCATATCTAAATCATTTCTATTATGGTTGTTTTAGTTATAATCTAGGTTTAATTTTACATGCATTTCAATTGACTATAACACCTAGTGATTTGTAAATGTAATAGGGTAATATGATTAAAAACCTAGAAGCTGGTTCTGATGGAAGAGTGGCTGCAGTGAAACTTGAAAATGGCTCTACCATAGAAGCAGATGTTGTGAGTTTTTCTTTCCTATAATCTCCGGGTTTGTTCCCTTTGCATAATAATAAGCCAACGATTTGGTTCTAAATTGTGATTCTTGCATGTAGAGCAAGTTTATGGCTGAATTTAACCGAACTTTTTTCACTTTATGCAGATAGTTATTGGTATTGGTGCCAAACCTGCTGTTGGTCCTTTCGAAAAAGTTGGCTTAAATACGACTGATCATGGTCAACATGGCTAGTTATGGTTTTCACTTCAAGTGAGCCTGATTGTGTTGTTTTTAAGGGTGGGAGTGAGCAAACCTTTGAAGAGAGTGCTGAGGTAGAATCAAAACTTTTGTGGACAAATGTCAAGTAAACATTATGTGAATATGATTTCGTTAAATTTTTTGTAAGCCAGTATAGTAGGAGGCTACCATAGCTGTTGAGGATTTTGTTAAAATTTTAGTAAATCAATAAAGTAATATTTTTCCCCTTGGTATTACCGTGGTGTTATGTAGAATGTACAAGATTTATCTCTCAACTTATATTAGATTGACCTTCGATGCATAATGGTTTTTAGATGATGACTAGCGGGGCAATACTTCATGATTGCTTTTCTTAACAAAGTAAAAAGAGGGCAATATCTTATTTTTGCCCCTGCTTGACAAAGTACAAAGAGGGTAATATCTTATTTTTGCCCTGCTTGTTGTAGATCAAATAAGACAATTGTATTTGTCTTCCTTGTTTTTGAGCAAAGAGGGCAAAAGTATTGCCCTTTCTGATGATCGTAGAGGGCAACTTCATTTGCCTTGGTTGATGAAGCAAAGAGGGCAAAATTTTTTGCCCTTTTTTTATTGGATCTAAGAGGGCAAAAATATGAGATTTGCCTTTGAGACCTAATACAACGGGACTACAAGGGCAACGGAAGGGCAATTTTAAAATTACCCTTGTAACTTATGAAGGCAAATTTTATATCAAAGAGGGCAATTTTAATTGCCCTCCTTGAAGCTGTTTGTTGTAGTGAAATAGAGGCCACTCTAGCAAATTTATAAGTGAGTGCACTATAGTAAAAAAAAAAAAAAGAATTATTTTGATTGTTAAATATAGAAAAAAAGAGTGAATGGGTTTTTCAAAACTTAAAGTTGGAACTAAGTGGATGCACGTGCCACGGGTGCCCTAATCTTGTATCCACTAATGTCAACAAACCTTAATCTTCATATTTTCACAAATTTTATAAACCACTAGTATTTGGGCCCGGACGTTGCCCTGGATTGGTATTGTGTTTTCAAACTTGATATGCATTTTTTTTCCATTCCCACTAAAATATACTACCTCCGTTTCTTTTTAATTGTTACACTTTGACATTTTACACTATTCACAAATTGCACTTTGACCCTCGTTTGTGATTTATACGTGAATAAAAACATAGTCATGTGGGATCTTGTTAGATTCGTATTAGTATGTATTTTATTAATATGTAGTTTTTATATTTTTACAAATACAAAATTAGAGATATAAAGGCTCAAAGTAGTGCATCGGCATGCGTGAAAAGTGTAAGTGTAACAATTAAAAAGAAACGGAGGTAGTATTAAGGAAAACTCAACATTTAAAACGGTTATTTCACCAAATACCCCCGACAAATCAAGAAATTCACCATATACCCTCAATGTTTCAGAAATGCACCGTATACCCTTGAGTTTTCGAAAACGTGCACCAGATACCCTTTTCCTAACTTCCGTTAACTCACCGTTAGCTCACCGTTAGCTCACCGTTAGCTTTATTTACCATTTTGCCATTATTAACCATAAACCCTAATTCTAATCTAACCCTAACTCTAACTCTAACTTTAAACATAAACCATAACCATAACCCTAACCCTAACCCTAACCCACCCCTAACCCTAACACCATGGCAGCCCCCACCCCCACCCCCTCCCCTTCCCCTCCACCCCAGTCCAGGCCTCCACCCCCTCCCCTCCCCTCCGCTGCTGCTCCCCCCACCCCTCCCCTCCCCTCCTTGTCGCTCCCCCCACACCCTCCCTCCCCTCCCAGTCGCTCTCCCCACCCCTCCCCTCCCCTCCCATCCATCGCTGCTCCCCCAGCCATTCCCGTGCTAGCCCAGACCACCATCTCCACCAATCCTCTGTTTCGCAATCTTTCTCTCTCTCCTCTGTTTTCCCAGCTTGTCCCACCGCACCACCACTCCCTCCCCAATTAAACCACAATCTCCACCAATTAAACCACCATTTGCCATTTTCGCGGGTCAATGTGTAAAACCGAGCCTAGAAATTGACTGGTTGGGACTGGAAAATCGAGTGGTTGGGGCTGGAAAATCGACTGGTTTGGCATTCAAGGGGGAGGGGTAGGGTGGGGAATTCGAAAGGTCTGGGTTGGAAAATCGACGGGGAAGGGGTAAGAGGTGGTCGGCGGTGAACGGACGCGCAGGGGGTGGGGAGGCCGGCACGGGCAGCATCAGTGGGGGTGGGAGACGCTGGCACACACAATGGCGGTGGGGGTGGGGGAGGTCGGCACGCGTAGGGGCGGTCGGGGTGGGGGAGGTCGGCACGCACATCGGCGGTGGGGGAGGGGAGGGGGTGGGGTGGGGGTAGTGGCTGGGGTGGGTGGAGGGGAGGGGGTGGGGGTGGGGTGGGGGGCTGCCAAGAGGTAAGGTTAGGGTAAGGGGGAGGGTTTAGGGTTAGAATTAGGGTTAGGGTTAGGTCAAATTAGGATTAGGGCTTAATGATGGTAAAATCGTAAATAAATCTAACGGTGGGTTAACGGCGGTTAAAAAAAGGGTATTTGGTGCTCAAAAATGAATTGTCAGGGGTATATGGTGAATTGTTGAAACATTGAGGGTATACTGTGAATTTCTTGATTTGTCAGGGGTATTTGGTGAAAAAACCGCATTTAAAAAATACAAATATAATAATATGGACTTTTAATGCATGATTAAAAGTTAGTTGAGATGGTAATTGTGTCATGTTATAATAGCAAGAGGTCAAGGGTTCAAATCTTGTTGCAAGCTAATTTTACTTTTGTTAATCGACACAGCTTAAACTATTCATTGTGTTCAAAAAGCGGTATGTTCTCTTCTTAATATTGAACTTGAATAGTTGCCTAATTGAGGTTGAGGTGGTGGAGTAGTGGTATCCCTTCTCATCTGTTATCCTTGAGGTATAGGGATCAAACCTCATAGGACTCATTTGAATAATTTCCCATATCCCCCCTCAATTAAATCGATCCCCTTCATCTTACCAAAAAAAGAATGCCTAATTTTAAATTAAAATTAGATGGTCTCTTATAAGACCGACTCTTTATGCACATATATAGGTCACATTTTTTTTCTATCTCTTTGCTTTCTTCAATTCCATAGTCTCCATCAACATCTTACTTATTTTAGAATAGATGATGTATGGTAGTATTAAATGATTAAGCACTAAAGGACATGAGACAAGGTTACATATTATAGATTCGTACATGAGACGAGGTTACAATATACTTCCTCCGTTCTTTCCATATAATAGTTACTATTTTGGGTAGTTTCACATCTATTGCAATAATTTCAATTTTGATATAAAACAACTTTAATTGACAATATTGTCCTTACTTTATCTTATTAAAACCATCATTAATTATTCACTTTGCCTTAGCTTATAAAATTGCTTTTATTTTCTAAAGATGATTTCTCTCATACTCTAATTAATTAAAGAGTTACATTTATGCTAAACTACTCATTTGTTCCAAATCCTTAATAATTGTGTCCAAACACATTGTTGTAATAGAAAAAGAATGAAAGTAGTATTACTTCAGCTAAATTTTCACAAGTGGAAAAAACCTCACCTGATGCGGTCAAAACTAGCATTTCTGATGCGGTTTTGGTCCGCATCAGGTGGGTACGCAGCAGCTTATAAACATTTTCTGATGCGGTTTTACTTAAAATCGCATAAGATAATCATATTAACTGATGTGGTTTTAACATAAAACCGTATCACTAAATCTACATACTGATGCGGTTTTATATAAGAACTGCCTCAGAATATAGAATGTAATGGTTAAAAAAGTTGCAGACCTGAAGCGGAAGGTCTGGAACTTTAACATTCGCTCTCTCAAGCGTAATTTTGGCGCTAAGATTCCTCTCTCAAGTCTCAGTGTTACCAAAATATATATATACCAACAATAATACATTATTCAAAAAAAGAAAATTATACAAAATACATATAAATAAGAATTTCTTTATATAAACTAAACATAAATTCATGATTAAGATAAATAAGGAAAATTACACAAATACACAAAAATAAAAATTTAACATATATACAGAAAATTACAAACCTAAAAATACCGAAAAATTGAGACTATATGAAAATTAAGAACTAAATCCCAAAATAAACAACAATAATTATCTAGTCACAAACTATACGAAAATAAATCAAAATAAACGACAAAAATTAGATCTAAAAACTAATTGAAAGAATATTACAATATACGAATTAATCATATAAAAATTGCATTATACAAAACGAAAATTAGATCTAAAAACTAATTATTCGAAAAAACTAATTATCAGTCACTAAGTAAACGAAAAATGCAATATATACGAAAAAAATGAAAATTAGAAAATGAAGGAGATAATTATACGAAAACGAAGGAAAATTAAGAGTCGAACAAAAAAGTCAACCGAAAATGGAAGCCTAAAAAAACGAAATAAAAACCTAAACCCAAAATCAGATCTAAAAAAAAATCCCAAAATAAACGAAAAAAATACACTTAAAACCAGATCCAAAAACTAAATTCCATAAAAACTCAAACGAACCAATTTCTTGTGTACATATCTTCGATTCTTCATTCTTCGTTTCGCTCAGCAGTTTCTTCTTCATTTCGTTTCTTCGTTCTTCATTTTCGATCTTCATGCATCTCGTTTCTTCGCTTTCTTTCATCTTCACGCCATTTTCGTTCTTTGTTCTAGTTTTGTGAGGGAGGAGTAGAGGGGAGAGAGAGATGGGGGCGTTTATGAGAGGAGAGAGGAAGGATCTGAGTGAGAATTTGGTTAGGGTTGATCAGCGGTTTATGAGGGAGGATAGAGATTATTAGGGTTTGAGGAGTGAGGAGAGAGGATAGATTATTAGGGTTTGATTTTTCAACGAGGGAGAAGAGAGATTTGGATGGGTCGGTAAATGAACGCTGATCAAACGCGTTGGGCCTTCATCAACGCATTAGGATTTGTTCTCGTTATTTGGGCTTGCACAAAGAAGCTCGTTTTTGTTTTAAAATAATATATTAAAATCTGATGCGGTTCCAAAAACCGCATTAGAATTTTTAAAAATCGCAGCGGTTTTTTAATCTGATGCCGTTTTTTGAGGACCGCATCAGATTGTTATGGCCAAATTTTCCTCCCATTTTCTGGTTGATTTTCGGATGCGGTTTTGAAAAGACCGCATCTAATAGTAAGTGACATATAAGCTATTTTCCACTAGTGTGTTAATCGGATTGGGCCACCTTTAGTTTTAAGAACTTATAACCTTCGATTTTGGCTGTTTTTTGGGACATTTTTGGACATCTTCGAGCCAGGTCATATTTTCTCCCGAAACATTCCTAGGAAAGTCGAGGTGACTTGTGATGTTGCGCGGGTGCTTGGCGCCATTTGTGCTGCCTCGAAAAGCCTCTAAACACCCCCATTTGTTCATTTCTCGTGAAATCCAAAATTAACTCGCAATGAAAATAAACGAATCCATATATTCGTTCCGAGCCACATGACTCCTTTTCAATGACCTCCCATGTCCCTAGGAGGCATCTTGTGGCGTTCAGATCTTGGGCCCCAGGAAAGTCCGAAAGCGTGTATTATATAACCTTCTATTTTAGTTTTTTTGGGACATTTTTGGACTTCTTCGGGCCTGGTCATATTTTCTCCAGAAACATTCCTATAAGTGCCGGCGAGACTTGTTACGTTGTGCGTGTGCTTGTCACCATTTGCATTGCCTCGAAAAGCCTCCAAACACCCTGTTTGTTCATTTCTCGTGAAACCGAAACTTGTCTCGAAATGAACGTAAAGGCATCCATATATTCGTTCCAATCCACATGAGTCCTTTTCAATGACCTCCCATGGCCCTAGGAGGCATCCCGTGGCGTTCGTATCTCGGCCCCAAGAAAGTCCTAAAGCGTGTATTATAACCTTCAATTTTGGCTGTATTTGGGACATTTTTTTATTTCTCCGAGCTTGGACATATTGTCTTCCAAATCGTTTCTAGGAAGGCCGATGTGACTTGTAACGTTGCGCGGGTACTTGGTACCATTTGTGTTACCTCAAAAAGCCTCTGAACATCCCATATGTTCATTTCTTGTGAAACCTAAAATTACCTTGAAATGAACGTAAAGGCATCCATATATTCGTTCCAATAAACATGACTCCTTTCCAAATAAATTCCCATGGCCCCAGGAGACATCCCGAGGTGTTCGGAGTTCGGCCCCGAGAAAGTCTGAAACCATGTATTATAACCTTCAATTTTGGCTGTTTTTGGGACATTTTTGGACTTCTCCGGGCCTGGCCATATTTTCTCCCGAAACATTCCTAGGAAATCCGAAGTGACTTGTAACGTTGCGCAGGTGCTTGGCACCATTAGTGTTGCCTCGAAAAGTCTTTAAACACCCCATTTGTTCATTTCTCGTGAAATTTAAAACTGCCTCGAAATGAACGTCAATGCATCCACATATTTGATCCATGCCACTTGATTCCTTTCCAATGAACTCCCATGTCCCTAGGAGGCATCCCGTGTCATTCGGAGCTCGGGCCCTGGGAAAGTCCGAAAACGTGTATTATAACCTTAAATTTTGGTTGTTTTTGGGACATTTTTGGACTTCTCCAGGCCTAATCATATTTTCTCCCAAAACATTCCTAGAAAGTCGAGGTGACTTGTGACATCGCGCAGGTGCTTGCACCATTAGTGTTGCCTCGAAAAGTCTTTAAACACCCCATTTGTTCATATCTCGTGAAACCCAAAATTACCTTGCAATGAACATAAACGCATCCATATATTCGTTTCGAGCCACATGACTCCTTTCCAGTGACCTCCCATGTCCCTAGGAGGCATCCTGTGTCGTTCGGAGCTCGGGCCCCAGGTAAGTCCGAAAGCGTGTATTATAACCTTCAATTTTAGCTGTTTTTGCGACATATTTGGACTTCTCCGGGCCTGGTCTCATTTCCTCACGAGATGTTCCTAGGAAAGCAGATTTTGTAATACTCCGTATTTTTCCTAATCTATTAATTATAACATTTAAAAGGGTTTTATTTATTAAAGGGATTTATTATTAATTATAAAGGTTTTAATTAGGCTCTTATGATATATTATGGGGGTTTTCAAATAAATTCTAGCCCAAATTATATATTCGACCTACGTATAAAAATTACAGTCCAAGTACTTAGTTTAGTAGTTAAATATATTTCCTAAAAGGAAATTTGAAAAGGATTAACAAGAGAAAAAAAAAGAAAAGGAAAAATAATTTTGCACACATAATCTCACGCTTAAGGATCGTGAAGTTGATAAAGTTTTGATTATTTTTCTTCCTTTTTGTTATATTTTAGTTATTTACCTTATATAATTATGTATTATAGGATTTATATTTTCCTAACCTTAGTTGGATAATCATAAATATTAGATATATGTTAGATAGATTAGTTTATCTTTTATCTTAAATTCATCTTTTAGTCTCCTAGTGCTATTCCTCTTCTAACTATCCAACTACTATAAATAGAGGTCTCCACCCATCATATTCTTCACACCAAATTTGAGAAATAAATCTCTTTTCTCAAGTTTAAACTCTCTCTCTCTCTCTTAGCCTACCTTTCTCTTCCTCCCTAGTAATTATTAATTTTCAAGGTGCGTGTATGTGTTGATAGTTAATAATTGTTTTACAAGTGTAGTATCATGTTTTAGGAAAATATTTTGGATTGAAATACATGTTTTTATGAATTTTATTATGAACTGCATCTGTTTTATATGAACATGTTTGAATGTTAACAAATTTTATTTATGAACTTTGAATTATGTCTTTCGTTTAATATGATTATAAAAGTTTGATCTTTGAAGTTATATTCAAATATTATCGAAGGAGTTGATCTTAAGATTAATGTTTAGATATTTAAAAAGGAGTTGTTTTGAATTATTATTATTTTTCAAATTACCTCTTAAACAAGTTATTTTATTTATGTATGTCTTTATATGGCTAAGTTAATAACAATTATTATTCTTTTTAAAGGAGGATTATTTCCGAAGGATTTTATTAGATATATGATCTTTTATAATAGCAATTATAAAGAGGCAACGACTTGTTATTTATTAGCAAGAACGATAGCTATTAATATTATTTACCCAGACAACAGCTTGTTATTTATTAGCAAGAACGGTAGCCATTATATTATTTACCCATGTACTTTTTGTATAAGTCGTGTGGACAAGGTAGTAACCCTCGTATTAGACTCAATAAGGAATACTAAATTTGGGAGGTGTGCACACTTTAGGAAAGGTACGTAGGCAAGGAAAATGAGTTTTTATAAAAGTTATATACTTTATATTATACAAGTATTACAAGTATCCAAGGAAGGTTTATATGAATATTTTGAATGTTCAATAAAGTATTTGAATTCTGTTTTATGGCTTTGTCCCTGTGATGACCCTTTTGACGAGCAAAGTTCACAGGTTGATTTGAGCCATACTTCGCATGTGGGGGAGCCAAATTTCCCATCTGATACTAATACACGCTTTAGTGTTTAATCGGATTTTCCCTCCCATTTTCTGGTTGATTTTCGGATGCGGATTTGAAAAGACCGCATCTGATACAAAGTGACATATAATCTTTTTTCCACTAGTGTTTAATCGGATTGGGCCACCTTTAGTTTTAACAACTTATAACCTTCGATTTTGGCTGTTTTCTGGGACATTTTTGGACATCTTCGAGCTAGGTCATATTTTCTCCCAAAACATTCCTAGGAAAGTCGAGGTGACTTGTGATGTTGCGTGGGTACTTGGCGCCATTTATGCTGCCTCGAAAAGCCTCTAAACACCCTCATTTGTTAATTTCTCGTGAAACCCAAAATTAACTCGCAATGAACATAAATGAATCCATATATTCGTTCCGAGCCACATGACTCCTTTTCAATGACCTCCCATGTCCCTAGGAGGCATCCTGTGGCGTTCAGATCTTGGACCCCAGGAAAGTCCGAAAGCGTGTATTATATAACCTTCAATTTTAGTTTTTTGGGACATTTTTAGACTTCTTCGGGCCTGGTCATATTTTCTCCCGAAACATTCGTAGGAGTGCCGGCGAGACTTGTAACGTTGTGTGTGTGCTTGACACCATTTGCATTGCCTCGAAAAGCCTCTAAACACCCTGTTTGTTCATTTCTCGTGAAACCGAAACTTGTCTCGAAATGAACGTAAAGGCATCCATATATTCGTTCCAATCCACATGAGTCCTTTTCAATGACCTCCCATGGCCCTAGGAGGCATCCCGTGGCGTTCGTAGCTCGGCCCCAGGAAAGTCCGAAAGCGTGTATTATAACCTTCAATTTTGCCTGTATTTTGGACATTTTTTGATTTCTCCGAGCTTGGACATATTTTCTTCCAAAACATTTCTAGGAAGGCCGACGTGACTTGTAACGTTACGTGGGTACTTGGTACCATTTGTGTTACCTCAAAAAGCCTCTAAACATCCTATTTGTTCATTTCTTGTGAAACCTAAAATTACCTTGAAATGAACGTAAAGGCATCCTATCCATATATTCGTTCCAATAAATATGACTCCTTTCCAATAAATTCCCATGGCCCCAGGAGACATCCCGAGGTGTTCGGAGTTCGGCCCTGATAAAGTTTGAAACCATGTATTATAACATTCAATTTTGGCTGTTTTTGGGACATTTTTGGACTTCTCCGGGCCTGGCCATATTTTCTCCCGAAATATTCCTAGGAAATCCGAAGTGACTTGTAACGTTGCGCGGGTGCTTGGCACCATTAGTGTTGCCTCAAAAAGTCTTTAAACACCCCATTTGTCCATTTCTCGTGAAATTTATAACTGCCTCGAAATGAACGTCAATGCATCCACATATTTGATCCATGCCACATGATTCCTTTCCAATGAAATCCCATGTCCCTATGAGGCATCCCGTGTCGTTCGGAGCTCGGCCCCGGGTGAAGTCCGAAAACGTGTATTATAACCTTCAATTTTGGCTGTTTTTGGGACATTTTTGGACTTCTCCAGGCCTGGTCATATTTTCTCCCGAAACATTCCTAGAAAGTCGAGGTTACTTGTGACGTTGCGCGAGTGCTTGCACCATTTGTGTTGCCTCGAAAAGTCTTTAAACACCCCATTTGTTTATTTATCGTGAAACCCAAAATTACCTTGCAATGAACATAAACACATCCATATATTCGTTTCGAGCCACATGACTCCTTTCCAATGACCTCCCATGTCCCTAGGAGGCATCCTGTGGCGTTCGGAGCTCGGGGCCCATGTAAGTCCGAAAGCGTGTATTATAACCTTCAATTTTAGCTGTTTTTGCGACATTTTTGGACTTCTCCGGGCCTGGTCATATTTTCTCACGAGATGTTCCTAGGAAAGCAGATTTTGTAATACTCCGTATTTTTCGTAATCTATTAATTATAATGTTTAAAAGGATTTTATTTATTAAAGAGATTTATTATTAATTATAAAGGTTTTAGTTAGGCTCTTATGATATATTATGGGGGTTTTCAAATAAATTCTAGCCCAAATTATATATTGGACCTACGTATAAAAATTACAATCCAAGTAGTTAGTTTAGTAGTTAAATATATTTCTTAAAAGAAAATTTGAAAAGGATTTACAAGAGAAAAAAAAAAAGAAAAGGAAAAATAATTTTGCACACATAATCTCACGCTTAAGGATCGTGAAGTTGATAAAGTTTTGATTATTTTTCTTCCTTTTTGTTATATTTTAGTTATTTACCTTATATAATTATGTATTATAGGATAATTTATATGTTTTCCTAATCTTAGTTGGATAATCATAAATATTAGATATATCCTAGATAGATTAGTTTATCTTTTATCTTAAATTCATCTTTTATTCTCCTAGTGCTATTCCTATTCTAACTATCCAACTACTATAAATAGAGGTCTCCACCCATCATATTCTTCACACCAAATTTGAGAAATAAATCTCTTTTTTCAAGTTTAAACTCTCTCTCTCTCTCTTAGCCTACCTTTCTCTTCCTCCCTAGTAATTATTAATTTTCAAGGTGCGTGTATGTGTAGATATTTAATAATTGCTTTACAAGTGTAGTATCATGTTTTAGGAAAATATTTTGGATTGAAATACATGTTTTTATGAATTTTATTATGAACTGCATCTGTTTTATATGAACATGTTTGAATGTTAACAAATTTTATTTATGAACTTTGAATTACGTCGTTCGTTTAATATGATTATAAAAGTTTGATCTTTGAAGTTATATTCAAATATTTTCGAAGGAGTTGATCTTTAGATTCATGTTTAAATATTTAAAAAGGAGTTGTTTTGAATTATTATTATTTTTCAAATTACCTCTTAAACAAGTTATTTTAGTTATGTATGTCTTTATATGGCTATGTTTATAACAATTGTTATTCTTTTTAAAGGAGGATTATTTCCGAAGGATTTTATTAGATATATGATCTTTTATGATCGCAATTATAAAGAGGCAACAACTTGTTATATATTAGCAAGAACGATAGCTATTAATATTATTTACCCAGACAACGGCTTGTTATTTGTTAGTAAGAACAGTAGCCATTATATTATTTACCCATGTACTTTTTGTATAAGTCATGTGGACAAGGTAGTAACCCCTCATAATAGACTCAATAAGGAATACTAAATTTGGGGGGTGTGCACACTTTAGGAAAGGTACGTAGGCAAGGAAAAGGAGTTTTTATAAAAGTTATATACTTTATATTATACAAGTATTACAAGTATCCAAGGAAGGTTTATATGAATATTTTGAATGTTGAATAAAGTATTTACAATCTCTGCATATACATGTACTCAGTATTTTTTTTTACTGACATGCGTTTTATTTGTCTGTTTTATGGCTTTGTCCCTGTGATGACCCTTTTGGCGAGCAGAGTTTATAGGTTGATTTGATTCATACTTCGCATGGGGGAGCCAGTGAGGAGTAATACATAGTTTAGTTTAGTAGTTGTTAATTATTTTTATAATTTCCTTCGTCATAGTAGCAACAATAAATTTTTATTTATCAATAAAGAGAAGTTATTATTATTAATTCCGCTACATTATTAAATTAGTAGTTAGTAGTTTTAGCCTTTAACGTTATCACGTGGCGGTAATACTCTCAAGTTTCTGAAGTGTTTTATATTAAATTATATTCTTCAAATTAAAAAGAGAGAAATTTGGGGGTGTTACAGACTTGACTTGTAACGTTGCGCGGGTACTTTGCACCATTAGTGTTGCCTCGATAAGCCTTTAAACACCCTATTTGTTCATTTTTCGTGAAACCTAAAACTGCCTCGAAATGAATGTAAAGGCATCCGCATATTCGTTCCATGCCACATTACTCTTTTCCAATGGCCTCCCATGCCACTAGGAGTCATCAAGTGGTGTTCGAAGCTCGGACACCGAAAAAGTCCGAAAGTGTATATTATTATAACCTTGAATTATATCTGTTTTTGGGACATTTCTTAATTTCTCTGGGCCTGGTCATATTTTCTCCTGAAATATTCCTAGGAGTGCTGACATGACTTGTAACGTTGCGCAGGTGCTTGGCACAATTTGCATTGCCTCGAAAAGTCTCTAAACACCCCATTTGTTCATTTCTCGTGAAACCTAAAATTGCCTCGCAACGTAAATGCATCCACATATTCGTTCCAAGCCACATGACTCATTTCCAATGACCTCCCATGTCCCTAGGAAGCATTCTGTGGCGTCCGTAGCTCGAGCCCCACAAAAGTCCGAAAGTGTGTATTATAACCTTTAATTTCGGTTGTTTTCGAGACATGTTTGGACTTCTCTGGGCCTGACCATATTTTCTCCCAAGACATTCCTAGGAAAGCCGACGTGACTTGTAACCTTGCGCGGGTGCTTAGCACCATTAGTGTTTCCTCGAAAAGCATCCGAACACCCCATTTGTTCATTTCTCGTGAAACCCAAAAACTGCCTCGAAATGAACGTAAAAGCATTTACATATTCGTTCCAAACCACATGACTCTTTTCCAATGACCTCCTAGGTCCCTAGGAGTCATCCCGTGGCGTTCGAAGCTTTGGCCCTAGAAAAGTCCAAAAGCGTGTATTATAACCTTCAATATTGGGCGTTTTTGGGACATTTTTGGACATTTTTGGACTTTTGTGGCATGGTCATATTTTCTCCCTAAAAATTCCTAGGAGTGCCGACGTGACTTGTAACGTTGCGCATGTATTTCGCACTATTTTCATTGCCTCGAAAAGCCTTTGAACACCGCATTTCTTTATTTCTAGTGAAACCGAAAATTGCCTCAAAATGAACGTAAATGCATCCATATATTTGTTCCAAGCCAGATGATTCATTTCCAATGACATCCCATGTCCCTAGAAGACATCCCATGCTATCCGGATCTCGAGCCACGAAATAGTCCGAAAGCGTGTATTATAACCTTCAATTTTGGCTGTTGTTGGGACATTTTTGGACTTCTCCGGGCTTGGTCATATATTCTTGCAAAAAATTCCTAGGAAAGCCGATGTGACTTGTAACAGTGCGCGGGTGGTTGGCATATTTGTTTTGCCTCGAAAAAGCCTTTGAACACCCCATTTGTTCATTTCTCGTGAAACCCAAAATTTAGGATTAAATAACTATTGTTGCATAGAAATCTGTTATAGTTTTGTTTATTACCGACAAAGGATGTATATAATAGAGAATAGACTATAGAGTTAGCTAAGAGATTTTTAGTTGGAAAAGATATCATTTTGTGACTGAAGATCATTGAGGCAGGAAACTCGTTGGTCTTTGAAAGAAGTTTTGTCTTCTCGAGTTTCGATAATGGGAAACATGATTTTCATGAGAGTTTCCATGCTAAATAGATTTTTAGATTTTTTGTAATGTTTATTGATTTACACATCCTTGCTTTGACTTTTGTAGTTCTGTAAGTGAGGTTTTCTCTTTTCACAATGCAAAGCGGTGGCCTCCGGGTTTATTTTTACCAAGAGGGTTGATTCTATGGTGGCTTCTTATTGTATTATGTCTTTTCCTAGATGGTAATTTAAATTTTTATTGTGGACACTTAAAGCATGATTAAAAGTTGGTTGAGATGGTAATTGTGTCATGTTATAATAGCAAGAGGTCACGGGTTCAAATCTTGTTGCAAGCTAAATTTACTTTTGTAAATCGACATGACTTATAACATAGGTGACACATGACGTGTATACATTGTCACACACGCCTTTTAATATATTTGTATAGATTTTTCTCATATATAAATCATCTTCATATTCCCAAACAAAGCTCTAGATTATCCTATATTTCAATGTTTTAACATAAAATCCAAGCAAGAAGGTATAAATTTCTCCCCATTTCATGAATAATTCTTAATCCTTTCTCTTATGTCTGCTTTTTCCTTGTGTTGATTATTAATTATTACGGTTTATTCACCATATATCCCAGATAATTTTTTTTTGCACCGTATACCCTTTCAACTTTCCAAATTCACCATATACCCTTCACTTTTTGAAAAATACATCAAGTTACCCTTAATGACTAACGGCGTTAAACTTCGTTAGTCATTAACCCCTAATCACCCTCTAATCCTAATTAACTAACCTAAGCTAACCCTAACTCTAACCCTAATACCCTAACCATATACCTTAACCCTAACCCTAACCCCCACCCCCACCCCACCCCTACCACTGCAGTCCCCCTCCCCACCACCCCCGAAGCCCCCCTCCCCATTTTCGCCACCCGTAGCACCGCAAACTCGCATAATCCAAACTCGCGCAATCGGTGGCTGCCGGTGTGCTGGCTGAAATCGGGAGAAGGGGAGAAGGAGATGCGAGGAAAGAGAGCTGCGAGGAAAGGGAAAGGGGAGGGGGAGGGGGAGGGGTGCTGCGTGCTGGAGGATGGAGGAAGGGGGGAGGGGGGCTGCATGGTGGGGGATGGCGGAAGAGGGGGCTGCGTGGTAGGGGATGGCGGAAGGGGGTGGTACGAAAATCCGTTGGGGTGGGGGTCACGAGTGCGAAAATCCGGTGGGGTGGGGGTCACGGGGCGAAAATCCGGTGGGGTGGGGTGCGAAAATCCGGTCAGGGGTGGTGGGTCAGGTGGTGGTGGTGGTTAAGGTTAGGGTGGGTTAGGGTTATGGTGGGTTAGGGGGTGGTGGGTTGTGGGTTAGGGGGTGGTGGGATGTGGGCTGGGCATGGGGTGGTGGGCTGGGGATGGGTAGGGGCTAGTGGGCTTTTACGGCCCGTCTGGTAGTCGTTAATAAATTGCGGTAATGGGAATGAATTTTAAGTGTAATTTTATTAGGGAAGCACCCTTAAAATCTCCATGGGGAGGCATTTTTTCTCCATGGGTAAGCAATCTCACTCCTAAACTTGTGTTTTTGTCTCCAAGGGGAAGCAATTTTCATTACTACTCATTACCACCTACAAGGTGGTATTGGATGAGAATGAAATAAAATTCAAGAAGGAAAGTGGACACTTTAGGGTAAATTAGCATTACTATGGGAATGAACAATGATATTTTTCATAAATTTACACACAAATTCATTCCTATTACCATCATTTATGACCAACTACGAAACGGGCCGTTAGGGTTAGGTTTTTTGATTTGTTAGTTTAGGATAATTAATTAGAATTTAAAAGGAGATTAGGGGTTAATGACTAACGGAAGTTTAACATCGTTAGTCAAAATGACAAGTTGATGTATTTTTCGAAAAGTGAAGGGTATATTGATATAGAGTTCCTGTGAGGAAACTACCAACCGTCAGCAACATCAACACCAAACTCTATTCTTTTCTTTTTTTTTCGAAAAATAATATGTGAATTTCGAAAAGTTCGGGCCATGGGGCGAAAGTCCACCACGGACGTTCGCCCATGGCCTAAAAAAATTTCGCTAGTTTTCGCAACGTCCGCTGAGGTGGTGCCGTGGTGAGAAACGTCCTTGCTGTCGTTGCAGGAGGTAGGTGGTGGTGGTGGCAGTCTGACAGGAGGTGGGTGGTAGTGGTGGCAAGGTGGGGATGGTGGTGGTGATTAAAGATGTTGTAAGCCGAGACTGGCTTTACTGGTTTAGTGTAACTATCTTAGACTAGAAGATGATATCTAAACTTAATCTAATATACCTCATTGTACTCATCTTCAGAATGTAATGAATTCCTAAGACTTGTTTTATCAAAACTAATCTAATAAATCTTCAGTGTGTAATGAATTCCTAAGCTTGGCAGGAGGTGGGAGGTTGGAGGTGGGTGGTGGGTAGTGGGGCAGTCTGGCAAGAGGTGAATGGTGGTGGGTGGTGGGGCAGTCTGGCAGGAGGTGAGTGGTGGTGGCAGCTTGACAAGAGGGGGATGGTGGTAGTGTTTTAAGAAAAAAAAAGAGAAAAGGTTATATATGTAATTTCAACTTTTTTTAGGGGCGATTTTAAGTAATTGTGGTGCGATGTATAGAAGTTCAAATTTATTTATTCTTAACCATTGATTTCATGTGTTGACTCTTTTAGTTTCACGCGAGACCTTCATAATTAATTCTCTTCATGATTTTTCGGCTCTCCCTAGGTCGTGAGATAGGGTTTATTGGTTCTTCTTGTACCGTGAGACAAGGAATATGGGTTCTCCTTGTGCCGTGAGACAAGGTTTTTTTAATTGATTTGAGTGTGGTTTGCTCTGAAAAACCAATATTTGATTGGAGCACGGTTTTGCTCAGGAAAAACCAAAATACAACGAGTTCGAGAAGAAGAGACGTTCTCGTTGTAACATTATATTTGCAGGTTCGAAAAGAGTGACGTTCCTATTTGATTGATGATTGATGGGTTCGAAAAAGATGAACGTTATGATCATTAAAAAAAAGAAATTCTTTGAAGGCGACATCACTAGATTTCGTGCATCTCGACTGCAACAAAGAGAAGAATTTCCAATTGCAACGTTCGTGTTACCGCCGCTACGATTGCGGGAGGGTGTTAGATATATGAGATATAATCAGTATCGGAAAATATATGTATGATATATTTTCCATATTGATATTATTAAGAGAATAATATACTTATGTTAAGATATTATTTAGTGAATAATATAGGATTATGGTCCTATATCTTTTAGGAAGATTGTTTCGTATTTTATGTTACCTTAGATTTTGTATAAATAATGTACCTATTGATGAAGAATACAAGACACACAATTAACCATTTACTCTAGATTTGTCAATAAGCTAAGTTCAACTGAATAAAACACACATAATAGTTAATCTAAAGCCATAAATTTTCAACCTTGCTATACCACTCATTCTCTCTATAAGACTATAACTTTTATCTCTAAAAGAACTTGTATATATTCATAGTTCATACGTACTCGTACCTTTTAATTTGGACTACGTATTACATAACCCACATATTATTTTCTGAAAATTCAAAATCTTCACACAAAATAGTGCATGGGGAATTAGTAGATTGCCACTTATGCAAAAGAACTCTATTATCTAAAACCACCGAAAACAAACCTGTTAAGAAGCCTAGTCTTCAATACTGCACATGGGAAAGCGAGGCATAGCAATTAGCAATTACAAAATATAGGCAATCAATAATTCTGGTATTCCGTTATATAAAACCATGTTTAATTCTATAGCTGACCTGATACATTATTAGTGGAACGCAAGAATGAAGAACTCAATGAAATTGATTTGTTCCAGGTTAACCCTTAAAATAATTGCACAAGATCCGGGTTCTCAACTTCCAGCACATGGCAAGAACGAAGGAAAGATTCCAACTGAGCGGCGAGAGTATTCAAGCACGTCTAAATTTTCAAACAAAAATATTATTGAATTGTAAGATAAACATCCTTTCGTGATGGGTTTGGATGAGGGACTTTGAAAAGGTAAAGTAACGAGTTATCTATTGTATAATACTTTATCTGTTCTTTATAAATTACAATATATGGATTTTTGCACTATTTAGACACACACCTTATCACTATCAGTTGTGATTTATAGTTTTAGAACGGACATATGACGTACAACGGCCATTACGGAGTCAGTTCGGGGTTGCATCGGAAAAATATTAATGGGGTAGTATCTAGAAGCTATCTGAGGCAATGCAAACAGTCTCAAGCACCCGGGACACGTTACATGTCATGCCTCCACCCCCTACAAAGGTTTTAGGAGAAATTTATGGCCGGTAGAAGTCCGAAATTGTCACCAAAATCGAATATTATAATACACATTTTTGGATAATGTTCCCGAGACCCGGGCACCAGAGGCCATGAAATGCCTCCTAGGGACATGGAAGGTCATTCGAAAGGACTTCCATTGTTTGGATCGGATATATGAATGCTTTCACAATCATTTAGGCGCAATTTTGATTTCCACGAGGAAAAAATCACTACTACAAAAAAGGGCAAAGATAACACCCCTAAATTAACTCTTATTTTATCAATTGTTATGTAAAGTCATGTTTTAACAAAAGAACTGTTATCTTAACTTGTATTGATAATATTTCACTTAACACTTATCTTAATGTGTGTTATCTTTGCTATGAAATTAGTTTATGGTGTTTCATTTTATTCTTTTATGGCAAATCTCAAAACATAAACCCCGCCCATTTTCCTTTTTGACGGTCAGATGAAAACCTCGATACCTTCAATTTTTTTCTCATGTCTTCTAAACCCTTAAGTCCCTAAAACCTCATTTCACTCTCTCTTCTCCCCGTGAAGAAACCCCAAAGAGGAAACCAAAAACCCCAAATCCCTAATCTCTCTCTCTCGTCCCCTGCTTTCTGCCTCGCTGGAATTTGGTTGTTTCCTCGCCGGTGATGCGCGTTGTCTTGGCACTGTTGCTGTCGGAGTTGTTGTTGTCGCTGCCGCAACTTTCCTCCCTCGCTTGCTTCCCCCTATCTCTCCTCTCGTTGCTGCTGCCGCTGTGCGTTGTCGTGGCTCTGGTTTTTACCGCTGCTGTTGTCGCGCCCTTGCTGGTGGTGGTGCTATCGTCGTGTGATGTTTTCGTTGTAGTTTTTCGGTGCTGCTGCCATTCTTCTTCTCCCCTTATCGGTACTTTCCCTTGTATTTAGAGTTGTTCTTGGTTGTTGTCAGTGTTATTCTCTTATTTTTATTGCTGCCCTTGTTAATGAGTTGTGGTTGTTGGGGGCTATTGTTGCTTTGTTATATTGTTGTTGCTACTGTTGGTTGTTGTTGTTGGATATTGCTGTTGGTTGTTGTCACTACTGTGGTTGCTCCACTTGGTTGTTGTGGCTGTTTTTTATTGTCGTTGGTGTTGTGTTTAGCTGTAGTTGCTATTGCAGGAGTTGTTTTGGTACATGGCTGCCATAAACTTAATGAGTCTACCTTGAATAGGATATAGGTTAGCTAATGATAATATTTTGGGTAGACATCCAAGAATTGGATTTTAATAAGATGTTTAATTAGTTTTTAGTTCAGTTAGTTAAGTTGCAAAAGAATCCAATTTCATGGTTATGAATATGTGGTCTGAAAGTTTATCGAATTTGGAATAAGTAACTTGGATATATGCCGAGATTATATTTGTGAAGTATATAATTTAAATTCTTGCTTTGACTATGATAAATAACTTGGTCTCTGATTTGAGTATATTTATTTAGGGAATGTCAATTGAGTTAGTTTAGAAAACTTACATTTACGAAGTATGATGTTATTCCAAACTCACACTCTAAATCTAGTACATTGAGTTATGTGATTTATATGTCAACCTATAACTAGAATTTAGCTAATGGTGTAACTATTTGGATGGAAGAGTATGAATTGTGCATAACTAGCGCTCATTAGTTTACTCTAAATGAGAAGTCGATTGTTAATGTTGTTAGTATTGATCATATTTAAATGTTTATGAGTTGTGGCAATTCATAAATTTATGATTGAATCGAGTTGAACCTAAATGCATAAATATATTGAACCTAAATTACGTATGGAGGTACTAGGTTTGAATCACTGGGTTGGATATAAGTTGTTAATTACGTTAATGAAGTCTTAGATATATGGTTTAAGTAATCTTTGTTAGTGTTAAGAAGCGTGTGGAATATCTAAGTACATTAATGTAGGAATGAAGTTATGTTCTTGGTTTTGTTTATGTGATATATGAAAGTTGTTTCTACGTTGTTGTTGTTGGAAGTTCACTAAATTGTGGAAAGGTGGCATACCTAATATTTAATAAGAATTCTAATTGTAGGTTATTGTTTGTCAAAGTATATACTTTATTAATAAGTGGATTGATGTGCTAAGTTTGTGACAATGTTCTACTTATAACTTGAATGATGTTCTAAAGTTGGTTGGGTAGAATTCAATAAAGAAAACTAATTAGATGAAAGTTTACAGTGAGATAAAGATTACGTAATCTCACTAGAGTTGTCAATGATGCTATGTGGAAGAATAGTTTGAGTATATTAATAGTTTGCACCATCCATCAACCAAGTATGGACATATTTGAGGCATTTGATGAGGTGGGGGTACTTCTCTAGTTGACAATATAACTTGAATCTCAAAACAGATCTATAGCACATATATCAGAATGAATAAGCTATTGATAGAAAAGAGGAAGAAAATAGGTAGTATTGTCTACATATTTCTAAACGTTGGATTCACCCTAACATGTTGCAGTAACCATATGCTTTTTTTTCTAGTAATCTTTGGTTAAAAGTTAATAGATGTTGGCCATAGGTTGACAAACTATACACTTTTAAGCAGTTATATGCACTCTGAATCTCTAGCCATTGAACTTATCTCAGTTCATGGCTGATTGATTTGATCACTTAACATCATATAGAATTCGGAATTTTCATTGATAAGGTAAATTTTTGCTCTTTAAGTGATTCTTCTTTATCAAATGTGAGGATCTATCAACTGATATTGACTTTCCATTATGTTAAATTTCTAATACATCATTGTTGAAAATTCTTCTGAGTATCTGAGATGCCTTCCTCTCACTTCCAGCTCTATCTCCTGGTAAACATGGAATTGTGGGGGAGTCTTTTGATTGATATGTATGCATCTCCGGTTCCCTTCCCCCTTCGGTTCTCACCTTCATCAGTTCATTCTGAACGACAACCATAATCGCCATTGTTACCGGCAATTTAAGGTAATTCTTAATTTTCAGGCCCTTGTGTATGCTTAATACATAAAGAAACTGATTTTCGTGCCTTTATTGTTCAAATTTTGTTAATTTAATCAATTTTTTGGTTTCTTGCACTAGCGGAAAAAAACGAAAGGGCTGCGGTGCAAGGACTACGGTTAGCCCAAAATCCGCATCCCTTCGTAAACGAAGGGCTGCAGTCAATGCAAAAACCGCAACCCTTTTAGTGAAGGGCTGCGGTTAGCCGAAAACCGCAGCCCTATTATAAGTAATAAAGGGCTGCGGTTTTTAAAAAACGCAGCCCTATATGGGCTTTTTTTTAAATAACTTTAATTTTAAAAAAATTGCAGGGGCTTTAAGGGTTTCTCACAAATTAAAACTCAACGAAATCTCACAAATTTAAACTCCCGGCCCTCTTCTCTCTCACGCCTCCTTCGTTCTCCCTCCCTTCTCTATCACCCTCCCTTCTCTCTCTCACCCTCCCTTCTCTTTCTCACAAACCCACCTCTCAAAACAACCCCATGAAAACCTTAACTCCAGCAGATAGAGTAAAAGCATTAGCCTCAATACCAGCATCTAACATAGCCTAAAAATAATCCAATGATTTTTCAGGTTTCACTTTTACATACCCTGAAATCATTGAAGTCCAAGAAATCACATCTTTCATACACAATTCATTGAATAATTTTGTTGAATTGATTAATTTTCCGCCCAGCTTGAAATACAAAGATAATAAGCTATTACAAACAAGACTATTTGCAACAAGAAATTGCATCACCATGCCGCCACACCTCCGCCTGCCAGCTGCAGCCGTGCAGCAACCACCACTCGCGACGCCCGCCACCTCCTGACCGCCTCACCACTGCCACGAAACTAGCAGCCCAACCCTTCTCTCCCTGTCCTCCTCCTCAAACCGTCGTCGGTGATAATTTTTCTTTTTCAAATCTATAATTTCGTTAATGTAATTTCAGATCTATAATTTTTTCTATTTTGTATTTTTGATTTTTCGTTTTCGTTCGCTTTTTTTTTCATTTTCGTTTGTTTTTTCATTTTCATTCGTTTTTTTCATTTTCTTTCATTTTTCTTACTGTTAATTTCGACTGTTCATGGTGTGTAATTTCGTTTTTTATTTTCATTCGTTCTTGTTGTATATAATTTCGTTCGTTCTTTTTTTTATGTTTTTGACTGTAAATTGTAATTTGATGTTCTTGTTGATTGTTAATACATAATTTCGTTTTGTTTGTTTGTTGATTTGTTTTTTTATTTTTTTTGTTGTAAATTTCTTGATATATTTAAGAGTAAAAAATTGCCAAAAATTTTGTTTTTTTTTTTTTTGGGTCAAAAGGCTGCGGTTATGGTCAAAACCGCAGCCCTTTGTACAAAGAAGGGGTGCGTTTTAGGCCCAAAATTGCAACCCTTCCATATTGGAAGGGCTGCGGTTTTGGGCCTGAAACGCAGCCCATCGTTGTGAAGGGCAGGTGGCCAAAAACGCAGCCCTTAGGCCAGTTTTGACCGCAACCCTTCCGTTTTTTTCCACTAGTGTTGGATTGGTAATATACTATAGTGATTTTCTGAAATTCCCGAAATTGGGTGTTTAATCAGTTAGCATAGCACTTGTGGTTGCCGCCATATACACTACTTGTAGTTAGTAGCTATTTAGTAGATTTGAGAGTTGCACTACTCTTGTTTTTCGATACCTATTTTCAGATACAAATGGGTTGAATAATACTGGAGTTGAACATGATGATCTAGGTTTCACCTTAGTTAATCTTGAAAAAGCTCGGCCACAAGGATGATCCATATATACATCTTAGCCAGCCAAGCAAAACAAGTGTTTTATGTAATTGATCCACCTGATAAGAGAAAATCGATAGTTCTAAAATCGAGGTCTCGCTATGACATTGATGACTATGATGATGGTGATGAGTTGGAGGAAAGTCCATCTAGTTAGGAAGGTATAATCTTAGTGTTTTAGTTTCAAAGATGTTGTAGATATTTGACAATTTGTGGCAGATACAAAAATGCATAATTGTTTTATGAATACTTATTATGTAATTACCTTTATTGCAGTATTATCACGGTATTGGTCAAACCTATTCTAAGGAGAAAATTCATGAACTCAAGTGTATTACATATGTCGGAGATCAACAAGAAGCACAAATGATTAATGAATACTAACTTCCCGCCTGATTTTTTTTACCTTAATCCATCTTTGGACGTACATTATATTTTTTTATTTGGATATTAATATCATGTGGATGTGGCTAGTCTAGATTTGATTGTTTATGATTTAGATTAATATTGATATGTATATACTGTAGTTTTTGGAAGTTTAGAATTATGAATATTGGTTGAATTATTTTGTGAAATAAAAATTTTTGGGATTCAATTTGTTGGTTGTAAGATCCTATGGGTTGAGTATTATACAACAGGTACTGTACGGAATTGTTGAGCTGCAGTAATTAACGCCTGCTCACAGGTGAGAATTTGATAATTAAAAATAATAATATCATAGATAACAACTATAGGTAATATATGTTATATATATTATAGGAAAATATAACAGTTATTTAAGATAAGTGTTAAATTTTTTCTTCTTTCAATTTTTCATATGAATAGTAAACTTAACTTTATTTACAAAATGTGTTATCTAGCGGTATAACGTGTATTATAAATGACGGTTATGTTTTCTCTGGCAAACATAACACTTTTGTCAGGTGGTATGTTTACTTTACATTACATTGACTTGGATAACACCTCAAAACTGTTATGTAAAGCCTTATTTAACAGTTATCTTTGTCTTTTTTTTGTAGCAATGAATAAATAAAGTATTTAGAGGCATTCTGAGACGACGCAAATGGTCTCAAGCACTCGAGATATGTTACAAGCTATGTCCGCGCCCCTACTAAGGTTTCTGGAGAAAATATGAATGCGACCCAGAGTAGTAAAAAAAATACTCCAAACACCCAAAATTGAATGTTATATAATGCATGCTTTTGGACCTTCCCAGGGTCCGGGTACCAGAGGTCGTGAGATACCTCCTAGGGACATGGGAGGTTTGCGAAAGGAGTCCCATGACTTGGGAACATATATATGACAACTTTCACTACTATTTTCGGGTAATTTTGGTTTGCACGAAAAAAGTAAAAATGGGTTATATAGAGCCTTTTAGAGGCAATGCAAATGGTGTGGATAACCCGAATATGTTACAATTTATGTCCGCGCCCCTAGGACGATTTTAAGAGAAATTATTGACCAGGCCTGTAGAGGCCCGAAAAAATACCACCAAAACCGCCAAAGTTGAAGATCACAATAATTGTTATTGAACGTTCCCGAGGCCCGGGCATCAAAAGCAATAATGGGATGCCTCCTAAGGAAATGAGAGGTCATTCAAAAGGACTCTTATGGCTTGGAACAAATATATGAATGCTTTCATGGCAATTTTGGTGCAATTTTGGATTGCACGAGAAAAGAATAATTGGGATATTTAGAGACTTTCTAAGGCAACACAAATGGTCCCACTTACCCAGAATACGATACAAGTCATGTCGGTTCCCCTAGGAAGACTTCAGGAGAAAAATTATACTAGGCTAGGATGAGTTAGAAAATTCCCCCTAAACATTTAAATTGAAGGTTATGATACAAGTTTTTCTAAAGTTCCTGGGAATCGGAAACTAGAGGCCATGGGATGCCTCCTAGAGACATGGGAAGAAATTTTAAAGACTCGCATGGCTTGGAACAGATATATGAATGTTTTCACGACCATTTCGGAGCAAATTTGGATTTTGCACGAGAAAAGAATAAAATGGGGGTATTTATAGGCTTTCTGAGGCCACACAAATGGTCCCAAGTACCCGGGATACGTTACAAGTTATGCCGATGCCCCTAAGAAGGTTTTGGGAGAAAAATATGATCGGGCTCGAAGGATTTCGAAAATGCCGAAAAACAACCAAAATTGAAGGTTATACACGCTTCTGACGTTCAGAGGGTCCGAGGACCAGAAGCCATGGTTTGTCTCATAAGGACATGAGAGGTCATTTGAAAGGACTCTCATGGCTTGAAACAAACATATCATGACGTTCACGTCCATTTGGAAGCCATTCCGAAGTTTTCGAACAGTACTATTTGGGTATTTAGAGGCATTCTGAAGTAATGTACGGGATCTATGCACATGGGATACGCTACAAGTGATGCCGAATCCCCTAGGGAAGTTTCGGAGAAGTTTGAAAAAATTCCCACAAAACAACAATTATGTAAGGTTATAATACACGGATTTTGACGTTCTACGACCCTAGAACCAGAGGTCATGTGATGCAACCTAACACTAGTGGAAAAATGAAGAAGGGCTGCGCTGAAAAACGCCTGTAAGGCTGCGCTTTTTGACAGCAGCCCTTTCAGTAGCAGCCCTTCACTTTTTAAGTAGGGCTGCGCTAGAAAAGCGCAGCCCTTCCTACCAAAAAAAATTTTTTTGACATTTTTTTACTCATAATCTCACATTTTCTGAAATTAAACAGAAGAGAAGAGAAACGAAACGAAAATACTAAACCCAAAACAAAAAAAAGAATGAAACGAAAATGAAAAAAAGGAACAAAAACTAATATACAGAAGAGAAGAAATTATAGATATGGAAATATAAGAACATTAATCAAAACAAAGATGAAAATACAAGAACATCAATCAAAATAAAGAGAAGTATACAAGAACATTAATCAAAACAAAGAGAAGTATACAAGAACATTAATCAAAATAAACAAAGAGAAGTATATAAGAACATTATAGATTTGAAAATACAAGAACTACCTCCAAACACTAACCTAATAATGTTTAAATACATAAAACAAAACCCTAATACATAATTTAAGGGAAAAAAAATTCGAAAAACTTAAAATGCCTATTTGGAGGCTTAAACGAACTCGGATGGCTTAAAAAGCCTAAACATCACACATAGCGGTGAGTTTGACTCGTTGGCCCGTTCCGCTTCCGAAAAGGTATCACAATAGGCAATCGAACTCCATCGGCATGTTTAGTGCAAATCATTTCAGGGTTTTTGTCGCAAACGTTTATGGGAGTTTTTGAGAGAGAAGAGAGGATGAGAGAGAAAAGAGGATGAGAGAGAAGGAGGAAAGGAATAATGAGGGACGAGAGAGAGGAGAGAGAATGAGGGATAATATATTTGACGAATCCCGCTTAATATTTGAAGCCCGCGAGATTGAATTTTTCAAATTTTTTTAAAGAAGGGCTGCGCTTTTCTTCAAAAGCGCAGCCCTAGCTAATTAGTCAAAAGGGTTGCGCCTTTTTATAAAAGCGCAGCCGTTCTGAAGTAAGAAGGGTTGCGCTTTTGAAGAAAAGCGCAACCCTACTAAGTGAAGGGCTGCGCTTTTATAAAAAAGCGCAACCCTTCTGTTGTGTTGGGTTGCGCTTTTGTACAAAAGCGCAGCCCTTCCTTTTTTATCCCCTAGTGTAAAGACATGGGAGGTCATTAGAAATGACTCCTATGGCTTGGAATGAAAATATGACTTATTTCACGGCCATTTCGGGGCCCAGGTATCAGACGCCATCACTAATTGAGAATGCACAATTTGCGTCGGATCCAAGACCCCCCATTAACGTCGGATCTGGATTTGACGCTACAGGTCTGAACGCAAATTGTATAGACAAGATATGCATCGGTTCACTCTGCGACGCAATCGATGGACCATTTGTGTCAGACGTTCATCAGCATCGGACGCAAAATCGTGCTACACTATCTGCCACTACATTAGAATGGTGCATTGGAATGGTACAAAAAGTCAAAATTTGTGTCGAATTAACTTACACCCCATTTGATACAATTGAATCAATTTTTTATAAAAGAAATATAAATCAGTACAAAATCATAAGCTGAGGCTATTACAAGCACATAATGTATTACGAACTACAAACTATCGAAATCAAACCATTTACATTATCATCAATGTACAATGAGAGTAAAAAAAGGAAAAAGTTCCCTTAATTGCCAGATCTAAAATTGAAACTGAAAATGTATCAATACAAACTGAAATTACCTTGATTTTATTGAACAAATATGTAAAAAAGGTGTAAACCTACTGATGAATCTAGTACATTTGAGGAAAAAGACTCCGAGAAGAACCAAATTGACTTTCCGATGATTCCGCCGATGTCTTTCGATGAACTCGAGGAAGAAGACTTCCCCATTTGATTTAGTTATCTGCGTCGAACATTTATATGCATCCGACGCATATGATCCTCCTACCTATTTAGTTTACGTTTTTTGCGACGAATGCACCTTAAATCCGACGCAAATGAAGAATGATTTGTGTCACGTCCCTCTGTATCCGACACAAATAATGCGCCCCTAAATCTTCTGCGTCGGTTTTCCAGTTGTGCGATGCAATTTAGGTGACGCAATTCAACTTTTTTCTACTAGTGCATGGGATGCCTTTTGTGGACATACCACTTTAAAGGACTCCCCTTGCTTAGTACCGTCGTATATATTAACTTATCGACCATTTCAAGGCCATTCTACGGATGCGCTTGAAAAACATAAATGGGGTATTTGGAGGCATCATGACTCATGAGGCGATGTAATGGGCACGCCAGAGCCCCTAGGAAGGTTTTCGGTGAAAAACATAACCGGGTCGGAGAATTCTAAAAAAGGTAGCACAAGAACCGAAATTGAAAGTTAATACACGTTTTCGGACATTTTAGGGACCGAGCATCGGAGGCCATGTGATGTCTTCTATGGACATGAGAGTTCATTTAAAAGGACATGGTTTAGTAGGCGCATATAACGACTTTCACGATAAGTTCGGGGTCATTGCGTGGATGGACTCAAAAAGCATAAATGGGGTATTTGGAGGGGGCAAGGCAATGAGTCTCAATCACTCGCAATAGATTCCAAGGCATGTCGGTCCCCCTACGAAGGTTACCAAAGAAAAACATACTGGCCCCGGAGAAGTATGAAAAGGGACTAAAACAGCAAAAATTGAAAATTATAATGCATGTTTTCGGAAGTTATAGGAGTCGCGCACACCAGAGCCCAAGGGACCCTGTCTATACCTAAACATATATATAAGTTTATGTTCATGTGAGAACGACGCTTATGACAAAAACTGTGAGAACCGTTCATTTTTGCTCATTTTATGAAGATTTTGATCATTTGCTTATTTTACGTTTTGCTGAGTTTTCCTACGCTTTTGCTCAGTAACTTTTTTATGCTCATTTTACATGTTCATTTTACATTTTTTCTTATTTTATGTTTTATGCTCATTCCATGGTTTTGTTAATTTCTTTTTTGCTTATTTTCTAAAAAATTTACTCATTTTAAGTGTTTCTTGTGGCTCTTACATATATATGTATGTATATATATGTATGCACATATATATGTAGAAGACGAGAGAATTAAGATCCATGAGAGCCAAGGCCTAAAATATGAACATAGAACCAATATAGGCCCTTAAGTCATCATAAAATGGATGCTCAAGATGCTTCTCTTGTCATTAATGACATTTCTGTAATAAATTCCAAACTTATAAAACTGGTTCTCAACTTTTGTAAAAGTAAAGTAAAAATTAATAAAATTAGATGAAACCGTTGAAAAGTAATGAATCTGGGAACCAATTTGTGAAGTTGCAAAATTATGAAAAATGCTATAATGACAAGAGATGCATCTGGGCCATTCAATTTTGATGATTGAAGAACCCTCATAGGTTTTACGTTCTCATTTTAGCATGGATTCTCATTGAAACTTGGTTTTCTATAATATGTTATTGGATTAAAGTATATTTTCGAAATATCACCTTTTAATAACTCTTAATAATAATTGATGTTTAGGATATTACATTTCAAAATTATGTATTAGCAAACATAAAATATTGCTTTTTTAAAGCTCAACAAATATTTTTTGATAAAACAAAAACAACAAAGCCTATAAATTCGTCAAAAGTTGTACAACTCGAAAAACAAATTTAAAACAAAACACTCAACCCCATTAGACTCAGTAGAAAATCAACCAAAGACCGAAGTTGACTTGAGAATTGAAGATTCAAATCTTAATCGCAACCTATTAGAGAACGACCTGACACCCAAGATCACCTAGAATGTGGAGACATGAATTGAAACCGATCCTAATTCTTGATGATCCAAAACCCTAGTTGACCCTACAACTTACATATAATCTTACACTACTTCAACTTTTTTTTTACCCGATAAGATTTGAAACAACCTATTATTACTTTTGATCAATTTGCTTTCAATATAACATGTTACTAACACGATCCAGTTTTCACCCGTCTTGTTATAGACTCAACCAAATTTTTACTTCCACCTAAGACTCGTGAGAAAAAAAGGTTCCCATAAAGTTTAGCTATTTTACCCTTAAACTACAACTGTCGAATTGTGGTTTTACCGAATACTTTCACTAACAATCACAATGATCGAAAGTGACAATCTGATTTACAACTTATAACGATCGTATTAATCAAAAAGAATTTACAATGTTTCACTCTCTAAGATGACTAAATCCAACATTGAACCTAAATAAACCACAACCCTAATCTAAACCAACTTAAAAAATGACGAGTGAAAAAGGTCTAATAAAACGAAAGTTCAGAAATAAATTAGTTATTCATGTTGAACAAACCAAAATCTAGCTAGCAAACGGTTAAAAATTGAAGGATTTTTCTGTCTTATACCCTTGTGCTATATCTTTACCTTTTTAGAATTACACATAGTATCCTTAAACTTACCTTTTTAATTAACAATTTCCTCCCACTAATTATACGTCATTAAATCGTTTATCTTTTTTAATCAAGAGAAAATAATTTGACCCGAGATTTAATCCAAAATTCACTGTAACCCAAAATAACTCAATGTTAACCGATATTAAACTCAAACCGGTGCGAACTTATTTGGCCTAAAGTGAACTTTAATTATTAGATATGAACATCACTTGAACTAAAGTGAGAAATTATCCTTATCGATCTGATCAGCTATATTTGAACCAAATTAATAAATACATTAAAGACTTCTAAGATGACGAAACTCGAACATAACCCGAATATATACGAATATATAGAACCGGATTTAGTGCATGGCACACTTAGTCAAGCAAACTATTGAAAACCAGCTTAATTGTACTTACAGCAGGCCCCACTTGTAAGTTGTAAGCTTTAGCTTTATGATTGAACTAATTGATTAAATCCAGCAGTTGGAATATTCTATGAGCATTTAAAATGAATATAAGTGAAACCCCAACCTCCTCGCACACCGTCACCCTTCTTTAAAGTCAAAACTCGATAATTTAAGCTCTATCAATTATGATACTTCCTCTATTTCGTTATAAATGCAATAAATAAATATTTTATATCTCATAAATAATAGCCTTTTGTTGTATTTAAAATGGAATGGAGAAAGTATAACCTTAGCTTCTAGACTTCTACCACATATACTACCTCTGTTTTTATTTAGTTGCAACAATTTCTACTTTTAGGTGTTTTTTATTAGTTGCAACATTCGCTTTTTAGGTTAGCTTTTGGGATAATTTGACTATATTACCCTTACTTCACCTACTCTCCCCATTTAATTACAGTACTAGTAGTAGGGGCAAGTGGGTCAATTGTACCCTCTTTTCTCATTTCTTAAAGTTTGTGCAAAAAGGTGAATGTTGCAACTAAATAAAACAGAGGTAATATATAGATAGGTTTTCATAGTTATCCACTATCAACAAAATAATATCAAGAATGTCTTGACCTAGTGGTTAAGATTGAGGTGTTGTGAACGATAGGTCACATATTCGAATCTCCCCTCCCCTTCTTTGTATTTTGTACTGCTTTCATGGCTTATATAGATAAAAAAAAAACTATCAACAAAATAATCATACCATAATATACTATCATTAATTATTCATTTCAGCAGATTCCCTGATATATCATATATGCATTAAACATATAAAAACTGTAATGAATCTCGGATTCATGATTAAGACTGTGACTCGGCGAGAGGGTGAATATTCTTTCCTCCTTAGATGAACATAGAGCCAAAATAAGAGTTATACATCCTGTCATCATCCATATTTCATGCGCAAATAGAAATTAAAAGCGAAAAAACAATTGTCACGAATTCTTGTATTACCTGAAAAGAGTATAATGACATCATTCATTTGGCACTATATAAGCTAAATTGAGTAAACACTTTTTTGTACCTACAATAAAACTACAAATATCTCCCACTCCACAATAATTTCTCAGTTAATTTGACACAAATAATAGCCAAATTTTGGCACTAACTGTAGTCTAGAGATATGGCATCAATCGATGGAATCGAATTTGAAGCGAAAAAGTTTGATCTTCCGGTTGATTCCGAGAACAAATCCATAAAATTCCCACTGTTTTCAGTAGCAAAGCCTCATATGCGAGCATTTCATCTATGTTGGATACAATTCTTTGCTTGCTTTCTATCCACTTTTGCTGCTCCACCTCTCCTCCCTATCATTCGTGATAGCCTAAATCTGACAGCTAATGACATCGGTAATGCAGGAGTTGCATCAGTCTCTGGCGCAGTATTCGCCCGTGTTGCGATGGGTGCGGCCTGTGACTTAGTTGGTCCTCGACTAGCCTCTGCCACACTCACCCTTCTTACTGCACCAGCAGTTTACCTATCTGCTGTGGCTGACTCTCCCACAGGTTTCTTTATGATGCGGTTTTTCACAGGTTTCGCTTTGGCCACTTTTGTGTCAACTCAATACTGGATGAGCTCTATGTTTTCTCCACGAGTTGTCGGTCAAGCCAACGGGCAAGCAGCTGGGTGGGGAAATCTAGGAGGTGGCGTAGCCCAGTTTGTTATGCCACTAGTGTACAGCATTGTTCTCAAGACAGGCGCTACTCCATTCGCAGCCTGGAGAATTGCATTCTTCTTCCCTGCTCTCCTGCAGATGTCATCAGCATTTGCAGTCATGATTTTCGGCCAAGATTTGCCCGATGGAAATTTCCAGGAGCTGCAGAAGTCCGGTGATATGCACAAGGATAATGCTTCAAAGATTTTATACCATGGAATCACAAACTACAGGAGCTGGATCACTGCTCTAGGTTACGGGTTTTGCTTCGGAGTCGAGTTAGCAGTAAATAATATCGTTGCTTATTACTTCTATGACAGGTTTAATCTAAACCTTAATATTTCAGGAATAATTGCAGCGAGTTTTGGGATGGTGAATCTTTTCTCTAGACCTATAGGCGGGGGGTTGTCGGATTTTATGGCTAAGAAGTTTGGAATGAGGGGAAGATTGTGGAGTTGGTGGATTGTGCAGACTCTAAGTGGTGTTCTATGCATAGGTCTCGGACTTATTGACACTTTAAGCGCATCAATTGCAGTCATGATCATCTTCTCTGTGTTTGTTCAAGCAGCTGAAGGACTCACATTTGGGGTTGTTCCTTTTGTCTCCAGAAGGTAATGCATCCTTAACCTTTTGTTTTATAAAATTTATACATATCATCAGTCATTTAAATTCTAACCAACTTCCAAAAGCAAAAGGACCATAGTTTATAAAGTACATAGTATATAGAATCTTAGGACCTCGAAAACTGCACAGCATCTTTATAAGGAAATCGTGATTTCTTTGTTAATATTAATTGTAGCTTCTTCAGGTTCATGAATATACCACAGGGAAGAGACATAACTGCAATATTAATTAAGGGTTTCTAGCCTGGGGTAGTAGCAATGGCGTTGACAATAAAATTGTCCTCGTGGAATTCTTGTAATTTGAAAATGTTAAACAATAACATGCAATGGCGTTGATGGTAACATTGCAAAAAGTATTTCTCCCCCTCCAAGTTAAAGTTCATTCGTTTCTTCTCTTTCATGGTCAAAATTTGAATTTTTTTGGTATATACTTATCTTAATACTCCATATGTATTGATGAAAGATATGCCTAGATCCATTTCAACATGTATAATCATAGAAAAATTAATGATCAAATGTGTACATTCAAGAAAACATACTCCAAATCTATTTTATTATGGAAAATGTTTGAGTAACCTTTAGGATTGCCAACACTCTTAGACACATAAAAATAAAATATTAATATTTCGAGAAAGCAAATAGAACAACATTAGAGAATGGAACGAGTCAATTTTTCTCTTGATAAGTAAACAAATGACCAATTAATCATTCACTTATTGATATTATATAGTCAATCGCTCGTACTTTAAGAAAGTTTAAATTTGTGTTCTTCAAACATAAATAATAGTTTAAATACTCTATTCTCAAACTTATTTGTTTTTTTTTATTATACTCTTACCTTTTATATCACCATATTTGTAGATCCATGGGCGTGGTTTCTGGCATGACCGGAGCTGGTGGAAACGTAGGTGCAGTCATAACTCAAGTGATTTTCTTTAGAGGATCTCAATTCGCAACAGAAAAGGGAATAACATACATGGGTTTCATGATCATAGCATGCACCCTCGGTATAACTTCGATATATTTCCCACAATGGGGAGGTATGTTTTGCGGTCCTAAACCACATTTTACAGAAGAAGAATACTACTTGAGGGAATGGGATGCAAAGGAGCAAGAACAAGGACTTCATGAGGTAAGCATGAAATTCGCCGAAGGAAGTAGAAATGAAAGAAGCCGAAAGGCAATGTCAGTACCGACAGTAGAAAGAACGCCTGACCATGCCTAATTACTGCATGGTAGCGCCATCGCTCAATGTTTAAATTATTTGGTAACATTGAAATGAATTGTAGATGATGATAACTTCTGCTAATTCTTTACACTACATTAAGAATCATGTAATATGACCTAGCATTTTCCTTTTCCCAAATTGCTTTCCGCATATATGTCGTCTGTTGTAAGTTCTTTTCATAATGAGTTAACAAGTAATCCATCCGTCTCATAATATAGTGCTTGTTTCTTTTTTAAACGGTCTCCAAAACGTAATTATTTTACAGCTCGATTATTATTTTACACTAAAAAAAATTATATTAAAAAAATATTTTACATTAAAAAAATTTAATACAAATTTATATTTTAATTTAGATTACAAATTATATATTTTAATTTGTGATCCAAGTTCACCTCTACTCCACTAGGCACTAAAGTCCCACATTGGTTAAAAACAAGGATCAACCTTATTTCTTTATAAATAGCTACTACTCCTTACTTCAACTTAAAGTTTAATTTTGTATCTCCTTGGTTGGAAACAAAAACTATACTTTATTTTCTTCATAGATGGAATGAAATATATTTTTAAATATTTGATTATTTAATACTTAAAATATTTGATAATTTTTTCTTTAGCAAAACATGGAGTCCCACATTGAAATTTTAACAATGCTAGGAGGGATTCCAAGTTATAAAAGCATATGTAAACAAAATAAGGGTATAATAAGTTTTTTTTTCCTTAACAAAACATGGAGCCCCACATTGAAATTTTAGCAATGTTAAGAGGGATTCCAAGTTATATAAGCATATGTAGAATGAGTTTGTTTATCTTAAACAAAACATGGAGTTCCACATTGAAATGGGGATAGTGAGTTTGTTTTTCTTTAACAAACCATGGAGTTCCACATTGAAATCTTAGCAATGCTAAGAGGGAAATCAAGTTATAAAAGCATATGATGGGTGAGTGAACAAGCTCACCTACTTCGAGCCAAGCCGAGCTCATTAGTCGAGCCTAAACGAGCTCGCGAGCCGAGCCTAAACGAGCTCGAGAGCCGAGCTCGAGCCCCAAATTTCCATCACGAGCCAAGCTCGAGCTCGGCTCTCCCAAGCTCGGCGAGCTCATGAGCCGAGCCGAGCCGAGCCTCGGAAATTTTTAACGAGCTCGAGCCGAGCCCAGTGCTATTCGGGCTCGGCTCGCTCGATAAGTACCCCTAGTTCCTACAGATACCAAGAAGGATTCATTTGTGTGGGGTGTGGAGTGGGTAAAGTAGGAGAGAGAAAGGGGTTAAGATAAATAAACAAATAAAAAGGGTTAAAGTAGGAGAGAGAAAGGGAGTAAAATTGAATTAATAATGTAATGGTGGACCATATGATAGGGACATGAGAGGGTAAAAAGGGGGGAAAAAATTCCAAATAAGGAATAAAGTAAAAGAGGGAAGATCTTTTGGAAACGCACTTAAACGGAAAGAGGGAAGATTTTTAGGAAACGGAGGGAGTATTGAAGAATTAGAAAGAAAATGACTCACATATGGATTGATGGACTACTCCATCTATCACAAGTTGGTTTTAGGACGATACTTTACCAACCTTATATGTGGTCAAAATCTCCTTCGATGTGGGCTTGTATTAGGCCCAATGAAGTTATCAGATCCGACAATATGTTGTTCATATCCATCTTGCAAGATTAAAGGTCTCTCAATGTCAGAAGGAGTGTTAAGAGTATAATGCACGTGTGAATTAGGAAATATCATTTTGTAATTTATTTCATATCATTTGTGTCTTTTTACAAAAGAAGCGGTTGATTGTAGGTTGTTAAACCTATATTATGACGTAATAGTTAGACTCAAGAATTTTTAATTCTAAATAGGTGTAGCACAAAATAAAAAAAAATCAAGGTTAACATAATTGGTTGGAAACATTCCTTCCATCCTTGTGACAAAATTTGACTATTGCCTCTTACATTATGGGATTCTCAAATTCAGGAAGGATATTCATCTTACCAAAAAAAAAGAAATTAACTGTTCGTAGTTTTATATAATGTTTAAAATGGAGAAAACTATTTTCAACATAGTAGACGTGGACTACAGTACTAATAATAGTAGTGTCTCTCCAGCAAAACCCTAGTTGCACACCCCCAAAAAGACCCTTCCAGCGTAAAAACCTAGAGCGAGATTGCCGCCGCTGCAGCAGCCCCAACGCTCTGTAGGCCGCGTCGAGATTCCCTTGTCGTCCATTTATTTAGTTCCCCCTCCCCTTCCCATGTACGTTTGGTGTTTTCCCTCCCCTGTGCATTAGTTGTCCCCTCTCCCCTGTGCGTCGGAGTTCTCCCTCCCCCTCCCTTGTTCGTCAATTTTCTCCCCTCCCTGACCCCTATGTGTCGGAGTTCTCCTTCCCCCTCCCCTATGCATCGATTTTCGCTCCTCCCCCTACCCCTTCCTGGTGCATCGGAGTTCCCCCCTCTCCCCTGTGCATCGGAGTTCCCCCCTCTCCCCTGTGCATCGGAGTTCTCCCTCCCCCTCTCCTGTGCATCGGAGTTCTCCCTGATCCCCCTCCCCTGTGTGTTAGTGTCTCCATATCCCCTCCCTTATATCCCACCTCTTTCCCCGTCGTCATTTAGTTTGCTATCCCCCCCCCCCTCTCCCCTGTGCATCAGAGTTCTCCCTCCCCTTCCCCTGTGCATCGGAGTTCTCCCTCCCCTTCCCCTGTGTATTAGTGTCTCTGTATCCCCTCCCCTATATCCCACCTCTTTCCCCGTCGTCATTTAGTTTGCTATCCTCCTCGGCTCCCCTTAGTCGTTTTCCCTTCCATCTCCCTGTTCCTCAATGCTTTCTGTTTCTTTGTTTTTCGCGTTGTTTAATCACCCCCTCCCCGTCGTTGTCTCCGTGTTTCGGTATCCATGGTCCCCGTCTCTATCCTCGCATTCGGTAGGCACAATCTCCTGTTTAATGTTGTCGTTGTTTTGGGCTTCCCTTCCCCTTCCCCCTCCCCCTCCCCTATAGTTGTATCGGGCTCGCCTTCCCCCTCCTCTTGTTAGTGTCGGGCTCCCCTTTCCCATCCTTCCCTGTTAGTGATAGGTTATCGTATACCTGTCAAAAATAATTCCTGCAAAATCTTCTAACAATGTAGTAGGGTAAGTAGGATCGATCCATAGAGAGATGGTCGTTTTAATCTAGTTTCTAAGGTATAGAGAAACTAAACAAGATCATGAATATTTGAATTAAAGTTCTAAACTATCAAACTACGAAAATCAAACTAAAAAGGATCTATGGTAATGGTCATCATGTTTATAACTATAATCTATCAAAATATCATCAATATTAGCAATATTTTATCAGACAATTGATCAGATTGCAAGATTAACAATAACATACTAATCAATTAGAGAAACCAATAACTAATCAAACAATGAACAAATATCGATTAATAATCATATCATATACACATGGATTCCCAAACTTTAGAACTAAAAACTACTCTATATGAAATAAATAATGAAATCTAAATCTACAAAGAAAAGCATAATAAAAGGAATCAATGAAAGAAACTAATTAAACTCATGAATTAATGAAGAAAATAATAACTACGATTTTTCTAAAAAAACTAGAGAGGAAAAGGAAGACAAAACTAAACTCAACCTAAAACTATAAGAATAACGTCTTAAAGGAGGAGGAGAGAGAAAAAGAATTAAAAACTATCTAAATAATATTCAATAACCTAATATGACTAGGAAAGTGATTTTACAAGATAAGGAAAGTCTTAAATAAATCATTAATGGGCGGATTAGTGATTCGCGCGTATGCGTGGCAGATTCCAGCAGAAATAGTGCAATCTTCCGAAAGGCATAACTCCTTGACTAGAAGTCTCCTCAGGGCGTACCACCTATCGTTGGAAATCTCTTCAAGTTTAGTTTTCAAATATGCTAGAATTACTAGATTTTAATAAGCACGTGAAAAGTTATGATCAGAAGAGTAAATGTGACTCTTTTTCACATTTCTTCTAATGATTTTCCGCTTCGTTTTCGCTCAAACTCGTAGTATAAAATATCCATACGATCCTTATTCATCTTAGATTCTTTGCAAGTGATCCTAATCCTAAAATCAAGCTAATCATACTCCAAATACGTCCTCCATGCCTGAAATTCATCAAAAACACGAAAACATACCGAATAGGAGTAGAATAACATAACTTAAGAATATGATGCAATAATGAACCTAAATATGAAACTAAATGCTCTAAAATGCGACCTAAATGCACCTAAAAACTATATATATATAAATGACTTATCAATTAGTCTAGGCTTTCCCACCAAGCCCCAGGTTGTTGGACTTTCCAACTAGTTTTGTTGGATGTCACTATGTCAGGTTTTTTCTTAAAATACGTGTTTAATCTCCAAATAAAAGCAATGCATTGTTTTTGAGTTGCTAAAGTTGTTGTCAGTAGTTAGTTGTGGCCATCGACAAGTGTTTGTTAGTTGGGTCAAGATTGGTGGTTCAAGGTAGTAACAGTAGAGTATGTCGATTTTCGGGAATATGTGATGAGGGACAAGGTGATTCAAGAAGATTATGAGCATGGACGAGGCGATGATAGTTTTTCATGGCCGGGACGTCTATTTTCCGGTTTTGAAAACCAAAGGTGTGTTCGAGGGCTCAACTTGTTTAGCTCTCATTTTAGCTTGACATTGATCTTAATTGCCTTTGCCTTGACAACTTCATATATGAAGGCTGCAACCCAGTTGCATCTGGGGGTTTTCAGCATGTCCACTTATCGGTGTTTCTCCTACCTCATGGAGAAACCTGAAATACTCTCGATCGAGAATAATGAGTCCTAATGGAACGTGACTCCTCACATGATCATGAGCTGAGAATCCCAAGGGATATCATATCGTTGGGATTGCTCATGTGGCGAGGCGAGACGCGATGCTCGGCATTGGTTGTTCATTGTCCGAATCGTTATTGTCATCCGCTTCTTTTACCACTTCCATCAGCCATCCGAGGTTTGCATCCACCATCACATGCATTGAGCAACAATACCCCCCTTCCTACACGACTTTGTATCGGTTCTACTTATTTTTGTTTCAGGTGGAATGTATGAGCTCCTAAATCTCCTTTAGGTTTGTTTATTTTAGTTTGGGTTGTATTAGCATTAGGTTGTACTTCCTCTTTTAACTAATGTACGATTTCTCGTTGAGAAAAAAATGGAGACCATTACTCATCTATTACTACACACCTAGAAACCTATTTAATCCGAAACCGACCCCATCTAACTTGACTCAATCGGAAAACCTATTTAAATCAATAATTCAGCCAGACTCGAAGCTAATCAGTATCTAAACCAAAGATTACTCCGACATAACCGACATAGACTTTACCGATAACAATGCGAACAAATCGGTGAAAACCAAGAAATAACCAACATAACTCGAGCGATTACAACCCGTGATTAGTATAATTTTATGAGCGATTCAACGTCGTGTCACTCTAGAGGCAATACAGGAGAAAATGGAGGAAAGCAAGAATCAACAATCAATCTACTCTCAGGGGAAGCAACATTCCACTATGCATAGCACCAATCCTCTTTTTCCCCTAGTTTTACCATTATCGACCTTGGTCTACATAAACATGGGAATCCATATCTCCTTATGCACATTGATGGATCTTGGGACATTGAAATAGGTATGGGACGTATAGCATGGATTGGCACAACCAAAATTTCGAATATCAAATGGGGCCAAGCTAAGATTCTGCATTTCTGTTCAATTCGTCGCCTCAATGAAAGCTATAGCGTCTCTTTTCAGAATAAGATAGTAGTAGACTTAGTGGTGTCAAAATAGGTTATCAAACAAATTTGGGTATACCCACGCCGAACTAAATCCGACCCGAACAAGTCAAGTTTATGCCATTCAGTTCCCTAGGTCGAGATCGATCAAGTTTTTTGTTCATCTAGGTCAGTCACATTTGAATAATCGAATTGTCGGGTGGTAGATCTGGGTCGTCCCATTTACAAGTTGATCCATTCCCGGGTACGATTGCCTGTTGACATTTTTAGTCGGGTTTGTGGATGTCGTTTTTAGATTTCATGTACTGTAACGCCTCGAAGATACGAAACCTTAATTACTCATGATTTGTAGCGAAAACGGAACTTAAGTTGTGGGTTATGGGCCCATAAATAAAATAATAGCCTTAAAATGGTCTTTACAAATATACAAACTCTCAACTTGAGTAATACTGATTACTCATAGTACATAATATGATAAAAAATCCCAAATTGTACAGAGTCACTGCAGCATAATCCATTCGGAGCATCCATGTCCTAACTGAACTTGAGATATCTTCATAAATACCTGAATAATTACATAATATAGAAAAAAAAGAAAACACAGAAAAGTAACCTAAAATAAGTGAAAAACTCGGTAACTTTACTATAGCCCGTAAAAACGATTTTAGTTCGTAAACATTTTTACGCACAGGCACATTATACATCATTTTGGTACGTAATTGTTCGAAAATACTGTCAGAAAACATAACATAACATTGAATAGTTGATAGGCTGTCGTACACCCGTCAAAAATAATTCCTGCAAAACCTTCTAACAATATAGTAGGGTAAGTAGGATCGAATCCACAGAGAGACGATCATTTTAATCTAGCTTCTAATATATGAAGAAACTAAACAAGATCAGGAATAATTGAATCAAAATTCTAAACTAATCAAATTGCGAAAATGAAACTAAAAAGATCCAGGGCAATGGTTCACCATGTTTATACTTATAAACTATCAAAATATCATCACAATTTAATTAATCATAAATCTAGAGCACAGGTTAATCCTTGGTTAGGCATTAACGCTCTCAAATCAACATATGCTAGTACGGTCGCTCAACATAATCAAATTTGCTAATTGTAGGTAAGTCTCTAAAGAGTACTATCTCTCGATCTATGACTCGATATAATATATTTAATCTGACAATTGATCAGATTGCAAAATTAACAAGAAAAACACTAATCAATTAGAGAAATCAATAACTAATCAAACCATGAATAAATATAAATCAAATCATAGCATATAAACATGGATTCCCAAACCCTAGAAATAAAAACTACTCTATCATGAAATAAATAATGAAATCTAAATCTACCAAGAAAAGCATAATCAAAGAAATCAAGAAGAGAAACTAATAAAATTCATGAATTAATGAAGAAGAATAAAAACTAGGGTTTACAACTAGAAACTAGAGAGAAAAGAGGAGAAGAAAAACTAAAACTAAAACTAAAAATAATAACGTAGAGGGAGGAGAGAGAGAAAAAGAATGAAACCTATCTAAATAATATTCAATAATCTCATATGACTAGGAAAGTAATTTACAAGATAAGGAAAGTATTAAATAAATCATTAATAGGCGGATTTTAGTGATTCTCCCGTACGCGTGGCAGAAACCAGCAGAAACAGTACAATCTTCCGAAAGACATAACTCCTTGACTAGAAGTCTCCTGGGGGCGTGCCACCTATCATTGGAAAGCTCTTCAAGTCTAGTTTACTCGCTTTTAAGAATCACATCAAAAGTTATGATTAGAAGAGTAGACGTGACTCTTTTTCACATTTCTTCTAATGATTTTCCGCTTCGTTTTTGCTCAAACTCGTACTATGACATATCCATACGATCCTTATGCATTGTAACTCCTTTCCAAATGCTCCTAATCCTCAAGTTTAGTTAATCATACTCCAAATACGTCCTTAATGCTTGAAAATCATCAAAAACAAGAAAACATACCAAATAGGAGTAGAAAAGCATAACTTCAGAATATAATGCAATAATGAACCTAAATATGAAACTAAATGGTCTAAAATGCAACCTAAATGCACCTAAAAACTATATATAAAAATGACTTATCAATAGTCTACCGGCAAGGACCATTTACGTGATCTTAGTTCATTGGCAAGTACAGGTTTTGGACAGAACAGAAACATTAACATTCGACCACTCCTGGTCCTTTACATCGTAAACAAAATTCCTCCACCTATAATTTGCGCATTTACCAGTTCAGTTCATAATTCCATGCAAGCAGAACCATTCACATTTTATTAAACTTGCATATATCAATATTCCCGAACAACACCCATATATGTAGGGTACACATCACTTTCATAATTGACAATATAACATTTATGATATCATATAAATCACACTTTATAGCATATCTTTACATGATTAGTATCACATCGTCATACATACATATACACAGGGTCATACACATATTCGTTGGACATAAAATGTTAAACATGATATATAAAAGCAATCACATATGATGCTAGACATAAAGGTTACATATAACATTTACATGCAATCATATAGGTGCTAGACATAAAGGTTACATATAACATTTACGAAAAATCATATAGGGTGCTAGACATAAAGATTACATATAACATTTATGGACAATCATATAGGGTGCTAGACATAAAGGTTACCTTATACGCTAATTCCTTTCCTTTACTCCTTAAGTATCATCATCTCTTAATCTCCAAGAATCATCGTCCATAAAACCAATAACTTTCTTAACAAAACAAATAGGTTTTTGGATTTCATGAATTATGATTAAAACAAAGAAGTAAGAGGAACGTATGACAATTGGCAGCAACAACAGAAAACTTACAGAGGGTCTAACTCTTTGCTCCTAACTCCAAATTGAGTGATTTTTATATCTAAATTTAATAACTTTTCGAGATCTACAATTTTGATGGAGGAAGTATATGCAAATGCTGATTGTAAGAAGAAAATATTGGGGAAAGAGAGTACGACGACCTAAAATCAAAGGAGAAATAGAGTGGATATTTAGGGCTATTCATTGAAACTCAACAAGAATAAGACACATCGATGGAAATTTAGATTTTATTTGGTGGTGTAAATGGAGCTTGTGGTTATAATTTGTAATTTTCAAGTGGGTGAGAAATGGTGAAATTAACCCACTATTTATAGAAGTATTTAGTAGTTTAACTTGATTAAGGAATTGATATACATTGGTTGATAATAGCCTTAGAGAGCAAGTACTTGTAGAAGATTTGGGGAGCAAGGTAAGGAGCTTAATGAAGAAGATGAAGTGTATGGACGTGATTTTTTAAAGTTAAGAAAAAATGAAAACTATACACTACATTATTATAAGTAAACCATTACCATCATAACATAACTTTTAAAATAATTAAACTAAACGTAGTATATTTTAGAAAATACCCTTAACATGATCATTTTGAAAAATATTTAGGACAAAATTAAGCTAATAAACACAATTCGTAAATAATAAAATTAGTTAAAAGTTCGGGGTATTACATGTACGCTTTAGTCGAGTCAAGTTTGCACGGAATTGAATCACTTATGACCTTAGTTCGATCATTGAGAAGTGTGAGGTCAATTCCCTATTGAACGTCAATTTGACTTCAGATAAACATTGCATCAGGTCATTTTATGTCATGTTGTTAACTTCTCTATCAACTAATTATCACTTATCATATAGTTTCAAGAACGATCTATTATACATTGGATACTATAGAGGTACGATCAATTTCGATTTTGTAAATGAAAAAGTATTAAGAACTACACCCTTCGTTTCCTAAAGATCTTCCTTGTTATTGTTCCTACAGATACCAAGGAGAATCCACTTGTGTGGTGTGTGGGATGGGTAAAGTAGGAGAGAGAAAGGGGTTAAGATAAATAAACAAATAAAAATGGGTTAAAGTAGGAGAGAGAAATAAAGGGAGTAAAATTGAATTAATAATGTAATGGTGGACCATATGGTAGGGACATGAGATGGTAAAAAGGGAAAAAAAATCCAAATAAGGAATAAAGTAAAAGAGGGAAGATCTTTTGAAAACGCATTTAAACGAAAACAGGGAAGATCTTTAGGAAACGGAGAGAGTATATAAGCTTATTTAAAGTAGTAATACCAAAGTAAAGTTAATCGTCATTCAACTATATCTATATTGAAACTCAAAACATTTACTTAAACTGAAACATATTATTACTAGAATGAGTGTATCAATATAAGTCAATAAGTTAATTAAAGATAATAACAGTTTTCTAATTAACTTAATCATCTTTAAGTTGAATTTATTTTGAAACCAAAAACATCTAATTCAGTTGCAACAAAGTAGAACAATGTAACTCGGTAGACTGGTTCAGTATAACAATACTCCATCTAAGTTAATCATTTCTATGTTAAATTCATATTGAAACTAAAAATCTAAGTTGAATTGAAACAAGTTGATATTGGATTAGATCGATGCATCAATGTAAGTCAATAAGCTAATTCAAAATAATATAAGTTCGTTTAAGATAAATCGCCATTAATTTTTATTTATTCCGGACTTGTACAAGCCTGTTACATGAAATGCACCAAAACTAAAACAAGCCATCTCGAAAAGAAATAAACGAATGCACTAATATATAATTAATAAATCTTACCGAGATATGGGTAGATACATTACTAAATGAATGTTAAAAAATTTCGAAACAAATGCCTCTTCAACTTCTTCAAAACATTTTATAAGAAAAGTGCGTCCTTACCATGATATAAAAAACAAACCAATTTAGAAAAGAAAAATAAAATCGAAATCCGTGATGACAGTCGGGACAGTCCAGGAATGGTTTTCATAGTCCAATAATTATGGAAAACCCACTAACAAATTTAGTCAATTGATTTTTCAATTTATAAAAACAGAAACTGAAGCCGGTGAAGGTCTAACAGTTGACATGTTCTATTATTGTAACAGTCCGAATCCTCCCGACCAGCTTACAGAGGATTAAGCACAGCGAAAGAGACTCTGGTCGAGATAATCCGAACTATTACCATCACACTCACCGAACTACATCGGAGAGTGTGGAACTCAATTCCCAACTCTATTCAAATAAGTTAACTATTATAACTACGCTCTGATTCTCAGACTTTATTCTCATAAATTTCTATAGAAAATCCGACAGAGTTTCCTTTGAAAATAGGACAACGCTAAAGCGAGAAATATTTAAACCTGTTTGCAAATTCAATTTATAAAATATTTCCAAATCCCAAAGCTTAACAACCTCAACGCTTTCGCGGAGCAACAACCAACAGAGAATCAGAAGCACTAGCTACCGGTTCTTAAATGAAGAAAATATATTATAGAAAATAAACGATTTAACTATTACAAGTGGAGCGTCCTCACTTCAATAACAAATATAATACTGCACCATCTCGTATCCGCTTCAGCTTGCAAAAGAATAACTCACGGCTTCAACCTGAAACATATAAGATACTGCCACCCACCAAGTGACAGGCCACAGAAATGACAAAACAACGTACACACATCAGCAAAGCTGAGTACTAACCCATAAACAAGAGTAACACATGCTTTGGTGGCTTTTACTTGAAAACGACTCAGCCGTCAACATAAGTTCAATAAACATCCATCATAGCATGCTTAGCAACAATAATCTTGTTGAACATACATATTATATTTCTAATTCCACATTTCATAATACATCATTAATCACATAGTGACAAACACGCTAAGGTGACTCCTAACAATGATACGTTTCATATATTCTCATTTAATCAACCTTTTAACTTACCACGATTCCATAGTAGGAATATGAGGTCACCAACTTTGATATAAGTAATATACTTTACTTCCTTTAATTGATTTCTTATCAGAAACCCAAACTTATGTTTTCATACTCTATCAATCAATCCTTTAAACTGTCCTACACAAACCTTTATCAGGCAACAAATAACATAATAACTTTCCCTATCATAACGATTCCTTATCGGGAATTCAATAACGAGATACGATTCCTTATCAGGAATCCACATAATAAGATACGATTCCTTATCGGGAATCCAACGTTAGTATCACTTACCATGATATGCCTCATTATCAGGAAAGCAATATCGATATTCATATTCATAAACTGAATAAACATCCATAACTTACCTGATATGATTCCTTATCGGGAATCCATTATCGATATAACTTTCGTACTTGCGATAACATTCTTTTTAACCAGGGGGAAAGAGAACGCGGCGAAGGAGACAAAGCTTACACTCCAACAGTGGGGGTCGTCACCCAACCATTCGCTTTACTTTTGGCCAATAACCGCTCAACTTAAACTTAAAATTCGAAATATAAAATAATAATAATAATAATAATAATAATAATAATAATAATAATAATAATAATAACTCCACAACTCAAATAAAATAATAAATTTCGCAACATAATTAACTTAATAATTATATTTAACGTTTAAATAAACGCTCTTTAAAAACAGGGCTATTACAATTATCCTCCAGATAAGTGGTTTCTAAATGTATGCAATGGTGATGTATTTTTTAATAAGAATGCAATGGTGATGTATATATCTTCATTATCTTTATTATACTACTTCCGTATTTTTTTATTGCAACATTTGGTTTGTGGCACTATTCATCAACCAACTTTGATGAACTATCTCGCATTATTATATAAGAAAAAACATAGTCAAGTGGGGTCTTGTTAGATTCGTCTCAATGCGACAACTCCAAATATCAAATTTTATAATTTTTACTTACACCCAATAAGAGATATTAATGTTCAAAGAATCGCCTCGGCAAATGTGAAAAAGCAAATGATGCAACAAAAAAAAACAGAGGTAGTATAAGCTAAGGGAGGAGGTGTGTATCCTCTTTTGAAGTGACTAAAATACCCTCTAATAATTTAAAATAATGTTTTTCCTTTGATAAAAAATAGAAACTTGCCACATGAGTAGGTCAAAAATGGAATATGCAATATCATCAATAACTTGACAAACTAGATTGAAATAATCAATTCACGAAATCAATTAGAATCTTCAACCAAAAATAGTTAGCAATATATCATGATAATATAATATTTCTTATTTACAAAGTTCAAACAATATGGTTTATTTTTATAATTGTTAAAGAATAACTATACTAAAGTTGCTGAAAAGAAATTATTAAATCATCGATCAAATTTTTCAGTGACGGTATTGAACAATTAAAAATCGTTCACCTTTAATTTAAAAAGATAATAACATCTACAAAAGAACCTCGATAATTTACATCACTACCAAAATAATTTTAAATAAAAGAACATGTCCATTTGTATATACCTACATAAGATTGTCGACGCACGCATTGCGTGCATATGCAACTAGTATATATTAACCAAACTCCATTGATAATCAAGTTTAAAATAAGAACATAAAATCAATCTAGGTTCTTAGATCATAAAATTTGAATGGTCCATACACTTTATGGTTTACGTGTTATTAGTGACATTTTTCGTAAAATTACCATTAATGACACGAGAAACATCTTGAGCATCTACTTATGATGATCCAAAGACCTAGATTAGTTTTATGTTTTCATTTAGGCTATGGTTCTCAGCAGATCATATATATGTATATATATATATATATATATATATATATATAATAATATATATTATAATATATATATATATATAATATATATATATATATATATATATATATATATATATATATTTATAAACTGGTACATGGGGTACTAGTGGAATCCCTATCTCAGGGAGAAACCACTAGAAATTAAAGTACAAAAAAAAAAGAAAATAAAAAAGTGAAACCCTAAAACTAGCTTCACAAGGAAGCAGACAACCAGCTTCTCAAAAAACTAATTACAAGATGTAAGTAGAACACAAAATCTACTCTAACTTCTGGATCTAGTTCCTTATAGGAACAAAACAAAGCTTTGTGAAGAAGCATGCATCCACCTATTAACTGGCGGTGATTCAAGGACTTCGGAAGAGGCTGGGCCGTTGTCCGGGCTAGAGGTGGCGATGGCGGCGGCACTATTTCATCATCAGAAATCGGTTGATCTGGTGAATTTAGGATCACCCACACCATATCTAACAAAGGCATCGCGTATCAACCGCAAGACAACACCACCTAACTGCCATGAAAGAGCAGTCAGTGGATGATGGAGCAAAGAGATGCAGACAAGATGGTGGGGGAAACGGTGGAAGTTTGAGCGGTGGAGGGAGAGATGTAGAAAAGCGATGAAAAGGCTGAGAGAGGGCGTTGGAAAAGGGGCTGGAAAAGGGCGGTGGGGATTCATAGAGAATTTTAGAGAGAAGGGAGAGCCCTTCTCTCTAGAATTCTCTTGATGTGTCTTTGAAGCAGCTGCATGGTACTGGCATTTTATCGACGTGGTTTGGTTGTTCTTATTTGTCTCTATCTATTGGCGGGGAGGTATATGGAGGAACGAATCAGTGGATTGAAGGATAAAAGCTCGAAGACAAAGATAATGGTAGGAATAAGCTAAGTGAAGAAAAAATATTTAACTGAGAATTTAATCAAGCAACATAAAGTACTTAAATAAATCCTAAGTACATACTCTTGAACTTAGACTTCCTGTCATCCCTTTAAATCTTCAACTCTGAAGATCCATACGTTCCATGTCTGGAACAGCAGACAGTTCCTTGAAGGAACTGTAAAACACGAATGCATCAGTCAAGGAACAGCAGGCAATTCCTTGAGGAATTATGAAACGCAAATACATCTTGCAAGCTAAGGAACAACAAACAGTTCTTTGACTGTTCCTTGAGGAATTGTTAAACACAAATGCATCTGGTAAGGAACAGCTGACAGTTCCTTGAGGAACTGTTGAACAAAAATGCGTCCAGCTCAGGAACATCAGATAGTTCCTTGAGGAACTGTTGAACAAGAACTGTAATCATGAATCATCACTTAGGAACTTCGTTCTTCTCTTGGAGTTCCAACTCAGGAACTTCACTTATTATCTTTATAAAGCACCATTGTTAATCAATGAACCTTGCACACATAAAACTTATTAACCTTGTTAGTTATTACTTTAGTTTCTCATTATCAAAAGTTCAAAACCCATAGTGGCTCAACAATTTTCCCCTTTTCGATGATGACAAACCAAGGCAAATTAAAGTAATATAGAAACTAACACAAGTAAAATATAATACAACAATGCAAGATCATATTAAGTAGAGAATGAACCAGGATAATAACAATAAATAAGCTACTTTTCCATTATCTTCCCCCTTTTGACATCATCAAAAAGCGTATTGTTTTTCAAGAATTTGTGATCAGTCTTCCAAACTTATAGTGTCAGTACACCATCATAAATATATCATTAATGGTCAAACATGAGTTTAAATTTTTCAATTTGCTCAAACATTAATATAGTAATATTAGCCATCCTCGTGCACATGTTAATCAATTAGTTAAAGAAGCAAAAACATACTAAACATAAACCACCACTTTACCAAAGTGCAATCTATAGGGTAGAAAATAAAAAGAAAGTCTAATAAAATTCAAAGAGAAGATCAAAGGCTCAATTTTTATGAAGGAATGGTAGGAATAAGCTAAGTAGAAAAAAATATGAATTGGTCACTTGTTCCTCCACCATTACCTTTCCTAAACTTCCAGTTTGCTTTGTGATCTGCCTTTGAAAACACACCTCAGTTCTTTAATAACATGCACTTCCTTCTTTTTTTATATTTTGAATAGATTTTGATGTCTGTTCCTTGCTTTAAGTTTCAAGGAACTAATTAATTCCTTTTGTTTACTTTAGATTTGATTCTAAAGGAACATACATGGGATTACTAGAACCCATAGATTTTATGACAGCTTTGTGGAAGTAGGAACTTGAATAACTTATGGAATGTTGAATCTCTTCTCTATCTCCCTCTTACACATCTCTCCTTTTATTCTCCATGTTTATATGCTATGATTTGATTGATATTTATTCATGGTTTGATTAGTTATTGATTTCTCTAATTGATTAGTGTTTTGATTGTTAATTTTACAATTTGATCAATTATCTGATTAAATATTGCTAATATCGAGTCATAGATCGAGAGATAATACTCTTTAGAAGCTTACCTACAATTAGCAAATCTGATTATATTGAGCGACCGTACTAGCATATGTTGATTTGAGAGCATTAAGGCCCGACCGTAGGATTAACTTGTGTTCTACTCCCTCCGTTTCCTAAAGATCTTCCCACTTACTGTTCCTACAAATACCAAGGAAAATCAAGTTGTGTGGGGCATGGTGTGAGTAAAGTAGGAGAGAGAAAGGGGTTAAGATAAATAAACAAATAAAAAGGGGTTAAAGTAGGAGAGAGAAATGGAGTAAAATTGAAAATAATGTAATGGTGGACCATATGATAGTGACATGAGAGGGTAAATAGGGAAATTTGTTTTGCCAAATAAGGAATAAAGCAAAAGAGGGAAGATCTTTTGGAAACACCCTTAAACGGAAAGAGGGAAGATCTTTAGGAAACGGACACTACAAGAATCCGTGTTTTTACCGACCGCTGAACGGTCGCTTCATGGCGGTTGGTAAAATGCTGGTTGGTAATTTGCATATCACCAACGGGAAAACGGTCGGTAAAATTTTACCTACCGCTTTCTAGATTTTACCGACCGTTTTGTGGCGGTAGGTAATTACCTACTGCTAGTCGGTTGGTATAACCGGTAGGTAATTACTTACAAGCAATATGTTGGTATTTACCTACCGGTTTTGTGGCGGTCGGTAATTTAACAATAACGGTAGGTGATTACCAACCGTTTTATACATTTTACCTACTATTTTTGTTAGGTTAGACAACGTTTTTAGATGGGTAAGCCTACCGTTATTCGGTCGGTAATTTGCTATTATTTACTAAAAAAAAATATTATTTTCACCACAATATAAACTACACCTCCATTTTATATCAAAATAATAGGTTTGTTACAACATATATTAAACATCATATTCTCCAAAATATAGATGTAATAGTAATTCCAACAACCAAAATTAAACATCATTTTTTCAAAATATATAATATACTAATAAAAAACTATAAGTCTAAGTACTACAAGGAAATTCCGATCCACCACCAGAAGGATCACGTGGGTCACGTGGTTGGGTGAAAGGGAAAGTACCTCCACACTGAGTCATCATTTGAGAATACTCTTCCATTGTAGTCTTCATCTCCTCCATGTATTTTTTTGCCTCTTCCCTTTCCTTTTCCGTTTGGAGACGATATGTTTCCCACTCATTTTTTTTGCCTCTGAAATTCTACTACCTGATCTGCTAATTGTTGCTGATATTGCTCCACGGTAGTTGAAAGCTGAGAAAGCATAGAAGGTGTGTAGACACTAGAAGAGCTACTAGTGCGGGTTGATGATTTTTTGTAAAGAAGATCACCGCTTGTACCTAAGCAGGAATCAATCCTTTTTTCCTCCCACCCACTGTCTCAAAGTACACTTCATTGGGATCTTTGTTGACTCCCTTCTCTCTATAATCATCCAATTTCTTATTATAATTATCCTACATCAAATAGACAATTTAATATGCATACATAATATTTTTAGGAAAAAATAGACAAAATTTTGTTTAAATTTATACTAAAAAAAATGATATATATATATATAACTTCAACAACATTATAACTCAAAACTAAAAAAAGAAAATGTTCATATCTCTATTATATAAGGCAACACATGGGGGACACCAAAAAATAGTAAAAGAAATAAAAGAAAAAAAGTATGCTATCACGCGCTATCGTATGCAATATGCATTGAGTGCATGTAAGGTTATTAGATTATTAAAGTAATGGTCAAAAGTCGTATTTTGCCAAATATGAAAATCAAAGTGTTACAAGTATGTTAAAACTTAAAACTTCAAATACATATGAAAAAAAAATATTATTATGCATTAAGTATGCTGTTAGATTACTCTTAAATCTCAATTCTCAATGTATGTAGTAGTGGTAATCTAGATGAACAAATTATATTTTGGCAAAGTGTGAGAATTATTGTATGGTTCATTTTTTTTATTGAAAATACTTATATCAATGTACTTCGTACATAGAAGTAACTTCAGTATTACTATACTTGGTAAGTATTTTGTAGAAAGAAAATTTGGCATTGTTCTTTTTTGGTGCAAAGAAGATATGGAATTGTGGGTTTTCGTCCAAAAGATTTGGCTCAGAGACAGAAGTATGCTAACTCTGTGACAACTGTTTCTTCACTGTACCTTTGTTGTTGGGGGTTTTAGAGGAGTTACATCTGCAGACCTTAAGCCATTAAAATTTTCTATTTTAGATGGGTTTTTAATTTTGATAGTGCAACTCTTTTGATCTTTACGTACTTCTTTACTCTGCATGCTACTGTGAAGTTCTTTATAGTGAAGATGTCTATGCAGTAAATTATAACTAATTTAAACATCGAACAATATAAAAAATAATGAAGCTTTAATGCTTAAAATACTTGCATTTCTAGAAAAAAAATATATTATGTCATCCAACCAACCATCCAAATATATTTATAATTTGTTATTGGAGCAAATGAAGTACACTAACCATGATTTGTTTTGATTTGGAGCCAATGAGTTGCTTGCCTTGGCCGGGTTGTCGTTCCTTTGAATGCGTCTCCAAATAAATATCAGCAGCTTTTGGCAATACTCCTCCATTTTTTGCAGCCTAGTCAAAAAAATAATCAACTTTATTATTATTTTAGACTATATAAATATCGAACTTATAAATGGTTACTAAAAGCAATATATACTCACCATCCTTCTTGCATACTCGGCTGTAGAAATTGAACCTTGACAATGTCCAGGTTCCACAACACCTTCCAGCGATCCTCCTCTCTTGTTCTTTTTTGCTTGTTCAGATTTTTTCTTAAACTCATCCTCTTTTGTTTTTTGATAAGTTGTTGGTGTATTTCCGGCATCCATATTGGTCTTACACCTTTTCTCTTCGATGTCACCCAATGATGCATGTCTTTGAGTCTTTTAGCTGCTTTGCGTTGAAAACCTTGTCTTACTTGCGAATCCAACTCCGAGCGCCAAGAGTATTTACGCTGTATCATGCAAAGATTAGAACTGACTAAATATTTATAATCTTATATGCGATAGACTATATAATTAAGTTAAAGTGTTAACCTTGAAAAGATTAAACCAATGATCTTTTGTTGATTGACTTGTTTCAGTCCAATTTCTACATGGCTCAACGTAGTGCTCTTTGAAACATTCCGTAATAGATCGAGTGACTTTGTTATTGTCAAACCTTAGAAAGAAAAAAAAACAATTATAATACAACACAAAATTTGTAACATAATTACAATAAAAACCTGTCATTCACTAAGAAAGAATTAACATATACTAAGATGGATAATATAAACACTAAGATGAATATTATAAACACTAAGAAAGAATTATCATGCACTAAGATGAATAACAAAAATTATAATATGAAACATAATGGATTAAAATCATTTTTTACCATAGCGTATTAGGGTCCAACTGATTGCTTGCAGAATGCTCGCCTTCACCTTGCTCCTCTGTGGTGACAGTATCAGAATTCGATGGAGGATTCTCGCCCTCAGTATCATTTGCCAGATGTGGAGTACGCTGGCTTCCTGAAGCTCTACCTTGCCCGCTAGAAGAAGCCATCTAAAATAACACAGATTAGTAGAACGAATAATGTAGTATAAACTTCAAAATTTTTTATATCAAATTTAAGAATAAATAGGAATCAACTTAAACTTCTTAACATATTATATAATATAAAGTGCAAACAATAAAAATTATAAAATCAATCATTACTAAATCCACCAAACATAATACAATGTATCGAAATTTAGAAGTTCATAAGACACTACAAAATCTAATGTATGATTCACGGTAAATCTTCTTCCGCATCATCATCATCATCAAAATCTTCGAGATTCTCATAAACTTGTAGATCATCTTCACTATCATCCTCGTCGCCATTATCAGAATCCCTACTATCGTTAAGCATTACATCCTCATTTTGTTCTTCTTCCCCGTCAAAATCATAGTCTGGAATCTCATTTGGAGCACAAAGAGTTGAAGGAACGTCACTTATCTCCTCTTGAAAGAATAATGAGTCCACTGGAGTTTCAATTGAAGACCTTGCCTTAGTCTGAAACACTGCCCACCATTGCACTCTACCCCTACTTAAACTAGGATAAGGGGCATAATAGACTTGGCTAACTTGGTATGATAATACAAAGGGATCATATTTTGGGTACTTCTTACTATGATTTATTTCAATGAGTTTGTATTGTTCATGTACATTTAAACCACTCAAAGAATCCATCCAATTGCACTTAAACAATATCGTCTTGTAGACTTCCAATGGACCATGGTAAACTAGTTCAATTACTTCCTCCAAAATGCCATAATAGTTAACTTCCTCGTGACTTTTAACACACACTCCATAGTTCATAGTTGATTTGTGTTTGCCATACTCATGTGTTTGAAAATTGTATCCATTAACGAAAAACTGATTCCATGACTTCACTTGTCTAACGGGGCCCATTGCAAGAGCATGAACTACATCGATGTTAGTCCCCTCCTGTAGTACCTAATTTCATATTATAGAAAATTTACATAATTTGCGTTAGAAAAACCTTTTATTTAGTTAAAACTTATATTTTATTAATTAAAAACTCACATGGTTTTTGAACCATTTAGGATATTCAGCTTCACATTTGCTCCAGATCTCCTCCAATGATATGTGTGGATGTGTCTCCAATATATGTTTTTCGAAAATCCTATTATTATTGACGAAGCACGATTAGAGATGTTTTTAACTAGTTAAACATCACTCGGCATGAAAAACATATTTACCTTTCATATTTGCTTAATATACCACTGTTTGCAAGAACATAAAGGTGTGCACGATCATACTCTTTATCTTGCAAGAAGCGTAAACGGCCGTTGGTAGATGTACGCCCACAATCCACCCTAAACATCTCAGGAACATTTGGATCATGATGGTTCTCAATAACTGAAGTGACGTTTCTACCCAAATCTCTTGTTTTAGTATCAACTTCTGGTTGGAAGTAATTCGAACAAAAATATGATATTTCCTCACATAGGTATGCATTGCAAATAGAACCCTCCACACGTGCCTTCTGTACAACCTTACGCTTCAAGTGATTGAGAAACCTACCAAATAAATCAACGTGTAGATATCGATTATGAAAACTTTGTCATATTAGAACTTCATTCTTAAAAGACGTATTTTTACTAAAAATTTCTTTGTTACCTTTCAAAGGGATACATCCCACCTATATTGCACTGGACCACCAACCTTAGCTTCATAAGCCAAATGAATCGGCAATGCTCCACGAGTTGAAGAATGCAGGAGGAAATATCTTTTCAAGTTTGCACAAAATTTCAGCTATATTTTTATCCAAACGATCCATATCATCGACTTGGATAGTGGATGCACATAAGTCACGAAAGAATTGACTGATCTCAGTAATTGCTTTCCAAACATGCGAAGGTAGCAATCTTTTAAAGCAACCGGTAGTAACCTCTCCATAAAGACATGACAATCATGACTTTTCATTCCAAAAAGCCTAGATGTTCGAAGATCAACACATCTACTCAAGTCAGATGCATATCCATCCGAAACTTTAAGTCACGAACCCATTCACATAAGACCTTCCTTTGAGCCTTGTCAAGTGCAAAAGGGGCTTTTGGCATGATTTCGTTTCCCCGTTCGTCGTAGGTGAGCTCTAACTGTCGACGCTTACATAGACACTTCAAGTCTTTTCTCGCACTAACATTGTCCGAAGTTTGGCCTTTCACATCCATCACTGTGTGTATAAGTTGATCAAAGAAGTTTTTCTCAATGTGCATGACATCCAGGTTGTGTCGAATAAGCAAATCTTTCCAATAAGGAAGTTCCCAAAAAGAACTTTGTTTAAACCAGCCCTTTTTAGCTTTCTTCAAGATTTTGAGAGCTTCAGGGCCATCAGTGGCTTTAGGCAAGTCTTTCACACATTGCCACATATCATCTCCGGACATCATAGCTGGAGCCATGCCATTTTCCACTTTGTTTTTGCGAAAAGCTGTTTTATTTTTACGAAAAGGGTGATCATGTGGAAGAAACTTCCTGTGGGAATCAAACCATGAGACTTTATTGCCATTATCAAGCCAAAATGCCTTAGTTTCTTCCATACAATATGGACAAGCCTTTTTTCCAGCAGTAGCCCATCCAGACAACATACCATATGCAGGAAAATCACTTACGGTCCACAGAAGCGCTGCACGAAGCATGAAATTTTGTTTCTGTGAAATGTCATAAGTCATAGCACCAATCTCCCACAATTGTTTGAGCTCTTCAATTAATGGTTGCATGTAGACATCTAAATTACCTTTTGGATTCTTAGGACCGGGAACTAGTAAAGAGAGGAACATGAAAGGCTTTTTCATACACATTGATGGAGGCAAATTATATGGAGTAAGAATTACAGGCCAACAAGAATATTGTCCTCCGAACTTACCAAAGGGTGAAAAGCCATCAGTGCACAAACCTAATCGAACATTACGTGTCTCAGAGGCAAAATCAGGAAAAGTGGTATCAAAATGCTTCCACGCCTCACTATCACTAGGATGTTCCATAGTACCCGGAACCCGAGGTTTTTTGGCATGCCATGTCATTTTCTCTGAAATATTCTTTGTCGCATAAAGCCTTTGCAATCAGGGTTTGATAGGAAAATATGTTAGGACCTTTTCTGGAATAAGCTTGCCTTTAGGAGTCTTCTTGTAGCGATCACACTCACATACACTACACTTCACTAAATGTGCATCGCCTTTCCAAAATAGCATACAACCGTTACGACATGCATGTATCTTCTCATGTGGGAGTTGTAAGCCTTTAAGAACTTTCTTAGTATCATAGAACGTTGTACTCATTTGGTTGTTATTTGGAATCACTTCATTAAATAAAGATGCAAATCCATCAACACACCTGTGTGGTAAATTGTACTCACACTTCAAAGATATTATTCTTGATGATATCTCCAAGACAGATACTTTGCTCCCTTCGTACAACGGGCTATCAGCAGCTTTAAGGAGCTCAAAAAATTTCTCAGCTTCGTCATTTGGCTCCTCTTCGACATTATTTATTTGCTCATTATTTGGATTTTCTTCATTATGTCCAAGAGCATCAACAATCATGTCTCGATAAGGATTTGATGGCTCCGATGGGGGTTCGTCAACAGTTTCCCCGTGACATAGCCAAACAAAATAGTTATGACAAAATCCTTTTTTATAAAGATGTTCTCTAACAATGTCAACATCAAAGAATCGTTTGTTGTTACACCGAAAGCATGGACATCTAATTTTCTCAGCGTCTTTGAATTTATGATTTTGTTGTGCGAATTCAATAAAATCTCGAACTCCATTCACAAACTCAGTCTTGAGAAAGCGTCCCTCGCGCCTATCATACATCCAACTACGCTCTCTTCGTTTCATGATATTCAATTCCATACAACTCAATTAAAACAATATATTGACAAACTTTAAAATCAATATCGTCATTTACTACATTAAACTTTAATCACTTCAAAATGAAAATAGGAGTAGCATACATTATGTTTTAAATTACAAGTTATTTGCAATAAGTCAAATTAAAGTAATTTCACCCTACTATCAATTTGTTCATATACCACCAATAGTCTATACTTGCAAAGATTTAGGAAATAAGAATCAATTCCCTCCTAAAGCTCACCTACTGACTAGAAGTGGTCCATACAATTTTAAACTACAACAAAAACAAACAAATCCAACCAAAACTTATAGCCCAAAAATAATTTGATTAAAAAACGTATGTACTAATCAAAACCATACACCATATATATGCTACAAATGGCAACTTCTCTCCACTTCTGAGTGGACACTTTACCACTTTTTACTATTTTTTAAATTTCTACCCCACCTCTCTCTTTCCCTCTTTAGATTTCCAATTTCAGAAACTCTCACACCTTCACAATCACTGTACTTCCTTCCCTCACACTTTTTTCTCTCAATCAATCCCCAAAAAAAACCCATATTTTTTTTTGCAATTTTCTCAAGTTCCTACGTACAGTAACAAATTATACATTTTAGACAAAGACCCTTTATGTTAATTCAGTTCCTTAAGTTCAGAATATGCACATAAATTCAAAATTCTAATTTGGAAGTTGAGTACAATCAGTCGATGATGCATTATAGCAGATTTCAGTGTAGCAAGTATATCATACTTTTTTTAAAGAAAAAAACTCGGTTTTCCTCCGATGCCTTATACAATAATGCAGATGAAGTGGCAAGATGCAGATTGATATATAGCATTAGATATTGATGGTAGCATCCCATAGCCTCATTCGGCCATAAATTCAGAATTCTTATTTACCTATACATATGAAAGTAAACCAAGAAATCCAACAAATTGCAAAGAAACTACAATGATGGGTGCAACAAACCAAGAAAGAGAGAATAAATTCATAAAATACCACGAAAGAGGAAAGAAGAAAAACCTGCTGTGGGTCGGCGCGGTGCGGCGGTTGTGCAGGTGGTTGGATGATGGTGCGGCAGTTGTGCAAGAGGTGAAGGTGCTAACCTGAAACCGGCGAGAGAGCATAAGAAACTTCAAAATTCCAATTGAAATAAGAAACTTTTAAGGAAAGAGATGAAGAAATTCAAAGATGTTATACGCGAAAATCTATGAACTAACCTGAAACCGGCGACGGCAACGCAATGGAGATGAAGGTGCGGCGGTTGTGCAGGACTAACCTGAAGAAATTCAATGGAGATGCGAAACTTTGAAAAACCGGCGACGGCAATAGATGAAACGAAGAAACGAACAGTGCGTAGAGATGTCGCGAAACTTTGAAAAAAATAGATGGACTAACCTGAAACCGGCGACGGCAATGCAATGGAGAGGAAGAAAACCGGCAGCTGATGATGGTGAAGGAAAGAGGGGCGTTATTTTTTAGGGTCTGTTATTAATTACTGAGAGTACTATAGTAGAGTAAAAAGGGGAACGTGGGAGTTAGAATCTCAAAAGGTCCCAGTAGTATTCTACCGACGGCATATGGTCGGTGATTTTTGAACTGCTGTTGGTAATTACCTACGGAATCAAGATTGGGGTCGGTTTACAATAAAAGCAGCCGGTAATTACCGACGGTTTAGGTAAGCGGTCGGTGAAAATTAGGAACGGTCGGTAATTGGCGTCCTCTCACAAAACGGTCGGTGTTTTAATAATTAACAACTGTATTTGCAGCGGTCGGTAATTGTAGTCGGTAAAAACACGGATTCTAGTAGTGGGAGGGAGTAGATATCTGATTAACTGAACTATTGATGATATTTTGATAGATTATAGTTATAAACATGGTGAGCCATTACCCTATATCCTTTTTAGTTTTATTTTCGTAGTTTGATTAGTTTAGAATTTTAATTCAATTATTCCTGATCTTGTTTAGTTTCTCCATATCTTAGAAGCTAGATTAGAACGACCATTTATCTGTGGATTCGACCCTACTTACCCTACTACATTGTTAGATGGTTTTGCAGGAGTTATTTTTGACAATGCAAAAATTTGATAGGATGTCGTACACCTGTCAAAAATAAATCTTAGCAAACCTTCTAACAATGTAGTAGGGTAAGTAGGGTCGAATCCACAGAGAGATGGTCGTTCTAATCTAGCTTCTAAATTATGGTAAAACTAAATAAGATCACAAATATTTGAATTAAAGTTCTAAACTAATCAAACTACGGAAATCAAACTAAATAGGGTAATGGCTCACCATGTTTATAACTATGATCTATCAAAATATCATCAACAGTTCAGTTAATCAGATATCTAGAACACAAGTTAATCCTACGGTCAGGCCTTAACGCTCTCAAATCAACATATGCTAGTACGGTCACTCAACATAATCAAACTAAATAAGATCATAAAACATAAAAATAATTGTGGTGACACATATTCATATGGAAGACATATAACAAAAACTCTACATTATATACGCTAGATGAATTTGCCTTTTAGAGAAAAACAAGACATCATAACTTAACAAAAACATCTCTACAATCTTTTATGCATATTTAGTGAGAGAAATTTAAATACTTCACTAGATGAACGCAAAGAACAACAGGTGCCATATATTGTTCCTCATCACTAAGGTGATCATAACGTCTAATTATTAGAAATAGGAACCCACATTTTCATGACACAACAAGAATCCGCGTTTTTACCGTCTGCATTTACCGTCCGCCTATATTCGCGGACGGTAAAATTAAAATTACCGTCTGTTATCCCAAATTTACCGTCCGATTTATATCAGACGCTATTTACCGTCCGTTTTCAAAGGATTTACCATCCTTAGCGGACGCAAAATTTCGACGATTTAAAAAAAAGAAGTAAAACACATTTACCGTCCGTTTTACTGTCGACCAGACGGACGGTAAATTAAGTTTAGATATGTAGTCAACCTTTGCCCTTATCATTTCTTTATCTCAATTAACCTTTCGTTCTCTCTCCTTATATCAAATTCATGGAATCTTTCTTTCTCTCTCCTCTTCTCAATTCGACGGTACTCTCAAGTCTCATCTTTCTCTCTTCTCTCTCATCTTTCTCCTTCTCTCTCATCAACTCTCGTCTCTCTCTCTCATCTATTCACTCTCGTTTGTCACTCATCTCTCCTCCATTTTTCTTTCTTTTGGATCTGGATTTGAAGGTTAATTTTTGTGATTTTTTTGGTTTTGTGGGTTTTTTTATTTTATGGGTTTTTTGGTTTTTGGTTTTTTGTATTTCGTTTTTTTATTGGAAAATTTGACAGGAACAGTCCCAATTATGGGCATTCCGTCATTTTCAGTCCCAACTAAAGATTATTTCTGAGCGGTCCCAGCTATATATCATTTTTGCCAAAATTGGTCCCAGCAGGTTACTGACCTACTACAACAGGTAGAATGAGTTTTTTTTCCGCCACAACCTGTTCTTCTTCCTCCTCTTTCTCTCTCCTCCCTCCCTGCCACTTCCTCCTCTTCCCCTCCCTGCCACTGAGCCCACCCCCGAAACCCCATCCTCTTTCTTTCTTTATTTTTCTATTTATGTTTTTTCTCTTGTTTCTTTTATGTTTTCTCTATTTCTTTGTTCCTTTTGTTGAAATATAAAACTTGGATGAAAACTAAGCCTGGTAGAGCTCCTGCAAGTTACCCTTTTATTGATCGAAACTCTCAAATTCAGCTTCTTCTTGGTGTAATTGGTGCTCCATTGATTCTTCTTGTAACTCCTTCAGATCATAAAGTTAACAAATGTATCAAAGATTAACCAATTGTGAGTTCTTACAATCCCATAATATTTTTTCTAGTTTTCTTTTCTGGGTTGTTGGGTTCTTGTTTGCACACGAACTGTACGGTGAAATGTGTCAATGAAAAAAAAAAAATCTTTTTTAAAATTTTTTTTCCCGAATTTTTGAGTTTGTTAATTATCTATCATGTGTTTGATGATATGTCTCACATGAATCTTTGATGCGAAATACATCGTTCATTAGTATATTGTGACAATGGGAGGGGATTTTAGGGGTGGTTGGGGAGGGATGGGATTCCAGGGGTTGCTGGGAGGGAGTAGGGGGTGGCAGTGGAGGGGAAATGGAATTTCGGGGGTGGTTGGGGAGGGGTAGCAGGGGAGAAAGAAGATAAGAGAGAGAAAAAGGAAGAAGGATTAAGATTTTTTTTTAAAAAAAAAATTAACCTGTTAAACAGGTAATATGTCACCCGGGACCAGATTTGGCAAAAATGATATATAGTTGGGACCGCTCAGAAATAATCTTTAGTTGGGACTGAAAATGGCGGAACGCCCAAAGTTGGGACTGTTCTTATCAATTTTTCCTTTTTTATTTTGGTTTTTTTCTTTTTTCGTTTTTTGATTTTGGTTTTTGTTGTTTGATTTTGGTTATTTTGTTTCTTGATTTTGATTATTGTTTTCCAGTTTTTGTTACTAATTTCGATTTTTGCATTTTCAAATTTTCAATTTTCGATTTTGTTTTTGGATTTTCGATTTTTTATTTTTGGGATTTTCGGTTTTTCTTTTTTCTTTCGTTTTTGGTTTTTCTTCTTTTTCTTCATTGATTAATTGGTTTCGTTTTTGTTCTTATTCATTTTAAGTTTTTGTTCTTTCTTCTTTTTTTGTTTTTCTTCTTTTTCGTTTCTTTGTTCTTTCGTTTTATGGGTTGTGGGCTTGGGTTGGGGATTTATTGTTTGGGTGGGTGGGTGGGTTTTTTGGTGGATTTGGTGGGTTTTTTTTGTTTGGATGGGTGGGGTTTTTCTGGTTTTCCGGTTCGTGGGGTGGGTTGGGTTCGGGTGGGTGGGGTTTTTTCTGGTTAATTGGGGTTTTTGGGTGGGTGGGGTAGGGTGGATGGGTGGTTTTTCTCTGTGGGTTTTTTTTTTAAATTTGGTGTTAACTAATTTTTATTTAATTTCAGTGCAGATTTGTTCAAGTACTGTATTTGTTGAAGAGATTGGTCCCAGATTGCTTTTGAAAAATTCTGAAATACTGTGTTCCATATTTTCCAGATTTTGAAGAGATTGGATCCAGATTTTAGTCCAAGTAATATTTTCCTAGCTTTTAGTTTAAGTAATTTTGTTCCATATTTTGAAGAGATTGGTTTTGTTCCAGATCATAGTTGATGTAATTTTTGCTTTTACATTTTAGTTGAAGTAATTTTGTTCTAGATTTTAGTAAGATTTCAATTGGGATGTAATATATATTGTATTTACCATTATGATTAATAAAAAGATTAATTTTTAGATTTTGGTTCCATTGTTTCTTTTCATTTTTATATTGACCAGGAAATTTACCAAAAAAATTGACATTGACAAGTTCTAACAGAGCCTTACATCATCAAAGGAAAACACAAAATAAAAATAAATATTTGAATTACCTTTACATTAGCGTCTGATTTATAGGACTAGCGTCTGAATTTTTTAGACGGTAATTAGCGTCCGTTTTGATGGACGCTATTTATCGTCCGCCAAAACGGACGCTATTTACCGTCCGCCAAAACTGGCGCTAATTATCGTCCGAATACTTGGCGGACGGTAAATAGATAAAATCGGACGCTAAAAGGATTACCGTCCGCCTAATGGACGATAAATAATGATTTACCGACCAGAATGTTTGCGTCAGCCATTTACCGTCAGTTTGCGGACGGTAATCCTTTTAGCGTCCGATTCCATTTTTTTACCGTTCGATTTTGACGGATGGTAAACATTGATTTTCTTGTTGTGATATGAGTTCCTTTCTTGAACACACATTAGACTTATTAATAAATAACTCACTTTTAGACTTAAAGTTAAATTTGGCCATTAAACAAGCAGTTCCTTTGTCCTAAAGTTCCTCAGCGTTATCACTTTGGCTTTTTAATATTCCAAGTCCTTTATAATCATCTAGTGTTTTCAACGATAATTCAATTAATTTGGCTTTCGAAAAAGATTAAAGAGTAGTGGTATTTACCTCTTTAAATGGAACTATATCAGTTTCATTTAATTTTGCCAAGAGACAGAGGTTTACAGTCTCTTCATCAGGTTGTTCCTCTTCGTCTTCAGATGCTGTTTATTCCCACGCGTCTATCACGGCTTTCTTGAAGTTAGGTTTGGCAAAGGCCGACTTGTTGTATCTATCTTTTTTAGATAGTTTCTTACCTTTCACTAGTGGAAAAATGAAGAAGGGCTGCGCTGAAAAAGGCATGTAGGGCTGCGCTTTTTGACAGCAGCCCTTTCAATAGCAGCCTTCACATTTTAAGTAGGGCTGCGCTAGAAAAGCACAGCCCTTCACTGTGAAGGGCTGCGCTTTTTAGGTAAAAGCGCAGCCCTTCCTACCAAAAAAAAAATTAAAATTTTTTTTTTTTTTACATTTTTTTACTCATAATCTCACATTTTCTGAAATTAAACAGAAGAGAAGAGAAACGAAATGAAAATGAAAATATTAAACCCAAAACAAACAAAAAAATGAAACGAAAATGAAAAAAAGGAACAAAAACTAATATACAGAAGAGAAGAAATTATAGATCTGAAAATACAAGAACATTAATCAAAACAAAGAGAAGTATACAAGAACATTAATCAAAATAAACAAAGAGAAGTATACAAGAACATTAATCAAAACAAAGAGAAGTATACAAGAACATTAATCAAAATAAACAAAGAGAAGTATACAAGAACATTATAGATATGAAAATACAAGAACTACCTCCAAATATTAACCTAATAATGTTTAAATACATAAACAAAACCCTAATACATAATTTAAGGGGAAAAAAAATTTCGGAAAAACTTAAAATGCCTATTTGGAGGCTTAAACGAACTCGGATGGCTTAGTTGGCCCGTTCCGCTTCCGAAAAGGTATCTTAATAGGCAATCGGACTCCGTCGGCATGTTTAGTGCAAATCATTTCAGGGTTTTGTCGCAAATGTTTATGGGAGTTTTTGAGAGAGAAGAGAGGATGAGAGAGAAGAGAGGATGAGAGAGAAGGAGGAAAGGAATAATGAGGGATGTGAGAGAGGAGAGAGAATGAGGGATAATATATTTGACGAATCCCGCTTAATATTTGAAGCCCGCGAACTTTTTTTATTTCAAATTTTTTCAGGAAGGGCTGCGCTCGCTTTTTAAAAAAGCGCAGCCCTTGACTTAGTAGGGCTGCGCTTTTTAAAAAAGCGCTGCCCTTCTTACCTACAGAAGGGCTGCGCTTTTCCTAAAAGCGCAGCCCTACTAGGTGAAGGGCTGCGCTTTTAGGAAAAAGCGCAGCCTTTCTGCTATGTAGGGCTGCGCTTTTACGAAAAACGCAGCCCTTCCTACGCAGCCCTTTCTGTTTTTTCCCCTAGTGTTTGCCTTTACCTTTCTCATTTTCCCAAAGAGGACAATCTCTTATTTGATGATCAGTTTCTCCGCATTTGAAACAACCATTTTTAGTTTTGGAACTAGATGGTTTCTAGCTGAGTTCCTTTCTTCATGGTCGTTTCCAGGCTTGTAGTTCTTGTACAACTTTTTCATCTTTCTGACAAGCATGACAACTTCTTCTTCATCAGGTTCGGACTCATCAAGTTCCTCTGCCTTAAGAGCTAATCCTTGGTTCCTGGAACTCTCAGGGACAACAGTTCCTTGATGATGCAATTCGTGAGTAATCAACAATCTTGTCAATTGTTCAATACTGAACTTGGTAAAGTCCTTCGTTTCGAACAAAGCAGTGACCTTTATTCTCCAACGATCATCTTGAGGCATGCTCTTTAGGATTTTCCTAACATGTTCATCGGTAGGAATAATTCTTCCAAGAGAAACTAATTCATTAGTGATGTTAGTAAATCGTGTAAACATATCTTCAATTGTTTCTTTTGGTTGTATTTCAAAACGTTCATATTTTGACATTAAAAGATCGATTTTGGAACATTTAACCTCATTAGTTCCTTCATGGGTAACTTGAAGGAGATCCCAAATTTGCTTTGCGTTCCTACACCCCATGATCCTATTATGTTCATGAGGTTCCAAGACCACAATGCAATATTTTGACAGCCATAACATTGATTTCATATTTTTCAAAATCTTCTTTTGAAAATTGAGTCATTGGTTTAGGAACTACCTTATTTTCTGCATTGGTTGTTGTTACGTCAAAGTCACCTACTTCGATGAGTCTCCAAACTTGGTAGTTCTCAGCCTTGACAAAAACTTCCAACGATTTTTCAAATACGTATAGAATTTGGCGTTGAACATTGGAGGCCTCAACGTGGAGTAACCTTCCTCGAGTTTCTCTTGAGTGTTCATATTTTTCAGGAACTTTACTCGACAGGGTTTCCTGTATTTTTCGAGCTCCGGCTCTAATACCAATTGATACTTTAATGGAACATGTACAAGAGGGGGTGAATTGTACTTGGAACTTTAGTTTCTTGTGGAATTTTAAAACAATAAAGAAATAGTAATCAAAGAGACAAAAATATAAAATTGAGGGAACTTCTTGAACCTTATCAAGAAGGGAAAACCTCAAAAACTATATTATTGCAATAACTCTATTACAATCACTCTCTATAACTCGAGTTCCTCTCGAACTCAAGTTCCCCACAATAATCCCCTTTGACTACTGGAACTCTTCTCTCTCTTGCTTCTACTCCGAAGCCTACACTCATTGACTTAACTCTAAGTCTTACAAGAGTCACACAACCCTTGAACCCCGAATTACAACTCAATTTGAGAAACACACTAGTATATATATTGAACTTAGATATTAATGAATTTAGGAACTCACTTAATAATGCAACAGACCTTTTTAAAAAACATTTAAGATTTAACAAATAGAAATATGTTTTCAGTTTGGTGGATCGCAATGAGGAAGACTTCTCTTTATATAGTGAAGTCTTCTCATATCAGTTCCACTTATTCCACCACTAAGTGTGAAGCAGTAAATCCACGTAGAATTATTTTACCACGTTTATACTTCTTGAGGAACAAGCAAAGTTATGGATAATCCAATAACAGTACTTGGTTAATTTAAACAGTTGAGAGAAATAAAAAATTTATTTAGGAAATTCATTTTTATTTGTTCAGTAACAAAGAAAGGATTTTTATTTAAAATAAAAAATTATTTTATTTATAAATAATATTTCCTAAAAATTCTCAGTTAAATACTTTTTAAAACCACTGTTGCATTAATTAAATTCCATGTAGTTCTTAGTATTAAGCAACATAAATTAGTTACATAAATCCTAAGTACATACTCTTGAACTTAGACTTCATGTCATCCCTTAAATTTTCAACTCTGAAGATCCATATGTTCCATCTCAGGAACAACAGACAAATCCTTGTAAAACACAAATGCATCAGTCAAGGAACAACAGACAGTTCATTGAGGAACTGTGAAACGCAAATGCATCTTGCAAGGAACAACAGACAATTCCTTGACTGTTTCTTGAGGAACTGTTAAACACAAATGCATCTGGTAATAAACAACCCGACAATTCCTTGAGGAACCTTGAACAAGAATGCGTCCAGCTCAGGAACAACAGACAGTTCCTTGAGGAACGTTGAACAAGAACTGTAATAATGAATCATCGCTTAGGAACTTCATTCTTCTCTTGGAGTTCCAACTCATGAACTTCACTTATTATCTTTATAAAGCACCATTATTAATTAATGAACCTTGCACACATAAAACTTATAAACCTTGTTAGTTATTACTTTAGTTTGTCATCAACAAAAGTTCAAAACCCATAGTGGCTCAACACATATAGGGTGCTAGACATAAATGTTACATATAACATTTACGGAAAATCATATAGGGTGCTAGACATAAAGGTTACATATAACATTTACGGACAATCATATAGGGTGCTAGACATAAAGGTTACATATAACATTTACGGACAATCATATAGGGTGCTAGACATAAAGATTACCTTATACGCTAATTCCTATCCTTTACTCCTTAAGTATCATCATCTCTTAATCTCCAAGAATCACCTCCATAAAATCAATAGCTTTCTTAACCAAACAAATAGATTTTTGAATTTCATGAATTATGATTAAAACAAAGAAGAAAGAGGAACGTATAATAATTGGCAGCAACAACAAAAAACTTACAGAGGGTCTAACTCTTTACTCCTAACTCCAAATTGAGTAATTTTTGTATCTGAATTCAATCTTTTCGAGATCTACAATTTTGATGAAGGAAGTATATGCAAATTCTGACTGTAAGAAGAAAATATTGGGGAAAAACAGTACGACGACCTAAAATCAAAGGAGAAATAGAGTGGGTATTTATGGCTATTTATTGGTATTCAACAAGAATAAGACACATTGATGGAAATTTAGATTTTATTTGGTGGTGTAAATGGAGCTTGTGGTTATAGTTTGTAATTTTCAAGTGGGTGAGAAATGGTGAAATTAACCCATTATTTATAGAAGTATTTAGTAGTTTAACTTGATTAAAAAATTGATATACATTGGTTGATAATAGCCTTAGAGAGCAAGTACTTGTAGAAGACTTGGGGAGCAAGGTAAAGAGCTTATTGAAGAAGATGAAGTGTATGAATGTGATTTTTCAAAGTTAAGAAAATATGAAAACTATACACTACATTATTATAAGTAAACCATTACCATCATAACATAACTTTTAAAATAATTAAACTAAACGTAGTATATTTTAGAAAATAACCTTAATATGGTCATTTCGAAAAATATTTAGGACAAAATTAAGCTAATAAACATAATTCGTAAATAATAAAATTAGTTAAAAGTTCGGGGTATTACATGTACGCTTAGGCCGAGTCAAGTTTGCACAGATTGAATCACTTATGACCTTAGTTCGATCATTGGGAAGCGTGGGGTCAATCCCCTATTGAACATCAATTTGACTTCGGATAAACTCCGGATCAGGTCATTTTATGTCATGTTGTTAACTTCTCTATCAACTAATTATCACTTATCATATAGTTTCAAGAACGATCTATTATACATTGGAAATTATAGAGGTACGATCAATTTCGATTTTGTAAATGGAAAAGTATTAAGAACTATATAAGCTTGTTTAAAGTAGTAATACCAAAGTAAAGTTAATCGTCATTCAACTATATCTATATTGAAACTCAAAACATTTACTTGAACTGAAACATATTATTACTAGAATGAGTGTATCAATGTAAGTCAATAAGTTAATTCAAGATAATAACAGTTTTCTAATTAATTTAATCATCTTTAAGTTGAATTTATTTTGAAACCAAAAACATCTAATTCAGTTGCAACAAAAGTAGAACAATGTAACTCGGTAGACTGGTTCAGTATAACAATACTCCATTTAAGTTAATCATTTCTAAGTTAAATTCATATTGAAACTAAAACATCTAAGTTGAATTGAAACAAGTTGATATTTGATTAGATCGATGCATCAATGTAAGTCGATAAGCTAATTCAAAATAATATAAGTTTGTTTAAGATAAATCGCCATTAATTTTTATTTATTCCGGGCTTGTACAAGCGTGTTACATAAAATGCACCAAAACTAAAACAAGCCATCTCGAAAAGAAATAAACGAATGTAGTAATATATAATTAATAAAACTTACCGAAATATAGGTAGATAGATTACTAAATGAATGCTAAAAATTTTCGAAACAAATGCCTCTTCAACTTCTTCAAAACATTTTATAAGAAAAGTGCGTCCTTACCATGATATAAAAAACAAACCAATTTAGAAAAGAAAAATAAAATCGGAATCCGTAATGACAGTTGGGACAGTCCAGGAATGGTTTTCATAGTCCAATAATTATGGAAAATCCACTAAAAAATTTAGTCAATTGATTTTTAAATTTATAAAAACAGAAACTGAAGCCCGTGAAGGTCTAACAGTTGACATGTTCTATTATCCTCCAGATAAGTGGTTTCTAAATGCATGCAATGGTGATGAATACTTATATATTAACCAAATTCCATTGATAATCAAGTTTAAAATAAGAACGTAAAATCAATTCTAGGTTCTTAGATCATAAAATTTCAATGGTCCATACACTTTATGTTTTACATGTTATTAATGACATTTTTCCTAAAATTACCATTAATGAGACGAGAAACATCTTGAGCATCTACTTAGATGATCCAAAGACCTAGATTAGTTTTATGTTCTCATTTAGGCTATGGTTCTCACCACCCCTCAAAAAAAAAAAAAGGCTATGGTTCTCACCATATATATATATATATATATATATATATATATATATATATATATATAATATAATATAATATATATATATATATATTATATATATATATATATATATGGGTTTTTTGTCTCAAACAACCTAAACTTTTAGCCACTTTGTGACAAACAACCTTAAATACTCAGAATTGTCCAAAACTACCTGAATATACAAAACCGTTGTTGACCCATGCGTTGATGGTTTTGGGGAGGAGTTGACCGCGGTTTTATATGTATTTTTATGTGTATTTTCATACGAATACGTATTCTTATACGTATTTTAGTTTTTATGTGTATTGTTATACAAATACGTATTTTTATACATATTTTATACGAAATACGTATAAATATCTTTTTTTATTGACACGTAAATCGAGGCTATCGGGGAACGCAGTTCGGAGCTAATTGGGTCGTTTTTTGCAAATTCCAACCTCGGAACGGACCCCTTAAAGGTGGGGTTAAAATGACCCATAAAATTGAATGAGCTATTTTTTTCCCTGACACGTAGATCGATGCGCGCAAATTGAGGCTATCCGGGAACGCAGTTCAGGGCTAATTGGGTCTTTTTTGCAAATTCCGACCTTGAAACGGACCCCTTAAGGATGGGGTTAAAATGACTCGTAAAACCTTGAACGGGCAATTTTTTTTCCCTGACCATAGATCGAGATGCGCGCAAATCGAGGCTATCCAGGAACGCAGTTCGGGGCTAATCGAGTCATTTTTTGCGAATTCCGACCTCGGAACGGATCCCTTAAGGGTGGGGTTAAAATGACCCATAAAACCTTCAACGGGCTATTTTTTTCCTGAGACGTAGATCGATGCGCGCAAATCAAGGTCGTTTTTTTTGCAAATTCCGATCGCGGATCGCCTCGATTTGCAAATTCTAATATTCTTTCTTTGGAGAAATTATTTTTTCATTAGAGTTATATCACTAATTCATAATAGTTATAGCGCGTAAAATTCATTCTCATTTCTCATGTAAGTATGCATTCTTGCTCACGTGTTGACCCATTACTAAACGGTTTGAATCCTCTCAAAACTAACCCAATTTTTTGTTAAACCATATGTTGTATTGTCATGTTGTGTCAGCTTTTCTGTCAGCTAGCCTCAATAAATAATAATTTTAGTATTGAATATAATTTTTGAAATAAATTAGATAGAGGGTTGAACTCTTTTAGGAAATAAAGAAAGCCTAATTTAAAGAAAAGGTTAATTTAGGGTAGAGTTGTTAAAACACGACACGAACCAGATACGAAGAAAATAAGTTAATATCAAACTTTTTGATACGTTTACATATACGGGTTAACACATGTTTTACCATTTAATAAATATATAGGTTGGGTTAGTTTTGAGGATTTTAACCCGAAACTTACACGACTTTACATGTTTAATTTCAACATATAGAAAAATTCTACTTTTTAGCACTTTTTATGGTATGATAAGTGGCAAAACATTAATGAATTCTATAATTCTTTCTATAATGTTAGCAAGTTATTAACTAAATAAACAAGGATATGTAAATATTGGACATAAAATTAATTTATTTTTTTTTGAAAGTAACATTAATTCATTGATTCAAAGTCATACGACATCTAAAATAAAAGTCAAAACTAAAGAAATACATATCAAATGAAATAAATACAATTCTAATATGATAAAACCACGATCGTTGAGTAGATCTAACACTTCTGAAAACCCTTGTCTTTCACATCGCTGTCTGATGCAGCCTTCTGCAAGGGGGTCTATCGATCTTTTGTGGTTTTGAAGTAGAACCGGATTCAATTCAAGTGATTGTAAACGAAGTCTTGACATCTGTTGCAACTCCGCACAAATTTCGATCAACAAATCAACATCTTGAAATACACAAAAACCCAAAAACAAAGTCTCTAAACTCTCACATGGAGAGAGATCAAACCCAATATATGGGTAGACATAACCCAATATATGGGTAGCAAAACTCTCCATTAGAGAGAGACTAACATTTATTGGAAACATGAACATAAAAAAACTAGTAATAAAGAGAAAGAGGCTTACCACCGCCCAAAAGGGTGGTGGTAGCCCCTAGGTTGAAAACTAGGGTTTTGTGGGAGAGGAGAGAAGAGAGAAAAAGGAGGAGAGAGGAGGCGGCTTTTAACTTTTTTACATATAATGGACATAAAATTAATTAATTGTTAAAATTTGTAAGGATTAGGAATAAATAGGTTAAATGGATTTGCACGGGTAATCGCTTAATTAAAAGAGTCAGGTTGCTGTCAAGGGGTTTCTATATGATTAGTTAAACAAGTTGGGTTTATCTCGAGGCTTTTTGCCACCATTAGTGAATTACATGAACACAAAATAGACATGACACAACCTATTTGACAACTCTAACTAAGAGTAATTTAACGCAAAAAAAAAAAAAAAATTCAAAGCGAATTATCTTAATTAGTGTTGCAGCAGTAGTGTTAGTCTGTTAGATATTAAATAAGCTGGTGATGCGGTGGTGGTGCATCTTTAGCATCTATCCTTGAAATTCCGATGCAAGAGAAATCGCTAAGTTGAAGGTAAAGAGATGGATAGAATGCGGTGGAGCAGGTGGCTTGTAGCATTTTTGTTCATAAAACAAGATGTGGCGCAACTATACGTTTGTCAAGGATTTTGGATGGAAAATCTATATAAAGAAGTTGATGAAATCAAGGGCATTTATGGTGAACCCGCTTCCTCTTTGGAGTATTTTGGAATTCTATGGATACCTAAATTTTTAAAGTTCAAGATAGTAACTACTTCTATGTGCATCTCATTGAGCAGCATGTGATAGTTTCGTAGTGTTGGCATTATTACCTCTGATTTTAGAGGTATTAAAATCGAGTCTCACTCCTTGCAAGAGAGATCCATATATGCTTCTCTTTATTTGTAAAGGACTTCAACTTACCTTATTAAAAAAATAGAAAATCTCTTGTATTACTCTTATACAATACCTTTGGTGTAACGAGCACCATCTACTCCCCCTCTCTCCAATAAAACGACAACAACAAATTGCAAGTTTTGTGTAATCAAAACATTTTCTAGCAATCAATCTCTTGATCAATATCAAGAGTGACTAATTCCACTTAGCTTGCTGCAAATTCACTCGTTGGAATTTCTCTCTCAACACTCTACATCGACAATACAACTCCTCTGCAAGCACGACACAAACTCGGGATTTCAGATTGATTGCTGCCATTTTTAGGCTGTAACTTCTGGTGCGTTTGCCGGGATTTTATGACACATTGCTAATTAATAAGTTATGGTGTAACATGTTACATCCAAGACACATTGTTATAAAGATATACATGTGCCTCTAATTGAATCCTGGTAGCTAACCTAATGTGCGTTAGCATTTTCGTTCATTATGTAACAAATTTTTTTTACATTTTTAATTTAATGTAATTAGCAATACTAGATATATGACTAACAGGAATAGTAATATTGAGTTTTAAATATCAAAGTAATTAATAACTATTTTACTATATCTATTGTTATTCGTTAATTTTGTTTCGATTTTGTGTTTAAGATGTTTCCTCCACTTGGTTATATATCTACTATATGTTTTTTTTGACATCGCGAAAATTTGCATTAATTAAAAATGAATTACACCTAATGCTATCAGAATTAAATATTAAACAAAAACAATTAACGAACACTAAGATGAGCTTCACATGCTTTTACATGCATATTCTACGAATAAAAACCAACTTGTTGTTGTTCCAGTCCAAATAAACCTTATCTTGGGCGATTTTTGGTGGGTTGGGCCATATGTCTTCTAGAAAAATGATCTGATATAATGAGAGGGAATTTGTTGAGATGTTAAACCCAAACGATTTTCAGAGATAGATTGCCTCATTTCATCTTGTAGAACCCTATGTTCACAAGATGATAAATCCCAAGGTCCTTGAGCATACACTTCTTTTCGGGATTCTAATGATTGAACTAATAAAGAAGTCACGTCCTTTTATGACTTCTGACCCTGCTCCGAGGGTGTCAAGAGTTTAGCCTCGCAAGGTTGAAACTCACAATATGTGGAGCTCGAGGTTAAAACTTGCCCCATATCAAATTGTAGAGCCTCATACGAGATGCATTTTTGAAGTGTGACGACTCCAAAAGTCATCACATTAACTTGGGGTGAATTATGTTGATTTAATTCACCCAACATTCGGATCGAGGACCAGGACACTTCACTGGTAACCAAACTAAAACCTTGAAACAAGAAAACTAACACTGCGGTCGTCGAACCCTTTAGGGTTTCTGTTTTTGCGTTACGTTTTCTTTCTCTTGGGTTTTTGTTTCTCAAATATTTGATGCTATGTTATATATCTACTTTCTACATTCTATACTCATCCTCTATTCATTGAATGTGTGGTTGGGTTTTCTCAGTCATTTTTTTTTTGTAAATCGGGGAGTTTCATTAGATAAAGGTCAAGCTACAGCAGAAACCCAATATTGGCTGATTAGAATTGTTCACATAAATTTGTCTAGCTACTAGTTAGCATACTAAGCTTATCCAATTTAAGAAATTTCTTCGAATTCTCAAAATCAGTTGATGAAATTTTGTAGGGATGTACTAAAATCGAAAATTTAGTATCTAGTAAAAGATAATTGTCTAACCTTGGTGTATGATGGGTATAACCCAAGTGTGCTAACAAACACATAGGCATGTCCGCAAACACAATATTAAGACGCTATCATGAGACCATCATAACAACTTTCTTGAGATCAATTCACTAAAGAAGTCCGACAACATTGTTGACGACCACCTAATAAGACAAAACAGAGGAATCTTGCCTTATGTCAGGCATATCACAACCATACACATGTATGAGGATTACGTACACATCCTTTCAAAGGAATATTACTTTTATAAATAACCATTTGGTAAAATTCTGCCGACAATTCTAAACACTATTTTCTTTTCTCTCTCTAAATCCTTCATGGACACAATACTGACTTGAGCGTCGGATGAGGTTTCCTCGCATCCCCCGGGAGTAGTTTACTGTTCTTTCTTTGCAGTTATTCACTAACGGATGCCCATCTAATCCTTGACGGACTTATTGAAGGCCGTCAACTGTTTCGCAACCAGAACACTTGGCCTTTGCTATTATGGGGTCCAGAGCCCTTTTGGGCCCACAAATGGTGATTATAACGATAATCATCCAATATTTTTCACTCCAAATACTATAAGATATTACGGCTCCGTTTGGTAGGGCGTAAAACGTTTTCCCGGAAAACTGTTTTCCTCTATTTTGAGTTTTACATTGTTTGGTTGGCAAAAGAGTGTAAAACCATTTTCCCTTGGGGGTAAAATTACTCTCCCAAGGATGGAAAACCATTTTCCTTTCAAAATGAAGGGAAAACTATTTTCCTTCTTTCTCTTGTACACTCCTCTCACTACCTCCTTACTTTCCCTTTCATTTTCCTTTCATTTCATCATTTTTTACATCGAACCAAACAACGGAAAACTAAATTTGGAATTGTGTTTTCCATTGTAAATTGTTTTCCATGAAAATCATTTTACACTGAAAATATTTTACGCCCTACCAAACGGAGCCTACATCCAAGATGGAACATTATCTTACAACGTTGATTTTAAGCTGTCTTCTCCAACTGTTTCTTCGACTCCTCACACACATCTGACACCCTGTAACAGAAATCTGTCCGTAGACCGTACTATAAGAATGAGAAACCCATTAAATAAAGCAAACAAAGTCTTACGGAATCGCGTAATCACAATTCACAAGGAGAGATTCTCGTAGTCCAAAATTTTATACTCCTATATATATTAATCATAGCAGTATAAAATGATATTTCGTCGTTGACCCAATCAATATGACATATGTAATCAGTTGCATTAATAGAAAAAAGTTTAAGCAATAATTTAATTAAAGTGACCTTAACACCAGACATGTTTTGTTGGCCTGATAAGTGGTATCTTAAAGCATCCAAGGGTCATGGAAATTCATACCGTTTTGCCTAATGAGAGTAGAAAGAATATACTCCTTTCGTTCCAAAATATAGTTCCCATTTCCATTATGGGTGTCCCAAAATATAGTTTTCATTTTCATATTTATTTCCATGTTTTTTCGTAATTTGTTTAGAAAAACCGTGTTCCATCATTTATTTGTTTCTTGAACTTTGTTTTTTCCTTTGTTTATTCAACCAAAATGTTACAATTAATGCTCTTTCACCGATTATTCTCCACTCTTTCTCCTAAAATCATCTTTTCCCATACAACATTTATTTAAATAAATAAAAAATCTTTACTATCCCTCTTATATTCTATTTGCATAAATTATCGTGAAAAAAGGGAAATGAGAACTATATTTTGGGACGGAGGGAGTACTTCTTTTTACTTGCGACATTTACAAGGGAAATAATTAATTACTTGTAACACTTTTTGCTTTTGCTTTTCCTTTTTCTTTATCTCTCTCCAATCACATGGATCCCTCTCTTTTCTTTCTCTCTACCTCTCTCCTACCCAAATTTTGCATTGGAGTTGATGAAAAGAAAAGTGTTGCAAGTAAAAAAAAAAAAGAAGGAAGTACGATGAAGCCAGAGGTCAGAAAAAAGATCCAAAAAGAAAAATTAGTATCCAAATTACAAACCTGGAAGCATTATATGCAATATTTTCACAGTTAATAACTTAATATAGTATATTGTTTTAATGTATGGTCTTTAGTTTGATGTATTCTAATTTGTACATACTTCCAATTATTTGTGCTTTCAAGAATAGTTTATAATCTAATTAGCGAACAACTTATTCTGATTCATGATCCTTCTTCATGTATAAATTTTAAAATGAGTCCAACATATCCATTCTTTCATCGCAATAATTCATGTATAAAAATTAAGAATTCTCTTGAAATTGCAGTAATTTTACCATTAAAACTTTAAAGCCGTTGTTCAACCCCTCTTTCAAGTTTCAGTCATAATCAGCATTTTAAAACATAGTTGACCCTCTGATATTAATATATTGGAGGTACGTCATACGTGGAACTTGCTAGGCTACTTGTACAACTTACAAGCGAAAGGAGCTTATCCATCGCAAGTCAAATGAGGAAATGAAAAATATATGTATATACTTCTAGAATAAAGTTCATATGATGACACTTTTGTATGAGATTTTGGACCAAATTTTGAATAAAGTTTATATGTACTCCTTAATTAAAACATAAACCAATTAATATATTTTTTCTTTACTTGCATCATTTGTGTTTGTACAAGGATTAAGGAGAGGAGAGACATAGAGATAATCTATGTTTAAGTGAGAAAAATAAATAATATATTGCCAAAATTAAAAACGATGCAAGTAATAATTGCCAAAAGTGCAAAACAATACAAGTAAAAAAAAAACAGAGAAAGTATATATTATTCTTATGTTTTCATATAAGAAATGTTCTCATATGAGCTTTTGTGAAAATTAACTTGGAGACCTGAAGCCAAATGAAAGAGGATGAATGCTTTTTTTATATATCTTTCATTCAACCAATCCACCACGTCAAACCTCCACACCTTCCCACAAATTTAAGGGCGTCGCCTTTTGAATCACCAAGCAAAGACACTCAACCACAAGATCCAAGAGAATAGAGGAAAGCGGGATAGAAAAACTCTAATGTTATATTTCCTTTGTTCAGTTTTAAATCGAAACGTTTGTTTTTTCACGTAACCCAACGCATTTTTTTTAATCATTAATATCTTTAGTTGTACACACGTGAAAAATATAAAAAAGTTATAATTTAATAGTATGTATGAGACGAATCTAACAAGATCTCGCTTGATTATGTTTTTCTTTAAATAATGGCGATAAATTGGAGTCAAATTGATCAATGAATTGAATAGTGTCATTTCCCCTAATGTTTCATTTAAAATAGAACAGAGCAAGTATTGGATTTCTCGTCATATCCGTTAAAAAAAATATATAATTTAGACTAATCTATACAAATATATCAAACCACTAATCTAGTACAACTTCAATGCTTAGTATTTCAAAGTAAAACATAAAAAGTCTTATACTTATATCTAATCACAAAGACATAGATCAAACTTTTTAATTTCTAAACTACTTTTATTAAGTAATAAATTCTCATACCCTAATTCCATTAAATTGTTATTCTTATTCCCAATTCCATAGAATATTTTTAAACACTTATCGTGCCTTAATAACGTCCGATTTCATATTTCGCAGTAGATAAAATATTACGAAAAGCTAATAAAATCAATTGATAATTATAAGCGGCATCGTCCAATCAAAAAATACTAATTAGTTAACAAAAGCTGGATCTAACCCTTGAATTTGCATGACTTCACTGGAAAAGGAAAACACATTGTTCTAGGGGCAACCTTTCTGAACTCATGCAAGTCATGTTATATGTGAGTTGTTCATTCAGACTTTGTTAGAGTCCTTTTTTATAAACCAACGGGCATTTGTGTAGTACTAAAATAGAAACGAGTAATTTGATGGTAGTGTTAAGAATCAAATCACCGACTATATTATTCAAAATTTTGGATATTTGAAACACTACATATTCAAACTTATCTGAATCTAATTCACATCAGATTTTAATTGATTTGATTTTCCGGCTATTCGAATTTTCAAATTGGATGAGAATGGATCGAATCAAATATTGGAGTTGGACATCCCTAATCAATAGGAGAAATATACTAAAATACTAAGTCAAATACAGAGCATAAAAACTTAAAAAAAGAGAAATACTATATTCATAAGAGCACCTCCAATGGCAATAAAAACCCTCCCCATATGGACTCTCTCTCCTCAAATGGGGCTCCACATGAGTGGGGTTGGTTCCCCATTTTTTCTCTCTCCTCACCTTATTTGTCCACCTCATTTTCCACTACCTCCCCATTTTACCTTACTCAAATTTGAAACACATACCTCCACCCATCTACCTCCCCATTTATCTTATCTCTCTTATTTCCTATACTCCACCACCTTTTCTCTCTCCTACTTTCCCATACCCCACCAATATTTTATCTATTTATTATATACCCCACCACCTTTTCTTCATTTGGGCACCTCCCCTAAAACTTGAGCATCCTCATTAAATGGGGAACCAACCCCACTCATGTGGAGCCCCATTTGAGGAGAGAGAGTCCATATGGGGAGGGTTTTTATTGCCATTGGAGGTGCTCTTAGGGGAGGTGCCCAAATGAAGAAAAGGTGGTGGGGTATATAATAAATAGATAAAATATTGGTGGAGTATGGGAAAGTAGGAGAGAGAAAAGGTGGTGGGGTATAGGAAATAAGAGAGAGAAGATAAATGGGGAGGTAGATGAGTGGAGGTATGTGTTTCAAATTTGAGTAAGGTAAAATGGGGAGGTAGTGGAAAATGAGGTGGACAAATAAGGTGAGGAGAGAGAAAAAATGGGGTGCCCCATGAATGGAGGTGCTCGTTTGGTTCACTATTTTTAGGGTCCAAGAAACGGAATCAATTACCGATACCCTTTTTTCATGTTTGGTTCAACCCCTTACCAATCCATTACCATTACTTGGTGGTAATGGACTCGCCCAATTTGTTACCTCCCCTCCCCTCCCCTCAAGTACCAAAATCCATTAGTTGATGGTAAGAGTAATCATTCCATTTCCATTCCATGGCTTGAACTAAACGCCCAACAAAATGTAATCATTTTTATTACCATTTCCCTTCTTTATTTATTTCCGTTCCCTTTCCATTCCATATCTTGAACCAAACGACCCCTAAGGAGTAGTACCATTTAGTACAAAATGACTCGGGTTTGGAAACTCGAAAATGTAGGAAAATGGTCAGGAATTCGGAACATACTGGTTAAAAGCAGAAGTTATTGTGCTTCATAGATGCTTGAAAAGGCATAAGACAATCATTAGTATTTAGCTATGCAACAACCAACACAATTACAAATTACAATAAACTTAACAGGCAACATTGCAACAATGACTAACAAAGTCAAACTGCAAGTATTTAAAAGTTACATAAAAGTGAAGCTCCCCATCTCCATGATAAAATAACCAGATGAACTAACAAGCTTTCCCAATCAAACCAGCTCAGCTTACATAGTCAATGACATACACATACTTGTAACACAACTTAAAATTAATAATTGAAAAGAAACTAGGCATATATTCTTACAAAATCTTGGCTTCAAAAAACATAATATAGGAGTAATGCAAACAGCATACACGATTCACCAAGTCGCAGACTTATATAGTCAAAGAGACACGGTAAGAAATGCAACTTACCTGTGACCTTTCCAATCCTTGAAGAAGTTTTAGTATTCATTACAAACTTCATAGGATTTGCCACTATATAAACATAGCCAGGAGAACCATTTTCCATAACTTCACTCACCTACTCATCTTACATTGTAACATTACGACAGAATATCAGTAACAATTAAGATAATTGATTACCCACAAAACTAGATAGAGTCGAGTCATGGAATCAACAATTGGAGAGTTTGAAGCAAAAAAGTTTGCTCTTCCAGTTGATTCAGAGAATAAGTCCACAGTTTTCCCACTCTTTTCAGTGGCAAATCCTCATATGCGAGCATTTCACCTATGTTGGATGCAATTTTTCGCCTGCTTTTTGTCCACTTTTGCTGCTCCACCCCTCCTTCCTATCATTCGTGATAACCTTAATCTGACTGCAAATGACATTGGTAATTCCGGAATCGGATCCGTGTCAGGGGCAATCTTTGCCCGTGTTGCCATGGGGGCTGCTTGTGACTTAGTTGGTCCTCGACTAGCTTCTGCAACCCTCGCACTCCTCACTGCACCTGCAGTTTACCTGTCTGCTGTGGCAGACTCAGCCACGGGTTACTTTCTAATGCGGTTTTTCACAGGCTTTGCTTTGGCCACGTTCGTCTCTACTCAATACTGGATGAGCTCCATGTTTTCTCCAAGAGTTGTGGGTCAAGCCAACGGCCAAGCAGCTGGGTGGGGAAACCTAGGAGGTGGCGTAGCGCAGCTTGTCATGCCCCTCGTGTACAGTGTTATCCTTAAGACAGGGTCCACACCGTTTGCAGCTTGGAGGATTTCGTTTTTCATTCCTGCATTATTCCAAATGTCCTCGGCATTTGCAGTCATGATATTCGGGCAAGACCTGCCTGACGGAAATTTTCATCAGCTGCAGAAGTCTGGTGATATGCACAAGGACATTGCCTCCAAGGTTTTATATCATGGAGTCACCAATTATAGGAGCTGGATCACTGCTCTTGGCTACGGATTCTGTTTTGGAGTTGAGCTGGCAGTAAACAATATCGTTGCCTACTACTTCTATGACCGCTTTAATCTCAACATCTATATTTCAGGGATGATTGCAGCTAGCTTTGGGATGGTCAATATTTTCTCCAGGCCTATAGGCGGGGGGCTGTCAGATTTTATGGCTAAAAAGTTTGGGATGAGAGGAAGACTGTGGAGCTGGTGGATCGTGCAGGCCCTAAGTGGTGTACTCTGCATTGGTCTGGGACGTAGCAGCACTTTGAGCGCTTCAATTGTAGTTATGATCATCTTCTCTTTGTTCGTGCAAGCAGCTGAAGGACTCACTTTCGGGGTTGTTCCTTTTGTCTCCAGAAGGTAATACTTTTGACACAAATCTCAGGCGTAAGTAGTACAGTTGTCTTTTTTTACTATGATGTTTTCAAATATCTGATGTATATATTTGATCATTCTTTCCAGGTCTTTGGGAGTGGTTTCCGGTATGACTGGAGCTGGTGGAAATGTGGGTGCAGTCATAACTCAAGTAATTTTCTTTAGAGGATCTCAATTTACAACAGAAAAAGGAATAGAGTACATGGGTTACATGATCATAGCATGTAGTCTTGGCATAGCTTCCATATACTTCCCACAATGGGGAGGTATGTTTTGGGGTCCTAAAAAACATGTTACAGAAGAAGACTACTACTTGAGGGAATGGGATGCCAAGGAGCAAGAGCTTGGACTCCATCGCGTAAGCATGAGATTTGCTGAAGGTAGTAGAAATGAGAGGAGTAGCAAAGGAAAATCAGCACCAGAAGAAGAGATGACAGAGACTCGCGTTTAAACGCCACTCTTTTGTCTTCTAATTTATCGTCTTCTACTCTTTATACACAGCTTCTGGTTTACAACTTTACTGTCTTCATGCACTATTTTTGGGGCAAACTATAGAATTGCCAATAGTGGGAGAAAACATTTCGCACAGTATCTTCCCCCTAACGCGAGTTTTCCTTCTTTCCTACAGGCTTTTCGTAACTATCATGTACTTTAATAAGCTGTTAAGATACAAGTGACAGGAAATAATAAACCATCTTTTGAATCCTTCTTTTATTGTCATTAGTTCAAAGTAGAGCTAATCATGCAATCACCCATGAACAACAAAATGTATTAGGCTGGTCTAGGCCTGGCCAGACTTTGGGCCAGTAAGCTAAAGCCCAAATATGCCTTGAATCTGGCTTAGGCCAGGTCCAAGTGTCCAACATGATCAACTTTGTTTTAAGAGGAACTTTAGATACAGAATTAGACTTGTAAAGACACAAAAGTTCCAAATAAATAATTGGACTTTTACTTCCTCATTTTTCTATTGTATTATGTGAGTTTTAACTCCATCAATCTTGACCATAAATATCCTTCTTTAACTATTAGCGTAAATTATAACAATTGATATTTTGACAATATATGTCTAGATGAGCCCAACCTTTTAACTACAATTTATTTCTATATGTTAGTCAAAAAGTTCTAGTCAAACTATTTTACAAATAGTATAAAAGTCAAATTAATGAGAAAGAAATAAAAAATATAGTAAATTTACCTCTAAAAAATGGGAGTTGGACGAGGAACTTATAAGCTAGAATGAAATCTCTTAAGAGGCTAACCAGCTATGTAAGCTACACTGTTTTCCTTGTTGTCCTCAACTACTAGCTAGGAAAATTATGAATTCCACAAAAAAATCCTCTGTCTCTAAATAATTGTTAATAATTATTATTTTTATATAAGTAGAATTAAAAAATTTAAAAAATCATAAAGAAAAGGAAAAGCTCTTACCAACTAAGCAACTTTTATGCAATAAAAAAGAAATTCTTTTATAGATGTGCACGTCCCCTGATAGACAACACCCCAAACAAGTATATCATGCATTTGGTGAATACACCTAAAGGATTGTATTTATACTACTAATAGATGTGCTCATAGAGTGATGGAAAATTTCTAAAAAGAATGAGGAGAAATATCCTTGGTGTACCATCAAAACCAAACTCATTTGTCAAATATGAAGCCTTTATACAAACTACATATTTTTGCCTAGAATAGCTCATTCTAGGGATCCTAGAAATTATGAAATGTAGAGAAAGATTAAGGTAGAGACTCTAATTCCTTATGAGCCTAGCTAGGTAACAATTTATACTACTCACTCATCCCTAACCAAAATTACAATTTCATGGCTGAGTCATCGTTTTGTAGCAACCACAAAAAGTCTAAATAGATTTGAGAAAGAATCATCCAATATATAGCTGCCTTGTATTGTTGTAATAATAGTATATACCAAATAAGAATCTTCATACCACCCAAAAGGTAACCATGTGTTTTCAGTAATGAAAAAGGGCAGACGTCGCATTCTTGGTGTATTTCTTAAGAAATGGTAGAGTTGACAATGCAGTACTTGTTGCTATTAACATACTAAACAACAATAACAAAACAAGCTATCACAATCCAAAGATATTGATAATCAGCAATCAGAATAGTTGGATTCATAGAATATTCTTAGATATATTAAGTCAAGCTTCCATGTTTAATTCTCCAATCTCCAGCTTTCAGTCACCATCGGCACTTCATTTGACATTATATTAAAAAAAACTAACCTTATCAATCAACGCAACTCGGTCATCCCAAAAAAATAAAAGTTTACAACTTACTTGCGGGATACTAAGCCTATTATACTGTGACTCGGCGAAATTGGAATATTCATTGAGCTTCCTGTTAACAAAGAGCCATGCATATAGCAAACACAATACGCCAAGTCGCATAACCTTAAATCAACTTGTCTTAGAATAATATTCTGCATATCTTTCTAACTAGGAATCCACATATGATACATAAACTTAGATTCTGAATATTCATTGAATTTGAGCTACCTGTTAAGCAACAGGCCAACAGAATTACAGCACACTAGAGAAATAGCCTGCCAAGTCATAGACTGAGAACATCCAATCAGAAAAAAGTAAGAGTGCATAGTAGTACTGACCTCTTCAATGTAATGTGAATCCTGACTATAAAAGCATGATTGGGTGAACCCTTTTGTTTGCAACTTAAATCAAATATCTTTCACAGATATTCACCACAAAAGAGAAGCAAAAATAAGAGTGATGGCATCCACGAATGGAGTAAATGAGTTTGAAACAAGAAAGTTTGCTCTTCCAGTGGATGCAGAGCACAAGGCCACAGTGTTTTCAGTGTTTTCTGTGAAAAAGCCTCATATGCGAGCCTTTCATTTATGCTGGATACAATTCTTTTCCTGTTTTCTGTCCACTTTTGCCGCCCCACCTCTTCTGCCTATCATCCGTGATAACCTTAACCTCACACAAATCGACATTGGTAATGCAGGAGTCGGATCAGTTTCAGGGGCCATCTTTGCTCGTGTTGTCATGGGTACCGCCTGTGACTTAGTTGGTCCACGACTCGCATCTGCAACCCTCACCCTACTCACTGCACCAGCAGTTTACTTATCTGCTGTAGCAACCACAGCACCACATTTTTTTGTTATGCGGTTTTTCACTGGTTTTGCTTTAGCCACTTTTGTCTCAACCCAGTACTGGATGAGCTCCATGTTCTCTCCAGCAGTAGTTGGCTTAGCCAATGGGCAATCAGCTGGGTGGGGAAACCTCGGGGGAGGCGTAGCCCAGCTCGTCATGCCCCTAGTCTATAATGCTATCCGTAAATCGGGTTCAACCAACTTCTCAGCCTGGAGAATTGCCTTCTTCATCCCTGGTCTATTCCAGATGTTTTCAGCATTTGCAGTTATGCTTTTTGGCCAAGATTTGCCAGATGGTAACTTTCACCAGCTGCAGAAGTCCGGTGAAATGCACAAAGATAACGCGTCCAAGGTTTTATATCATGGAGTTACCAATTATAGGAGCTGGATAACTGCTCTAGGCTACGGATTCTGTTTCGGGGTTGAGCTAGCTGTGAATAATATCGTTGCTTACTACTTCTATGACCGATTTAATCTAAACCTCAACCTTGCAGGAATTGTTGGTGCCACTTTTGGGCTGGTGAATATTTTCTCCAGGCCTATAGGTGGAGGGTTGTCAGATTTCATGGCGAAGAAGTATGGAATGAGGGGAAGATTGTGGGGTTGGTGGATTGTCCAAACACTAAGTGGTGTAATGTGCATCGCTATGGGTCTGCTTGATACTTTAAGCGCAACTATTGCAGTGATGATTATCTTTTCTATCTTTGTTCAAGCAGCCGAAGGACTTACATTCGGGGTTGTTCCCTTTGTCTCCAGAAGGTAATACCTTTAACATCTTTCTTAACTTACAATTCATGCAGTTGATTCAACAAAATTAGCCAAACGAATATACTTTTACTTAAGGTTATATAGTAGTAAAGAGTATGTATATAAGAATGCAAGGCTAAATGTTTTTTAACTCCACTCAGTTCAATCAGGAATATATATTCCCTTGAATAAGATAAAAAACAGTAGTTTATTCGTAAAATTTTCTTCGAAACATGTAAAATGGGCCGGGTTTTGTTGAAAAGGCTTCTTATCAGGCTCATCACTTACATGAAAACCAGCTTTATGTAACCTATTCATTGTTACTCTCGCTCTGCAGATCGATGGGCGTAGTTTCTGGCATGACTGGTGCTGGAGGAAATGTGGGTGCAGTCATAACTCAAGTGATTTTCTTCAGAGGATCTCAATTCACAACTGAAAGGGGAATAACATACATGGGTGTTATGATTATAGGATGCACCCTTGGCATAACTAGCATATACTTCCCACAATGGGGAGGTATGTTTTCCGGTCCTAAAGCAAATGTTACAGAAGAAGACTACTACCTACGGGAATGGGACTCTAAGGAGCAGGAGCTAGGCCTTCATAAGATGAGCATGAAATTTGCAGAAGGCAGTAGGAATGAACGAAGCACAAAAGCAAAGTCTGATCCAGAAGAAGACAGCAAAACAGATGATGTTTAGATGCTTCGAAATTTGTCATATGTAGTCGTAAATCTACCTTTAATGTATTTTTCCGTCCCCTTGTTTTCTGTTTTGTAATGCATACTTAATTCACTTGTCCAAAATGTTTATGTGAAGGAAAAAAGTTCATACATTTGTTTTAGTTTGAACTCACATGTCTGATTTCTGAATTGCAATGGAATCGGGATTTATATATCATCATATATAGACTATGGGTGTGATGCTGAATTATGCACATGTTAGGCATTATAGAAGGAAAGAGTCAAACATGAGCACACGAACACAAGCAAGGTGTTCAATTTTAAAGCCTTCTATTCATTGAGACATTGTTTGGACACCAATATAGAAGTAGGATGGAAAGGAAGAAGAGGGACATAGGAGGAAGGGGAGGGAAAGAAAAGGAGGAGAAGATGGAGCTCTATTTTTTTTTTTCCGTGTCTTCCCTCTCCTACCAACCCTTTAACCCTTGTCCTCTAGCAACCAAGTGAATGACTTACGCCAACAAGGTACAAGGAGGGTCGCTAGTTTGACGCATTCGGAAAATATGGAGAATAACAAGCGCTAATCTCGATCAAGAACAAACAGATTTACAAGCGATAAATCTGTAAAAACTCCGGAATCCACAAGAAAAGAGTAGGAACTCTGTGATAATATTATTAAAAGTCAAAAACCGCCTCCAAACAATGACCTAATAATGTTTAAATACTTAACACAAAACCCTAATACGGAATTAAGGAAATAATAAAATCCGGAAATAATTAAAATGCTGATTTCGGGCCTTAAACGAACTCGGATGGCTTAAAAAGCCTATATGTCACGGCATAGCGGTGAGTTTGACTCGTTGGCCCGTTCTGCTTCCGAATAGGTATCACAATAAGCAATCGGACTCCGTCGGCCCGATTAGTAGAAATCATTTTAGGCTCTTTTGTCGAACTTCATTATCGAACTTATCCGCTAACCTTCCTACGTCATAGTTTCTCTCTAAATCCCTCAAATTTGAAAACTACCTTGCAAATAAATAAAAAAACATAGGAAATATTTGTTTAGTCTCTCACCCCAATGAGTGCTAATTATAAATTAATAATTAAATGAAAAGTTTGAACAACAATAGAGGGCAGGGAGTAGTGAAAGGGGTAAGTCACCACGGCGAATGAGGTTGCAAGTTTGATCCCTGTCAAATTGGTCAAGCAATGAAGAGGCTGAAATAAGCTTGGGTTTAGGGTCCTCTACTAGTTCTAATTCTAATGAGATGGAATACAATTGTCGTCTGAGTTCGACAATTTTTTTTACTCATTTACTTAACAACTATAGCCATTTGCTAACATAATTCACGCTAATTTTCACTCATGAAAATTTGTAAATCTCAAACTTTGAAAACTTTGGCATCATATTGTTTGTAATCTCAAACATTCTCTTTCTTTTTTTAGATGTTTCTACAATAATTGCAATATTATAACACTCTTCTTTTAGGATGAGTTTTTTTTATATAGATTTATGTGGGGCATTTTTTACTCTTCTTCTTCCCTTAGTTCGTATGTAAAGTTCATATATTATAAGTATTAAGAAATGAATGTAGCACACTATTAATAAATGCAACACACCATGAAATACTTGTACAAAGCTATAAACCAATGTTTTCAGCGAAAAATATGACCAAGCCTAATGGAGTCCAAAAACGGTCAAAATTGAAGGCTTTAAATGACACATTTGGACTTGCTCAGGGTCCATTCACCAAACTCTGTGGGATACCTCGTGGGGGAGATGAGATGGTATATTAAGAACTCCCACGGCTCAAAATGGACATATGAACGATTTTTACGACCATTTTGATGACATTTCTTGGAAGTACCAGAAATCATAAATGGGTTGTTTGCTGGCATTATGGGGAAATGCAAAGGGTGCGAAGCAACCTTGATACGTATTAAGTCCTGCTTGACATCCGATGAAGGTTTTCGCGAAAAATATGACCGGGCCTGAAGGAGCCCGAAAATGGCCGAAATTGAAGGCTATAAGTCACACTTTTGGACATCCCGGGGACTGTGCACAAAAGGTTGTATGATTCCATATAGGGACATGAGAGGGTATATTAAGGACTCACACGTCTTTGAACGGGCATAAGAACATATTTTTCGACTACTACGGGGACTTTCCGTGCCTGTACCGGAAAATCATCAATGGGTCGTTTGGTGGTATTCTAGAGCAATGAAGAGCGTGAAAAGCGTACATTATAATCGTGCCAGACCTCCTAGGAATGTTTTCAACGAAAAATATGACAGGCCCCAGAAGAGTCCCAAAACTACCGAAAATTGAAGGCTATAAGTCGCGCTTTTGGACCTCCCGGACGCGTGTACATAAGGACGTAGGATTCCATGTGGGGATATGACAGTGTATAATAAGGACTCCCACGACTTTTAATGGACATAAGAGCAAATTTTTTGACTATTTTGTGGACATTCTGTGGTTGCACCGGACAATCATAAATGGGTCGTTTTGAGGCATTCTAGAGCAATAAAAAGCGTGCAAAGCATCTAAGGTACGTTATAAGTCGTGTCGGACCTCCGAGGAAGGTTTTCAGCGAATTATATGACATGCCCCAAAAGAGCCCAGAAATTGAAGGCTATAAGTCATGCTTTAAGACATCCCCGGGGACCGTGCACTAAACGCCATGGGATGCCACTTGAACGGGCATAATAACTACTTTTTCGGCCATTTCAGAGCCATTACGTGGCTACACGGGAAAATCATAAATGGGTCGTTTGATGGCATTATGGGAAAACGCAGAGGGTGCGAAGCAACCGAGATACTTTATAAGTCGTGTATGACATCCTATGAAGGTTTTTGGCGAAAAATATAACCAAGTCTGAAGGAGCCTAGAAACGACAAAAATTGAAGGCTATAAGTCACGCTTTTAGACTGCCCTAGGGTTGTGAACTGAAGGCCGAGGGATCCCACATGAGGAAATAGGAGTGTATATTAAGGACTCACGCAACTTTGAACGGGCACATCAATGGATTTTATGACCATAACGAGGCCATTACGTGGTTGCACCGAAAAATCATTATTGGGTCGTTTGCTGGCATTCTGGGGTAATATAGAGGGTGCGAAGCACCCAATATACATTATAAGTCATGCCTGATTATTCTTGGAAGGTTTTCGTCAATTAATATGATAGGGTCCAGGTGAGCCCAAAAATGACCAGAAATTGAAGGCTATAAGTCACGCTTTTGGACATCCCCGAGGCTCGTGCATTGAAGGCCGTGGGATTTCACATGGGGACATGGGTATATTAAGGACTTTGAAGGCTTTGAACTGACATAAGAACTGCTTTTTCGACCATTTCGAAGCCATTATGTGGTTGTACCTGAAAATCATTAATGGGTCTTTTGGTGGTACTATTGGGAAATGCATAGGGTGTGAAGCATACGGGATATGTTATATGTCGTGTCTGACATCCCATGAATTTTTTCAGCTAAAAATATGACTGGGCCTCAAAGAGCCCAAAACAGTCGAAATTGAAAGCTATAACCTACGCTTTTGGACCTTCCCAAGTTCAATGTACAGAAAGCCATGCTATGCCTCGTGAGGACATGGGAGGTTACATTATGGACTCAGAAGGCTTTGAACAGGGGTAAGAACAGGTTTTTCGACCATTTCGGGTCCATTCCATGATTGCACCGGAAAATCATAAATGGGTCGTTTAGTGGCATTCTAGAGCAATGTCAAGAGTGAAAAGCACTCAGGCTACGTTATAAGTTTTAGCGGACCTCTTAGGAAGGTTTTCAGCGAAAAATATCACCGCTCTTAGAGGAGCCTAAAAACGGTCGAAATTGAAGGCTAAATCACACTTTGGGACATCTTCGAGGCCTGTCACCGAAGGCCATGGGATGCCTCGTGGGGACATGGGAGGGTATGTTAAGGACTCCCACGGCTTTGAACGGCATAAGAGTGACTTTTACGACCATTTTGAGGTCATTCCGTGGCTGCACCGTTAAATCATTAATGGGTCGTTTGGTGGCATTCTAGGGCAATACAGAGGGTGCGAAGAACCCAAGGTAAACTATAAGTGGTGCTTGACATCCTAGAAAGGTTTCTCGGCAAATAATATGATATGGCCAGAGAAACCCAATAACGACCGAAATTTAAGGCTTTAAGTCACTCTTTTGGACGTCTTGAGGTCCCATGCACCGAAGGCCATGGGATGCCTTGTGGGGATATGGCAGGGTATATTAAGTATTCCCATGACTTTCAACGGCATAGGAACAACTTTTACGACCATTTTGAGGCCATTTCGTGGTTGCGCCGAACAATCATTAATGGGTCATTTGGTGGCATTCTAGGGAAATACAAAGGGTGCGAAGCACCTGGGATACGTTATAAGTCATGCCTCACATCCTATTAAAGTTTTCGGCAAAAAATATGACCAGACCTAAAAACGACCGAAATTAAAAGCTATAAGTCATGCTTTTGGACATTCTGAGGGTCCATATATCGAAGGTCGTGGGATGCCTCGTGAGGACATGGAAGGGTATGTTATGGACTTACAAAGCTTTGAATGGGCATAAGAACTGATTTTTCGACCATTTTGGGGCCACTCTACGGCTGCACCGGAAATTCATAAATGGGTCGTTTGGTGACATTCTAGAGCAATGCAGAGGGCCGGGTGCAAAGCACCCAGGCTATGATATAAGTTTTTCCGAACCTGTTAGGAAGATTTTCAGCGAAAAGTATGATCGCGCGTAGAGCAACCGAATAACGTCGAAATTGAAGGAACGATTTGTACGACCATTATGAGGCCATTCCGTGGCTGCATCGAAAAATCAATAATGGGTCGTTTGGTGGCATTCTAGGGAAATACAGAGGGTGTGAAGAACCCGGGGTACGTTATAAGTCGTGCCTGACATCCTCGAGAGGTTTTCGACAAATAATATGATAGGTCCCAGAGGTGCTCAATAACGACCTAATTTAAGGCTTTAAGTCACGCTTTTGGACGTCTCTAGGGAACGTGGACCGAAGGCAATGAGATGTGTCATGGGCATATATGAGGGTATATTAAGGATTCCCACGGCTTTGAACGGCATAAGAAAGACTTTTCTGACCATTTTGAGGCCATTTCCTGGCTGCGTCGGAAAATCTTTGATGGGTCGTTTGGTGGCATTCTATGAAGGTTTTCGATCAAAATATGATTGGGCCTGAAAGGGCCGAAAAAGGGTCGAAATTGAAAGATATAACTCACGCTTTTGGATGATTCGAGAGTCCGTGCACCGAAGGTCGTGGGATGCATCATGGGGACATGGGAGGGTATATTAAGGACTCCCACGACTTTGAATGGGCATAACAACTGCTTTTAATTTACGGCCATTGCGGGGCCATTTTATCGCTGCACCGAAGAATCATAAATGGGTCGTTTGGTGGCATTCTAGGGCAATGCAGATGGTGGAAAGCACCTTGGGTATGTTATAAGTCTTTCCTGACATCCTAGGAAGGTTTTCAATGAAAAATATGACCTGGCGCAAAGAAGCACAAGAACGGCCGAAATTGAAGGCTGTAAGTCATGCTTTTGGATGTCCCCAGGGTCCGTGCATCAAAGACCGTAGGATGTCTCGTGGGGACATCAAAGGGTATATTAAGGTCTCCCAAGGCTTTTGACGAGCCTAAGAACGACTTTTACAACAATTACGGGGGCATTTTGTGGGTGTGTAGAATAATCATAAATGGGTCGTTTGGTTGCATTCTAGGGCAATGAATATGGTAGATAATTTGCGTCGCACAAGGCTTGAACCCCGGAGCGTGAAAGCACACGGGGCACGTTATAATTCGTTCTTGATATCCTAGGAATGTTTTCCACGAATAATATGACGGAGCCCATAAATGACTGAAATTGAAGGCTACAAGTCACGCTTTTGGACATCCCCGGGCCCCATGCACTGAAAGTTGTGGGATGCCACGTGGGGACATGGGAGGGTATATTAAGGACTTCCATGAATTTTAACGGGCACATCAATGACTTTTACGACCATTATGGGGGAATTCTATGGTTGTACCGAAAAATCATAAATGGACCGTTTGGTTGCATTCTAGAGCAATGCAGATGGTGCGAAGCTCTCGGGGTACATTATAAGTTGTGCTTGACTATCAAAGTTCATTTTATTGCTAAGAATGCTATTCAAGCTCCTCCAGTTCAACTTTGCTAGTAACTCTTACTTGGTATCAAAGTTCATTTTATTGTTAAGAATGCTATTCAAGGCGAGCTTTTAGCTTCTTTTTTTTTTTTTTTTTTTTTTTTTTGGTGAAAAGTGGTACTTCAATAAAACTTAAGAGCCAGTTACATAAGGTTCAGTTTGATACGCCACCTCGGGGCCCTTAATACAATCCGCAAGATGATACTCTAAACAATAACTAGGGGGGTTGGGGAAAATCCTAGCTACGATATTACAAATTTTTAGGTTCTCATGTCTAATACAATACTTAGCCATTGAATCTGCAACGCTGTTGAGGCTTCGGTTGCAATGCATGATCTTGATCTCCTCAAAGCTCTTGACTAATTCCCTGCATTCGTTCAACATGTTAGCATAAACATTGGTTTGGGTAGTCCTTTGGTCAATGAGTTGTATAGCCATTCTACAATCTGAGAAAAGAACCACTTTTCGAAAGCCTTTGACATGAGCAATGGAGAGCCCTTCCCGGATACCCTGTAATTCCGCAGAGAGGGAATCGCGAGCAAAGGTAGACTTAGTAAACCCAAGAAGCCATCCCCCCTCGCAATCTCGTAGGACTCCCCCAACCCCCGCTATATGTTTACTATTTTTTAAAGCCGCATCCACATTTATCATGGTCCAGGAGGGGGGAATATGGTCCGTCAATCTAGATACATTCTTAGGCGTAGGGCCTGGGACAAGGAAGGAGTGAGCTTGAGTGTATTGCTCCGCATTTTTCCATGCGCAAGCAATCACATCCTCAGGTTTGGGACTCGGTTTGGAAGGGCTGAATATGACCTGGTTCCTGCCCTTCCAAATCTCGAAACACAAGAAAGGAAACATAATAGACCAATTTACATTTTTGAAGTTATGAACTTTTTTCAAATTTTGTTAGATCCAACACACATTTGGATCGTTAAAGTTATCGAGGTAAGAAGGGGTCAGGGCCCAAATTGCTTGGGAGTGATGGCATGACCGAAGGATATGGTGAGAGTCTTCCCCTCCCTGGTGGCATCTAGGGCAGTCACTATGATAAGAAATTTTTCGCTCCTTTAGGAGCTTCCCGTGGGGCAAACGATCGAGACACACAAGCCATAAGAAAAACTGAATTTTTGGACTAGTCTTTACGAGCCATACCCATCCTAAGTCCAACGCATTCCCATTGGACAACTGATTCTTATATGCTAAGGAAAGGGAGAAGCCTTGGGGAGTTAAATACATAGGGGCAAGGATGTCTTCATGGCCCTCATCTAAAGGAGGTGTTAAATTTTTGATCCGGCTTACTACTTCCGCGGGGAGGTACAAAGATAAACCCTCCAAATGCCACTCTCCTTCTATCACTACGTCCTTAACCTTAAAATCACTCTCTTGTGAATTTAAAGGTCCCTCGACCAAGTTACGAATGGGTCCAGTCCCTAGCCAGTCATCGTGCCAAAAATATATTTTATCTCCCCGCCCAAGAATCCAACTACTATTCTCCGCAAGGAGATGCCATCCTCTTCCTACATTCTGCCATATTAGTGAGCCTTTTGAAAAGGAGGTGACATAGTTTTTGTGCACATATTTGGATCTTATGCATTTTTGTGCTAGTGTATCAGGACCTTGGGACAATTTCCACTCTAACTTCGCCATATAAGCTTTGTTCATACACATTTGATTCCGAATGCCTAGGCCCCCATCCTCTTTCGGGGTGAAGGTTCTCTCCTTCCCAACTAGATGAATTCTCCTTTTATCCTCCTCATCCCCCCACAAAAAGTTGTTACACACTCGATCTAAATCCTTGAGGGTCGACACTGGGAGAAAAGAAGCTTGCATATAGTATGCAGGAATAGTAGAAAGGGTAGACGCAATCAGACACACTCTCCCAGCTCTAGATAGATACTTAGTCTTCCAATTTGCAAGCTTGCGCTTGACCTTATCAACCACGAATTGCACTTGTCCCCTAGGGGGTCGTTTATGTGAAAGAGGTAGTCCCAAATAAGTTCCTAGATTCTCATTCTCCTCGATGTTCAAAGTTTGCTGAAAATAGGTTCTATGTTCAGCCAATGTGTTAGGGGAGAAGATGAGACGACTTTTGCTTTCATTGATTTTTTGACCTGAGAGACAAAACTCCTTGAGGATTTGGTGAACTGCTAAGGTTGTAGATTTATTGACCCTTCCAAAGATCAAGAGGTCATCGGCGAACATTAGGTGGGAAATGGGAACCTTATCTCTTCCTACCCAGAAGGGGGTCCACGCTTTACTAGTGGTTGCTTGGTTGATCATGTGTGAAAGAGACTCAAGACAAATGTTGAACAAATAGGGTGACATTGGGTCTCCCTGTCTAAGCCCCCGAGTGTGATTAAAAGGTGTGGACTTCCTACCATTTATTAGGATGGATGATGAAGATTGGGAGATACAACTCATGATGAACTCAACCGATTCATTACTAAGTTCCAGGTTTTGGAGACACTTCCTAGCGAAACTCCACTCAATTCGATCATAGGCCTTTTCTAGGTCAATTTTCAGCGCAAACCACCCCGTTTTTCCTTTCTTCTTATTCATTGAATGCAGTATCTCAGTAGCCACTACAATATTAACATCGGGCCCCCTACCCTTAATGAAGCTATTTTGGTGCGGGGATATCCAATAGGGTATCAAAGGTTTTAGTCTGTTAACAATCACTTTGGTGGCCAATTTATAGAGTGCATTGCATAGGCTAATGGGACGGAGGTGTTTAACAGTTTCGGGCGGATGCTGTTTTGGGATTAAACAAATAATGGCCTGACACATCTCCTCGGGAATTTTCCTTTGGTTAAACCAAGCTCTAATGTTTTGACACATCAATCCCCACAATGTCCCACATTTTCTGGAAGAAAATCGGATGGAAACCATCAGGTCCAGGGGTCTTATTAGGCTTCATTTGATGAAGCGCTCCCTTTATCTCAGCATCGGATGGGGGGTAAGCAATGTCGAGAAGCTGGTGGCTTTGGTGATCATGCCAAGTACAACCAACTTGCTCAGTGGTGTAAAGTTGCTGAAAAAATTCCGTTATGTGGTTTCTAATTTGGTCCGGCTCCTGAATTTCCATACCCACCTCATTCCTAATGGACATAATCCTACTCGCATTACGCTTGATCATGACACTCTTGTGAAAATAACTAGTATTTCTCTCCCCCTCCCTTAATCTATCCATCCAACTTTTCGTAACCCAGAGAGTTTCTTCTTGCATAAGAATTTGAATCAATTCTTTACGAAGTTCTTCCTCGAGTTCTTGGTGAAATAAAGAAAGCGGATTAATTTGGAGCATTTTTTGGGTCCCTTCTAACCTAGCTAAGGTTCGTCTCTTCCGTCGATATACATTACCAAAAGTGTTTGTATTCCAATCCATCAACGTGTATTGTAAACTTTTAAGCATTGCCTCAATTGGCCCCGTTTCCCTACCCACGAGTGATAAACATTATCCTTGAAGGTCTGATCTAGGATCCACATAGGCTCAAAGCGAAAATGGTTTCTCCCTATTTTCCCCGGAGGGTTGTCAGGCGGACTAGGATTGGACAATGGTCAGAAGTCACTCTAGGAAGGTTCCTAAGGTTAGAGTTCGGAAATTTAAGTATCCATTCCGGGTTCACCCAACCCCTATCGAGCCTTTCAAAAATTGGATTCTTTTTTCTCATGTTAGACCACGTAAACTTTTGACCATGAAAACCCAAATCCAATAAATTACACATATTCATAGTTGAAGCGTATAAATGAGCACGATCTTGTTTATCGGTTGACCATCCAACTTCTCCCCCTGATTAATAACTTCGTTAAAGTCACCTACACTATCCAGGGCAATCGATATCCACAGCCATGTCAACATTTCTTTCCACAACAATTTCCTAGTAGCAAATTTAGGAGATGCATATACAGCAGAAATTACATAAGTTAGTTTCGAATTACGTACCTCGACCACACCGTGTATCCCTTGAGCCCTTCCTCCTACAACTTGAAAATTCAGATTATTTGAATTCCACAGAAGGATGATGCCCCGGCGAAGCCTCTTCGGTTCCACTAGATGCCAGGAATCAAACCCCACATTTTGGAGGATAGAAGTGTAGTTTGGCGGCAAACTCGCGTTTCCACGAGCAAACAATATCTGGGTTGTGTTGGTTTACAAGGAGACAGAAGGTTTAGGCTTAAAGGAGGGCTTCCAATCCCTCTCACATTCCAAAATAGGATCGTCATATTACTTGGTAGAAATGGTTTGTTGAGAAACTTTTCCAGTAGGTCCTCGTTTTCGGGTTCCCATGGTTGAGTTTCCTCTTTAGATTCCAAGTCTATGATCCTCTTCATGTGTGGCTGGAGATACACCTCGGCTTCTCGAGGGTATTTTAACCCTCTTGCCTCTTCCCAGCTCACTGTCAACCCCACTTGGCGTAGGGGTTTTCGGACTCGGGCTAACAACAGAGCATTGGTATTGCTCATGGCTTGCATTCGCACCGGCATTGTCATCATAATGAACATCGACCGTACCGGAGGAAGGAGAGGTGCAGGGTCGAGCCATTGACCCATGTTTTAAAATAGGTCTCTCTCTTCTTTCTCTACTCCTCCCTCTTTCTCCAACAACCAGCGAAGGAAAATCAATAGAGTCTTGGGCAGGTGACTTGCATCTTGAAACTGAGGGACATGAACGTGAGCTATGTCCGAATTCACGTACAATATCATGTTTTTGAATATTTCTCGTTCGGGGTAGGGGTTGAGGACTAGTGCTTTTACTTCCTTCCACGTGAGATCCGTGTAACACCCCTCTTCTCCCTCTGGAATTAAGTAATCCGCATATCCGAGGTTGAACTCCGACATCAAAGGCCTCACCGGCCGGTTGAAGTGCACTGGGTGTTCGTAACGGATTGCCAATATTCTTGGCGGGGATGGTGGGGATGACGGTGGGGATGGAGTGGACAAGGGTGGTGGTGAAGTTGGGTAAAACTCGACTGGGAATTCCATGGTTTGGGGTAGAGTTTTTTTCAGGTGATGTTACGGTTATGGGTTGTGAAAGAGGTTTGGGTTAATAGATTTTTTTACTGGCGTGGGAGGATGTGATGTGTTGAGTATAGTAGGTTTTTTAGGGGTGCCACCTTTCGCCACATGAGAGGTTTTAGAACCTGCACCAACCGAAGAGGAAGGAAGTCCTTCGACGTCTCCAATCATCTGCAAGGATGTGAAAGAATTTGCCAGCTTATAACCACTTTCCCCTAAAACTCTGGAACTAGAAACTGTTCCCCTGTTGCCTAAATGACTAACAGCCGCCCTTTCAGTGGGCCCCTCTACCTTTTTTACGTCATTTGTTTTTTTGGGGTCCAACGAGTTCCCTTCTGATTTCCCCCAATACTCTTTTGGTTTCTCTCTCTTCGTTTGACATCCTCCCATTGGGGGTCAGGACCATCCTTCTCCTCTCCAATATTTTTACCTTCCCTCCTTTGTTCTGGATTGTGCCTATGATTAACTGATTGACCACAATTTCTATAATGGTGCCCAAATTTCTTGCATGACTCACAAAACCACGGCCCCTCACAAGCTATAAATTCTTGGAATGTTTTACCAATCCAAGCTCCTTTTGGCAATTTTGTATCTTTTTCCATGAGCACACAGATGGCTGCGTACCGTTTTCTCTCTCTTGTCAATGAGTGGGCGTCAATTTTCAGAATTTTGCCCAGACTGTTCCCAATTCTCTCCAGCATGAATTTATTGAAAAACTCAATAGGTAGTTCCGGAAGAGCCACCCAACGCGGAATTTCCTTAACTTGTGCCGTAGATGGTTTGAAGCCAGCTTCCCAGCACTGGACCCATATGTGGCTCCCAAACACCGACCACGGCCCACCCGTGAGAATAGCCGATCGAATGGTTTGGTTGGGACATTGGATGCTATAGAAACCTCTGCCCAAAGTGATCATCTCTAAGCTTCCTTTCCAGTTCCATAATTTTTCTAGTTCCTTCTTTAAGAAATCTTTAGAAAAAGACCTACCCATGACTTTACAGATCACTGCAGCTTCCCATGGTTGAGAAATGATCTTATATTCCTCCTCAGATATGGGTATAAAAATTTCTGCCTCCTCATTTAAATTTTCGCAGGAGGTGGCAAAGGGAAGATCCACAGGTGGCAGCCCAACTAATTCCAACATAGAAATCTCTCTCACGTCAGTGCTTCGAAACTCCATAACCTCTTTAAAGGTTTTGGGGTTACTTGAAAAGGAAGGCTGGGAATATGGAGGGTTAGGGGGGTTTGGGGAAATAAGAATTGGAGGGGGTGAGGGTGTGGCTGGGGGCGGGACAGGTGGTGGTGGGGGAGGGGGATTCCTGGCATCTGTTGAGGAGACGAGGGACTCCTCGGATGGGGTGGGGGGTGGGTTCTCACTTTGTGCCTTGAGGGCTTTGGGATTTAGAGAGAGAAGGTCTGACCTCTCTCTAGACATTTTTATATACATATATATTATAGGGTCTTTCCGCTTTTAGCTTCTATTAATTGCCTTCAATGGGTTATTAACCAAGGTTTTCTATCAGTTCAGCTTTTCACTGGCTCTACTGCTATCATACACCTCCTCCAGTTCAAAGGGCTTACCAATATTTCCCTTCGATGGATTTCTCAACACCTCCTTAATAACTTAGCTTCTACGTTATCTTCTTGTCTTATATGCAAGGTTCCTCTCCATCAAATTCACAAAGCTCACGAGTTAGCTAGCTTTTTTCGTTCTTATCGTTAATTATTTTTAGTTTTTTAGATGTAGCTTTTGTTAAAAAAAAAATAAAAATAAAGGGACATTAGGCGAAAAAGTTGATAAAAAACGGACATTGTAATAAATATTTAAAGCAAAGAGTGGAGAATCATGATTTGTCTCCTATCTTTATTTAGATTGCTAGAGAGTAAATCATCACAAATTGTTGCTACTTTGCAAGTGCATGATTACAACAACAACAACATATTTTACCCGTACAAACTCTGCCATCTGGGCCGTGGTCGCAAAAGGCCTCGCATTTATCCAACACGTGATCTCTTACACCATAATATGCTCACAAATTAGATGGTTGACACTAGTCTACCATTTATATGGTGGGCACCATTCAATAAAATGAACAAAACAACATCCTCAATGAACAAACTAAGCCTAGCCTGGGCGGTGGAAAATGGGAAGTGCATTAATCTATGGAAAGATAACTGGCTCCAAGGTAATAATCTAAGATCGTTAATTCATGGGCCCCTTAATAAAAATGAGAATGATTTATGCTTAAGCATCCTTAAAGATCGCGATATCACCTCGATATGCTCCATTCATCTTCCCCGTGATCTAATTGATAGAATTAGAGCCATTGAATTCTCAAATAAGGACGATCACACGTACTCTCTATGGTCTGACATGGGAAAATTTAACTCCAAAAAAGCTACTAATTTTCTTTGTAACTCCACTGATAACGAAATGTGGGATTGGATCTGGAAATACCCAGGCCTTCCCAAGCACCAGTTCTTCTTGTGGCAAACCTGGTGGAATAGGATGCCTACTAATGACAATATTAACTTTCGGGTAAACTCATACCCCAAACATTGCCCGTTCTGCCCCAACGAAGTGGAAAATATGAACCATATTTTAAGAAATTGCCCAAGGGTCATGGAGGTGTGGAAGGAAAAAAAGATTCCTATTAACAATGGAATCATCTTTAATGAGTGGCTTAAAGAAAATATTGTTAAAGATCATAATAACTCTTCTTCTTTAATTCCATCAAATGTTGACTTCATATTCCTAATATGGGGTCTTTGGTTAAGGCGGAATGCCTGGGTTTTTTCCAAGAAGAATATTTCTTCTTCCCTCTCTATTAGAAAGTCTCATTGGGCCGCCACCGAATGGTTCTACTCTAGGAACCAACCTAAGGTGGGTAAAGCTCCCAATTTAAACTCCCCGACCCTACCTCTTAACCCCAATACCTATGACCTGAACCCCTCTTCTAGATGGTCCCCTCCCCCGACATCGGTTCTAAAAATCAATGTGGATAACTCCTTCATTTTGTTTTCTAAGAAATCTGGCTTTGCTGCAATGTGTCGAGATTCATTAGGTAGATGGCTAGGAGGGATTTGGATGAACACCTACTGCTCTAATGCTTTGGAGGCAGAAACTAGGGGCATATTGATGGCAGTTAAGTCGGCGATAAATCAGGACTGGCGACATTGCATAATTGCATCTGATTGAAAAAATGCGGTGGAGGAAGTTTATAATAACAGTGGAGCTAAAAGTGTTTTGTATGATGATATCTATGATGGCAGGGTGTTGCTCCAAAAAAATGCCGGAATAGAACTGAAACATGAAGGAAGGAGTGCTAACAAGGCTGCGGATGCACTAGCAAAATATGCGCAAGGGAGGTTCGCAGGCCACAATGTTTTGCAAGATCTAAGTACCCCTCCCCCGGATTGTATTAAATTTTTAGAAGCAGACATACGTAACTGTAATATGGAAGTCAGTGATGATGATCATGGCTAAACTATGTACCTGACGTTTTATCTTATTATATAATGTTCTATTTTCACCAAAAAAAAAAAATTGAACAAACTAAGCAAAAGAACAACACACGAGACTCAATAAACATCTAAATCAGCAATGAACAACAAGAAAATAAGATGAACATAAGAAGAAATGATGAATAATCACTCACCCTAATGAACAGGCAAAGAAAACACAATGAACAAAGAAATATCTGCAATAAACAAACTAAGAAACATAAAGATAAAGGTTAACAAATTAAAGGAGAATCGTCGAAATCGATGTTCATTGGAGAACATTTCGATGTTACAATTAAATAATGATTTGCGTTTGTGATAAAATATCAATCCTAAATTAGATGGGGCATCGCCCAATCTCAACCATTAGTATTAGTTTATCAGATCCGCAGTTATGAATTTTGCTAAAGGATCTTTGATTTGATGAACATTGAATTTACTTTTAGAGGGTGTTTGGTATGGAAAATTTTAATGTAGGAAACCGATTCAAATAAGCGTTTCCATTTCTAATTGTTTGGTACGAGTGTTAAGTAACAAATACCATTTCCAGAGGGAAACATAATAACCCCATTTGTTACCCTTATCAAACTAGTGGAAACAAATCACGTTTCCTTCCTCAATCATAAACCTCTCAATTGTTTCTATTCCACTAAAATACCAAACAATTATTAAAGGTAACGATTATTATTTTCATTTCCCCTCCTTATCCAAATCCTTTTCATTCTGTTTACGTTGATTATACCAAACGTCCTCTTCGTGTCTCCGACGTCTTCCCCTCTTGTTTTTTTTTCTGAAAGAAATCATGTGGGCTGGAGTTATCTTAGGCATTAATTTAGATATGAGATTTAACATAATCTACCAAGTGGAGTTCATTTAGAACTCCGTGAAATCCACACCAGTATTAAACTATAGAAATTTGCCTCGAATATGTCTTTTTCTACCCTGCTCCCTTGATTTAATCATCACCGATTGTTATTTTTAGGCAAAACTTTAAAAAACTATGTTTTATAACTAACATTTTTCAAAACATCTTTTGAAAATTTTCTTTCAAAAAACTACCTTTAGATAACAATTTTCTTTCAATATACTATCATTTTACGCTTATATTTAATAAATCATAATGACAATTGCATTAGGTGTTATTGTCAGTAGGGTAGCGAGAAAATAGTAAAGAAACGAGACGGGAAGAAAGAAAAGTAATTTATTGTGACTTAATTATTAGTGATTAAACCACATAAACGATTAAATGGTAGTATATTGAAAAATATTTGTTACGTGAGGTAGTTTTTTGAAAGAATATTTGTAAAAGGTAGTTTTTTTAAAAAAATTAACTATAAAAGTTAGTTTTATGAAAATTTCCCTACTTTCTAAATGTAAGAAACAAAAAACATTTCTCATCGTGAAGATCATTTCAAGAAAGAAGTATTTTAGATACCTGAAATGATAAATTGATATAATGCTTTAGGTGCTAAAATATTATTTGAGAATCACCTTAAACAAAATCTTAGATGGTTTTCTTTTTGCTAAGATATACTAAGAACCAATCAATTACAACCTAGCTAGTAGCTAGCTATCCAAAAGAAAGACAAACTAATTAGGTTGGACCCCCTAAACCAAAGGAAAGCAACAAAGCTCTATACAAGCTCAAAAACAACCACTAGTTCAAACTAGGGATGGGCAAGGGTAGGGTCTGGGTCGGGTCCAGCTGGACCCTAGACCCGGACCCTAATTTTTTTTGCAGACCCAGACCCGGACCCGGACCCTAAGGGTCTGAAAAAATTGGACCCTGACCCGGACCCTTAGGGTCTGGAGGGTCTAGAGGGTCTGGAGGGTCCAGGCCTAAATTTTTTATTTTGCTAAATTTTCAGCTTTATTAATATCAATAATCATCTGAAATTCGCATGAAACAAACACAAAAAATCGCATGAAACAAACACAAACATATAAATTGAAAAAAACGAAACAAACACAAACACAAACTTATAAACTGAAAAAAAAAAACGAAACAAACACAATTCACAAACATATAAACTAAAAAAAACGAAACAAAAACACAAACTTACACTGAAAAAAAACGAAATAAACACAACTTACATATAGAGGTGTCAAAAACTGGGCCGACCCACGGGTGAACCCGCATGCGACCCAGAGCCAACCTGTTCCGAGCCGAGAGTGGTCGGTTGGAAAGCCGACCCATTCCGACCCAGTGTTCACCCGTGCCCAGTTTAACCCGTGGAATTAGTAACCCAACCTGAGTTGGGCCGACCCAGTTGTACCCGTACCCAGTTGCACCCGTGAATAACGACCCAGACCCAACCTGTTTCCGACCCAAAATGACCCGCACCCAACTTCACCCGCCAATGACCCAGTTAAACCCACCCAGTTATCACCCAACACAGTTATCACCCAACCCAGTTACCACCCAACCCAGTTGTGACCCAACCCAGCTATCACCGACCCAGTTGTGACCCAACCCAGCTATCACCGACCCAGTTGTGACCCAACCCAGCTATCACCGACCCAATTGTGACCCAACCCAGCTATCACCGACCCAGTTGTGACCCAACCCAACTATCACCGACCCAGTTATGACCCAAACAACAATTAGACAAATCAAACAACAATTATAGTAGAATATCCATCAAATACATAGGATTTGAACTTTTTTTTTGAGGGGCATAGGATTTGAACTTAAACACACCACAACCTACGTAGGATTTGAACCTACAACCTTTGTGCAAATGCACAATGCTCTACCAATTGAGCTAGTAGGTTATACAGGAGCAAAATTTGTCTAAACAATCGAAGCTAGTAGTTTATACAGGAGCAAAAATTTTCTAATGGAGCTACAAAATATACAACACAAGTAGCAAAGAGCATTGTCTGAATAAACACATTAAGATTTAGAGCAGCTTATTTTAGAACTAGGGACATGCGAACGTCAAAAAACTACCAGAACAATAACCATGAAACTATCAATCATATCATTTTAATATAAAAATCTGGTCCTCTAGCAAACTGCAGCTGCTGCGTGCATCATCATCAAAAGACAGCAGGTTCAGCACTGTAATTAGTAAAATGGATAATAATGCATTATGGAAATTCAAGCATTGATAAACAACCAATCTCTAATTAACTTACGAATATTTTTTTCTGATTTGAGAAAATAACCTGAAATCTCTTATAATTAAGCTAATCCATCACTTTTTAATTCACTCCTGAAACAGATCCAACCAAAATAGCTTGAAACAAAATTAAAATATGAAGTCAGAGTCAAATTCACATATATAAAAGAACGAAATTAAAGAACAATGGAGTATAATTGCAATTTCATAGAAAACACAGAGGATTTACGATGGAATAAAACATAAATAATTAAATTATTATAATCTTAGAGAATAATTTCAGAGAACAGAAAAAAAATATGCATATAGATCGTACACTGGCTTTGGATTCATCTTTGCGTATAAACAGTTCTCTGGATTCATCTATCGTAATGGGGAAAAAAATTAACACCTTTTGAGAGATTTCTTTCTGGGAAGAACGATAAAGAGAAAAGTTTAAGCAAAACGAAATGGAAACTCGCCAAAAGTAGGAAAATGATGAAAACAATAGGGCAACTGAAGTAGGGAATTCATGAAGGAGAAGCATTTGCTGTAAGATCTAAGAGGAGGGTGGAGAGGGGAGACGAAGATGGAAAAAGGAAGATGGAGGTGGCGATGGGCGAAAGAGGTGGTGAAGAGGCGTGACAGAAGTGAAAAAATAATAGGGTTTGAGGGGGGGGGGCTAAAAAACGGGGGGTTTTATATCAAATAGAACTTTAGGTTTTTTATCTTAATTCATCCGTTGGATTGAATATTTAAGGACTGAGATTAGCTCTCATTCTAATTATGAATTTCTTTTTTATTTTTCAGAAGAGAGTAAGAGAGTAGAGAATGAAGGGCTTAGCTTTGTTTTTCTCTAATCAATGGTCTCAATTCATGATCCATCACATTCTTCTTTGACCAATGAGCATTGAGAGTAACCAAGCACATGGATTGCTAAGTTAATATCCATCAATGGTTCAATTTTGATCTTTCTTAAATCAATGGCATTAAATATTCTAAATTTGTGATTATAGTATTGATTTGTTTAGTAATTTAGTTAACTTCTTAAACTAGTATTATTGTTATAAATTAATAGAAATTTCAAAATTTTATTAGTATTATTAATTTTAAATAAATTATTATTAAAGACTTCAAAAATTATAAATATGCGAAGTTTCGAACATGTTACAAGTTACTAATTAGTGCTTATAAGTTACAACTTACAGGTGGTGATTAGCGCTTACAAGTTTCGACCTATGTGTGGTTTGATTATTAATGTATCAATCATTAATCAATATTCACTAATCATTATCAATGTACAATTTTATAAGTTTAAACAAACTTCATCCTTTTAATGCTTTCCTATATATAATTTCATAAGTTCTACTTTATCACTTCATGTCTCCATCTTCGTACGATCTAATACAAAATACAAAATATCTTAAACGGACCATGTAAACCATATACACCAATTAGCTTATCGACTTCTATAAATAAATTGATCTAATCCAATATCAGCATATATATACATTAGCCTTATGCAATAACAAATTGTTTCAAATTTTTTATGTGTTTAGATGTATTCACATATATAACATCTAATAGAATAAGTTAATAACAACTCAACTAATCAACTTGTTTTGCTCTAGTAATATGTTTTGTATTTGCAATAGATAAAGCTTAATCAAGGTTCACTTGGATAGATCACTGTTATTTTCAATTACTTTGTCCACTTACATTGATATATTATATAATCTAGTATCAACTTATTTCAGTTATATTAGATATTTGCTCTAGTAATATATTTTAACTGCTATGGATTCAACCGTTGGTTGGTTTAACTGTTTGGATAAAATTTGTTTAAACTGCAACTGATCATTGTTACTTGTTGAGTTGTTCCATGACGGTGAAAAGTCGAACAATTTTATAATTACAAATTAATTGAGATGCTTTCATTAATGTTTTAATGTCAACCTAATTCTTTAATTCTAACTCTTTTTGTTGGTATATAGTAACTGATTCAGATTTCAGACAAAAGAGTGAGTAAGTCACTAACTAACAAAATGTTTAAGTTTAATAGTTTATTAACCCTAACACTATACGTCTATAATCAATAATCCTTATGGTTGTTTGTTGTTAGTTGTTAGTTGTTAGTTGTTACTTGTTACTTGTTATATGTTAGTTGTTACTTGTTACTTGAATACATATGCAATACAATCATGAATAAGAATAACTAAATAACTGAATAACTAATGAGCGATACTTACTAGTTACTACTTAGTAACTTAGTCAATAGGCCAATTGCCAATAGCCAATAATGGTGAATGACCCAATAATATAAGTCTTATTGTAGTAACATTTCAAATTAATAATAATAATATAAGTATCAAACTATTAATGATTCAATGTATTATTAAAAAATTAACAATTACCCAATCACAATTCACAATATCAGTATAATTACAGATTACTATAATATACCACTATAAGTATAAAGTATAATGACTATAATCTATACCACAATATCATAATACGCCACGGAGCCGCCGGTTCGATATTTAGTCGTTCCAAGAACCAAGTCGGCAAGTCCCACCGAGATCCGATTTTTGTCGACCCAAGTCGAAATCCGATTTATTCTGACCCAAGTAACCCGAAAGCCGATTTCTTCCGACCCAAGTCATTCCGAAACCCGATTTCTTCCGACCCAAGTTATTTCGAAACCCGATTTCTTCCGGCCCAAGTAACCCGAAAGCCGTTTTCTTCCGACCCAAGTCATTCCGAAACCCGATTTCTTCCGACCCAAGTTATTCCGATATCGATTTCTTCCGACCCAAGTAACCCGAAAGCCGATTTCTTCCGACCCAATTTCTTCCGACCCAAGTCATTCCGAAAGCCGATTTCTTCCGACCCAAGTTATTCCGAAAGCCGATTTCTTCCGACCCAAGTTATTCCGAAAGCCGATTTCTTCCGACCCAAGTCATTCTGAAAGCCGATTTCGACCGACTTCACCTTATTCCATTCCGACCCAAATTCACCCAACCCAGATACCGGCCGACCCAGTTTCACCCGACCCATTTCCGACCCAGTTCCGAGATCCTCTCACCCAGTTTCACCCGACCCAAGTTCACCCGACCCACCCAGTTCCGACCCATGACACGGTGTCACCCAGATTATTCCGACCCAAATCATTCCGACCCAGCCTGGGTCAACCCAAACCCAGCCAGTGACCCAGATTGACACCTCTACTTACATAAGAGTTTAGAATGGCTGTTTTGGTGTTTTAGTTTAGGTTTTAGTCTTTTAGAAAATCAGTTTGTTTTTTCAAAAAAAAATTAAAATGTATATATTAGATAAGTTTAGGGTCTAAGGGTCGGGTCTGGGTAGGGTCTGGGTCCAAAACTTTAAGACCCGGACCCGGACCCTAAAAAATTGACTTGGACCCAGACCCGGACCCGGACCCTTAGGGTCTGAAAAAGTTGGACCCAGACCCTTAAATTAGGGTCGGGTCCAACAGGGTCCGGGTAGGGTCCTGGACCCATGCCCATCCCTAGTTCAAACTATTGAACCAAATGCAATCTCTTCTAGAAAGTTTGTTAGGAAGAATAGCTAGAATTCTTCCTCTGATCAACTGCTTAAGCTTCTGAATGATAGTTCCTATAATAGGCACTTGTTGCTCCCAATAAGCTTTATTTCTGCTCTGCCAGATACAATAAATCTCAACACTTAAAGCTGCAGCCCACACCTGCTTCTTGAACTTGGACACCTTAACATAAGAGATCCATCTAATAAGTTATTACAGATTGAGACTGAGAAAATCAATCTTCAACCAAGTCTCAATATTCTGTAAACAACATTTAATTTACTGAAATGACAGTAAGAAATGACCATGATTTTCCACCTCATCACTGGAGCACAGAAGACATCTATTAGAATCAGCTACCCCAATCCTAGCAAGCTTTTTAGTTGTCTGAAGCTTTGATTGAACAACAATCAAAGTAATGAATATGTGCTTGGGAGTCCTAAGCCTACTATTCAAAACGACATTCCTGCAAATTACCTGAGGTTGTTCCCATGCGAGTTTATGATACTGTAGAAATCTAAACTATCCAGACATATGTTTCCTCACATAGAGATAATTTAGAGAGAGAAAGCCAAGAATATTGTGTTTTGTAATAGACTCATAAACGAAGAATGAGCTAAGTAACAGCTTATATACTGAGCTCAAACATACCAAACTTCCAACTACCTTCTAACAAACTTTTTATTACAAAAATATGAATTAAATAATATAACTCCTCTACTCCCCCTTCAAGCTTGACCTTAGAAAGAAGTCCAAGCTTGGCAGATAACACTTGATGCTGATGAAGCAAGAGGTTTTGTAAGCAAGTCTGCAATCTGATTTTTACTGGAAACATGGGCCGTTTGAATGAAACCAAATTCAACATGTTCACGCACATAATGCATTTCCCTCTTAAGATGCTTACTCTTCTCATGGAACATAGGATTTTGAGCTAAATGCTCTGCTGAAGTATTGTCACAGTATAAAGTGACAGGCAAAGAGATTGCAACTTGAAGATCTTCTAGTAAGCCTTGTATCCACACAAGCTCATTGGCTGCGGCTGACATACTTCTATATTCAGCTTTCAGCAGATGATTTACTCACACTTTGTCGCTTCTTAGTCTTCCAAGAGATTAAATTAGAGCCAAAAAAACAGCACAGGCACTAAGGGACCTACTGCTAAATTGACATGAACTCCAATCTGCATCACTATTTGCAGTTACTTGAGAATCATAATGCGCAGAATACCATAAACCAGAGTCCAAAGTGCCTTTTAAATATTTAAGAACATGAAGAACAGCTCTTAAATGTGGCACTCTTGGAGAATGAATAAACTAACTGAGATGTTGAACACAATAGGATAAATCTGGCCTGGTAATTCCCAAATACAACAATCTGTCTACCAGCCTTCTGTATATATCAGGTTCATCAAGTACCTCTCTAGTATCAGTAGACTACTTTAAACCACGAGATAAAGGAGCAGAAACAGCAATACAATCTTCCATACCAGCATCAGTAAGAATGTCCTTGATATATTTTCTTTGAGAAAGAAATATACCTTTGTCATTTCTGTATATGTACTTCTATACCTAGAAAATAATATAATTGACCAAGATCTTTTATTGTAAAAGTTTTGTCCAAAGCAACCTTCACTTCTTCAATTTGAGACAAAGAAGTTCCAGTTACTAACATATCATCAACATAGACTAAAATGACCAAAAACTCTCCTTCAAGAGTTCTTGTTAATAAAGAATAATAGTCTTGTTTTGATTGCTGAAAATGCAAAGTTTTCATAAATTTGCTCAGCTCTTTATTCCATTGACGAGAAGTTTGTTTTAACCCATAGATAGACCTTTTAAGTCTGCACACTTCTCCTTATTGTGCCTTGGTATACTAGCAGGTGGGAGCATGTACACCTCTTCATCAATAAACCCATGCAAAAATGCATTACTTACTCACAGTGGCTAACTTAGCAACTAGAGAAAAAGTTTGAGTAAAGTCTTCACCTTAACTTGTTGATACCCAATGGCAACTAGTCTTCCTTAATATCTTTCTATAGTACCATCTGGATTTAATAATATTTTGTAAACCCATTTGGATCCTATAGCCTTGTTCTTAGGAAAAAGAGTAAGCCCCCATGTATCATTACTTTCAAGAGCAAGAATCTCCTTTTTCATGGCAAGAACCCAGTTTTCATCATTTTTGGCTTGACTATAGTGTTGAGGTTCAATAGGAGATGAACTAACAGAAAAAGGAAATAGAGTCACTAGATTCATCAGTATGAGTATTAGATATATGCCTATGAGGAATATATCGACCTACAAAGCCTTAAAAAGCAGTTGAAGGTTTAATAACTCTGGCAGATTGCCTATGAACAACATCAGAATGAATTTCAGGAGTTACATTATGGCCTGCTCCAGATTGTGTGACAGAAGTAGAATTATGAGAATGGGTAGATATAGAAGGTGAGTCATCATTAGCATCAAAATAAGAATTAGGAACGAAATTATTTGTGGTGTTTTCAGAAGGATTATTATTAGGTGTGAGTTCAGGAGAAAATTGATGACTCTAAGAATGAATAGTAGAAGAAGATATAATAGTATTAGGATCAGGTCAAGTGTTTAAATTCTGATGTTCAGAACCAAATTGGACTATTCGAGTAGATCAAGAAACTCAAGGAACAAATTGTGAGTTATGAAAGGCTTATCGCGTACCTAACAAAAATAACCTAACTATTCCTCCTAACTAATGTAGTCGGGCAAGTAAGGATCGAATCCCAAGAGACTAACTGATTCAAAGTAGTTAAATTGACTCTAATTAATACTAAGCAAGTGATCCAAATAAGTGATGATGAACTAATCTAAGTGACTAAAGCAAATGAAATTATCAAGAATGAATCAAAGACTAAAACATCTAGGTTTAAGTATCCCCACTAATACGAATTAATGCCGCAAACAATCCCTTTTCCCTTAATTAACTAATAAATAACTCATAGGATAGACGCGCCCTAATAATACTAAGGATTTCTTTCGATCAATCAATAGCTTCCTAACAATGCAATCATGCCTATTTTCATGGAGTCATGCAAATTAAGGACTTTAGACATAGCATCCTAACATCCTAATAAATTCCATCAACTACTTTCGTGATGATTTCCTTTATCTTAAATTAGGGTTCTAGATTCGATTAAGATTCAACTTTCGTTGCAAACATAATCACATTCAATATATACTATTTCTAGTCATATATTGATAATTAAAACCAACCCAAAAATAAATGAATCATAAATTAATTAAAGTTCGGAATTGGGAATTAAACAAGCATCAATTCATATTAGGGTTCAACCTAACCCTAGAATAGAAAACTACTCACACATGATGATTGAATAAACAAAATAAATATTAAAAGAAAGCATGATTAACAATAATAATAAATAGAATAGAGAAGAGAAATAATACTTGAATTAATTGATGAAATTGCAAACTTGAATGTCGAAAACAAAGACTTGAAGAAGGTAAGGAGAATGGCGTGATAAACGTCGGGAAGGAAAAAACAAAACAAAACTCACGTTATCTCCCTAAAAAAGAATCCCTAAAAACCCAAAAATCTATCTTTTCCCTAATACTCGTGGCCTTGTCCTTCATTACAAGATAAGGAAGATCCAATTAAATCATTAAGGAAATCGTGCAGCCCGCGGCGTAGGAATTTTCAGCAAAACTGGGCCAACTTGCAAGGCCCATATCTCTTAGAATATAACTCGCCTTGGGCCGTATAGCCTATCGTTGGAAAGCTCTTCAAGCCTACTTTCCAATGCCTTTGGAATCAGACAATATCAGCATCAAGTCGGAAGTTATGGATAAAAGAGTGAGCATGACTCGATTTTGCAATTATCTCAATGAATTCCAACTCCAATTGAGCTCCAATTTGCACTCAAATACATCCAAAGTGATCCTTATCAATGTAGCTTGCCTCCATTTGATCCTAAGTACTCAAGCTTGTCCAATAATGCTCCAATTATGTTCTTGATATCTGAAATTCATCAAGGAATACCAAAAACACACAAGAGGAGTAATATTTCGCAAATTAAGTAAAAGTGTGCAATTATGAACTAAAATACACCTAAATGTTCCTAGAATGCAACCTAAATGCAACTAAAACCTATATAAAAATATGACACATCAAACTCTCCCAAGCTAAACCATTGCTTGTCCTCAAGCAATTAGACATAGACATTGGAAAAGCAAGACAACCTACAATATGAGACTACGATAGGGCCAAGCACACAACCGAAAACACAAGAGATACAATTACTACACGAACCAAGCATCGAAACATTCTCAAGCAAAGCCGCATAGCACGTCATGTAATGCAATCAACTCTCCTAGCATACCACATACCATCTCCCCAAGCTAGACTTAACCAAACCTGAGAGACCTCGCTTTAGTCATGTGCACTCGTACTCTCATGTGTTTATGGCATAATCAATGTCACTCAACCTAAACCATGTCGACTCAAATGAAGCATTTACTCTTTAACTTTGACTATCGACTCACTTTCCACTCGAAATTATAATGCAAAATGATCATGAGGACTTTCAAGGGTTTAACGGGGCTGAGGTTATGGGTAGGAGATATATTTGGAAATGTGGTGTTAAAAGCCAACTAATGGAGAAAACAACATTTAAACGTCTATGGTCATTAGATGCAAACGTCACAAAAACTTCTACTAGAAGTTCAACATCACATTCCATTAAATTAACATAGTACCCATCTTTATCAACTCCAACCAATTTCATTGACCTTTTATTCGATCCTTTCATCTTTTTCAATTTTTTTTTTTTGAATCATTTTTCACAACTTCTTCATCATTCTTTTCATTTTGCACTTTCACAATATTTCAAGCAATTTTCTTTCAACATATTTCCTTCCAATAATTACCACAAAACCACAAACTCAACCTCAAAACATAAACTTTGATGCTACTCCACTTAGCAAGGCTTAGGTAGAGAAATCATAAAAGGCTTAAGGCTTGTAATGTAGGTATTAGTTCATAATAAGGTCAGGAAAGGCTCAGCGGGGCTAGAGAAAGGACAATATATGTGAAAAGAATTTTCTCTGGAAGTTCAGAACACTGAAAAGAACGCCTCAATCATATCCAAATGCTTATAGAGTCAAGTATCAAAGAGTGCCAAGTCAAAGTCAAAATCCATGCAACAAATGAGGAACTAATCACACATGAAAGAACATAACTGACATAGATATATCAGTTTATAGGCACAAAAGCTCACGTGGGTTAAGGTGTCTAAACAGTAAGGTTAAATCAAGCCAGAGAGAGATCAACCAATCTTACCACAAGCAATCAATCGCGATACAATCATGCTATGAAGAATCATGAACGAGATGAATTACGCGTAAGAGTATAGTAAGGATATCAACAAGGTTCTCGAATGGTGCTAGCAATAGCTCATAGATGCAACTAAGATGAGATGAAACCTAATATGCTGATGCAGCTAAGAAAGCAGTACAATATTTTTCGTTACACGTAAACTCCCACTCCTAGTAAGTGGTACAAACCGTGTAACATCCTATAAAAGCAAGAAAACCTACACTAGAAAGCGATAAAAGATAGAATATGCCTCCCCCACGCTAAAATCTCGCAATGTCCACAGTGCATCAGATATGACATGAATATCAAGGGGAAAGAATACACACAGAAAGTCGTCATGGGAAGGAACAAGGAGGAGGTGAAAATCCTCCTGATTGGATCCAAGTGCTAATAGTGCCAAGGAATGTGGATATCGAAGTCAATCTCTCCTGGATCGCCTTTTGTTCATTTCTAATCCCATCAATTGAAGTTTGGAGTTCCACAAGAGCCTTCTCTGTTAGCGTAGAAGATAGGCCAGCACCATGAAAAAACACTAGGCACGACCACCGGGTCAGGAAGAATTGGAATTCGAGTTCGAGGATGAGCACCACCAATGACCAGTTGCCTTATCACGCAAAGACAATGCCTCTCTACAGGGTAGTTCATCTTCGTCATTTTGAATACACCAAAGTGTAGTTCCTTCTCTCTTACGAATCCAACCCATTAATGAGCATGCAGGAATGTCTATGCAGTCACTGCCCACAATAGATTCTTCCTTCAAAAGGCGCTCCTTGTGACCTAAGTGAAGAGCAATGGAGTTATGAGACCACCAAGGACAATTGCCCCTTTTTTGGTAGTAGTAGTCGCCAATTCTTTCATCTGCTTGATGAAAAAGGCACCTGTGTCAATGGGTAGAGCATGAAGCATTTGGTGTATCATGAACAATTCATCCTTTCGAGCCTTGCTCCCTTCTTGACGACCAAACACAGTATTAGCCAATAATCGTTGGACATATCGAAGTGCTGGATGACGGATGTGATTCGCTGGACTCATCTTTGAATCATAAGTCGTCTCACCGGTTAATAATTGCCAAACAGGATCGGCAGACCAATGTTGAGGTGTTAGTCTTGGACCACCAGGACGTAATCCAAGTATCTCATTGAACCTTGTCAAAGTCCACTTATGCTCTTCATTGTATAATCGAAAGGTGATGGAACCTTCACCACAACCTGGTTTCGAGTAAGTAACTGCCTTCAAGGAGCTCATAAACTCTAATGTGACTCTTTTATATGTCGGATATTTGTGCATGAGGAAATTACCCCATCCAACATTAGAGAATAACCAGCGAACGTCATCGTCAATAGTTAGAGTTTTTAAGGCATCTATATCACAAAAACGAGTAGCAGTTACTCCTCGTTCAAACAAGCTCTCATATTTCACTCTGTGCTCGTCATCACGAAATTTAATATCATAGTAATCAATTACCACCTTCTCTTTAGTCTTGGACGATAGCTTTTCCTTTGTACTGGCAGATTTCTTCGTGGAAGTAGAAGTCTTAGAAAGAGGTGCAGGCCGCGAAATTCCAGAGGTTCGCTTCGTCCGAGTTGTGGTAGAGCGAGCCATTCGAAATCGTTGCAATTTCAGTCCAATAAACTACTTGTTAGCGAAATCAAGAGCAATAATCGGTGAGGAGCAGTAACTAATTCCAATAGGATAGTAAGCAGTCAAAATTTCAAGCCTGCGAATGGGGATGTGCAGTAATATCGCGAAACGCAGCAAATTTCCACCAGCGAACAACCGATTCGGGAATTAGGGTCGATGAAATACGTCGCCAATGAAAAAGAGGGTTCAAGATTACCGTTCGCAGTTTCTTTGGATGACGCTTGAAATTTCTGGTGGGTTTTTGACAATCGATCCAACAACAATGAGGATCACAAAGGGTTAGGTTGAAGCGGCGTGAGAGGTGTGTGGAAACCTGCTTCTTGAATCCTTTGTTTTATCTCTCTGTTTTTCGAGTTTTGTTTTTGTTTTTTTTTTTTTTTTTTTTTTTTTTTTTGCTTTTTAAAATCGAACCGCAAGGTGGCTGTGGTGGCTGTTGTATACCGCAGCGATGTTGCAGACTACTCTGCCTGGGTGACGCCTCTTTCACACTCTTTCTATTTTATTTTCTCATTCTCAGGTGTGGGGCCACAGGTTGGCCGTGGCAGATTGTGTCGGTGGTGGCTGGCGACTAGTCTGTGGCTTCTTATTTTGTTTTGTTTTTGATGTACACAAGACCGCAGGTTACTTGTGGTAGGCGGCTGAAATCCCCGTGATACTTGTGGAACGCACTGTGATTCCAAAGATGTTGGTGATTTAAGCTGCTATTTTCATGATTCCACCTGCAGTACGTTACATGTGAATGCATTAGTAGACAAATAGGTGGAGGAGTCAATATACTTGACTCACTAGAAATCACAAAATGACCATGTAGCCACTAATCTATTTCACCTAACTAAAGGCCTACAAAACTAAAGCTACGAACTAAGGAGTAGAATAGCTAGTGAAATGGAACTATTGTTTTCCTTTTCTTTTTTTTCTTTTTTTTTTTTTGTTTTGTTTTTTTTTTTTTTTTTGTTTTTTTTTTTAAAGAAGAAATAGAAAAATAGTAATAAAAGAGGTGAAGGAGAAAATTGGGTTGCCTCCCAAGAAGCGCTAGGTTAAGGTCATCTAGCTTGACACTTTTCACATCACTCTGAATGAGGGTCGGAAAGTGTGTAAACCGCCTTCCCTTCAATATGTTCACCTTCTCGATAGTGCTTAAGACGTTGTCCATTAATCTTAAATGAGCCAGTTGCTTCACTCCAAATCTCAACCGAGCCATACGGGAAAACGTGAAGGATTTTAAAAGGACCAGACCATCTTGAGCGAAGTTTGCCAGGAAATAGCTTCAATCGAGAATTGAACAGTAAAACCAACTCTCCTGCATGAAATTCTCGCCGCATTATATTCTTGTCATGCCACCTTTTCGTGCGTTCTTTGTACAATCGTGAGCTTTCATAGGCTTCGAGGCGCAGCTCTTCTAACTCATTTAGCTGTAATAATCTCTGCTCGCCTGCCGCTCGCAAATCAAAATTGAGATTCTTAATCGCCCAAAATGCGCGATGCTCTAATTCAACGGGGAGATGACATGCTTTTCCATATACGAGCCTATACGGAGTTGTGCCGATGGTGTTTTGAATGCAGTTCTGTATGCCCAAAGTGCATCATCGAGTTTTATAGACCAATCCTTCCTGGATCTCGCAACTGTCTTCTCTAAGATAGTTTTGATTTCGCGATTTGAAATCTCCACTTGGCCACTAGTTTGTGGGTGATATGAGAGTCCCACTCGATGATGTACTCCATATTTCTTCAACATAGCTTCAAACTTTTTTCGACAAAATGTTTACCTCCATCGCTTATCAATACTCGTGGTACTCCAAATCTAGGGAAAATAGTCTTCTTAAAGAACTTTTGAACCATCGAGCATCATTAGTAGGAGTAGCAATAGCCTCAACCCACTTGGAGACATAGTCAACAGCAACTAGAATATACTGATTCCCATAAGATGAAGGGAAAGGACCCATGAAATCGACGCCCCATACATCAAACAATTCGACCTCAAGAATGTTGTTTAGAGGCATTTCGTTCCTCCTAGAGATATTCCCAGTCCTTTGACAACGGTCACAAGACTGGACATAGGTATGAACATCCTTGAATAGAGTTGGCCAATAGAACCCACACTGAAGAATCTTTGCAGCAGTCTTAGCAGTTTTAGCATGTCCTCCACATGGAGAATCGTGACAATGAGAAATTATAAGGCCTACCTCAGCTTCTGGAATGCACCTTCTAATGACACCATCCGCGCATCCCTTGTAGAGAAAAGGGTCATCCCAAAAATACTTTTTCGCTCGTGAAAGAATTTCTTCTTCTGTTGTGAGGAATAACCATGAGGACAGTACCACTAGCCAAATAGTTGCTATATCAGCATACCAAGGGAACTCCTTGGTAGAAAGAGCAAACAAGTGGTCGTCTGGAAACGAATCATCAATGGGGAGGCCTTTCATTCATCTCATCATCATCAAGGACAAGTCGAGAAAGGTGATCCGCAACAACGTTTTCTGCTCCCTTCTTGTCCTTTATCTCCAAGTCAAATTCTTGCAGCAAGAGAATCCAGCGAATCAAACGAGGCTTGGCATCCTTTTTACTCATCAAATATTTCAATGCTGCGTGATCCGTATGAACTATCACTTCGACCCAACCAGATAGGATCGAAACTTCTCCATAGAATATACCACGGCCAATAACTCCTTCTCAGTAGTAGCATAGTTCATCTGGGCCGAGTCCAGAGTCTTGCTTGTGTAGTAGATGGCATGGAGTTTGCCATCTTTTCGTTGGCCCAATACCGCACCAATAGCATAATCACTGGCGTCGCACATAATCTCAAATGGTAGATTCCAGTCTGGTGTTGTATGATAGGTGCAGATATGAGAGATTGTTTTAACCTGTTGAAAGCTTCAAGACAAGCATCAGTGAAAACAAAGGGAACATCTTTGCCTAGGAGCTCAGTGAGAGGTCGAGCGATTTTAGAGAAATCCTTGATGAACGGCGATAAAACCCCGCATGACCAAGAAAACTCCTCACCGCTTTCACAGAAGTAGGGGGTGGCAATCGCTCAATGACATCTATCTTAGCTCTGTCGACTTCAACGCCCCTATGAGACACAACATGACCCAAAACAACTCCTTGTTGTACCATAAAATGGCACTTTTCCCAGTTGAGAATAAGATTGACTTCTTGGCATCTACGAAGCACCTTTGTCAAGTTTTCAAGACAAACATCAAAAGATGTTCCGTAGACAGAGAAATCATCCATAAAAACCTCCATACTATTCTCAATCAGACCTGAGAAAATTGCCATCATACACCTTTGAAAGGTGGCAGGAGCGTTACATAATCCAAATGGCATCCTTCGATATGCAAAGGTGCCATAGGACAAGTGAAAGTGGTCTTTTCTTGATCACTTGGATGGATTGGAATTTGAAAAACCTGAATATCCATCCAGTAAACAGAAAAATGAATGTTTCGCCAACCTGTCCAACATCAGGTCAATGAAAGGGAGAGGAAAGTGATCTTTTCGAGTGGCCTTATTCAATTTCCTATAGTCTATACACATGCGCCACCCTGTCACAGTTCTAGTAGAAATCTCTTCTCCCTTATCATTCTTAACAACGGTCATACCTCCTTTCTTTGGAACAACTTGTACTGGGCTAACCCACTTACTATCAGATATAGGGTAGATTATACCAGCATCAAGCAATTTTAGAACCTCTTTTCGAACTACCTCCATCATGTTTGGATTAAGCCGTCTTTGAGATTCAATAGATGAAGCATGATCGTCCTCAAGAATGATCTTATGCATACAAAATGAAGGGTTAATCCCCTTGATATCATCAATGCTGTACCCTATAACATTTTTATATTTTCTCAAAATGGTGAGCAGTTGCTCAATTTGCATGTCCTCGAGCATAGCATTGACAATAACTGGATAAGTCTCATTGGGACCCAAGTATGCATATTTTAAAGAAGGGGGAAGGGGTTTTAATTCTACCTCAGGAGGCGTAGTACTCTCCTTAGATTCCTCGTGTGTCAACACCTCTTTGATAGACTCATCATTAGGTAATGAATGTGATTCCTCTAAGAGCCTCTTGTACGCCTTAGTTTCCCAATCCTCTTCATCGGCAACTCCCATGAGAACAGTTTGCAGTGAATCATCAAGTTGTAGACTAGAAGCTTTTACCTCAATCGCCTCATCTAGAGCATCCACCCTATAGATAGTCTCCCCAAACGAAGGAGCCCCCATGGAGTTTGTGAGATTGTACTCCATCTTCTCATCACCCACTTCAAAGGTAATCTTTCCATTCTTCATGTCAATGATGGCTCCAGCAGTGGCCAGGAAAGGTCTCCCAAGAATGATAGGAACCTGCGCATCCTCCTCCATCTCCATTACTACAAAGTCACATGGAATGAAAAACTTCCCAACACGGAGAGGAACATCTTCAAGGATACCAAGTGGATACTTTACAGTTCTATCAGCTAATTGTAAAGAGATGCGTGTAGGTTTTGGTTCACCCATTTGGAGCTTCTTGCAAATAGACAAAGGCATTAGACTAACACTTGCCCCAAGATCACAAAGTGCTTTTTTATTTCAATATCTCCAAGCTTCACAGGAATAGAGTAGCTACCCGGATCTCCTAGTTTCTTAGGAAGTTATTCTGCAATATAGCACTACATTCTGCTGTAAGTGAAACAGTTGCATTCTCCTCGATCTTTCGCTTGTTTGAGAGCATGTCTTTCAGAAATTTTGCATAAGAGGCATCTCAGAGATAGCATCCAAGAATGGTATGTTTATATGCAGCTTCTTCAGTATATCAAGGAATTTCCCATATTTCTTCTCTAATTTTGCATGGGCTAACCTTTGTGGAAATGGAACTGGTGGCGTGTATGGCCGAATAGGGGTAGGAGTAGGTTCCTTCTTCTCTTCTTCAATAATCTCGTTTTCCACCGCTTTCTCAGTTGGACCATCTCTTCCACAGTTCTTTTTGATGGCTCCTTCAAAGGATGATCTTGTAGCTCTTTTCCATTTCTCAAAATCACAGCATTGATATGGCCCTTAGATGGTTGTTCAGTATTACCAGGAAAATGACCTGGAGCTTTTGAAGATTGGCCCACTTGATGTGCAAGTTGGCTTATTTGACTTTCTAAGAGCTTGTTCTGTGCTTGAATTTGTTGAATTGTGTGATCAGTCTTCTCATTTTGCTTACCCTGTTGAGCCATGAAGTTAGTTTGTTGGGCTAAAAGGTTCTCCATCATAATCTCCAAGTTGCTTTTCTGTTGAATCGGAGGAGGTTGCTGATTAACACTTGATTGACATGAGGATTGAATGGTGCTCTAGCTTGAAAACCTGGTGGTGCATTAAAATTGTTGCGAGGTGGAGGAGGTGGATTGAGTTGTGCTTGAGTGTTCTTGTATGAAAATGCAGGATTGTGCTTCCATCCCTCATTGTATGTGTTAGAATAAGGATCATATGGCCGCTTTGGATTGGAATTATAAAGAGCATTGGCTTGCTCAATTGTCATCCATTTGTTGATTTGACATTCAGTAGCAGCATGTCCTTGGACTCCACACATCTGACATGAGACCATCATAGATGAACCAGCTTGGAGTCGATCAAACTTGTGAGATAGTGCCTGCACAGTATTAGTTAAAGTGGTTAGCGCATCAACATCATATTTACCTCCCTTCTTAGCACGATTGCGACCATTTGGATGGTAGTTGTCATTGGCCGCCATCTTCTCAATCAACTCCTTTGCTTCGGTTGGGTTCTTAGTCATAAGGGAACCTCCTGAAGCAGCATCAATGTAGATACGAAACTCATGTGTCAAACCATTGTAGAAAGTCTGTATCAACATCCATTCAGGAATCCCGTGATGAGGACATTGTCTTTGCAAACGTAGAAACCTTCTCCATGCTTCATACAATGATTCGTCGTCATGTTGCTCAAAGGTTGCTAACTCGTTCCTCAGCTTCGCGGTCTTTTCTTGCCCCAAAAACTTCACCAAGAATGCTTTGGCAAGTTTCCCCCATGTATCAAACGTTCCAACACCTTCATCTCTCAACCACTCTTTGCTCTATCTCGAAGAGAGAAAGGAAAAAGGCGTAGTCGAATAGCATCCTCACTCACACTGTTGATTTTCACTGTGTCGCATTTCTCCAAGAAACTAGCAATGTGACTCACAGGGCATTCATTGGGTAACCCTGCAAATGAATCGTTGGAGATGAACTGGATGAATTGAGGCTTAAGTTCAAAATTTGCAGCATTGACGGCTGGTCGAACAATGCTCGATAATGCACCAGTTGTAGTATCTGGTACACCGTACTCCCAAAGAGTTTTAGTTGCTTCTTCACCCATTGCTTTCTTCTTATTCTTAATTCGTCTCTTTGTACTTCCTTGCTTGCGTGCAGTGGCTTCGATTTCAAGATCTAGAGGAATCAAATTCTGTGGACCTCTACGTCGAGTTTGCATGCAACAAAGAAAGAACTAAAAACAAAAGATCAAATAAACAAGAAATGATAGCCGAAGCAGCAAACTAAAAAAAAAAACTTAGCAAAAATAAAATCAAAAATAACTAATTTAAATACCGTTAGTCCCCGGCAACGGCGCCAAAATTTGAAAGGCTTATCGCGTACCTAACAAAAATAACCTAACTATTCCTCCTAACTAATGTAGTCGGGCAAGTAAGGATCGAATCCCAAGAGACTAACTGATTCAAAGTAGTTAAATTGACTCTAATTAATACTAAGCAAGTGATCCAAATAAGTGATGATGAACTAATCTAAGTGACTAAAGCAAATGAAATTATCAAGAATGAATCAAAGACTAAAGACATCTAGGTTTAAGTATCCCCACTAATACGAATTAATGCCGCAAACAATCCCTTTTCCCTTAATTAACTAATAAATAACTCATAGGATAGACGCGCCCTAATAATACTAAGGATTTCTTTCGATCAATCAATAGCTTCCCTAACAATGCAATCATGCCTATTTTCATGGAGTCATGCAAATTAAGGACTTTAGACATAGCATCCTAACATCCTAATAAATTCCATCAACTACTTTCGTGATGATTTCCTTTATCTTAAATTAGGGTTCTAGATTCGATTAAGATTCAACTTTCGTTGCAAAAATAATCACATTCAATATATACTATTTCTAGTCATAAATTGATAATTAAAACCAACCCTAAAATAAATGAATCATAAATTAATAAAGTTTGGGAATTGGGAATTAAACAGCATCAATTCATATTAGGGTTCAACCTAACCCTAGAATAGAAAACTACTCACACATGATGATTGAATAAACAAAATAAATATTAAAAGAAAGCATGATTAACAATAATAATAAATAGAATAGAGAAGAGAAAATAATACTTGAATTAATTGATGAAATTGCAAACTTGAATGTTGAAAGCAAAGACTTGAAGAAGACTTGAAGAAGGTAAGGAGAATGGCGTGATAAACGTCGAGAAGGAAAAAACAAAACAAAACTCACGTTATCTCCCTAAAAAAGAATCCCTAAAAACCCAAAAATCTATCTTTTCTCCCTAAATACTCGTGGCCTTGTCCTTCATTACAAGATAAGGAAGATCCAATTAAATCATTAAGGAAATCGTGCAGCCCCGCGCGTAGGAATTTTCAGCAAAACTGGGCCAACTTGCAAGGCCCATATCTCTTAGAATATAACTCGCCTTGGGCCGTATAGCCTATGTTGAAAAGCTCTTCAAGCCTACTTTCCAATGCCTTTGGAATCAGACAGATATCAGCATCAAGTCGGAAGTTATGGATAAAAGAGTGAGCATGACTCGATTTTCGCAATTATCTCAATGAATTCCAACTCCAATTGAGCTCCAATTTGCACTCAAATACATCCAAAGTGATCCTTATCAATGTAGCTTGCCTCCATTTGATCCTAAGTACTCAAGCTTGTCCAATAATGCTCCAATTATGTTCTTGATATCTGAAATTCATCAAGGAATACCAAAAACACACAAGAGGAGTAATATTTCGCAAATTAAGTAAAAGTGTGCAATTATGAACTAAAATACACCTAAATGTTCCTAGAATGCAACCTAAATGCAACTAAAACCTATATAAAAATATGACACATCAAGTTATAAGAAGGATGAGACATTTTGTATGGAAAAATGGTTTCAAAGAAAACATCTCTTGATACAAAAACAGTATGTGTATCAAGATCACAAAGCTTAAAAGCTTTGTATCCGGAAGGATATCCAATGAACAAATATTTTCTTGTTCTTGGATCAAATTTATTCTTCTTGACATGAGTGTTATATGTAAAACAAAAAAATCCAAACACTCTAAGGGGGCGTTTGGTTCGTTGCGAGGAAAGGGAAAGGGTATGAGAAAGGGTTACAAGAGAAATGGAAAGAGTTTCCCTTTGATTAAAAATGTTGTTTGGTTAGGCACATCAAAGAAAATAGAAAATTATTATTATTATTTAATAATAATAAATAATAATAATATTAAATATTAAATAAAAAATAATAAATAATAAATAATAAATAATGAATAATAAATAATAAATAATAAATAATAAAATATAAATAATAAATAATAAATAATAAATAATAAATAATAAATAATAAATAATAAATAATAAATAATAATAATAATATAATAATAATAAATAATAAATAAATAATAAATAATAAATAATAAATAATAATAATAATTAAATAAAAATAATAAATAAATAATAAATAATAAATAATAAATAATAAATTAATAAATAATAAATAATAAATAATAAATAATAAATATAAAATAATAAATAATAAATAATAAATAATAAATAATAAATATAAGTAATAAATAAAAATAAATAAATAATAAATAATAACTAAAAAATATAATAATAAATAATAAATAATAATAATAAATAATAAATAATAAATAATAAATATAAATAATAATATAATAATAAATAATAAATAATAAATAATAAATAATAAATAATAAATAATAAATAATAAATAATAAATAATAAATAATAAATAATAAATAATAAATAATAAATAATAAATAATAAATAATAAATAATAAATAATAAATAATAAATAATAAATATTAATTATTAAATATTAAATATTAAATAAACAACAAACAACAAACAATAAACAACAAACAATAAACAACAAACAACAAACAATAAACAATAAACAATAAACAATAAACAATAAACAAAAACAATAAACAATAAACAATAAACAATAAACTATAAACAATAAACAATAAACAATAAACAATAAACAATAAATAATAAATAATAAATAATAAATAATAAATAATAAATAATAAATAATATATAAATAATAAATAATAAATAATAAATAATAATAAATAAATAATAAATAATAAATAATAAATAATAAATAATAAATAATAAATAATAAATAACAAATAAAAAAATAACAAATAACAAATAACAAATAACAAATAACAAATAACAAATAATAAATAATAAATAATAAATAATAAATAATAAATAATAAATAATAAAATAATAAATAATAAATTATAAATAATAAATAATAAATAATAAATAATAAATAATAAATAATAAATAATAAATAATAAATATTAATTATTAAATATTAAATATTAAATAAACAACAAACAACAAACAATAAACAACAAACAATAAACAATAAACAATAAACAATAAACAATAAACAATAAACAATAAACAATAAACAATAAACAATAAACTATAAACTAAACAATAAACAATAAACAATAACAATAATAAAAAAATAATAATAATAATAAATAATAATAATAAATAAAAATAATAAATAATAAATAATAAATAATAAATAATAAATAATAAATAATAAATAATAAATAATAAATAATAATAATAAATAATAAATAATAAATAATAAATAATAAATAATAAATAATAAATAATAATAATAAATAATAAATAATAAATAATATTAATAAATAATAAATAATAAATATAATTATTAAATATTAAATATTAAATAATAATAAACAATAAACAATAAACAACAAACAATAAACAACAAACAATAAACAACAAACAATAAACAACAAACAATAAACAATAAACAATAAACAATAAACAATAAACAATAAACAATAAACAATAAACAATAAACAATAAACTATAAACAATAAACAATAAACAATAAACAATAAACAATAAATAATAAATAATAAATAATAAATAATAAATAATAAATAATAAATAATAAATAATAAATAATAAATAATAAATAATAAATAATAAATAATAAATAATAAATAATAAATAACAAATAAAAAATAACAAATAACAAATAACAAATAACAAATAACAAATAACAAATAACAAATAATAAATAATAAATAATAAATAATAAATAATAAATAATAAATAATAAATAATAAAATAATAAATAATAAATTATAAATAATAAATAATTTAATAATAAATAATAAAATAATAAATAATAAATAATAAATAATAATAATAAATATATATAATATATAATAAATAATAATAATAAATAATAAATAATAAATAATAAATAATAAATAATAAATAATAATAAATAATAAATAATAAATAATAAATATAAATAATAATAATAAATAATAAATAATAATAATAATAATAAATAATAAATAATAAATAATAAATAATAAATAATAAATAATAAATAAAAATAATAAATAATAAATAATAATAATAAATAATAAATAATAATAATAAATAATAAATAATAAATAATAATAAATAATAAATAATAAATAATAAATATTAATTATTAAATATTAAATAATAAATAATAAATAATAAATAATAAATAATAAATAATAAATAATAAATAATAAATAATAAATATTAATTATTAAATATTAAATAATAAATAATAAATAAACAATAAACAACAAACAACAAACAACAAACAACAAACAACAAACAACAAACAATAAACAACAAACAATAAACAATAAACAATAAACAATAAACAATAAACAATAAACAATAAACAATAAACAATAAACAATAAACAATAAACAATAAACAATAAACAATAAACAATAAACAATAAACAATAAACAATAAATAAAATAATAAATAATAAATAATAATAATAAATAATAAATAATAAATAATAAATAAATAATAATAATAAATAATAAATAATAAATAATAAATAATAAATAATAATAATAATAATAAATAATAAATAAAAAATAAAAAATAATAAAATAAATAATAAATAATAAATAATAAATAATAAATAATAAATAATAAATAATAAATAATAAATAATAAATAATAAATAATAAATAATAAATAATAAATAATAAATAAGAAAAATAATAATAATAATAAATAATAAATAATAAATAATAATAATAAATAATAAATAATAAATAATAAATAATAATAATAATAAAATAAATAATAAATAATAATAATAAATAATAAATATATAATATAAATATTAATTATTAAATATAAATTAAATAATAAATAACAATAAACAATAAACAACAAACAATAAACAACAAACAATAAACAACAAACAATAAACAACAAACAATAAACAATAAACAATAAACAATAAACATAAACAATAAACAATAAACAATAAACAATAAACAATAAACAATAAACAATAAACAATAAACAATAAACAATAAACAATAAACAATAAACAATAAACAATAAATAAATAAATAATAATAATAATAATAAATAATAAATAATAAATATAAATAATAATAATAAATAATAAATAATAAATAATAATAATGAATAATAAATAATAAATAATAATAAATAATAAATAATAAATAATAAATAATAAATAATAAATAATAAATAAAAATAATAAATAATAAATAATAAATAATAAATAATAAATAATAAATAATAAATAATAAATAATAAATAATAAATAATAAATAATAATTAATAAATAATAAATAATAAATATTAATTATTAAATATTAAATATTAAATAATAAATAAACAATAAACAATAAACAACAAACAATAAACAACAAACAATAAACAACAAACAATAAACAATAAACAATAAACAATAAACAATAAACAATAAACAATAAACAATAAACAATAAACAATAAACAATAAACAATAAATAATAAATAACAAATAACAAATAACAAATAACAAATAATAAATAATAAATAATAAATAATAAATAATAAATAATAAATAATAAATAATAAATAATAAAATAATAAATAATAAATTATAAATAATAAATAATTTAATAATAAATAATAAAATAATAAATAATAAATAATATATAATATATAATATATAATATATAATAAATAATAAATAAAAAATAATAAATAATAAATAATAAATAATAAATAATAAATAATAAATAATAAATAATAAATAATAAATAATAAATAATAAATAATAAATAATAAATAATAAATAATAAATAATAAATAATAAAATAAATAATAAATAAAAATAATAAATAATAAATAATAAATAATAAATAATAAATAATAAATAATAAATAAAAAGAATAAATAATAAATAATAAATAATAAATAATAAATAATAAATAATAAATAATAAATAATAAATAATAAATAATAAATAATAAACAATAAACAATAAATAATAAATATTAAATATTAAATATTAAATATAAAATAAAATAATTACAATAGTAACTATAATAATAAAATAATTATAATGATCTAATTGATAATAATATATAATAATAATAATAAATAATAATATATAATAATAATAAACATTAATAATAATAATAAATAATAATATATTATAATAATAATAAATAATAATATATAATAATAATGAATAATAATAAATAGTAATATTAATAATAAATAATAATAATGATAATAATACTCCCTCCGTTTCCCAAAGATCTTCCCTCTTTCCGTTTAAGGGTGTTTCCAAAAGATCTTCCCTCTTTTGCTTTATTCCTTATTTGGCAAAACAAATTTCCCTATTTACCCTTTAATGTCACTATCATATGGTCCACCATTACATTATTAATTCAATTTTACTCTCTTTCTCTCTCCTACTTTAACCCCTTTTTATTTGTTTATTTATCTTAACCCCTTTCTCTCTCCTACTTTACTCACACCATGCCCCACACAACTTGATTTTCCTTGGTATTTGTAGGAACAGTAAGTGGGAAGACCTTTAGGAAACAGAGGGAGTAATTATTATTATTATTATTAAAAAATAATAATAATAATAAATAATAATAAATAAATAAATAATAATAATTATTATTATTAAATAATAATGATAATAAATAATAAATAATAATAATATAATAATATAATAATAATAATATAATAATAATATAATAATAATATATAATAATATATAATAATAATATATAATAATAAATAGTTATATTAATAATAAATAATAATAATAATGATAATAATAATTATTAAATAATAATAATAATAAAAATAAATAATAATTATTATTATTATTAAATAATTATTATGATTATTATTAAATAATAATAATAATAATAATAATAATAATAATAATAATAATAATAATAATAATAATAATATGGTAGAGGGATATGGGGTAATCCCAAACCTTGGGGGGTGGTGGAGAATCAATCCAAGGGAAAGGAGGGTAATCCTAATAAGAAAAAGGGGTAAATGATTTGAAAAAACACACTAACCAAACACTCACAAAGGGAAACAAGGAACTCCATTCCCTTTCCCTTTCTTGAAACCCTCCAACCAAACGCCCCCTAAGTTTATCATAAACAGGAAGAGTGTGAAACATTACCTCAAATGGAGTTTGTTGATCAAATGAGTTGCAGTGAGAATACATTCTCCATAAAATTTCTTGGGAAGTCCTGCTCGAAATCTCAAATCCCTTGCAATTTCAAGAAGACTCCTATGTTTTCTCTTAACCCTACCATTCTGTTGAGGTACGTATGGAGCACTCTTTTCATGTAAAATACTCCTGCTAGCAAACAGTTTTCTGCATGATTCCTTGACAATCTCAGTACCATTATATGTTTTTATTTTTTTAACCGTCTTATTAAATTGTGTCTCTACCATAGACAAGAATTATTCAACAACCTTCTCTACCTGCATCTTGTTATGTAGAAGATAAGTCCAAGTAATTCTATCGTGATCATCAAGCACAATTAGAAAATAAGAAGCATCATCCAAGCTTCTAACTCTATAAAATCCCCATAAATCTATGTGTATTAACTCAAAACATTCAATAGCTCTGCTATTATTCACTATGAAAGGAAATTTATGATGTTTTGAATTATAACAAACACTACAATTATACTCAGTAATTCCTTTACAACATTCAGCACTAACATGCTTCAATTTTTACAGGGAAGGGTGTCCTAATCTAGCACGAAGACACTAGTGGAAAAAACCGTATATGTCACATTGTATCAGATGTGACTTTTGTAAAACCACATCCGAAAATGAACAAAAAGATATGGGAGGGAAATTTGGCAAAAAAAATCTAATGCGGTCCTTAAAAACCCGCATCAGATTGTTAAATCTGATGCGGTTTTTAATGAACCTGATGCGGTTCATTGGACCGCATCCGAAAATTATCGTTCCATAAAACAACCCATGAAACAACATGCGCGGCCCAAATGAAGCATTCACTTAAACCTAAAGCGCGACCCAAATTCCGCCTCATTTCATTTCGTCCTAACAGCGCAGCCCATTCTCTTCTCTCTCTCTCTCCTCTATTCATTTCATCACTCCTCAAACCCTAACTCCCTCCTCACACGCATCCCCCATTCTCCTCACTCTCTCTCTCTTCGTCCCAGCCACTCCCTCAAACCCTAACTCCCTCACAAACCACATTCTCACTCACCTCTCTTCATCCTTTCTACTTTGCCGTCACAAAACGAATGAATCGCGAAGAAAGTAGAACGAATTAAGAGAGAAGAACGAATGAATCGCAATTAAGAAGATCGAAAAAGAAGGGTGAAAATGAAGAACAAGCCAGACAGTGAATATTAAAGATCGAAAATGGAGAAAAATGACGAGCGAAACGAAGAATCGAAGATACACAAGATTTGGTTTTGGTTTAGGTTTTTTTTGTTTATTTTGGATTTTGTTTTTAGATCTGGTTTTGGTTTAGGTTTTTATTTCGTTTTTCGTTAATCCATTTTCGTTTCGTTTTTTTAGGCTTCATTTTCGTTTGATTTTTTTGTTCGATTATTAATTTTTTCGTTTTATCTGGGTAGTGTTTTTTAGTTCTTCGTTTTATAATTTTCGTTTTTTTTTCGTATCTTAACTTTTTTTTTTCTAATTTTCATTTTTAGTTCCTTCGTTCACTAATTTTAGTTTTTAGATCTAATTTTCGACTTCGTTTCAATTATTTCGTATAATTACTGGATAATTGCAATTATTTCGTTTCGTATATTGCAATTTTCGTATAATTAGTATATTGCAATTTTCATATAATGAGTTTTTAGATCTAATTTTTGTTTCGTTCGTTTTTATATATAAATTCTCATTATTGTCGATTATTGTAGGATTTAGTTCTTAATTTTCGTATAGTCTCAGTTTTTAGGTTTGTAATATTCTGTATATATGTTAAATTTTATTTTTGTATGTTTCTGTAATTTTCTTTATTTATATCATAATGTTATTTCTATGAACTTGTTTAGTTTCTATGTATAAATTCTTATATATATGTATTTTGTATAATTTTATTTCTGTATAATTTATTATTGTTGTATATATATGTTTGGTTTGGTATATTTTTAAACTAATATAATGGGAAAGTATTGCGCCAAAAATTGAGGATTGTTAAATGTGCAGACTTGCAGCTGCAGGTCTGCAACTTTTTTTTTACACCAAATACTACATACTGATGCGGTTCTATAGTAAAACCGCATTAGAAAAAGGTAATCTGATGCGGTTTTAAGGTAAAACCGCATCTGATTATCGTTTTCTGATGCGATTTCGGACCGCATCAGAAAAAAATTAGTTAGCTGTTGCGAGCCTATCCGATGCGGATCAAAACCACATCAGTTAGTCCGATTTTGACCGCATCGGATAGGCTTTTTTCCACTAGTGAGAAGATCTAGTTGATTTTTAAAATCAATCTTAGTCTGAATCACACTAGTAGCTGTTTTATTTGGCAAACTATTCACATTTACACCATCATTATTGATATTTGCTACTTTGTTGTGATAAGTACATATTCTAACATCATTTAGTTGCATATTAGGGTGTATTTTCGTTTAGCATTAAAGCATTTACATTGCATTTATGCATATTTAGGTCCCTTTTTATAAGCTATGATGCTTTCACGGGTTGTTTAGTGTTTTAATATAATTTCAGGTACTTTCGACTCCTTTTTAAAGACATGATGATTAAGGCACTTGTATTACCATCAAAATGATATATTATGTGCTCAAAACGGGTTGAAATTGAAGAAGATACAAAGGACTTCATGCACTTGTGCGAAATATGACACCTCTACACTATTATACCCATCACTTTTGATACAAAAATGATAATAAGGTGATTCTTATTGGGTTGAAAACTAGACTTGAAGACCTATCCAATGATATATTATATGCGTCAAACGGAGCTCTGTATCAAAAGTGATAACTGTTCGAAGTTGAATCGGGGAATCTAACGATTACAAGGCAACATGTCCGTGTCACTTTTGACACGTCCGTATCACTCTGATTTCTTCAAGGCAATAGCTTATTTTTGTATATTACATTTTATGGTTACAGGTCAACACGTCCGTGTCATTATTGACACGTCCGTGTTGGTTTGCTCCATGACGCGTTTTGCGAAGTCGGTTTTATTATTTTAGGAAGTTATAAATACTCTTTTATCTGTTTAATGACGGGGGATAGTCTACAGTACACACTTTTGAGGGTTTCTAGAGAGAAATTAGAGGGAGAAACTTGTAGATCTTCATTGCCTCCAAGACTCTACCTTTCATCCATTAATTCAAGTACTTATTTTCTTCTTATTTTCTCTTTGTTTTCTATTATGAACCTTAACTATTTTTCTCTAGTTTGTTTATTTATTTCAATTATTCTTGAGTAATTCTTTTATCTATTATGGTTAAGTTGGACCCTAGTATGATTTAATTCATGATTATTTATTTAAATTCTCATATTAATTCTTGATTGTTCTTGCTTAATTGATTGTACATATTCCAATACTAGATTAGGGATAACTAGTATTGTTCTAATTCCATTGTCTTGATCACAACGGGAGTTGGGTTTCGATGGATTTGAGTATTTAAATTAAGGACATGAAGTTGTCCACGGGAGTAGGTGGAATGGATAGTTAGGAAGTCAGAGTGACGCGTTTAATGTCTTTAATTTGCATGATTCCACGGGAGTAGGCTTGAGTGCTTATTAAGGAAGTCAATTTAAGATACTCGGGAGAGGTTTATGGTATTTTATAGGGTGGACTTTTCCTCGTGAACATTTAATTGCTTAGTTTGTGGTAGGAATTATTTTGTATTACTTCATGTCAGTGGAGATACTTAATTGTGGAATCTTTTATTTATATATTGATTAGTATAGTTCATTTGATCATCATCGATATTAACATCCTTTAGTCTTACCATTATTTAAGGGTTAATCACATAACAACTTTCTCTCTGTGGGATCGACCCTGACTTACCCTATTATATAGTTAGGAGGATTAGTTAGGTTATTTATTTTTGTTAGGTGCGCGACACACATATCATGTTGCAACTCACAAGTTGACCCACATTAATTACCTTCATCTGTTGTGTTTTGGACAAAATAGTAGAGACCATTTGTCTTTTGGCCAGCACCAATCAGCATAGAACTAGAAGGGTCCTCGAAAACATACCCATTTCTAGTAGACTTGACTTGAATACCAGTTTGCTTAATCAACTTACCAATATACAACAAATTATGTCTGAATTCCTCGACTAATTAATAACACCAGACGCACCAATTTAAAACATCTCCCATAATATATATCAGCATGTATCTGAGTCCCGACAATTAGGCAGTCCAACCTTAATAGGTTTATTAAGAGCCCTTTTGTTTGACAATATGCTATCATCATATGTCATGTGATCACAGGCTCCAGAGTCCACAATCGATACACATTCATCCTGCATTTTACTCATAGTACAATTAAAAGAGTGAGAAATTATACCTGCAAAATTTGCATAAGAACATGTAGCACCACTGACATCACCAACTTGTTGCTGCTTGCCTTTCACTGCCTTCATAACCTCTTGGGAAATGGTTTTCAACATCTCATTGTTAACCATTCCAGCTTCACCAACTGAATCATCCAGAGGACTATCTTCTCCCTTATCAAATGTATAATGTACATGAGCAGCAAGCCTGCCTCCATGACCTCTATTAACCTGATATATACCCTTTAGAAGCCTTGATTGTATTGTACCAATCAGGATAACCAATTAGTTTAAAACATTGGTCAGTAGTATGTCCTTTCCCATTGCAATGATTACACAATTTATGAATTTTGTCCTTCTTAAACTCTCTCCAATCCTTCCGTCCATGCCCATTAGTAGACCTTGAAAATTGTCCACTCTTGTAAGATTGAGCAGCAATTGCACTACTGGTCATAGCACTGCTCTCCACAACAAGATTACTCATCTCCTTCTATTTCTCTATTTGTTGAGTAATAGAGAATACTCTATTTATGCTAGGCAAAGGATCCATGGACAATACATTGGTCACAGTACTGTCAAAACCTCCATTCAATCCTAACAAGAATTTCATCATCTTATCCTCTTCTTCAAACTCAGCTATCTTTTTCAGAAATAAACTACTACACTTGCTTAAGGCACCACAAGTACATGAAGGAAAAGATCTTAGGCTTTGCATTTCATCCCACATTTTCTTTAACTTGCCATAATATTTGACAATAGTCATATTTTCTTGATTGAGATTATCAATTTCTTTCTTTAACTGATAGATTAATGGACCGTTAGATTGTCCAAACCTTTCAGTTAATTCACGCCATAAATCCACAACAGTGTCAATATATCCAAAATCATCAGCTAACTCACTATTCATAGAACTTAAAATCCAGCTAACAACCATAAAATTAACTCGTTTCCATTTAGGATAACCTTTCTGATTTACAGATGGTTTTAATATTTCACCATTGATAAATAATCCGTCTTTGTTTTTAGCTATCAAAGCACGTTTTACGTTTCTACTCCAGCGAATAAAATCCGCACTATTGAAAATAGTAGAAACCAAAGATCATGTTGGATTATCAGAATTCGCAATGAAATAAGGATCAAAATTACCTTCACTATTCAATTGCGAAGAATTGTTCACGAAATCTTCAGTCATTTTAACATCTTCAATCGCCATTATTATCGCAATCAAGAATCGAATCAATTGCAAGAAGGATTACTCAATTTCGTCACAAGATTTGTGCAAGAAATTTCACAACAATTCCCAACGAAACAACAGAATCTTAGTATGTAAAATTCCAAAACCTCAATCTCAAAATGAGATTAGGCTCTGATACCATGTAGAAATCTAAACTATTCTGACATATGTTTCCTCACATAAGAAGCATTGTAATAGGACGGACCCCTCTAATGTAGTTAGGCTAATTCCCCTTATCCCTAACTATTGTAGCGAACTTTTTTCTTTGGATTGTATTAGCCTTTTTGGCCAGACAAGTTAAGTAATTCATGTTTCCATATTTCACCAAAAAAAAAAAAAAGAGAGAATTTAGAGAGAGAAAGCCAAGAATATTGTGTTTTGTAATAGAATCTCATAAACGAAGAATGAGCTAAGTAACAACTTATATACTGAGCTCAAACATAACAAACTTCCAACTACCTTCTAACAAACTTTTTATTACAAAAATATAAATTAAATAATATAACTCCTATAGATACACATCCTTTACTGAATAGGTTTCCATGTACTGAATGTCCACATCAGTATAATATTGATTCAACAACTCCTTAGTGTTGCAAATCTTGCGCTAATACCGATTAGCTCCTTGAGTAGGGTTGTAAGTCCACCAGCCAGCATCCTTAATATAAACAGATAAAACCCATTTGATTCAAGCATTATTGCTAGGTGCAAATTTCCCAAACATACTTGCCCATCATAGCAAGTTTCCACATATTAACTTCTCTGAAACTTAGCCCACCATAAGCTTTATCACAACAAAGCTTATCCCAAGCAATATACCCTAGCTTGTTGTTGAAGCTGTTCCACAAAAAGGCTGTACACACCTTTGTAATACCATCAAGAACAGATTTAGGGAGCACAAAAACCTGAGTCGTTCAATACAAATGAATGTTGATGAGAACTGAATAATCAAAAGCATTATGGTTTCTGAAATTTTATATGGTTAAAATAATGACTGAAATTGATAAACTGACTGAAATTTTGAATAATCTTTGCAACATTTTGAGAACTACTTTTGCCAAAGTAATGTCCAACAACTACTCAAATCGCTAATATCTACTGCAACTAATTAAAGAAAAAAATCACATATGTAGTTGGGATTGCGGTAATGTTTATGCTATCGTGCAAGCGGCTTGTAACGGATCAATGGAACGGATTTCAGCCGACGCGACGTGTTTTTTTTCTAGAAAATTCACATTAATATACTCTAGCCTTACTTGCATTTGTTTTAATTTATAAAGTATTATTACAACATAATATAATTGAATCCATCATAATATTATGTTTCATCAGTTATATAATTAATTTAATAAAATATTTTTGACCAATGTTTGAAAAGAACTGGGACAAAAGCGTTTTAACGCGGCGAGTTCACGCTACGAAACGGGTAAAAGGCCGAGAAGTATGTGATTTTTATTATGGCGTTATTGGGTATGAATTTTTGACTTCTTGTGAGGTCATTGATGATGTGTAAATGTATTGACACCGCAAACAATGGACCACATTCCCGTGACGTATACATTATTTATTGACATTTCACAAAGTCAGTATTCAGCACAAAGGTTTCCTTCTTGACCAACTCTGATATATAGTCTGATCACCGGGCGCAAACATAGATTTGCAATAATCAAAATGGGTGAAAACAAAGAATCGCAAGTTTTGAAGGTAGCATTCTACCCTTGGTTTGCACTTGGCCACCTTACTTCGTTCCTTCGCTTAGCCAACAAACTTGCTGAAAGAGGTCACCAAGTCTCATATTTTCTGCCGAAGAAAACACAACTTAAATTAGCTTCTCAAAACCACTTCCCAGACCACCTCACATTCATCCCCATCACCGTTCCATCCGTAGACGGCCTTCCTCCTGGGGCCGAGACGACAAACGATGTATCCTTGTCGGGTGCGCACCTTATCATGGCTGCCATGGACATGACTCGTGATACTATTGATGCCCATCTAGCCCTTCTCAAGCCCGACTTTGTTTTCTATGATTTCGCTTATTGGATGCCTCAACTGGCTCGGAAACATGGGATCAAATCAGTGCACTACATCACTGGATTAATAGCAAGATATACTCTTGCTTTCTCCGGTATCACAGGGGCGTATCCACCCGATCTCTCGTCCCCAATTTTTCAGATGCGTGCCCATGAGATGAAGGTTATGGAGCATATAAGTGATAAACCATTCGCAACCGGAGGTGTAACGTTGCCGGAGATGTTCAGGATATCGTTCGAAGAATGTGATGCTATCGGAGTCAAGACTTGTAAGGAAATGGAAGGAATTTACTGTGAGTTTGCTGAGAAGACGTTAGATAAACCTGTGCTTTTAGCAGGGCCTGTTGTTCCAAAACTACCATCTTCTAAACTTGATGACTATTTTGATGCCTGGCTAAGTACTTTTGGTTCTGGTACTGTTATATTTTGTGCTCTTGGAAGTGAATGTATTCTTGAACAAAACCAGTTTCAAGATATTCTTCTTGGACTCGAGCTCACAGGTCAGTTCTCTATGTACATGTCTTGATGTCTACTTCATCTCTTTACTATAAATAATTATAACTGAAATTGAGTTCTTGTTTAATATATTCGGCACCATTTTTTTTTTTTTACATTAGCGAAACAAGATAACTAAATATGCATGGTTGTATTGGTGAATCTAGAACAAGTTTGCCATGATGATTGTTGTCCATTCACATTGAGGATTGTGCACCATGAGAATTGGCATCATTATTCAATGTCCATGTCCAACTAATACTTCTATATATAGCAATATAAATAGGCAATAGGCAATAGGCAATAGGCAATATTGAGCATAAATTCTAATCAATAATTCTGTATAACAATATAAATGCTTATATTTGAAAATAAAGCTATTTGCTGGCTATTGCAATAGCCGCTAGCGGTTTGAGTAAATACTCGCTCCCAACTAGTAGCGGTTATAGATTACAAAAATTATTAAAAAAGACGGTCTAATTTTAATATAAAAGTAGACCTAGAAACCTAAAGAAATTAAACTTGTTATTATAAGGTTAATCTCTTTTTAATATCGGGCTTACCATTGCCTAATCTATACAAATATATTAAAAAACTTGCGAAAACAAGAAACTATACCACGTGGCGTTCTCCCTAGGGAGTTTCAGTTCATCTTATCCATGTACAATAAAAAATTAAGAAATTGCATAGTATAGAATTTGATTGCATAGTATAGAATTTGATCTCGAGACCTCAAGTACATATACTAAAGTTCTAACCACTAGGCTAAGTTTTATTTAGTGTTATTATCATAAAGTATTATATTAAGGGTAATGCTATATGCAGCCCTTAGGGCTGCATATAAAAATTAAATACCTTTCTTAAACTAGTATAAAGTTAGTTATTTATGACAAAAAGTATGCATTTATCAATGTCATTAATGCTTGTTTTACAAAAATAATTCCATTTTTAGGTTTTTATATGCAGCCCTAAGGGCTGCATTTAGCTTTTCCCTTATATTAATAAATGAAATTTTTTCTTATCCGGGACATGGCCCGGGCCTAATAACTAGTTTTAATTGAAAAGTAGACGGTCTCTTACAAGACAAACTCTATAGATTATCGTTTAAAATATTTACTTAAATTATAAGTTTTAAAGTACCTAAATTTCAATAAAGACATATTTTTAGTTACAAAATTAATTAGAACACATTTATTATTAATTATAATTAAATCCAATAAAAATTGAACATATAAATAAATAATGGTAATCATACATATTAAAAAAAAAACTAAGATAATTCGTATCCCTAAACAAATATTGTTCCTTCCAATTTTGGTTGCTGATAATTTTGGTTGCAAATATTTATCCATAATTCTCTAAGCACTGCTCCGTCCAAAAAAAAAAATACTCCGTTTTATAATATAAGTCCCCTTTTCTTTTAAAGTGTTCCAAAATATAAGTTATGTTTTAATTTTATTTTCAATCAATAATTATATTTAAAATACCTTTATGAAAATAATTTAATTTTCAAAAAGTCATCATAATTTCAGCTTCCAGTGCACCATTATTAATGATAAAATGAAATCTTAAATCTTATTAAATTCTTCTATACGTTAAACCATACAATATTGATATTCAGTTTTTTTTATGTAGGTAAAACAATGTAAATGTTTTTCAATAAAATGAATAAATAGCATGATCACATAGTCAACCTCGTAAACATCGTCATTCTCTTCATTGATTGACTGATCTCATCCATATATATCTCCACCGAATCATCACATTGAAGTTTTCATGCTTCCTTTTTTTTCTGCAGCAAAATAGAAACAAACTTTCTGAAACAATGATAACTAACTAAGCAATTTGTATATCTCTCCAAAATTTATCCCTTAATTAAAAACGTATTGTTCCATCATTTCTCTACTAGAAAGGCAAGAAATTAGAGTAAAAGACAACCTTATGCGTCAAAGCTGGACTTCGATACGATATTTTAGAAAATAAGTAATGATAATATAGTACGGAGTATATCTTAAGGAAACGCACCGCTGGGGGCGCTAGTGCAAAAATGAAATACGTAACTATGCATAGCATTTTCAAATTACTATTATATCCCACCGCTACCGAGTTCGGATCCTCTAGACTCTAGATTTTTAATGAAACTCTACAAGTTAGAGTTGTATTTGAGTCATATGTTTTAAAATTAGAGGTTCATATTAGTGGAAGGAAAGATTAGGGGTGGATTTTGATGAGAGATAAAATAGGGGAAATTTCGAAAAGAGAATATATGAGCTATTGATTCTTTATTCAATAGTTGATATTGCTCAAACTCTACCTTGTAGAGTTATTTGACAACTCTAGAGGATCCAAATACACCGCTACTGTTTAACAAATCTACAACAACTATCTTATCACACACTAAATTTTTTTCTAAATAAGATTTTGATTTGTTCAAATGTCTACAAGTTATCTAAAATGCTAATGTCAACCAACCACTATCTTGTCAAATAACTCATCAAACAAAATTCCTTCATTAGTACTATCCCATGGATACCATACCATCCCTACAAGTTTCTTAAAAGCATTTTCATCAAAACTACACCAGATCGTTAGACCCTTCGTAAAATGTTGCATCAAAACATAATGTGAAAGAGGGTATTTTAGAAAGTATTGGTGATATCTGTCCTAATAACTCTCCTACCGCAATTAACTCTTAGTTTAATAAGATGCCATGTTGGCATTCTTTCTCTCTCCTTTTTGTTATAAGAGTGTCATGTTAGCAGTTCCTTAAACTAAGTATAAATACCCTTATATTACTACATGGCAGATTTATTACATTATTCTCAATAAAATCCTCTCTAAATTCGCCAAAAATTCTCTAGTAAGATGTATGAATGTTGAAGTAACTGATTGAATATAATCAGTGCTACTAATCATTATAGAAAGGTTAATTCTGCTCAACGATCGTAACTTTGCCAAATTAAAATTAAGTTTTCTTTAATGTGATCTGTGTTTTTTAGTTTCTAACTTCTATTATATACTACCTCTGTTTTTATTTAGTTGCAACATTTTGACTTTCACGCTTGCCAATGTATAATTTCAAATCGTTTTATCTCTAATTGTATGTAAGTAAAAATTATAAAAATTTGATATTATGAAAGCTTACATCGAAACGAATCAAACAAGACCTCACATGACTATATTTTGTTTAACATATAAATCAATAAATGTGGTCAAATAAGAGAACATGAATAGTGCAATTTGTCAAACGTTGCAACTAAAAAAGAACGGAGGTAGTATGTTGTATGACTTCGTATTAGTGAATGTTTTTTCACTTTCAAAAAAAATATTTTCATGGAAAATTCCAAAACGTAAGCAAAAATACCAAACATTTTTTTAGAGGAACTAATCAACTATTTTGGAAATAGTATTACTAGGGAAGATACTGAGATACACTAGCTCACCAAGGTTCAATGGTCACCTAAGATATATGTCTTCTTTTTGTTTTTTAAGTAAAGTTAGTATCTAACTTTTTCTTTTGATATTAAAGTTAATATCTAACCTTTCATTTCTATAAAGAAGCTACTTCTTTGTTTTTGAGTAAAGGTCTTCATCCGGGTCGTCTCATTCAATCTTGGGGCCGTGTTCTAATGAAAAAAACTAGAATTGTTTTACATGCTATGCGTGTGAGTCATATTAATGTTTTTTTCTCAATAAACTATTCATCATTGTCACAATTTTTTTTTATTCAAACAGACATTTTTAATTATTTTTAATATGTTTTCCTCGATGTTTCATTGATTCTTTTAGTTATTTGTTCATCATTATTCAAATATAGTATTGAGATAAGGATATATAAAGCAAAAGAAAGCTTATGCTCAAATAAAGTAAAAGAATTTGTATATTAGGTTAAGCAAAAGAAAGCTTATGCGCATAAGAAATCTCTATTATATAAATCCAAACATTGATATAGTGGAAGAGTTTGATTTATAAAATAAAGATTACTGAATGATAGATAACATTTAGGTTTTTAAACATTATCAATATAATTAGTAATATGAAATTCATGTTTTTATTTTTTATTTTGATTGTATCAATCAAGTTATATTATCAATTAAATTTTTTATCAGAGTTTTGCACACGTATGTAAGAAGAGGAAAACATTATCCTTTATTTAATATTTAATTCAAATTTCAAATTCAATTCCATTGTTAACTTGTTCAATATACTACCTCTATTTCAAATTAATTGTTACACTTACACTTTTCACGCATGCCAATGCAAAACTTTGAGGACATATATCTTTAGTTTTGTATTTGTAAAAATTATAAAAATACATATTAATAAAATACATACTAATACGAATCTAACAAGATCCCACATGACTATGTTTTTATTCACGTATAAATCACAAACGAGGGTCAAAGTGCAATTTGTGAATAGTGTAAAATGTCAAAGTGTAACAATTAATTTGAAACGGAGGTAGTATATGATAAATAGGAAGACTAAAAGATTATCGTATATATGACCATTTAAGTTCTTTAAGGGTACATCGGATGTTTTGCAAAAGGATACCATATTCTTCCCCCCTTCACTTATAAAATAGAGATTAGACTCTAATAAAAACAAAAAAAATACAATTATAATATATAAATTTTATTTCTAAAATTTTGGGTTAAACAAAAAACTTACTAAAAAACTAGCAACAATTGCAATATGGAGACAAAAGAATTGGGGGAAATTTCGGAAAGGAACTAATGAGATAAATGGAAAGCATGACTTGGTCATGAATAGTACATACAAAACAAAAGTTAATGTAAATACCTCAATCAATAAAAGATGAAATGTCAAAGATATTAACTAAATTAAAAAAAGATATCTGATAAATATCAATTTTCACGGACCTCAAGGCCCCTAATTCACTGAAGAAAGAGAAGTACTTCTATATGATATGGGAACGGTAAAAAGAAGCAGAAGAGTATTTATTATCTACAAAACCAAAAACAAACTTGGACTTTAAGTTTTGGGCCCTTCGTTTCGAAGGGGCCTGTGCTATTGGGCTGTTTGCACAACCTGATAGCCGGCTCTGGTCTTCATAATAAGCTTATCTGAATCTCAAGCTTATAGGAGGTCACCACTTCGTCGTCTTGAGCCTTTTCGCGCCTTAGTATAAAACCCTAAAACAAGTAGGTGTCAGCCTACATCACGCAGGTAGTTCCGAGCCTACCCCAAGCTTCTATAAAATTATTTCTTTAGTGAAAAGAAAGTAATTAAATATCATAATATCTAGTAAAATACTTAGAAATGTAAATTGATATTAAATAAAGAGATAGTGGAGTGTAAAAGTGGGTCAACAAGATTCTTTTTTAACTTGGGTCACATCTACCTATCTAAGTCTTGAATGTCTTGGCAAGTCTAATACCTTATGGTTTAGCAAAACAATGAGCACCCCTTAGATGGCCTAGCAATACTTTTGCGCAACCAAACTAACTTGCTAATTGACCGTTAAAATTAGGAAACTAACTTTGAAGGATACTATTAGAAACCCAAGATATAATTAATGGGTCATATTTATGTCCTTGCAGGTAAGCCATTTTTGGCGGCCCTGAAGCCGCCCAAGAATTGCAAAAGTTTAGAGTCGGGTTTACCAGAAGGATTCAATGAGAGAGTAAGAGGAAGAGGAATGATCCATGGAGGTTGGGTGCAGCAACAACTGATCTTACAACATCCATCAGTGGGATGTTTCATAACTCATTGTGGGGTTGGATCTCTATCAGAAGCTATGGTAAGCCAATGTCAAGTGGTACTTATGCCTCAAGCAGTCGATCAATTCATGAATGCGAGGCAAATGAGTTTAGAATTGAAGATCGGAGTCGAGGTCGAGTCCACAGAGACTGATGGTTTTTTCACTAGGGAAGCCGTCTGTAAGGCGGTCTCCCTTGTGATGGATGAACAAAGTGAAGTTGCGAGAGAAGTGAAGGCAAATCATGCTAGATGGAGAGATTTTATTTTAACCGAAGGTCTTGAGGACTCTTATATTAGTAGCTTCATTCAGAATCTACAACACTTGCTTCAGATGAACTGATCAACATATACGTTCTCTTATTATTACTCAACTTGTTCCATTTAGCCCAATACTCAATTATCATAGAAAAGGAAGGGGGGAAGACACAAGACATATTCCTTCCCGGTTTTAGTTGTTGCTACAATTTCTTTCTTTTCATCCATTTTCGTTTATAACTTATAACCTATGTAATAGTCTATACTAATAAGTAATAAAGGTATTTATACAAATATATTAAAAGAACGTGTGTGACAATGTATATACGTCACGTGTCACCTCTGTTATTACTCTTTTAGAATTGTCCAATGTCTACATAAGTCATGTCGATTAACAAAAATAAAATTAGCTTGCAACCAGATTTGAACCCGTGACATCTTGCTATTATAGCATGAAAAAATTATCATCTTAACCAACTTTTAGTCATGCTTTAAGTATTCACAATAAAAATTTAAATTACCATTTAGGAAAAGACATAATACAATAAGAAGCCACCAGAGAATCAACCCTCTTGGTAAAAATAAACTCGGAGGCTATCGGTTTGCATTATGAAAAAAGAAACCTCACTTACAGAACTACATAAGTGGAAATAGGGATGTGTAAATCAATAAACATTAAAAAAAATCTAAAAATCTATTTAGCATGGAAACTCTCATGAAGAACATATTTCCCATTTCCAAAACACGAGAGGAAAATTTCTTTTAAAGTCCAGCAACTTTCCTGCCTAAATGATCTTCAGTCAGAAAATAATATTTTTCCAACTAAAAATCTCTTAGCTAACTCTATAGTCTATGCCTTATTATATACATCTTTTGTCGGTAATAAACAAAACTACAATAGATTTCTATGCAACAATAGTTATTTAATCCTAAATTTTGGATTTCACGAGAAATGAACGAATAGGGGTGTTCAAAGGTTTTTTTTCGAGGCAACACAAATGTGCCAAGCATCTGTGCAATGTTACAAGTCACATCGGCTTCCTTAGGAATATTTCTGGAAAAAATATGACCATTCCCGGAAGAGTCCAAAACTGTCCCAAAAACAGCCAAAATTGAAGGTTATAATACATGATTTCGAAATTTCCCGTGGCCCGAGATCCGGACGCACTAGTAGAATAAATGCTTATTGTTGCGGTCATTAAGTGGTTTATTGCTGCGATTTTGGCCGTGCAACAACTAAGGGGTCAGCAATAGGTAATTACCATATTGTTGCGGTGTAAAACTGCAGTAATATTTGAACATATTGCTGCGATTTTTGGGAAAAACCGCAGCAATATTATTATTTTATATCATAATAATATGGCATATTGTTGCGGTTTTTAGAAAAAACCTCAGCAATATATTGTATTTAATAATAAAAAATACACATATTGCTGCGGTTTCTTCCTAAAACCGCGGCAATAGACACTGGACAGGTAAAAAAAAATTAAAATATTTTTCAAGGCCTAAATTTTTTGTGGTTATAGTAACATTATTGTAATATGTTATATTAGCTACAACAATTCAATGTTATAAACACCCACTACAAAAAGAAACTAAAAAGCAGAAAAATATATACTTCCTCCGTTTTTATTAGAAGTTACACTTTTCAAATCACGGACTCCTAGGTAAATTTTGGAGAGGAGAAAGATAGAGAGAATGGAAAACAAAAGCGCCCCATGTGAACATGTGATAGGAGAGAGATAGAGAGAAGTTATTACCCAAAATAAAAGTGTAACATCTAATTTAAAACTTCCTAAAATAGAAAGTGTAACATCTAAAAAAACGGAGGAAGTATTACAAATTCACTGTAATGAAATCATAATTACAAAATTAAACAAAAAAGACGAAAAATATATTACAAACAGAAGAAGTTTGAGAAGGGGTAGAAGAGTAAATTGAATGGGGAACACCCACATATGTCGTCATCATCGTTTCTTTTTCTTTTTCTTTCTCCGCCAGAAAAAAATCAAACTTTCCAAAAAAAGATTTCGGTGTAAAAGAACAAACACTTGAATCCGATAAAATGTGTGGTAATTTCATACCCTTTTTGACCCTTCTTTCTCTCTCTAAAAAATATTACTTCAGCTTTCTGCGTTCCTCTATTTTCTCCATGTGTAAAAACTGACTCCAATTCTTCTGAATTTCTAATCAAATTTCTCACCATCTTCTTCCTCTTCAAATTTGCAATAAAGGGTTCTTTGTTCTTTTTTTATAATAATGTTTTCATTCATATAATACCTCTACTTTATCTTTGTGTTATTACAACATTATTCCCCTGTTTTTTTGCTCCGTTCGAAGGTTGACGGGAGCAATGAAGTTCGGTGGACAGAACGCCAGTGAAGGTTGAGAGAGAGGAGACGTTGAGAGAGAGAAGAGAGGTTGAGAGAAAGAGAGAGAGAAGGTTGAGAGGCTGAGAGAAGTAGGCGTGTGAGGTTGAGAGGCGTGGAAAAGAACCCTAATGAGAGGCGTGCTGCGTGATGCGTGTTTTATATTTTTTTAAAATGATATTGCTGCGGTTTCTGGCAAGAACCACAACAATATATTAAAATATTATATTTTAATATTATTTCAATTTATTGCTGCAGTTCTTGACAAAAACCACAATAATATATCTGGTCAAATTAAATAGTCAATTTTTTTCAAAAAAAATTTCGGTTGATACCATATTGCTGTGGTTTTAAGCAGAAACCGCAGCAATATCTTTATTTTATATTTAATGTTTATTTTTACGTGATATATTGCTGCGCATGGGTAAAATCGCAGCAATAATTAATTATTCTACTAGTGATAGCACGAGGTGCCTTCTATGGACATGGGATGTCATTGGAAAGGAGTCAAGTGACTTGGAACGAATATATGGATGTATTTATGTTCATTTTGAAGCAATTTCGGGTTTCACTAGAAATGAACAAATGCGGTGTTCAAAGGATTTTCGAGGCAATACAAATGGTGCGAAATACCCGCACAACGTTACAACTCACATCGGCTTTCCTAGGAACGTTTCAAGAAAATATGACCATGCCCGGAGAAGTCCAAAAATGTCCCAAAAACAGTCAATACTTAAGGTTATAATACACGCTTTCAGACTTTCCCGAGGTCCAAAGCTCCAAACGCCATGGGATACCTCCTAAGGACCTGGGAGGTCATTGGAAAGGAGTTATGTGGCTTGGAACGAATATGTGGATGGCTTTATGTTCATTTAGAGACAATTTTGGGTTTCACGAGAAATGAACAAATGTGGTGTTCAGAGGCTTTTCGAGTCAACACAAATGTTGCCAAGCACCCGCACAGCGTTACAAGTCACGTCAGCTTTCCTAGGAACGTTTTGAGAGAAAATATGGCCAGGCCCGAAAAAGTCAAAACGTCCCAAAAACAACTAATATTGAAGGTTATAATACACGCTTTTGGACTTTCCGCAGGCCCGTGCTACGGACGCCACATAATCCATCCTAGGGACATGGGAGGTCATTGAAAATGAATCATGTGGCTTGGAATGAATATATGTGGATGCCTTTACGTTCATTTTGAGGCAATTTTGGATTTGACGAGAAATGAACAAATGGGGTGTTCAAAGGCTTTTCGAGGCAATGCAAATTGTGCCAAACAACCATGCAACGTTACAAGTCACCTCGCTAGTCCTAGAAATGTTATTCCGGGAGAAAATATAACCAAGCCTAGAGAAGTCAAAAAATGTACCAAAAACAGCCAAAATTGAAGTTTATAATACACGCTTTCGGACTTTCCCGGGGCCCGAGCTACAGACGCCACGGAATTACTCCTAGGGACATCGGAGGTCATTTAAAATGAGTCATGTGGCTTGGAATGAATATATGTGGATGTCTTTACGTTCATTTTGAGGCAATTTTGGGTTTCACGATAAATGAACAAATTGGGTGTTCAAAGGCTTTTCGAGGCAATGTAAATTGTGGCAAGCAACCACGCAACGTTAAAAATCACGTCGGCACTCCTAGAAATGATTCGGGAGAAAATATGACCAAGCCCATAAAAGTCAAAAAATGTCCCAAAAACAGCCAAATTGACTTTCTCGGGGAGAAATGTTTCGGGAGAAAATATGACTTTCCCAGGGATCGACTTCTGAACGCTACAGGATGACTTCTAGGGGCATGAAAGGTTATTGGAAAGGAGATATGTAGCTTGGAATGAATATGTGGATGCATTTACGTTCATTTCGAGGCAGTACAGTTTTAAGTTTCGTGAGAAATGAACAAATGGGGTGTTTAAAGGCTTTTCGAGGCAACACTAATGGTTCCAAGCACTACCCGCGCAACGATACAAGTTACTTCGACTTTCCTAGGAACGTTTCGGGAGAAAATATGGCCAGGTCCGGAGAAGTCCAAAAATGTCCCAAAAACAGCCAAAATTGAAGGTCCACGCTTTCGAACTTTCCCGAGGCCCGAGCTCCGAACGCCCAGGGATGCCTCCTAAGGACATGGGAGGTCATTTGAAAGTATTCATGTGGCTTGGAATAAATATGTGGATGCTTATACGTCATTTCGAGGCAAATTTTGATTTCACGAGAAATGAACAAATAGGGTGTCTAGAGGCTTTTCGAGGCAATTCAAATGGTGTCAAGTACCCGAACAACGTTACAAGTCATGTCGGCCTTCCTAGGAACGTTTTGGGAGAAAATATGACCAAGCTCGGAAAAGTAAAAAAATGTCCCAAAAACAGCCGAAATTGAAGGTATTACACGCTTGCGGACTTTCCCAGGGCCCGACCTCCAAACGCCACGGGATGCTTCCTAGGAGCATGGGAGTTCATTGGAAAGGAGTCATGTGATTTGAAACTTATATGGATGCCTTTACGTTCATTTCAAGACAATTTTGGGTTTCACGAGAAATGAACAAATGGGGTGTTCAGAGGCTTTTCGAGACAACAAAAATGGTGCCAAGCACTCGCGCAACATCAGAAGTCACGTTGACTTTCCTAGGAATGTTTCAGGAGATAATATGACCAGGCCCGGAGAAGTCCAAAAATGTCCTAAAAACAGCCAAAATTGAAGGTTATAATACACGCTTTCGGATTTTTTCCAGGGTCTCGAGCTCCGAACGCCACGTGATTCCTCCTAGGGGCATGGGAGTTCATATGAATGGAGTAATGTGGATTGGAACAAAAATGTGGATGCCTTTACAATCATTTCGAGACAATTTTGGGTTTCACGAGAAATGAACAAATGGGGGTGTTCAGAGGCTTTTCGACGCAACGCAAATGGTGCCAAACACCCGCCCAACATCACAAGTTACGTCGGCACTCCTAGGAATGTTTTGGGCAATAATATGACCAGGCCCGGAGAAGTCCAAAAATGTCACACAAACTGCCAAAATTGAAGGTTATAATACACGCTTTCGGATTTTCCTAGGGCTCGAGCTCCGAAAGGCACGGGATGCCTCCTATGGCCATGGGAGGTCATTGGAAAGGAGTCATGTGGCTTTGAACGAATATGTGGATGCCTTAACGTTCATTTTGAGGCAGTTTTAGATTTCACGAGAAATGAACAAATGGGTGTTTAGAGGCATTTCAAGACAACACAAATGGTGCCAAGTACCCGCGCAACGTTACAAGTCACGTCAACTTACCTAAGAACGTTTCGGGAGAAAATATAACCATGCCTGGAGAAATCCAAAAATGTCCCAAAAACAGCCAAAATTGAAGGTTAATACACGCTTTATTTCAGACTTTCCCGGGGATCAAGCTCTGAACACCACGGGATGCCTCCTAGGTGGATGGTAAGTCATTGGAAATGAGTAATGTGGCTTGAAACGAATATGTGGATGCCTTTACGATCATTTCGAGACAAATTTGGTTTGCACGAGAAATGAACAAATGGGGTGTTCAGAAGCTTTTCGAGGCAACGAAAATTGTGCCAAGTACCCGCGAACGATACAAGTCATGTCGGCTCTCCTAGGAATGTTTCGGGAGAAAATATTAGCAGGCCCGGAGAAATCAAAAAATGTCCCAAAAAAAGCCAAAATTGAAGATTACAGTACACGCTTTCAGAGGCTTGGAACGATACAAGGCATGCATGGGAAGTCATTGGAAAGGAGTCGTGTGGCTTGGAACAAATATGTGGATGCCTTTATGTTTATTTCGAGGCAAATTTGGATTTCACGAGAAATTAAACAAATGGGGGTGTTCAGAGGCTTTTTGAAGCAATGCAAATGGTGCTAAGCACCCACAAACTTTACCAGTCACATCGGCACTCCTAGAAAAGTTTCAGGAGAACATATGACCAGGCCCGGAAAAGTCTACAAATGTTCCGGAACCACCCAAAATTGAAGGTTATAATACATGCTTTTGGACTATCCCGGGCCCGAGCTTCGAACGCCACAAGATGCCTCCTAGAGACATGGTAGGTCGTTAAAAATGAGTCATGCATGTGGCTTAGAACGAATATGTGGATGTCTTTACGTTCATTTCGAGGTAATTTAGGTTTCATGAGAAATAAACAAATGGGGTGTTAGAGGCTTTTCGAGGCAATGCAAATTGTGCCAACCGCCCATGCAAAGTTAAAAGTCACGTCAGCGCTCTAAGAATTGTTTGGGAAGAAAATATGACCAGGCTCGAGGAAATCCAAAAAGTCCAAAAAATAGCCAAAATTGAAGGTTATAATACACGCTTTCGGACTTTCTCGGAGCCCGAGCTCCGAACGCCACGGGAGGCCTCCTTGGGACATGGGTGGTCATTGAAAAAGAGTCATGTGGCTTGGAACGAATATATGGATGCCTTTACGTTCATTTCGGGGCAATATTATGTTTCACAAGAAATGAACAAATGGGTGTTTAGAGGCTTTTCGAGGCAACACAAATGGTGTCAAGCACCCACGCAACGTTACACGTCATTTCGGCCTTCCTAGGAACGTTTTGGGAGAAAATATGAACAGGCTCGGAGAAGTCCAAAAATGTCCCAAAAACAGTCGAAATTGAAGGTTATAATACACGCTTTCACACTTTTCCGCGCTCGATCTCCGAACGCCACGGGATGCTTCCTAGGAACATGGGAGTTCATTGGAAATTAGTCATGTGGTTTGGAACAAATATATGGATGCTTTTACGTTCATTTCGAGACAATTTTGGATTTCGCGAGAAATGATCAAATGAGGTGGTCTGATGCTTTTCGAGACAACACAAATGGTGCCAAGCACCCGCGCAACATCACAAGTCACGTCGACTTTCCTAGAAATGTTTCGGGAGAAAATATGACGAGACCCGGTGAAGTCCAAAAATGTCCCAAAAAACAACTAAAATTGAAGGTTATAAGTAGTAAAAAATTAAAGGTGACCCAATCTGATTAAAATTTAGCCGAACTAATACTACCTGCGTTTTTTTTTATAACAACAATGTGTTTGGACACAATTTTTAAGGATTTGGAACAACTGAATTGTTTAGCATAAAAGTAACTCTTTAATTAACTAGAGTAGGAGAGAAATCATCCTTATAAAATAAAAATAATTTTAAAAGGCAAAATGAGTAATTAATGATGATTTGAAGATAAAGTGAGAGCAATATTGGCAATTAAAGTTGCTTTTTATACCAAAATTGAAATTGTTGCAATAGATGTGAGACTGTCCAATATAGTAATTATTGTAATATAAAAAGAACTGAGGAAATATATTGTAACCTCAACTCATGTACGAATCTAAAATATGTAAACTTTTGTGTATTATAGGGAATTTAGTGCTTTACCATTTAATACTACCATACATCATCTATTCTAAAATAAGTAAGAATTGGATGAAGACTATGGAATTAAAGAAATCAAAAAATAGAAACAAAAAAGTTGTGACCTATGTGCAGAAAGAGTTGGTCTTATAAGAGACCATCTAATTTTAATTTAAAATTAGGCATTTTTTTGGTAAGATGAAGGGGACTCGATCACTTGAGTCCTATGAGGTTTGATCCCTATACCTCAGGGATAACAGATGAGAAGCGATACCACTACTCCACCACCTCAATCTCAATTAGGCAACTATTCAAGTTTAATATTAAAAAGAGAACATACCAATTTTTGAATACACTGAATAGTTTAAGCTATGTCGATTAACAAAAGTTACATTAGCTTGCAACAAGATTTGAAAGACCTCTTGTTATTATAACATGACACAATTACCATCTCAACCAACTTTTAGTCATGCTTTAAGTGTCCACATCATTATATTTGTATCTAGAGGTGTCAAAAACTGGGCCGACCCACGGGTGAACCCGCATGCGACCCAGACCCAACCTGTTCCGAGCCGAGAGTGGTCGGTTGGAAAGCCGACCCATTCCGACCCAGCGTTCATCGGTGCCCAGTTTAACCCGTGGAATTGGTAACCCAACCTGAGTTGGGCCGACCCAGTTTGACCCGTGCCCAGTTACACCCGTGAACAACGACCCAGACCCAACCTGTTTCCGACCCAAAATAACCCGCACCCAACTTCACCGCCAATGACCCAGTTAAACCCACCCAGTTATCACCCAACCCAGTTACCAACCCACCCAGTTACCACCCAACCCAGTTACCACCCAACCCAGTTATAACCGACCCAATTCTGACCTAACCCAACTATAACCGACCCAGTTCTGACCCAATCCAGTTGTGACCCAACCCAATTTCGACCCAACTCACTTACCACCCGACCCAAATAAACCCGACCCAATACAACACGACAACAATAAGTAAATTAGTACTCTTTTTGATCAATTTATATAATTTTTCACTACAAAAAAATGTGTCAACTACGACGATATTTCTTATTGTAAATATCCTTAATCTAGTCACAAATGGTCTTTTACGACGAAAAATGTGTATGATCGTCACTCGTATCTTTCTTTGCGACGAGATATCTAGTCGTAACTCATATATGATACACTTATATTTCTTTTAAGTATTTTCTTATAAACTTTAAACTAATACCAAATTTAAATAAATCATCGACTTTAAACTTAAGATAAAGCAAAACAAAATCACAAAATCATAATATTTATATTTCATCAATGTGAATGTAATTACAAAGATTCACAATTAATAATACATAATACATAGTAGAAAAATACTTTCTAAATTTGAAAAACTGCAAAAAAAAAAGACAAAAATGGCATCCTAAATACAAGTAATAAATTGATAAGTATGTTCTTTGGAAATATCTTCACACTTCTGAATGCATTTCAAAGTCATCAGCAGCAGCAATCTTGTGATAATTCTCTTGTTTCTTTGAAATTACCCATCGATTTCTACAACAAAGAAACAAATAAATGAAGAAAATTAGTATCGAATTCATTGGAGCAATTTATTGTCACTCAAAAACCCAAAAAAATCGTATAAACAAATCCTGACCACAATAACAGTTAATATAATCCTTCAAAAATAAAAATAACAAGTTTAAACACTATAAATCTATAATCCAGGTGTTTAATATAATGATAACCTCCAACAAGTAAAAAATTGAAGCAAAATTGTACTTGGTAAAAGATGATAGTAACATAAATTGCAAACCAAGTCTGACGATCCTTTGCCAAAATTACCAAATCAATCAAAGCTTGTTCAAATGTTCTTCAAAGTTGAAAATTATTGGGAATAAACCCCACCCAAATCCCTAAACCCTAAACTCACAGTCAAATTTAAGGTTAAGACTATAAATACTGAAGAACATATAGTGCTATTTTAAGACAGCTTGTCAGAGAAAAGGAGCGCGAAGGGAAGAAATGAAAGATCAACATGCAATTCCAAAAAAAAACTACGATACACAAGCATTCCCCAACCATCTACAAACACCAACCCACACCCAATTCCAAGAACATAACGCCAATCAATCAAAAATCGAAAATCACACAAAAATCCCAAAAAAACAAACGAAAACCCCAAAAATTACACAGAAATTGAAAAATCAAAGAAGTAAAAAAAATTAAACAACATATGCCCAAAAACAAGTAAAGAAATAACCCAAAAAAACTAAAAATCAAACGAAATTCGCACAAAAAAGGAACCAAATATTTGAACAAAAAAGAAAACGAAAAATTCGAAGAAAAAATAAAACGAAAAATTCAGTATTAAGATAAAAATAAAAAATTCTAGATCTCACATATGACAAAAGATAAACTTGTTTCTTTTTTCTTTTTTTGGCTTCTTTTTTTCCGAAGATCAACACTTCTTTTTTTCCTCAGTCAACGTCTTCTTCTTCAGATCTTCAGTTCTTCACTTCGTCACTTCTTCACCAAAATTCCAAAACCTAGAAAAGAAATCAAGAAAACACAAACCGTAAACTTAATTAAGATAAACGAAAAAATCTGAAAGAGGCGAAGAAAATAAGATAGAGAGCGAAAATGAGAAGTAAGAGACTCAGAGAGATTGATCGAAAAAAACTACAGAGTTTTAAGATTTTTTTAGGGTTTGAAAGGGAAAGAACGAGAAAGAGTGCTGAATGAGAGATTGAGAGGGAATGAGAGATGAGAATGAGAGGGAATGAGAGAATGAGAGTAAGAATGAGGTGAGTTTAAAAGAAGGTTTATATAGTAGGGATTAGGGAGGAGGTTTAGGGTTACATTTGGGTTTAATATCAACCGTTGGATTTTGAGCTTGAATCATTGAATGGCTAAGATTTTAGTGAGTTTATTTCAGATTTCTGATTCTAGAGATTAAAGAAATAAATGGCTCAGATTTAATATTAGCTAATCAATGGTCTCAAATCATGATCCTTGACATATTTTTTTGACCAATGAACATCAAGACTGACCAAGCACATGGATTTCAAAATCTCATTGGTTGGATCATTTACTCTTTCTCAAATCAAATGGTTAAGGTTAAGAGTTAAGACAATAAATTCTTTTTTTTTTTATTTTAAAATTTATAATTCTACATTCTTTAATACCGATTTGTAATTCTAGTATTAATTTGTAAATTTGTTTAGTAATTAGTAATATTGTAAATTAATAAAAATTATAAACTTTAGAAGTTTAATTAGTATATTTTTAATTCTAAACAAGATGATTGATGATTCATGTAAAAATGATTATAAATGAATAATGATGTGAAACTGTGAAAGTAGAAACTGTTAAGTATGAATGCATGATTATTTAAGTAATGAAATAGACGGATTCCTAGTATGACTTTTGATTAAGATCCACAAGACCACAACATACGTATAATTAAGTTGATGTACGATGATAGTATAGCAACTTAGTATCTTACTATCTTTTAAGATCCATAACTGAAACATCAACGATGAAAGTCAATCAATCTATTATAGATTTCTAATGATGCTTTGATTATTGTTAAAATCGTGTAATAACATTGATGATCAATCTTATGATCATTTGATGGTTTTGACTTTTGATTAATGTCGAAGACAATCAATCTTATGATCATTTGATTTATGTCAAGATTGTGAACCTTAACTTAACGAAATTCGACCAATGTTTCATCCTCTACTACGATACAATGACATGATTATTTGATATTGATTATGATCTACTTTCATAGCTTAAATATTTCATGTTCATCCTTTAGTGATATAGTGTATGATTATGCATCTTCATATGACATATTCGATTAAGTGATTAACATTGATCATTGTTCTTGTTGAGTTGTTCCATGAACGATGAAAAGTCGAACAATTTTATAATTACGAATTAAGATGCTTTCATTAATGATTTAATGTCAACCTAATTCTTTAATTCTAACTCTTTTTGTTGCTATATAGTAACTGATTCAAACTTGAGAGTGAGTAAGTCACTAACTAACAAAATGTTTAAGTTTAATAGTCTATTAACTCTAACATTATAAGTCTATAATCAATAATCCTTATGCTTGTTAGTTGTTACTTGTTACTTGTTAGATGTTACTTGTTACTTGTTACTTGAATACATATGCAATCATGAATAAGAATAACTAAATAAGTGAATAACTAATAAGCGGTACTTAGGCAATAGCCCAATTACCAATAGCCAATAATGGTGAATGGCCCAATAATATAAGTATAACTTATAAGTCTTACTTTAGTAACATTTCAAATTAGTAATATAAGTATCAAACTATTAATTATTCAATGTATTATTAAAAAAATCACAATGACTCAATCACAATTCACAATATCAGTATAATTACAGATTACTATAATATAATATAAAGTATAATGACTATAATATACCAAAATACATGTTATAATTTATAACAATTCGACCCAAATCAATACGCCACCGCGCCGGTTCGATATTTAGTCGTTCCAAAGAACCAAGTCCTACGAGATCCGATTTATGCCGACCCAAGTCGGAAATCCGATTTATTCTGACCCAAGTCGAAATCTGATTTGTTCCGATAGTCGATTTCTTGAACACTCAATTAGTTCTGAAGGTCGATTTATTCTGACCCAATTCATTCCGATATCGATTTCTTCCGACCCAAGTAATTCCGGAAGCCGCATTATTCCGATATCGATTTCTTTCGACCCAAGTAACACGGAAGTCGATTTCTTCCGACCCAAGTAATTTCGAAAGCCGTATTATTCCAACCCAAGTTATTCCGATATCGATTTCTTCCGACCTAAGTAACCCGGAAGCCTATTTCTTCCGACCCAAGTAATTCCGAAAGCCGAATTATTCCGACCCAAGTTATCCCAATATCGATTTCTTCCGACCCAAGTAATCCGAAAGCCGATTTCTTCTGACCCAAGTAATTCCGAAAGCCGAATTATTCCGACCCAAGTTATCACGATATCGATTTCATCCGACGTAAGTAACCCGAAAGTCGATTTCTTCCGACCCAAGTAATTACGAAAGCCGAATTATTCCGACATCGATTTCTTCCGATCCAAGTAACCCGAAAGCCGATTTATTCCGACCCAAGTCATTCCGAAACCCGATTTCTTCCGACCCAAGTCATTCCGAAACCCGATTTCTTCCGACCCAAGCAATTCCGAAAGCCAATTTCTTCCGACCCAAGTTATTCCGAAAGCCGATTTGGACCGACTTCACCTTATTCCATTCCGACCCAAATTCACCCAACCCAGATACCGACCGGCCCAGTCTCACCCGACCCAATTCCGACCCAGTTCCGAGATCCCATCACCCAGTTTCACCCGACCCAAGTTCAACCGACCCACCCAGTTCCAACCCATGACACACTGTCACCCAGATTATTCCGACCCAAATCATTCCGACCCAGCTTGGGTCAACCCAAACCCAGCCAGTGACCCAGATTGACACCCCTATTTGTATCTTTTAAATGTTGAATTTTCCTTAATATATTTTAGTGAGAATGGAAAAAAATGCATATCAAGTTCGAAAACACAATATCAACCTGGGGCAACGTCCGAACCTAAATACTAATTATTTATTATATAGCTAGCGTATTATTAAAGAAATTCTTAAATATCAGCCATTCAGAAGAATGGAGGAAGCCGTCCGTTTTGATTTTATTGGGCTCTTCAATCAATTTGTACCCATCATTGTAAGGGAGAGAGATAAAAGACTTTTTGTTGCATTCTACTACTCTCTCCGCCCAAAATATTGTTTCGTTTCTTTTTGCTCAATCTACAACACGTACATTTGACCTACGATAAAAATTTAATACTATAAATATGCATATTGAAGTGTATCTAACAAGATCTCACATTAGTATATTTTCTTATAAACAGTATTGAAAATATTTGATCAAAGTTTTTAAAGTTGAACTCACAAAATTGAACAGGAACTATATTTTGAGACGGATGGAGTATTAAATATCTAACATAAAGTTGAACGAACACACTCTCAACTTAAAATTGAAGCAGCAATATATGAAGATTTACAGCCTACAGATTGAAATAAAACAACTAAACAACAAAGAAAAAGGGCAGAAAATAGAGTTTAGTGCCCTAGCTGGCACATACTGTGATCATATGATCTTTGCACCCTTCGAACCAATCTATGACTCTCCCTTAAACAATAATCTATGCTATGAGGAACCAAAGGAGCTTCTGTTCTTCCATAAGAATTCCAACACAATGCTTGTTGAAGACCTCGATTTCTCGGCGACGGTGTTAATCGGATGTCCATTAGATCAACATGAGAGCAAGGAATGTCATTGCTACAAGCAAGATGAATAGGTTGAGCTGAATAAGTCCCTACTATTTTGTTAAACTGAACATTTGATATTGCTACTGCCCCTGTTTGATTTTTGCAATGAACATCATTTTCACAGTAGAATTGGTCGATTATTACTGGGACCTTCACATCCCTCACTTGTATGTCAGAAAATGATATGTTCTTCACTGATCCAATACCACCCTGCATGAAATTAAACAATTTGATTTCATTTATTTCTGAGGTATCTATCACATTCTCTCCAATAACCCTAATAACTATAGTAGGGTTCTGGATTTAAAGATAAAAACACGTAACTAAAATATTAGTGAAAGATTGGTCTTAAAGACCGTAAAATTGCCAATTGTAGCAAGTATAAAGAGAATGAGAGTGTATCTTTTAATCACTCACCGGCCATGTCTTGATCCTTACTCCAAATAGCGTGTTTTGCATGAGTATGTTCTCAACGACTATATCTGAAACACAAGCCACGGTTTTATCCTTTCCTAATCCTCCCAAACTGCAACAAGAAATGAAGTCGTTTAATAATGTGAATGGAATAGTTTTAGTACCAACTTAATTTCGAGAAATTTGTAATCTGTACTAAACTGTCAATGGTGTAACTTTCTCACAACCCAAAACATAGAAAGTTTTTAGGCAATTGTGAAAAAAGAAAATAAATATTGAAATATTCTTATAGTCGATATGTGGTGGTTTTATATATATTTTTTAGATGGAGATATTATAAATTTATAATCATTTGGATTAAAGGTAGAAAGTTACCTTATACCATGACCAGGACCGCAGTTAATGTGGTGTACATAAATGTTAGAGCAACCAGTTTGAATGGATACACAATCATCTCCTGCTCAAAAAATGAATTAATCACCAATTCAACTCCAAAAGCAAATGGTAAAAGTTGGTCTACGACATATGTTTGATCAGTTTATATTATTGTATACTGTAGTTACTAAGGCTATGTTTAGTTCACCTGAAATTTTCTGATCTGAACTTATCTGATCTGATCTGAACTTATTTTTTCTGATCTGATCTGATCTGAACTTATTTTTTCTGATTACAAGATCTTATCTTTTAGATTTTTCTCAATATATAAGAAAAAATATAGTCATTTGAGGTCTTGTTTGATTCGTCTCAATGAGTACTTTATTAATATTCAATTATTATAATTTTTACTAATATGTAATGAAAGATATAATGATTTTTAAATATAAGCATGATCTGAACTGATCTGATCTGAACTTATTTTTTTTGATCTGATCTGATCTGATCTGATTAGATCTGAAATAAGCAAAAATAAGGTGAACTGAACATAGCCTGAGTGGAACAAAAAATTATACTTAAAGTTCCAAGTTGAAATTTTCATAAGGTATCAGTTTGATCAGGAACTACACTTCCAAGTGTATAATTTTTAACAGTTAGTGGAGAGGTAAATGTATATAGTAATACTTAGGCTATGTTTAGTTCACCTGAAATTTTCTGATCTGAACTTATCTGATCTGATCTGAACTTATTTTTTCTGATCTGATCTGAACTTATTTTTTCTGATTACAAGATCTTATCTTTTAGATTTTTCTCAATATATAAGAAAAAATATAGTCATGCGAGGTCTTGTTTGATTCGTCTCAATGAGTACTTTATTAATATTCAATTATTATAATTTTTACTAATATGTAATGAAAGATATAATGATTTTTAAATATAAGCATGATCTGAACTGTTCTGATCTGAACTTATTTTTTCTGATCTGATCTGATCTGATCTGATTAGATCTGAAATAAGCAAAAATAAGGTGAACTGAACATAGCCTTAGTACTAGCTAGGCGTATATTGTGGTTCTTTTCCAGCACCTGCTTTTTAAAAGTTAGTTAAAAGTGACCGTTTCAGCAACCGTTAACCGTCTTCCAAGAAAGTGGAGGCTAACTAATTACACTTCCAGATTCCAATTATCAAAAGGTAAACTTTTTATGAATCTATGTATTATTTTTATAACCACTATATATGCTCTTTAAGTTTTGTAACCACTGAAAAGGTAACTACCACAATTGCACACTACAATAGGAAACAAGAAAAATATAGACCTTTTCAATGAACAACAAGGATAAAATTCCTGACACTTTCTTTCTTATAAGTTAAAATATGCGAATTCTCTATCTTCTTTCAGGTAAAAATAATCAGTTGTTGGTTAGGAAACCTTAAACCAGATTTTGTATACATTTTTATATGAAATGAGACCTGCACAAGTGCTAGGTCGCACATAAACGGATACGGATATAAGACGGAAAATGGTAAAATTTTGAAATTTTAGGAATGGGTACGCGTACCCATACATGATACGTATTGTATCGGGCACCGGCATGGATACGAGCACGTGAACTAGAAAAAGTACCCGTACTACATAGCACAAGTGGCCGTTATAATGGTACTCAAATGAGACTAGCTTTTTGTTCTACATACTTCTACTATATCACTGAAGGTATAATGTGGAGCTGTGGACAATTACTTTGACAAACGTTGAACTCAAACTGTACATATAGAAAATAATAAATACAAAGATAGGAGGTGGTAAGATTCAAGAGAGTGAATGACTTACCACAGCCTATGGTAGAATGATGTATTTGAACATCTCTAGTGTTTTGAAGATGAATACCATCTGTATTAGGACTATCTTCCGGAGATGAAATGGTAACATTATGGACCTCAACTCCTACTGAATTATCGAATTTTAGATGGCATAGTGGACTATTTGTTATCATTATATCACGAACTTTTATGTTATTGCTGCCATAGAATCTTAACGCCTGCATGTATCATATGAATAAAGCACATATATACTTAGAGACATGATTTAGTAGAGACAATTTAAAATGTAACTTGAAAATAAAAAAAAGAGTAGATAGCAATTGCCAATTAGTTACAAGACAAAAAAAAATTAGGGAAATTAAAGACAACTTACGGTTGGTTTCATGCTTGGAACTCGTCTAGGTTGATATCTCTTCTGCATAAAATGAACGAGAAATTTCAACCAACTTATTGTACAACTATAAGCATAAATTCTTAATTTTAATTACGCTTTAGTATTCCTTCCATTTCATTGGTCATACAACAATTTTCTATTATCTGAGTATATTATACTAACATTTTAATAGTGTATACTCACTATGTTTTTATGTTTTTCTTCCTATTGAAAATCTTTTTTAGAGACAAAAAAGTCAAAATGCAAGGAACGTTTAAAAACGGAGGAAATACATACATATTTGACGATTACTAAGTTTTTTTTTTTATTTCTTACAGATGATGTATGGTATCGGCAGGGCCGGCTTTTACCATGTTCAACATGTTCTATGGAACAGGGCCTCTTAATTGTGAGGGCTCCAAAATAGAGAAACTCCAAGTAGTAAAAAGAAAATGTTTATCTACTTATTTTAGCTACTCTTTTTTCATAATATGATTATATACAGTGAAGAATTATGAATGGATGAGCTATTACATTATTAAATTCTTCAAATATGAGTTCGCACAGGGCCTCTATATAATTCGAGATGGCCCTGGGTATCGGAGTACAACATATTTGCCTATACATATGCAACATGCAACTAACCTTATTTGTAGTGGACGAGAAGGAAGTCCACCACTCAGAACCTTGGCCATCCACAACTCCATTGCCTTGGATGGTGAAATTTTGCACCCATTTGATATTTATCCATTGAAAAAGACCGGATTTAGGCCAGGAACTTACTTTTGGAGGAGCTATTATATTCCCATTTATCTATTACAATTTACCAACATTTAATTTGCAACAATAATTTCAGTAATACTATATTTTAAGAATAACTAAAAACCATAACCCTTAATAAGAAAGAAATAAAGGGTAAATAACCTGAAGAACAAGTTGTGGCATACAAGGGCCTTGCAGGGTTATTGGCTTAATAAAGAGCTTATATCCTGAAGGAATTTCCAGTGTTGCCCCTTGTACTTTGCATGCAGCTTCCCATGCTTTTAGCAATGCCTATATTCAACCAAAAAAATATTATTGTAACCTATACGAGAAGAGTAGAAAACGGAAAATGTTTGAGTAACCCTTAGGATCACTCACTCGATCGATACGATAGAATTCACTACTACCTTGGAATCATCAGTAGCTCCATCGCCTTTGGCCCCGAAAGAGAGGACATTAAAAGTAGTATACGACATTGTTGATGGTGGAGTAGGGGTTGGACAATAATGTTTGTGTTTTTTATGTTTATTATGCTTTGTAACACTGCTCTTCCTAGCCACAACAGAGCTAACTAAAAATGTTATATCAAGAGTTGCTAACAAAAGCAATAAAAGATAGAGAGTACTCTTCATTTTTTTTTCCCGCTTCTTTCTCAATAACCTAAAGTTTTCTTTTGTTTTGATGGTTTGATTGCTATTTTGCTGCTTGTTGCATGAGGGGAGAGCTAGTGGTTGTTAAAGACGGTTTATATGGGGGTTTCTTAGATAGATTAATACATAAGTAACTTTTATAATTCCGAAAACTTAAAAGTAGATAATGCCTCTTTAAAATGTTGTTAGTGGGTGTTATGTAGTTGGTATGGTCCCACTCGAGTTATTTGGTCGGAGTCGGACGGATAATAATAAAAAGATTAAAAGTTAGGCCGTGTTCATGTTACCATCTAAACAACGGCTCTATTTTAGAAAGCATTTTAGTTATTTTACATGGTAAAGTGATAACATATTTTAGATACTAAAATAATTAGTAGTATTTGAGGCGTATCTAAAAATAAAATTTTAAGTGGTTAAAATGACTTCAATGATAAGTTAAAATTTTTACCTCAAAATCAGGTGACTAAATTTTGAAAAATCTTTTTTAGAATTTCGATATCAACTAATTTTGCCAAAATAATTTATCAACTTAAGCAACTACTTTTGTCAAACAATTTATCTAATAAGCTACTTTTTTCGCTCTAGCACCTTATCAATTTCACCTTTATCTTATCAGTTTCAGTTCATTTTCATCTAGTATTGTCAAAAAGAGCCAACAAATCAAACAATTTGTATGTGAAATTGTTACTATCTATATATGTGCACAGACAATGCTAGCTAATATCCTTAAAGGTAGAAGAACAAATGTTTAGGTGTCAAAAAAATTAGTTAGCTGTAACTACATCTTTGAATATTTTGTGATAGTTTCTTAATTAAGTTAATTTCTAAGATAATATAGATAGGATTTAATGCTTTTGATATTTTGACAAAAGAAAAGTATGGTCAACTAAAAGAAAGGAAAATTGATATGAACATTCTTAATTATAACATTCTGCCATTTTCAGTTTCAACTTTTGATTAATCTCCTAATTTTATATTATGATTTACAAAAATATTCATAACAGACAGGTAAAATATCTGAAACCACCACCACCTTCCACCTCCACCTTCGAAACTATCACAAGCAGGCTAGTCTCCCCCTCCCCTACCCTCAAAATCCACTTCCAAGCCACCCACCCCTTCCCGGCTTCCCCTGCCACCTTTCCTCCGAGATTGCTGAGGGAAAAGCTCTATGCTTTGTTGTGCATCTGGCTCGTGTCCATAACCACTCTCGTGTAATGTTTGAGACAGATTGTCTACCCTCGGTCTCTCGCCTATCCATAGGAGCTTGTTTCATTTCCGGCCTTGATTCAATAATGGAAGATGTTTTGTTTTATCACATATACGGGTGTACCATGAGCGTAGTACACACAATGCAATTTTGTTGCTCATTGCTCATTTGAAATCATTCAAATAAGCAAATTAAATGTACTAAAAAAAAAGAACTCCATATGAACAAAAATTAATCTTAAATGTACTATGCATATAATACACTGGGTTTATGATGATTAAAATCAAAAATTGGAAATCGATAGTTTTGCATAACAAGTTCCCTAATATAAATTAGTTATACTGACAATTTGTTTATATTTTTGTCTTAGTATGAGTTGGTAGTTACCTACTTACCTTGTTGGTATTGTGTCAATACATACTACTATTAAAAAACAATATGTACATGTTGATGGGTAAAATAATAAATTAATTAAGTAGTGGAAATTGGGTGCTTGGGTTCGTACCTTTATGAACCAGAACAAAACATGAATACTAGGATGGAGGTGCATCGTTGTAAGTATAATTAATATATATTTGAGGCAAGCCTAAAGTATACAGTAATACAGCTCTAAAACCTTAATTAAGACAAGACTTGGTGAATGATTGGGCAATCACTTACATGTATTTGAAATACTTTCCGACTAATCATAATTTCTGCGTGAGGATAAAGTACAAATACAACGAGGAAAAACAGGCAATGATTCACCATGCAGCATGATTCATTAATGTTTCCATAATGACGATTGGCCTTGGCCCTAAATAAAAAGGTTATTGAAAATTATCAAAAGCTACTGTCTAATTTTAAATATAAAAGTAGATATAGTCACTAAATGAATTAAATTAGTCACCAATGATATTAACTTAGTTGTTATTGAACTAATTTTCTAACAAGACAAACTTTTTTTTTTTTTTTTTTTGGGCACCGGAAAAACGTACAGAAGCATAAACAAACAAACAAAACTAAAAAGCCGTAAACGGAATTTGGCCTTTCCGTATATGAGTAGCCAGCTCATGAGCCTGCTGAACGAGTAGGCGAGAAACTTTTGAAATCCGTATATGAGTAGCCAGCTCATGAGCCTGTTGTCCAATGGTTCGAATGTCGTCCAGGGTCCAAGCAATTGTGTTTGGTTGGGAGCCTTGATGCCGTAAACCCTGGACCAGCAGTTCACAGTACGTATATACCATGATGTGACGAAGGCCATGTCCTTGAGCCCAAATCAAAGCTTCCAAACAAGCTTTGGCTTCAGCAGATAGGGCCGAAGGCGCGATAATGCAACTGCCTTGACTTTCCCTATTGTGGCTTGAGATATGGTCAACTACCCATGCAATACCTGCCAAAGTAGAAGTTGGGGTCCAAGAACCATCCACTTGGATATATGCTTGTGGAGTACCGCAGAACGATGCGCCAAAATGTGCGAAAAGGAACCCTGGAGGTCCTGAGTCAGCAGACCATGCATGGACTTTGGATATCGGTTGAGCCAAAAACGTGAAGTGCTGCTGAATACCTTGGTTTACTAGAGAGCGAATACATGCCAAGTCCTGCACCACTCCGTTGAAAACAACCTTATTCCTACCCTGCTAAATGCCCCATAAGGTGGCCACAAATATCGCAGACGATCACCATGATAGCCATCATGTTGGTAGAAATAATGGACCCAGGCAATAAGCCAGTCTTGGAAAGCAACATCAGGGTTTAAATTTGAATGAATACCCAGGTGGCCTGATTGCCATAAAATGGTAGCCAAGTGACAACTCCTGAAAATGTGTTGGGATGTTTCAGGTGCCAGGTTACACTGTGGACAAGTATCAGATATTGCAAGACCCCGGGAGGAGAGATTGGCGGAAGTCGCAATCCCATTGTGGCAAAGTTTCCAAAGGAAAATTTTCCATTTAGGCATGATGCGCAGTCCCCATAAAATTCGAAAAAACTTCAAATTCAGAGGGACGTTCATGCTACAGATATCTGTATTTCGAGAGAGGAAAAAGTACCCAGATTTAGTGGTATATTGGCCAGATGTTGTGAAAGGCCAAAGAAGACTGTCAGAAGAAGAAGTGAACCGTGGAATCTCTATGCCACGAATAGTGCTAACTGTAGAGGACTGAAAAAGCTCACAGAGACGAGGCACATTCCAACCTTGGTGTTGAGGCAACAAAAGTGATGCTACTGTCGTCAAAGCAACAGTACTGAGAGGAACATCATCCCGAAATAGTGGAATCGACCCATTGACCCAGCGCTCCTTCCCCGCAAGTAGAGCTGAATTAGAACCAATTTTCCAAACATAATTTGTTAAGAGAACCTTCTCTGCTTGATGCAGCCCTCGAGCACCCCAAGAGCATTGTCCTTGTAAAGGCCGAAGCTTAGTTAGTGTAATTGCATTAGCCCTTTGCATCGAACAAAAATTTTGCTGATAAGAAGATTGGGATTCCGATGCATACACCAAACTTTCTTAATCAATAGTGAGCGATTGTGCAAAGTAATACTACGCAACCCTAGACCACCGGCACCCTTGGGCAAATGTAATATGTCCTTGCTTCGCCAAGCAATCCCTTTACCGAATGGTAGACCAGAAAAATCGAGTAAGCATTGCATCTACCTTGTTTGCTATTGTTGTGGGAATCAAGAAGACCGACAGGATGTGAGCGATAGAATCCAACAGTATGGAATTTATAAGGATCAATTTCGCCGCTTGGGATAGAGGAAGATGACTCCAGGCGGTTATGCGTTGCGTAATGTTATCAAGTAGAAAGGTAAAATGTTGAGTTTTCTTCCCTTGAATATCCACAGGAGCACCAAGATATGTACCCAAAGACTTTGTCGTATCCAACTGCAGGATACCTTTATATTCAAGGACACGATTCTCAGGAATATTGGGGCTGAACTTTACATAAGATTTACGAAGGCTGATCATTTGGCCGGAAATTTGACAAAAGCGACCCAGAAGATCGGAAATTGCCGTGCATGACTTGGTTGAGGCTTTAAAGAAAAGAAGAGCATCGTCAGCAAAAAACAGATGGGAGATAGAAGGTGCGTACCTGTGGATCCGAAAGCCATCGAAATGACGGAGATCAGTAGCCAGTGTTAACATGCGGGACAGGATATCCATACAGAATAGAAACAAATAGGGAGAAAGTGGATCACCCTGGCGGAGACCACAAGTGGACGGAAAGGCCTCCGTAATTTGTCCGTTGATCAAAATGCGATAGGTAACTGTGGATATACATTGACTAATCAATTGAATCCATTGTCCAGGAAGGCCGTATGCCTGAAGAACTTTTAACAGAAACCTCCAATTCACCCGGTCATACGCCTTATTCATGTCGATTTTGAGCGCTGCCAGATGAACATTGCCCCGACGATGTTTATTAAGCCCATGAGTCAACTCATGACTGATCAAAATATTGTCATCCATATGGCGACCAGGAATAAAGGCACTCTGGTTTTCTGTGATAAGATCTGGGAGCAGCGGCCGAAGGCGGTTAACTTAAAGGTTATTATATAACATTTTGGCTAAATAACTTATTGCTTGTTTGCTGATGTAGTGGAATGAGTCCAAACAGCTATTTAGGTAATTAATAATTTCAATCATTGTGGAGCCTACTATTTCTCTTCTCCATTTCTAGTTAACTAACAAAAATATATGGATTAATTTATTGTGTTTGCAAAAAAAACGTATTGTATACTTCCAATTTCCCTTTTGTTTGTGGTGTTGCTTTCTACTTGAGTACTTCGGTTGGGTTGCTCATTTACGTCGATAAGATAACAAAAACTCTCTATCCTATTAGCTCCTTTTTAATAATAACTAGTATTTAGATCCGCGCATTGCTTCGGGTTGGTAATTTTTATAAATTTGATACGCATTTTTTTCCATTCCTATTTAAATATATTAAGAAAAACTCGACATTTAAAAGGTACAAATATAATAATGTGAACATTTAAAACATGATTAAAAGTTGGTTGAGATGGTAATTGTGTCATATAAAATTGCAAGAGGTCACGGGTTCAAAAGTTGTTGGAAGCTAATTTTACTTTTGTTAGTTGAGATGACTTGTCACTTGGGTACACATTGGACAACTCTAGTGGAGTGACAAAGGTGCCACGTGGCGTGTATACATTGCGTGAAGGTGTCATGTGGCGTGTATACATTGTCACGCACGCCTTTTAATATATTTGTATAGATAATACTAATTGTGCTCAATCATGCATTAGTCTAAAGATTTTTCTTATAATCCAATGGATGAATGATCGGAAAATGATATATTTACTACTTAACATGTGTTCTTGGGTATTATTCAGTTGAATTCATAATATTTTACAAAAGTTATTTTGGACAATAAATTTTAAATGTAATTTTTGCAGTTGGTGCCCATAATATTTTGGTGCTTTGATTAACTTTGTAATACCATTATCAAAATTGATAGATATAAAGAATTGATACAATTATTTTAAATTACTTTTTTTTTTTATTAAAATTGACTAAATGGGGAGAGTGTAGGAGTTAATAATAATAATAATAATAATAATAATAATAATAATAATAATAATAATAATAATAATAATAATAATAATAATAATAATAATAATAATAATAATAATAATAATAATAATAATAATGATAATGATAATAATAATAATAATAATAATAATAATAATAATAATAATAAAATAATGATATTCCTTTAGTTATTATAGTTAGGTCAATCTAACATTTACTTTTAAAGGAAAGGATAACCTGTATGTATGTTGATATTTAAGGAGAGAATGAGAAAAAGAGAGAGAAAATCCAAAAAGGGAGAAACCAAGGAGAATGGACCACTGTCAAAATGAGAAGATCAGCTTTCAAACAATTACCATCTCTAGCCTCCAGAACCATCTTCGTGGACTTTCTTCCAGAGAATATAACCCCGGGCAATCTTTTCAAGATCTTCCTACCATACGATAACATCTCTGACCTCTTCATTCCTGGGAAACTTCGAGAAAATTGCAAACACAGGTATACGTTCATAAAATTCGTCTCGAATCATTAATTAGTTAGAGCAGTCAAGTATAAAAATGGCAGAAGAGTTGGCAGTCTTAGAATGAGGGTTAACCCCGCAAAAAATGATAAAGCAGATTTACCAAGCAAAGGCCACTTCAATCTAAAAAGAAACCAGCCTCCTATCACCATGAAACCCACCCAAAACACTTACAAAAAAAACAACCATTAGAGATCAAATACCATATAAAGAGGTCTCGACCCCAGCTGCAAACAAAAGACACCCACCACATCCTCACCCCCACCACCCACCCCACATGCATCAAACACCCGAAAACACACAATTCAAATCCACTCGTCCCTAACCAAGTCTTGAAACCTGACCCAAATATTGCAAAACGGGAAATGAGCAAATTCAGAATTATGAATTCTAGAGTGCTTGGTGAAATTACTGAAAGAACCAGAGATCAGATTGAAGAGAAAGAATTTAAGGGAGATCAATATTTGTCCATTCAAGGAAAAAAGAATGATGAAACTCATAATCACTTCAAAGAAGTGTTATTGCAGTGGCAAATTCATCATCCTCTTCTGAAATGATTCTTAGTCACATTTTGGCGGAAGGAGATAATATGCTGACGATAAAGCCATTAGGTGGACTGCTTCACTTAATCTCTTTCGAATCTTTGGAAGATAAACGATCAATGATAGAGTGCAAATTAAATGGCTGCTTAGATGGTTCCTCAAGATTCGAGAAGTAAACGAATCTAGTGTAAGACTTTGGAGGGGAAACTTGGATCACAATTAATGCGGTCCCTTTGATTGCCTGGAATTATGAAAATTTCCTTACAATTGGAAGTATATATGGTCAAGTTCGATCAGTTGAGTATACTCGAATGGATTATGCAAAAATCTTGATAATTACAGATTATTTTTTTCATATAAATAATCCATTATTACTTGAAGTGGTAGAAAAACATTTCAAGATCTTTGTAGTGGAAGACTCAATTCAAAATCATGCTCTGATGATATATATATGCTACTAAGCTTCCTGATAAAATGACAGCAGAACATCATCAGATGAGGAGCTTGACTCCCCCAAGAATTCAATCAGGAAGAGCAGGAGTTAGCTATGGCGGAACCTCCAGTCAGGGGAATTTCAAAGGTCCTTGCTAATCTTCCACCTCAGTCAGGAACTGAAGGAACTGCTGTGAATCTTGGGAATGATGAAAATTGGTTATTCAATGACAAGATGAAAGTCCCCAGTAAAGCTCATTTTTTCTTCCTCCAAAATCCAAAAGCCACCTAATCACCCTTCCTCTCCCAGACCTCAAATTACGCATATCTCTCTTGTGGAGTCCCCAATCATTTACAACAGTCCTGGTGAATCCCACGTAAGCTCCCCTCCAATTTCTCTGGAAAAAATACAAATCATAAACCTTTCAACTGACCTCAGTCCTCTCAGAAGCCATAAAAACCCAAGACTAAGCCCATCACCTAAACAATCTTCATTTAATCCCCCTTTGAACTCTCGTCTGAAGCCAACTTGTCTCTTCTCCCAAAACCCATCTAAGAAAATAAAAAGCCCTAGTCTTTTAGGACTTTCTCAAATAAAAGTTCACTCAAATCTCAATTGAAAACAAACCTTCCCCCCTCTTAAAGCCCAACCAGAGAGTCAAATGAGCTCAATCAGAATATCCCAAACCTCAACCCTCTTATAACCACATCAAACTCTTTCAGCCCACTATTAAAAACGAAACAGTCAATAAACGCATCATCTTCATCTTCATATTCCATCTCGGGTCCTCCTTCGGGATTCAAAGACTTTATTCCACCACCGATAAAGTTTCACCTCGAGCAAAAAAATCTCAAAAAATTAAAGAAAATGGAGGAAAGGAAGAAAGCCTCCTCTACTCCAGTACATCAACCTCATCCCCTTCCTCTAAAGGAGATCCATAATTACGCTGCATCGGAGATTATTGAATTGGGATTAAAGTTGGGAATGACTTTTAATGGTCCTCTGTCATATCTTCATACTATGATAACGAAAATTTTAGCAAAATAAGAAGATGATTGGATCACCAACCTGTGATCTTTTTTCTCTCTCAATCTTGAATACTCAATAATTATTTTTTCATGGAATATACGTGGTCTGGGGGCTAAAATAAAAAGGAGTGTCCTTAGTAAGCTGCTATCCAAGAATCGGAACTTGACAGTATCCCTCAAAAAATGTTGTTATCGATTTGGAAGCTTACTGATGTGGAAGTCCTTTTTAGTCCCTCTGTTGGAAACTCGGGAGGATTGATCTCTCTTTGGAGATCCTCTCATTTTCAACTCACTTTTAGTCATATTGACCGTAACTGGATTGCAATGGGTGGTATGTTGACGAATAATGGCTTTAAGTGTCTGCTCATAAACATCTATAATTCATGTGATGCAGGTTTAAGAGAGATAACATGGGATGAGATTGAGGAGTGCTATATAATGTCTCAACTCTCCTGTTTAATCACAGGTGACTTCAACGAAGTCTTGGAAGCAAGGGATCATGGCAGCCAGTTAATTAATCCAATTACACTCGTAGAAAAACGACGATTTGCGTCCCTTGATGTGCGTCGCACTGAAACGGAAATGACGGAAAAACCCTATTTACGTTGCACGCCACACAGTGTACGACGCAAACATCAACAAACATATTAGGTATACCAGCAATATGCGTTGCGCCATCTGTGTGTGCGATGCATATTACCTTTGTGCGTCGCAAGTTTCTGTGGTGCGACGCATATTGTTGCGTTGTAGTGTGGAGAAACCGAGGCTAATCTGTGTCGCACTAAGGGCTGTGTGCGACGCACAAAGGCAATATGCGTCGGACCCTCTAACCCGTCCGACGCAGATCAGCTCAATTTTATTTCAAAAACCACGCCGCGTCACTTAATCCTAATTCCTCACTCAATCTTCAGCCGTTTCATCACCATCTCTCTCTCTCTCCCTCTCCCTCTCCCTCACTCAACCGTAATTCCGGCGATCGAATCATCATTTATTTTCTCTCAAATCTCATCATCATCAACTCTCATCATCTCTCTGGTTTAATTTCTCTAAAATCAACCATCTTCTTCTTCACCCAACAACGACAACACCATTTCCAGCGAGCGAATCTTCAGCATCGAAGACCCGACAACACCAACAACGACGATTTTTCATCCTTTTTTTGGCCAACGAGTCCGAATTCCTCGCTATTGTTTTCTCAAATTCAAGATCGAAAATTCAAGAAGAACGAGATTTGAAGAAAGAACGAAGTTCGCTCTGATTTTGGTGATTTAGGATTTTTTTAAATATATTTAGTGCAATTTCATTCTTGTATGTTAGATCTGATTTTGTTTTTTTAGGTTCATCTTTTTCATTTCGTTTTTTCTATGTTAGATCTGAATATTTGAGTTTTTAATTTTTTAATTTTGTATAGATTATAGTTGATTGCTTTTGTTGATTTTGTTTTTCTCACTAGTAGAAAAACGACGATTTGCGTCTCACCATCTGCGTCGCACAATAGGACAAACGTCGCAGAAGATCGTTTGCGTCGCATACAACGGGTAATCGACGCAAAAGAAGACCAATGTGCGTCATATCTAACTACCGTGCGATGCAAAACAGCTATGTGCGTCGCACGAAGCCTGTGGTGCGACGCACATAACAAAAGCTATGTGCGTCGCATGAAGCGCATGTGCGACGCCCAACCCACTAACCCACTTATATTTCCCCGTGTCATTCTTAATCTCTCAAACCTAATTTTCTTATTCTCTCATTCTTTCACCAGTCGTTTTATCTCTCGTTCTCTCTCTCTCCAACTCCTCTCTCTCTCTCTCTCCCTCTTTTTCTCTCTCCAACTCCTCTCTCTCTCTCTCTCTCCCTCTTTTTCTCTCTCCAACTCTTCTCTACCGTACCTTAATCGAAGATTTTGTTGATTTTTTTTCAGTCGTTCGCACAAGGTTTTGTTGATTTTGCTCCTGATCGAATGTAACTATGAACATCAAACATTTTTGCTCCTGATTGTAACATTTTTTCTCAATTATCGCATAAGGTTTTTGTTGATTTTTTATTTTTTATCTCACTTTTGAATTTTTTTCTTTTTTTTGTTTGAATTTTTAATATATGTTCGTTCTCAGATCTGATTTCTGAATGTTTAATATATTTTTGGTTTTCTTGTTTTCATTTTTTAGATCTGATTTATGTATGTTTAGTATATGTTTGGTTTTCTTGTTTTCATTTTTTAGATCTGGTTTATGAATGTTTAGTATATTTTCGGTTTTCTTGTTTTCATTTTTTAGATCTGATTTATGCATGTTTAATATATGTTCGGTTTTCTTGTTTTCATTTTTTAGATCTGGTTTATGAATGTTAAATATATGTTCGGTTTTCTTGTTTTCATTTTTTAGATCTGATTTCTTTTTGTTTTTTTTTAATTCTCAGATCTCCCTGAGCATCATTATGTACACGAGTTTTCAAGAAAATCAGCAACATTCTGGGTTATGAGCCTCAATGTCAGATGAACGAATGTTAACAAGCTTCTGGATCTTATGCAGAATGACTATAGAAGGGGAATATTAGCGAGCGAGTAATATTTTTTTTTTTTTTGATTTTTCTGTAATTTTCTCGTTTTGATTTTGTGTAATTTTCTCCTTTTTGATTTCTGTAATGTATGTATATCTTTTTGAAATTAGTGTTTGTAAAAAGAAGCCCTTCTACTCAATAAAAAACCACTTCTATTTTATTTAATTACTGTTTAGTTTGTTTGAGTTGAAACACAAGTTAAAATTCCAGTTAATTTGTTTGAGTTACAAGCTGCAATGAATGAAATAAATTTTTTTTTAAAAAAAATAGCCATTTGAGTCGGATGTGGGATTAAGTCCGACACAAATCACTCATTTACGACGCATGTTAGTAATGTGCGACGCAGATGAGTCTTGGGTTGTTGTGGCTTGGCGACCTTTCCATCTGCGTCGCATGGTCGGTAAGGTCCGACGCAGATAGTTAGTCACCTGCGTCGCATCGTTGTTCGACGCAGATTAGGATACAGGATCTGTGTCGAGACCTGTGTCGTCGGACCCATGTCCGACGCAAATGGGTGCCTCGCATCCGACGCAAATTGTCCATTCTATACTAGTGTCTGTTTTTATTAGTTTTGTTGAATTCGTTTTTAGCGAAGGAAGTTCATTCAAATTTGTATTCACACTTCAGATCTTGCTGGGCTTTATCCTTTATTAGTTTTGCTGAATTTTGTTTATATATTATTTATAATTTTATGTATCACTGTTATGTATGCGTTTTCAATTTTGCTGAATTTCCTTTCGCGAATTTCAGTTTAAATGTATGTGTTTTGTTATTTTTAGGATTTTGTTGTGTAGATTCAGATGACGTGAATTATTATTTTTAACAAAAATTACCCCATTTGCGTCGGATGTAAGACTAAGTGCGACGCAAATGGGTCTGACTTGCTGGGCTATTGTGTTAATCTGCGTCGCATGTTGATGTATGTGCGACGCAGATGGATGATTTGCGTCATACCATGGGCTATGTGCGACACAAATCAGAGAGCCATCTGCGTCGCACCGTATACAACGTGCGACGCAATAGCTTAACAATCTGTGTCGTTTTCGCATACGACGCAGATCAGTTTTAGGTCATCTGCGTCGAGACCTGTGTCGTCGGACCCAGGTCCGACGCAAATAGGGGTCCAGGGTCCGACGCAAATCGACCTTTTTCTACTAGTGCAAGCAACTCATTGAAATTCAGAAATTTTGTCAGCAACCTCTATTTGATTGACATTAACCCTCTGATGGGTGGTTTACTTCGTTTAAGGGCAATTCGAAAAGTAAACTTGATAGAGTTTTTTTTCAACCGGAATGGCTCACAAGATTCTTAGCTCTTAATGTCTCAACTCTCAAAAGAAGCATCTCTGATCATTGTCCTCTACTAATCAACTCGCATGAGGTAGATTGGGGACCTAAGCCTTTTCGCTTTCAAGATGTTTGGCTCTCTCATTATAAAGGATGTATGGACATCATATCTTCTGCATAGAATAAGTCAACAGGTCTTTGAATTATGGATAAACTCAAAAGGGTGAAAGCATAATTAAAAATCTGGAACCATCAAGTTTTTGGAAACATTGAAGCAAAGATTTCTGAGTTGGAGACAGAAATCCATATATGGGACAACATTGCAAAACATAAGATCCTTATTAAAAGAGGAAGTAAAGCAAAGAAGCGCTGCACAACTTGAACTATGGGCCTGGCTTAGAAAGAAATAAATCTATTGGGCCCAACACTCTCGTATTCAGTGGCTAAAATATGGTGATAAGCTTTTTCAATCATATGCATCCATTAGAAAAATAAAAAACAAGATAATGTCTCTCATGATCGAAGGAAATCAGGTGGTCGAATCGGAAAAGATCAAGGTGGAAGCTTTGAATTTTTTCACAAATCTTTTCAAGGAAGAATCTCAAACCAGACCGGTTTTTTTGAATCTTCATTTTAATCAAATGTCTGAATCTCAAGCGAAGGAGTTGATTGATCCTTTCTCACATACGGAAATAGACCAGGCGGTTGCCTCCTGCAATCCATCAAAATCACGGGGTCCGGATGGATTCAATTTTTAATTTCATAAAATCATCATGGCCTCTCATTAAGACTGAAATTTACTCCCTAGTCCATGAATTTTGGAGATCGAGTAAACGTTCAAAAGGAATAATGTGGCTTTTATTGCGCTCATTGCCAAATCTGAAAATCCTTGTGGATTCAAGGATTATCGACCAATTAGTATGGTCAATTGAATTTACAAGATTATTGCAAAGATTTTGGCCAGGAGATTGAAGAAGGTAATGAGTGACTTGGTTATTTCTCACCAGTCTTCCTTAATTGAAGAAATACAAATCTTAGACAGTATTCTTATAGCTGGAGAGCTCATTGATTCTTGTAAAAGATCGAAAGCAAAGGCATTGATCCTCAAATTGGACTTTCATAAGGCCTTTGATAGTGTCTCATGGTCTTTCTTAGATTGGACGTGATCTCAGATGGGCTTCCCCATCACATGGAGAAAATGTCATCTTGTGTTTCTTCGGCGACGACATGGATTCTACTGAATGGAGCACCATCATTACCATTCAAATTGCAAAGGGGCCTCAGGCAAGGAGACCCCTTATTACCTCTTCTCTTTGTGTTAGTGGGGGGTGTTGAATTTGCTCATAAATAAAGCTACGAATCTGAACCTACGGTCAGGAGCGAATGTGTGCAAGGATGGCCCTCCAGTGTCTCACCTACAGTTTGCAGATGATACAATTTTGTTCACTTCCCAGAATATGGATCATCTTCTCAGCATAAAAAAAAACTCTCATTCTGTTTTAATTGGCTTCTGGACTCAAAGTCAATTTTGATAAGAGTGAAATTATGGGAGTCAACATCAACAATCAATGGCTACAAACGGCAGCAAGGAAACTCTATCGCAAGGTGGGCTCTTTCCCACTCACCTATCTTGGTCTACCTCTTGGGGGTAATATCTCCTGTTTAACTGCTTGGGAACCTCTGATCGAAAGGATGAGTAGAAAACTTGCTTCGTGGAAAGGGAGATTGCTCTCCATAGGAGGCAGATTAAATTTAATCAAATTTGCTATTTCAAATCTGCCCATTTATTTCATGTCATTATACACAATGACACAAGGATCATAGAAAAAATCATTAGTATTCAGCAAAAAAAATTGTGGAGTGGTGACATGGACAAGCGAGCTTTGGCGCTTGTCAAATGGGAACTTACTCAATTTCCCAAGAATCAAGGTGGACTCAACATCAGTAATTTGCTCAAGAGAAATCTGGGTTTGTTGTGCAAATGGATATGGCGATTCTCTAATGAACCTAATTCATTGTGGAGGAAGGTAATCCAATCAAAATACAAATATGATTCAACATTTTGTATGATAAATTTTACCCCACTTAGACATGGTGGTCCTTGGAAGTCAATTTGTAATCATATATTGAAGAACCATGATGCGAAAGAAATCATCAGCACTGTGGAAGGATAAAGTGGAAAATGGCAGGGATACTCTATTTTGGCATGATATTTGGATAAACAATGTTATTCTCAAGAGAGAATACCCAAGGCTTTATCTTATTTCAGATAACCCATATCAGCTCATATAGCCCCAATGGGTTATTGGGAGAACTCTCTATGGAAATGGGACCTCCACTGGAGGCGTCCCTTCACACCACAAGACCAGATTGGATGGCCTCCCTTCTAGGCCTACTGAGTCAAACCCAGCTCATAGAAGGAAATGAAGATCGATTGATATGGGCCCATCATCCCTCTGGAGCTTATTCGATGAAATCCTTCTATTTAGAACTCATGAAAACTACAGGCCCATGTCCAAGCCCAATCCTTCGAAAATTTGGAAAGGATTGGTACCTATACGTATTGAAATTTTTTCATGGCTGGCAATCATGTAAAAAATTAATACAAAACAAAAGTTAGTCTCACTGAATATTTTACCTGAAACTGAAGCCATGTCTGTTTTACAGCTCTTCAATGGAAAATGCCTCTCATCTTCTTCTTCTTCTTCATTGCTCTTTTGCAAAATGTTTATGGAATTGGTGGTGTGAATTGTGGAACCTCTCATGGGTCAGTCCCTCCTCCATTGAAATGGCTTTTGTTCAATGGTATTTCCCTTCTCGAAAGAATTTTTTCAAAAAAGTATGGAGTGCCATATTTCTTGTGATTTTGTGGTTTATATGGAAGGAAAGAAATGAAAGAGTCTTCAAGAATAAAGCAAGCTCGTCAAAAGAAGTTCTCAATCTCATCCTCCTTCGTCTTGGATGGTGGATCAAAGGTTGGAAGGAGCCTTTCCCATACACACCAGAAGAAGTTGTAAGAGCCTCATATTGTTTAAGATGGAATGAAGTAACACTCAAGAAAAAAAAAACACTTATCTCTCAAAATTGCAGACAGTGCAAAGTAACTATCAGGCCAAGCTATCTTTGGTTAGTTGGAGTCTCAATCAACCCCCACAATTCAGGCTATGTAACTAGAGGAATCCTCAGATCTGAGCAAGGAACGAGTATTTGTGCTTTTTCCTGTCCCATCCCTCCCATGGATTTCAATGCAGCCTCAATTTTGGCCATTCACATAGCCATTCATATCACGATTAATAATCCCATGTTCAACATTCATCCAATGGCTATTGAATCAGATTCAATTGAAGCAGTGAAATGGAGCTTGAACCAATCTGGTGGGCCAGGTAACATGAACTTCATTTTAAGGTTCATTAGATCTTCATTGAAGAAGATAGATAAAGTAGCCATCTCTCACAAAAAGAATAGTTCTTAGATTGTGTCAGAGTTGTTAGCAAGGAAGAAGTTCCGTCGTAGGTCTGAATTTGTTGCATGGACGTAATTTTATCTTCAATTGATTCAGATTCAAGAGACTTCTCTCTATTTGAGATAAATAGATTGAATGTCTGCTAATATATTATTGAGTGTATGATTCTGTTGATTCAAGGAATCATGATTAAATAAAACTATCAAAAAAAAAGGGGGGGGGGGGTAACCTAGTATAATTTGTTGTACAACGCATTGTAAAATCAACAAGTTTGCAATAGTACTATTAGGACGTGAAAGGATGGTAAGTCCTTTCACCTTTTATGTATACGTTGTGGTTTCGATTCTCATCAAGAAATGTAAAAAAGTTAGGAATATGTTGTAATTTAGGTATCCTGTAAAAGTATTGTTGTAGCAAAAATTTTAAAGTCTGCAAAAGTACAAAGGGTACAAATTAACCTAAAACTTCTATTCGTAGAAATTGAAGCGAAATGACTATGAACTCTGAAATTTATGAGCAACATCTCAATTCTCAGGTGCTGCTTTGTTGTGGGCTGCCCTTAATTTGAGGTCCTACATGCGAGAATTCTTTAAGCAAAAGGTGGCTTGCATGTTAAAGATAGAGCTTTAGTAGAGTAGTGAATAGAAAAGGGTTTGAAGGAGTATTAAAAGAAAGTGAAGGGAGTTCATGAATTATGATGCCTGAAAAATTAGGCCTTGCTTTATGCTTGCACGCCGTGTGCCATTATTGAAAATTGGACGGTGCTCTTGACTCTTGAGTCTTGATAGTTGATATCAATTATGCTACTATTGGTCTACATCTAATATAAAGTTGCTTTAGTTTACCCCACTATCATAGAAGACCATTCATCATACATTTCGATGTAATATATACATTGCATATATGAGGCTATTTTTAGCCATTTGTTTATTTGAAAATCTACTTATTATGCAATTTAAAATTTTGCTAAATTGAAGGATTTCAAATAAGCAATGAGTAAGAAATATAACTTTAGGTACATCATGCACATTGTATATCTGGATTTATGATAAAAATAGTACTGAATTAGAAATATGTACTGGAACGTAAAAGATAAGAAATACTCCTAATAGTTAGTTTTTCAGTATACCTAATTTCATTCTCTACTAATCAAGTAGTACGTGTCTAGTAGTTTGGTTTGTATCTCACAATCTTGAGGTTGTGGAATCAAACACCATTAGAGGCACTTTAGGGGTCGGGATTTCCCCTTACCATTCCCCCTACTCCAAGGGACCTTGCCTGTGAACTCGGACCGATTTGACCTGTGCGAGGTTCCTGTCCGATTAGGACGCCTCCTACTTACCTTAAAAAGAAAAAAAAGCCCATTCCCTACTAGTAAAGTAGTATTGCCTCTTGCGGGTATAATCTTAGCCTACCCAAATTTTAACACATGAAAAAAACGACTTCGAGATCAAAAATTAAGATATCAACTTTGATCCTCATAGGTCCTGTTTGGCAATTAGTTGATAGTTGTTAGCTGGTTGTATAAGTTTGTTTGATTAGTTGATTTTATTAGCCATTTGTACAAAGGTGGTTTGATAAGTAACTGATAGTTGATGCTGCTTGATTGCATAACATGACCAATACAGACATGGGAATAATCCATTATTGTATTTGAATATACCTATGTACTATCGGTAATTTTTAAAAAATTTTAGACATACATGTAATTTTAGCCCACGCATTCCTAATGTTATAGAGTTACTCCCCTCAACTTTTTGAAAAAGAATTTTTTAAATTAAATCAATTATTCTAACCTTCTCTTTATCAAATATTCAAATTAAAAAATTGTCTAATCAATCCTCCCATATAGTTCAAAGCTCTTATTTTTTTTCGAACATATCTTTGCCAAAGACAACCTTAGTATATGGAGGAAAATGACTTCAAGTGATTGGTCATTGAGTTTGTATATGTAATACTAGCCTTATATTGCAGGCGATGCGTGCGTTAATTTTAAAATAATGCCTTATTATCCCAACTAACACAAACGACCATTATGAGCCTTTAAATAATAAAATGATAAATTATCCTAATCGATACATAAGGCAATTATAAAAGGCAAAAAATGAAAAAATGAGATTGTCCTCCTTTTTTTTTTGTTATGTGTATGTTAATGTATGTTCTTTGAAATTGTAATTGCAATTGGAAGTTTAGTTAGAAAGAAACTTTGTAAGTTCTCACTTTTAAAATGTTTGGAATTGGTTTACTTAGATTGTTTAATTTTTAATCAAAAATATCTCTTTTTAAGCATTTTTTTTGGGAAATATATTATGTGTACATTAAATTTTATTATAATTTAGGCAATTTTAAATTTTCTTATTAGTTATTACACATTAATATAGATCAAGAAGGAATTGGATATTTTATAATTGACATTTTTTGCTAAGTGAAGGGTATAGAAGTTGATACGGATGGGAGATGGCCAACAAGACAGTGGGGGTCACTGTTAGCATGATTGTGCTAGCCACTGTCCAGGAGTCCTAGTTCTGTTAGGATTCGTACATAGTGTCCTAGTTCTGTTAGCAGTCTATGTATTTTAATTGCTTTATAAGTGTTTGAGTGATAAAGGAATCCAATTATACGTAGGAGTCTAATTCCTTATCATTGAGTCTTAGTAATTATCTTATAATAGGCGTGTGTTATAGATAAGGTTTAGTTTGTTATTTATCTTTATCCTTAAGATAAAGATAGATAAGTTTGTTAGTTGTTATCTTTAAGCTTTATTAGTTTTTTATTATGCTTAGGAAACTTGTACTATAAATATAAGTTTCGGCCATAATAATAAGTAGAGTTGTTTTTTTGTTTAAAGATTAAATGTAAGTTTATGAATGATTTTGGACGTACTTAATTCCAAGATTTTATTTTTTTAGAGAGTGAATCTAAATACAAGAACCTTAGATTTAGGCGAGTGAAACCTAAAACTAAGCGAGATTTGCGTGAGTTAGTGAGTAAAGCTAATAAACCAATCTCAAATCCTTTCCTAATTCAAGTTTAAGGTGAGTGAAGCCCTAAAAGTGAATTAGAACCCTTAGTGGAGATTAACTGAGTGAAGGTTATTCGAAGCTAAGCAGATTCCGGTCGCGGAATTATATCAGAAGTAATCTTACAGGAGGACACTGTAGCTCACCCCTTGGCTTATATAATAGAGATATTTTGATTGTACATAAGAGATATTGTGTATTCAAATATAATTTTGTTGTCACTTTATAAGAATCTAATTAGTTTTTTTTCCCGAACGATGCCTTTGTGTCAGTTACAATAAACAAATATGTTATTCTTTTTAAATTTTATAATTTATTTTGCTACTTTTCGTATTTTTGTCCATCGAGAAAATGAAAAATTCACGTCACGACGTGATAAGTAAAAAAACTGAAAGGTTTAAGTTTGAAAACAATACCTTCAAAGGAATTGTGGTAAGAGAATATGACATCAATATTTTCTTGTAAGCGTAATAAGAGGGTTAGAAATGTATATACTTGTTTAAGTCTTTTTAGTTATAATTTATTATAATTATTACAAGACTTCATCATCTTTTATTTGAAATATCAGACAACAAAATCATAGTGTATTGATGGTTAAGCTCTTAGTTTTCATTTCAAAGGTCACGTGTTCGATACATCCATTTTTTTTAAAAGTGAGGAGTACACGTAGACATAAAGCAATCCCGTTAGAAATTTGAGAAGAGTGTCACGTGGCACATAGGCATTCTTTCGCACACCTTTTTAATATATTTGTATAAATATTTATTGTTAAATTGTTACTCTCTATGTACATGCCAGGCGGAAGTTTAGCTAGTAATATATGGGTATTGGACATTCTGCCTAATAACATCTCATATAGAGTAGTACGCTAATTGAGAATTTATGTGAGTTCGTACATGGCACATGCAAAATGTAACGATTTGAGTCTAAATTTAGTACAAAATATACAGATTAAGTAAATAGTAAGTAAGAACAAGTAAATTAATTTTTTTAAGGGAAGAACAAGTAAATTATCTTAATTATTAGCTATTGGACCTAAAAGTTTCCTTTATGAACATCGATATAAAGGCTACATACTACGAAAAGATGAGATGAAGCAACTTATAAAGCTTTGGACTCAACATTTAGGAAAACTCCTGATTTGGGTTGGCCAGGATATTTCAAGAAGATCAGAGCCAGTGGCCACATCAGTACTACCGAAGCATAACACAAAAAGTAATACAAAGCTACCATATAGTTGTTCTTTCATTTTCGTGCTTAAATCTCAATGTTAAACATGATGCATACCTGTGAAGCTCGGACTCGGCCAGCCACCTTGCCGTACCGGTGTCGACACGACACGACACCGGTGCCGACACGGAATTCGGACTGGACGCCGGGAGGAGAAAGTGGAAGCGGCATCGATTACCTGTAGACCCTAGATTAGAAAATTGACCTAGAAATACACGATTTTATTTCTTGAGATATTGGGGCTTTTACTCAGGAGGGTGAGTCGTTTACAATGGTCTAACTTTCGTCATCTTACCGGCCACTTCTCCGACGACGGTAGAGGAAAGAGAGATAGAGGTTTCTGCGTACTGCTGTTCTAGAAACTCAGATGGTGAAGATCTCTTTTTTTTATATATCTAATAAGTTGATGTGAGGGTGGGAAACCAGAAGGGGTAGTTAAAAGAACAACGTGAACCAAAAAGTGAGAAAGTAAAGCAATAAAACTTGCCTATTAAATTCAAGAAGCAGTACAACAGCAGACAGCTATACAGCTGTATTACATTACATTTACACCTTTTTGTTTTTTTTAGGAAACATTACATTTACTAATTTACACCTCTTTCTCGTCTCTCTCTCAAAAAATAGTAAACCTTTAGCTTCTCTCTTTAACTTTTTTTTTTCAATTATACTAGAGCTTTTGAAGTTAAATCTGTAAAATAATATTTCCTAATACTTAACTGTCGTGTCCCCGAGTCCATATCCAAAATTTGGACCCTTCAAAAATGAGTCCACAAATCCTTAAAATTAGAATTTGAAAGGTCCGACACTTGACCTCGTACCCGAGTCCAACACCGGTACCCGAGTCCGAGCATCCTAGATGCATACTGCAACATATTCAGTTTCAATTAGGGCTTGTATGGCCCCAACGGCCCGTTTGGTTAGTGGTTATAAATAGTGGTAATGGTAATGAAATTTAGTGTAAATTTATAAAGATTTTCACATGTCCATAACCATGGTTATGAAACTTTATCACAAAACATGGGTTTTCCTTTATAAATTTTCATTACCACCTAATACCACCTTCCCAAGTGGTAATGGATAGTAATGAGATTTTAGGAAGAAAATGGATATCTTGTGATTAAGTAGCATTACCATTGGTAATGACATTGGATTTTTAGTACAAATTTACACTATAATGCATTACCATTCCCACCATTTATAACCTCTTACCAAACAGACCGCAAGAGTATCTAGCACACGACCAGCTAATGGAGCAAGCAGGTGTATACAACTTCGAAGTGGTTCGGTTATAGCCTTAGAGGTAGTCACCCGAATACAAAATAACAGGCGAAAAAATGAATATTGCCCTCAAATTAAGGTTCATTCATCCCGTGCACTGTGCAGTGCTATGAAGAACCCTCCACTGTCAAATATACTCTTATTATGTACTTCAACCGAATCTAAGAAAACACATAAACCTCCTCAAAATGTAAGTAAAAAGCTGCAACTTACATCCCCTTATGCTTATCTATTACAAGTATCCACAAATCCGAAACTCTTCATTCTAAATAAAGTCCCTTGTTAGGCAAAACAGTAGCTGCCAAAGCATTCTGTGAGTGATTCAGAGAACAAGGAGAACCGTGGAACTTTAGGGGAGCATCAAACTACCTTCTGCAACGAGAATCATCATCTCCTGTTGCTACTCTAACCTATAGCGCAGATTTACTGTAGGTGATACATCTGAAGCTAAGACTTAATTTTGCCAAAGAGCAAAGGGAAAAATATAAAGCAGGAGCACACTAGTGTGAAGCAACACTAGTGAGTATTGACAGAGTAGAGGTAAAGCAGGAAATGATTATACATATTGTCATAAAAGAGAATATAGAGTCGCATTACACGCAAGATTCCATAATTTCTAGCAGCAGTAACTAGGTTAAGGACGCATTTTGTAGTGAATATAACATAGAATTATCATGGACAACACTCGTAGTTCCAGGTACATGATAAGGACGAAAACCAACAGAGGACAAGAACAAAGTCAGATAAACCAACATTAAAACTCTTACCTAACAAATTTATCAATAATGTTGTGAAACAAACATGAAGATAACATGAGAGCTAGGGCCTAGAAATATACATATACTACTTGAACCATGCACATTATTGATGTACGTCCTGTTCCCAAATCCAGAGCATCATTTCTAATAGGCATGGATGCACTTAGCGAGTTACCACCAGATTCCCCATAAGTCCACCAGCAATCTCGTAAAATTTGGCATCTGAAAACCCTACCGCAAAAGCAAGTTGCTCCAATTCTTTTCCTGCACCAAGATAACCTTCACATTGAATGCAACTAGGTGCCCCCTAGAACTCTTCTTATAGATTAACGAACAAGTCTATTCTTATTCTTCGTTCTTAAAGAAGAAAGAAAACTCTAGTAGAAGATTTAAGGCATGAACCTCATAGCACAAGTTCAATAAGAAATTAAGAATAGACGAGACTGGCTACATATATAACTATACTGCATAGTGCATACAACCCAATATAATTAGGTAAACTCAATGTGCTGACCTGTCAAGAACTCCTGAATTGAGCTCTTGAGATATTTGTACTCCTCAGCCAGACCAAAGCCAGTAGCAACAGGAACAACAATGCTGTCTATCATCCATTCCTACAAAAATAAGCAAAAAGAAGTTCAACAGAAATATACAAGTATCTTTTTATTAACATTTGCTACATTCTATAATCATTGCCTGTACTCAAATATACTCTTTTTACAAGTACCTAAATTTTCTCTTTTCTATAGTTGAATCTCAACATCGTAATTATTTTAGAACACATAAAAGACGTGAATACAAAGCTATAGCTCAACAGCACCAGAACAGCTAAACACAACAGAGCACCATACACTCTGAAACGCAATACCTGGATTAAGCTAGTGATCGGTTCCCTGCTTTTATTAAAATCAAGAATAGAAGCTTTGCACCCTGAGATAGAAATTCACTGTTTAACTACAGAAAAGATGATTTCCTCAATAAAACCGTACGGCATAGGCAAATGAAGAGATCACGAGAACCTGGCTTAAGAACTCGGAAAATCTGTTGCATAGCTCTCTCTTTATCCATCACATTCCTCAATCCATAACCCATAGTGATGGCATCAAAATAATCATCACGGAATGGTAAATTAAGTGCGTCACCTTCAAGCCACCTGTGGGACAGTTGCTACAATTTAACTACCTCTTCTAGAATTGTTATCACAAAAGACATCCTCAACAACATCACCAGCTACAAATTTACCGGTCCTCACTCTATGTTCTTGTAGCAGGGAGTTGAGCTTTCTTGCTGCCGCGATGAGGCAACTAACAATTGGTCACTTGAAAAATCCAAACCCATCACCTGCAAGTAGATCCCGAGTATGAACAGATTGGTCTCAACTCTCAAGGTAGGTACACTTTCTAATCACAGGGACTGAGGGAAGACCTGTCCATCAAGGCCAACTTTTTCGGACAAAAGAAATGCCAAATCTCCACTTCCGCAGCATATGTCCAGTGTACTATCCCCTCTCTTTGCTCTGTTGCCAGTATTGAAAAAACAGACTAACAGTAAAGAAACAAACATAAAAGTACATACATGATATGCTTTGAACTTTTGGCAAAAAATGTTAAAACTCAAAAGGTTGGAATCAATTCTATATGATTCAGTTTAATAATTTCAATTACATACACATATTATACTATATTGTCACATTCTTTAACGAAATAATAAAGCATAAATGCCCCGAATCAAAATGTTTGCTTTTCCATGTATTCCAAATCAGCTTAACATTTAGTCTAAACATGTATGCAACAAGCCCTATTATAAGCATTACAATGTGCATCTCTTTCAAGCATTTCTATTGTAGAAGCACCCTTTTGTATCACTTAAGATACTCGAATATAATTTGTCTTCCAATTAACTTGTACACGAAAACATATAGTCTTAGTCAATCAAAGCAGAAGAAGTCAATATTGCAACCACATTGGAACAGAATTCATCAAGGAAACTTTGGTGAATACAATACTAGAATATCTATGGCACTTTTAAATACTTCCTCCGTTTCTTTAGATGTTACACCTTCTATTTTAGGACGTTTTAAATTAGGTGTTGCACTTTTATTTTGGGTAATAACTACTCTCTATCTCTCTCCTATCACATTTTCACATGGGACCTTTTTGTTTTTCATTCTCTCTATCTCTCTCCTCTCCAAAAATTACCTAGGAGTCCGTGATTTGAAAAGTGTAACATCTAAAAAAACGGAGGAAGTAATTTAAAAGGAGCATCTTCAATGAAATTTTGTTAGAATTAACATCATCTTTCACATTAAATCAATGAATGGGAAAAAATATTGATGATGATGAACATAAAGCCATTTTTCATTGTTGAAAATGCAATTGCAAATCTAAGTAAACTACAACCAGTAAAACTACTACCTCCCTTTCTAGTTACTTGTGTATCGGCAAGTGTGAAAGTGAAAGCGGAATAACTAACTTAAAAAAAAAAGTAACTAACTAATAGCTTAGGTAAACGAAATTAACAAAAAAAACAAGGAAAAAATAGTACCCGGTCCATGAGACGGCCATGCGCTTCCAAATGCGGTGTTGTCCCAAGCTCAGAACATCATTTAGCTGATTATTTTTCATTGCACAAAAATCAAAATATAGAAATGCTATTAAATTGAAATGCAATTCATAAAATGGGAATGAGATTGGGCGTACGTTATCGTAAACAGGAGCAATGCGGTTAAAAAGCGCCTGTCGTTCAGCGGAGCATCGAACTGTGAAATTCCGGTGCCGGAAAATTGAATATTCCGGCGAGATGCGGGGTGGACGGCGGTGTAAAAGCTTAATTACTCGAACTTCAACTGTTGTCATTTTTGGCTTACCCTAATTCCTATCACACACACTCTCTCTCTCCTCTCTTTCTCCCAACTCAAATTTCCAGTTATTTGGCCTGGGCCTCGGCATCATCATTGTATTTTAACAACAAACTCAACTTTTGCGGTCCGTTTGGTAGTTGGTCATAAATGGTGGTAATGGGAATGAATTCGTGTGTAAATTTGTGAAAAATATCATTGTCCATTCCCATGGTAATGCTAATTTATCCTAAAGTGTCCACTTTCCTTCTTGAATTTTCATTCCCATCCAATACCACCTTGTAGGGTGGTAATGAAAATTGCTTCCCCTTGGGGACAAAAACACAAGTTTAGGGGTGAGATAGCTTGCTCATGGAGAAAAAATGTCTCTTCATGGAGATTTTAAAGGTGCTTCCCTAATAAAATTACACTTAAAATTCATTCCCATTACCGCAATTTATTAACAACTACCAAACTGGCCGTTGGAGTATTCCAACTTCCAACTTCACATGCTTCATCCTTTTCATTTTCATAACAAGTGAAACACTTAGGTTTCGTTTGGTAGGGTGTAAAATATTTTCTATGAAAATGAGTTTTCCTTTTATTTTTCGTTGTTTGGTTTGATAAGGGGTGTAAAACAAGATTTCCATCAAAAAAGCTTTAGGTAAAAATCATTTTTCTTTCAAAAAGAACGGAAAATACATTTTCTTCCTCCTAGCAACCTTTTACAATTCTCTTATCTTCTCTTCCCCTTCCATTTTTCTCTTTTCCATAACTTTTTTTACAATGAACCAAACAAAGGAAAATTAGCTTTGCATTTGAATTTTCTATTGTAAAATGTTTTACATGAAAAATCATTTTACATTGAAAATGTTATACATCGAACCAAACGGAGCCTTATTATTTTATAACGTTTCAAAATAAGTAAAACATAACTTAAATGGAAAAAAAAAAGTGACAAAATGATAGGAGTACCCATCACAAACTTGTGTGTTTTGTTTTTCTCTCTCCTCCTTTTGATAATGTAAACTAGTTATTAGGCCCGGGCTATGCCCCGGGTAAGAAAAATTTACATTTATTAATATTGTACTTTGATATGATAACACTAAATACAATTTGGTCTAGTGGTTAAAACTTTAGAACATGAACCATGAGGTCATGGGATCAAAACCTATACTATGCAATTTTTAATTTTTTTTATTGTACATGGATTACATAAACTAAAATTTCCTAGGGAGAGCGCCACGAGATGATGCTTATGACTTTTTAGCTTTTGAAAGTGATGTTTATTAGATGTTGTTCCCAGTTCATATGTTTCACTTATTATAAACCGGAGAAAGTATAGAATAAATAGGTACTAGTCGAGTAGAACTCAACCTTAACTTGATCTATTTACTAAAATTTTTCTAACTCAACCTATCTACTAAACGTGTCAATAATTTATTCGACTTTTACCTTATATCTACAAATATTATCTCAAGTAAATAAAATGGTTTTAGTAAATACAACAAAAATAAAAATGAAAACATTTATCCTCTTTGTATGTTGAAAAATAAACTACACATGTTTAGAATTTCTTAAAATATGTATGGCCTATCTATAAAACATTTATGTTTTTGGACCAAATTTTCAATCTATTAATGAATAATGATTTTTTCAAATATGTACCAATCTTCAAAACTTTTTTTCAGAAAAAAAATGTGTACACTCTAATACATCCTTGGTTGGGTTTTCAGGAAGTCTGGGAGCTTCAACACCCTTGGGCCAGTGTTAAGGTACAATACTACAATCCATCTGATATCTTGGTCCTTGGACCCACTTTCATACATATATTAAAACCCTTTGTAGTAGTGGACTACTGAGAACCAAAGGCCCTCTACCCTGGCCCAATTCTTTTCAGCGTTTGATAATATATGGGCCGTTTACTTGATCATGAAGAAGGAAGGAAAGAAAATTGTTAAGCAGGTAATAAATCAAATTATCAGCAACACAGTAGATTGAGCAGGAATAACAACTGGATCTTATGAAATTAGCCATTTCATTTATGCAGATACATTAGTAGTACATCGTTTGCATCGAGTAGAATGCAAATGGTGGAAGGAGCATGTTTTCCCTTCCTTTCATCCGATGAGCCTAAAGAGTGTTTTTCATATTGCTAGATTGCCATTAGCTTAGCATATACATAGATAAGCAGCCAGAATAAATATGATTCTTGTGTGTTGTGAAGGGTTGAGTTTGTAGATGTCTCATTTCTTTCGCTTATCCTTAGTCATCTGTGAAATATTGTCCTGAGAAATTCTCCATGAGCGCGTATTGCATGTTCTCAGATGGTTTCCAATGACGCTTTCGCTGGTTTATGAACCAATTGTTGATCTGCCTTTGATCAAGACCTGTCATTTCAGCTAGCGCAATTTTATCAGCTTCCTGCACAGCAATAGCTGGATGTTGAGAAATGATACTCACATACGTCCATGCTAGCTCAAAGATAAGGCAACAAACAAGCAAAACTGCTAAGAACTAGATTCCGTTCTGATGAGCCCTTCAACTTGCGGTAGTGAAAAACAAGAATTAGTTACTAAGTTCAGATTGTCATACGATTCGAAATTACATCTCATGGGAAAACAACAAATAATAAAGTTGCCCACTTAAGTTTTCTTGCAACAAAATGGAAACCACTAGAGCATTCACCAGTCAAAATGCAAAACACACAACTAGGCTTAGCAGTTAAGATTAAGGGTTATACAAGCATAATAAATCAAATATTAGGGGATGAGGGACAACATATGGTACTTACTGTAGGATATGGCCATTTATAGTGAGCATTCCACCACTCAAAAAGCATTTGCCTAGCTTCCCTTGGTAGCTTCCCTTTCTTCTTTTTCTTGGAAAACTCAAGCTTGAGGCTGCTTATATGACTCCCAAATCTACGTAGCAGCTGATCCTTGAGATCCCGTTCTTCATCCTTCGGTTGCAGATCCTGCACATCTATCTCTCCTCCACTATAGTCCTCATCGGATGACACGACACCTTCATCTGACAAATAGATATTTTAAGTAGTGGGGAGAAAAGTATGCATCTTAGCCCTCACTCCTCTTAAGAAATTATAGTAAATTGGAACTTTGGAAGAGAAATCCAAAATGAGTCTACACAGAATGTCCTTTGAAGCAAACAATAACAAGCTTTTGATAGAACGATATTAGCATGATGATAAAAAAAAATGAATTTATAAACATCTATTAATGAAGTAAAAGTACTAATTAGTTACGAAGGGATGTTTAAAAGATAAAGGTCAAGGGAAAACTACCAAAATTACATATAGTTGATTATATTTTAGCACAAGAACACAGTAACAGATCTTTTCTGGTAATTCTCTATAATGTAAGGGCCTGTAATAAATTCACCTCTATCATATTATTTCAAACTTGACGTTCATGTCTGCATATGAATATAACCTGCTACAAGCTAACTTTCTCTCATTTGCAAGAAATTGAAATAACCCTTTGAGAAATTTCAAAGAGTTTACAAGAAGATTACAAACTTTCCAAATGGGTTAAGTCATACTGAATTAACTAGAATGACTATCTTCCACATATTTTTTATAGAAAAGAGGAGCAAACTAACATTAACTAATAACAAGGTTTGTTACATCCTTGGTTGGCCTGAGGACCTATCCAACCGAATCCGAAGTAAAGATCAAACAACTAAGTTTTTCAGCAACACAATGGGGCATATCATTGTTAAAAAATGACAACTTTTAGCGAAACCGCAATAGTTATTGAATGTTACCCTACAAAGATCTAACACCAATCCACCATGTCCATATAGTATCTCAATCAACAATTTGCTGGCAATTTTTCTTCTACCACATAGTACTAATAATTTTACACGCATATCAACTTTTTATAGATCTAGTATTCTAGTCATTGTATACACTACCTCCGTTTCTTAATAAGTGCAACATTTTCCTTATTTGGAATAGTCACAATAAGTGCAACCAAGCTCAAAATGGTAAAGAAAGTTCAGTATTATTATAAACATGCTACCAAAAAGCAAGAGAAGACCACGACTTTTTATTTCATCACTTGAATTACTCTACTTCATTGTGGTCCCAACTTGAAATCGGGACAATGAGGTTGGGAGGTGAAAGCTCCAACCATTGGGCTACCACGTGATTATCTTCTAGTCATAGTATATGTTAAAATATAAAGTCTATTGAGTGATGAAAGGAGTATTACACGTTGAGACACCACATTTATTGTAGAAAAAAAGAGGGCCAAAGCAAAGGATGCATGGCAAATACTAGAAAATGAAGGAAAATGTAAGAAAGGTACTCCAACTCCATTACGTAAGAAAGAGATAGAGAGAGGTGGTGGAAGACAGGGAGAGGTGAAAAGGTCATAGTCCAGTCCTTTCCCAAATCAGAATGGACAAGACGGCACACTCAAGACTGCCAAAAAAGATTAAACTACATACGCACATACTACTACCAACAGTAGTACAGTACATACTCATACTACTACAACGGAAAAAAAGAAAATATATTTTTCAGAAAGACAAGGGCAGTCAAATCCCCGTAAGGCACGCTGATGAATTGTCAGAGTAAGTGACCTCTATACATAGCCCTATTCTCAAAGCCTGGGGTGGGCCTGGGGTCCCACAATTATGAGAAACTTTTTTTTTTTTTTTTTTTGCTATTTCTGGAATTGAGGATGGAAATTTAGACCCTTTTCTTCGTTAAATTGAACTGTGCTGAATTGAACTGAATTAAAATCGTGAGAGAAAAACTATTAAACTTAAATTAACTGAACTGAAATTAACTAACTTGAGCAAAAAATAAGTTTAAAAGAACAGAGCCTTAGAGATACTCCCTAGAGGCGAATATGAACGGTGAGAAATTATCCACTAACAACAATATACTTCCTTCGTTTCATTTTAATCTACAAAATTATACTCCCTCTGTTTCAAATTATAAGGCATTTTAGCTAAAAAAATTTGTTTCAAAATATAAAGCATTGTACATTACCAATGTAAAACTAAATGTAACTTTATACTATCAAGATAAGATTATAGGTTATTTTCTATTATTAATACAATATTTAATGTCAATTCTTATTACCTATGCATATACAATTAAAACTAACTAAATTCTTAATATGTGTAAAAGTGGTTTACATGCCTTATAATTTGAAACAGAGGAAGTACTTTTCACGCAAGCCAATACAAAACTTTAAAGACATATATCTTTATTTTGTATTTGTAAAAATTATAAAAAGTACATATTAATAAAATACATGTTATGATGAATTTAACAAGATCTCACATGACTATATTTTTATCCGCGTATAAATCATAAATGATAGTCAAAGTAAAATTTGTGAATAGTGTAAAAATATCAAAATATAACCATTAAAATGAAACGGAAGAAATAACACATAAAATGATAAAATACAGATACGAGGATAAATATTCTATCATGGAGTAACATAACAAGTTTAAGCAGCTTACACCTTCTCACTCTTGTCATTGTCATCACTATCCTTAATCATATGCCCTAGGGGCTAGGGACGCTATCGAGCTTGTCTTGGCAACCAACCGTTTGAGTCTCTTAGGAGACTCAAACGGGGGTAATTTGGTCATTTTATGCGTTGGAAGATTTCACGCGCGTGTGGCTGACATTTGCTTGGTACCAATGCTAGGTTATAATGGTACCATTCTCCGAAAATATTGATACCTTGGTACCAGTCTTGATAACAATTTGATACCAATGTCAAGTTATAATGGTACCATTGTGTTTTGTTTTGGGTGTTTGAGTATTTTTTGGACTCAAACCGTTGGTTACCAAGCCTTTCTCGGACGCTATCCAACCTCATTTTTTTTCAAGGAAAATATACTAGTTTCAACTTTGAACACGATAAAGTTATAATTTATAAATATTCTTATGTTGGGTTTACAATAAGATTTTTGCGTAATTTGCAAGTAACCACTTTCATCTTTGGATTGATAAGTTGAAAGAAATGTTTATAATGGCATTGGATATAGTAGTACTCCTATAACAATACATATTTCATATAAAATATGATTTGGGCCATATTGTCATGAATGAATTGTAACAAATGGTCCATCAAATTTCAATTTACAACTAATTACAACTTCAAATAAATTTTAGTAAAAAATCTTATCAATACTTGTTCAATTTAAAAGCCTAAAGTTATCAAAACTTTTTCGAATATAATTTCGTCATTGATATGATATTAATAAAATTTAAAATACCAATATTTCCACAATTAAAAATTTCGATATCTAACCAAATACCACGTAATTTTTATTATTATTTATATTAAGAATATACATTTGACCTTAAAGAAGACAAAGGGGCAATAATGAATAATCCAAGCAAGAAGAGGGTACAGTAGATTCACTTGCGTATATTCATTATTAATTGTTACATAAACTGAAAACAAAAATATGAAAACTGAAAAATAGTTTCATAATTATTTCTTACTAGCTTTGAGAATATATAATTAGTTAAAGAATGAGCAATTTCTAGTTTCATAATACTTTCCAAAAATATTCAAGTTCATCATACAACTTACTCTCGTTGCTCCCCAAAGCTCTCCATTTTTACTTTTTTTTTGGAAGAAACCCCAAAGCTCTCCCATATTCATTTCATTATGGGAACAAGTGCTAAGTAAAAAGCTTTGTGATAGAACTTTGCCAAGTAACGTCCTATTCTTTTAGACTTATTTTCAGTTCAATTCTATTAATTTCAGTTCAGTTGAGTTCAATTCAATCTCTCTCAGTCCAAAAGAACCGAGCCTAAATCAGATATTAATATTAAGCAAGTAGCATTTGACGATACTAATTAAGAGATAAAAATAATATAAGAATAACAAAAAGAAGAATGATATCTATACTAATATATCAAAAGACGTTCATAAGCAAGGTAACAATATCACGTGGCGTATTCGCTTAGAGTTTTTATGTCATGTAATCCACACTAAAAAAAATAGAAATGCATTAGGCAAGATTCAGTTCCGTGATCACAACCCTATATACTAAATTACTAATGTCTTAACCACTAAATCAAGTAATACTTGATGTTATTACTTCAAAGTAAAATATTAATAGATAAAAGATATAATTACCCAGAGCGTAACCCAAATCTAAGAACTAGTTGTTATTCTAATTAGTGGTAATTAGGACACACGTAAATGGTAACCTGGTAAGGGCGTTGGGTGACGGAGGAAGTATAACACTTCGAAAATCATAAACTAAAAAACTACAGTAACAGCTATAAAATCATCCTTTGATAATTGATGATTCAAAATATGAAACTTCTTTTTAGGGAAACATAGTACTAAACAAGACAAACACGTACCCTAAGCATTATACTATAATATTCACTAGAAACGGAGTACAACTGAAGCAAACAAAACATTTGGGATATATTTTTTGATAATCTTTATCTACTTACATTTTCTTTAAAATTGGGACAAATGAGGTTATTAAATGAGGACACAGTAGGAGAGAGAAACAGGAGACGACAAGAAGATGAAGTGCAAGAGGATGAGATCAATAGAATAGAAGGTGAGAAAGAGGGGCCATACTTTTGAAACATGAACATTATAACTCCCTCCATTTCTTCACGCTTCTATTACTTTGATCTTTTCTACTTTTAAGCATAACCAACCAAACTCCCATCATAATTATAATTCACGTCGACCTTTTTGATAAAATAACAATTGATCATCAAAGGCTACATGCCCTAATTTTATTTTATTTTAGATGTTTAAAGAGCCACATGGACAAGTGATAAGAATCGATGTCAACATCTCCAAGAACACGGAAGGAACTCTAACCAAATGAGCTATCTCTCACTCTAAACTACGTGTAAGGTGAAGTATTACCCTACCTTACCCAACCCATTAATTTCGAGCTTAGAAAAAAGAGCTACGCAGGAAAACAAATTTGATAAAGAACCAGTAAGAGTAAGAGGGGGACAAAAAGATAGATGAACAGGGAAATACATGAACTAGGGACATACATGCAAAGGAAACAAGTGGGACATACAGAGCCTAACCAATAAGCAAGGTAACCCCAGAAACACGTATGAAGCGTCTTAACTAGAGAAAACTCTGCAAAGCATACATGCAAAATTGACCCATCAACGCCAGAATCAATAAACTCCTTGAATCTTTATCTTCATGCTCAGACAATGACATTCCAACCAATAATAAACCCAAAGGAGAACCCAACACTTAAACCAACTTTGCGAACAATATACTTATATGTCAAGCAAAACTATTAACTATATACTCTATACTATATACAGTCTACAGTAGTATATAAATTCATAAATGCAAATAACTTGAAACACTAAAAAGCTGCTTTTAGTTTTGGACCTTTCTCAGCGTAAACTCCGGGAGTCTCCATGTGAATATACGCCCCCACCCCCAATCCTCCAACTCATTCATTTCTCAACCTTTTTCCTATCAATAATGTCACCTTCCTCTAATCCTCTTCCTCTAATTTTCCTCATCACCTTATAAATATCAAACATTGACCACAATTTTCATCTAGGCTATTTAGGACCTTCTACAAAATATTAAAAAATCATAACAATAAATACGATAAAGAGATCCTTCTTCTGTACCCACAAACAGGTTTTACTTTCCCTGCAACACCCTTGGGAGAGGAATGGAACCTAACCACCCCGAACTTGGTCTCGATCCGGATGTAGCCCGAAGGGCGAACCGGGTGCAAACACCAGAAAAAAAAAAAAAAAAAAAAAAAAAAAAAAAAAACAGGTTTTACTTCATATAACTACTAATAACTTAAAAAAAAGTGCTTCATTTAGTTTAGTTGGTAAAGTTTTACAGGGATAGTCGTCGTTCTCCAACACCAAAAAGGTAATGATCATGGTAAGGTTTAAGCATGTAACAGTAGCGCCACACATACTTGATTTAAGAATGGAATAGAAAGTTGTCATAGCTAGCCTCATACAAAATGTGGTTTAGGCGTTACATATGTATGATTAGACAAAAATTTACTACCATTAAGTCGGACCTAGTGTTTAGTGTTTGTTTAATTTTAGTAAGGAAATATAACACTTGTATGAATTATACTTGATAAAGAAGCTAATAGCAAGCGGATAAGGTTGCATAAAACAACTCATATATATCCTACTAAAACTCCCCAATTTCAGAAAAAAAAGAGAGAATATGATCACACTATAATAATCTAGTCAAACACTAATCCTCTGCAAGAATCATTGTTATAGAATGACCTAGGATAGACCTAAATGCATGTTTCTAAAATAGGTAGATCCACCATTTGTGAACTATTTCTTTGAAAAACTAGTCTGTAAATCCAATAGACCTTAAACTCATAATCAACATCTTCAATTTGTGAATTGAAGTGCACTAGCATTCATTAATAGCTAAAGATAAGGTATTTTTACACCTAGAACAGGTGGAAGATTTGCTCGCTTCCCACGCAACACAACTCAAAACATTGTTAGTTGTAGACTTGTATCTGTCGGCTGTCGCATGTATCTGTGCGATAAACCTTCAACAGTCAAACACGATTAAGGAGCTCATGCATCATGGCCTAATAAGTCTACTAAGTGACTGAAAATCTACCTATTCCCATGCGGTTTAATTTCTAATAAACTATTTTATAAATCAAGTTCGCAGAAACAATCACTTGATGTTAGAAAGTTCAAAAAAGTTGCAAGCATACTACTCTCAAACCCAATCCCATGGCGAAGTGTTAATACCTTCAAGTGAGCCTTGTTCTTGAGAGGAGTCCCTTCTTGTTTCCGAGTCACCTGTCGTACCGAAAGGGAGGGCATGTTAAAGATACTCCAATTCCAGCTTGAATCTCACCGAAATTTCCAATATTGGACAAAAGAATTTATGACAACCAAAAGAAGTGCTACAAAGCATGTTAGCTAATGAAGTCTAGAGCAAATTCTACAAGAAGGCCAGATGACCAAGATTTCTTAGGATCAATAGGATAGGCTGACATTGATGCCAATTTTATGAGGATAAGATCAACACAAAGCTTCCAATATTATTCAAGAAGTATATACTATAATATCGCACAGTCTAAAGAAGGCATCACATAATGAACAAAGAAGATTCCAATTCACTGAGAAATTTACACAAATGCTAAAGAAAGCAATACATATAATCTCAATCAATAGACTTTGGCACAAACCAGACTAACCAAAAACCAAAAGTGAGAAGACATGACAGCTGATGAAGGCACATAAATACAATGAAATAGCTTAGACCTTATAGTTCATTCACTTTGTTGCTCCACCAATTACTAGGTTATTAGCCATGCTTGAAGTTTAAGGTGCACCATGTATTCAACTCCCAACATCATGCTGTCAGCTTTCAAGCTTTAGATATGAAGCAAGCAGATTCCATGGGGAAGGATAATAGAAAGCCAATAACATCAAGCAAGCTAGTGATTCAACAATGGCTTCAAAGAAAATTTCGCCTACTTAACAAATGTTCTGAGTTATTCCAAGCTGGTTTTACAGGTTCAATAACTTAGGAAAACAATTTTAAGAAATAAAAGAAGAATTGCATTAAGCCTCTAATGACATCTTGACAAACTTGGAATAATTGTTGCAAATTAAAACGTAAAATATTTTTTGGTCAAATAGAAGATAGCAAGAATTACTAATTACCTTCTCCTCAAAAAAAAAAAAAAAAAAAAAAAAAAAGAGTTACCACTTACCTAAGTCATAGATGAAAATATAGACAAGAAGAATAGATGCATATCATAAAAATATTAAAGTTTCGACAGTGAAGCTAATGGAGAATATTACAGGTTAATAAATAAATAATCTCTTTAGCCAATGAAGAAAGAAACGCAGAATCACTATGTCTAAAATGGCAAGTACAAGGTAAGCATGTGGTATATGTCAAAACTCATCCAAGTGGGTAGGCGCATGTGTTCAAGAGAATCTTAATCAGATGGGAAATCATTAAGAATTCACTTAAGCACAAGAGTAAGATAAAAACAGACTGCACGGAGCAAATCAACAGAGTAGATTGGAGTGCCAAAAAGTTAGTGTGTACTTCCAACGAAAAATATTAGTTTCCAAACAGAAGTAAAGATCACACTTCATTTTTCCTTTGAGTAGTTTAAGCATTAGAACAAGCATACAATTTTCTATTGTATCAAGCAGTTATCCTTCACAGTTGGAAATCAGCAGGAACTAGCAAAAGGAAGTGATAGCAGCTTTTTTTCCTGACAAAGGATGTTAGTAAAACACATCTTTGTACTTTCATTAATCATAATCCACTTTTAAAAGTCAAGTAATCATCTACAAGATGTGCTTAACAACATATGCCACCAGTATTTGGTCTGCCTAATCATCATTCAGCTTTAATTAATTTAAATTAAACAGCAAGATCATAAACATAGCATGACAAGAGATCTTAAAATACAATAAAGGACCCGAGAAGAGACATTTTTCTAGTCATTGAAGAGAAACAGTATGCCATTGAGCCATTACACATCTTTTACAAAGTGCTAACAGTCCATGCAAGCACGTTACCAGAATAGCTAATATGCGAATCTTTGTCTAAGATAACGAATGTTAGTTTTCTTATTCTCCAATAAATGGTGAATTAGTGGAAACACTACAACCTAAGTAACATTTCTCCTAAAAGAATCACCCACAATCTGATCAGTCTCTTTTTATTCCTTATGATGACAAGAAGATAATCCTTGAGACTAAAAGCCTGTATAAGCAGTTAAAGCAATCCAAAGTAGGCATTTCCCAATTTCCAATTCAACCTCTTATTGGTTGCAATAAAGAACTCCCAACCCCCATTGGAACTTGAAGTTCTTTAAAAGTTACAAGACAATGAGGCATGGCATTATCACAGCAACAATGAGATTCAATTAAAGATAAGGACATATATTCACTTGCCTGCATTCAGATGGTCAAGTGGATGTCCAAATTATTTAAATGACATTATACCATAAGCTTTTGTTATGATAGGAAGCATTATTTTCACCCTATTTTAAAAGAATAGTTCCACATCCTCCCACCAAAACCAATCCAGACCCCCTTATTTTCTTTTAGAATAAATGTCAGCAAAACAAAAGCTATATTAGAAGATCTACATATTAAAAATATCAAAAACTTAAACACTAAAAAGCAAGTATTTCTGACAAACCATACATTGTAATGGCAACAACTATTGAACTACAAGTAAAGCAACTTGCACATATCATTCGATCTTAGAGATGAACTTCAGCAAAATGAAAATGTGACATATTGAAGCCAAATAAGAAATTAAAATGACTTACTATCCGCGAAAAGGTTTTGACAAGTATGAACCTATACACTGAGGTTTAAAAAAATAGAAGATCACTGTACTATATGCAATTTGATATCAGCTAGCACAAAATTTTAGAAATACTCCACATCCTTGGATGTGTTATATAGCAAGTAACAATTAGAACAGGAACAGAAGCACGATCAAATAATTCAAATAACCTTGCATTAAATCTTCCTAAAGCTATTATTCACATAGTAACATGACTGTCATAAGATGCCATAATCTGATTATATATTTCCTAATAATTGATAACATTTCCATTGTCGCTTCCCATATGTTAGAAAGAAAAGAGTGATCAGAACATGTTTTATAAATCTACCTTGGGGAAGAAAAAAAAAGCACATGTGTTTTAACAACCATTTTAAAGTACGGATTGTGATTCTATGTCTCATCTTATGCCTCATCATCTCTAGTCATACCACATCATCTGCATATGTTGATAAACTTAGATGGCTGATTTAAGTTGATAACATCTATGTTGCTCAAACACGGATTGAGTGTCTACTCGGATATGGGTTTCCAAGTTTCCGACTCGGCTATTTTGTAAAAAAAAGACAAGTTATTAGTTTAAAATAAAATATCCAAGTGAAGTGTTGTGTCGGACAGGACAGGACACCCGGTTTTTTAGGTAGAAGAAGGTGTCATAGTAACATAGGATAACATGCCAAAACGGAGAGACATGAGACCCAAGATGAGACGTAAATCTAGTCATATGATCCCAACCCCGAAAAAACAAAACAAAAAAAATAGAGATGTTTAGGATTGACATAAAACTGATATAAAAAAAAGAGACATCGTTATTTGAGCCCCATAAGTATTGCCATTTTTAATGTGTTACAGACTGCCAGATGAATTATTTTTGCCTTACAGACTTTGGAGAAAGAACCGGGAGGAAGTAAGAAAGAAAGCAAGTGATGGAAGAACAAATTATAAATGAAATACTCCTGTAAGAATTGGACCTACATTTGTTAAACCTTTTACAGACTTCCACACGACTACAGTTTTTTTAGGGAATGACAAAAACTAGCTGATTTCAGTAGAACTACTAAAAGAAGTCTAAGACTGTAAAAGTATGTCTAAAAGAAATTCTAATATACTGCCATCAACTGTTTTCATCACTGAACTTAATCTGATATGTCAAATTCAGAATCTCTCAACCATGCAATTCTCAATCGATCCAGTGCTCATTATTTCTCTCTCCCTCTCCCTCTCCCTCTCCCTCATCTGACACAAACTCAAGAAATTCAGGTAAAAGAAAAAAAAAAGACAAAAACCATAACCAAAAGGAAAAAGATATAAAATAAAGGTGAAAGGAGTACGAGTTAACGTCGAATTACTCCCTCTGTCCCCAAATAGACTTTCCCGTTCTTCCTTTTTTAACATTAAACTACGGAATTATGACCATAAACTATCATCATTATACATATAAAACAAAGCCACGTGTGATCTTATACCTTCGACTTAATGTGTTAATCCAAAATATCAACTTTTTATTTCTTACTACTTTTTGGTAATACATAATTAAAGACATAAACTAACGGTCAAATGTATGTTTAAAGACCGTGAAAAAATCAAATGGGAAGTCTATCAAGAGACGAAAGATGGGGATAAATTCATCGATTTTTAGCTCAAAATATAGTGTACGTGTTGCATATTCTAGTGAATTTAATTCATGAGATAGTCAATTGAGCTGCTAACAAAAGCAGCAAATTAGGTACTATCTGAATCCATAATACAACTAATTCTTGGTTAAGCTCGTTTGATCCATAATGATCATAGCATGTACAAGTAGCAGAGATGGTTTATGTTAACCCCTTGGACTAAAAGTGAGCAACAAATAATGAAAAATGATTATTAAAACTCCCCTTACTTGCATCTAGCTAGGGTTATTATACTATATGGTTTAAAAGATAGGATTATAACTTACTATATACACCAGTCATCTGGGTTTGTTTAGTTTGATTTATGGAGTAAAATCATAGTGTTGAGATGCATGATTAAACGAATTTGTGTGCACCAACAAAGCTGAATGATGAAACAATAGAGTATAATAATTGGAAAGAAAAACTGACCAGCTGAGGCGGTCTTTACAAAGGCTCCTTTGCAGAGATTCCGGAGCTGCGTCTCGATTTTGTTCAAGAAGTTGGTTGCTTCGTCAAAGGGTCTTGAAAGATCTGATTTATACTTGTCCAATATCTCACAGTAAGTTTCCTGGATATATATAGTTAAATATATACATACTTGTATGTTATTATTTCCAAATAAAGTCAAAACCCACATATATATACTCCTATTAAGTACAAAGATAAGAGAATGAATAGTAAAAGATTAAGGAGGGGGACCATAACCATGAATTCATCAAGTTCAGGATCTGTTCCTAAATACGTCCTTAGGCTTCCAAAATCTCGTCTATACATGTCATTTTCTTGCTTGATTTCTTCAAGTATATTTGCTATCTCAGGCGGCGCTCCAACCTATCATCATACCCACCCTAATTCTCAATTTCACAATTCTTCTATAATTGAATACAAACAACAACGACAAAAAAAAAAAAGTAGACCTTATGACAATCTATGTAAGCTTGAAGAAGGCGAGGATAGTGAGGATGCGAAGCGATCTTAGCTTTAATGGAGGTAGAAGTGTTATCATCTGGTGGCATATCAGGAGTTATAGAAGCAGACTCAGAAATACAAGTAGCGGAGATGAGTTCATCGGAACCAAATCGGACAGCAGCTGTGTTACCAGAATTCATGATCAAAGAATGATAATCAGACGGAAGGATCAGATTATCCGGCGACATCAACGCCTTATCGGAATAATCACCACTCGTCGGATGAAGCCCGTACAACTCATCCATCATATTACGGTATTACACACCTTCTAATTACCAATTTATGATATACTAGCATACAAGATTATACAAATACTCACAATATTTAGTCACAAATAGTAGAACTTATAGGAGAGAGAAAATTGGAAGTGATGAGGTTAGGTTTTTTTTTTTAAGTTTTTGGGGAAGAGAGAGAATTTAGTTAGAATTGGAGTGGCAAAAGGAGTTATAGAGAGAGATTGTGATGTTGGGAAGTGTGAATTCTAGTGATTACTACTACTACAAGTTCTACAACTTACAACTATCAACTATGTTAATGTATGGCACTGATATTCACTCATCATACTACTATAGAAGGTAATAAGGTTATGGAGTAGAAATCTTCATGTGCTCCTTGTTTTATTTTCTTCTTTTTCTCTCTTTTCTCTTTTCTTTTTTGTTTTTGTTTTTGTTTTTTGTTTGGGTGAATGGTGGTTTTTTTTTTGGTTATCTTTCTAACTTGGACTGTAGTTCTTTCTCTCCATTTAATAAGCTAAGATGCTTCTTTTACTTTTACTGAGATATTAAGAATGAAATATACTTCCATAGATCTCATGCAACAGATTACCCAATATCATATGCTCAATCTTTTTTGTCAAAGGGATAGGATTCAACTCTCTCATTCTTTATTTTTTTATATATTTGTTTCAATTTTATTACTAGTAAGTTAAATTGATTTTTACTTAATTACAGTCCATTCATGTTAATAGGCCTAGTTTACCATTCTTTTGAACACTAGGTCAGTCAATTAATTCAATTTTGTAGCTTAATCTTCTAAGAATCCGAACGTCAATAAATTATGAAATACTTTCTTTCTTTTTTTTTTCAAGTGTAATATTTTAACTTTGCACTATTCATGCATTTCATTTGATCGTACTTTTTCACTAATATATAAAAACAAAAATGATCATACAAAATGTTGTTGGATTTATTTCGATGAATATTTTCATGATATCAACTTTTTATACTTTTACGAATACATAATTAGATATATTAATGGTAAAAGTTGTGCATTAGCAAGCGTGAAAGTGAAACTGATGCACTTATTTAGAAACAGAGGTTAGTATATAACAAATTAAAGAAGCAATAAAGAATTGCAGAAAACTCTCATTATCCAACATAAATCGCAATCAAAACACATCTTTTACACGGTTATGTAGTCTACGTGTTCGCTCTTCTCCGCATACGAATCTCTCTTGAATATTTCCAGAATTCATAATGAATCTTCTGGCGCTACTGACTACTCGTGTTGAACTATTGAGCTCGTAACCTTGTATATCTAACAACATGCTTATGTAATATTCATGAGAAGACAAGAGCATAAATTGTTTGGCAAGCTAAATTATTTAACTTGGCCACGGCCTACGAGACTTGATGAAGTAATTTCTCGACTCTTTATCTTATTAGGACTTTCTTCAGTTTCTTGTGAATATCATTTTTCAGGTGTTAGGATTGTATTGAATTTCTCAAAAATGAGAGTCTAACAATAAATGTTTTAGTATACATACTCATCTAACGACGAACTCCCACAAAATTGCATGTTGGATAATTGGCACTGAAAATGCTTTTATTTGATAGTGAAAAGTGTTTAGTAGAGTACCAAAATTGGTTCTTTGATATAAAAAAAATGTGTGTTGGTGCTATCATATCTTAAATGTTTTATATTTATAATATAAAATATTTTAATGGAAATCACTCTAATGGTACCAATAATTTTAATGACTTGTGGTATGTTTAACTTTTTTTTTATAAAGATAAGAAAAAGGAAGGTTAGGAGACCCTCCGCACGAGGGGAGCTCCTACCTTATTTGTTATAAGGATATTATGAAGTGTGGAATGCGTACAATCTTCTATTAAAAACTGAGAATCTACTAGATGACCAACATTAGCGATCCAATCTACTGCTCCATTCGCCTCTGGAAGATGTGGTGGATATCCAAAGAAGAGAAATGTCGTAGAAGCGCTAAAATGACCATGATGATGTGTGCAATCTCCATGGGGATCCCAATTGTCTTTCACATATCCGAATTGATGACCATGAGATTGTCTCCTTCAATGATGATGTGTTCGGCTAGGAAAACTGGTGTGCAATCGAGGTTGAGGGTCGAGGCTGTAACAAGCTCCTCTGCTACATCTCGGAAAATAATGCTTGTTGATGTTGAATTACCGCGAACCGATTTGTCAAGGTTGAGAACCAGAGAGCGTTTGAATTGTACTAAATTAGGTACCATTATGACATCTAGTAATACCAAAATATGTCCAACTGGTGCAAATTTAATATCCTAGACAATTGTACCGATTTTCTTGCGAAAGACCAATATGCATCTATTAGCTAGATCGACAATTTTCGACTTCAACGAATAGAGGCCAAATCTTTCGCACCAGCTACCATCTTAAAAACCATGCCACTACTAATGCCATGAATTAGACCCACCGTATCCGCAAGAATATTTTAGGTTGGCTCTGAATTAAAGAGACCAATTCTAAGTTTTTTTTCCTTATAAAAATACAATTAGACCAATTGTGTCTCTTTTTCAGATTTATAATAGATGTGATAGGAGTTGACGAGAATTTTTTGATCGAAAGAGAGATAAAGTTGGATAACTTTTCATTGATAAGGGTATAGTGTGGGGCCAAAAAATGTAAAAGAAATAACTTAGTAATAGTGGGAGCATGCCAATAAAAATGTTCAAACTAATTTGTATAAACTGAAAAAGAAAGTGTTTAAGACTATTTTAGGACGAATAGCCTATGACTTGGAAATAATACTACCTCCATTTTTTTTTAATTGATTCGCTTTTTTGGCCATTTTTATTTAATTGGTATACTTTTACTTTTGACTTATATGGTAATCTATCATATCAACTTTTTACACTAGTGTACCTCATACACTCCACCCATTTTATAATTCACCCAGAACCTTCCCACCTATCCTATTTTTCTCTCTTCTATAATACTTTGATATTTCTTTTACATTTTTGAAAACCAAATATTCATTGTTGTAATTCATTTTTTTTTTATAAAGTTTTGTTGGTTCTCTCTCGAGTTGAAGTGTAAACATTTTAAAAAAACAAATGGATTACTAATTAGTTTTGTCAAAAACTCCAATACCATGTATTTTTTTTTCCTATCCAATGATATAGCAATTTGTATGTGATGTTAATTAAGAAAACAAGAGTAGTTAAGGTGTGAGATTTACAACGGGGTAATAATTAATATAGTGATCAAGTGATCACAAAGGCAGAAGGATATACAAATCGAATAAAATTAAGAAGAAGAAAAAAGAACTTTAGCTGGTGGCCGACACGATTCTGATTGTAAGCCCAATCCAGCACAGTTGTTATCACCAAACATAGAAATTGGTTTAATTCATAATGCTCCATTACATATACAATTTCTCAATCTGGAAATTTCTGGTCAAAGCATCTTTGACACTTACCATATTTTGACTCCCCAAATAGAATTGCTAATTACAGATGGGATCCCATTTTTGCCAAAATTAGGGAGTGAAAGTGATAGTTTATTACCATAATGCAGAAAGATAATCTCACAAGAATAGTTTGTTGATTTTCTAATCACCTTACTTTTAAAAGAATGAAGAATAATTTAGAATGACTTCATTGTATTGTTTAACTAGTTATCAGACCTGAGCTATGTCACGGGTAAAAAAAAATTCTTTAATAATTTTTGTTAATAATATTGTATTTTAAAATGTTAACACTAAATACAACTTAATCTAGTGGTTAAAATTTTAGTATATGAACTTGAGGTTATGAGATCAAATTCTATACTATGCAATTTCTAATTTTAATATTATACATGGATTACATAAAGTAAAACGCCCCTAAAGAGAGCGCCACGTGGCACTGTTCTTTACTTAGTAAAGCTTTTCATTGAAATGGTATTTTGAGGGGAAATTGTTTTTTTTCCTTCCTTATGTTCCCATGAATTCTATTATCCCTCCATTAGACAGTGCTCAGTCTGGTCACTATTCATATATTCAATTAATATACCTAAAGATTTTTTTCTTATTTGATAATTTAGTTCATTTCATTAAAACTCAAAATAGAGTTAAAGGCATACAATGAAGTGTCAAGATTACAACATCTTGAAAGACAAATACATGAAAATGCGCTCCAAACACAACAAAGACCCTACAACGATATCACTATCACAAACAAGAAACAACACCCCAACCACATTGAAGAGCCGAGAAACACACAGGCCTACTGACTGAAAAACAACAAACAACAACATCAAAGAACTCATAACTCCATAAGACGATTTTAATCAACGACACCAAATTAACCATTGGGATAACTCCACTACACCGCCTCTTTGATACTTGAATCCCATTTTTCTTCTCCATGCTACGATTGAAACCAAGATGATTAAGCAATGGACATTGATTTTTCTTTGCTAGCCTCCGAACAGAAGACTTCGGCACAACGTTGCTCATAATTGAATTCGGTGATAAAATTGAAACCTCACTGACAACCCCAACTGAATCTAATATTGTGCCATTTCCTTTATCACAAGAAGAACCCTCACCTCCGTCAACACAAATGAACTTCCTCCATTGATGCGATCTCTCATTTCAAATGAAAGAGCACTAGCAATGCCACTCAAACCAACACTTCCTGCAGCCTCTCCGGATTTCCAACATCTTCTCCTTTATAACACCAACATTCTCTAAAGGGACACAGTTCAATATACTAGTTCCTTAACATGATGAATCTCACTTTATAAATTAGGATGACTTGAACCAATCTGCATATTTTCTAAGATGAGCAGAGCATCCACTTCTAATTTGAGCTCACTATCATGAGAAGGAGGGGAAATATCATGCTGAAAAATAGAAAAGGAATCCAAACAGGCATTATGACAATCACCATTAAAACCAACAACCTTCAATTCCTCTTGAGCAACATGTAAAAAGGCATGAACAAAATTTTCCAAGGATTATCACTACCTAAAGCAGGGACAAAAACTGAATACCATAAACCTTTAATCTTCACACTTAACTTCAAAAACCACCCCCATCGATTACAACCAGATTGAATTTTCCACCAAAGACAACCAAATCGTCTACAATGCTCAAATTCAATCAACTTTGAACAATCTTGAAGGTACAGAAACCCAATCAATCAATTTAACTGGAAATTAATCCACCTTTTCCATTGTTGTATAACACACCAATTTTTAAGAAACCATTACTCAACTCTAAATGAAAAGTTTTACCTTTGATTTGAATTTCCATATTCGAGCTTCGATCGAGCACCTCCCTTGACTCCTCTGCAGACTCGCAGCAATAAAACAAAACACTTTGAAAAATGGTAGAAACAGGGCAAAGATATTGGAGAAATTTGATTGAGAGAGGGTTTTGGAAATTAAAGCACAGAGAAAACTAGGGAAGAGGGGGAAGAAGGTGAAGGGGCATTGATTAACAGTGAAAGGTGGATGAACGGGAGGACCCTGCGGCGACGCACGCCGGAAGGAGCAGCGCGGACGGCGCCGCCACAGGGAAAGCAAGGGTTTTAAGGGAGGTTGAAGGAAGGTGAAAGGTCAAGAGAGAGAATGGGGTTTTTGCTTTAGCTATATAACTATTTTTTTAATATACCTAAAGATTTAGCTTTATAACTATCTCTTTCTGAGAGTTTTGGGCTATATATTTTTTGTATCCTTCCACAAATTGATTTATTGATAAAGATGGATATTATATGCCAACAATTTCTGATTTTTCGCCTACAATTAATTGAATGTAACCGAGACCAACTATAATTCACTATATCTCTCTTGAAAGACTATATGAAACAATCTATACTAATATATTAAAAGGCGTTCCTAAGAACGTATATGTGCCACGTGTCACCCTCTCTCATCCAATAATATTCTATCCACGTCTTTCTCATATAGTAAAAAAAAAAAGAAGAAGAATTGTTTACGTAAATATTCGAACCCACAACCTCAAGTATGAAAGTAAGAAATCCAACCATTACTCCACCATACCATTATTGATTTTGTAATCAAATTAATGACGACATATGAATGGAAAAAGTTTGAAATACATATAATGAATAAGATGATTTTTTAAAATAAGGATGAGAATACTTATTTAACTATTAATAAATTGTAGCAAAGAGAAAATCCGGGGAATCGCCCGGGCCTAAATACTAGTTATATATATATATAAAGCTTGCAAAAGCACTATATCTCATCGACAAGTCTACAATAATCATAGATTTCTAAAGAAATATTACTTTTAATTTTGATCAAATTTACACTTTTTTCGTTCTTTTTTAATTGTAATATTTTGACTTTTCTACTATTCACAATTCACATTTTGGCTACAATAATAGTAGTTATATCATATCTTATTTGATTTGTCTCAACATGTAAAATTATGCACATGAGATTGTGATATAATTCTCATTTGCATAATTTTACAGATACATAATTAAGTTATTAAAGATTAAGATTGTGCCTTACTAAGTGTGAAAATGTAAATGTTGTAATGAAAAAACAACATATAAAGTTTTTTTTTTGTTTTTTAAATCTACCATAAATGTCGTATGATTTTCCATAGTAAATTTAATTATTTGAAAGAAGAAAGTCTTAGCGTAGTTTTAGTCAACTATAAACGGACCCTAAAGAGATTCCATGAACGGAGGAATGAATGAGGAGGGTTTTATACTCTTTGAGCTTTTAGTGCTAGTGGCCTTTCCGTTTGGCTGAGTTCACATGCCAAAAGCACTACCCAAGAGCACAATTTACGGCCGAAACAACTTCCAATCTTTCTATCCGAAGCTACTTGGGCCAAAGTTGATTCTGTCTTAAGGAGCATCCAAAACCTGCTTAATTCTTGGGCCTTACATAGATGGTTCACTTAGAGCCCAATCCCATCAAGATTATGTTCTTTACTCTTATTTATGCTGAACTTGATTTATTTGCCAAAATTCAACTTATTTTTGTTCTAACTTAATTTATATTTGTTGAACTTGACTTTGTTCTTTGCTAAACGTATAAGTTGCTATTATTTTAAAAAAAAAGACAAAACAAATTTGTTTTTAGTTTGTGATAGTTTTGTAAAATGAGGATTTTAAGGTTTGACGGTTGTGACAGATTGATAAACATGTCATATCCTCAGGAGCATCCCGTTGCTTCTGGTGGCAGGCCCAAGTAATGCACGAAAGCGTGTATTATATAACCTTTAATTTTGGTGTTTTGGTACTTCCTCGGGTCCTATGATGTTTATCTCCCGAAACTTTCGTAGGGAATCCGACATGACTCGTTACGTATCACGAGAGCTTGGGACTATTTGCATTGCCTTGGAGTAGCTCCAAAAATCCCATTTATATTATTTTGGTGCAACCCATAAATTGTAGTAAAAGATGTTATATGCCCGTTCTTAGCTAGAAGAGTTCTTAAATTGACCCCCTATGTCCTTAGAAGCCGAGGGCATCCCATCTCCTTCATTGTCCGGGGCTTGGATAAATCCGAAAGCGTGTATTATAACCTTCAATTATGACTGTTTTGGAGGCATTTTCAGACTTATTCAGGCCTGATCATATTTTTCTCTAGTAACCTTGATAAGGGTGCTGACATGACTTCTAATGTATCAAGGTTCGTTGGTACCCTTTACGTAACCTCATAAAGGCTCTAAATAACACATTTGAAGCCATGTTGGGATCCTTTGGAGTGACCTCTCGTCCGGAGGATGAATCCCATGACCTCTATGTTAGGCTATGAGAGCCTTCAATTTCTATTGATTTGGAGCCTTTCTATGAACAAGTATTAAAAATATTTTTGGAATATGAAAGCTCGTACAACACTTTTATTGGTCTTATTCTTAATAATGTAATACATATATGTAATATTATGTTCTTAATTGTCAGTTTTAATCTGAAATTCAAATGAACACGTATAATGAATTACTAATTAGTTTATTTTGAGCCCCATTTTAAAATCATTTTGAACCAATATGGGTTTACTCCTGCCACTAACTCTATGATTTGACTTAAAATGATAATATATGTCATCATGAGAGTAGTGCCACAAGGCGTCAAAACCCAAGGGTTGTAAGAAATTGGAGGGCTTATCGCCACACCGGTGGGCTTGTAAACTAAGAGATTGGGAGAGATGAGTGGATAAAATTGTACCAAGTACTACTGTACTACTAATAAATATAAGGAGGCATTCGCCACTCATGTTGATCAAAAAATAGATATAAGGAGGCCGAGGGGGCATAAGTTGGTGGTTCTACTGCTACCGTGATACACATACACCAATTGAATAGATGGCACCCCACTCAATAATAAAAGTAGCCATAAAGCACTCCTCGTTTGTCAATTTCTTATACGTCTAATGTTTATTATACCCAACTTGATCCATTAGTTTTTCAATAAAATAAAGTACAATCAAATGATTAAGAAAGTACTTCCATTATTTTAATAACAGTTCAAAATAAGGATAGGAGTTAGCTTAAGTGGGTAGAGCGCTCCTCTTGGCCCTTGAGGTTAGGGGTTCGATCCTCACTCCCAGTATTATGCTGAGCTATTTCCTTTACATGCTATGCATGTCTTACCAGCCAATGTGTTGGTGTTTTCTACAGGCTAGTAGCCTTGTTCATGAAAACCTATCCTATATCATCACATTTCATGTTTTGAAAGTTAATGTCAATTATGGTTAGCTTCCAAATAGTTGTGCTAAACCTCTTATATTATTAGATGACTAGCCTTTTGTGCACGTGATGCGTGCGATGACATTTTAGGCCTAATACTAAGTAGTAAACAAACTGAAAATGCAAGTTAGTATTTATGTTCACCTCCATTTGTGAATAATATTCTTCCATGTTCTTTTTATGTTGTTATTCATTTTTGTGATTTTGAATAGTTTTTTGTTTCTCAAGTCTTATATGCGCATGTTCTTTTATAATCAGTATGATGTTCTTTACTAAATATCGTCATGTTCTTTTTTTTTTGGTTTTATTCATTTTTGTAATTTATAATAGTTTTTGATATGGATTTCAGTAATTTCTTTATGATCCCAAAATGTAACCGAAAAGTATAATACAATTTCAGTTTTTTTCCTTGTCTAACTTCTAAATTCTGATTTCACATATTGATATTTAAGAATGTTCATCATTTTAATTTTTCTCCTTTTCTAAATGATCACACTTTGAGTTTCAATTATATTTGAAAGAAATTTTAAGATTTTCATACACAATCTGATTTGAAATGGTCATTTTTAATTTTTCTCCTTTTCTAAATTTGAAGACTTTGAGTTTCAATTATAGGTGAAATGAAATTTCAAAATTTTCACACAATCTTATTTCGCATGAAATGGTTTTGCAAATTAATGTAAATTTTATTTCTGAAAATGGATTTTTGCAAAAGTTGTCCGCAAAAAGGTTTGATATTGTTTTGTTTTTCAAAATTTATTAAAGTTTTGGGAAAAAAATTTATATTGGAATTTTAAAAAAAGAACTAAATTTGTAACTTTTTCATCAGTGTCATAAATGAATTAAATTTCATACACATCTTGTTTTATGATTTTATATGAAAATGGACCAAATTTAAGTCTTATTATATAAAAGCCCTTTTCAACTAATTGCTATTATCTCCAATTTTTCAACTACATAACAGTCGACTAATGTGAAATAACTTTGAAGATTAAAAGAATTATGTACATATTTGAAATTTCGCAAATCGCCGATGGACAAATGTGTGATATCACTGTCAAAATCTTATGTTTTTCTCAAATTTGTGTTTATAGGTAATTTTTGGGACCTTTCGCCAATTGCAGCCTTTTATAATAGCGAGTTTGTTAATTGCAGCCTATTCATTTCAAACTCTCCAATTGCAGCCTTATAAAATCAAGGTACCTTTAAGTTGCAACCCAATTTCATTTTCAGGCCAAATTAGCCTGATTATGACGTCATACTTAACCAAAGTCTCAACCCTTTTCCACTTCCCTCCAAAACCCTCGACTTCTCTCTCTCTCTCCTCTGACCTCCCTTTTCTCTCTCCTCTCTCGCCTCTAACCTCCATTTTCTTTCTCCTCTAAGTCTAAGTGTCATCTCCCAAATGTCCTCCTCCATTAGTACCCTCATTCGACACCCTACGATTCCGAGTATATTCATCCTCACAAATTGCATCAAGTTTTTTGTGCCTCTTTCGTGTTCTTACACCCAATTGGATTCCATTCCCGCCCTTATTAGGTGAAATGGATGTTGATTGAGATTTTCGCATGACAAAATACTTATAAAATAGAGTAAAGACACCTATTTTTGGAAATGCCAGCACAGAGAGGATAGATGAGATAAGATAAAGAAAATGGTGGTCCTGGAGAGAGAGAGGAGAGAGAAAATGGAGGTCAAAGGAGAGAGAGCAAATGGAGGTTAGAGGAGAGAGAAGTAGAGGGTTTTGGCCTGAAAATGACCTTTGGACCTTAACTATGGTTAACATGACGTCATTTTTTACCTGAAAATGAAATTGGGCTGCAACTTAAAGGTACCTTGATTCTATAAGGCTGCAACTGGAGAGTTTGAAATGAATAGGCTGCAATTAACAAACTCGCTATTATAAAAGGTTGCAATTAGCGAAAAATCCTAATTTTTGTGAGTAAGTAATTGTGAATGGTTATTAAGAACAATGATTTGTAAGTGAATTTTGTGAATGTTTTTGTATGTATTGACGTCCTAGTATATTAGTTTTAGTTTGTAAGTTAATTTTTAGTTTTTGTAAAGTTTCCTGATCATTTGAGTGGTTTGCGTGATTTTCTCAATTCTATGAGCGATTTCTAAAGTTTCCTCATATAAGTGATTTCTGAGTGATTGTTGAAAATTAATTTTCGGTGGATTTGTTTGACCCCCATTTTGGTATTGAGATTCCTTTTGTAATTTAAAAAGGGAAGGGGCCGGGAGCAAAATAGTCAGTTCAAAAGAGGACACCGTTGCTCCCCCGTTCCCTTATGTAATAGAGATATTGCTATCTTATTCAAGGTGATGTTTAGCAAAATATAGATATACCATTATTATCATTACGTATATAGATCCGATAAAAGTTATCCTTATATTATGAATCCACGCTTGAAATATTATAGTAATGTAAAACATTTCGTTGTTTTGGTCTTTCATGTGTTTTTTTTAAAAACCTACTATACGATTATCATTATTAAGTAAGAAGTGTATCTCAAACCTGTTTTATTAAGAACGGATAAACTTTGATAAATAAAGAAGTTGAAGTTTGTATTCTTATTTTAGAGCAGCTTTTAATAATTTTTTTGTAAGTGCTATAAATGATAATCTTCTTTTTCCGTTACATCATAAACTTATATCATACTTGGATATCTTTTCAGGTCGGTGCTGGGCAGTGTCCCGGAACATTCCTAGGAGTGCAACCGTGTGACTTGTAACATTGCGTGGGTGCTTGACACCATTTACATTGCCTCGAAAAGTCTCTGAATACCCCACTTGTTCATTTCTTGTGAAACCCAAAATTGTCTCGAAATGAACATAATGGCATCCATATAATCGTTCCAAGCCACATAACTCCTTTCCATTGATCTCCCATGTCCCTAGGAGGCATCCCGTGGCATCCGGAGCTAGGGCCTCGGGAAAGTCTGAAAGCGTGTATTATAACCTTCAATTTTGGTTGTTTTTGGGACATTTTTGAACTTCTTCGGGCCTAGTCATATTTTATCCCGAAACGTTCTTAGGAGTGCTGATGTGACTTGTAACATTGCGCGGGTGCTTGGCACCATTTGCGTTACCTCAAAAAGCCTTTGAACACCCCAATTATTCATTTCTCGCGAAATCCAAAATTGCCTCGAAATGAACGTAAAGGCATCCACATATTTGTTCCAAGCCACATGACTCCTTTACATTGACCTCCTATGTCCCTAGGAGGCATCCCGTGCCATTTGGAGCTCGGGCAACGGGAAAGTCCGAAAGCGTGTATAATCTTCAATTTTAGTTGTTTTTGGGGAATTTTTGGACTACTTCTTCAGGCCCGGTCATATTTTTCTTTCGAAACATTCCTAGGAGTGCCGACATGAATTGTTACATTGCCCGGGTTCATGGCATCATATGCGTTGCCTCGAAAAGCCTATAACAGCCCATTTATTCCTTTCTAGTGAAACCCAAAATTGCCTCGAAATGAACGTAAAGGAATCCACATATTCGTTCCAAACCATATGACTCCTTTCTAATAACCTCCCATGTTCCTAGGAGGAAATCCTGTGGGGTTCGGAGCTCGAACCCTAGAAAAATCCGAAAACTTGTACTATAACCTTCAATTTTGGCAGTTTAAGGGACATTTTTAGATTTCTCCGGGACTGGTTATAATTTATCACGAAACGATCCTAAGAAAGCCGACGTGACTATTAACGATGCGCAGTTTTTTGGCACCATTTGCATTGTCTCGAAAAGCCTCTAAACACCCATTTACGCATTTCTCGTGAAACCTAAAACTGCCTAGAAATGAACGTAAAGGCATCGACATATTCATTCCAAGACATATGACTCCTTTCCAATGACCTCCCATGTCCCTAGGAGGCATCTCATAGCGTTTGAAGCTCGGGCCTCGGAAAAGTCTGAAAGCGTTTATTATAACCTTCAATTTTAGTTGTTTTTGGGACATATTTGGACTTCTTCGGGACTGGTCATATTTTGTACCTAAACATTCCTATGAAAGCTAGGGGTGAAAGTTCGGTGTGCGGTTTGGATTAGGGCCTAATCCAATCCGATCCGAATAAAATTTGGATTTCAATTTTTCAATCCGAATCCAAACCAATTAGTGTTTGAATCCGATCCAATCCAATCCGAAATTTCATACTCTAGATTGGATCCGATCCGAAAATCCAATTTTTTTTAAACCTTTAATTTTTCGATGAAATAAATTAAGCACAACAGCAGCCTAGTAGATTTAGGAAATGAGGAATTAAGTGCAGTTAGTGTTTTAGGGGAAGGATTGAAGTGCTATGTGTATTGGACTATGGAGTACGTTTTTTTATAATAAAAAATCAGTTAAGCACTTAAGCCCAATCCATATACATAATACAAGGCATATTACTATTTGGTTATATTGGATTTTTGGATCCAATTACCCTCAATCCAATCCGATCCGAAAATCCAATTTTTCAAAAATTCTCAATCCGAATCCAATCCGAACACAGTTCGAATCCGATCCGAATTACTAATTTGGATTGGATTGGATTGGATTTTGGATTTTATCCGAATAACTTTCACCCCTAATGAAAGCCCATGTGACTTGTAATGATGCGCGGGTACTTGGCACCATTTGCATTGCTTCAAAAAACCTATAAATACCCCATTTGTCCATTTCTCGTGAAACCAAAAATGCCTCGAAATGAACGTAAAGGCATCCACATATTCGTTCCAAGCCACATGACTCTTTTCTAATGACCTCCCAGGTCCCTAGGAGTAAACCCTTGGCGTCCGTAACTCGGGCCCGGGGAAACTCCGAAAGCGTGTATTATAGCCTTTCATTTTGGCTGTTTTTAGAACGTTTTGGAATTCTCCGGGCCTGGTCATATTTTCTTCGAACCATTCCTAAGAGTGCCGATGTGACTTGTAACGTTGTGCGGGTGATTGGCACCATTGCCTCGAAAAGCCTTTGAACACCCATTTCTTCATTTCTCGTGAAACCAAAAATTGACTCGAAATGAACATCAAGGTCTCTACATATTCATTCCTAGCCACATAAATCCTTTCCAATGACCTCCCATGTCCTTAGGAGGCATCCCGTGGCATTCAGAGCTCAGACCCCGGGAAAGTCCGAAAACGTGTATACCTTTCATTTTTGGTGTTTTTGGGACATCTTTGAAATTCTCAAAGCCTGGTCATATCTTCTCCCGAAACGTTCCTAGGAAAGCTGACATGACTTGTAACGTTGTGTGGGTGGTTACCAATATTTGTATTGCCTCGAAAAGCCTCTGAAAACCTCATTTTAATTTATTTCTCGTGAAATCTAAAACTACCTCGAAATGAACGTAAAGGCATCCACATATTCGTTCCAAGCTACATGACTCCTTTCCAATTACCTCCCATGTCCCTAGCAGGTATCCCATATGGCGTTTGGAGCTCGGGCCCCGGGAAAGTCCGAGTGTGTGTATTATAATCTTTAATTTTGGCTGTTTTTGGGATATTTTTTGACTTGTCCTGGCCTGGTCATATTTTCTCCCGAAATATTCCTAAGAGTGCTAACTTGTAAGTTGCGTGGGTGTTTATCACCATTTATGTTGCCTCGAAAAACCGCTAAACACCCAATTTGTTCATTTCTTGTGAAACCTAAAACTGCCTCGAAATGAACATAAAGGCATCCACAAATTCTTTCCAAGCCACATGAATCCTTTACAACGAACTCCCATATCCCTAGGAGGCATCCGGTGGTGTTTAGAGCTGGGGCTCGAGAAAGTCCGAAAGCGTGTATAGCATGTATAACCTTTAATTTTGGTTGTTTTTGGGACATTTTTGAAAGCCAACATGATTTGTAACGTTGTGCGGGTGGTTACCAATATTTATGTTGCCTCAAAAATCCTCTGAACACCCCATTTGTTTATTTCTCGTGAGAACTTAAACTACCTAGAAATGAACGTAAAGGCATTCACATATTCATTCCAACCCGTATTACTTTTTCCAATGACCTCCCATGTCCCTAGGAGGCATCCCGTGGCGACTTGAGCTCGGGCCCCGGGAAAGTCCGAAAGCGTGTATTATAACCTTCAATTTTGGCTGTTTTTGGGCATTTAACTTTTCTCCGTCTGGTCTTATTTTCTCCCGAAAAAATCTTAGGAGTGCCGACGTGACTTGTAAGTTGCGCAAGTGCTTGACACTATTTACGTCTCCTCGAAAAGCCTCTGAACACCGCATTTATTCATTTCTCATCAAACCCAAAATTTCCTCAAAATGAACGTAAAGACATCTATATATTCGTACCAAGCCAAATGAATCTTTTCCAATGACTAGCCATGTCCCTAGGAGGCATCCCAAGTCGTCCGGAACTCAAGCAACATGAAAGTCTGAAAACCTATATAGCCTTCAATTTTAGTTGTTTTTGGGCATTTTTGAACTTCTCTGGGCCTGTTCATATTTTCTCCTAAAACGTTCTTAGGAAAGCCGACGTGACTTATAACGATGCGCGGGTGCTTGGCACAATTTGTATTGCCTCGAAAAGCCTCTAAGCATCCCATTTGTTCATTTCTTGTAAAACCTAAAATTGTCTCGAAATGAACGTAAAAGCATCCACATATTCATTTCAAGACACATGACTTCTTTCCAATGACCTCCCATTTCCCTGGGAGGCATCCAGTGGCGTTCGGAGTTGGGAAGGTCCGAAAACGTGTATAACCTTCATTTGGTTGATTTTGGGACATTTTTTGATTTCTCCAGTCCTGGTCATATTATCTCCCAGAAACATTCCTAGGAGTGCCAACGTGACTTGTAATATTGCGCGGGTGCTTGGCACCATTTGCATTGCCTCGAAAAGCCTCTAAACAACCCATTTCTCGTGAAAACCAAAATTGGCTTGAAATGAACTTAAATGCATCCACTTATTCATTCCAAGCTACATGACTCCTTTCAATGCCCTGCCATGTCCCTAGAAGGCATCTCCTTGCATCCGGGGGCTCGGGCCCCGAGAAAGTCCGAAAGCATGTATTATAACTTTCAATTTTGGCTGTTTTTGGGACATTATTGAAATTCTCCGGGCTTGGTCATGTTTTCTCCCGAAACGTTCCTAGGAAACCGAAATGACTTGTAACATTACGCGGGTGGTTACCACCATTTGTGTTGCCTCGAAAAAACTCTAAACACCCTGTTTGTTTATTTCTCGTGAATCCTAAAACTGCCTCGAAATGAACGTAAAAGCATCCACATATTCATTCCAAGCCACGTGACTCATTTCCGATGACCTCTCATGTCCCTAGGAAGCATCCCATGGCATCCGGATCTCGAGCCCCGTAAAGGTCCGAAAGCGTGTGTTATAACCTTCAATTTTGGTTGTTTTTGGGACATTGTTGGACTTTTCTCGGTCTGGTCTTATTTTATACCAAAAATTTCTTAGGAGTACCGACATGACTCGTAAGTTGCACGGGTGCTTGACATTATTTGCGTTTCCTCGAAAAGCCTCTAGACACCGCATATATTCAATTCTCAGGAAAATCCAAATTGCTTCAAAATGAACGTAAAGGCATCCATATATTCGTTCTAAGCCAAATGAATCATTTACAATGACCTCCCATGTCCCTAGGAGGCATTTCGTGCCGTCCGGATCTCGGACTACGGAAAAGTCGGAAAGCGTGTATAACCTTCAATTTTAGCTATTTTTGGGGATTTTTTCGGTTGCTCCAGGCCTGGTTATATTTTCTCCGGAAACGTTCCTAGAAAAGCCGACATTACTTGTAACGATGCGCGAGTGCTTGGAACCATTTGTGTTTCCTCGATAAGCCTCTAAACACTTTATTTGTTAATTACTTGTGAAACCTAAAATTGCCTCGAAATGAACGTAAAGGCATCCACGTATTCATTCCAAAACACATGACTCCTTCCCAATGACTTCCCATTTACCTGGGAGGCATCCCCTAGAGTTCGGACTGGGATAGTCCAAAAACGTGTATTATTACCTTCAATGTTTGCTATTTTTAGGACATTTTTGGACTTGTCCGGGACTGGTCATATTTTATCCCGAAACAATCCTAGGAGTGCCGACGTGACTTGTAATGTTGCGCGGGTGCTTGGCACCATTTGTATTGCCTCGAAAAGTCTCTGAACACCCCATTTGATTATTTCTCGTGAAACCCAAAATTGCCTCAAAATGAACGTAAAGACATCCACATATTTGTTCCAAGCCACATGACTCCTTTCCAATGATCTCCCATGTCCCTACGAGGCATCCCGTGGCATTCGGAGCTCGAACCCTAAAAAAGTCCGAAAACGTGTATTATATTCTTCAATTTTGGTTGGTTTTGGGACATTTTTGGACTTTTCCGGGCCTAGTTATATTTTCTCCCAATACGTTCCTAAGAAAGTTGACTAAACTTGTAACATTGCCCAGGTGCTTGACACCATTTGTGTTGGCTCGAAAAGCCTCTAAACACCCCATTTGTTCATACCTTGTGAAACCTAAAATTTTCTCGAAATGAAAGTAAAGGCATCCACATATTTGTTCCAAGCCACATGATTCCTTTCCAATGACCTCCCAAGTCCCTAAGAGGCATCTTGTGGCATTCAGAGCTCGGGCCTCGGGAAAACACCCAAAGCGTGTATTATAACTTTCAATTTCGGTTGTTTTGGGACATTTTTGAGATCCTCCGGGCCTTGTCATATTTTCTCCCGAAACGTTCCTAGGAAATCCGACATGACCTGTAACATTGGGTGGGTGGTTAGCACCTTTTGTGTTGCCTCAAAAAGCCTGTAAACACCCCATTTGTTTATTTTTCGTGAAACCCAAAATTGCCACGAAATGACGTAAAGGCATCCACATATTCGTTCCAAGCCACATGACTCCTTTCCAATGACCTTTCATGTCCCTAGGAGACATCCCGTGGCGTCCAGATCTCGCGCCCCGTGATGATTCGAAAGAGTGTATTATAACCTTCAATTTTAGTTGTTTTTGGGACATTTTTAGACTTTTCTTGGCCTGGTATTATTTTCTCCCGAAAGGTTCTGAGGAGAGCCGACGTGACTTGTAAGTTGCAGTGGTGCTTGACATTATTTGAGTTTCCTTGAAAATCCTCTAAACATCGTATTTATTCATTCCTCGTGAAACCAAAAATTGCATCTAAATGAACGTAAAGACATCCATATATTCCTTCCAAGCCAAATGAATCCCTTCCAAGGACCTCTTATGTCCCTAGGAGGCATCCCGTGCCGTCCGGATCTCGGGCAACGGGATAGTCCGAAAGCGTGTATAACCTTTAATTTTAGCTATTTTTAGACTTATCCGGGCCTAGTCATATTTTCTACCGACGGGATAGTCCGATGTCACTTGTAACGTTGCGGGGGTTTGGAAACATTTGCGTTGCCTCGAAAAGCCTTTAAACTCCCCATCTATTCATTTCTCGTGAAACCTAAAATTGCCTCAAAATGAACGTAAAGGCATCCATATATTCGTTCCAAGCTAAATGAATCCTTTCCAATGACCTCCTATGTCCCTAGGAGGCATCATGTGCTGTCCGGAGCTCGGGCCCCAGGAAATTCCGAAAAGCGTGTACTATATCCTTCAATTTTGGCTGTTTTTGGGACATTTTTGGACTTCTCCAATCCTGGTCGTATTTTCTCTAGAAATGTTCCTAGGAAAGCCGATGTGACTTGTAACGTTGCGCAGGTACATGGCAACCTTTGCGTTGGCTTGAAAAGCCTCTAAACACCCTAATAATTCATTTCTCGTGGAACCTAAAATTGCCTTAAAATATACGTCAAAGCATCCATATATTCGTTCTAACCAACTTGACTGCTTTCCAATGACCTCCCATATCTCGAGGAGGCATCCCGTGCCGTTATGATTTGAGGACCCCGAGAAATGCCAAAAACGTGTATTATATTCTTCAATGTTGGCTGTTTTTGGGGTATTTGTGGACTTCGCCATGCCCGGTCATATTTTTCTCTCGAAAAATTTAGAGGAGTGCCGACAAGACTTGTAACGTTGTCCAGGTGCTTGGCACCATTTGCGTTGGCTTGAAAAGCTTCTAACACCCTATTTATTCATTTCTCGTGAAATCCAAAATTGCCTCAAAATGAACATAAAGGCATCCACGTATTCGTTCCAAGATACATGACTCGTTTCCAATGGCCTCCCATCTCCGTAGCAAAGTCCAAAAGCGTGTATTATAACTTTTAATTTTGGCTCTTTTTGGGACATTTTTGGACTTCTTCGTGGTTGGTCATATTTTCTCCGGAAATGTTCCTAGGGAAGCCGAACGTGACTTGTAATGTTTCTCGGGTGCTTGGCACTATTTCTGGTGCCTCGAAAAGCCTCTAAACACCCCATTTGTTCATTTCTCGTGAAATCTAAAACGCTTCGAAATGAACGTAAAGGCATTTACATATTCGTTCCAAGCCACATGAATCCTTTCTAATGATCTCCTATGTCCTTAAGAGGTATCCCGTGGCGTTAGGAGGTCGGTACCCGGGAAAGTTTGAAGCGTGTATTATAACCATCAATTTTCGCTGTTTTTAGGACATTTTTGGATTGTTGTGGGCCTGTTCATATTTCTCCCGAAACATTCCTAGGAGCGCCGACATGACTTGTAATAATGTTGCGCAGGTGCTTGACACCATTTGCATTGCCTCAAAAAGCATCTAACACCCCATTTATTCATTTCTCATGAAACCCAAAAAGTGCCTCGAAATGAAGGTAAAGGCATCCACATATTCGTTGCAAGCTACATGACTCCTTTTCAATGACCTCCCATGTCCCCAGGAGGCATCCCGTGGCGTTTGGAGCTCGGGCCCCGGGAATGTCCGAAAGCGTGTATTAGAGCCTTCAATTTTGGTTGTTTTTGGATCATTTTTGGAATTCTCCAGCCCCATCATATTTTTCTCCCGAAACATGCATAGGAGTGCCGAAGTGACTTGTAACGTTGCCCAGGTGCTTGGCACCATTTACATTGCCTCGAAAAGCATCTAACTCCCTATTTGTTCATTTCTCATGAAACTTAAAATTGCCTCGATATGAACGTAAAGACATCCACATATTCGTTCTAAGCTACATCACTCCTTTCCAATGACCTACCATGTCCCTAGGAGTCATCCCGTGGCGTTCGGAGCTCAGGCCCCGAGAAAGTCCGAAAGCGTGTATTATAACTTTCAATTTTGGCTGTTTTTGGAACATTTTTGGAAATTCTTCAGGCTTGGTCATATTTTCTTCGGGAACGTTCCTAGGAAAGCTGACATGACTTGTAATGTTGCGGGGGTGGTTAGATCCATTTGTGTTGCCTCGAAAAGCCTCTAAACATCCCATTTGTTCATTTTTGTGAAACCCAAAATTGCCTGGAAATGAATACAAAGGAATCCACATATTTCTTCCAAGCGACATGACTCCTTTCCAATGACCTCCCATCACTAGTGGAAAAAACCTTATATGTCACCTAGTAACATATGCAGTTTTTGCAAAACCGCATCTGAAAAGCAACCAAAAAAGGGAGGGAAAATTTGGAAAAAAATTGATATGGTCCTCGAAAAACCGCACCAAATTAAAAAAAAAACCGTTGCGATTTTCTTTAATCTGACAGATTTTACCCTTATTAAATCCTAAAAGAACTCGCGTACTAGATCGAGGCCCAATTCTCCTCGTGGCCCATTTAACCCCAACCCAAGCCCTCCCTTATAACCCAGCCCAACCCCTCCCTTATATCCCTAACCCTTAACATTCAAATTCTCTCTCCTCTCTCCCTACTGAACGACGCCCTTTTTCTCTTTCCTCCCTACTCCCTTTTCCCTTCTCCCTTCTCCTTCCACGATGAACCACCACCACCACCATTTGCGCCCACCACGAACCACATCTTCGTCGCTTCACTACCTTCGCCTTCTTCAGCGCTTCACCATAATCACTTCATGAACCACCATCGCCACTGCTTCACTACCTTCGCACGACGAGACGAAAACGAAGAGACGAAGATGAAGAGATGAAAGCGAAGACGAAGAGACGAAGATGATGAATGTAATTTCACATGTAATTTAGTGTTTAGAGTTGTTATTTTATTTGATTTATTTATTTATTTTCGATTTTTCAGTTTTAATTTATATTGTTCAACATTTTTAGTTATTTAATTATAGTTTAGTGTAGTTTATAGTTTTGCTGAACATTTTTGGATTATCATATTTTTTTTTTTTTCGATTTTTCAGTTTTAAGCATAGTTTAGTTATTTAATTTTCATTTTAATTTTGTTGCCAATTAATATCGTTATTATGTATAGATTCGTATAATATTTCGTTTTCAATTTTTCGTCTTTAGATTAGTTATTATGTATGTATAGATTACTATAGTTTAGTTATTTAATCTTTCGTTTTCAATTTAATTTTCATTTTAATTTCGTTGCCAATTTTCATTTCTCTTTTTCAATATGGTTCATCTTGCTTTTGGGTGTTATAAATTTGTTGCTTTTTGTTTCGCTGCTGCTGTTGTAACTTTTTTTTTTTTTTTCAAAAACCACCCAAATCTGATGCCGTTATGTTAAGAGTCGTATCAGATTCTTCCTATACTGATGCGATTTTTAACCGCATCAGTTTTTTGTGTTAGTTGTTGCGGGCCATCTGATGCGGACCAAAACCGCATCTGTAAGCCCTGTTTTGACCGCATCAGATGAGCTTTTTTCCACTAATGTATGTCCCTAGGAGGCATCCCGTGGCAATCATAGCTCGGCCACCGGGAATGTCCGAAACCGTGTATTACAACCTTACAATTTTGGCTGCTTTTGGGACATTTTTGGAATTTTCTTGGCCTGGTCTTATTTTCTCCCGAAAAGTTTTTAGGAGCGCCGTCGTGAATTGTAAGTTCCTCGGGTGCTTGACACAATTTGCGTTTCCTCGAAAAGCCTCTGATACACCGCATTTATTCATTTCTCGTGAACCCAAAATTGCCTCAAAATGAACGTAAAGGCATCCATATATCCGTTCCAAGCCAAATGAATCCTTTCCAATGATCTCCCATGTCCCTAGGAGGCATCCCGTGCCATCCGGAGCTCGGGCCCTTTGAAAGTCTAAGAGCGTGAATTACTTTAATTTTTGTTGTTTTTGGGACATTTTTGGACTTTCTCGCGCCTGGTAATATTTTCTCCAGAAACGTTTCTAGGAAAGTCGACGTGACTTGTAACTTATAACATGCGTGGGTACTTGGCAACATTTGCGTTGCCTTGAAAAGCGTCTAAACACGCCATTTATTCATTTCTCGTGGAACCCAAAATTGCCTCAAAATGAATGTAAAAGCATCCATATATTCGTTCCAAGCAAATTGACTCCTTTCCAGTGACCTTCCATATCTCGAGGAGGATCCCATGGCGTTCGGATCTCGGACCATGAGAAAGTCTGAAAACGTGTATTGTAACCTTCAATTTTGGCTTTTTTTGGGGTATTTCTGGACTTCTACAAGCCCGGTCATATTTTGACTCCCGTAACATTCATAGGAGTGCCGACATGACTTGTAACGTTGCCCATATGCATGCCACCATTTGCATTGGCTCGAAAAGCCTCTAACACCCCCATTTGTTCATTTCTTGTGAAATCTAAAATTGCCTCGAAATGAACGTAAAAGCATCCACATATTCATTCCAAGCTAAATGACTCCTTTCCAATCACTTCCCATGTCCTTAGGAGGCATTCCGTGGCGTTCGAGGCTCGGGCCCCGAGAAAGTCCGAAAGCGTATATTATAACTTTCAATTTTGGCTCTTTTTTGGACATTTTTGGACTTCTCCGTGCTAGGTCATATTTTCTCCCGAAACGTTCCTAGGATAGCCGAACGTGACTTGTAATGTTGCTTGGGTGCTTGACACTATTTGTGTTTCCTCGAAAAGCCTCTAAACACCCCATTTGTTCATTTTCTCGTGAAATCTAAAACTGCTTCGAAATGAACGTAAAGGCATGCACATATTCGTTCCAAGCCATATGACTCCTTTCCTATGATCTCCCATGTCCCTAAGAGGTATCCCGTGGCGTCCGAAACTCGGGCCCTGGGAAAGTCCGAAAGTGTGTATTATAATCTTCAATTTTGGTTATTTTTGGGACATTTTTGGACTCCTCCGGGTCTGGTCATATTTTCTCCCGAAAGATTCATAGGAGCGCCGACGTGACTTGTAACGTTACGCGGGTGTTTCACACCATTTGCATTGCCTCGAAAAGCATCTAACACTCTATTTATTCATTTCTCGTGAAACCCAATATTGATTCGAAATGAAGGTAAAGGCATCCACAAATCTGTTATAAGCCACACGACTCCTTTCGAATTACCTCACATATACCTAGTAAACATCCCGTGGAGTTCGGAGCTCAAGTCCCCGGAAAGTCCGAAAGCGTGTATTATAACCTTCAATTTTTTGCCTTTTTTGCGACATTTTTAATCTTCTCTTGGCTGGTCATATTTTCTCTCGAAAATCTTGGCTGTTTTTGGGCATTTTTGGACTTCTCCGGGCATGGTCATATCTTCTCTCGAAACATTACTAGGAAAGCCAACGTTACTTGTAACGTTGCGCGGGTGCTTGGCACCATTTTTGTTGCCTCGAAAAGTCTCTAAACGCACTATTTGTTCATTTCTCGTGAAACCCAAAATTGCCTCAAAATGAACGTGAATCCATCCATATATTCTTTCCAGGCCACATGACTCCTTTTCCAATGACCTCCCATATCCTTATGAGGCCTCCAATGGCGTTCGGAGCTCGGCCCCGGGAAAGTTCAAAAGCGTGTATGATAACTTTCAATTTTAGCTGTTTTTGTGACATTTTTGGACTTCTATGGGCAAGGTCATATTTTCTCCCGAAACATTGCTAGGAGTGTCTACATGAATCTTAATGTTGCGCGGGTGCTTGGTCTAATTTGTGTTGCCTCGAAAGGCTTCTAAACACTCCATTTGATCATTTCTAGTGAAACCATTTGTTCATTGCCTGGAAATCAACGTAAAGGCATCCACATATTCGTTACAAGCCACATGAGACCTTTCCAATGACCTCTCATGTCCATAGGAGGTATCTAGTGGCGTTCGGAACTCGCTCCCCATGTCCCTGCTCATTCCTGTGGTGTTCGTAGCTCGGGCCCCAGGAAAATATGAAAGCGTGTATTATAACATTCAATTTTTGCTATTTTCGGACATTTTAGACTTCTCCGAGCCTGGCCATATTTTCTCTTGAAACATTCTTAGGAAAGCCGACGTGACTTGTAACGTCGCGCGGGTACTTGGCACCATTTGCATTGCCTTGAAAAGCCTCTGAACACCCCATTTGTTCATTTCTCGTGCAACCCAAAATTGCCTCGAAATGAAAGTAATGACATCCATATATTCGTTTCAAGCCACATGAATCCTTTGCATTAATCTCCCATGTATGTGGGAGGCATCCTGTGGCGTATAGAGCTCGAGCCTTGGGAAAGTACGAAAGCGTGTAATATTACCTTTGTTTTTCGTTGTTTTTGGGATATTTTTGGACTTCTCCGGGCATGGTCATATTTTCTCCCAAAACATTACTAAGAAAGCCGAAGTTACTTGTAACGTTGTGCGGGTGCTTGGCACCATTTTTGTTGCCTTGAAAAGCTTCTGACCACCCCCATTTGTTAATTCCTCGTGAAACCCAAAATTGCCTCAAAATGAACGTAAATCTATCCACATATTTGTTCAAAGTCACATGACTTCTTTCCATTGACCTCCCATGTTCATAGGAGGCATCCTGTGGCGTTCGGAACTCGGACCCCTGGAAAGTCCGAAAGCGTGTATTATAACCGTTAATTTTAGTTGTTTTTGTGACATTTTTGGACGTCTATGGGCATGGTCATATTTTCACCTGAAACATTGCTAGGAGTGCCGACGTGACTTGTAACGTTGTGCGGGTGCTTGACACTATTTGCATTGTCTCGAAAAGCCTCTAAATACCCCATTTGTTCATTTCTCGTGAAACCCAAAACTGCTTCGAAATGAACGTAAAGACATCCACATATTTGTTCCAAGCCAGATGACTCCATTCCAATGACCTCCCATGTCTTTAGTAGGCATCCCATTACTTTCGGAACTCGGGGCCGGGAATGTCCGAAAGCATGTATTACAACCTTCAAATTTGGATGTTTTTGGGACATTTTTGAACTTCTCCGGGCCTGGTCATATTTTCTCCCGAGACGTTCCTTGAAAAGCCGACGTGACTTGTAACGTTGCACGGGTACTTGGCACCATTTGCATTGCCTCGAAAGCCTCTAAACACCGCATTTTTTCATTTCTCGTGAAACCCAAAATTGCCTCAATGAATGTAAAGGCATCTATATATACGTTCCAAGCCACTTGACTTCTTTCCAATGACCTCTCATGTCCCTAGAAGGCACTCCATGCCGTCCGCATCTCGAGCCACGGGAAAATCTGAAAGTGTGTATTTATAAAATTCAATTTTGGTTATTTTCACAACAAGAATGTCACTCTTTTCCGTCCGCCAAAAATCGGACGCTAAAAACACGGGATCAGACGCTAAAGAGATTAGCGTCCGTCATCGGACGCTAAAAGGCTGATGCAAAACCCCTGGTCGCTAATTGTCCAATTAGCGTCCGCTAAACGGACGCTAAAGATTTAGCATCCGAAAGTTCAGAGTTAGCGTCTGCTTTTAAGGTCGGACGCTAATTAGCGTCCGATTATTCTCGGACTCTAAGTAGCGTCCGATTTGTATCGAACGCTAATTAGCGTCCGACTCAAATCGGACGCTAATCATTAGAAGCGGACGCTAATCTGGCGTTGAAACCAAATACTCAAACAAGTCATCACTATCAGCTTTTGGCAAGTTTTTACTTTATTATTTTTATTTAATTCATTTTATTAACTTTCAATTATTATATCAAAATGAACAATATCATAATAACAAAAATTGAGAATTAAACAAATGAGAATTTTATTTAAATTAAATATATATAATTACAATCTAATACCAAAATTTAGTATTATAATAGTATAATTACATTGTAACTAAAATCTAATACAACTTCAATCTAATAATAGTATAATTAAACAAATGAGAATTTTTTTGGTACTGCACCACCGGGCCAGCCACCGCACCACCAGAAACCTCACCAGCGCATCAGCCACATCTCCGCTGCATTAGCCACCCCTCTACCGCGCCAGCCACTAATAAATACCAAAAAATAAAAAAAAATCAACCAAAAAAATAAATAAAATTGATTACCAAAAAAAAGACTAGATCTGATATTTTCCCAAAAATAACCCAGCCCTATATTGATTATAAAAAAAAGGGTAATGTTATATGTAGCCCTAAGGGATACATATAAGCATTAAATACATGTCTTTAAATGGAAATAATTTATGAATTCATGACAAAATTTCACATCATTTGAGGTAATAAATGCTTGAATCAAATTTTTATTTCTATTTTAAGCTTCTTATACATAGCCTTAAGGGCTATGAATATCATTTTCCTAAAAAAAATTATACAGATTGATTCCTAAAAAGCGAAGAACGAAAAAAAAAATGAAAAACTGATTTCCAAAAAAAACGAAAATTCATGCCAAAAAAAAAACAAAAATTCATGCCAAAAAAAACGAAAATTCATGCCCACAAACCAGATCTGGAAACAACATTCATAAAACTAGAAACAAAGAAACGAAAGAGAGAGATATGAGTAGAAATTAAAACGCAAAACGCAAAACGAAACTAAAAAAAGAGAGAGCACCAACGAATTTAAAAACGCAAAACGAAATTAAAAAAAAACAAAAAAATCGAGAAAAAAAAAACTACATAATCAACAATCAAAACTAAAAAAAACAAATTTATTAGTTAAATCTGAGTAGAAATACCTGATTTCGTGAGATCTGAAAGAAAGAGAGAGCACCAAAATGTGAGATGAGAGTGAGGAAGAGAAAGAAACGTGAGATGAGAGTGAGGAAGAGAGAGAAACATGAGATGAGAGTGAGGAAGAGGTAGAGGCGTGGAAAGAGTGAGGAAGAGAGAAGCGTGGGTTAGGGTTTATTTTGGTCGACTGTTGGTTTTTTTTTATTTATACCTCTTACTTAGCGTCCGGCCTTCGGACGGTAATTTAACCAGACAGACACTAATTAGCGTTAGTTTGAAAGAACGGACGCTAAATCTCAGAAAGCAGACGATAATTTGCGTCTGTCGTTTATCGTACACTAATTTCAAATTTACCGTCCGCTTATTCCGTCGGACGCTAAATTCAGACGCTAAAAAGGCGGATTCTTGTTGTGTTTTAGTGTACTTTTGGACTTCTCTAGACCTGGTTATATAATTCTTTCGAAATATTCTAAGGAGTGCCAATATGACTTTTACATTACCCGGGTTCTCGGCATCAATTGCGGTGCCTCGAAAAGCCTCTAACACCCCATTTGTTCAATTCTCGTGAAATCCAAAAATTGACTCGAAATGAAGGTAAAGGCATTCACATATTAGTTCCAAGCAACATGAATCATTTGCAATGACCTCCCACGTCCTTAGTGTAACGCCCCGACTACTAATTCACTATTTAAGATAATCTAATTAGCAGCGGAATACCTATTTAGTCGAGGCATTACTGCCGCACCTTCGGTTAGGAAGGTGTAAGGCTACAATTATATAAACTATTTAAACATTAAGAGATATAATAGTGATAACTTAGACATCTTATATTATAATAAAGTAGACAACGTTAACGTTTACTTGACATAACAACGATAACTCATATCAAAGCATATGGTCTTACATTCAAGTTAAGTTAACCTTGCAAGTTAGCAGCACTAATACTATATGATTTAATAAGGTGGTAATCCTTGCCACTACGCAGTACCATCGTCCCCAGTAGTACCTAAAACATAAATACAAAACGTTATGAGCCGAGGCTCAGTAACAAACTACCCTAGCAACGTAAACTCAATTCAACTCATTTTATTTACAAAACAGGGGGAAAGAATAATTCAAACATTTACGAAAACAAAATTCATTCAATTCACCTTAATAGTCCATGATTCCATTTCATCAGTTTTTACTCTGGTTGATGTACATCAGTCAGTGCTGGGACGTCTCCCAGTATGTGTATGCACCACTGTGCAAGGGCCTTGGCCCCGGGCATTGCCCTACACTAGTACACAGTAGTGGGCCAGTGCCCCAGTAAACAGTATCGGGCCAGTTCCCCAGTAAACAGTACGGTACGTGCACGACCTTCAGTCAGTCAGTAGGTACAACCAACCAGTTCTTTCACTTTTCTTTATCATGTTACTTTTCTTTTATTTTAACAGTGATCAGTGTATTCCAGTAACTCAGTAACTTCCATTAATATTTCATAACAATATCATTTCAGTAATCAGTATGCTTCTGTAACTCTGTATCTTTCAATCATATAAATCTCAGGATACGTAATCAAAACATGTAATAATATTCCCGCAACTCAAAAACACACGTGTTCATAAATCATCATCTTATAAAAACGCATTTCAAAGGAATTGCGGGTACCAGCAGTAGTTGTTACCTTGATTGCAGAATAATAATAATAATCCTCTTCTTATGTCCTTGATATCGTCCTTACTGAGCTCCGAGGAACGAGTTCTTTTAAGTTTCAAAACGAGCATTTTCTTATAAGTTAGTAAATTAATAGAACATATTAGTATTAGTGCTCTTTAAGTATGATTCTTAGTTTATACTATTGTTTATATAAGTTAAAAGTTTAACTTATTTAATGATTATGTAATATGTTGAAGTTATAATAGTTTATCCCTCCACAACCTTTATACTTAGTTCCATAGATATTATTTAGAAATCAAATTAAAAGTATTACTAATCCTTTAATCGTATTAATATATTATAAGCTTATAAATTATTAGTTGCATGATCATTTAAAGGAGTTACAAATTGGAATTATGAGTGACTATATAAGGAAAATACCTTACTACAACATTCCTTGCCTAATTTCCCATGAATTGTTATTATTATTCAAGTAACCACTAATGAACTAAATACCAACTCATTTTGTAAACTAAGTGTTCCTAGTATTCAATAAAGAATTCAGATTATAAGATCTAGAAAGTAATTAGTTTAACATAACATTTTTAATCAACCCCTAACATAAATATTAACATAACTATTTAGAGGTTTAATTTACACAAGTGATTTAATTAAGCCCACAAAACAGTCCACTTAAGTCCAATAAATAAACAAGCAACCAATGAATCAAGTTGGTTTAGTTAAGGTAAATCAGATTTTAGGCCCACTTAGATTAATTAGTAAAAGGTAGTAATTAGGCTTTCCTTAAAATATTTAAAACCAGAATTTTAGACGGCGCCGAAGGGCGACAGAAAGACGGCGAGAGGAGGCGAGTGATGATGTGTGGGGGTGCTGTGCGGTTCGCGAAAGAGGAGAGAGAGTGGTCGTGCAGGGAGCGAGAACGATGAGGAAGAGGTGTGGCGTTGGTTGGTGGTTCTTGCTGGTGGTCGAGAAGTGGAGTTGTGGTGGTTGTTGGGTTGTTGTATGGTGGTTGTAATGGTGGCCGAAAACAGAAGAACAGAGGAGTTGAAAGATTTGAAAACCTCTGTTTCAAATTCTTTTAGTTGATGTAAACTTCTGAATTATTGTTGTTGATTTTGTGATTCTAAAACTCAACCATTCCTCCCTATTTATAGAGAAACTTCCATCTCAGTAGATGAATTTCAGAATTTTAAATTACCAAAACCATTCAAGAAAACAAGTGGCTAAATTCAGTAGTTTTGAGAAAAACCAGTGGTTTAAGGGTGGTTGAGAGAGTGAAAGCTCAATTAAATTTACTGAGATAGTTTTTGACTTGTTGAGAAATCTCCATTCTTGTCCTTCCACGTATGGAGGAGGAAGAAGATGGAGTTATTGCTTTCCGTTTGTGTTTTCTGATTTTTGGAGAAGAATAGTGCTAGGCCTTTTTGTTTTGTTTGGGCCTCAAAGGATTTGGGTATTGGGCCCGTCAGAATTTTTAACCTTAAGTCCTACATCATTTACAAGATGGATGCTAAATTTAGTAACTTAATTTATGAGTTTCATTAACCCAAAATTACCAAACAAAATAACTTAGAAATTAACTTAAAAATTTTTAATTACTAAATTTGGATCGTTTTTAGTTGATTAATTACGATTAGTTCTTAATTAAATAATATTAAAACTTGAGGATATTACACTTAGGCGGCATCTCGTGGCATCCGGAGCTTGGGCCTGAGAAAGTCCGAAAGTGTGTATTATAACCTTCAATTTTGGCTGTTTTTGCGACATTTTTGGACTTCTTGGGGCCTGGTCATATTTTCTCCCACAACGTTCCTAGAAAAACCGACGTGAATTGTAACATTGCGCGGGTGGTTGGGTTCATTTGCGTTGTCTCGAAAAACCTTTGAACACCCCATTTGTCCAATTTCTCGTGAAAATAAAAATTGTCTCCAAATAAACATACATGCATCCACATATTGGTTCTAAGCCACATGACTCATTTCCAATAGCCTCCCATAACCCTAGGAGGCATCACCTGGCGTTCGGAGCTCTGGTCTCAGGAAAGTCTGAAAGCTCGTATTATAACATTCAATTTTGGCTGTTTTTGGGGTATTTGTGGACTTCTCCAAGCCCGGTCATATTTTTTTCCAGAAGTGTTCCTAGAAGTGCCAATATCCGATCCGAAAATCCGCCGATCCGAAATTTCGGATATCCGATCCGATTTTAAGATTTCGGATATTTCGGATCGGGTATCCGGATAAAATTTCGGGTCTTCGGATCGGATACGGATCGGGATTTTTCAAAAATTTCAACGGACCCGATCCGAAAACCCGGTGATCCGATCCGAAAAGTTCGGATCGCAATTTCCCCTATCCGAAATTTTCGGATATCCGAATTTTCGGATCGGATCCGATCCGATATCCGACATTGAACACCCCTAGATATCACTAGTAAGATTGTCCGGGTGCTGGACATCATTTGTGTTGCCTCGAAAAGCTTCTAACACCCCATTTGTTCATTTCTTGTGAAACCCAAAATTGCATCGAAATGAACATAAAGACATCCACATATCCATTCCAGGCCACATGAATCCTTTGCAATGACCTCCCATGTCCATAGGAGGCATCCCGTGGTGTCCGGAGCTCGGGCATTGGGAAAGTCCGAAAGCGTGTATTATAACCTTCAATTGTGGCTGTTTTTTGGGTCATTTTTGGAATTCTCCGGGCCTTGTCATATTTTCTTCCGAAACATTCCTACTGTCGACAACTTACAACTTGCGTGGGTTCTTGGCACCATTTGCATTGTCTGGAAAAGTCTCTGAGCACCCATTTGTTCATTTCTCGTGAAATTCAAAATTATCTCGAATTGAACGTAAATGCATCTATATATTATTCCCAAGCTACATGACTCATTTCCAATGACCTCCCATGTCCCTAGGTGGCATCATATGATGTCCATAGTTCGAGCCCCGGGAAAGTCCGGAAGCGTGTATTATAACCTTCAATTTTTGATGTTTCTGGGACATTTTTGGACTTTTTCAGGCCTGGTCATATTTTCTCCCGAAATATTCTTAGGAGTGCCGACGTGACTTGCTGTAACGTTGTGTGGGTGCTTGACACCATATGAGCCCCGTGATTGTATATACATGTATGATTACAAAATATAAATCTTATATATGACTGTAAAACACATATAATATTGGAGTCTCAGCATCTAAAGATAATTCCAGCTCAGCTTAATATATTTATTACATCATTAAGTTAGTTAGTCTGTTACATCAAGTTGTTAAAACAGTTACAAGTTGTTAGAGAGATTAGTTCTCTGCCTAATATTCTCTTGTATAAATAGTTCTCTCCCCAATATCTTGCTGATGTAATTCATTACACTGAAATAAAATTTCTCTGAACCTTCTTTTCTCTGAAACATTCTTTCTTATTCTCCTGAGCTAAATTTGTGATTCTACAGAAATTATCATGGTATCAGAGCAGATTTTTTCTGCGATCTAAGTTTCTTGAATCATTGAGCTTCCGCAAATGTATTCTGATCTCTCTACTGGTAAAATCTTCAAACCTGAAGATCTGAAATAGTTGCGAAACCTAAAAATAAGGTGTAATTCTTCCTTAATTCTTCTCTTTTTCAATTGAATCACTGAATTCTAATTGATTTGAAGTTGTTCTGAGCATTTTTTGATCAATCTGTTGATAATACATTGTTGATTTCTGAGGTTGATTTCTGAGGTTAATATCTGAGGTTTTTTGAGTTGTTGATGAGCTTGTTGAATTGTGAATAAACTGTTGAGGTTCTAAGAATTCTTCTCTGAAAATTGTATTTGATATTCTAATTCACATCTTCTACTGTTAGAATTTCAATTTCGTATCTCCTTTCTTCTTGATTTCTTGAATTTCATACATAGAAATTCCAATCAGTTCATTTCATATTGATATTCAATCCTTAATTCTAGAATCTCTGAATATTCATATACAAAATGCCTGAAACTGAAAATACAAATTCCACATCCAATAATGTTCTAGGACTCAATCAAGATCCTAGCAGTGTGTATTACATTCATCCTTCAGACGCCAATTCCACACAAATTGTCTCTATCAAATTTAATGGCAGTGCTTTTAATGATTGGAAGAGATCCATGATCATCTCCTTATCTGCTAAAAACAAGCTAAGCTTTGTAGATGGAAGTCTTATGATTCCTGATAAAAATAAGCCTGAATATGTTGCATGGGAGAGATGTAACAATCTTGTTATATCCTGGTTACTTGCTAATTTGGATAACACTGTCAAGAAAAGTGTTCTTTTCTTTGAAACTGCAGCAGACATATGGAAAGATTTAGAAGAGCGTTTTGGTTACTCTTCTATGACACAAGTCTATGCCTTAGAACAGAAGCTTGCTGAAATTACACAAGGCACTGCTAGTGTCTCTGAATTCTATACTCAACTCAAGACAATTTGGGATGAAATTAATGATGTTCATCCTCTTCCTTACTGCACATGCCACAAATGTACCTGTAATCTTACTCAGAAGATTCATACTCGAGATCAAGAACAAAGATTAATTCAGTTCATGATGAAACTGAATGAATGTTTCTCAACTGTGAGAGGGAACATTCTAATGACACAACCTCTTCCAAAGGTTGCTCAAGCTTACAGAGTACTTGCACAAGAAGAAAGACATAAAGAGGTGGCTCAGCTCTCTTCTCACAATGAATCATTGGCTTTCTCTGTAGCAGACAGAAGGAATTTCAAACCTCAGAATAATCAACCTTCAACATATCAGAAACCATATCCTCCAAACAAATCTACCAATCTGACAGGCAATAAGAGACCAGGCTCTCATTATTATTGCACTCACTGCAAAGTCCCAGGACATAGCATAGAAAGGTGCTTCAAACTTAATGGTTTCCCTCCTGGTTTCAAGGGGTTTAAAGATAGAACAGTTGCAGCTGTCTCCCATTCTTCTGATTATTCTGCTCCTAGTTCATCTGAAATCAAGGCTGATTCTATTACTCCTGAGCAAATTAACCAACTTCTGACTCTCCTACAACAGCAACAGACTACTTCTCCTTCTGATGAAGATCATAACACCATTGGTAGTCATGCCTTACTAGCAGGTACATACTGTTTGCTTACTAATCTCAGTACTACTTGGCTATTGGATAGTGGTGCTAGTGACCATATCTGTTCAAATCTGGCTTCCTTTCACACATATAAACCTACCAATGATCCTCATCATCATATAACTATACCAGATGGTAGACAAATACCTGTCAAACACATTGGAATTGTTTACTTAACTAAAGACATTGTTCTTACCAATGTGTTGCATATCCCTGATTTTCATTTCAATCTTCTATCAGTTCATAAACTATGCCATGATTTAAACTGTCAACTAACATTTACTCATAGTAAATGTTTTCTTCAGGGACAGACATGTCCTTCAATGCTTCTTGGTAATTTGCAAGGAGGCCTTTATCATGTGGCAACTCCTTCAGTCACTTCTGTGGAGCATCCTTTTTCATCTAATGCTTCTTCTTCTTGCTTTTCTGTCATAGACACAGCCAAACTTTGGCATCTACGTTTAGGTCATTTGCCTTTTGCTCAATTACATCATGTAATCCCTAGTTGTACTGTTAAATCTTGTTCTCATGACATCATTTGTCAAGTTTGCCCTGCTGCTAAGCAAACTAGAAAGCCATTTCCTGTAAGTAGCAATAAAACAACTAAAGCCTTTGAGCTATTGCATATAGATGTGTGGGGTCCTTACAAGACTAAAACACACTCAGGTTATACTTTCTTCTTAACAATAGTTGATGATTACACTCGATTTACATGGGTTCATTTCATTAAACATAAATCAGATTGTGCTCACATCCTTGATACTTTATTCAACTATGTTAACACACAATTTGATGCTCATGTTATTTGTGTGAGATTCGATAATGCCAAAGAATTGGGACTAGGTGACATGCAGAAGATTTATGAACTCAGAGGTATTCATCACCAAACAAGCTGTTCTGATACTCCTCAACAGAATGGCACTGTTGAGAGGAAGCACAAGCATTTATTAGAGACTGCCATGGCTCTCTTCTTTCATTCAAAGGTTCCAACCAGATTCTGGGGAGATTGCATCATCTGTGCTGCTTACCTTATTAAAAGGATGCCCTTGCAAAGCTTACAATTCAGTACTCCTTACTTCAAGCTTTTTCAAAAGGCTCCTACCTTGGATCATCTGAAAATCTTTGGTTGTCTATGTTACTTGTCCACAACTAAAGTCCATCGAGCTAAATTTGACCCTAAGGCTCATCCTGGTGTATTTCTTGGCTACTCTGTCACACAAAAGGGTTATAAAATCCTGGATTTAACTACTAATCAAATAGTCATTGTAACACCCCCAAATTTCTCTCTTTTGGAAAACTTATTTTAATATAAAACTCCTTGAGAAACTTGAGAGTATTACTGCCACGTGATAACGTTAAAGGCTTTAATACTAACTACTAACTAAACTTTAAACTAATGCAGCGGAAATAACTTAAATAACTTCCTTTATTAATATAAACTTTATTGTACACCTATATAACAATGGAAATAAAGAAAATAAAATAACAACTCCTTGACTAATTATGATTCCTCACTAGCTCCCCAATATGAAGTATGCATCAATCAACCTGTAAATCTGCTCACCAAAAGGGTCATCACAGGGACAAAGCCATAAAACAAAACAAAACAAAACGCGTGTCAGTAAAAATACTGAGTACATGTATATGCGGAATATTAAACACTTTATTTAATTAAACTTCTGAAATATTTAATTTCAAAAAACCTTTCTGGATACTTGATAATACTTGTATAACATAACTTTTGAAATATTTAATTTCGAAAAACCTTTCTAGATACTTGATAATACTTGTATAATATAAAGTATATAACTTCAATAAAAACTCCTTTTTCCTTGCCTAGGTACCTTGCCTAAAGTGTGCAACCCCCCAAGTTTAGTATTCCTTACTGAGTCTATTACGAGGGGAACTACCTTGTCCACATGACTTATACAAAAAGTACATGGGTAAATAATATAATGGCTACCGTTCTTGCTAATAAATAACAAGCCGTTGCCTTGGTAAATAATAATAGCTACCGTTCTTGCTAATAAATAACAAGCCTGTGGCCTCTTTATAAATTGTGATCATAAAAGATCATATAACTAATAAAAATCCTTCGGAAATAATCCTCCTTTAAAAAGAATAATAATTCTTATATAAAACTTTAGCCATATAAAGGCATAAATAAAATAACTTGCTTAAGGTTTAACCTTTGAAAAATAATAATAGTTCAAAAACACTCCCTTTTTAAATATATAAACATGAATCTAAAGATCAAACTCCTTCTAAAATATTTGAATATAAATTCAAAGATAAAACTTTATAAATATATTAATGAAAGACATAATTCAAAGTTCATAAATAAAATTTATAAACATTCAAACATCTTCATATAAAATAGATGCAGTTCATGATAAAACTCATAAAAACATATATTTCAATCCAAAGTATTTTCCTAAAAACATGATACTACACTTGCAAAACAATTATTAAAGATCTACAAATACACGCACCTTGAAAATTAATAGCTACTAAGGAGAATAGAAAGGTAGGCTAAAAGAGAGGAAAGTTTAAACTTGAGAAAAGAGATTTATTTCTCAAATTTGGTGTGAAAAATATGATGTGGAGACCCCTATTTATACTAGTTGGAAAAGTAGAATCGGAATAGGATTAGGAAACTAAAAGATAGATTTAGGAAAAAAGAGATAAACTAAACTAATTGGATATAACTAATATTTACGCTTATCCAACTAAGATTAGGAAAAGATATAAATTACTCCATTATACGTAGTTATAGAAGGTAAAATAACTAAAAGATAAGTTAAAAGAAAAGATTACAAAAATTTGATAAACATGTAACTCAATGGCGTGAGTTATGAGTTTGCGGCAGAATATTTTTTTTTTTTTTTTTTCTTTTCATTAAAGTCTTTTTCTTTTTATAAACCTTTTTTTTTCTTCTTTTCTTTTTACAAACCTTTTTGAAATTGTTTTTAAAATATTTTTAATTTTATTTTGAAACAACTACTTGAATGTAAAACTTAGGAAAGTTAGGCCCAAAATTCATTTGGGCTAAAATTCATTTTGAATACCCAAAACCTTTCTTATAAAAGCCTTTCTAATAAATAATAAGCCTTTTTAGTAAATAAAACCTTTTTCAAAAACTAAAACTTTTATAAAAATATAAATAATAACTTACTAAAAAATACGGAGTATTACAAACTACCCCCCTAAAAGAAGTTTCGTCCTCGAAACTTGAAACAAGCAAGTAATAAGTAAAGCATGTAATTCACATATACCACAAACTCTCTATAAAAAAATAAGTTGGCTCACATAATAACTCATAAAATAAGTAAAAATTAGGTCAAAAATAGCGTTTTATGTTAAAAGCGCGAAACTCTATCGTATTCTACCCCTCTTAAAAGGAGTTACGCCCCCGTAACTCGCTAAGGCTTAAAATTTAACTTAAAATTATTTACCAAATTTGTAATACAACAATATAAGAATCTTTGCTGGAAATGTAATAATAAAACCACTAGAGAGATAAGACTTTCAAAAATATATTTTAAACTTTGAAAAAAAAAATTAACCTCTATTTCAAGGTATTCGAAATAATTGCCTTCAATAATAAATCAACATAATAAAGAAAGTATTTGAATAAGTACAAAAGGGTATAGTTTATGACAAACTGAAAAATTTTGTAAAACTTGAGTAGGAAAATATTTCAAATTCTTGAAATAATAAAGAAATACATACTGATACTAAAGACAAGTTTTGTAGGAAAACTAATTTGAGAAAATACTAATATATTATCAAAATGCTATAATATAGTGAAAACAAAAGAACTTTATAAAATCTTTCTTAAGCTTTACTCAAAAATACAATATTCAAACAACTTTTTTCTTGCTTTCTCCTCAAAATTTAATGAGCTTCACATAACTCATGATGGTTTCACAATAAATATCAAAAAAATTGCCCTTGATCCTACTTTATCACAAGTCAACATCAAATCAATTCATCATTATTCACAAGCAAAACTTGTCAGTATATATACTAACACAACATATACTTGAAGAAAAATAAACTTTCTTACTTAGGTCCTCAAAACTAAACTCCTCGAAATTCATCTTCAAATTTATTCTTAAAATACCATAATTAGTATCTTCTCAAAAATAGACAGTAGTCAACTAGGACTTGAGATAGTAAATAAACAATCTTTTCCTGAAAATTCATACAATCTTCATTAACTCCTTACTTCATATAATACAAACTCAATGCTTAAATCCATAATATAAAAATACGACTATTCTTTCCAAAATCAATTACCTTGATTGACTAATTTCTTCCCTTTTTCTCCTTTACTAATCTCCAGATTTTTCCCAAAATAATATATTAAGTGATATACCCAATCCTTATAATCACTCTATCCTTTATATTGGCAAAACAACAATTATACACTATCATTCAAGCAAAAGTTTAATACTATTCCCAAGAATAATACTCCTCTTAACACCAATAATCCTCAGAATCAACTTAGAATTCATTTAGAGAATTCAAGTATCTTACTTCACCTTTAAAACAAAATGATCTAAAGAAACCTGCTAAAGTTTTAAATATGGTCTTACTTCGAACTTTCTTTGCTTAACTATAACAACGATAACTCCTTTGCGATTCAGCATAGGGGAAAATTCCTTAATTAAATCCAACTTCGAATATGGTACCTCGTATACCTATAAGGTCCTCGTAATATTCCTTATTTTGTCACCCTTCAAAGGTTATCTCTATATCATTGCTAAAATGGTGTTGACTATATCCATAAACAAAATATATAACTTATCTAAATCTTAATAATTCCTCCAAGCTGGTATAAACCATTGACCTTCTACTTGCTTCCACAAATTATGAAATTTCTCTTCCTTACTCATGTCACTAAACATTAAAGATCATCCAACTACATAAAACTTCAAAGGACTAGTTTCACAATCCTCGGCACATAATATAATGTAGTGCTTCTTCATCTACTAAAAAAATATATTAAACTTCTTTCCTTCAAATGAATAAATTAAGACAATCTTCACCTTTAATGAATCTAGCATACTCAATAGTCTTACTTTGAACTCATAGGTTCTCCTAACACTTATAAATCAACAAATAACATATTGATGCTTTATACAATATATATAAATCACTTTGCATGAATTGGATCACATGCATACATGTCATATAAGACAATAAAAAACCCAAGTTCAACTCATAGAAAATATACATGCCAAAAAAAAAAAAAAAATATCGTAAGAGATAGTAATCTCACAACTTGCAAAGCTTTTCTTAATAATATGTCATGAAAGACAGAATGATAACTCAATTCTTATAATAAACACTTCTTTGCATAATAAGCACTTTCTTTTGCTTATGAAAAATACGAAGATTTTTCATATTAACTTGACAATAAGTCAAACTTCCTTAAAATATTTCAAAATAATCATATTAAAATAGACAATAAACACTAAGCAATTCTTTGAAAAAAACAATACTTTATAATTCAAATAAATATATATAGATTTATAAGTAAAATAAGGATTGTTGGTTGACATAATAGTCAAAAAATATTTGAACTATAATTTCAAATGAATCAAAAAAAATATTTGAAATTCCTATATAAAAAAAATGTTTGATATTCTTGAAAAATACATATATATGTATATGACCAAAAGAGTTGTTTATTTGAGTACTAGGTTTAGTGTATGAATAATTAATCGAGTGAGTTCCCAGGAAAGAGAGGTGCGGCACAAACGGCCAACTTAAGTACCAAGTCTTTCCTTAGCCAGAACTTTCCTCAGAAAAATAAATCCACATACTTATTCCTTTCTTCAAAATATAAATCAGAAAATATTTATACTTGAAAATATAATTATTTGCTTAAAAGAAACAAGATTTTTTTTTTTTCACATAATATAAAATGTCAAAAAAAAAAATGCAAATAGAATGCGAAACTCTATCTTATATGCCCTTCCTAGATCTACCCATACTCTCATTAACTGTTTATTTTATTTTAAAAAAAGAAGCACCTGGAAAACTGATACCACTTTGTAACACCCCCAAATTTCTCTCTTTTGGAAAACTTATTTTAATATAAAACTCCTTGAGAAACTTGAGAGTATTACTGCCACGTGATAACGTTAAAGGCTTTAATACTAACTACTAACTAAACTTTAAACTAATGCAGCGGAAATAACTTAAATAACTTCCCTTTATTAATATAAACTTTATTGTACACCTATATAACAATGGAAATAAAGAAAATAAAATAACAACTCCTTGACTAATTATGATTCCTCACTAGCTCCCCAATATGAAGTATGCATCAATCAACCTGTAAATCTGCTCACCAAAAGGGTCATCACAGGGACAAAGCCATAAAACAAAACAAAACAAAACGCGTGTCAGTAAATACTGAGTACATGTATATGCGGAATATTAAACACTTTATTTAATTAAACTTCTGAAATATTTAATTTCAAAAAACCTTTCTGGATACTTGATAATACTTGTATAACATAACTTTTGAAATATTTAATTTCGAAAAACATTTCTAGATACTTGATAATACTTGTATAATATAAAGTATATAACTTCAATAAAAACTCCTTTTTCCTTGCCTAGGTATCTTGCCTAAAGTGTGCACACCCCCAAGTTTAGTATTCCTTACTGAGTCTATTACGAGGGGAACTACCTTGTCCACATGACTTATACAAAAAGTACATGGGTAAATAATATAATGGCTACCGTTCTTGCTAATAAATAACAAGCCGTTGCCTTGGTAAATAATAATAGCCACCGTTCTTGCTAATAAATAACAAGCTGTGGCCTCTTTATAAATTGTGATCATAAAAGATCATATAACTAATAAAAATCCTTCGGAAATAATCCTCCTTTAAAAAGAATAATAATTCTTATATAAAACTTTAGCCATATAAAGGCATAAATAAAATAACTTGCTTAAGGTTTAACCTTTGAAAAATAATAATAGTTCAAAAACACTCCCTTTTTAAAATATAAACATGAATCTAAAGATCAAACTCCTTCTAAAATATTTGAATATAAATTCAAAGATAAAACTTTATAAATATATTAATGAAAGACATAATTCAAAGTTCATAAATAAAATTTATAAACATTCAAACATCTTCATATAAAATAGATGCAGTTCATGATAAAACTCATAAAAACATATATTTCAATCCAAAGTATTTTCCTAAAAACATGATACTACACTTGCAAAACAATTATTAAAGATCTACAAATACACGCACCTTGAAAATTAATAGCTACTAAGGAGAATAGAAAGGTAGGCTAAAAGAGAGGGAAAGTTTAAACTTGAGAAAAGAGATTTATTTCTCAAATTTGGTGTGAAAAATATGATGGGTAGAGACCCCTATTTATACTAGTTGGAAAAGTAGAATCGGAATAGGATTAGGAAACTAAAAGATAGATTTAGGAAAAAAGATAAACTAAACTAATTGGATATAACTAATATTTACGCTTATCCAACTAAGATTAGGAAAAGATATAAATTACTCCATTATACGTAGTTATAGAAGGTAAAATAACTAAAAGATAAGTTAAAAGAAAAGATTACAAAAATTTGATAAACATGTAACTCAATGGCGTGAGTTATGAGTTTGGGCAGAATATTTTTTTTTTTTTTTTTTTTTTTCATTAAAGTCTTTTTCTTTTTATAAACCTTTTTTTTTTCTTCTTTTCTTTTTACAAACCTTTTTGAAATTGTTTTAAAATATTTTTAATTTTATTTTAAACAACTACTTGAATGTAAAACTTAGGAAAGTTAGGCCCAAAATTCATTTGGGCTAAAATTCATTTTTGAATACCCAAAACCTTTCTTATAAAAGCCTTTCTAATAAATAATAAGCCTTTTTAGTAAATAAAACCTTTTTCAAAAACTAAAACTTTTATAAAAATATAAATAATAACTTACTAAAAAATACGGAGTATTACAGTCATTTCCAGGGATGTTACATTTCATGAGCACCATTTTCCCTTTCACCTACTCTCTTCTCCTTCTTCACCTGACCCTATTTTTTTTACCCTTCACCACTTATGATTTCTATCAAGATGATTACCCTTATACATCTCTGCCTCCACACTCTACACCTCTTCCTTCTTCTTCTTCATCCCAGAGTACTTCTTCTTCTCCTCTTACACCACCAGACACTCCTCCTTCTGTCTCTTCAGCACCTATTTCTTCTCCCTCTAATATTGTGGTTGATTTAAGCCATGTTATTCCTGAACCACCTCCTATTAGGTGCTCTACCAGACCTTCTAAACCTCCTTCTTATTTATCTGATTACCAATGTAATTCTGCTCTTTCTCTCCCTACTACTACACTCCCTCCACATTGGTGTAACCTTGTTTCTTTCTCAGCTTTTCCTATGACTCACAAAGCCTTTCTAGCTGCTCCTACTCTTGCTCTTAAAGAACCTGTCACCTATGCAGAGGCTGCTACACAGCCTGAATGAATTCATGCTATGAATCAAGAAATTACAGCTCTTACAGATAATCACACTTGGGATCTTGTTTCCCTTCCACCTGGAAAGAAAGCAATTGGCAACAAATGGGTCTATAAGATTAAGCTCAAGGCTGATGGGTCCGTAGAGAGGTGTAAAGCTTGTTTGGTAGCAAAGGGTTATAATCAAAGACATGGCATTGATTATGAGGAGACTTTTTCTCCTGTAGTTAAGATGCCTACCATTAGGTGTCTTCTTGCTTTAGCAACTCACCATCACTGGCCAATTTATCAATTGGATGTGAATAATGCTTTTCTCCATGGAGATTTGCATGAGGAAGTGTATATGAAAGTTCCTGCAGGCTTCCCTAATCCCAACAATCAGGTGTGCAAGCTCAGAAAGTCTCTCTATGGCCTCAAACAAGCTTCTAGGCAATGGTTTGCCAAGCTTGTTTCTGAACTTACTGCTGAAGGTTTCTCTCAATCTAAGAATGATTATAGCTTGTTCATTAAACATTCTCCTGGACATATTACTATTGCTGCTGTCTATGTAGATGACATCATCCTCACTGGGACTGATATCACATCTATCAATGCTCTTAAAGCTCATCTTCATCAAACATTCAGCATCAAGGACTTGGGGTTCCTCCATTATTTTTTGGGAATAGAGGTTGGTTATGTTCCTGAAGACATGATTCTCAGTCAAAAGAAATTTACCAGGGAGTTAATAGCTGAATGTGGCCTTGATTTGACTAAGCCAGCTACTACTCCACTCCCTCTCAACCTCAAACTTCAAGCTGCTGCTGGTGATTTACTCCCTGAGCCTGACATCTACAGATCCTTGGTTGGTAAGTTAAATTTCTTGACCAACACACGACCTGACCTTGCTTATTCTGTTCAAACCCTCAGCCAATTCATGCATTCACCCAGAACATCTCATTTCCAAGCCTTACTTCATACTCTCAGATATCTTAACTCCACTCAAGGTCAAGGTATCCTTCTCACTGGTCATGATTCTTTAACCCTTCAAGCCTTCTCTGATTCTGATTGGGCCTCATGTAGTGATACAAGGAAGTCTATAACTGGATATATCCTTTTACTTGGTAACTCTCCCATTTCTTGGAAGTCTAAGAAGCAAAGCACCATTAGTAAATCCTCCTCAGAGGCTGAATATAGGGCTATGGCAGCTGCTGCTGCTGAAGTCACTTGGATTGTCATGTTATTGGAAGAGTTAGGGGTCACTAATCTCAAGCCTATAACCCTCTTTTGTGATAATCAAAGTGCTTTGCACATTGCCAAAAATCCTGTCTTTCATGAGAGAACGAAACACATTGATATTGATTGCCATTTTACAAGAGATAAAGTGCTTGAAGGTCTTCTCCAACTGTCTTATCTTCCAACTAAGTCTCAGCTTGCAGATGTGTTCACAAAGAGTCTTTCTTCTCCTCATTATAGGCTCTTGCTTTCCAAGTTGGGATTGGTTTCTTCTCCTAATCACCCACCTCCCAATTGAGGGGGGGGGGGTATTGGAGTCTCAGCATCTAAAGATAATTCCAGCTTAGCTTAATATATTTATTACATCATTAAGTTAGTTAGTCTGTTACATCAAGTTGTTAAAACAGTTACAAGTTGTTAGAGAGATTAGTTCTCTGCCTAATATTCTCTTGTATAAATAGTTCTCCCCCAATATCTTGCTGATGTAATTCATTACACCGAAATAAAATTTCTCTGAACCTTCTTTTCTCTGAAACATTCTTTCTTATTCTCCTGAGCTAAATTTGTGATTCTACACAAATTATCATATATAGTTGTTTTTCGCCCCAGGACCCATAAAATGTCAGGAACAGCCCTGCGTCTTTTGTTTTGTGCAAACATGAACGGCTTTTGTTGATGGGAAGATTTCTACATAATTAAGTCGCCTCAATTATATACTTATACAGTCATCACTGTTAAGCTATCTTACCTTAGATAGTCACGTTTTATACTTTTAAGTCTTAACAGTGAGTAAATATATTGCACAAGAATGAAAAAAGGCCTACATTATTGTCCCAAGATGCATGAGGGGTCAATATGTCACTAAAGATGAACACGTCAAAAGCACAAGAAAGTGACTCATTTTTCCTCATTGAACCACAATGATTTTGATATTGAAATCTAAAAGTAGACTGAAAAAGCAAACTGCTGGTAAGACAAATAAAGGTCATCATCTTGTTCAGTTATGATTCATTCTCAACTCCCATAATCATATCAAATACTACTATATTAGTATATATGTATGTCCACTTCCTATATAAAAACTTAGGGAACATGGCTTAACTTCCTCACTAGCTCCTCCAAAAATTCCTTCAAAAACTTGGCTACACATATTATGATCACCAATCCATCAGTTCCTACATAAACTTGGCAATGGAACTGATAGATTTGGTTGTGTTTAAAATTTGGGAGGAGTATCTTCATGTGTCTTGATAAAATGGCTCGGATTTCGTCGAATTTCACAGTTTGTTTGCGCTTTCATCATTTGTCTCTTCGCATCTATCGTTGCACTTGTAAACTGTAAAGCTATTGAAGAATTATAGTAGGTTGATTGGGAGGGGAGATTGGTGGAGAGAAATGAGGAAGGCCAAGCAAGCCGGCAAGTCAAAACAATGGCATTTTGGGCTATTTTCAATATAATTGCTCTCATTAGTATGTTTGTTTGTTGTTATCTTTGTTGATTGTTTGTAGGTTTCTGTTGTTTGTTCTTTTATTACTTGTTACAAGTGATGTGAACTATAATTGTTGCTCGGTTTCCTGTATGTATTATGCAAAACCTATAACTTTTGGGTGTTTAATATGAGTCAGGTTTTGTTTTCAACCTAGAATATTTTTGGCATTTAAATTGAGTGGTTACTTTTCCAATCATTTTGTCTAATTTGATTATATGTAGTATAAAAAAAACTTGCTTATACCCCATGGTTGGCATGTACAATTATCTCAAAATTCTGGAATCTTGAGAGAATTCTATTAGTATGGCATGATATCCCCTCTTCTAAAAATTTGTTGGATACTGAAAAATTTAGTTGTATGACTTGTACCTTGAGAGAATTGTATTGACATGACTCATGAGGGATACATATGGTACTCCCTGATTCTAAAAATTTGATGGATTGTGAGAGATTTAGTAGTAGTCTCTCTTAAGTTTCTAAAGGTTTACTATGTATTTTTTGGTCATAAATTTAGGAGGGAGGGGTTTGTGGTGGCCTTTAATAAGTAAAATATGAATAAATTTTTAAGGTGAAAGTAGGCTTTGTTCATGTTGTTGAGAAGATGGGTAGAAAATAATATTCCGTTAGAATAAATGGATTCATTTCCTAAAAAAATAAAAACGTTTAGGACATTCCAAGAAGAAATATTGATATATTTCGCAATATATGAAATGTGCAAGTGAAACTATTGCAATTCTCCACTTTACACTCTTTGCTATCAGCCCCGTTCCTGACACTTTATGTTCCCTACGCAAAATATGAGAAAAGGGCCCCCCTTTCATTATCAAGAAACTCAAAGTTTTGTATGTTATACTACTCAACATTATTACAGTCTCCATACCCCTATTTTCCCCCAAGTTCTTCCCAAAAACTCCTCTTATAAGTCATGTTATCAAATAAAAAGAGCTATATATTACACTTTAAAAAAATTTGAATATATTTTGGTGAGAAAAGTGTATCAGATCACTAGTAAGTTTAGAGCATAAGTATTATGAATTTGTAGCACAATTTGCTTTCGAAAGTTCCACTACCTAATTGTACTCAAGTAATTTAACATCAATAGTTCTACTACCTATGTTTTCTTTTATTTAATACATATGCAAAATACAATCAAAGAACTCACATGAGCATAAAGCTCCAGTCGTACACAATCATCATCCGTAAGGATGCTTTAGGATGGCCCGTCTCCTGAGTTCCTCCCTAGTTTTCTTTCTGGCTAAAAAAAAAAAAATAAAGCTCCAGTCGTACCCATCAACTTTAGTTAAACCCTTAAACTAAAAAAAAGTCACAAATAACCCACAGACTAGTACCTCATAAACTGTAATTAAGCATAAAAACATTGTCCATTCTCTAATTAGACATCAAGTATTAAAATAAAAGCTTACGAGTATGAGAGCATGAGCAGTGAGTATTAGAAGTCACTAATCAGAACAAGCAACAATATTACCAAAGTCCGAACGGCATCGCGCGCTTGCCAGTCACCAACTCACCATCCTTCAATAGCCGACTCATCGTCGCGGTACCATGACTCCATGCGCGTGTGAGAATTGAAATTACATTGTTAAAAGTATTTCCATGGATGATGATGCGTCTTCCTTCATATTTTGATTGTATTTGTTATACTAATATAATATTGGGACAAAAAAATTGCCTGGTATCATTTTCCCCCTTAACGTTGATTTCTTGTTAGAAATATGGAAAGTAAATTACTGGAGAAGGCAAAGAGTTATTGAATACTTGGAAACACAATATGAGAAGTCATTGAAAACGGAAGAGGGTGAATTAATTGCCTGATTGCAGTTAATAATTTTTTTGTTCTTTAAACGTTTTTTTTAAAATTTTGGCCCTTTTCCTGCGTTGGGCCCTAGGTGGCCGCACCTCTAAACTACCCTCAGGACCGGGCCTGTTTACTATGTATTATTTTTAAACAATAATAATAATTATAATAATAATAATAATTTTATCAATATCTACTTTGTGTTAATATTCTGAATTAGATATTTATGATAATATTTTATATCACCACCTGAAAATTTAGATTTCAGAATAGGTCCCTGGCCCAAGGGCATGAAACACGTTCCCACTAGCATTTTTGGCACGCGATGCGTGCCTGCATAGATTTTAACATTTATTTTGAGCACGCGTAATCATTCACTTATGCTTAATCACAATTTTATAGGCGACATAATGTGCATGAAATAAAAAATGTCATTTTTGAATTGACATGTTTTCACATGTAAAACCATAGATTTTGAACTACTGTGTTCTTTAAAACAAAATTATAGTGAACTTAATATGTTTAAAGGGTAGAGTGCTAATGTTTTATAACTATTATCACTACCTTACCATTCCTTATATGATAGAAATTGTAAATAGTAGGCAATAAGCAATATTTTATGAGTTGCATAAGTTTGATATTCTGTAAAATAATATGCGGTGAAAATGTAATGTATGTTATTATCATCAATATTTGGTAACCATTTTCGAATTGAAGATTCTCATTTTATCAATCATCTTGAAGCTTTTTTTGTGTAAAGCTTTTCAATCAAATTCATTTTTTTTACTTGTGTCTTAATTAGGTAATTATTTGTTTTAATATTAGCTTGTTTAATATGGAAATAGCTTCTATCTTCTTTCTTTCCTAATATTTTCTTTTTTTTAAGGGTATTTTTATATTTTCAAATGAGGACACCATGCCTCCCCCCTTCACTTATATAATAGAGATAATCGCCAAACAAAGTGCGCGCAAATTTTCCCTTATCGCAAAACAAAAACAAAGACAAAGGATAAATACAAACCACAAAGAAAGATGGCAACATCTCATGAGAACATATGTGATATGTCTCCCCATTATTACTGCCTTTTCTGATGGAGTCAAGGCTTCACGGGTGATGATATTGTGTCATGAAGGTAATCAAAGAAGTGTTTTAATTTTAGCTAAATTTTAGTTTGCCAAATAAGAGATTAGATAGAAGGAGCACGGCTTTATATAAAGGAAAAATTGACAATAGAGGTCTGAACTTTGGACGATAATTTTTAAAAGGTTTGAACGATTGATTAACCTGTGTAGGTCCCAACTTTAGGGTCTTAACTTTTAGCGGGCCTCGGTGACTTAAAATTGACGATTTTTTTTAAAATCTCACCTAGTTCCTACTTCACTCCCTCAATTAACCCTTCTGGTGTGACCCAAGTTTTACAAGTTATGACCTATTAAGCCAGTTTCAAGTCACTAAGGCCCGCTAAAAGTTAATACCCCCTAAAGTTGGGACCTACACAGGTTAATCAGTAGTTCATACCTTTTAAAAATTATCACCCAAAGTTGAGACCTCTATCGTCAATTTTTCCTTATATAAATGGATGTTACAAATATGTCTCTAATAAAAACTAAGAAAGTACTAGTATAAGTTTGGTAATTAAAATTTAGGTAAATAATCTTATTCTTAAGTAAGAGTTCATTTTTCTTACATTTATTGGAAAATAGTTAGAAGAGTTTTATGTAAATCTAAATAGTGTCAAGATTTCAAGCAAGTAGGAACATCAATAAGAAATCGGGGGATTATACATGTAATATTGAAATTTTTAGTAGGGTATTCACTTAAAAACTAAGCAAACAATTGATAGACTTAGACAAATAAAGGGTAAATGTATTAATATTCAGAGACACAGATTGAAAAAAGAATAAAACGAAATGAAAGAAAAAGATGACACAAATTTATTGCATGCACATGGCTTTTCGTGTTATCTTATGGTCTTTATGGATGTACTCATGTACATCAGTACATGCATAAATGGTACTGAAAGCTGAAGTGTAATGTTAACATATTATGTCACATTATGAATAAAACCTTTTGTTGTAATGTCATTCTCTAATAAGCAATTTACCTAACATTATGAATAAAACCTTTTGTTGCTAGTTTCTGAAGACAACTCAAATCGACCTATCCTAAATCCAACTCTAAAAAGGTGTATTCTTTAGTATTTCAACACAACTTTTACCACCCAAAGCATAATTATACACTTAAACCTGATTGAAGAATCATTATCTTTACGGTTATTTCACCAAATACCCCCGACAAATAAAAAAATTCACCATATACCCTCAATGTTTCAGAAATGCACCGTATACCCTTGAGTTTTCGAAAACGCGCACCATATACCCATTTTCTAACGGACGTTAAGTCGCCGTTAGTTTTATTTACGATTTTGCCATTATTAACCCTAAACCCTAATTCTAATCTAACCTTAATCCTAACCCTAATCTAACCCTTACCCTTACCCCAAACCCTAACCCACCCCAACACCCCTCAACCCCAGGCCCAACCCCCACCCCAGCCCCACCCCTCCCCCGTTTGGCCGCCGCATCCCCCTCCCTTCCACCGCCGACCTCCCTTCCTCCCCGACAACATCCTTCCCTCTCCCCCTACCCCTCTTCGTTGAACATCACATCAACTGTTCGCGCAGGGTAGTCGGTTCGCGCAGGGTCGTCGGTTCGCGCTGGGCGGTTGGTTCGCGCAGGGTGGTCGGTTCGCGAGGGTTATCGGTTTTTCGCGCAAGGTGGGGGATTTTCGCGGGGGCTGGGTTAGATTTCACCACATGGTAGTCGGATTTTCGCACAGGGGTGGGGGAGTCGACGGTGAACAAAGAGGGGTGGGGGACTCCGGTGCAGAACGAAGAGGGGTGGGGGACTCCGGCGAAGAACGAAGAGGGGGTGGGGGGACTCCGGCGCAGAACGAAGAGGGGGTGGGGACTCCGGCGAAGAACGAAGAGAGGTGGGGGGCCTCCGGCGCAGAACGAAGAGGGAGGGTGAGGGGTGGCGAACAGACGCGCAGGGAGAGGAGGGGGTGGCCGGCACGCGCAGCGACGGTGCGGTGGGGGTGGGGAAGGCTGGCCAAACATCGACAGTGGGGGAGGTCGGCCAAACATCGGCGGTGGGGGAGAGGGAGGGGTAGAGGCTGGGGTGGTGGAGGGGAGGGGGTGGGGTGGGGGCTGCCAAGGGGTAGGGTTAGGGTAAGGGGAGGGTTTAGGGGTAGGATTAGGGTTATATTAGGTTAGGTTTAATTAGGATTAGGGTTAATGATGGCAAAATTGTAAATTAAGCTAACTGTGGGTTAACGGCAGTTAGGCAAAAGGGTATCTGGTGCGCGTTTTCGAAAACTCAAGGGTATACAGTGCATTTCTGAAACATTGAGGGTATATGGTGAATTTTTTGATTTGTCGGAGGTATTTGGTGAAAAAACCGTTATCTTTATATGAATAATACATTTAGAGCTTTATATCTCTATTATATAAGGGAAGGGGGGAGCAATGGTGTCCTCTTTTGAAATGCCAAATTTGCCCCCCTTCTCTTTCTAAATTACAAAATAGTGTTTGTATTTTTGACTTTGCTAAATTTAAGAGCTGCCTATATTTGGCAAACTGTATTCCTCATCTTTTTCCCTCAAAAAGATATTACCATATCCAATTCCCACAGCCACAGTCAAGAAAAAAAATATTTCGTACCATATATCATATAGGTTGTGCGGATTCGATTATGGGCTTATAACTATACAATACTACGATCTAATAAATTTTTTATAACTTAGAAGAGAAGCTCCAAACAAAAGAGGGAAAAAGCTAAAATAAATTTAAAATGCTAATAACTTAATAGGTCATGATTAGATTAACAATATTCGCGTATTTCTAGAATATTATTATGTTCGCAATGACATTTTCTGAAATTATATATTTTCAATGATATATAATTTTTTTTCTTTCTAAAATGTTCAAATTTTGACTCTTATGCCGAAAAAAATCGAGTTTCTGTTTCAAAAAAAAATTCAAGCACGCATCGCGTGCAAAAAATTCTAGTATATATATATGAACACATTTGAAGTGTTCACAACTCTTTGACTTAGGGTGGAAAACTTTGTCTAACTCTGACCCTAATCAATCAGATCCAAGTCGTGCAACTGTTACGTCTAATTTATTTGATGTATGTGCACTTTCAAGCTCCTGACGATTTCCGCCCATTTCGTTTATGAAATGGATACATCATGAATTATGATCAAGTGCTCCTACATGTGTCTCTTTAGCATGCTTCCAATACTGGATGGCTCTGGTGAAGCCAGCAACTGTAAATAGTCTTTAGAGGGTGTTCGGTATAGAAAATTTTGATGCAGGAAACGGATTCAAATAAGTGTTTCCATTTCTAATTGTTTGGTATGAGTGTTAAGTAACAAATACCGTTTCCAAGGGGAAACATAATCCCCCCATTTATTACCCTTATCAAACTAGTGGAAACAAATCACGTTCCCTTCCTCAATCATAATCCTCTCAATTGTTTCCATTCCACTAAGATACCAAACAACAATTAAAGGTAACGGTTATTATTTTCATTTCCCCTCCTTATCCAAATCCTTTCCATTCCGTTTACGTTTTCCATACCAAACACCCTCTTAGAGGGACAAAGGAGCTAGTAATAACTGTTGAAAATGGGGTGTTCCGTGTTTGGGAACATCAAAAACCCAACAGATGATGAATATGTATAAAAATTGTCGAGCAAAAGGAGAGTGAAATGTGGAAAAGAGACTTGGGTAACTTAAGAGCACAGGTGCACAACAATCAAAATAAATTGAAAATACAGAAGAAAAGCAAACATGGTTCTTCATGCTTGCTAAATATCCCAGTATCCCACTATAACACCAGTTTCAAACAATCAAACCCCAAAATGCGATTAGAACACTTATTCAACAGAATTTATCAATAAATAGATACAGGTAAGTTTTGGAAAAGGTGGGGATACAATGTAGAGTCTCAAAAACACAGGGGGATAGCTAAACCACATATGACATATATTTAGCCAGGAACATTTGCACGTACAGAGCGGCCTGGCCACAAAACTTTGAAGGCACGCTTTTTTCCCCATCGTCGGCTTGGTCATCTGTCTCTTGATCGTTTGAGTACTTTAGTTCGTGGTGGTGCCCTAGGTAGAGGGGACAACTACTTGTGAATCAGTGGAGGCTGACGACTACACGAGAGGGAAGCTGACTACGAGCTTTGGCCCCTGTAAAAAAATTGAAGACGCTTCCCGAGCGACCAGCAATACTACATTAAACCATTTTTCTAGCAAACTAAAATCAACACAATCTGTATCAGCAATGCTGAATTCACAACACGGGTCCCGACTCCTAAGTCCTAAACATGCACTATGTGTTTACAAATTACTATTAGTATATTTTTCAAGCAAAGACAACTTTTGCGCTTCTTGACACCCTTGGAAAGCTTAATAACTGCAAAATGAATTCGTGTCCCTCCATTGACAAAAGTTTATCCTTCCTGTTGCAGACAATAACCATTTTGTCCAAGACGAGTGCACTTTTAAGCAAGAATTCTATCAACTGAAGTAGAGCTTGGCATGGCTTCACATAGTCACGAATAGTGACAATTCTAAGTTGTCGCATTACACAAGGAGATGAAAGCTCAGACAGAAGCATATTGCAGTCGCAGAAAAAATCCTGACATTAATGAAATGGAAGTTCTCCATGTTAGATGAAAGGTTAGTCCAAATATATAATAGCTTGATAAAGTTGATGTACAAATAGACCTACCACATTGGCATATATTATAAGTTCATTCAAATACTCCGAGTTTCTCAACAATCTACAAATGCCTAGAAGACAACTTCCACGGACCCTTGACCTCAGAGCTAAATGAGTCCATTCATTTCTTGCAACAGCCAATTTCCCATTTCCACAGTGCTCTAATTGCTGGGAAAAAGGACAGAACAAAAGCAAAATAATATGAAATATTACCTTTTTCCTTCACTATTTATGAACATATAGCGAATAGAGTGACCAACTAAGCAATAAGCATCTAACAATATAGAGATACAAACCACCAACAAACACTTAACTGTTCCAGCAAACTTATTTGGATCTCTCTCAGCACATGAAAAGCATAGTTAAGTTCGGTAGTCACACTTGTGCAGCATTATTTTGTTGGCCTACAATTGCAGACTTGCAGTAAGCTTAGTTTTAGAAGGGGTAACGTACATCAGGTGTAAAGCTACCTTGCAGCCTAACCGTAAAGCACATGGCAAAAGCATGCACATCCCCTTAAGGAGGCACATATTTGGTGCCAAAAACCTTGTAAATCAATTTGAGTGCATTTTGTAAACAAAACAAGATAATATGTACAATATAGATGCATCAATTAACATAGGAAGCATACTTCGTTACCAGGACAACCCTAAAAGTAACGCATACTAAGTAGAGACTTACAGCACGGCAATATATATAAAATGAAAAGTAGAAAGAAAAGCCAACATAATTCATCAAGCTTGTTAGATAAAAACACTAGCATTACATGTCACAGTCATCATCATCATCATACTCATCCTAATTAATCAATCTTCATCACTGCCAATGTCCTCTTTATCTGCATATCAATCTCTTCATCATCCGAGATGCTTTTGGAGTGGAGCTACTAGCATGACCCTTCTCTTTATCAGCTTTATACGAGGATCTGCGGCCATCCCTATAGTCATTGATGCTTTAATGACATAGCTAAGGTTTAGGCAACTCTACCAGCCTCAATGAATGGCTTTCCTACAACCATGCTATTGGCAACTAAGAAGTTTCAAGAAACTAAAGTGTCAATTGCTAGTCTCACATAATATTCAGCTGCTCTAGCACTCAAATGTAGCATACATATAAAAATATAATGACAATTCAGGTTTCAGCTACAAGAAAGTCCCGAAACTGAAACTTAGCTTAACCCATCTTCTCCCTAAATGAGATTATGTATAAGAAGAAGAGTGACATGTTACCCCAAAATTCCTTCCACAGTTTGACCCCACCTCAGGTCACCTAAATTATTCTCCTCACCTAATATATACGAACAAAGATACATGAATAATAAACAAGCATGCTTTCGTATCCTGTAGAAGAGCATAATATTGTAAAAGACTGTACAAGAGGGCTGAAATCTAATGTGTAATTTAAACCACAGGTTTCTATTTATCATCGCAAAAAAAAGAAACCTGTACAAGAAACAATATTAGAAATCCAAAATAAACCATAATGCAGGGTTCCTTACAAGAAAGAACAGGGGAAGAAAAACAGCAACTCACCATATAAGCTTTATTAGGTCCCAATCGGAAAACATGAGCATTTCGAAACTTGTCAAGCAATATTTCAAAATGGTCTTGATCAGGTTCATCTTCAGAAGTGTGACAATATGTAATTATGGCTTGACGAACAGATGAAACATCAATCACTCGTAAATTATCAATATAAACTTCGTCGATATGCAAGATCTTTAGGTTAGGGCAATCGAGGGAGTAATGTCGGTCTAGTGCGGTTCCCAAATCTATCAAAAGATCAAGCTCCAACTTCTCAATGCTTGGACTAGTAAAATGCAGCTGTTGTAATCCGTGTGGAAACAAAACAATCAATTCTCTCAAACAAGGGCATCCGGATACCAAAACCTTGAAATCCTCATCACTCACACTCACATGAGCAATATCCAATTTCTTTAGTGATCCCATGAATACTCGACGTGGGAGCTTGATTAAGGAACCAGTAAGTGCAAGAGAAACAAGACATTGACTTCGAAAAACACGAGGTGGCAAGAATATATTAGTCGAAACCGGGTTACCCTGAATACTCAAGACCCTAGTCTTTTTTCTTAAACCAAGTATTATCCATTTCATCAATTCTTCCTTGGGATGTTCATAAATCCAAAAAAACTCCAACTTATCAATAGTGGGACTTTTATGATATTTCATAACATAAGATATAAATCTCTCCTCTTCACTGTAACTAAACTTAAGAGTGCGAAGCAAAGTCCACAGTTTTCCAAATCTGCGAAGTAGGACAGTTCTAACAGCACATCTAATTGGTAAAAATGAAAGTATATTAACAAGAATTTCATCTGGTAATTCACTTAATCTATCTTTGTAATTTCCTTCTTTATCATAACAATCGTGTTTCTTTGATCTAGATTTCATGGTTTTCAGGCTTTAATCTACCATAAATTTTGAGTTAAATCATAGAAACAGGATCAAATTTTTGATGAATTATACCGATATACTCCAGAATTTGTGGGGAAAATTAGAGAAAGTAAAGATTTTTGAGTAGTATAAGCATAAACTTATTAAGAGAAGATAAAATAAAGAAAAGGGAGGGTGTGACTTACATAATGAACAACAGATCTTTGACCGGAAGTTAAGTGTGTTCATCGGAGCTTCTTGTCTGTAAACTCGCTGAAATACAGGAGTTGAAGGCATAGTGAAATTACAAATATACCCAATTTACTTATGTCACAAACGTTGCATATCTTTTTCTTTCCTTTCTGTGGGTGCAAAATTTGCATATTTGACATCTAACTATTACTCCCTCCATTTCATATTAATCTACACACTTTGACATTTTACACTATTTCACAAATTACACTTTGACTCTGATTTGTGATTTATACGTGAATAAAAACATAGTCATATAGGATCTTGTTAGATTCGTCTTAGTATGTATTTCATTTATGTGTACTTTTTATAATTTTTACAAATACAAAACTAAAGATATATGTCTTCAAATTTTTACATTGGCATACGTGAAAAGTGTAAGTGTGTAGATTAAAATGAAACGGAGGGAGTACATATTATGGATTTTTAACCATATATTCCGACAAATTTTTTTATTTACCATATATCTTTGATGTTTTCAAAATTAATCGTATACCCCTCAATATCTTAAGAATTTACCATATGCTATGCTCTTAATGATTAACGATTATCAACTTTTTTGATAATTAACCCCTAATTCTGTTACCAAAATCTAATCCTATTTGAGTAGTTAGCCTTAATTAAACACCATTAAAACACCATAAATGATCTCTTTTAGCCCTTTTCCTCCATAACTATTTTTCTTCTTTTTTGGACTGGGGTGTTGTTTCAATGCTAATTTGTTAGGGTAAATGAGTGAAATAAGGATTAAATAAGGTTTAGAATTGGAAATCAAGGGTTAATGATCAAAAAAATTGATAATCGTATATCATAAGGACACATGACAAATTATCAAGAAATTTGAGGGGTATACAATGAATTTTAAAACATTAAGGGTATATGGTGAATAAAAAAATTAGCAGCATATATGGTGAATAAAAAAAATTAGCGGTGTATATGGTGAAAAATTTGTAGATATTAAATTCATATGCATGCAATGCATGCTATGACATATTAACATTATTAACATTGACATAAAAAAAACGCTAAAAGCATTAATATTATTTTTGTCATAGTTTAATTTGATCATTCACAATTTTTTTTCAATGTGATAAAGGAATATGTTATAGGTTGATATTATTGGATGACATATACTAATCTCTTTAATCTGTATTATTTATTGCGTAATATTAGATTGAGAAATTGGGTGATATAAGCCTATTTTCTTAATATATTTGAATAATGAACATATTTTTAATGAATATATCTAATAATCATGACATATCTCTACATAAATTTAAAATGATGAGATGGATTTTATTTTATATATTATAATAGATAATAGATAAAGTAATGACAAAAAAATATAACCAAACAAATTTAATTTACGTTATTTAATCACATCATTTATGTATAAGACAATGATTCATGAAGTAAAAACGATCTAGTTGGGGCCCAAAAGCTAGCTGACATTTTGAAGAAGCTCATATCTATATATATACAAATATATTAAAAGGCGTGCGTGATACTGTATACATGTTACGTGGCACCCTATTACTCCATTAGGATTGTCCAATGTGTACATAAAGCATGTCAAACAAAACTAAAATTAGCTTGCAACAAGCTTTGAACCCATGACCTCTTGCTATTATACATGACACAATTACCATCTCAACCAACTTTTAATCATGCTTTAAGTATCCACATTATTATATTTGTACATTTTAAATGTTGAGTTTTCTTTAATATATTTTATTGTGAATGGAAAAAATACATATCACGTTCGGAAAACAATACCAACCCGGGGCGATGCCCGGGTCCGAAATACTAGTATATATAAAAACCTAGAAAATTTTGCCTATGTGTCATGTACATATCTTTTCCGTCCACGTGTCAAGTGCAAATGAGTTTTCTGCCACGTCAGCACAACCTATTTCTTGGACAAGTGGCAACATGGTTGATATAGGCATTGAACTCACCATATAATTGTCGTGCAAATCTCACCAAATCATGCCTAATCAGTTCGGTATATTTTTAACGCTATTTTTAGTTACCGCTTTAATCTAGATATTTTTTAAATGCTAATTTTTTTTAATGCATCAATTAAAATCCCCTAAATTCGATAAATTTATAATTTAATCTACCCATTAAAATTACTTGATTTATGCAAATATAATCACCATTACATAGTATATAATAAAATCCTAATTTTTTAAGGAGAGTGTCAAACATAAAATCCTAATTATTTTTAAGGAGAGTGTCAAATATAAAATTTTAATTATTTTATAATTATTTTATAGGATCAATGGATGCATGATTAAAATTTATAAAGATTTCACCCACCTCCTATAAAACTGATCATAACCATTAGATAAATTCAAACATCTGCCAATGATTTACATTTAGTACTTTCTTTCAAACCTCTAGAACTCGAAAAAATTGAAGAGAGAGAAAGCAATAAGTTTTGTTGTTAAAAAAAATTGAAAGCAAACTCTTCTCCATGTCATATACTCATAATGAGTAAAGAGAAAGCAACCCAGCAAGATTGAAACCAAACACATAATTTAAAAAAAATTAACTCACACAAAATTGAGATAATGTAATAGGTTTTGTTGTTTAAATCTTTTGAGCTAAAATCAAGTAAAAAGACGAGCTGATCCGAGAGAACTGAAGAGAGAAGGTTAGAGATATTTGTGTTCATAAGAGAAATTAGAACAAAAGAAGAGAAGAGAGAAACTGGCGATTTTGAACCGAGAGGGAAGAATAAGTTTAAAGCGATAGATTGGCGATCTAGAATTTTGCAACAATAATCATACCCATGAGCCATGGAGGCAGAGGAAAGGAGGAAGAAGGCAGAAGACAGAAGGTGACTAGGAGATAGAAAATTGGTAGCTCTTGACATATGGTCTTCAATCTTCATACTATATTTTAATTTTCCCGTTTTCTTTTGGCAGCTCTTCATTATCTTTATTTTCAACTTTTAGTTGCATCAAATATTATTCCTCAGGAAAAAAAAAATTATTGCATCAATATCAAAATTGAAGGTTTTTAACATCGATATTAATTGAGACTTAGGCCTGTTCTTCCCAACTTATTTTCAGTTTAGTCAGTTCAATTCCAATCAGTCCAGTTCAGCTATAATCAATAATTCAATTTAGTTCAGTTCAATTCCTAATTTATTTATTATCATTACTATTATTCAAGTTAATTTAATTCAGTTCAGTTCAATTTAGTTGCAGTCAGTTCAGTTCAATTCAGTTCTGTTTAGTTGCAATCAATTCAGTTCAATTCATTTTATTTTGATTTAGTTGTTTTATACGGAAGATAACACAGTAGGTTTTGATTTATAATGTAGACAATTTATTTTGGAGTTGCAGGATAGATAATTTTCACAACTTTTTATATTGCTTAATTATTACTCCAGTAGAGTGTATTATTATTAGATATTGTAGTAGTATACAATAATTATCTTTACGTGTTATTTGTCTACATTAAAAATGTAGGGGTAGCAATCGCTTCGAGTTGGGTTAATTTTAAGTTTACCTGATTTATGTTTCGGGTCACTTACTTCTAACCCAAACCTGACTTGATTCTGATTTCAGGTCAAAAATCAGAATTTGAACCCGACCTTTTCGGTTAAAGGTTGATCCGAAACCAACCCAAAATGACCTGACTTGAAATTTAATCATTGCAATAATTCAACATATTGAGTGAGTCTTGAATTCAAATGTCAACTTAATCAAATTTAGAAGATTCAAGAAACGGGTTTGGTCTAATACAAGTTAGATAAACATAAAATAGGTTATAAATATATATTATCGTATCAAGAGTTAATAGTAAAAAGGGTTTGAAAAACATTAATATCTGATAAAGAACGTAAAAACTCAAATATTACCATAAATGTATAGTACAAAGACGTGGTTCAAAATGTTTTTACAATACTCTTATTATTACTGTTATTTAATTATTTGTGTTGTTCATCCACTTCGTTGAGATACAGGGGTTTTTCGTATTTCCTCTTCAACAAATGCTACATGCAGACTTGTAGTATTTTACCATATATAACATAATATATACACATATCATATTTGATATACAAAATTAAACCAAAAAAATAAACTTGCCGTGCATTTTTGCACTGGTGGAAAACTAGTCTTGAATAAACATGGTTAACTATCCTACTTTGGTAAATTGTGATTGAAAACTATCTAATTTTTTTAATGGATTTCAATTATAAGCACTTCTGTAATCTCAAGTTATATAAATGAATTAATATTCACTAAATTAATAGAAAATATAACCAATAAGTAGATGTTGGCATGAGGTGTAGGATGAGCATCCTACACCAGCTCCAAAACGCAAAACAAGAAGAATAAAAAGCACCAATGAACATGCAAAAAGTAATTGATTTGACAGCCAATGTACATTCCCTTACATCTAGTGTACATGTCGAAAATTCAAAAAGTAACTAATTTGACAGTTATTGTTCACCATTAAATGCAGGTAAACCACCATCCCACTTCTCACTTTCCCACACTCAACCTCCATCATTTCACTTCCCTCTACATTTTCTCTCTCAAAAAATTTCAAAAACTCCAAAACTCCATAACTTCCATATTTCCAATCCACATAATTATTTCCCACCATCCCAAAAATTAGTCATAAATTTTGCAAAATAATTCATTCAATACCCCAAATTTCGTTAATATCCAACAATTGAGTAATTTTCTCCTCCTTCTATTGTATAATATGAGCACTGTAAGAGGGGGGGTGAATTATATTGAGAGAATAAGCTATACTTTTTGCGGAATTAAAAGTTAACTTATTGGGAACACAGAATAGGAACACGAGAGATTTTAGCGAGGAAAAACTTCCTATGCCCATTAGGAAGAAACAACCTCGACCACAAGAGATTTTAACTCAAACTTTCCACTATAATAGGCCAAAACAACTCTGTTCACAATCCTATTACTTTTCTCTCGAGCCACAACTTAAGTTACTAAACTCAAGTTCCCAACGACAGTTCCCAACTGGTCTTCCTCTCAAATTTCACTCGAAGTTACTTTCTCTTCTTCTTTCTCTTTCTCTGCTTCACTCAAAGCTTATCACACTTACAAGAGCTTCACTCAAACCCTTTACCCAAATAAACAATTTGTTAGACAATGGAAGAGTAATAACTCGAATAAAGTAAGTATGAATTCTCTTAGGAACGACACTAACTCTTAAGACAACTAAGAATATTTAGCTAAGTCAGACACATATTTGGTGTGACTAATAAAATTCAGACACAAAATGTTTTAAGGTTTAGGCGCCTATTTATAGACAGATTTAGGCAAGACATAAATTATCCACTTACTTAATCCATTATCCCATGATGTCTATGACTCTAATAAATTAATTAGTTTATATTAAATATTCCTTGAGAAGTAATTAATTCACTTCCTCCACTACTTAACTTAAAACTAAGAAGCAGTAAGTATTACGTGGTTTTAAATACTTGGGGAATAATTAAACTATTTAAAATTAATTAAGACTTGGGAAATAATTAACTAAGCTCACTAACCACTAACTACAAATGTGTAGCAGTAGTGTTTAGGCGTGATAATTGATTTCTTGGGAAGTAAATAAAATATTTACTTTAAATAGTCTTTAGGAAAATATCTTTAAAAATAAGTTGATTAAAGCCGAAAATCATTTTTGTATTTAAAAAGAAAATCTTTTTAAAACCAGAAATTATATTTAATTTTGAAAAAAATCTTTTGGTTTAATTAAAATATAAAAGATAAGAATTAAAATGGTTTGATATTTTCTTTGCTCGAGAATGAATTACCTAGCAATAACATAAATGAAATACAATATGTCTTTTGTGGTTAAGTCATCTTCAAAACTCAAGGGTCAACACCTTCCATGTTTAATGATTTCATTTTTTAAATTTCGTCCTCTAGTTACTAAATTTCGTTTTTTTTTGGGGTTGCAAGAACACAAAGTGAAGAAATACCATTGGCCATCCTTTTGAGAGCAAAGGGGAAAAATATGTAAAAATATCTAAACCTCTACTTTGAAGATCTGTCTTTACACATTGTTCACTATATCACAAGATTATACTTTGGATGTCTATTATTGTTCATTGTGTATTATTGGCGATTTTATGGGGCTGCATGATGGAATTTGATTTGAACAATTGACTTGCATTGTTAATCTTTCTGTTGTACAATAATGGACTTCCATTGAACATATGAACTATGTTGTTATTTTTATGAAATGCAAACAAATTGTTCATTAAGTGAAATTGATTGTACATTACTGGGGTAAAGGTACAAATGATAGACTATGGTTGTTCATTAAAATTCAATATATGTATAATGACACTGATGTAAGTTCTATTGGCTATCAATCTAGAAATAATATCAAACAATAATAGAATATCAAATAATAAAGCAGGAAAGAACACACCAGAAATTTTACGTGGAAACCAAAGAACTCGGAGAAAAACCACGAATCAGCACTAGGAATCGATGAATATTCAAGAAAGATTACAAAAGCACTTAAGAACTCTCTCTACAGCTTTTTCTCTCTCAAATATGTGTTTAGAGATGATTAATAATGATAATCACAATTAGGATTCTATTTATACCCTCATTAATAACAAAAAACCGGAAAAATAGGATTTGCGGCTCGACACCCCGCGGCCGCGCTCGACAACCCGCGGGCGGACAGTGCGCGCGACGAAAGCTGCTGCTTAACTCTTCGGGCGCGGGTGGGCGCAGGATTCCGGGCGCGGGCGAACAGGTTCCTTCCTCCTGCAAACGTGCGGTCGCAGCCTTCTAACGCGGGCGAGCTGCGGGTGAGCTGGGCACCCCTCGAGCATCCCTCGACCACCCTTCGAGCCACCTCAAGCCACCCAACTTCAATTCCTTCACCGTTTTTTCTTCGACGCAACCTTTCTCCACACCCATACACCTCCATGAGCTTCATATACTACCATAGACCCAACAATCTCCTACTTGGAGATAGGTGTAAGTGAAGAAAAACCTTCATACCTTCATCATCCTCTCATTCATCACAACTCCTACACACAACTCTCACTGCAAAAGCAATCTCGAGTCGTGTCCAAACCATGACATACCTTAAGCATCCCATGACAACACATCTCCTCTACACCAAGGAAAATAACATTGAAGTTTGCACCAACTCCAATACAAAACCATCAAAATCTACACCGACTTTGATTCTTAATGACTAAACTCCAAATCATTGCACCTTCACTCCATGAACCTACACACCCTCCTACCCCGGAGGTCGGATCACCTTAGAGACAAGCACAACCAAATGAAGATCCCTTCCTCAACAACTAAAGAAGATAACCACTTCCTTTCCAACCAAAGAAGCACATTGAAGTCTCATCAAACTTCAATAAAACCAATTACCACCTAAGCCAAAGAAGCTTCTCATTGTTCTAAAAGCAAAACTCACATTGCTCCCACTCGAACAATACACCCTTTGTTCCACTTAGGATTTCCGGCATAACATGCTTGTGTGCCGTCCTTCACCTTGTGCGCTTACCGGTCAATTTGCCACCGGGATACCGCTTTACCACGGTTCTCATCCCTTGGCCCACTATCGATAGTTTTCCGACCAAACGACACCTTACATGAAGTTCTCATCCCAATCCCGGACCCTTTTTGTGCTCCCATGGTGTAAAGTGTTCCACTCCTTGCCCCACGAGCTATGATCATTGCTCCCTTGACAATCTTCCAAGAACCACCATCAAACACAACCTTGTAACCCGATGTAGCAAGTTGGGCTACTGATATCAAGCTTTTCTTCAACCTTGGGATAAACTTGACTTCTTCAACTCCAACGAGCCACCATGATGAGTTTCACACTCACATCACCTTTCCCCATGACTTCCACTGCCTTGCCATCCGCAAGGTAGACCTTTTCAAGTTTTCCGGATTTGAAATTCCGAAACAACTCCTGCATGGTGAGGAATGATGAGAAGAACCCGAATCCAAGACCCATGATCCCGAGCACCCAACCAACTCTTCCTGATCATCCATGCTTACCATCAAAGCATCGGAATCGTACTCAGAAATCAAGTTAGTTGATGCTTCTTCTTCATCATCACTTTCTTGAACCTTCTTCTTCCCTTTCCCATTCTCTTTCTTAGGACAATCTCTCTTTAAATGTCCTTCATTACCACACCCCAACAAGTAACACTAGCCCTGCCTTTTGACTTACTCGGTCCCCCTTTGACTCCGATTTTCCCTGAAAGTTCCTCCCTTTTCCCCTCCCTCTACCTTCTGCACTGTATGCTCCAGATGATTCTCCACTCTCCTTCCTTCGAATGCTCTCACTCAAAATCAGATCACGGACAACATCATAAACCAATTTCTCTTTACCAGAGGAATTACTAACAGCAGTTATAACAGTTTCCCAAGCAGTAGGTAAAGAGGACAACCAAATTAGGGCTTTCACTTAATCCTCAAAGCAATATTAACGAAGATAACTGACTTATTAATGAATTAAATTCATTAATATGTTCAGCAGCAGAACTACCATTATTCATCTCTAAACCAAACAAACGGCGCATCAGATATACCTTATTCATTGCAGAGGGCTTTTCATACATATCTGACAGTGCTTTGATCAATCCAGCCGTTGTTTTGATATCCTTGACATACAGTCCGAGCCAATGTCAAACGCACCACCGCTAGTGCCTGTCTGTCCAGTACTTTCCACTTAGCCTCCTCCATCTCAGCAGGCTTTTCAGACAAAGGTTGATACAGATTTTTCTGATATAAGATGTCCTCTATTTGCATCTTCCAATATCCAAAATCTGTCCCATCAAACTTCTCAATTCTAATCTTTGAATCCTCCATTGTTAATTATTCTAGATCTAGACAATAAACCAACCTGGCTCTGATACCAATTGTAAGTTCTATTGGCTATCAATCTAGAAATAATATCAAACAATAATAGAATATCAAATAATAAAGCAGGAAAGAACACACCAGAAATTTTACGTGGAAACCCAAGAACTGGGAGAAAAACCACGAATCTGCACTAGGAATCGATGAATATTCAAGAAAGATTACAAAAGCACTCAAGAACTTTCTCTACAGCTTTTTCTCTCTCAAATATGTGTTTAGAGATGATTAATAATGATAATCACAATTAGGGTTCTATTTATACCCTCATTAATAACAAAAAACCGGAAAAAATAGGATTTGCGGCTCGACACCCCGCGGCCGCGCTCGACAACCCGCGGGCGGACAGTGCGCGCGACGAAAGCTGCTGCTTAACTCTTCGGGCGCGGGTGGGCGCAGGATTCCGGTCGCGGGCTAACATGTTCCTTCCTCCCGCAAACGTGTGGTCGCAGCCTTCTAACGTGGGCGAGCTACGGGTGAGCTGGGCACCCCTCGAGCATCCCTCGACCACCCTTCGAGCCACCTCGAGCCACCCAACTTCAATTCCTTCACCGTTTTTTCTTCGACGCAACCTTTCTCCACACCCATACACCTCCATGAGCTTCATATACTACCATATACCCAACAACTGACAGTCTCACAAGTGAGAGTGAAACATTACATGTAACTAGGATACCAAATGAATACTTTTATCCTATTATGTTTCTTTGTACATTCTTAGCTTCATGGTTGTTCATTAACAAAATCAAAATGTACAATGACAGCCCTCCAGCTGAAAGTAACCCAATTCCTGAAGCTGATGTCAGGTGAGTAATTTGCAATCTTTGTTTCTTTGTACACTAGTGTGTTGATCTTTGTTCACTGATGTGTACAATTACAGTCTCATATCTCATAGTGCTCTAGGTGCCACAATTCAAAGTGATGAAATTTAATATGTTCAGTGGATATGACTCAATGTATAATATTATTTTATTGAATATTCACTGGTTATGATATGTACAATGTTATAGCAAGATTGTTCAATTTCTATGCTTGAATATACAATGTTGTTATGACTGAATGTTCAAGGTATTTTATGAAGCTGATATTGTTCACTGGTTATAACTCAAAACATATACATTATTGTTTGGCTGAATGTTCACTGGTGACTCAATGTACAAATGTTCTAGCAAGATTGTTCAATTACTAAGCCTGAATGTACAGTATTGTTCACTAGTAGAATAAATGCTATTTGCTGCGGTTAAAAAGTGCCCTATTGCTGCGGTATTGGGCGCGCAGCAATTAAGGGCGCAGCAATAGGTATTAAAAATATTGCTGCGGTTTTAAACCGCAGCAATATATACCAATATTGCTGCGGTTTTTTAGGCCAAACCGCAGCAATATTATTATTTATTATCTGGTTAAAACGTAATATTGCTGCGGTTTTTGGCCCAAAACCGCAGCAATAGGCGCCAAGCAGGTAAAAAAAAAATTTTTTTTTTTAAATTTTTCAAAGCCTAAATTTTTGTGGTTATAGAAACATTATTATAATATGTTATATTAGCTACAACAATGTTATAAAAACTCATTATAAAAAGAAACTAAAAGGCAGAAAATATATTAAAAATTCACTGTAATAAAATTATAATTACAAAATTAAACACAAGAGCAGAAAATATAGTACAAACAAAAATCTGAAAATAAAAAATAAAAAAATAAAAAAAACACCACTAAGAATTCCATTACAGTAGAGGAGGAAAAAAAGAAAAGAAATTCAGATCCATAAAAACGAAAAACAGACACAACAACGGTGAAATTACAAAATTAAATAAAAGAGCATAAAATATATTACAAACAAAAATCTGAAAATAAAAAATAAAAAAATAAAAACATCACCACTAAGAATTCCATTACAGTAGAGAGGAGGAGAAAAAAGAAAAGAAATTCAGATCCATAAAAACGAAAAAAAGACACAACGGTGAAATTCAGATCTGAAATTAGAACGCCGGTGAAATTGTCGCTCCGTTCGAAGCGACGCGGCTTCGTCGCGTCGTCCGTTCGAAGGCTGCAGTCGAGGCTGAGATAGAACACGTCCGGTGCGCGAACGCCGGTGAAATTGTGGCTCCGTTCGAAGCGACGCGGCTTTGTCGCGACGTCCGTTCGAAGCGACGCGGCTTCGTTGCAGTCGAGGCTGAGAGAGAACGCATCCGGTGCCAGAAAGCCGGTGAAATTGTCGCTCGGGTCAGGAGGAGTGGAGTCCGGTGGACAGATTGCCGGTGAAAGTTGAGAGGGAAGGGACGTTGAGAGACAGAGAGAGAAGAGAGGTTGAGAGAGAGAAAGGAGGTTGAGAGAGAGAGAGAGGAGGTTGAGAGGCTGAGAGGAGGTTGAGAAGTGAGGAGTGGGAAATAACCCTAATGAGTGAGGCGTGGGAAATGATGCGCGTTTTATATTTTTTTAAAATAGTATTGCTGCGGTTCCTTTTAAGGAACCGCAGCAATATATTAAAATATTATTTTTTAATAATATTTCAGTATATTGCTGCGGTTCTTGACAAAAAACGCAGCAATATGTCTTGTCAAATAGTCAATTTTTTTCAAAAATTTTTCTGTTAATACTATATTGCTGCGGTTTTAAGCAGAAACCGCAGCAATATCTTTATTTTATATTTTATGTTTATTTTTACGTGATATATTGCTGTGTATGGGTAAAACCGCAGCAATATCACCGCAGCAAATAGCATTTATTCTACTAGTGGTTATGACTAGATGTTCAAGTTATTTTATAGAGCTGACATTGTTCTGTGTACATTACAGTTGCGTTAATGTTCATTGTGTATGACTAAATATACATTAGCTTCACTAACATGCATGCATAACTAAAAACCGTAGTCTAATGGTCTTTGTATCATATCTCCACCAAACTTTGGCCTTGCGAATCCCAAATCCACATTTAAAGGCATAGTCATTGTTAATTTGTAGCTTCTTCGTCATTAGCAACCTCTTTGAGTATCAATTCAAATGTCTCAGACTCAACATATTCTATAGACACACAAAACAAACTCAATATGAGTATTAAAACAAAAGGTCAACACATAACAAAATGATTATAAACCAGTTAATGTACATGAATGTCAACAAAGTGTATATGCAAGGTACGTACATGTACATGCAATTGTAGGTGGAGCTAGTAATAAAAAAAAGGTATCACAACCAACACAATAAGGATAAATGACAATGTACACTGATGGTCATTACTTTGATCACTGAAAAATACAAAATGTACACTCGTATATTATTGCATAACAAACCATATGCATTTGTACATCAAAAAAATTGCTTCAACAAATAAATACCAGAATTTCCTGGTAATTCATTTTCTTCTCTTTCTCCTCCATCACCTAAATCTCCCATTGCATTAGAAGAAATAATATTAGCAATTAAAATTCCATCATTTCCACTTATATCCTCCATTTTACAAATTGAGTACATAAAACATGCAAAGTTTTAAAAATACAAAACAGAAAATAAAACCAAATATCAACTTTTGGGAATTTATGATAAAAATGAATGAAAATCAGGGAGAATTAAATGAAGAATAAAATAAATGAGAGAGAGAATTGAAATGGTTCTTGAAAAATAAATGAAAGAGAAATAGAGTGAATGAGTGAGTGATATAAGCAACAAAGTACAAAAGCTTGAAATGAGAAAGCTGACCCACTTTAAAAAAAACTGCCAAAAGTCAGCCAAATTTTTGGCTTCCCTAAAACTAACCAAACGACGTCACTTAGGAGAAGGAGTAGGATGCTTATCCTACTCCCCTCTCCAGGATCTAATCTGTGAAACTGTAAAAGGGACTTAACATCACATCAAAGGATGGTGGTAGCCTATGCTTGACAAATGAAACTAAGTTTTTTTATTGGTTAAGTTTTAAGTTATTATTTTATCAGTTTCTAAACAATGGGTTATGTAATGGTGATCATAACCAATAAAACATAATAGCACCTAATATAAGTTGTGGAATAGAAGATTTAAACTTAGTTTAAAGAGAGGGGAGATCTGAAAGGGAGGGAGGGGGTTACTGTTTGGGCTCAAAATATGGCCAGCTCAATAACATGTGACAAGGTGAATATCTCCTCACCGGGAATTAAGCTTCACATAATAGCCCATAGCTTTAGTTTGTTAGGCCCATAATCATTGAAGGGACGAGAATACCCATGTTGACAGTACAAATTACAGTTCCCATTCGGAACAACTCTCTATAAATAAGGAACGCATCCCCATAACTCAGGTATCTATTCTTTGCTACTTGAAAACTTCTCACTACTTTCTCCCTCCATAGAGTTATTTGCTGACTTGAGCGTCGGAGGGGCAATTCCCGGGACACCTCAGGGTTGGTTTCCTTATTTGTAGCATTATAGCTGACCAAACGAGGCTTGCTCGAAATGGACGGGGGTGTAGCATTATAGCTGACCAAACGAGGCTTGCTCGAAATGGACGGGGGTGTAGCATTATAGCTGACCAAACGAGGTTTGCTCGAAATGGACGGGAATGTAGCTCAAGACGACTCTCCAAAATATCATATCCTAATTTTTTTTTACCCGAAACAGTTACTAAATAGTAAATCAGGATAAGCTTGTCGGCATACAAACCAAATAAGTGTACTAGAATACTCATAATATGGACCATTTTGGAAATTTATATGGACAACGTGAAAAATAAGGATAAGCTAGTTTGTCTTTCTAACAAATAAAACAAGAGTGGGATACAAATATATAATTATTGCAAGTGACTTTGGATTCTTTGAGTATTGTATGGGAAAAGTTAATATAAAATGAGAGTTTTTTGCGGGGATATACTACTATACTAGGGTAATAAGATATTTTGTGGGGATATACCTTACTATTTTTTTTTGTGGGGACATACCAACCTAAATTTAAGTTTTGTTAAAAGGTACCAAAAACACTATTTTCAGCGAGAAAATCAAATTTTCGGCCTTTGACTTACTTAATTACTGTGCGTATAGTGTGTGATATTCAATTGTTTCTATTAAATTCATTTTCCTCAAACTTCATCACTGTCACCTTGTGATTCACTCGCAAGTTACCAAGTCAAAGGCTGAAAATTTGACTTTCTTGCCTAAAATAGTGTTTTTGGTACCTTTTAACAAAACTTAAATTTAGATTGGTATATCTGCACAAAGATAAATTAATGAAGTATATCCCCACAAAATGACCTTTTATCCTGGAATATCCCCGCAAAAAACTCATAAAATGACAACACGACACAAATCGAATATAAAAAGAAATATAAAATTACATGCAATAACTCCGGGAATTGCTCGGATCTACAACTTGTTTATTACGTCTAAATAAGAAAAAGAAACTTACCATAGCATTAAAGGATGGTGGTAGCCTATGCATGGTAACCAAAAGTAAGTTTTTTTATTGGTTAAGTAACTTTTTAGTTTCTAAACAATGAGTTAGAGTGGCCGGTTATAGGGTCAATAATAACCAGGAAAACGAAATAGCACAGGGGCGGATCCAAGGGGGGGCCTACCCGGGCCTTGGCCCCCCCCATGGTCCAGAAAAAAATCAGTCCACTTTAAAAGCCCATTATAAAATAAGCAAAAATAATGGAGTTTTAAAGGTTTAAAAAAGATATTCAATTATAAAACACTGAAAATACTAGTCCCTACCTAATCCCTAGTACCCTAGTCGGCTAGTCGGACAAATTAAGTAATTGCAGTTGTAGCCGTGATTTCGTGAATCGTGAAGTAGTGTGCCAGTGTCTAAGCGTCAGTGGCTCAGTGCATTAGTGCGTCAGTGCAGCAAGTACAACAGCAATTCAGCAAATTCATATTTTCATCCAAAAGAGTACTACTTTCTTTCTTTTTTCTTTATTTAATTATTTAATTATTAGTTGCCTTTAACTTTTTTTCTATTTTATTAATTCTTGATTTCTTGCAAATTGCAATCCTTTATGAATGATGAATTGATGATGCCAAATATATCCGCCCCTGTACTCACTACTCACCTTTAATTAATTAATTTCTAAATCTCTAGTAATTAGTAAGCAGTAGCTTGTCTATGCCTCCAAATTGCATTTATGAATCTCTAGTAATTTAGATGACGAGAATAGTTTGTATCAAATAATGTTTTTGGAACATATAATCATATGATTGTGGATCTTTGTCGTTCAAAAATTCATATTTCTTAATTTTTGGTTAGTTAAATTTCTTGTTCGATTTATATGGCCCAGGCAATAGAAAATTCCTGGATCCGCCCCTGAAATAGCACCCAGTATAACTATACAAGTTGCGGAACAGTAAATTTAAACTTGGTTTAAAAAGAGACGCGAGGGAGAAGAGAGGGAGAAGAGAGTACTCCTTCCGTTTCTATTTAATCTACCCACTTTCTTTTTTTGTCTGTTTTTTTTTTTACTCTCTCTGCTTTTTCTTATTTGCTACATTTTCCAAAAATGGTTGCTTTTTTTATTTGCTACATTTCCTTATTAGAAGACTTGGCCCACCAAAAAGTAATACTTCCTCCGTCCCACAATATAGTGCTTGATTCCATTTTTTCACGGGAATTTAGGTAAATAGAATCTAAGAGAAAAGTAAAGACTTTTTATTATTAAAATAAATGTTGTGTGGAAAAATGTGATCTTAGGAGAGAGAATGGAGAATAATTGGTGAGAGAGCATTAAATGTAACCCTTGGGTTGAATAAACAAAGCAAAAAAAACTATTTTCAAGAAGCAAACAAATGATGATGACACGATTTTTTTTAGGCAAATCACAAAAAATATAGAATTAAATATAGAACCAAGCACTATATATTGGGACACCCAAAATGGAAATGAAGCACTATATTATGGGACGGATGGAGTAGTATATTTGTTTCCCCTCTTTTTCCACCAAAAAGTATTACTTTTTCCCTTTTTCCACCTTATTTAATGCTAAAGGGGTCCAAAAGTTCACTAAAAAGGAATGACAATGACATCTCCTAAATACTTGTGCAAACCAAAATGTAGCAAATAAAAAAAAAACAGAAGGAGTAATTTTCCACTTTTTAATAATTTTAACCTACTTTTTACTTTAGCTCTCTCACACACTTTTCAATTTCTCTCTCTCCACCTTTTTAGTTTGTCTCTCATATTTTAGTACTTCCTTTTGATTTTCCCCAAAGTAAACTGGATAAATTAAAATGAAACGGAGAGGTAGTAAATAATAGTAAATCAGGATAAGCTTGTAAAGGCTACAAACCAAACAAGTGTAATAAATGATAAATTGATCAGAAGCAGAACATGGACCATTTTTCCAATTTATATGGACAACAACATGACAGATACGAATAAGTTTGTCTTTCTAACAAAGAAAATGTAAAAGACCTGATCAATTAATTTTAATTTGATACAGTCAGTCGAAATAAATTTCGGACTATGCCACGGGTAAGAAAAAATTTCATTTATTAATATAATATTTTATATACTATGCAATTTCTTAATTTTTTTTATTGTACATGGATTAGAGCGCCACATGGTACAGTTTCTTGTTTTCGCACGCCTTTTAATATATTTGTATAGATTGGTAATAATAGTAAGAGTAACTCCTCTAACTTATAAGTAGATTTTTTCTCTTATTTGTCGCTAATGTGGGACCACCGGTAACTCATCGGTTCTTGAAAAAAATCTCTTGTTCTATCTAGCATTGCTATTATAAATAGGACCCAAACTGTCTAAACAATACCTCACAAGTCATCACCCAACAAATTCACCACCCTATCTTTTCTTACTATTATATATCAATTTCTCATATATCCAACCCAATAGAAACAATTATGGCAAGGAACTCATTCAACTTCCTCATTATCATGGTCATTTCAGCACTGCTTTTGCTTCCTGGATCACGTAATATTCTCCATCTTTTTTTTAAGGCGATGTTTGATTCATCTCATTAAGATAATCTGTATAAAATGATGCAAATTAATGATATCAAATCGACCAAATTAGAAACCTTATCACACTAGTGAACTCGCAATATAATTATGAGAAGGCAAAAAGTTTCAGGTAACAATAATAATAAGTTGAACTGAACAAACCCTTAAACAATTTTCACGTACCTAATTTTGGATGTAAATGCATGAATATATGCAGGTGCAAGCTTTCAGGAAAAGATAACTATGAACATAGAAGATGGACGCGAAAGCGGCATAGCAAAGAAAATAGTTGAGGCAGAAGCAGAAGCAGAAGCATTATTACGCGTTGGTGAGCAAGCTATGCTGGAACAAGTAATGACAAGAGGCTTAGCAGATAACCTTAAGAGGTGTATACCATGTGGTCAAGACTGCATTTCCTCAAGAAACTGTTGCTCACCTTGCAAATGCAACTTCGGGCCACCGGTTCCAAGGTGTACTTGAATGCTTAGCTTGCTGCTAAGTGCTAAGCGCTAGCCTTGCTAGTATGTGCACGATCCGCTCTATCTCTTTATATATGCACCTAAGTCCTTTCATCTCGATCTGTGTTGTTTGTGTGTAAAATAAAGTCTTGGTTTTCCAAGACTAGTTATGTTATTGGCTTATGTTTTTCGAATCTTGATATATAAATAAGACAAGGAGACCTATTTCTTGCTTTGCTTACATTATATACTCTTCCATCTTTTCCTCTAAAACTATAATAAAGCAAAAACAAAGGGATATTAGAGACGACGACACGTCTGTAGAGCCACAGTACAGCCAGGGTAATTGTTGCAGCATGCAAAATCACTAGCGGAGTTGGCTGTTGGCTGTTGGCTGGTAGCGGAGGTGGTTTTCGAGTACGTTAGCCCCCTTTTGTCAAGTCCCTTGCTTGATTGACTAGCTAGGCACAATAGGTGTTTGGCATCAGCTTTTAGTCTTTTTAAAGAATAAAAAACGCATGTAAACTATATATGACATACTGTTCTTATGTAGTATACTCTAAAATTTACAATGGCACACCTTAATAGAAAGCTCAACACTCTGTCAGTTATCATGAACTAGTGCTATAACAGATACTACTACGTATTACCTACCAAGTTTTTGCTTTACATATTCCATGGTTGAAGTCAGCTTCCCTGACTTGAAGATCCCCATCCAATCTTCAGAAGAGAAGCATAGAGTAGCACATTCCATATATATATATATCAAGCACACTAAAGTAAGCACCAATGGCTGCAATCTTGAGGTTGTTCGATCAGCCTTGATTTGACAGCCAACGTACATTCCCTTACTTTTAGTGTACATGTCGAAAATTCAAAAAGTAACTAATTTGACAGTTACTGTTCACCATTAAATGCAGGTAAACCACCATCCCACTTCTCACTTTCCCACACTCAACCTCCATTATTTCACTTCCCTCTACATTTTCTCTCTCAAAAAATTTCAAAAACTCCATAAACTCCATAACTTCCATATTTCCAATCCACTATAATTATTTCCCACCATCCCAAAAATTAGTCATAAATTTTGCAAATAGTTCATTCAATACCCCAAATTTCGTTGAATATCCCAACAATTGAGTAATTTTCTCCTCCTTCTATTGTATAATATGAGCACTATAAGAGGGGGGGGGGGGATGAATTATAGTGAGAGAATAAGCTATACTTTTTGCGGAATTAAAAGTTAACTTATTGGAAACACACAATAGGAACACGAGAGATTTTAGCGAGGAAAAACTTCCTAGGCCCATTAGGAAGAAACAACCTCGACCACAAGGGATTTTAACTCAAACTTTCCACTATAATAGGCCAAAACAACTCTGTTCACAATCCTATTACTTTTCTCTCGAGCCACAACTTAAGTTACTAAACTCAAGTTCCCAACGACAGTTCCCAACTGTCGTTCCTCTCAAATTTCACTCGAAGTTACTTTCTCTTTCTCTTTCTCTTTCTCTTGCTTCACTCAAAGCTTATCACACTTACAAGAGTTCTCTCAAACCCTTTACCCAAATAAACAATTTGTTAGACAATGGAAGAGTAATAACTCGAATAAAGTAAGTATGAATTCTCTTAGGAACGACACTAACTCTTAAGACAACTAAGAATATATATTTAGCTAAGTCAGACACATATTTGGTGTGATTAATAAAATTCAGACACAAAATGTTTTAAGGTTTAGGCGCCTATTTATAGACAGATTTAGGCAAGACATAAATTATCCACTTACTTAATCCATTATCCCATGATGTCCATGACTCTAATAAATTAATTAGTTTATATTAAATATTCCTTGAGAAGTAATTAATTCATTTCTTCCACTAATTAACTTAAAACTAAGAAGTAGTAAGTATTACATGGTTTTAAATACTTGGGGAATAATTAAACTATTTAAAATTAATTAAGACTTGGGAAATAATTAACTAAGCCCACTAACCACTAACTACAAATGTGTAGCAGTAGTGTTTAGGCGTGATAATTGATTTCTTGGGGAGTAAATAAAATATTTACTTTAAATAGTTTTTAGGAAAATATCTTTAAAAATAAGTTGATTAAAGTCGAAAATCATTTTTGTATTTAAAAAGAAAATCTTTTTAAAACCAGAAATTATATTTAATTTTGAAAAAAATCTTTTGGTTTAATTAAAATATAAAAGATAAGAATTAAAATGGTTTGATATTTATCCTAATTAAATCAGAAAATCAATTTAAAACTTTTCCTAACAAACTAATAACAAACTCCCTAAAATAGTAGCTCTAGTCAAAACTAACCTAGAACTCCTAACTAACCTGTTGGGCGCACAAATAATGTTAGGCGCACCACTTAGGAATTATTAGGGGTTCCTAAAGTTGTTTATAAGTCTGTTCCTTGACCTTGTTCCTAACTGTACCAGTGTCTATTCCTTTCATGGGAACAAAACCAAGTTCCGTTTGAGAATTCACCACAAACTAAATTGAGCTTTCACTCAACCTTAACAAGAAGATATTAAATACACCCTAATGTATTCTAATCTTCCGTCCAAGCTTGATACTTCATCATTCGAACATCTTCACTTCGATCTTTGATTATTCTCCATTTTAATCTTCAATCAAGTATTCTCTTTGCTCGAGAATGAATTACCTAGCAATAACATAAATAAAATACAATATGTCTTTTGTGGTTAAGTCATCTTCAAAACTCAAGGGTCAACACCTTCCATGTTTAATGATTTCATTTTTTAAATTTCGTCCTCTAGTTACTAAATTTTGTTTTTTTTGGGTTGCAAGAACACAAAGTGAAGAAATACCATTGGCCATCCTTTTGAGAGCAAAGGGGAAAAATATGTAGAATTATCTAAACCTCTACTTTGAAGATCTGTCTTTACACATTGTTTACTATATCACAAGATTGTACTTTGGATGTCTGTTATTGTTCACTGTGTATTATTGGCGATTTTATGGGGCTGCATGATGGAATTTGATTTGAACAATTGACTTGCATTGTTAATCTTTCTGTTGTACAATAATGGACTTCCATTGAACATATGAACTATGTTGTTATTTTTATGAAATGCAAACAAATGGTTCATTAAGTGAAATTGATTGTACATTACTGGGGTAAAGGTACAAATGATAGACTATGGTTGTTCATTAAAATTCAATATATGTATAATGACACTGACAGTCTCACAAGTGAGAGTGAAACATTACATATAACTAGGATACCAAATGAATACTTTTATCCTATTATGTTTCTTTGTACATTCTTAGCTTCATGGTTGTTCATTAACAAAATCAAAATGTACAATGACATCCCTCCAGCTGAAAGTAACCCAATTCCTGAAGCTGATGTCAAGTGAGTAATTTGCAATCTTTGTTTCTTTGTACACTAGTGTGTTGATCTTTCTTCACTGATGTGTACAATTACAGTCTCATATCTCATAGTGCTCTAGGTGCCACAATTCAAAGTGATGAAATTTAATATGTTCACTGGATATGCCTCAATGTGTAATATTATTTTATTGAATATTCACTGGTTATGACTCAATGTACAATGTTATAGCAAGATTGTTCAATTTCTATGCTTGAATATACAATGTTGTTATGACTGAATGTTCAAGGTATTTTATGAAGCTGATATTGTTCACTAGTTATAACTCAAAACATATACATTATTGTTTGGTTGAATGTTCACTGGTGACTCAATGTACAAATGTTCTAGCAAGATTGTTCAATTACTAAGCCTGAATGTACAGTATTGTTATGACTAGATGTTCAAGTTATTTTATAGAGCTGACATTGTTCTGTGTACATTACAGTTGCGTTAATGTTCATTGTGTATGACTAAATATACATTAGCTTCACTAATAGCATGCATAACTAAAAACCGTAGTCTAATGGTCTTTGTATCATATCTCCAACGAACTTTGGCCTTGCGAATCCCAAATCCACATTTAAAGGCATAGTCATTGTTAATTTGTAGCTTCTTCGTCATTAGCAACCTCTTTGAGTATCAATTCAAATGTCTCAGACTCAACATATTCTATAGACACACAAAACAAACTCAATATGAGTATTAAAACAAAATGTCAACACATAACAAAATGATTATAAACCAGTTAATGTACATGAATGTCAACAAAGTGTATATGCAAGGTACGTACATGTACATGCAATTGTAGGTGGAGCTAGTAATAAAAAAAAAAAAGGTATCACAACCAACACAATAAGGATAAATGACAATGTACACTGATGGTCATTACTTTGATCACTGAAAAATACAAAATGTACACTCGTATATTATTGCACAACAAACCATATGCATTTGTACATCAAAAAAATTGCTTCAACAAATAAATACCAGAATTTCCTGGTAATTCATCTTCTTCTCTTTCCCCTCCATCACCTAAATCTCCCATTGCATTAGAAGAAATAATATTATCAATTAAAATTCCATCATTTCCACTTATATCCTCCATTTTACAAATTGAGTACATAAAACATGCAAAGTTTTAAAAATACAAAACTGAAAATAAAACCAAATATCAACTTTTGGGAATTTATGATAAAAATGAATGAAAATCAGGGAGAATTAAATGAAGAATAAAATAAATGAGAGAGAGAATTGAAATGGTTCTTGAAAAATAAATGAGAGAGAAATAGAGTGAATGAGTGAGTGATATAAGCAACAAAGTACAAAAGCTTGAAATGAGAAAGCTGACCCACTTTAAAAAAAACTGCCAAAAGTCAGCCAAATTTTTGGCTCCCCTAAAACTAACCAAACGACGTCACTTAGGAGAAGGAGTAGGATGCTCATCCTACTCCCTTCTCCAGGATCTAATCTGCGAAACTGTAAAAGGGACTTAACATCACATCAAAGGATGGTGGTAGCCTATGCTTGACAAATGAAACTAAGTTTTTTTATTGGTTAAGTTTTAAGTTATTATTTTATCAGTTTATAAACAATGGGTTATATAATGGTGATCATAACCAATAAAACATAATAGCACCTAATATAAGTTGTGGAATAGAAGATTTAAACTTAGTTTAAAGAGAGGGGAGATCTGAAAGGGAGAGAGGGGGTTACTGTTTGGGCTCAAAATATGGCGAGCTCAATAACATGTGACAAGGTGAATATCTCCTCACCGGGAATTAAGCTTCACATAATAGCCCATAGCTTTAGTTTGCTAGGCCCATAATTATTGAAGGGACGAGAATACCCATGTTGACAGCACAAATTACAGTTCCCATCCGGAAGAACTCTCTATAAATAAGGAACGCATCCCCATAACTCAGGTATCTATTCTTTGCTACTTGAAAACTTCTCACTACTTTCTCCCTCCATAGAGTTATTTGCTGACTTGAGCATCGGAGGGGAATTCCCGGGACACCTCAGGGTTGGTTTCCTTATTTGTAGCATTATAGCTGACCAAACGAGGCTTGCTTAAAATGGACGGGGGTATAGCATTATAGCTGACCAAACGAGGCTTGCTCGAAATGGACGAGGATGTAGCTCAAGACGACTCTCCAAAATATCATATCCTAATTTTTTACCGGAAACAGTTACTAAATAGTAAATCAGGATAAGCTTGTCAGCATACAAACCAAATAAGTGTACTAGAATACTCATAATATGGACCATTTTGGAAATTTATATGGACAACGTGAAAAATAAGGATAAGCTAGTTTGTCTTTCTAACAAATAAAACAAGAGTGGGATACAAATATATAATTATTGCAAGTGACTTTGGATTCTTTGAGAATTGTATGGGAAAAGTTAATATAAAATGAGAGTTTTTTGCGGGGATATACTATTATTAGGGTAATAAGATATTTTGTGGGGATATATCTCACTAATTTTTTTTGTGGGGACATACCGACCTAAATTTAAGTTTTGTTAAAAAGGTACCAAAAACACTATTTTCAGCGAGAAAATCAAATTTTCGGCCTTTGACTTACTTAATTACTGTGCGTATAGTGTGTGATATTCAATTGTTTCTATTAAATTCATTTTCGTCAAACTTCATCACTGTCACCTTGTGACTCACTCGCAAGTTCCTACCAAGTCAAAGGCTGAAAATTTGACTTTCTTGCCTAAAATAGTGTTTTTGGTACCTTTTAACAAAACTTAAATTTAGATTGGTATATCTGCAAAAAAAATAAATGAATGAAGTATATCCCCACAAAATGACATTTTATCCTGGTATATCCCCGCAAAAAACTCATAAAATGACAACACGACACAAATCGAATATAAAAAGAAATATAAAATTACATGCAATAACTCCGGGAATTGCTCGGATCTACAACTTGTTTATTACTTCTAAATAAGAAAAAGAAACTTACCATAGCATTAAAGGATGGTGGTAGCCTATGCCTGGTAACCAAAAGTAAGTTTTTTTATTGGTTAAGTAACTTTTAGTTTCTAAACAATGAGTTAGAGTGGCCGGTTATAGGGTCAATAATAACCAGGAAAACGAAATAGCACCCAGTATAACTATACAAGTTGCGGAACAGTAAATTTAAACTGGGCTTTGCTAAATGACGCCTTAAAATTTCCTATTAACGCCCTAAATACAATATTTTTATATTGTATTTATATATTTTTATTTCTTCTCTTTCCTTTCCCATTTCCCTACCAACACCACCGGAGACGTCGGTGCCATCACCACCATCACAAGAATGTCGCCGCGGTCGCCGCCATCATCAACACCTTTGTGCAGAATGCAAAGTTCGATCACAACACGGCAGCGGCGGTGAAACCAACGATTGCACACTGCAAATGACAACAAATTTCACCATGAACTGAATTCTGTAAATTTTGTAAATTTTCTATAAAGGCAGTGGTGGAGTCAAAAACTGAATTCTGTAAATTTTCCAAAAGTGAAAGCTTCAAAAACCGAAAAAACCAAGTGGAATCAAAGCAATTCAAACCAGAAATTTCACCATGAAACATCTTCAAGGTTTTTAGCAAGATCTGATGGTCTAATTGGATCGAAAACCATAGGCGCCTAAATTTTCCGCTCTCACCTACGGTTGGGCGGAAATTGAAGACGCCTGACCATAGGTTAGGGCGTCTGCCATTTTCGCCCAACCACATGTTTGGGCGGAAATTTCAGGCGCCTTAACCTATGGTTAGGCGTCTTCAATATCCGCCCAACCGTAGGCGAGAGCGGAAATTTCAGGCGCCTGAGATTTTTTTTTAAAAAGATTATACCTTTTTCCGGCGAGTGTTGACGGGATGACAGCAAGATGGTGCAATTTTCCGGCGAGTTCTAAAATCCGGCGAGTGTTGACAGCAAGCTGGTGCAATGTCTACAAACTCAGGTGGCTTTGATTTTGAGTGGATGTACTTCAAGTCTTCAATAGTGGGAAGATGGGAGGGAAGGGGAGATAAAGCAGTAAAAGGGAGGAGAGAGAGAACAGTAAAGGGAAGGGGTAAAAGGAAAGGGAAAGGACATGGTGGGAATTGGGAAATCATGAGATGTATAAAATACGTATTTAGGGCGTTAATGGAAAAAAATAGGGTGTCGTTTAGCAAACTAGTTTAAACTTGGTTTAAAAAGAGACGCCAAGGTCCCTTCAAAAAAAAAAAAAAAGAGACGCGAGGGAGAAGAGAGAGAGTACTAAATACTCCTTCCGTTTCTATTTAATCTACCCACTTTCTTTTTTTGTTTGTTTTTTTTACTCTCTCTGCTTTTTTTTATTTGCTACATTTTCCAAAAATGGCTGCTTCTTTTAATTTGCTACATTTCCTTATTAGAAGACTTGGCCCACCAAAAAGTAATAGTATATTTGTTTCCCCTCTTTTTCCACCAAAAAATATAACTTTTTTCCTTTTCCCACCCTATTTAATGCTAAAGGGGTCCAAAAGTTCACTAAAAAAGAATGAAAATGACATCTCCTAAATACTTGTGCAAACCAAAATGTAGCAAATAAAAAAAAAGCACAAGGAGTAATTTATTATGTCTTCCACTTTTTAATAATTTTAACCTACTTTTTACTTTATCTCTCTCACACACTTTTCAATTTCTCTCTCCACCTTTTTAGTTTATCTCTCATATTTTAATACTTCCTTTTGATTTTCCCCAAAGTAAAGTGGATAAATTAAAATGAAACGGAGAGGTAGTAAATAATAGTAAATCAGGATAAGCTTGTAAAGGCTACAAACCAAACAAGTGTAATAAATGATAAATTGTTCAGCAGCAGAACATGGACCATTTTTCCAATTTATATGGACAACAACATGACAGATACGAATAAGTTTGTCTTTCTAACAAAGAAAATGTAAAAAACCTGATCAATTAATTTTAATTTGATACAGTCGGCCGACATAAATTTTTGCTGTTAGAATACTAACAAGCTCAAAGTAGACTCAGTTTTAAAAATAACTAGTTATTAGGCCTGGGCATTTATTAATATAATACTTTATTATTGTAACACTAAATATAACTTAGCCTAGTGGTTAAAACTTTGGTATATGTACTTGAGGTCAAAGAGCGCCATGTGGCACAGTTTATTGTTTTCGCACGCCTTTTAATATATCTGTATAGATTGGTAATAATAGTAAGAGTAAGGCTATGTTTAGTTCACCTGAAATTTTCTGATCTGAACTTATCTGATCTGATCTGAACTTATTTTTTCTGATCTGATCTGATCTGAACTTATTTTTTCTGATTACAAGATCTTATCTTTTAGATTTTTCTCAATATATAAGAAAAAATATAGTCATGTGGGGTCTTGTTTGATTCGTCTCAATGAGTACTTTATTAATATTCAATTATTATAATTTTTACTAATATGTGATGAAAGATATAATGATTTTTAAATATAAGCATAATCTGAACTGATCTGATCTGAACTTATTTTTTCTGATCTGATCTGATCTAATTAGATCTGAAATAAGCAAAAATAAGGTGAACTGAACATAGCCTAACTCCTCTAACTTATAAGTAGATATTTTCTCTTATTTGTCGCTAATGTGGGACCACCGGTAACTCATCGGTTCTTGAAAAAAATCTCTTGTTCTATCTAGCATTGCTATTATAAATAGGACCCAAACTGTCTAAACAATACCTCACAAGTCATCACCCAACAAATTCACCACCCTATCTTTTCTTACTATTATATATCAATTTCTCATATATCCAACCCAATAGAAACAATTATGGCAAGGAACTCATTCAACTTCCTCATTATCATGGTCATTTCAGCACTGCTTTTGCTTCCTGGATCACGTAATATTCTCCATCTTTTTTTTAAGGCGATGTTTGATTCATCTCATTAAGATAATCTGTATAAAATGATGCAAATTAATGATATCAAATCGACCAAATTAGAAACCTTATCACACTAGTGAACTCGCAATATAATTATGAGAAGGCAAAAAGTTTCAGGTAACAATAATAATAAGTTGAACTGAACAAACCCTTAAACAATTTTCACGTACCTAATTTTGGATGTAAATGCATGAATATATGCAGGTGCAAGCTTTCAGGAAAAGATAACTATGAACATAGAAGATGGACGCGAAAGCGGCATAGCAAAGAAAATAGTTGAGGCAGAAGCAGAAGCAGAAGCATTATTACGCGTTGGTGAGCAAGCTATGCTGGAACAAGTAATGACAAGAGGCTTAGCAGATAACCTTAAGAGGTGTATACCATGTGGTCAAGACTGCATTTCCTCAAGAAACTGTTGCTCACCTTGCAAATGCAACTTCGGGCCACCGGTTCCAAGGTGTACTTTGAATGCTTAGCTTGCTGCTAAGTGCTAAGCGCTAGCCTTGCTAGTATGTGCACGATCCGCTCTATCTCTTTATATATGCACCTAAGTCCTTTCATCTCGATCTGTGTTGTTTGTGTGTAAAATAAAGTCTTGGTTTTCCAAGACTAGTTATGTTATTGGCTTATGTTTTTCGAATCTTGATATATAAATAAGACAAGGAGACCTATTTCTTGCTTTGCTTACATTATATACTCTTCCATCTTTTCCTCTAAAACTATAATAAAGCAAAAACAAAGGGATATTAGAGACGACTGACACGTCTGTAGAGCCACAGTACAGCCACGGTAATTGCTGCAGCATGCAAAATCACTAGCGGAGTTGGCTGTTGGCTGTTGGCTGTTGGTGGCGGAGGTGGTTTTCGAGTACGTTAGCCCCCTTTTGTCAAGTCCCTTGCTTGATTGGCTAGCTAGGCACAATAGGTGTTTGGCATCAGCTTTTAGTCTTTTTAAAGAATAAAAAACGCTTGTAAACTATATATGACATACTGTTCTTATGTAGTATACTCTAAAATTTACAATGGCACACCTTAATAGAAAGCTCAACACTCTGTCAGTTATCATGAACTAGTGCTATAACAGATACTACTACGTATTACCTACCAAGTTTTTAATTTACATATTCCATGCTTGAAGTCAGCTTCCCTGACATGAAGATCCCCATCCAATCTTCAGAAGAGAAGCATAGAGTAGCACATTCCATATATATATATCAAGCACACTAAAGTAAGCGAGCAATGATATTCCCATACCGGGTATGTGATAGAAATTTTTGACAGGCGCATGCGGAAGGTTAATGGACCAATTTTGTAATTTATGAATTTTCATTGATTGGAATAATATGTTACAAACTTGGGGGAGATACACACATATGATATTTGTCTATTTGATATGCAAGGTTCCATAAGAGAACTCTTGCTTATGAATGTGGTGGGAAGTACATAATATGATTCCACACTCCTAGGTACAATGCTAAAATGCTGACACATATTTATAGGAGTGGTATATCTTAATATACAATATTCTACACTAATCTTATATGATCTAATAATATCTCATGCTAGATTATTCTAGATTCTTCATTCCTAGATTTTTCTATAATATGCTTTAATTACAATAGATATTTTTTTAGATAACTCTAGAATTCATCTTGATTATTACACTAGATTTTTCTAGATTACTATTTCTAACACTCCCCTTAATCTTGAAAAATCTGACTTTCATACTTTTAAATAATTTTGCTCAACTCCCCCATAGTTGTATCCTTGTTGGGTCCTCCTTTAATGTCCTCCTTGAATTTGCAAAGCTCAAAAAGTTGCGCACCTATTTGCTGTTCTTGATGTCCTTGTGACCTTGTTAATGCTCCGAAGCCTTTTTATCTTCTTGTTTACTCCTCCACTTTTGCTTCCCTGATATTCTTCGTGTATTTTTTATTTGCTTGATTAATTGTTGGTGAACTCCATGCTCCTTGTTTCCTTCCATTTTAAGTATTTTGATTGTTGATTCGACTTTGAGGTCTTCTTGCTTCAGTATGTATTTTGGGTCTTTGCCAATCACATGCACTGTTGTTGGATCTATTGCCCATATTGTGATTGGGTCTTGCCCAACTTGTTGTATTAGGGTCTAATGCCCTTTTATGCTCGAGTCTCTTTACCCGGCACATATTTGGGGTCTTTTTCTTTTCCCCTTGATGAATAGGGTTGACATTTTTTTCAGTCATTGGCCTTGAATGCATAGGGCTAGCTTGTATTTGCCACCCATATGCTTGTATTGTTGTGGCTTTGTTTAGCCAACAACTTAATTTGGTTGGCATTTTAGCCATCATATGTATGTGCATGTGAAATGTATAATTACATATTGAATGATGAAACATGCATGGAGTAATGTTGAAAGAAATATGCTTAATCGGAAAGCATGCATATAATGACAGACTGTATTTTTGGTGAAAACTTGGAAAAGACAGAATCTTCTGGCTCTGATACCATGATAGAAATTTTTGACAGGCGCATGCGGAAGGTTAATGGACCAATTTTGTAATTTATGAATTTTCATTGATTGGAATAATATGTTACAAATCTGGGGGAGATACATATGATATTTGTCTATTTGATATGCAATGTTCCATAAGAGAACTCTTGCTTGTGAATGTGGTGGGAAGTACATAATATGATTCCACACTCCTAGGTACAATGCTAAAATGCTGACACACATATTTATAGAAGTGGTATATCTTAATCTACAATATTCTACACTAATGTTATATGATCTAATAATATCTCATGCTAGATTATTCTAGATTCTTCATTCCTAGATTTTTCTATAATATGCTTTAATTACAATAGATATTTTTTTAGATAACTCTAGAATTCATCTTGATTATTACACTAAATTTTTCTAGATTACTATTTCTTACAGTATGTGCCAATACCTTGGCATTTATGTAACTTTTATGGCAAAAATAATATTAAAAATTATAATTTTTTTGTTTTTCTTATTTTTTTTTTGGGCTTGTTAGTTGAAATCTTATATCATATCCTAACAATACCTTATCATATCAGTTAGCTATTAAATCATATCTGAGCTACATCCAATCATATCAAGTATCTGGTATGGGAAAAGTTTCCCCATACCGGATATGGGAGTATACTTTCTCACCAATGGCTGCAATCTTGAGGTTGTTCAGCCTCAATTAGCTCCTTTCCAATCTCGTAGGACTTTTTGTAAATCCACGGATGGGCATCTTTAGTGGACTTCTATGATATTTCATAACATAAGAGTGCGGAGCGAAGTCCAGAATTTTCACACTTGTCGATGTCATGAATACTAAAATTATGAAAATACATGTTGAAATAAATACAATAAAACTTCACACGAAAATTAATCTCATAAATGATGGTGATCTTATATAGTTATACTCCACGTACTATTTCCATTAATATTACATGGAAAGTTTAAGCAATAACTGAGCGTTAATAAATATTGATCCACCTAAGAATCTATGAATTTGTCCTAGATTTCTAAACTAACTAGTATTTGGTCCCGGGCATTGTCCCGAGTTGGTATTGTGTTCCGAACTTGATATTATTTTCCGTTCTCAGTAAAATATATTAAGGAAAACTCAAAATTTAAAAGTTAAAAATATAATAATGTGGATGTTAAATATGACTTGAAATCTTGTGAATGGCATAAGGCTAACTTTTAATGCACATATCTCACAATCTATAAATGATTTTGATGTGATTCAAATTGGAGGTGATAGCTTGTTCAAAGATCTTTCCAACGATAGGTCATATGCCCAATTTCGATGAGAAACGAGAAAGTTATGACTGTTTTACGGAAAACTGACGAAGCTGTTTCGTCCCGGGCCCGATCGGGCGGATTTCGCCCGACCCAATCGGGCGGTGCGCGGTTTAGTTCGCTGAACGCGTTTTTTCGATATTTTTCCGTTTTAAGTTATCTTTTAGGGTTTGTACGGGTTCCTTATGATTATAAAAGGGCTCTTAGTGTTCATTATTATTAACACAACTTATGAAACACTTTTAGCCTCTAGATTTAGGACTCCTTGTATTATTCTCTCTGATTTTCTCCATTATAGTGAAGAAGCTCTAATCCCCCACCTGTGGATGTAAGCCCAATTTGACTGAACCACGTAAATCCTTGTGTTATTTGTTTGTTCATCTTTATAGTTTTCTCACCTTCATTATTTCATTGATTTTCTGTTCCGCATTAATCAAACTACAACACCGATTTCCTAACAAATTGGTATCAAGAGCCTGGTTGTTTAAGATCTTAGGTGTTTATAGAACAAGTTTGATTTTTTTTTGATCATGTCAATGAAATTCGATATTGAGAAATTTGATAGGCAAGTAAATTTTGGCCTATGGCAATTAAAGATGAAAGCCATCCTGGTTCAAAGTGGTTGTCACAAGGCTCTAGAAGGTGCATCCAAAAAGCCTTCGGGTATGACGGATGAGAAGTGGGAGGAGATAGATTTGAAGGCACTCTCAGCGATTCATTTAAGTCTTTTAATGAAGTTTTGAGAGAGGTTGCCAAAGAGACAACTGCTGCGGTTTGTGGTTGAAGTTGGAGTCACTCTATATGACAAAGTCTGTGACCAACCGTCTACTACTAAAATCTAGACTTCATGATCTTCGTCTAGTAGAAGGTAAACCGCTTGATTCTCATTTATATGAATTCTTCTCTATAATTATGGATTTGCAAAACATCGATGTTGAGATCGATGATGAGGATATGGCTATTAGGTTGTTGTGTTCTTTACCACATTCTTATGAGCACTTTCGAGATACTTTATTATATGGTAAAGATGATTTGAGTTTGCAGGATGTTAAGGAGGCTTAACTCAGAGAGATTTAATTGACAATAAATTGGTTAATAAATCTAATAGTTCTGCTCACACAAATGCTTTGGTTGCTCATGGTGGAAAGAATTCTGGCAAAATCTGTAACTATTGTCATGTGAAGGGTCATATTAAATCCGAGTGTTGGAAATTAAAGAAGAAAAATGGAGAAAGGTCTAATGAGGATCGATCTGCAAATATTGCCAACGTTGTTTCTGATGATGATCTTGCACTTTAGGGTTACAAGATTTGGGGCTGCGGTTTCTACGATCTCTTTATGTTTGGTGCCCTTTTGAGATCTCTTGGTAAAACAAGAAACCGTGTGGATTTTTTTTTTTTGGAGTCTATGATAGATTGTTTTTAAGTTTGTAATAAAGTAACAATCTTGGTTATGCATTAGATTTTGTTCTAGTTATGCTATTTCTTATCTCAAATTTGGTACTTTTGTGATTATTAAGTACTATTGCAATTTAGAAATTATCGTTGTCATTCAGTTTCTAGAATTGCTTTTGAGTTTGTTGTTGAGATGAAGAAGTGTGTGAAGAGAGTTTGATCAATTTGATGAAGCATGCTAGCGTTGGTGACTTTATACTCTCGATCTAGGCCATGTGATGGTGTTGTATACGGATTTTGTGTTCGAAGACGCATCGGTACACAAGTTATAGAAGATGTCCGTTCTGGATAGCCTACAATGGGTAGGTTTATGGAATTTTGTTTAAGGTGGAGGTTCCATGGTGTTTGGTTGAGCATCATTTTTGGTTCAAGGTGGAGTAACCTTGTTTGTTCGGTTTCAAGTCAAGGTGGAGATTGTTAAATATGACTTGAAATCTTGTGAATGGCATAAGGCTAACTTTTAATGCACATATCTCACAATCTATAAATGATTTTGATGTGATTCAAATTGGAGGTGATAGCTTGTTCAAAGAGCTTTCCAACGATAGGTCATATGCCCAATTTCGATGAGAAACGAGAAAGTTATGACTATTTTACGGAAAACTGACGAAGCTGTTTCGTCCCAGGCCCGATCGGGCGGATTTCGCCCGACCCAATCGGGCGGTGCGCGGTTTAGTTCGCTGAACGCGTTTTTTCGATATTTTTCCGTTTTAAGTTATCTTTTAGGGTTTGTACGGGTTCCTTATGATTATAAAAGGGCTCTTAGTGTTCATTATTATTAACACAACTTATGAAACACTTTTAGCCTCTAGATTTAGGACTCCTTGTATTATTCTCTCTAATTTTCTCCATTATAGTGAAGAAGCTCTAATCCCCCACCTGTGGATGTAGGTCAAATTTGACTGAACCACGTAAATCCTTGTGTTATTTGTTTGTTCATCTTTATAGTTTTCTCACCTTCATTATTTAATTAATTTTCAGTTCCGCATTAATCAAACTACAACACCGATTTCCTAACAGTGGATACTTAAAGCATGATTAAAAGTGAGGTTACAGCTTCAAGTCTTGTTGCAAGCTAATTTTACTTTTGTTAATTGACATGACTTCTAATAGAGTAACAGAGGTGCCACGTGGCGTATATACATTGTCACGCACGCCTTTTAATATATTTGTATAGATACCATTTTAAGAAATGGTCTTAATGGTTATTGTTAATCATTAGAGTTACATATATCAAATTTAATATTATATTTACATTTATTATCATGGCGTGGTCATGAATGGTTGGATACACTTTTAAAAAATCTCTTACTCTATCTAGCATGGCTATTAAATATAGGAACCCAAAGGCCCAAAGTGTCTAACAAAACCTCATAAGACATCACCCACAAATTCACTCACCCTACCTTTCCTTACTATCCTCATATTCAACCCAAATACCCAATTGATACAAATCATGGCAAATAACTCATTCAAGTTCCTCGTTGTCATGGTCATTACAATACTGCTTTTGCTCCCTGGATCACATAATGTTCTCCTTTTGTTAAAAGACCATGTTTGGCTCTATCTCATTAAGATAAATCATATCAAAAGATGCAAATCATATCAATCAAAGTAGAATACTTGCAAAGTAACTTCCCAACTATAACTAGGTAAAAGGTTTTACTGATGTTTATTAAAATAGGTAAAAATAAGTTGAACAGAACACATCCTTAATTGGTTATTACATTCTTCGGTTATCTTATATTAAATGCATGAATACAGGTGCAAGTTTTGAGTAGAAGATAACAGTGAACATTAATGGATGTGATCCTAAAGTTGCATGGACACGAGACACGTGAACATGTGGAGACCGGGAAATGCAAATTCTAAAAGTGAGGAAACGTGGAAGAAACGTTAGGAAACACAATATTTTACAATTTTAATAGTAGAGTATTATGTTATATTTTGAGAGATTTAAAGACTTTGAAAGGAAAAAGTAAGGTTGAGAGTGAAAACATTTCTTCTGGTAACAAAAAAACTATGCCGGTCATGTTTCAATTCACTATTTATCTTCAAACGAAAATTCAAACATTCTAAAAGTATCATAAAGTGTCATAAACGTTTAAAGTGTTGGAACGAGAAAGTTGAACGGGAAACTAATAGAGATTGTCCATGCATCATATATTGTGAACACGGCACAGCAAAGGAAATAATTGAGGCAGAAGCAGAAGCATTACTACGCGTTGGTGAGCAAGCTACGCTGGAACAACTAAAGACAAAATGCTGATCAAATGATTTGACGACCTGTATACCAATTACCATGTGATCAACAATGCGTTTCTCAAGAAACTGTTGCTTACCTTGTAAATAGGCCCACTATGCACGCTGCGAATGCTTGCCTCTATATGCATGCTCCATCAATCTATGTGGATCCACCAATCCGTTTAAGGCGTTTATCTATGTGTTGTTTGAGTACATATTAGAGAATCTTGGTTTTTTCCATGACTAGTGATTTTACTGGCTTTATGTTTGTTCTGTACCAATGAATAAGATAGGGAGACCTGTTTCTTGCTTGCTTTTGTTATATACGCCTCTATTCTTCCATCTTTTCCTCTCAAACTATAGGATACAGTACTACTCTTTCTCTTCAAAGGCAAAAACAAAGGGAGGAGAAGGCTAGTAGAGCCACAACCAGAGTAGCAGCACGCAACAACACCAACAGAGTTGGCTTTTGGTGGCGAGATCACCCGCCGCAATAATGTAACAAAGGTGAGGGATCTGCAAGTGAGACAGAGAGATAGTGGGTTTTTGAGTTGATCCATGGCTGTCACTGAAAGTATAATAATGGCTTATTAACACAAGTCAAAGTGGAACAATTAAATTTTTTATAGATCTATATGGTACTTTAATCCTTTTTGTCCCTTGCTTGTATGGCTAGGAACAACAGATGTGTAGCATCATCTTTTTGCCAGTTGAAAGAATCAAAAGGCGCATGATTGTTCCTACTTAATACTTATACTCAAATATTTACAATGGCACACCTTAATAGAAAGCTTAAAACCCGTTTAGCTATCACGAACCAGTGCTGCAAGAGATATCTATCAATTTGTTGCTTTACATATTCCATGCTTAAAGTCACATTCCTTGAGTTGGAGACCCCCATCCAATCTTCAGAACAGAAGCGTAAAGTAGCTCATTCCATATGTCAGGCACACCAGGCAAGCACCAATGGCTGCAATCTTGGGATTGTTCGGCCTCAATTAGCTCTTTCTCAGTCTCGTAAGACTTTCTGTATATCGACGGATGAGCATCTTTTCTGTAATTTGTCAGCCTGCTTATATTTAAGTACATAACCGGGGTCTTCATTTTCCCCAAAACTTGCTCAAGAGCTCTCATCTTTGAAGGGTATTTCGCTAAGTAAGTCTCGTTGAAGATAGGTTCGGTTTCTTTATGACATTGTCCTCCCGAATTCCACTGGCCTCCTCTGCATCAGAAGCTGATTAACATCAATTCTGATTTCCTACTAAAAGGCTTTCCATGATAATGCAAAAGAAAAGAGATAAAGTTGACTACTTATGCATCAATCGGACCCTAACACAGAACTTTGCACATCCCATACTTTTAAGTCGAAAATTTGTAGCTACACCAAATGATACTTCATTAACCGATTCTGCATCAAAGGCTACAGACAAGAGACAACAGAGAGCATACAATTCCAGGGTCCTTACTTCGGAGACGCTGGCCAAATATTTGCGAGTTTAGGATTTGAGATCAATAAGACCTAATTACTATCTCTTGTTTATCAAATATCAAGATTTACAATCTCTACCCTTGCCTAAACATTGAAGACATGCAAGCAAGCAAACTGTACTGCATATATATCTGAAGCCTGAGAACTAAAATATCAGATGATCCACATCCCAAAGAATGAGTTTAGCATCAGAGTCAAACACAAGCCTGTCAATCTGTACCTGAAATGAGTGCCAGAATATCCTCTGAAGAAAACTAGAGTTTTCTTGTAATCAATATGCCTGTCAACCCATCTACCCCAAGTGGCAAGGGCCTTCCTGTAAGCCTTAAGAGCTTTAAGTCGAGGGTGAACATGATCGCCTTCTTGATAATATTCCTCCCTGTGGAGAATGCAGAAAATTTTCAGATTGAGTCATTTATACAATTTCATAATTGTGCATTAAACTACCAAGTGGAATTTTAAGCTCACCCTCTAGAAGTTTTCTCATGGGTCCACCAGTGGCCAGTGTTAAAGACTAGAATATGAGCATCATGATACATTTGGGTTGTTTGGTCCATTAAGTCGAGTCTTAATGTCGCTAGTGACCCATTTTTCTTCTGATATGTGGATTCCCTGACCAAAAAGGGAGCTCTAACATAGTCAATAGTGCAGTTGTAATCCTGCATTCAAACCAATGGCAACTTAGATGAATACAGAACGTCAAAGTAGAAGGTTAAGTTTCTCTCAGTAAGAAAAAGGCCAACGATCTTGCCTCGAATCTGAAGGCGTAATAGCCCTCCTTTTTGAATTCCTTCTTCCCCGATACCTCATACACCCTCTTCTTGTCTTTGATACTATGCCAAAGCATGCAAACAAGAGACTCCCACATGTTCCGATTCAAGGAATCCCCTACAAACACTAGCTTCCTTCCCCTCATACGCTCCAAGAAATCCGTGGCATTCAGTCTAACATTTGCATCAGGCAACCAATGAATTAGCAAGTTTTTTAACATTTGAACCACCATACAAACCAAATTTGGCAAATCTAACAGGTTTCACGAAACTAGAATAACAAGTCTATGCCACATAACCTTCAGAACTTCAAACTACTCACTTCAGTATCCCCTGAAAAACAGCTACTACTACTACTAGCATTCCAAATAACAGTCAAATAGCAGCTTAAGCAAAAGAAACAACACAACATAACTTAAGTTAATAAACTCAATAATAAGTAACCACCCCATCAGCAAATAAATTACAATAAACATGGATACTACATGAGATTATACCTGAAATTCAAAAATCCGACAAAATAAAAACCACAAAATAATGAAATGAAGCAAGTAAGAAGCATTATTTAAATGTTACCTACGAATATTGCACCCAATTGGCTGCCATTTCCATGTGTAAAAACCTTTATCAGGTCTTCCATTAATATGACAATTGAAATCTCTATCAATATAAGGGCAAGAACCAGGTGGGTAATGTGGCAAATCATCATCTCTAACCCATTTTCCATCAAAAATATTACAATCCTCTAACAAATTTCCAGCATCACCATAAATTTCTCTTGCAATTCTACCATCAAATGTACTCAAATTTCTCAAACCCTCATCATTTCTTCCCTTAGTAACTTTGAGTTTTTCATTAAAAACCCTTGATTCTAGACCATGAAAACTCACATTTTTCAGCTTCAAATCAAGATTTTCAAACTGGGTTTTTCTATAATTCACATTGTTTAGTGAAGAATTGCCTAAAATAGTAGCATTTTCAGCAGAATAAGAAGATAATGATGTTTTTGGAAGAGAAAAGGACCAAGAAACAATTGAAGAATCAAAGAAGAAAGAAGAAGAAGAAGAAGTTGGTGTTGTAGTTTTGTTGGTAACCCATATTATAAGAGAGAGAAGAATGAAAGAAGCAGCAGCAATACCTAAACCAAACCCAGAAATGATTAATTTTCGTTTTGGGTGTAATTTGTGGTGCAAATTATCCAGTAATCCTGTTTTAATTGACGCCATAACTGCTCATCACTTTGCATGCACACCATTTAACCAACAAAACAAAATGCATCACAAATTCAATATTTAAATTGAAAAATGCACACCATTTAAGAATTAAGAGAGGGAGAAAGAGAGTTAGTTTCTCTTCTTTTGGTTTAGCTTCTTTTACAGTTGCAAAAAGAGGAGGGAAGGAAAACTATGAAAATGGAATTAAGGTGTGTAATTTGACTATAATACCCCTTATGTTAGTGCAAAAAGTATTCGAGTTCGGCCCCGTTCTTTTGGACTAAAAGAAATTGAACTGAAATTAACTTAAATGAACTAAACTGAGAAAAACTGAATTATAGAGATAAATTGAATTGAACTAAATTGAACCGAGAGAAACTGAATTGTAAAGAGAAAATGAATTGAACTGAATTGAAATTAACTGAACTGAAAATAAGTCCAAAAAAACTGGTCATAATTCCGATATTGGGTTCCACATGAAAAGGGTGTTTTTGGTACATTTGAAATTGAAGTTTCTTGGGAGGCGCCAAATGCAGTGATGCTTGTGCCATGAGGTGAGGCCCATAACTGGTGTGTGTGGCAGTCTTTATGAGTCTTGAGTAGCACTAGTTAGTAGTTACTAGTAAAGAACAAAGATGGGCCTAGGTTATGTTTTCCTCACTTAATATTGTATTGTAGCCTTGTAGGACTTTAAACAATTGAAACGAGTTAGTTCATTAGTTGCCACTTCTAAGTTTAAGCTTTTGTGAGTTGTCACCACTCACCAATACTATACTCAACCAAGTTAGGAATTTAGGAGAGGCATAGAGTACAAAATGGCGTGGCGAAAAAGACCGCGAGTTGTGCTGTTTTGCAGTGCATGCGTAAATCGTAATGCGTAATACGTAGCTTTGTTGACTAGTGTTTTGGGTGAAGACCACCAATGAATCAAACCATGAGGATGAGACACTCAGTTTTACCACGTCAAAAAGTATGTTGTATTGTGCAACACCACGTGTACCATTGGCGTAGCAAGTATTTTCAATATCTCTCTTCATCACATAGATCACATATTTGAATTTTCGTTTTTTTAGTGTAAAAAGAGCTACAAGGGCGAATGATGTAGACAGGATTCGATCCCAGGTCTAGGACACCATCTCTCAAGACTTTAACCAACTAAACTAGTTGACATCCACATATTTGAATGCTATATGTGACTCTACTTGCAATCTTTTCCGTAATTCCTCTGTGTTGCAATGTTTTTCTTTTATCGCAATCTTTAACTATTTGCAATCTTTTCTGTTTTGCATTGAGTTTTCAAGGGTGAATAATATAGACGGGATTCGATCTCAGGTTTTGGACACCACCTCTCAAGACTTTAACCAACTAAACTAGTTGACATCCACATATTTGAATTCTATATGTTACAATCTCATAAATGTGTAACTAGTACAACTAATTAACATTCACCATCTAAAAGAAGTCAATGCTGAGTCCCAAAAAGAGGAGAAGGGAATGCAAGGTTGCAGATTAAAAGCAAAAAAAAATTATACTAAACCACGCAACTCAAATATGAGAATTCACAGTTCATCTTAATTTTGTAAATTAAATGTCATTTTCGTAACTAGAATGCTACTAATATAAAGTCGCAGAAGTTACCTACATAGTTGTAATATAATCAATTTCCTGTAAATTTCTTAAATATACAATCTGACAATCGAAATATGCAGTCCTACTTGTTGATTGTTGAATATCAACTCTTACTTTAAGAATTAAGATACAGTTTGTTGTGTTTTTATTGATAATTAATTAGCTTCAAACCAATGCATCAAGCTTTAGCATGAAAGACATCATATATAATTACATTTCCCAACAACTTGTCACCACATAACCTCAAAATTTCTTTCCATAGGCCAAAAAGATAACAACAACCTTACCCACCTAATTCTAAACCTTGTACATGCCTTTATACAGATTGAATCACATTCTATTGACATCAATCATATTCCTTTTTCTTCCTCACCCAAGAACTTCTCACCTTTAGTGAAAGAAGATGGGAGACGGGAGAGCAGGTTAACTACGTAATCTAAAGGGGTGCTGATATCGCGTGCGCCAAAATCATAGAACAATACTAAATCGCTGTCATCTTGGGCCAGAGAGTTCCATAGCTTCAACCACAAGTGAAGATTCCTCTATGTAATCTGAGTATCGTTGTGGCTCACTAGATCTCGACCTAGGAGTTTCACTTCTCTGTGAAGCATCCCATTTCTCGGCCAACCCATCATCTTCTAACATCCTTAGGACGTCTGACATTTTTGGACGATGTAAAGGATTAAACTGTGTACACAAAAGAGCTACCTGTACCATTTCTCCTAATTCCACCCTGTCATAATTGTTCTTCAAATCTTTATCTACTAACTGATTAAGCTTACCCTCAGTATGCAACTTCTTTACCTGCGACATTTCCAGCAGACAATATAGCAATTAAACCAAATATGCTTTAAAGGCGACCTCATAATCTCACTTAAAAAAACAAAAAAGGAGCTTAGAACATGGATAATTTAATGGAGTACCCAATCAAGCATGACGCCTTTCTGATTAGATGCTCTGCCAAAATCTATGGCTTTTTGCCCGGTGATCAGCTCAAGGAGTAATATTCCATACCCAAAGACATCAGTTTTCTCGGATGACTGGCCAGTGCAAAGATACTCTGGAGCAATATGTCCAATAGTGCCACGAACTGCTGTTGTAACATGCGATTCCCGGTGATCCAACAACTTTGCTAGCCCAAAGTCGCCAACGACTGCCTCAAAGTCTTCATCAAGCAGAATATTGGCTGCCTTGACATCACGATGAATAATTTTAGGGTCACACTGCTCATGCAGATACAACAGGCCCCTTGCTGTCCCTAAAGCAATGCTCCTACGCCTTGACCAGTCTAAGACAGGTCTACCATGCATGTGATCTGCAATGAGGGACACTTTTGTATTAGTTATGTAGTATATTGTTACTAATAAATAAGACATTTGCTCTTAACCTTCGAAAATGAGTTGGGACAAGGGCTACCCATGTTCAGTTCACAACTATGATTAATTGTGATAAAATTAAGTTCACGTATATTTCAACAGGTTCAGGTGATATTTTCGAAAATGAGTTGGGATAAGGGCTACCCATGTTCAGTTCACAACTATGATTAATTATGATAAAATTAAGTTCATGTATATTTCAACAGGTTCAGGTGATATTCATATTGCAAGAATGAAGCGTAAACCTTAAACATTCAATGAAAAATTGGAATTACGGATAGTGTCTGTGAAATGGCACAAGGGAAATTTTTCCTTTTCTAATGCTTAGTATTTTGTTGCTAACATTTTGAATGAAAATTTGAAAATTAGTGATTAAATTTTGCATCGAAATGGCAAAATTAAGTGGCAAAATTCAGATATACATATACTAGGCATGAAAGCCTGGTAAACTAACCTTTTAGGCGAGATGCCACACTACCATTTGGCATGTATGGATAGACAAGAAGCCTTTCATTCTCAGTTGAACAGAAACCACAAAGCCGGAGAAGATTCCGATGCACAGCTAGACTGATAGTCTCAACTTCAGTCTGAAACTGAATTTCTCCTGCAGTTACGTTATAATCCTTCAACCTTTTCACTGCAACCAGTGTTCCATCATTGAAGCATCCCTTGTATACTATGCCAAATCCACCTCTTCCGAGTATATTCTTTGAGCTAAAATGGCCAGTCGCAGAACGCAACTCTTTGAAACTATACCTCTTCAAATGGCCAAGACATATCTCTGGGTCATATGGTTCTGTCAAGTGCCAACACAGACATTATTAGCCAAAAGTAGGGTCTAACTTTCTAAGCAACAATACACAGCAATTACAAAAGAAATCAAATAAGATTGCACATTAAAGTAAAGAAAACCCTACGAAGACATGATTTTCTATGCATGATGAGATAGCAAAATCTTGAAATAGAAGGAACATGGAAACTAAATTCTCCATTTGTTTAGTGATCAAAATTTGAGATTGAACTCAATGTACAACTTTGTGATTCATGAGAACTGTCTTTACGGAAATAGTAGTTCAAGTCCTGTGTCTTCATAATCCAAAATAGCCCTTCATGAATTGCATTGTATAACTATCTATGTCCAAGTCCTGAAAAGGTATTCCCATAAGAGCTTGATGTCAAAGGGTCAAGTAGTCTGAAAATTCTAGCAGTAAATAAGATGCTCAATTTTGCAAATCAAATTATAGATGTCCAAGGATGATGTGTGCTTCATTTTTCAACTTAATATTCAAAATATCCACAAAAGGATCTCTGTTCTTGGGAGCCATTACAAACTTCCATTCAAGAACAGTACAGAAGTATACAATAATGCAATACCTAAAATTTGACTTTTTAGCACGAAACAAAGATAAAAAGTCACTTGTAATCCAAGGAGAAAAATTAAAAGAGCTGACAAGTGACAAACCGTTCACATCAAAGAAAATTTGTCGCTTGCGGCCATAACACCACCAAATGCCCAACCCAATGACACATATGGTTAAAAGAGCAGCACCAAAGCTTGCACCAATTGCTACAGCAGCATGGTGACTTTTTCCTCCAGTGTTTGATTGATCTGCATAACCAAAAAGAATCCATGATTTGACAATAAACAGAAGCACCCTACCCAAAGGCCTCAATAATCAAAAGCACCTTTTGACAATAAAAAGAAGGGCATAAATTGTTTCAATAGTTACCTCTAAGAGCATCTGGTGGAAAGGAAAGTGGCTCAGGAGATACCACCGAACAATTGGTGCTGGAACTTGTTCCGCAAATTAAAGGGTTGCCGATTATCCTGAAGAAAGAAATAGCTGGTGAAACTTCCAATAAAATTTGCGAAAAGTCATAATGCGATGCAGCCCAGCAAAAGGACTTACTTGAAGGTTCTGGTGGATATCTTCGGCAAGGAGCCACTTAAGTTGTTGAATGAAAGGTCTCTGCAACACAATTCATACACACATATAAATGGTGATTCTTGATAAACAAACAGGCAATGCTCATGCTATCTCCTCAACGTCCTCAGCAGATTAAGATATTATGAAGTTCCCAGGTGAACTTACACAAGAGTTAGACCTTCAATCTTCGAAAGAGAATCAGGGCAAGGTCCAGTAAGGCTGTTGTTATTAAGTCGCCTGAATTGTACAGAGAAGTTATATAACATTAATTAACATCAAATGTAACATTCAAAACGATTTAAGAACATCTAACTTCAAGAAAAAGGAAGCTTGCAGCTGAGCTAAATATGAAGTAAACCCAAATCCTTTCATATATCTTATATAGCTCAAAACCAGATGAAACATAGCTGTTTCGCGCTTAATGCTAACTATTCATGCAGTAATACAGTAAAAGACAAAGAAACTTACAGATAATTAAGATTCTTCAAATTTCCTATAGAACTAGGAATCTCTCCAGTGAACCCATTATTTGAAAGATCTAAAGTTTGAAGCATTTCTAACTTTCCAATCTCAGCAGGAATATGACCAGATATTGCATTGTTTTGCAGCAACCTACACAAGGCAACAATGACAAAGAAACATATTCACCAAATTACATGAACAATGCAATGTTTTGGAAAACAGAATTTCAAGAACATCCATAAAAACATACAGAAAACTTACACTGATTCCAACTTAGTGAGGTTCTGGATTGCAGGAGATAACATCCCAGATACACTCTGACTAGGGAGTCCCCTACAAACATGTCATAAATTACTGCAGTCAGAATTCTACACTAAAATAGAAAGAAAGAAAAAGGTATACAATGATGATAATATACATACAGGGCAGAAACATAGCCATCTGAAGAGCAAGTAATCATCCTCCAACTGCAAGGATCTACAGAGTTGATGTCCCAATTCTCAAGAGCATCATAAGGATCCTTCAGTTCATTTTTTATGGCCATTAAAGCTACAACTGCAGAGAATTTTGCAGAAACAGAAAAATACAAATGTCAATAGTTAAACTACTATAATCACTACAATTTAACAGGGAACTAATACTGCACAGAAATACAAAGATTCAAGTATTAAATGAAGTCCCAAATATCCAACAGAAAGGTAGATTTATTGTTCTTGTGGCCCATACAAAAAATTAGGTAGAGAACAAGAAGAGAATTTATTTCTCAACCCCCAAAAATTATACACTATACATATACATTAATGAGCAGAATCTGATAGGAGATGCAACATAATTCTACAACACACACACACACACCCCAAAAAAAAAACCAAAAAAAAGGATTATGGCAAGGAATAGCAATTCCAACACAGAAATTATAATTGCAATGAATGATGCGAGTCGATTTCGGGTTTTGGGTAGCTCGACTCGACTAGCTAACATTTCAAGTAGTCACTAACCTTCATAGTTAACACCAGTAGGTGAGAGAGTTGCAGAAGCAGCACCCACCAAAATGAACAAAAGCAATCCTACTGTGGTAAGGAAAGAACCCATTTTTCTTTCTTACAAATGCTCTTACATTCAGATGAATTAGCTTCAAATGTGCAGAACCCACTTAGCAATATAAACAACTGGAAACAAAAAAGATTTCATTTCTGACAAATTGAATTTCACTTTCCTGAAAAATTGGATTTCCTGCCCTAGTGGGCTTATCCAGAGCTACTTTTTATTTACCCTCAAAAAAGGTGGCCTCAAAATGAGAATCCCAGAAACTAAACCATCATTACCATGAAAAGAACTCTTTCCCCTTCTCTGTTTCAAGCTCCTGTAACTTCACTTTCTAACTTACTTTCTCACTCTCCACTCTTTTCAGAGGGAAAAATACTCAAAAAGCTAGGATTTTTAGCTTTTTTACTGCTCAATGAAAAATACCCAGATGCTTAAAACTAACTATTTCAAGCAATGCTTGCAAAATTTGCACTGTTTAAGGTCAGAAAGTGGTTCAAAATCAGAACCCACCAAAACACAACAAAGAGGATGAGCATAAATTTTTTGTGAGGAACAAGAATACCCTGAAATTCTGAGATCCTAGAGATCTGGGTAAACCCCAAAAAAATTAAATGTAAAAATAAAAACAAGATTTTATGATTTTTGCTCTGAGTATTTTGCTATCCAAAAATTATTACTAATAACTGATCCCCACAAAATTCCATGTGAAATTGTGTTGTTTGGGATTTAGCTCAATGCCTTCATTCGATCTCATTGATTCCATTTTTCATCACTATTATGGTATTATCTTCTCTCAAAACAACCCACACAAAAAGCAAGCAAATAAGATCAAAATCAGTGTGGTTTTTTTTTTTTCCACTGATTCACAGAAACAACCAAACAAGCAAAGCCCCCAAACAAACTGCCAAATTGTGGGGGACATATGCATATAAAAAGTAGGAGAAAATGAGGTACTGTTGTTTTTATTATTGATTTAATAAAGTCATTATATAATATTATTAGTACTAAGTTCTTGTTGGTCAGGAGAATAATTTGTGCTAATATAAAGTTTTAGGGGAATATAACATTAAACTAGGGTGATTGGATTGAGGGGATGTATGGGTTTTTGTTCAGAAAAATTTCAGAGAGAACAATTGGATGTCTGGTTTAGAATATTTTAAATAAAAAGTTATATACATAATATTAATATTAATATTAATATTAATATCAATATCAAATTATCAGTTGGTACTCCTTTTCGTAAAAATGAAAAAGAACATTTTTTTTGCAGGAAAAGTATTTTTGGCAGATCACGTGCCCGAGTTGTCTATCGAATTTGTTGCCTTTTGGTGCCAAAATCGTTTGTTTTTATTAAATATTTATCCTAGCTGTCCAGCATTTTTTCTTTCCGCAGCCATAGCCTGGTAAATAAGGGGGTTTATGGATTGTTAACCGTCTCGAAATAACATTTCGGTTTAGTAATCGAAAGTTTCGGTTCCTTTTTTTCAAACTGTTACCTGTTATCACTTAAGCGGTTAACCATTTTTTCGGTACGGTTTTTCGGTTAACCATTAACCGTTTATTTAATTTATACTATTATGTTTTACTTAATGTATTATATACTTTTAAATTTTTGTGCATATATTTTAATATTATATATACTATAATGTAAAGTGCATAATAAATCCATTGAAAAAAATAAACACTAATAATTCACTTCATTTCCTTATTATAGTGTTCATATTAGTACTAGAGTTTCTAAGTAATTACATACTTTCTCAGGGTCCGAGCTCCGGATATTAGTACTAGAGTTCATATTGTGCTCTGGAAAAAGTCCAAAAATGTCACAAAAACAACCTAAATTGAAGGTTATAATACACGCTTTTGGACTTTCTCAGGGTCCGAGCTCCGGATGCCACGGGATGCCTCATAGGGACATGGGAGGTCATTGCAAAGGATTCATCTAACTTGGAACGAACATGTGGGTGTTCGTACATTCATTTCGAGGCAATTTTAGGTTTCACGACAAATAAACAAATGGGTTGTTAGAGGCTTTTCGAGGCGACACAAATGGTGTCAAGTACCCGCGCAACGTTACAAGTCACGTCGGCCATCCTAGGAACTAACGTTTCTGGAGAAAATATGACCAGGCCCGAGAATTTCAAAAAGTCCCAAAAATAGCCAAAATTGAAGGTTATAGTATACGCTTTCGGACATTCTTGGGTCCTAAGCTCCCAACGCCACATGATGCCTCATAGGGCCATGGGAGGTCATTGGAAATGAGTCATGTGGCTTGAAAAGAATATATGTATGCATTTACGTTCACTTCGAGACAATCTGAGGTTTCACGAGAAATAAAAAATTTTTGGTGTTTATAGGCTTTTCGAGGCAACACAAATGGTACCAAGCACCCGCGTAATGTTACAAGTCACTGATGGGTTTTAATATATACCGCAAGTACATAGTGTCTGTTTAGCATAAACTGCATATACGGGTCGATCCATAGGGAGAGGAGTTCTATAAATTTATGCTCAATTATTTAACTACTTCAAGAGAGGAAATTGATTGAACAATTAATAACTAAACTAGAACACAAAAAGATGTAAGTTTATCAAATAATTAAAAACCTAGGGCAATCGATCGGTCCACCATGCTTATACCTATTTAATTACCACAATATAGTTCAATAATACTTGGATTGAGGTTCTAATAACTAGAGTATTTCGTTAATCCTATGGCCGGGGATTAACAACTCTTAGATTAACATATGCCAGCACGGTCGCTCAACATAATCAAACCTGCCTATTATAACAAGCCTCTATGGAATATGATCTTTCGTTTCTAAATCATATTAGCTAAACATAACTCATGATATTGCGCAATTACATGAATTAAACAAGCATATACAAATCAATACGAATTATTCTAATTCAATCCAAATATCGAATAACTTAAAACCACAATAAAAGAAAGGTATAAACATGGATTCCCTCTCTAAGCCCTAGAAAAAGACTACTCACTCATGATAATACTAAACTCAATAAACACAATGCAAGTAGAAGAATTCATTAAAGTAAACAAAGTAAAGAGGAATAACGAATGATTGAAGAACAATGAAAACGGAATCAACGATCTTTATAATCTTCAAAACAAAGAGTTAATACAAAGCTAGAGAGAGAAAACTAGGTGTTTAGACCTAAAAATGCAGAAATTAAGATAGTCTAATCGAAAACACTACAAAACCTATTTATACTTTTTACAAAACGGCTAAAAAAGGCAAATTAAACTATCCTGAGAAACCGCCCGATCAAGCGACGGTGAATGAAAAACTACGACAAAAGAGGAAATATGCCCAGTCGGGGGCGCAAGCGATTTTGGCCTTTTGATTGCCCGGTTGGCCGGGAGAATTGAGAATGCTCCAGCTCTACTTTCGTGGCTCGCCGGGTCGACCGGTTTTCTCACTTGTTTTTCGTGCAATTTGTTTAAATCGCTCGTGCAATCTTCTGGATCTTCCTTAGACCTTATGTAACCATCGAACTCATGTTTCACAACTTAAATAAAGGCAACAAATGCCTAATATGCACACACACGAAAACAACTCCAAGCACATCAATATCACACAAGAAACGAGCTCAAAAGAGCTCAAATCGACTATCAAAACTAAGGGGATTGAAGTAATAATCGATGTATAATAAACACATCAGTCACGCCGGCCTTCCTAAGAACATTTCAGGAGAAAATATGACCAGCTCTGGAAAAGTCCAAAAATGTCACAAAAATAACCTAAATTGAAGGTTATAATACACGCTTTCGGACTTTCCCGGGGTCAGAGCTCCGAACGCCATGGGATGCCTCCTAAGGATAGGGTAGCTCATTGGAATGGAGTCATGTGGTTTCGAACGAATATGTGGATGCTTTTATGATCATTTCGAGACAATTTTGGGTTTCGCGAGAAAATTGTCTCGAAATGAGCAAATAGGGTGTTCAGAGGCTTTTCAAAGAAGGCAACACAAATGGTGACAAGCGCCCGAGCAATGTTACAAGTCATGTCGGAAATATGACCAGGCCCGGAGAAGTCCAAAAACGTCCTAAAAACAACCAAAATTAAAGGTTATAATACACGCTTTCGGAGTTTCTCAGGGATCGAACTACGGATGCCACGGGATGTCTCCTAGGGACGTGGGAGGTCATTGGAAAAATGTTCATTTCGAGGCAAATTTGGCTTTCACAAGAAATGAACAAATGGGGTGTTCATAAACTTTTTGAGGCGATGCAAATGGTGCCAAGAACCCGTGCAACGGTACAAGTCATGTCGGTACTCTTAGGAATATTTCAGGAGAAAATATGGCCAGGTCCAGAGAAGTACAAAATGTCGCAAAAACAGTCAAAATTGAATGTTATAATACACGTTTTCGGACTTTCCCGGGTCCGAGTTTCGAACGCCGCGGGATTCCTCCTAGGGACATAGTAGATCATTGGAAAGGAGTCATGTAGCTTGGAATGAATATGTGCATGCCTTTACATTCATTCCGAGACAATTTGGGTTTCACGAGGAATGACCAAATGGGGTGTTTAAAGGCTTTTCGAGGCAACACAAATGGTGCCAAGCACCTTCGTAACGTTACAAGTCACGTCAGCCTTCCTAGGAATGTTTCGGGAGAAAATATGACGAGGTCCGGAAAAGTCCAAAAATGTCCCAAAAATGGCCAAAATTGAAGGTTATAATATACGCTTTCAGACTTTCCCAGGGTTCGAGCTCCGAACGCACGCAACGGGATGCCTCCTAGGGCCATTGGAGGTCGTTTGAAAGGAGTCATGTGGCTTCGAACGAATATATGGATTCCCTTATGTTCATTTCGAGGCAATTTTAGGTTTCACGAGAAATGAACAAATGGGGTTTTTAGATGCTTTTGGAGGCAACACAAATGGTGCCAAGCACCCACACAACGTTACAAGTCACGTTGGTCATCCTAGGAACGTTTCGGGAGAAAATATGACCAGGCCCGGAAAAGTCCAAAAATGTCCCAAAAACAACCAATATTAAAGGTTATACACGCTTTCGGACTTTCCCGGGATCCGAACTTGGAACAGCACGGGATGCCTTCTAGGGACATGATAGGTTATTGGAAAGGAGTCATGTGGCTTGGAACTAGGCATGCTCAATTGGGGGGGGGGGGGGGTTAGGGTCGGACCAGATCAAAATGTAAACGGGTCGGGTCAAGGGTTTTGAGTCACGGGTCAAGTCGGGCTAGGCCCATTACGACCCGACCCGTTTACAATTTGACACTATTACCATATTTTATGAGCTCAAATTCAAAAAGTGGTCCATTTTCTTGTGTACTGCTAGTACATAGAGTATGTTGTATGATGGGCCGCATTCATTTCGTAATAATTACAATGAGTTCTACAATTTACCAAAAATGAAGGGGGAAATTGATCGAACCATGGACAGAGTGATCCACTACTAATAAACCAAAACTTGGACATACATTCCATCATCTAGGATTAGGTAACAAAGACAATTCAAACCAGATTAGGTTAAATAAAAAAATATTTAAGGGCAAAACCGATTTGTGCGAGAATACGAAGGAGAGTCACGACAAACTTCGTCAGGTTCATAATCGTTGCCGCCGCCGTCATTGTCGGACGGCCGAACGACGAGGATGCTTAGCAGAGGTTGGTGCGGCGCCGACTCATCACGCGACCCCATTTTCTCTCTTTTAAGATAAGGCGTCTAAAATTTGTGTGTATAAATTATGTGTATTGGATTTGGATGTTTATTGACGATATACTATATACTAAACCCTAAAACCTTTTAAAGACCCTTTAAGAACCTGCCCTAACTCGCTTATTCCCTGACCCTTTAAGGACCCGCCCCATTTATAATAAGGGTCGGGTCATATGTGTTTCAAAAGGGATCATTGAGGGTTTTTATTGGGCCCTCACCCCAGTGAACAAGCCTACTTGGAACGAATATGTGGATACTTTTACGTTCATTTCGAGACAATTTGGGTTTCACGAGAAATGAACAAATGGGATGTTAGAGGCTTTTCGAGGCAATGCAAATTGTGCCAAGGACCCACGTAATGTTATAAGTCATGTCGGAACTCTTAGGAATGTTTCGGAGAAAATATGACCAAGTCCGGAGAAGTCCAGAAAGGTCCCAAAAAACAGCCAAAATTGAAGGTTATAATACACGCTTTCGGACTTTTCGGCCCGAGCTTCGAGCGCCACGGGATGCCTCCTAGGGACATGGGAGGTCATTAGAAAGGAGTCATGTGGCTTGGAACGAATATATGGATGCTTTTACGTTCATTACGAGGTAATTTGGATTTCACGAGAAATGGATAAATGGGGTGTTCAGAGGCTTTTCGAGCCAATACAATTGGTGCCAAGCACCCGCACAACGTCACAAGTCATGTCGACTTTCCTAGGAATGTTTTGGGAGAAAATATGACCATGCCCGGAAAAATCCAAAAATGTCCCAAAAAACAGCTAAAATTAAAGATTATGAGTAGTAAAAACTACGACTTTTTCACCATATACCCCTGACAAATTTTATTTTGCACCATATACCCTTTCAAGTTTCCAAAATTCACCATATACCTTCCACTTTTCAAAACATACATGCACTTACCCTTAATGACTAACGGTGTTAACGTCCGTTAGTCATTAACCCCTATTCCCCTCCTAACCCAAGTTAACTAACCTAAACCCTAACCCCCTCTAGCCTAATTAATCCAAAACCCTACCCTAATCTCCTTTCTAACCCTAATTAACCCTAAACCTACCCTAACCACCCACCCACCACCCCTCCCCTTCCCCCACCCGGCCAGCCGCAACCCCCTATCCTTTCCCCGACAACCCCACCCCTCCTTTTCCCCGATAACCCCACCCCCTCCCCCTTCCCCTGCAACCCCACCCCCCATCTCCACTCCCGCGCAGCCACCAAACCCTTCAAAAAACAGAGAAATACCGACGAGATGCCCCCTTCGAAAAACAGAGGAACACCGACGAGATCTCCCCTCCCACATCCCCCCTCCCCTTCGAACAACCTGCGAGCAAAACAGAGGATAGCTTCGAAAAACAGAGGGGTGAGGTGCGAAAATCCGGTGGGGTGGGGTGCGAAAATCCTGTGGGGTGGGGTTTTGTGGGGTGTGCAACTCCGGTGGGGTGGGGTTCACAGTTGCGAAATTCCGGTGGGGTGGGGGTCACAGGTGCGAAAATCCGGTAGTGTGGGGGTGAGACCGGGCGAGGTTATTGCGGGGGTGGGGTGGTGGGCTGGCGAGTTTGCGGTTGGGTGTGGGCTAGTGGGGCTGGGGTTGTTGGGGGTGGGTGGTGGGTGGTGGGTGGTGGGCTGGGGGTGGGTGGTGGGCTGGTGGGAGGGGGATCTCGTCGGCGTTCCTCTGTTTTTCGAAGGGGGCACCGCGTCGGCATTTCTCTGTTTTTCGAAGGGTGTGGTGGCTACGCGGGAGCGGAAGTAAGGGTGGGGTTGCCGAGGAAAGGGGATGGGGTGGGGTTGTCGGGGAAATGGGAGGGGGTGAGGTTGTTGGGGAAAGGATAGGGGGTTGTGGCTGGGGTGGGGGAAGGGGAGGGGTGGTGGGTGGGTGGGTGGTTAGGGTAGGTTTAGGGTTAGAGGAAAGATTAGGATAGGGTTTAGGATTAATTAGGCTAGAGAGGGTTAGGGTTTAGGTTAGTTAACTTGGGTTAGGAGGGATTAAGGGTTAATGTTGTTTCATTAAGGGTGACTGGATCTATTTTTCGAAAAGTGAAGGGTATATGGTGAATTTGGAAACTTGAAAGGGTATATGGTGCAAAATAAAATTTGGCAGGTGTATATGGGGAAAAAACTGTTTCATTTATCAATACTAGTTTTTATATGCACGCAATGCGTACGAAAATACGATGTAGAAAAATTAAATTAATTGTTAACTATATCGAATAAATTTGGGATACTTGAATTGTTGATGGTTTTCTTTTTGTAATGTCTTTTTTATTTTTAAAATTAATTAGATAGTTTCTTTTTTTATTTTTTAATTAAAATAAGTAGCTAGTTTTTTCACTAAAGGAAGTAGTTATAATAGAGATGTTATGAGGGTAAAATGGGATTTCTAATATTTTGGTGTCCTACCCCTCTTCCCATATAGAATAGAGATATATAGATAGAGATAAAAAAGAAAACTACCTAGTCTTACATGCACGCAATGCGTGCGATAATGTGTGATAACAAATGAAGTAGAAAATAAAATTAATTGGGTAGAAAAACCGTCTTTAGATTTTATTTTTTCAAAAAACTGATATTCAGTTTAAATGTCTTACTTTCCCCCCCTTTTTCATTCAAATGAAAGAGTTAGTTATCCTCTAATTTATTTCCTTTTTTTCCTTTTTCTAATTTTTGGTGTCCCCCATGTGTTGCCTTATATAATAGAGATTATACTTTAAGATGATAACACTAAATATCTGGTCTATTGGTTAAGACTTTAGTATATAAACTTAAAGTCGTGCGTTCAAACCCTATATTATGCAACTCTTATTTTGTTTTATTGAATGTGGATTACATGGAGTAAAACCCTCTAAGGCAGAGCGCCACATGACACCATTACATGTTTAGGAACGCCTTTTAATATATTAGTATAGATGTGGCGGCTCACAGATGCCTCACCTTAGCCCTTTACATTATCCTACTAGAGTATGGGTGGGGAGGGTATTCGATCGAGTTCTATTTAAGATGCAATTGCTAGTGGTTTATGTTTATTTGGTTAAAAAAAAAGGGGCTTTCTTATATATATAGGGGAAAGATCACATGAGAATGCTCCTTACATGAGAAATGAGAATGAATCTCAACCACTCGATTCAGTTAGAGTTACAACACTTGTTCATTAGAGTTATACCACCCTAAAAAATTTTGAGCCCAATTTCTTTTTTCTTTTTTTCTTTCTAATATTCTTTTTCTTGGAGTTACATCGCTTCTTCATTAGAGTTACATCACTTATCTAAAAGAGTTATAGCTCGTAAATTCATTCTCATTTCTCATGTATATGAACTCACTTATATATATATATATATATATATATATATATATATATATAGAAATGATATTTATTTGCAAGTTTTTTTATCCATATGAGCCATGCAGGCAGTACACACTACAAACTACAAAGGAGGATTCGAACATATAATCTGTCATTCACATCACCTCAATCTTAACCACTATACGAAGACATCCATGACATATTTATTTGCAAATGACCATACGTGAGATGACATGTAAAATATGGCATTTCGTTATCCACCCTCTCAACCAAAAAACGCATAAAAGTGAACCGAAATTAGGTATTTTTTGCACCTGCTTAAGTCTGACATTAGACAATGGGTTCAATCTTTAAGTTTTAACCACCTCATATATATAACTTATAAGCCCTAGTCCATGGACCTCAGGATGTAACTTTAGCTCCATATTCTCTATCTCATACTTTTTTTGTGAGAACAACCTACCATTAATCCATTATCCCCTAATGCGCAGCTTATACTCTGATAAAAATCGAACATAATAAAGCATGTCGTATAACATATATTCTCTCCAATATTATGATAACAAAGTATATCTCATCGTATTCCCTTTGACATTCTTCCCAACCACAGCAAGGAACATTATTTTATGTTCTCATCATCTATACCATTACTCTTTCACTCCATATATCCCACTTTTCTAAAATAATCAAAATTTTACAACTTTTTTAAAGGTAAACTTTGACTTTTTTAATTTAATACCATTCTAAAAGTTCTGATAAATTATAATGATATAATTTTAGAATATATTCTTTACAATTATAATAACTCATGCTTTCTTATGAGGATCACATTATACTACATATATACATACTAACAAGGTGTAGTTTTTGTTATGCGGCTCATATACAATGATACTTGGTAATTATGCTTGTTTCACTAGGAGTAACTTTAAATATGCGGCCTCCTGAAAAAAATTACCCTTTATGTGCAAAAATAAGGACTTACGTTGGTTCATGACACTAGTTATTGGTCATGAATACGCATTTGGTGACATCTCGAATCCCATACAGGGTCTAGTGAAATAATAATGGAGCGGGTGTCAGAGTGGTTTCGTCTCCACCATAAACTTCTATGTGGTGCGGAATCCTAGTAAAAGCAAAACACCCTTACTCTTTCTCTTCTCTTTTCGTCTCCACCATAAACTTCAAGATGGTGCGGGATCATAGTAAAAGAAAAACACCCTTACTTTTTCTCTTCTCTTTTTCTTTTATCTAATTCTAAACACAAAACTGATTCGACATGTTTCCTCCAAAAACCCTAACTCCCTATTCCCTAAGCAACGAAGAACACCTGCTTCACTACCAATTGACCGCCGGAATCCGGATCTTCACCGTCTCACCACTGCAGCTGCGCGGCACGAGTGACGACATCCTCAATCTTCAAGCACAATGAAGACATTACAGTATACTAGTGGGTGCATGTAGATAATGTAATCCTCCCTTAAAGAGGGAGCAGGGAGGTCAATGACTTGAAATTCGACATTTTTGTTGTCCAACGACAAGATAGGTATATTTTGAAAAAAAATTATAATTTATTACAATTGTTTTGGTTATAATGTCACGAACAATCCACATATGAGTGTGTAAGTGTTGCTCCATATCAAATATTAGGAGATGAATAAACAACTTAACAAGTTTGAGAAATTACTCCTCCTAGTGTCATTTAGCTTTATGATGGAACCTCCTTGTAGCTTGTAAATTCCACTAACGGATTCATGGAGCAAGAAATTCCAACAACATCATTCAAAATGAAGCAGCCAAACTAATGAGCTCTTTGACTAATAGAAAACCATCATGAAAATCAAGGATATCATTTGGGATCTTTGATCTCTTTCATCTATTCAACAAGGGAAGTGACCTTCAGAAGATGGAAAGCCAAGTTTGCATTTTACAATAGGAAAAGAAATCTATCTAATGATCCACCTAGCAGTTTTTTTCCTTCTACCTATGCTAGCTTACTAAAAGGGGAAAAAGCAAGGTTCATAAACCCAGTGAATATTCTTGGATGTCTATGTGTATTGCAACGAAGGTGAACCCAATAAAAATGTGCACCATACACCTATTGCAGGGACTAGGGAGCCTAAGTAAAGCTTAAGGATATAAATCAAGAAGTGGATTTCACATAAAAAGAAGACACTGATCACTATGCAAGATAGTGATGATCAAGAGCTATAAAAGATTTGGACATCGAAATTATGGGTTTATGGCATCCATTAATCCCAATGTTTTGGTGATGAGCTTGTGTACAACTACCCATTTTGTTTTCTCAACAGATTCACATAATTGCAACAATTGTTAGTTATGTTGGTTTCATTTCGAGCTACTACGTTTATGCAGAGAAGAAAAAGGACATGGATAAATTATAAAATCAATCTTGGAGTTTAACCATTAACTTAAACTTTTGATTGAGTTGGTTCTTTGACATGGTATCGAAAGAGCGTGACTACAAGGTTGTAGAATATTTTGGGGTAATTTATGTGGAAATTAAAGATTAAACAATATAAGAGATTATAAAATAATAGCACACATATAATAAGGAAGCAACTTACTTAAACTATTACATAAAACTCTTACACACTTTTCAAACTCTTTTATTTTGCTCTCTCTTTTAGAGCTTAGCACAACTCACGTTGGTTTGCTGCACGCTTTGCAACCAATGCACTACATCTATCTATACTACTATACCATACTATTCATCTTACAACTTTCACACTAAAATTGTTATTTGTCAAACTTTCCAACTATAGCATGTAGGGTGGGGGTAATAGGTGGCTTGAAAAAAATTCACTCAAGCATTAAATGGTAGCACCAAATCTTTTACCAAAGAGAAGAGAGTGGACGGTGATGTTTAACACTCCCCCTCAACGACTACTCTCTCTCAGAGTTAGTCTAGAGGTCATGCCAAGTTGTTTACGAAACTTTTCAAACTTTGGTCCTCCAAGACCTTTTGTGAATATATCAGCAACTTGGTCCTCCGTGTTCACTTGTTCAATTTCAATCTCAACCCGTAGAACCTTTTCTCGGACAAAATGATAATGTACCTCCACATGTTTTGTCCTCGCGTGAAAAACAGAATTTTCCGCTAAACGTATTGCAGACTGACTATCACAGGCTAACTTGATTCCCCGATCAATCGGTTGATACAGATCCTTTAGTAATTGTGTCAACCACACACATTCTTGTGTAGCCATAGTTGTCGCTTTGTATTCTGCTTTTGTACTTGATAGTGACATTGTTGGTTGTCTATTGATAGACCAAGAGACTGCTCCAGTACCCAGATTGAACACATAACTCGTAGTTGGCCGACGTGTGTTGAGATCACGAGCATAGTCAGCATCACAGTATTTGACAACTTCAATCTCTTTATCATTGTGGTACTGGATTCCATAGTCAATGGTTCCTTTCACGTACCATAATATCCGACGTACTACCTCCAGGTGACGTTTCATCGGTTTTTGCATAAACCGGCTAATCACACTCACTGCATATGCAATATCTGATCTGGTTAACGTGAGATAGATAAGACTTCCCATCATTGTCTGTACATGGTCACATCTTCTAGATCTTTGCCTTCGACTGAATATAACCTTGCATTAACCTCCACTGGAGTTGACATAGGCTTGTAATCGACCATTCCATATTTTTCTAGAAGATCACGGGCATATTTCTGTTTGCATAGAAATATCCCATCCTTAGTCTGCTCAACTTCAAGACCAAGAAAATGTTTTAATTCTTCGAGCTCCTTCATTTGGAAACGTACGGAAAGATTAGCTCTTGTTTGTTGAATCTCCTCTTCAAAATCTCCTATGATGATAAGATCATCCACATATACAAGAGCTATTGCCAACTTTCCATTTTGAGCTTTCACAAATAAGCTCGAATCAGCTGGTGCTACTGAATAACCACTAACAAAAACTCCGCTATTTTTCCATATCAGGCGTGTGGTGCTTGCTTCAAACCATAGAGAGCCTTCTTTAACTTGCATACATAGTGTGGATAAGACTGATTCTTGAACCCCTTAGGTTGATCCATGTAGATGTCTCTATCCAACTCACCATGTAGAAATGCATTTTTGACATCCATCTGACAGAGCTTCCAAGAATTACTAGCTGCAAGTGCTAGTAAAATATGAATTGTAGTAATCTTGGCAACTGGAATATAATAAATGTTTCATCGTAGTCTACCCCATATTGTTGAGAAAATCCTCGAGCTACCAGTCGTGCCTTGTACCTTTCAATGGTACCATCAGGTCTAGTCTTGACTTTGTATACCCATTTGCAAGAAATAAGTTGAACTTCTCGAGGCTTTGGCACTAACTCCCAAGTCTCGTTTTGGTGCAGAGCTTCAATTTCTTCTTGCATGGCTTTTCTCCAATCTCTGCTTCGAGCTGCCTCATCATAGCTATTTGGCTCTTTTACATCCTTAACCATTGCAGCATTTGCATATCTTGAATTTGGCTTTCTTTGCCTTGTATTCCTGCGTAATGCTGGGTGAGGTTCTTCTTCTTCAGAATGTTCAGTTTGTTGGCCTTTCTTCTTCAATATATCTATGATGTGCTCCTGTTTCCCATGAACTTTTCTCTCATTTTGTTGGTGTAGGTTGAGATATCTCCATCTCAAGACTACCACCATCTTGACTAGACTAACCTTCGTCTTTCTCGTACATCATTTTTTGAAGCTTTTCCTCGATCTCCTTCGAGTCTGGCAATAATATAGCTTGTGGTGACCACCAAGATGATGCTTCATCAAACACCACATTTCGTGACACGTGACATTTATCTGTTGTTGGATCACAACACCTCCAACCTTTCCTCTGATCATCGTATCCCACAAAGATACAACGAATAACCTTTTTATCAAACTTGCTACAATATGCTCAGGGACAAAGACGTAGCATACACATCCGATAACTTGGAAATGGCTCACTGCTGGCTTCATTTTTCTTAGCTTTTCAAATGGTGAGACAAAATCTAGTCTCGCTCGAGGTAATCGATTTGTCACATGTGTTGTTGTCCTCATACACTCAACCCAAAACGTGGTGGCACGTTCTTAGCATGTAACATGCTTCTGCATGTCTCTGCGATATGTCGATTCTTTCTTTCAGCTACTCCATTTTGCTGTGGAGTATTTGGACAAGTGAGCTGGCATCGGACCTCGCAATCTTGCAAGTATTGGGAGAACTCTCTGGATGTATACTCTCCTCCGTTGTCGGTACGTAGGCATCGAATTTTCTCGCCAACTTCTTTTTCAACTGTTTCCTTAAACAGCTTAAACTTGCCAAATGCTTTAGATTTTTCTTTCATGCAATCGACCCACACAAATCTTGAAAATCATCAATGAAAGTTATCATATAATGTAAGCCACTCACTGAATGTTGCTTTACAGGACCAAACACATCTGAGTGAACCAACTCATAAGGTTCCTTAGATTTGAACTTCGAATCTTCATATGGAAGTTGATGTATTTTACCAAATTAACATCCAACACAAACTATATCTTCCTTGATATCTAGTTGAGGAAGACCCTTAAGCATCGACTTCTTCATCGTCACTTCGAGCTTGTTGTAGCTCACGTGACCCAAGCATGCATGCCATAAATCAGCTGTCTCATTTTTCCTCGCTTTGTCTACATATGTCGTTTGAGCAGACATCACATAGACTGATTCAGGACGTCGTCCCTCTAAGATAAAAGAAGAATTTCCTTCCATAGTCTTGTACACCTTCACGTCACGAGGACCGAAAACAACATGGTTTCCGGATGCTGTCAGTTGTGAAACTGACAACAGATTCTTTGTCATACCAGAAACATGGTAGACATTATCTAGCTGAACTTGCTTGTTGCTGAATAGTGGAATCACCACTGCCTTGCCAATATGGGTTATTGGCAATTTTGAGATGTTTGCTGTTATCACAACCTAACCACGCTTGTACTCGGACATGCTCATAAATTTCTCTTTGTCTCCAGTCATGTGATTGGAGCAACCAGAATCAATGATCCAATTATCTTTGTAATTGATCATCTTGTCATTGATTACGATAAGTGCAGCTTCCTTTGGCTCCGTGTTGTTGGGTTACACTACCTCGCTCCATGTCGAAGATCTGTTCCTCTTCAACTGCGTAGGATGCTTGTGCATCCCACTCGACTTCACTTCGGCTTTCATGCTCCACCGAAGCTGCAGCATTCCATCGCTGGTTTGACCAAAGTCTCGAGCATAGTGTCCCTTCTTCTTGCAGTTATAATACACGACATCTCGTCGTGTTTGATTTTTCCCTTCCTTCTCATCCTGTTGTCGATCTTGTCGAGCTCCCCCTCGATGGAAGCCTCCTATACGTTGTCCTTTTTCGAATCCCCATGACTGTCTGTTTGACTTGCCAGGTTGATTACTTGACTCGCATATCTTATCACCTCCCTTATTTGACTTCTTGTTGCCAAAAAGAGCTTTCTCTTCATCCTTGACGGAAACTCCAGACATCTATTTTCAGAGCCTCCTGGTTGGCTAACACATTCTCAAACTCAATTAGAGATGGTTGTGCAGCCCAACCTCGGATCGTCGTGACAAGACTACTATATCTAGGCTTTAAGCCACGGACAATAATCCTGCGCATCCTCGTTTTTGTGATGGGATTTTCAGGATCTAACTTTGTGATGTGCTCACACAAAGTTTTAACTTTGGTGAAATACTGGTTCACCGTCATGTTGTTCTGCTGGATCGACAACAACTCATTCTCGAGAAGCTGAAGTTGAGCATCGTTCTTCTTAGAGAACAAAGCTGCAAGGGTGTCCCACGCCTCCTTGGGTGTCTTCGCATCCTTGATGCGGTATAACAACTCATCCTCGACGGTTGCTGCTAGCACGTACATGGCTCTTTCGGCCCTAATCTTCCACTTCTTTAGTTCTTCTGGATCGGTTGGTATTGTAACTTCACTACCACCGACTATACCCCCAAAGATCTTGTCCAAACAAATAGAATTGCATAGGTGTGCTCCACGTACTATAATTTCCATTGTTGAGTTTCTCAATATTATTAGATGAACTAGCAATATCCGCCATCTGTGACTTGGTGTTGCCCAAATACACACAAGTAAGCTTGGTCCTTGACCAACAAGTTTCACAATCCCGGACTATGCACTAATGAAAAATCACCTTGCAATACAGTCCCCGACCGTTAAGATAGCCAGAAATATTTTTGACTATACCGTTGCGATAATATCAGTCCCTGACCGATATTTGCCAAAAAATGGTCCCGAAAAAATTTAACAGAACGAATGACTCTTGATACCAATTGTAGGATATTTTGGGGTAATTGATGTAGAAAGATTAAACAATATAAAAGATTATAAAAATAATAGCTCACATATAATAAGAAAGCAACTTACTTAAACTATAACATGAAATTCTTACACACTCTTTCAAACTCTTTTATTTTGCTCTCTCTTTTGGAGCTTGGCACAACTCACGTTGGTTTGCTACACACTTTGCAACCAATGCACTACATCTATTTATACTACTATACCATACTATTCATCTTACAACTTTCACACTAAAATTGTTATTTGTCAAACTTTCCAACTATAGCATGTAGGATGGGGGTAATAGGTGGCTTGAAAAAAATTCACTCAAACATTAAATGGTAGCACCATATCTTTTACCAAAGAGAAGAGAGTAGACGGTGATGTTTAACAAACATCACATATCACAAGTTTTTCTCGTGTCTCAAACTAGGAGTAGCATGAATTTTTATTAATATTCTTTATGGGATGATCAAAATCAACTTGTCATATGCCAAGAAAAAGTCTGTTTATATAAAAACTTCGAATTTTGCAAAAACATTCAAGATTGTGAATTTTTATCATATACTCGGGTATACCATGTTCATGGTATACCTAAATTATTTTTTTTGCTCATTGCTTATTTGAAAACCTTCAATTGAGCATAATTACATAATAGATAAACTCGAACAAATGAACAAAGATAATCTTAGGTGTATACATAGTATACTCAGAATGCATGATGAATGTAATCTCAAAGATCCAACAAAAGAACCAAGTAAATAGTACTTGGGTATTTTTATATGTTAATACCAGTTAAAAGAAAGCTGATTTGAGAGTTGAATATAGAAAAAGATGCATTGAAGCCGTAAAAGAAAAAAAAAAGTCTTGAAGTGCTAAAATGTGGAACCCTAATCTATAAGGGTATATTTGTCGCATTGGGAAAGCTGATTTATTCCCAAAGTTATTATCATGGGAATTTCATCAAACAACTAAATAATACTACTTGGAACTCTCAAATCTCAAATTATATTTGGTAATATTGGCATTGGGAAAATTAAACTAATTTTCTTTTAAGTCGTCATGCACTCATGTGCGAGAAACAGTAAGGTAAAAAATTTTACTTTACCTTTTACACTATATATATATTTCACTTTAGAACTACTTTTTACTACTGCCAATAGAACAAATACAAATAAAGACTGTTAAATTTTCCCAACACAGCATCAATATTACATAACAACTTTTGAAATGTGATGATTATCATACTATCTCATATGGACAAGTGCAAAAACAAGTATATAGTGTGGATGAAAAAAACTTTGTTGGTCTAGCCAGTAAGTAATCTCCACTAGAGATATATGTTAATAATTACTGGAATCCAATTCAATAATAGTCGAGGCTCCCTTGGAAAAAAAAAAAAGAAATCCTCATATTTGTGTAAATGTGAGGGTAAAGTACTAACAAGAGTTGGCTCAATTGGTAAACAGTTTGATGTCGCTTAAGGGAGGTCTCGAGTTCGAGCTTCACCGTATGCAAAAACTCTTGTTGAGAGACTTACCCACCAAAGCTAGGTGTGCGACCCGGATCAGACTCGGATGTAGTCGGAGCAAAGCTCCGGTAAACGGGTGGGAAACCAAAAAAAAAGTGTGTGAAGTGACAAACATTGTACCATTGTGGTTAGACTGGTTTCCGTCTTACAAATACGTAGCTTTTCTTTGCACTACTTAGTCTTGCCGTCTTGGGCTGCATTTTGTTTAGATGCATGCCCTGCTTTATCAACACAAGATATGGAGAAGAAGCCTAGCTAATTATATGTCTTTATGAGATTTCATGTGTAGGCCTTTTTGTATATGGGCTATTCATAACTCATAGCATTCATATTTTTTTTGGGTGGCTGACATAGTTATTGACCCATCAAGGGTTTTGATATACTATATGGAGTACTACCTCCGTCCTTTATTAATTTACCCACTTTGACTTATAACACTATTCATCTTTATTACTTTGACCGTCATTTGTACTTTATATGTAAGAAAAATATAATCATGTGTGATATTGTTTGATTCGTCTCAATATGTAGTTTTGGAATATTAAATTTTTATAATTTTTACAAATACCTAATTAGAGATATTATTACTCAAAGTTTTACATCGACAAATGTGAAAATTCAAAAGGAGTAAACTAATAAAGAACGGAGGGAGTATATAGTAGTATATACTTGAGATGAACTTCTAATTGTGAATTACATGAAAGATATTACCAATATACTATATCAAAACTTCATGGGTCATAGTTCTAATTGTAAATTACATGAAAGATGCCATGCTCACTAAAACTAGTTGGTATTTACCGCAATCATCCTAAATCGTATTGATTTACGAATGTCATCCTTGATGACTTAGGATGAAAAATAATTTATTCACGCTAGTGTCCCATTGCACCAATGTCATAGCCTACCTTTTTTAAAGCCTGTCTTAGCTTCGTGATTTGTGACCGTTAAACCTCCATTACATATATGTATTCACATTTCACACATAGAGATATAACTTTTCTTGCTTTACCCCTCATTACCAACCTAAAATATATATATAAAGGTGATATTCCTATGTACACAGTACATACTAGTATACTACACCATAATGCAACTTACATGGAAAACAAAGCAGCAAATTAGATCGCCAACGTCGATTATTTAGTTGATTCTCAGTTTAATATAGATGATTGTACTCTATCTGCTATTCATTCTATTCCTGTAAACGATAAGGTTGGAGCTCCTCTCGTGCAAAGGACCTCATAACCTTCTTTTCTCCTTACCTTATAAAAAATGTAAAACTATATAGTTCTTATTTGGAGTTCCATAATTGAGACTTGAGCAAAAAGGACCTCATAACTTTCTTTTCTCCTTACCATGTAAAACTATATAGTTCTTATTTGGAGTTCCATAATTGAGACTTGAGCAAAACACAGTCTTAGATGTAAATAATACCTAATGTACAATATAAGTTGCACAAATATCATGCATGACTTACTGAAAGAAAGTAAACGAGTAGAAAGGAAATGAAGATGGCCATCAAGACTCAAAGAAAGTAAAATTGGTATTGACAATTGAAAACATCTATTAGGAATAAAATTCTGCCTACAGAAAGTTGGAAAACACGTTATTGGGGAGCAAATAGTATCTGACGACGTGAATATGATGGCCATTATGAGTAAATGTTTTTCTTTTCTTAAATCAAGGTTAATCTATACAAATATATTAAAAGGCGTGCATAAACAAGTAATTGTGTCACGTAAAATAATTTTTTTAGAAGTTGCATAGTATATATAGGGTTTGATCCGACGACCTCAAAAACATAAACTAAAGTGTTAACCATTTGACTAAATTGTATTTAGTATTATTATTGTAACATACTCCGTCCGTTTCCTAAAGATCTTCCCACTTACTGTTCCTACATATACCAAGGAAAATCAAGTTGTGTGAGGCATGGTGTGAGTAAAGTAGGAGAGAGAAAGGGGTTAAGATAAATAAACAAATAAAAAGGGGTTAAAGTAGAAAAGAGAAATGGAGTAAAATTGAATTAATAATGTAATGGTGGACCATATGATAGTGACATGAGAGGGTAAATAGGGAAATTTGTTTTGCCAAATAAAGAATAAAGCAAAAGTGGGAAGATCTTTTGGAAACACCCTTAAACGAAAAGTGGGAAGATCTTTAGGAAACGGAGGGAGTATTATATTAATAAATGAATTTCTTTCTTATCCGGGAAGTAGCCCAAACCTAATAACTAGTTCCTAATTAAAAAAACAGTCTAACTATGAGTAGATGTTGACCACAAAGAACAAGATAAGTTACTAAAATGTGCAATTGGTATATTTTGAAATACAAAAAAAGATGTATTGCATCTACAGCATATAGTTGAATATCATACATAGGATTTTGGCACAAATTTGATATCTTTACAATGCATTGCCTTGTGCAGATTATCAATTCCAACTCTACCACAGCTCATCACCATTCTTTCTCCGATTTTGCTGTCATCATTCTGCACCAAATTCTTCACACTCCTCCATTTGCATTTTTTTCCAACTAATTCACAGAAAATAATTTCTGCTGGATCTGAAGTGTTGTACAAGTAAATAAAATCTTTAGTTGTTAATAATGTGATTGAAGATAAATAATAGGAATTTTCCCCCTTCAATTTCTCCAATAACTCATATGGGATTTCTCCAATCTCATTAAATTCCATCGTTTCGAGGTTAATTTCCCAGAGTTTAAGGGTTTTAACGTTTTCAGCATGTCCAATTAATCCAGCAAGGATTAAATCGTCACCGGCAAATCCGATGGCTGAAAAATATATACTTGGGTCGGGCCGTAGATCGTACGGCCCGAACCAAGTCTTAGTTGTCGGGCAAAAAGAGTATGTAATGCCAGTTGCCTTTTCTGTTACATACAAACTGTGTTGATTGGATGCTAGGGAAAGCCACGTGGAGGCCGCCGAATCTTTTAGGATGGTAGGCATGGATTGACAGGTGGACCAATGAGAGGTCTCCAAGTCATACATTTCGACAGTAAGAGGGTCGTCCCAGTAGCCTGAGGCACCACCTGCGACAATAACATAAGACCCAACGAGAGCAACTATAGGATCCACTCGCCATGTACTTGGCGCGGGGATATAGTGCCAAGTAAGATGAAGAGGGTCCACCGAAAAGAATAACCCTTCTAAGGAGAGTTCGTAAACAAAGGTGGATCCCGAGGATTGAAGAGATGAGATATGTTTAGTTGGATTAGATGATCGACATATTTCAATCCACGAACTTGATCGCGGGTCATAGGCATGGGTTGTAATTTTCTTGGATAGAGATTTTGTGTTTTGTGTTTGAATTATAAGCCAAGGCTTAACTTTGTTAATATGGACTAAAGAAGAGGAAACAGCAAATTCCCATGACTTGGACGCACGAGCAGCACAAGCTAAATCGATCAAAGGCACACGTGCGAATACCTCCTCTAAGAGGTCACCATGGATAGGAGATGGAGATCCTTGGTCGCTCATGTCTTCAACCTCAATGTCTTTTTTCTTCTTCTTAATTTGAATTTCTTTCTCACTAGACTTTGTTCTTTCAACAAGTTTTTTATTGTGATAAATGAAATGAAAAGTGTTTTCATAAAGTTTGTGGCTCAATAGCCAATTTATATAAGAAAAAGTTAGTGGTTTTTGCGTGTATTATGACCAAATGGATATTTTGATTTCCTACTTATATAACTTTATCTTTCTCCGGATATTCAATGTTTATCCAATGAAAAAAATATATTCAAAGTTTTTGTCTGAAAAAATTTGTGTAGCATAATCGACTTTGGATTAGATGGGCCCTAGTGTGGATAGAGGTGTGAATGGTACTATGATAATTGATAGCCAATTAGCCACCCCCCAAGCGTACATGACTTTCAAACCCGCGTAGCCACTTGCCTAACCACTTTACAAGTTGATCAAATAATTAAAGGTGTTCCCGATTAATTATAATTCTCCATAACATGTTAGATAATGTGTGTCTAAATTCCAAAACATTCGAGTTCACTTTGACTTAATGGGTTGGTTGAGGTTAAAAAACGTCTAGACTAAAACGAGAATTGTCATTTCACTTCATGTCAGTGATTTATGTTCTTCGTTTTTTTTAATAAGTGACACACTTTCCTTATATAGAATTGTCATAGCAAGCAGGCCCGGCCCTGCCCTGAGGGGTGTTTGGAGGGGCAAAGGCCAAGGGCCCAAGGTTAAAAGGGGCCCAATCCTCTAGCTTTTTAAATAGAACTAGGAAAAAAAAATTAAAAATTGGCTTGCTCAGCGTGTTCACACGCTACTCGGTACTTCAATAAACTGAGAAAGAAAATCTCAATTCTCAAAATCTTTGACTCCTCGTCTTCTACTCCTCTTCTTCAGTTCTTCAAATCTTCATTCAATCACTCCTTTCTCTCTTTTTCCAAGATCCACATTAAAATCTCTTTGAATTTCCAAAAATTTCTCAAACCTCCATTAAACTCTTTGAATTTTCATATTTCCCAAAAAATTAGTTGTTAAATTTTCCTTAAATATGGCAACGAGAATTTTTTTCTACAATTTAAATAGGAAAAATTGCATTTCTATAATGCAATACTCATTATATTTAGTATCAATCAAGTGAAATTATTTAGATATTATAAGATTAAGAATTTGAGTAAGGTTTTTGGGAATTTTTTGGATTCTGATTTACCTGAGTTTCTAGTGCTTTGTTGGGGTAACTTAATCGCCGGATTGCTCTGCCTCCTGCCGTCGGTGGTCGTGGGTACGCCTGCCGGAGCCCATCGCTTCATCGCAATTCCTGCTGTCCTGCTGCTACAATTTGCGTCGTCGTGCCTGCCGATGCCGCCTACCGCTGCCGGATTCTCTTAGTTCTAGGTGTTGTTATTCCATCTCTATCCTCTATAATATGATTTGAGTATTCTCATTCTAAATTTCTGGTTTTATTTATTTTATTTGCAAATTATAATGTTTAAAAAACACTTATCTAGGAGTGAAAAAAGAAAAAAAAATTGCATGAATTAATTAATAAAATCATAACAAGGTGCTATTGACAGATTTATTGTTAGAAATGTAATTCATGAAAATTCATATCAACCAAATGAAAAATGCCGTTTTTTTATGATATTTTATTATCATATATTATATGATCATATGAGCTGTTTGAACAATTCTTTTTTGGTAAATTTATTCGCAAATTTCTATTCGCGTAAACAACGGGTTTATTTCATCGAACTACTATAAAATGTTTTTATTTCGTTCTATTATAAATTGTATTTTTTAAAAGGGCCCCAATCTACTATTTTGCCTAGGGCCCCAAAAAGATCAGGACCGGGCCTGATAGCAAGTAGCACTAAGCTTGAAATAGCAAAGAAAATTCATTTTTATTACGAATACGCCACTTTTAAAGCAAGATGAGACAACTACTTTTTTGGTTCACTCCATTAATTAGCTTACTTAATTGTGGTCCCAACTTTTTCTCTATAGGTTTCTTGGTTTTCCACTTTTCCCCCACTTTCTCTATGTTTCACTTAGAGAAATGCATGTTGCATATGCACATTTCTTATAAATTTAAACATTTCTTAACAGTTTATACAATATCATATATTTCATATTAGTTTATACAAATTTCTTATCAATTTAAGATATTTTGTTTTCCCCTAACAAGGCCTACTTAAATCAAGGGTTGGGCTTTACTATTTGCCGCACTATAATTACCTACTAACACCCTAAATACAATATTTTTATATTGTATGTGTATACTTACTTAGTTACCTTTCTTCTCCTTTTCTTCCCTCCCTTCACTTCTTCCACACCACCACACCACCACCACCACTTGCGTCCTGCTGCGGCACCGCCACCGCCACCGCCACCACCACCACTTGCGTCCTGCTGCGGCACCGCCACCGCCACCACCACCACTTGCGTCCTGCTGCCGCATACCACGCCCACCACCACCAACCTTTCTTCTCTCTTTTTCCCCTTCCTTTACTTCATCTACACCACCACCACTTGTGTCGTTGCTGCCGCACCACCATCACCACTGGCGTCGTCACCGATGTACCACTGTTAACTAAATCTTGGAACTGATTTTTTTTAAAAAAAATAGAAAGGCGCCCACCATGGACGCCCCACCACTGGTGGACGCGTCCATGGCAGGCGCCTCACCCTGTGGTGGAGCGCCTGCCATAGAAGTCTCTTTATTTTTGAATTTTTTTTAAAAAGAAGTTGGAGAGGCGTCCACCATGGACGCCCCACCACTTGCGGAGACGCCTGCCATGGACGCCTCCGTCAGTGGTGGGGCGTCCATGGTGGACGCCTCTCCAACTCTTTTTTTTTGATTTTTTTAAAAATTGAAATGGGGAGACAGAGGAGAGAAGGGTGATGGTGGTTTGCCGGCGGCTATGGTGGTGGTAGTGTGCTGACGGCTCTGGTGGTTGTAGTGTGCCGGCGCCGGTGGAAGCAGTGGTGATGTGAAAGATGATAGAGAGGGGAAGTGAAGAAGGAAGGGGGGAATGAGAAAAGAGATAAATATACCAATACTGTATTTTTATACACGTAATTAGGAAATTACAGGACGTGATTTAGCAAATAAGTAAATCAATTGGAGTAACACTCTCGGTTTATGCATATTCTTTATCATTTAAGAGACGTTGTATGTCAGATTATGCACATAGTTTATCAAATTACAGATATTTGTTGTCAGTTTATAGAATTTTCCAACATCAATTTATATACATTTTGCATTAGTTTATACATAGTTACCATCAGTTTATAGAACTTCTCTATCATTTTTCTAGATATACCTCATTTTTCTCCGAATTCCCTTTATTATTTTCTTATAATATATAGTTCTTCCATACTTCTCCTAGAGTGCATTGTGATGTGTATAGTATATCCAAGCTATGTTTTATACATTTGCTCATTTAAAAAAGATATACAGATGCTGATATTTTTTGAGCCACTAGATTTACAGATTCTAAGTTCATAGCTGAGATTCAAATGGGCCCCTAACAATAGCAATCAGTCACAGAGCCCAGGACCACTAACTCTACATGTTAAGTCCTCAGCTGATGCTTGACAAAATTAAAAATGGGCCCCCAACAATAGCAATTAGTACTCGGGCCCAGGATAAGTAAAACAAAATTACGTAAGCAAAAAGCAAAAGATCTTTTGTCAACTTCATTGGTTCATAATTGATGCCTTCATGGTACTAGACTACTAGAGTACTAGCCTACAAATGAAGCTAGACATCAAGATTCTTGGATTAATTGAATGTTTTTTAAATGAGCAATTGATTGATATCTAACTAAACTATGTTAGACCCTTTTTTTTTCTCTCTCTCCCCTCTCTCCTCTCTACTTTCAAAAACCCTAGCCTCCATTGTTGATTTTTAAAGGGGCTTCCATCGGTTTTTACTGTTGGAAAGCCCCCACCTTTGCTTTTTTATTTGTTTTTAGGTTTCCAATAACGATTTCTCCCTCGAAAGACAGGATTTTCGATCTCTTTCGTAAGAAAAGGTTTTTCGATCTCCTTCGAAAAACAAGGTTTTTCGACCTCCTTCGAAAGACAGGGTTTTTCTCCTCTTTTAGAAGTGGAATTTCTACAGGTTACAATCCGGGATACTAGATCTAATGGATTGTCGTGAAATTATTTTGTTGGTGAAGAATTGTGCGGGATCACAAAGGTTATCAATTTTTCGAATACGGTCAGATGAATCCGACGGAAATCATCCTCACGACTACAAAGGATCGTTAGATTGTCTCTCTAACAAGGCTGTATTTTCCAGCGATATAAGCGGGAGATGCTCCACATTGCAAGATTTGTTTGACGATCGTAGTTTTTATGAAGGAAATTTTTGTTTGATTCAACTTATGTATTTGTTTGATTCGATTGCTTATGTAGATGTCGTATGACTTTTTATTAATGAATTAATTTTACTATTCAAAAAAAAAAAAAACTAAACTATGTTAAAGCCCCAATATACCCTTCCTATAAGAGAGGCTAATCCATCCATCAGCTACTAGTATACATTTGTTGTAAGCGATTAGTGTTTAATTTAACGAGCTGTTAAATTAGTAAAACTACAAAGGGGGTGTTTGGCAAATGGCTTTTTGCTTGCCTTTTGGTTTTTAGCTTTTCAGTTTGGTCAAACAGCCAAAAATCATGTTTGGTTTGTGGCTTTTTTGTTGGCTTTTAAGCCGGCCTTTCAGCAAAAAGCTACTTGGAGTAGCTTTTCCTCCTTGGATGTTGGCTTTTAGATAATAAGATTACAAATATACCCTTATGATATAAGTTGGATGAAAAAAACAATGCCCATAATGGTCATTTTATAGTGTGACAGCCAAAAACAATTTTACCAAACATGTTCGTAAAATAAAATAGTCAAACAGCCAATACAAACAGCCAGTCAAACCAGCCACATAAAACAGCCAGTCAAAGCCACATAAAACAGCCAACCGCCAATTACCAAACAAGGCCAAAAACAAATAAAAAGATCTTCTGACAAGATTTTTTTACTAGTGTAAACATTTAGCCAAAAGAACACCTTTCTTGTTCTAGCATGGAAGGTGGTGTTATTATTCTGAACCGAGGAAGTACATTAGAATTTCTGATAACTTGGAGGGAGGAGGGAGAGGTATTCCGCCGTTGCGACCCAGAAATATAAGTACATTTCAAAGAACCCAAGTTAAGCAGAAGCGCCTCCGGTAACAGGCAGGTCGATTGTATTACTTCAGTGTCTCAGCAAGAAAACAGGATGTATATATATAATATATATGTACCTCAATAAAAGTTCCAATCTTCTCTCCTAGCATCTGCATATTCGAAAAACCCTTCTGGTAATCTGGACCTCCTCTTCTCAAATGTGCATTCTTGTGGCATCAAGCTTTGATTCCTATTTAAACAAAGATCAGCAGAAAATAGATTTTTTTTTTCTGAAACTGTGTTGATTAAAAAAAAATCAAGCAGAAGCAGAGGATAAACAAGTTCACCTCCTTCAGTGTTCGAATTAATCAATTGAAAGTAGCATCAAGGTCATTAGGTCAGTAAAAGAAACAGTACCTTCTTTTACAAAGGCTCTCTTGCGCGCATCAGAGTATCAAACACTAGACTGCAGAGTCTATAAAAATTGTCTGGTGGGCGTAAATTACGCATCAGGCCTCGACGACCCAGCCCAACCCTACAGGATTCACAATCTGCATGAGAGATTTCTATTGCAGAAAATCTTTCCAATATGAAGATTAAATTTCATTCTTGTGTGGTGACGAGGAAATTCAGATGAACAGCTTACCTAAAGATTTAAAACAGCTATAAGACTAAAATTACATCAATCACCTCTCTGGCATATTGTACGACCTCCTGTTCTTAAGAGCACTATATTCAGCATAGTTCCCAGATATTAGTGGTTTTAGTAGCTATTCACAACTAATTCAACAGAGGTTCCATCTCTCCATTAGCTTTTAAGGTAGCTGTTAGGGGTTCTAGAAGTGGTTTAATTTATTTTGTGGATTATGTTGTTTTAGTGGCGGGCTATGTCTTAGATGTCTGAGAATAGGAACATTTTGGATATAGTAAAGCTACAGTCCTTTCAAAAGAAAAAAAAAAGCTACACAGGATTTACTTCACTTAGCCATGTCTCCCAAATCAGAAAGCAATCATACTGAACTACCATCACTATATTGAAGAACTCTTTAATTCTCTGAGCTCTATTAGGGCCTTGTGGTATCAAAGACTACAACAATACATATCAAATTCCTGAACAATACAGGAAAATTACTTAAGATATCACTTTGCAGTACCCAGAAACCGAGCAAAGAGCAACTATTGTAACACAAACCTACTGCGAGTGCGATAGTTATGCAGTTGATATAGCAACAAACAACATTAAACCAACCTCAGAGAACTACGATATAAAATCCCAGAGGCACTAGGTAAGCTTTTGATATTATGATTCAGAGGATGGAGCGCTTCTTCAGTCGGCAACAACCAACTTTGCTTCTAACTAATCCACCACCGCACCACTGCAAAAATGCCCAACAGTTACAAATTAAATCCAAGAAATGCAACATTAAGGACACAAAGAAAACATGCAAAAGAGAGGTAACCCCTTACCTTTGACAGAAGGAGGTTGAAAACACTCAGTGAAATAGACCAGACAAATTCCTTTAGGTGCTAGATTGCTCATCTCATCTTCTACCAATCATCATCAGTGCATTTCAATATACATGAGAAAGTGGGGGATCTAAGGTGAGAGCAACTGAGGGCTATGGGGGATCACAGAAGCGAGAAAGGTATAGCTAGCAGCTAACAGGTGAAAAGAAAAATAATACTTCCTCTTTTTTTGTCTTTCTCAGTCTTTGTTGCCACCTTTCTATATCTCTCGATTTCGTATGGAGCCATTCATTCCACTGGTTTATTTCATCGTTATGATATTCAGCTGTATAAAGGACTTGAATACAACTAAAACACCAATTACAATAAGATTCTTAGGTTTATCTAGATTTAGGTATAGCTGGATTTGGACATGTCATCATTATACATAAACTCCAAGGCTTAAATTGTGATAATCTCATTATCAAATCCAGAGTCCAGACTGCATCCTCCAAATGCCGGATGGACTGATCTTGTCATTTTTGCTACTAGTAGCACCAAAGTCCAAACGTTTCAAAGGTTAATAGCAATCTCTCTTCAGTGGAAGTACAAAGCATATTAGTCATGCTACTTGTTCGTGCTATAAATGGAGACAGACAGCTGATGCAAAAAGGGATTGTGCCTTGCTTCCTGATAACCTATATCCCAAAAAGCTCCATTAACTAGCAAAGTTTCTGTTGTTACGCAACCCATCTATCAAACTGTTATATGAGGCAATATCTGAAATGTAGTCTTTGTCCAGCATCTCTTCTACCAGGTGCTCACCTTCTTTCGTTTTACCTTCCCTTGTGTAACCAGCAATTAATATGTTATAGGTCACAACATCGGCATTTAAACCCTTGCTGGAAGCCAACAACCTCAACCTATCAGCTTCAGCAGTTCTTCTCAAATGACAAGCATCTTGAAGAAGACAATTAAAAGTCACACTATCCAACTGTATACCCTTTTTTAGCATCTTCTCCACCAACTTCAGTGCGTCTTCTATATTTCCAGCATTCCTCAGACCTTCCACCAAAGTAATACAAGCAATGATGCCAGGACTATTCCCTGTCTTCCACATCTCCTCCACAACCTCTAATGCTCGGCCTGCATCTGATTCACTGCAAAGGCTCACAACAAGGTTTGAACACTCAAACCCATCAGGTAAAACTCCTTTCTTTGAGAAATCAATCAACAGCTCATATGCCCTCAATGTTCTCCCAGCCTTGCAAAGCCCATTGACCAAAATCAAACAAGTTACACTTGAAATTTGACACCCCAGCTTGATCATTTCATATGCCATGGAAACCCCTTCCTCAAAATTTCTCTCCTTAAAGAACCCTTTTATCAAAGTATTGAAACTAACTACATTAGGCTCGCAATTTTTAGCCCGCATTTCCTTGAATAAATTCAACGCCAAACCAAACTTTGAACTCTTACAGTAGCTACTAATCAATATATTGAAAGTAAACACATCAGGCTTAACTCTATCCAGAATAAGCTGATCATACAAGCGCAAAGCCTTATCATGTTGGCCATTCTTAACAAACCCATGAATCAAAATATTATAAACAGCAACACTAGGCTTCCCGTCAATCAATTTCCGCATAGTACTAAATATAATTGAGGCATCATCTAATCTTCCAGCTCTGCAATAAGAATTGATGGCGAATCTAAATATTGGTTCAATTCTTGGGCAACAAAAGATCCCATCAGAGCATGGGCATGGCTTAGAGGGCATAATATCAAGAACAACAACTCTGAGGGCATCAAAGCGATCAGAAATAGCAAGGGTTCTGACAATCCATTCATAAGTATGGTGATCATGGCGATACGAATCAATGGTACTGGCCCATTGAAAAATATGGAAGTCAAGGTGGGTGAATTTTGGGTGGTAATGCAGCTTGTTCTTGAGGAAGTGGAGGAGAATTTGTGGGGTGATTGGAGATTTGAGGTGGGTTTTGAGAAAGGCTAAGAGCTGGGATTGCGTGGTTGACGAGGTAAGAGAAAGCGTGGGTAACGGGGTGGGGAAGCTAGTACCAAGCACAGGAACCTGCAGCAGGCTTGCAGCAGGTGTTGTTTTTTGCCGAAGGTGCTTCGATTGAGGTGCTAATGCTATGAGCTTCCTTACAGAAGTTCCCATTGTTAACTAGGTAATCCTTCCTCTATTTCATTTTCTCAACTTTTTTTCCTCTTTCGATCTTCAGCAAGTTTTCTCCTTTTTTTCACATCTTAAAGCAAAACATCATCACTAAAAACCAATGCATAAAGACAAACAAGCACACATCCAACTCGTAGGTAACATAGTAAACCTACATCACCAAAAAAACATCTTATCAAATAACATTGCAAATTAGGTTGTGTATCAAAAGATTAATTGCAAAACATATACACTTTCCAAGTTTAAAAATTGTCAAGCAACTAGATATTATTTCTTCAGTAACCATCACAATGAGATGATATGGTATTCAGGATTCTCTAAAACAAGCTAAAGTTGTGACTCGTAAGTGAAGAAGAGGGCCAAATCAAAATAAAATAATAGAGAATAAGGTCATTAATCTATGTCGAATTGGAACTTTTTGCTTTGGTTTGAGCTGTTTAAAGAAAGAAATGGCTGCTGAAGAAAACATCCAAGAAATAGCTCATACAAAAATTCCAATCAAATTGCAATATCCAATATACAATAGAATCAAGTTCAAGTAAATTAGTTTGTTCTATGTCGTAAAAATGACAACAAACAATTTTTGCTAAAGTTTCATGAAAATGAAAATGAAATTGATGTGAAGATAAAAAAAAAAAGCATCCTGCAACATACAGAAAGAGAAGAAATCACTCACATTCCAGCTGCCTCCATAAAGCGAGCAAATAATGAGCTCCGGCAGAGCAGCGAGGAAAGCGCCACCGCGCCTAGCAGCAAAGTGCGCACCGCGAATAGGGAAAGAGAAATTGCGAGAAAAGTGACTGAGAGAGAGAGAGAACGCGCCAGAGAGGAGACTTTTTCTTTGTGACTACCAAAAAGTCCCAGAACGTTTTGGTGCATATTAAGTGCTACTATATACAAATACAACAAAAGCACCTAAAATTTTATACAACTTAACCATAGTTACTTTTACGTTTTTAATCAGGGTAATATTATATCTACTCGGTATGTAGTTAACCTATTAGAAATCGAGTACTAAAATACTATTAGAATTGATGAGTTGGAATCCACTATTTATTTAGTTCTATTAATAGTGGGTTGTTGACTGTTAGAGATATATTAGGATACTAAAGATATGATAAGATTATGAGAGGAGAAAAACAATATGATTTTATTAAGGTGTGTTTAATAATGAACAATGACTACAATAATATATACTAGAATTTTTTTCAAAACAGAAACTCGATTTTCTTCGGCATAAGAGTCAAATTTTGAACATTAGACATACTAAGTATAATTGTTTTTAGTTGTAAAATTTGATTGGTTTAGTTTCTGTCACTTAAGTCTCTCACCATTCTTTTTGTTTTTTGTTTTTTTTTTTACTTTTTAAAGTTAAATTCTATGAACAAAATAGAAATTTTATTGAATTTTTTTATGATTTCTAATATTATAATTTTTTAGTTGATTTTTGAATTAAGTGCAGTTCATAGGTTGTAGTTTGTAAGTGAATTTTTAAGTTTTTATAAAGTTTTCTCATTTTAGTGATTTGCATAACATAAATTATGCAATTTTATGATTTTAGTTGACTTGAGAGTGATTGTTATAATTATATTTTTGGTATTTTTATTTGAAGCCCTCTTTGATTTGTAAGTAAATTTGAAATTTAGAATGGAAAGAGGGGTAAAATAGGCATTTCAAAAGAGGACGTCATTGCTCCCCTTCCCTTATATAATAGAGATAGAGTACATAGGAACTCCTACCCGGAAACAATATCTAGAAGATATATTATTCTTAATACTTATCTAACACTTATTGGAATTATATCATAAGATAATATTTCCCTAATATAATTAATATCCTAACTACTAATATATTCTAAAGATATTTATCATATCTTTAGTATCCTAATATATCTCTAACATTGACCCACTGGATAGATAAAGTTTTTTCCAAGTTGAAGGTGACTTGTTGTTCCAAATTACTCCCCCCGTCCCATAATATAGTGTCTACTTCATTTTTGGTGGGTCAAACTTTAAAAATTTTGATCGAATATTCTCATTTGTATATATAAAAAAACATATTTGTGTGGGATCTTGTTAGATTCAATGTGTAGTTTCATAACATCAAATTTTTATATTTTTTATTAATACGAAATTGAAGACATTAAAGGTCAAAGTTACGTCTTGGAGACCGTGTAAAAAAGAAACAAGCATTATATTATGGAATGGAGGGAGTACATGATTTTCATTTGTGCATATACGAGGGCTTGGGTTGGTTTTAAAAAAAATAGAAAAAAAACATTTGACTTATCCTATCTTCTTCTTATCTTTTCTAGTTGAGATGAAGATACTTCGACTTAGCAATTTAATTGCTTAACAAACACTAAATTATCAATTTAAATTGTATGTTGGACCATAGAGTTTCATAAAAAAAGATTTTGCTTTATATTAGTTACGATAAGTTAAATTTCATAATATAATTCCATAACTATTACTCACCAAAAAACTAAATTTGAGAATATAATTTCACTCATCACAACCCACTTTTTCCTTTACCATGTTAGTACTCTCTCGCCTCTGCATCCATTTTTTTTATTTTATTATAATTGGACTTCAACAATAAAATGTTCATTTTCGTAATTGGATTCTAGCAATGTCCCACTTCAACAGTACAATGTTCTTATTCGTAAATGAATGATTATAATGTTCCATTTCAACAGTAAAATGTTCGTTTTCGTAAGTGAATTTTTGTATTGTTCCACTTTCAACAGTAAAATGTTCATTTTCGTATTCGTGAATGTTCTATTTTGTATGTGGGAGCATAGTTCTCATTGTACACGCATTATTATTAGGCACCAAATTGATTTTATCATGCTGAAACTATTTATATTTAAAAAAACAAATTATATCATATGAAAACTGCCTATATAAAAAGTGATTATATCATACAATAACGATTTATATCAAACGAAATTTGACTATATCAAATGAAATTTTACAATAAAACGTTCATTCTGGTGCGTGCATAAACCCCAACCCCAATGTGTACAGATAAAATTCTTGATATAATCCCATCCTCGTTGGAAAGCAGGAGGATATGTTTGATGCATCTACTGCTAACATGAAAGATGGTCATTCTAGTTTAAGTTAAAGGCGAGAAGATTTTTGATGTCAAACATCAGAAGGAAAACAAGTGCCGTGAACTGTGAAGTTTCTATTTCCACTTAGCACGTTTTTGAAGTTGTTCTTCGTTGCGAATCTATGTAGCAGTTTTCATAGAAAAAATTTCCACTTTGGAAGAATAATTATCAATTGAATTGCATTAAGCTTAATGAAATACTTATGTAACTAATTATTGTTACTAAGCTTGTTTCATTTGAACTAAAACAATCATCGATGATTGAAAGCAAGCCATTTCTCTAAAAAGGCATTATATATCGTTCAAGCATGCACTGCCAACAGTGAAGGCTATTCATTCTTTTGTGTTAACAAATGAATCAGCTCTGGGATCACAGTTCTTGTAGACTTCAACTTCATTGGATTCCCTCTACTAATCTACACATACAACATCAACAAATTTGCGCTAAATCTAAATCAGCTAGAAACTGGCATGTCGAGGCAAGGACTGAATGATATTTGTATCACTAATACGAGTGACGAGAGCACGAGAACAGTTCTGCTCGGATCCAATCAAGCAGCTACCTCGATACATTCGATGGCCTGTTTGCATATTCCGGTCATGGTTGCCTCAGGTCCGTAAACCTTCAAAGAAAAGAAAATTAAGTTTACATCAGTTTAGGTAAGTCTGTACAGCAAAATACAAGTGAAGATAATGCACCCTAATGCCCTGATTTTCCACATTATTTAGAAAAGTTAAGAATAAAATGGCTATTTTCTTGTGGTTTAGTCATATGTTTTAACTTTTCAGTATAGGATTTAGCAATAAGCATATACACTATAATTGCAAAATTCAGGTTAACCGTGCAGGTATAGAAAAGATATCTCGAAGAATTCAACTATAGAAGTGTCATCATGGGTTTAGTTCAAAACCTCAAGAAGGAAGCAAGCAAGATGTAATTACCTCAATAGGAATTCCAATCTCCTCTCCTAGCATCCGCATTTTAGCTAAACCTTTCTGGTAATTTGGACCTCCTCTCCTGACATAAATGTGCATTCTTGCGGCTTTAAGCTTTGATTCCTATTTAAGAAAAGACAGTGATACATTTCAGAGACTATGCCAAGTCAAGGAATTAAACAAAAGCACTGGATAAGTGAGCCCACCTTTTCCTTCATAGCTCGGATTATTCCATTGAAAGTAGCAGCAACATCAGTAAAGTTGGCGATTCCTCCTCCAACTACTAGGGCTCTCTTGCGCCCATCAGGGTCAGCAGTTGCACACTGCAAATTTTCTAGAATACTTAGTATATGTAAAAACTTGACAGAAGTGTGATGGGCATTGATTTTGCATTAGGACACCAAAGAAACCTCCTCCTCAGGATCGACATAGGTGACAATTAACGCAGTATATATATTGAAGATGAAGATATTCCATGCTTATGTGAGAAAAAAAAATAACGGGTGAATATCGCAGCCAAAGAGCTGAGAGAAAAACTGCTTACATCAATCACAACTCTAGCATACTGTAAGACCTCCTCTTCATTGGGCGCACCACTATATTCAGCATAGTTCCCAAGCTCGGATGCATAACCAAGATCCCCCACCTGAAGTAAGAAAGAAATTCAAGTCATGAACATAAAACTTCTGCTGAATAATTCATGGATCAGATGTTCATGCAGCTACACAAGTAAAACATACAGTATCCGCATAGATAACACTGGCTCCTCCTCCAGCCACCATGGTCCAAATCCTTCCCTTTGGATTCAAAACCGTGAATTTCAAAGACGCACTAGTCTGCAGTAGTACAATAAGATTGCCATGTAAGACCTCAACTTCTATACGACAAGGCTTACTGAATGAAAGTGATAAGGAAGTTCATTACAGAAAACATGCATTCCTGTATACCTTTTCATCTAGACCGTGAACAAAGCTTTCTGTTGGGCTCATAACTCTTCCAAATGGCAATGGGAACTCAATATTACCCCACCTGCAGAAGGATCCACATAAGGTAAATGTTGTTACAAACAGGTCTTAAACTTGGAATTACTATGCTGAGGTTGCAAAAAGGTTGCATACGAAAAAGAGAGAGAAAGCATACTTCTTGAAATTTTTGAAGGCAGCAGTATCATCTAGCTCGCCTCTCATGTCCAAAGGATAGGGGTTCCCGTTGACTAATGTGAAAGGATTCATTTCTAGGAAGGTGAAGTCCAGATCTGCAATTATATTGTAAACTTGTATCAGCTCATACAGAAAGATTAAAAACAGACCATACCACACTAGAAAAATTTAGAAAAAACCAGAATAAATACTATAATATTTTTAGACCAAAGCACCTTATTTCAGGTAAAGAGAACATTCCAGAGCTTTTACTCTGAATCTATTTACTATTGGAATATAATTCTTTGTAGAATTACTTCTTTATTTCAAACTATATTATGTATATTGGGAAAGTATCTCTAAAGGTCAACGTTTTTGTGGAAATAGGGTTCAAGCATGATCCATCTATATTCTATATGGGAATTGTTACTCCAAAAGGGAAAAACAAAGAAACAGAGCACATTGGTCGATGCTTTAAGAGTAAGAGAGTTGTAATCAACATTTTACCCCACAAACCGGCCTCTAATATCAGATAAACATCTTATGGTTATTTGCCTGACTTTAGTGTGGTTGTTTGACATAAAGCAACTGTAAGAGAATACTTTCAGTTACCTAAGAACAGGGTGAAGATGACTTTGATAAACTCCTCAATCACACCTTTGACCTACAATGGAGAAGAAATTGTCACTGATATAGATAAAGGTTACACAAGAAGAAGTTAATAGCATCCTCAGATGTTTTCCTGTGAAATGTAGGAACTTCTTCACTCAACAGTAAAACAAAGATAAAAGGAAAAAGCACCTAAGAAATGGAAGTACCTCCAAAGGTAGAGTAGCGACTAGAGGAGCACAGATTTCAGAAGTAAAAGAAATACCCGTGGGAACAAATATTGTTTTGACCTGGATACAGAAGAAACAATCTAATGAGATGCTGCTTAAATTTGTAACAAGGTTAAGTCCATCTTATGATATGAAAACTGAGGGCGTGAGACAGTTATTGTTCTGTGAAATCAATGAGTCGGAACTTGGGAGTACCTTATCCCAGTTCTCTTCAATCTCAATCCCACCACACTCTGAAAAGCTTATGCTGTTCCCAAGTCTATCTGAAACAATGTTCAGATAGAACTCTTCATTGTGTGGAACAAAAGGCTCAACAATGAAAGTTGTAATAGGTCCTTTACATCCCCCCATCTCCACCTGTAATTGTAGCATAAACCAACACAGATTATAGTGTGAACAATCAATAACTACTCACAATAAACTAACTTTTGCTAATATAAGTAGCATTCATTATTATTCTGGGGATCCAATGTACTTGCCTCTTTGCCAAGACGCTCTTTTACAAAATCAGCGACCTGGGCGAAGTCCAAATTCAAGGCAACTAGGCCACTCTTCCCACGCTTCCCAAACAACATGTCGGGTTTCACAACCAACTTTTCAGATGAGAGCCATGGCTCATTTGCAACAAGTTCATTCAGGTCGGTTGACTCTGTAATCTAGTCAATAGAAGGGGAAAGAATCACTTCATATTCAAGGACAACATACAGCATCAGTGGCTTATAGAAAGTACTTCTAAAGAAACACATGCCACAAATAATTACAGATGAGGCAACACTGAGCAAATATAGTCATATAGATTGTAAATTTTCAGTGAACGAACATGGAAAGAAAACAAATAGCTGTAAACGTTGAAGCCTAAAGATCACGAGCCTTGGAGGACGTCCATGGAGTCGATGACAAAATAGTCATATATTTCAAAATGGTATTTTCAAAAAGAAAAAGAAGCAGCATATGGCTAGGAACTCTTACATCAAGCTCAAAATCATGTAGGTGTATGCCGTAGGAACAAAAAAAAAAAATCAAAGTCAAACTTCAAATGAATTTCTGCTTATAACAAGCGCACACAGAGTCTTATTACATTGCACATCATATTGTGATATTGAAGGTTCCCGAGTAGAAAATTAATAGGTCCTAGCGATTTACGGATCAATTAGGAAATAGCCTCTCCATCATCCCAGGGGTAAGAATAAATCTGTGTAGATTCAACCTCTCATCACCTAACCAAGGCAGAAGCCTCTTTAAATCAATTGGAATAATGTTGTTGATTATAGGTTTGTGGCCTTATGGGTATACTAATTACATAAACCCGAAATTTATACATAACCCCCAAAATGGTCACTATGAGCAATACCGCCTTCCATCATTCTTAAAAACCAGCATTGTAAAAAGATCCCCCAGTACATCTTCATATCTCATGCCACTAACAATCATACTAGAACATAAACCATCTCGAAATCAAATTCATTCAGCGTTTCGTGCTCGAAATCATCAAAAACCTAATCATTGTCAAGTAACGAGCATAAAGAAAACAAATCAACAAGAGAAATAACTTGAACACAGGGATTAAATATGATCTTGCAGGTACATTTCCCATTGAAACCCAATATATCTAATAATTCCACAACTACAATTCAATGTCATGACAATGTAGTTCAACAACACATTACACACCATATTTGCATAATATATGATCAAATCACATAAAACCCAAATCAAAAACAAAAAAATCTTACTTGAGCTGATTTAATGGGAAGTTGAGAACCAGCAATTCTTTTATAATGCTCCTTCATTAACCTCTTTGAATCGTACTCTCTGATCTTCTTCCGTGCCATTTTTCGATATCTTTATACCTAATTTTCACCCAAAAATCCAGCATTACTCATATTAAAACAAAACATAAAAAACCCTAATTCCAATTTAACAAAATTTTTCCACATTCTAAACACAAATCTCGAAACAGAAAAACGAAAATTGAAGCAACAATTGATTAAAAAAGTATCAAATTGAATCAATATAAAGTATGTGGAAATTACCGTAAAATCAAGTAGCTGAAGAAGAGAGAGAAAATGTGAATCTGGTGTGAAGTGGGAGATATCAGACAATAGCTGAAGCTTATTTATAGCTCCAGAAAATTTAATTTTGCTAATTTTATGGGAATTTTTTTTTTCTACTGTAGTAATTATTATTAGGAATTCTTTTTAAAAATATTAAATTGAGTTTAACAGAAAAATGGAAATTCGCGGGAAGATCTATGTGGTTCTTCTGAAACACATGTCGCACCTACCACTCACCATATGACCAACAGCACTACCAAAAAGCAATGTTGCCTGTTTATATGTATTTTTTAGTTGTAATATTTGCTTTTTTACAATTGTCGAAATGATTTTTTAAGAGCAACTCTAATGGTGAGCATTAGGGACTTGCTAGCAAATAAATAAAAAGTTAAGCAATTAGCCCAACCATTAGAGTGAGTAACTGAAATTTCATTTGCTAGCCAATGTAGCTTAACTAAGCCAATTTGCTTGAGCTAAAATTGTGGGCCCATGTGAGAATTTTGGTGAACAAGTTCTATCTTCTTTTCTAAAAAAAAAAAATATCTTACTTCACGTGGGACCTACTCAAACAATCAGTATATTGGCTAAACATTATGAGAGATTTGACTTAAAGTTGAGTTAGCTAGAAAAATCTATGTGGCACTCTAAGCCAATTTCCATTTTGTGCTACCATTGGAGTTGCTCTAAACATTGGTATTTCTCAGTGAATATTTCTTAGTGAGTGTAAGTAAAAATTATAGAATTTTATATATGAAATCCTCACACTGAGATGAATCTAACAAGACTCAACTTGACCATGTTTTTTCTTATATAATAATGCGAGATAGCTTAACAAAGTTTGTTGATAAATAATTACACAAAACCAAATGGTTCAACTAAAAAAGTATTGAGGTAATATTATACATATGAGATATGACGGCTGAAATATTTCACATGGGGATTTTGGGTTTTCTTTTTTATTTAAGAAATATTGATTTAGACTGCGTTCTCTTCCACTTAAAAAAAAAAGTTTTAGGTCCAATAAATGCATGTCAGGTCTAATTAGTTTTGATAAAGTCTAATACAAAACTCAAAAATAAGTTCCAATAAATATTAATTAAGTCTAACAAGTTTAGTTCAAATAAATTTAATATTCAAGTGAATAAAATACACCCTTAATTATTTAATGAAGAAAGGTTGATTTAGTTGATCGCTCACCAACTTGGAATCTTACGTTATAGATACGCCATTTCAGATTTACAATTGTCGCAATTATAGAGTGTATTCATGTGATGCAATTTTGATTTATGAGATCTCGTGCTTGCACTTCAATAACGCAAAGGAAAATATAACAAATCATTATGATGTTCTTCTTTGAGACTAATTATTTTATTGTTCTCAACATATGATATTGTAGAATGTAATCACTTAAGCTTTTTTTTTTTTTTTTTATAATCTTGACGATGTCTCATGTTATTTTTTTTTTCTACAGAGCAATTAAGTGTTGTGATGTAGACATAATTTGATTTTAAATTTTGGGTATCATTGTTATAAAATTTTATTAACATGGTTAAAAGAAAAAAACATTCATGTGTTGTTGAGATCTCACGAATAATCAACACGTGAATGTAAATGTTGTCCTACATTAAACATGATGATAAAAATAAACAACTTTATGAACTTGAGAAGTTAATTACTACTTCTATTGCAATTTGGTTTAATGATGGAACTTCAATTAGGTGTGTATTGTCCAAACTTTCTTCCGTTAATTTGAAAAACCATTCGGCTAACATATTACTACATATTTTTCAATTAACTCATTATTAACTTTTAGTGAACTTCAATTAACTCAATATTACTACATATCTTTCAAGGTTATAATAATAACAAAAAAAAAGGAAAAATTATTTTTATTAAGTCAATGTTTGGTTGATCTTCTTAAAATAAGTCAATCTTTTGATTATTTTAGAATAAGTTAATCATGTATTTGTTTCTGCGGTAAACGGGTTAATGACATTGAAATTTTGATACGTATCACATTTTAATAGGATGACATTTTGATTTAACTCATTTATAGCAAAAGTAGATACAAAGGTAACTTATTCATCGTTAATCGAAAAATTGACTTATCTTAAGAAAAACGCGCAAAAATTAACTTATTAAAAATAATTTTTTTTTTAAAAAAGCAAACATAAAAGGATCCTCGTGGGTCACAAGATTGAATGCAATACTGAGAAGAGGATCTGATCCTCGCGCAAAACGTGTGACAAATTGGTAGAGCAAACTGCCATCTTTTGATTTTTGTCGTGTACCCATCCCCTCAGAGTCCTCGTGCACAAGCGTTCTCCCAAACCTCGGCCCCACTCCAAGGCCCAACCCAACCCTCGAAATGCCCAACCCTAACTATGGAAGGAATATACATACTTCCTCCGTTTTTTATTAGATGTTACACTTTTCAAATCACGAACTCCTAAATAATTTTTGGAGAGGAGAGAGATAGGAAAAATGAAAAACAAAAGGGTCCCATATGAACATGTGATAGGAGAAAGATAGAGAGAAATTATTATCCAAAATAAAAGTGTAACATCTAATTTAAAACTTCCTAAAATAGAAAGTGTAACATCTAAAAAGAAACGGAGGAAGTATATTTATATATCCAATTATTAATAAGCTAACTATCTTTTCATGTTGTAGATAATGGTTTGATTTTTGAAGAATTGATGATGCAGAACTATCTTTTGAGGTGTGACCCCACTTAAATCTTATTTATAGTATTTTTCTATTAAAAATCTTATTTGTAGTATTTTTCTAGTTTAGGAATCAATGTATCAAAAGTATGATTTATTTTTTTTTATAATTTTGCCTCAAAAGAAAAAGGTTCTAACCGCTCTAAAAACTGAATTGAAGGTCCAATATTTTTGAAAAAAAATGTTGAAAAAATAGCATAAATTGCTTCGTATGTGACATAAGTCTTCAAGAAGGCACAACTTAAAAGGCTAATAAGAGATTAGGTATAATTACTATCTTCAAAAATTATTCAATCACTAACTTGCTATTAGAGTAAGAGTTGAAATCCTGCGCAAATTGATAAAAGTGAGAAAACCAGCAGGATTGCGGCGCAAATCAAATGGTAGACACAAGTCTACCATCTAAATGGTGCGCACCATTCAACACAATAAACAAAACAATATCATCAATGAACAAACTAAGCAAAATAACAAAAGAACAACACGAGGCTCAATGAACATCTAAATCAGCAATGAACAAGAAAAAAAAGATGAGCATAAGAAGAAGTATTTGATGAACACCCACTCAACTAAGGAATAGACAAAGAAAACACGATGACACAAAAAAAATATCTGCAATAAACAAACTAAGAATATAAAGATAAAGGTTAACAAAGTAGAATCGTTGAGATCGATGTCCATTGGAGAACAGTTGATGTACATTATATTCACATGGTCATTGGAAAACAATTGATGTACATTATTTTTACGCGTTTTATGTTGTTTGGACTACATTTTAACCCATGTCTACCATCTAATGGTTAGATGGTAAACACGAGTCCACCATCTACCAATTGGGATTGCAGACGCTAATTCCTAATTCACATTTCACAATGTCATTTAGTTGACAAAGGAAAGCTTGATTTTGCTACGTGAAGCAAAGTCTATCATGCAAAATCTTGTTCGAGTACTAAAGTACTATTTTTTGGTGATTATCATATCAGTATACTACTAACATAGTTCCACTTAGTCCTGCAGCGTTTTTCAATTACCAGCAGATACTGTAAATCGATTTCTGAGTTATATACTTATATCTACAGAGTCCATTTTGTGGGATTTATAGGTTGAGATTTATAGTACTAAAATCAACAATATACCATGTCATACTAAGGTGTTCATTTTAGTGATATGTGGAAAATTAATCTATACTGTTCCGAAGGAGTAATTCTACGGAGAATCCATTACTGGTGAACCCATATCATTTCACAACAGATATGTGAAAGTTGGTGATGCTCGAATCAGATTCCCAAGGTCGTATTATTTTCCCCATATCACTAAACTTCATACTTAAGTTACGCCAATGTTAGTTTTCCCAAAGGCGGAAAGAACAAAACCCCATACTCCAAAAGGAATTATTACTAGTAGAGGTCATCAAACACCCCCAACAAAGCTACTGTTGCAAATCAACAGAGATGCACTTCTGAGGTGCCGAGGCAAAGAGGATAAAAACTAAACTCTTGCTTAAGCAAGTAAAAAGTTACATGCTGCATAGCCTGCAATCACGAATGTCATGATACTTCATTGAAGTTATGGACTAATACATGTGGTCAGATTCAGATTACTCAGCTTCAAATGAAGCGGAAAAATAAATGAATAATACTATCATCAATTAAAGCCAGTGAAGGATGACGAAATCATATTCTGAGCTCATGTATGTCAAACTCACAGGCTAACTTCAGAAATATGTGTAGTCAATAAAACTACTCTCTACACGATGAATTTTCTTGCACAGAAAAAATATCGATTTCTTTTCACCTTGTACCCTGATAAGACTCTGAAAACGATCTTGAAAGCCATACGTGCTTCAATTTGACTATCAGAGCAAAGACACCAAAGCATGGGATGTGCAGCAAACCCACTGCCGCGTACCTACACAAACAGAACCGTAGCTTGTCAGCTCTACCCAAACAATTCGATGAAGAAGAAATGAAATTAGCTAAAGGGTAAGATGGTAGACAATTTAATAACCACCTTACGCATCCGATTCAACGTATTTGACTATATATTTCTTACCAAAACCCACTAATAGATACTCATCTGAACAATTGTCAAATTCAAACTATTCACTTAACCAAACCAAACCAAAGACGGGCCTATTGTCTATTAATCTTACAAGCAAATAAAAATTGATATTATCACAAAAAAAAAGGCAAATACTAACTGCAAAACTGGAGAACTCAGAAACATATTTGCAGGCATATTACTTGCACTATCACAGCTTCACACAACAAATAAAGGGAATGCCTTCCCTTAGCAATCATAGCACAAAGAAAGTTTCCATAAAGCAATGACATTATAGACAAGCATAACAAACACAGGTGGGGATGGGAACTGAATACCATATCGGAGCATATGGAGGTGACAAGTCCATGAATGGGTACGGCCACCTGCAGCAAATAAAGAGAATAAGGCAAAGAAGAAAACAGTGATTAAGATACTCCCGGCATAAATTCTGGAAAATATCAAATAAAACTGTACCACTTACCTTAGGGAAACGCAAGCATGAATTATCCATTGACAGATAACAAATGCTCCAGTCCACAAGATAAAATATGAAATCCGGAAGAAAGGAAATCTCTGAAAGAGAAGATAAATGAAGTAAACATAACTACATGAATATGAACCTACACCAAGAAAATGCCCAATAATGAGGTAAATCTCACCAAGCAATTCAATATTGCATCACCAAGAATGAGAATGTTGACTGAATGCATGCTAACATCAAACTGCAAATAAATAAGAAAGGCAATTAGAAAACACAAGAAGAACTTCATGTGAGACAACATCTGCCTTTTGTACAATTAAGTTTGGTTAAATACCTAAGAATGTATGTATATCAGAAAACTCGTCGGTTAAATTACCTTCAAAGAATAACCCAATGCTCATTTTCTCACCCACACCTCTTTCACATGAAGTTATCCATTACCAAATAACAAAGAGCAGAACAAAATTACCTTTAATAGTAAGTTAACACAGTTTAGCTATTCGACTTTTTACATGTTCTCACGTTAAATATCGTAATTCTACCACCAAGGTATATCTCTCATTTGTAACCAAATGCAGGAAAAATAGCATTAATTGTTGTGAAAACGTAAAACACACAAAAAGAATACGTTCCTGGGAGATAGGGTCCAAAAACTAGTTTTATGTTGAATGTTGATACCCTATCTCACTTTTATTTATATAACTCGGACTCTTCACAAATGTGGACTTGTTAACAAGAGCCAGCAACTATTTGGTGATTAAATGCCAAGCTTGACTATAACCCTATGTTATTCAGACTTGAACAAAGCATCTACTCCCCAGGTGAGTCCGGGTGTCACACTCGTCCATTTCATTGAAAAATGTAGACGGTAGAGTTCTTGGTCTGAAATAAAGTATCCGAGTGTGAAGTCGTGTTGGACAAAACACTGGTTGATACACGACACCTGAGGTAAATGAAGGTGCCGAAGTAACAGATGTACAAAGCTAGTATTATGCAAGAATCATACCCAATTATCCAAAACCATTCAAGACCCAGATACGGGTCTTATGCAGGTACATCAAGGTAAATTGGATACTAAGAAGCCATATGTCTCCAATATATACATCCCCAGAAAGGCACAAACACAATTTAGAAGCCAAACATAGGTGACGACTGTATTCCAGTACTCTGAACACAAAAGTTGGAACATAATTGCATATCAATAACTGATGAATGTAATAGTTGCAAATCCCGCACTTACAAATGAAAGTTTATGCTCTTTGGAAAATTCAAATGGGTAAAGTACAAGCCAAAATACGACATCGGTAAGAAGCACAGCACCTGCAGTTACCTGTTTATATGGTACACAAGGTCGAAAAGTTAGAAGTCCTTCTCATGCAAGGAGGTGACAAAGTTGAATTCAGGCATATTTAACTTTCATCCAGTGACAGGCTTACACTAGTTCACAATGTGAACTCACTGATTCAAGAATTTTTCTGTGTCACATGAAAATCTTTGCAATAAACAACCACCATCTAGTACAAATCCTGCTTTAACAAAGGTTTTGGGGATGTGCACGTGACCAAGTCTTACCTCCAAGGCTCCAAGTAATGCAAAATAGTAGATACCATCTTCCAAAGACACGGAATAATAAACTATGCAAAAGTAGCAAAGTAGGAGACAAGAGTCTTTGTAAGAAGCCATTGCTTCTAGGTAAGAAGCAGCGTCACAAACTAACCTGGTACAAGATTTGAAGGAGATAGACCATAGAACCTGCAATTGGGCGAACATGAACTTCTTGATTTTTCAAGCTTTTTAACAAAGACGTATTTGGACTACCTCCTAACTTTGGAGCAACATAAGATCCTTGTTCTGCATCAGTGTTCTGGGAAGCCATCTTAAAGTGACAAGCTCCACCACGATCAGACCAGCATCCATAAACAGAGAAAGTGGATGCAAGCTACAATGTCATGTCAAATACCAACAAAGGGATTCTCACATGAGTAGGAGATTTATGTAGCATAAAAGGGAAGGTATAGACACTAAACATATTGCATTAGGAAATCGAACAATAAAAGAGTATAAAAGACATAGAACTGCCTCTTATTGAAAATAAAATACAGTACATTGTTGTTGGCTTCTATATATTAGTTTTATGGAAATGCAGTATCCAGCTTGGTCTTTCATAAATCCCATAATTTCATACATTCATGATAGGTTTATCTAGTTGTCTTGGCTACTTATTTTTTTTGGTTCACAACAGTGATCACTAGATGTCAAGATTGAAGAACATACCCCAAAGTATACAGTAGTTAGCAGAAAAGTCCACCTGTTCAACACCATGGAAACAAAAGAGCAATCAATAAGAGAGAAAATTCATTTCTCCACTAAAAATTCACGAGCTAATTGCAGCTTGGAACCATATCTAAAGAGACCGAGAGAAACAGCAAAGACATCAACTTTGTTATCATTACTAGACATAATAGAGGGAAGCCACATCTGGTTTATCACTCATAAGTCATAACAGCAGGAAGATCAAATTCCCAAAACTGAGAACTTACTGAGTATAGAAGAAAAAGATGCCAGGTCCAGCAATTACAACGTTGCCAGTGATCAATGCCAGTAGCAGAAAGAAAGCAAATATCCTAAAAGCAAGCAGAAAGGTAGGATGAATGCTTTTCAGACATGTTTTCCAAACTTCATCCTTGTATAAGACACCGCCTGGTATAACTCCACCTTCCCTCCTCTCATCATCCACCTTTTTCCTGCCTTCATGTTTCCATATAAGATAGGAAGCAAACACAATGGTGCCAAAGACATATAACGCACTAACAAGAAACCTCCAGTTTAACCAATAACTAGGTTCTGTTGTATCAGCAGCCATGGTTTGCTTACCTATCTGTTAACAAATGCCAGTGTTAGAACAACCATAGAGTTCATGTAAAGATTACAGCACTAAACTAGCGCACATAAGAGTACAGTTTTATATGTATATCCAAACCTAGTTACCAGTACTAAACCCATATACAACACTTGATACTCCATCCTGATTTGAGGTCAATATTCACATAGTTGGGATTATATAACTCAAAAAAAACACAAATGGACCAGGTTCACAATAGCTATCGTGTGTGGAAACCATATGATATAGTCAGCTTTTGTATGATACAGCCAAAGTTATCAAAATCGCGATTCAAATCTTAAAATCTTACGATTTTGAAAATATGGTAGACGATTCGATTCGCGATTCCAGACGATTCTATACATTTCTGTTGACTAGCGAAAACCTCGCAAGTTTAAATCACGCTAACAAAGAAAATAAGAGATATATATTGTTATTTATTGCCAATATAGTGGGTAAACAACTATTGTTTCCAATTTTTAGGTCTTTTAACATATAATTTTAGCATATTCAATGAAGATTGAGTGCAATATCTTGATTATACATTTTTGTAGAATCTTACGATTCTATGATTCGATTTTACGATTCGATTCTTAAGGTTGTTTTCGATTCAAACTAGAACTCGATTTTAACAACATTGGATACAGCATATAATTACCTTTTATATAGTCAGTTTTTGTATGGTATAGTCAATTTTCTGATATAGTCCGTTTTGTTATGATATTGTCAGTTCTGGTACACAATAAACTATTGTGAACCCAGTCCACCCACGACGTTTTGTAGATAATTATGACAAATGTATTCTTACGAGATCAACGATATCGCGAGTACATGCATAGAAATTCTAAACAACAAATTGTTGGAGAAGTTCGCAAACTCGAGGCAGTTAGAATGCCAGTTTCCTCGCATTTACATTGAAATATCTCGTCCCACTAATGTGAAGAACTGCTTTCAGCATAACCCTTTAGTAACAGGATCTTATACTGTATGTGATCACCCCCATAAACAATGAATTACTCACTCTCCCAACAAATTAATGAATGAGTAATCCTAACTTCTATAAAATTACCCCTTTTTCCTTGTTTTTCTTTGGAGAGTTTGTTAGTTACAGCTATTTGTTGTGATCTCCAAATCATTTCTTTTTCCCTTCAAATTCTACTACGGATAATCTAAACTCTATTAAACCAACGCCCCCAAAACCCCAGAAATCATTTCTTCTCTTCCTAAACAATCCTACAAACCAAAATTCCAAAATACAAAGCATTTAAAACATTGAGTATCATCACTACAAGTACTAATTCTGCGCAAGAATTTAAACAAACATATAAGCAAATTTCTGGGTTTCTGGGTACTCCATAAATCATGAAGATTTATGTTAATCAACAAAATTAAAAAGCAGAAAGTTCAGATTTTGACAAAGGTAATGCTTAAACAGGAACTCAGAAAGTACCTCCTTTGATTCTTGATCTGATTATACAAGTGCAAAATATAATTTCCTCAAAAAAAAAATCCAAGGAAGTGCAAAAATACAGTAGTTAGAGAATAAAAGGGAAGCAAATGAAAAAAAAAAAGAAAGAAAGAATAGGTGAGCAAATTTGCTTTTGTTTGATGACTTAACAAACAACAATCTCTATTCTATATGGGAAGAGGGGTAGGACACCAAAATATAAAAACACCCATTTTACCCTCACTAAACTCTCCAAATTACAACATATTCTCTAAGAAACAAAATTTTTAAAAACACATAAAAAGTAACTAATTTGTTCAAAAACCAAATAAAAACAAATCAGAAAAAAAAAATAATAATACAACGTGCACACAAGGTAATGTAACTGCCCAACACAATCCCTAATTACATGGGAAAACTCTAACTGCAACCACATAATCTGAAATCTGAAATCACTTCTTCAGTTCATCTTCTTCTCCTTCTTCCTGTCGTAATATCTCCACTTCAATTCATTCTCTTTACAACTCACAAAAACACAACCAAAATATCCAAGACACACAAGTATTAGAATAGAGATTGCACCAAGATCAGGTAATCAAATAGAGATAGAAAACATTGATTTGTTCATAAATATTTTTACAATTTTATTTAGTAAACCCATCATCATTTTCAATGTGATTTTCATGCAGGATACTTTTCACGAACACTCCACAACCCTTAGAAGTTACAATCTCCAAATATCATAACTGTGAACCAAATAGAGACAACATTTTTCTTATTTCTTTTGCACATTATAAGGTGTGTGGTTTTTATTCCAACAACCAATTCAGCGTAATCGACATACATTATTCATTTTGATAATGTTTTTTTTTGCAAAATTTATTCACTATAGAAGGAGAGGCCAACTTGGCAACTCTCATTCACAACCAGTGCAGTGGACCAAGTTCCATCAATGTAGTAATCAGCAAAAAAACTGCACTTGCAAGGGAAAAGGTAGGTGTGCAATTGCAAATCTTTAATTTTTTTTGGGCAAATTAAGAAAGAACCAAAAACTATGGACTATAGAGTGTTCTTTATCAATTTTATTTTACACAAGTTATAGAATAATTTATGCAAGGAAAGAATTACGCTGACAAAATCTACAAAATACGAAAGTTTTTTTCGACTCAAACAACAAATTCTCCCAAAAATTGAAAACCAACTTCGATTTCTCAAAACAAAAAAAATGTGAAAATAACAAACATATTCATGGAATTACAATACGAAAAAGAATATGTCCATTATAAATTTTCACAATGTGTTCTTTTTTAAAAAAACAATCTGCCAATAATTCATTTTAAAGATTTCTTTCCATGAAAACTATTTCATTTTTTTTAAAAAAAAATTACAAAATCTTTTCATACATTAAGAATTCGAAAAAACTAATTTTTTCAATTCGTAAAAACTAATTTTTTTTTCTTGAACCAATTTCATACAGATCGGTTTTTTAAAAACAAAATCTTTACAAAAAAAAATGTTTACAGTTAATGATAATTCCCAAACAGTAACAATCTCCAATAAATTTACAGACATGGAATTAGAAAAAACAAATTTTTTTAATGAACCAATTTCATATACATCGGTTTTTTTTAAAAAAAAAATCTTTACAAAAAAATCTTTGCAGATCTCTATTCTATACAAAACTGTAACAATCTTCAATAAATTTACAGCTTTGCGTTTATGTTGCATGCAAAAAAAAATTGAAACTATTTCAAACTCACCTACTCAATTGCATTCAAAATTTCTTTGTTTCTTCTCCGATTTATTCTTGCTCCACGTTCAATCCCCTTACTGTTTCGATTGACCTATCTATGGTTATTAAGTTTCACCTATTTACAAAGAAAAGTAGGATATAAAATTATTTTTTCTAAAGTACGAGAAAATTAATGCAAGTTAATTGAGTAATAAGAGTGCAGAATGCTCAGAATAATATGTGTGGTTTTATAAAGATGAGGAGGAGAGAGACAATGCGAGGAAGTGCAAGTGAATAATAGAGGAGAATTTGATAATGGTGGAAAAAGAACAAAGATAGCCATGGGATGTGTGTATATTTAGAGAGGGTGTTTGTTTGCTTTTAGACAGTGTGTTTGCATGTTTAGATAGTGTTTGCAAATTCCTTCCTCTACATATAGAATGGGACGTGGGAAGTGGATATTTAGAGAGAGAGTGAGACAAATGAAAGAGAGTTTGACACTTAATATACAACATGCCTAATATACAAAAGAACTCTCTCATATAATTTAATGAAAGATTATATTCTATCAGAGAGTTATAGTACTTATTCAAGCTAAAGCACTTATATGGAGTTTGTATCCCTCATGTATCAAAAAACTTAAATAAATAAATGGAATTGTGAATTGTGACGAAAGGATTATAGCTACAGATGTTTGAGTATTTGACACAAAGTTCAATTTGAAATCACAACCACAAAAACAAATATCTCTCACAAAGTTTTTATGCTTTCAAATTAGTTTAAAGTAGCCTATAAGCCTTCATTTTCAATTATTTGTGCTCTTTTGATGAATAACTATAATATTATGTTATTGTACTTTGGTATCGTATTATTATATTATTGAAACGTCTGCTTCAGCTTCGTATGTTGTACTTTTTCAAATATTATCCCTGTCTTATCTCTATTCTATATGTGAAGAGGGGTAGGACATCAAAAAATAGAAAAAAAAGGAGTAATTACTTACTTTAATCTAAAAAAAAAGTAAAAATAGAAAAGGGAACTACCTAATTAATTAAAAAAGTAAAAAAGGATAAAAAAAAGCATTACAAAAACAAAAACAGTCAACAATTCAAAAATCCCTAATTTATTAAATATAATTAACTATTAATTTAATTTTCTACATCCCCTAAAAAAATTAATTTTTTATGTATTTTCGCACGCATAGCGTGCATATAAAACTAGTAGTGTAGTATTATAACTTATAACAGTAATATATTAAGTTTTGGTTTTGATATTCCGGGAAAGTGAAGGTACAGCAACGGGTCCATGGCAGAATCTAAAGGTTTCACGTAAATTCGTGGTTTTGTGACTTCTAGTAAGTCCACACAACACAATCACACAATCTTCATAGAACACGTGGAATTATTATATGGATTCGCAAAATCTTGCATAATAATTTGGGTGTCTCAACTTTAAAAAAAATTTGACCAACTCTTTGGTTGTTTCATATAGTAGTTATTGTGGTAAATACGTACTCCCTCCGTCCCATATTATAGTGCCTGATTCTATTTTTTTACGTTTATTAAGGTAAATAGAATCTAAGAGAAATGTAAAGAGTGTTTGTGTATTGAAAATAAATGTTATGGGGAAAAGCTGATTTTAGGAGAGAGAATGACCATAAGTGGTGAAAGAGCATTAAATGTATGACTCATTCAACCCTTGAGTTGAATAAACAAAGCAAAAAACTATTTCCAAGAAGCAAATAAATAATGGTGGCACAATTTTTCTAGGAAAATCATGGAAATGTGTGGAATAAAAAATGGAAACAAGAATTATATTTTGGGACACCTTAAAAGGAAAGAAGCACTATAATATGGGACGGAGGGAGTATTAGTTAGTGCAATAGTTATTAACTACTCGTTTTTATATGCACGCGATGCGTGTGAAAATACGTAAAAAAAATTTTTTTTTAGGAACGTAGAAAATTAAATTAATTGTTAATTATATTGAATAAATAAGGGATATTTGAATTGTTGATGGTTTTCTTTTTGTAATGTCTTTTTTTATTTTTGAATTAATTAGGTAGTTTCTTTTTTATTTTTAAATTTTTTATTTTTTAATTCAGGTAAGTAGTTAGAATAGAGATGTAATAGGGGTAAAATGGGGTTTCTAATATTTTGGTGTCCTACCCCTCTTCCCATATAGAATAGAGATATAGGCCCTGTTTGGCACTAGCGTTTGAGGTAGCGGTTAGCGGTTGGACAAGATTGATACGCTACTTAAAAAAATTATGAGTGTTTGGTAAGGTAGTGGTTGTAGTAGCGGGTAGCAGTTGGAGTAGATTATAAGTAGCGGTTGTGGAACGTTACTACAAGTAACGTTTGAGGTTTAGAGGTAGCGGTCTACGATAAAAAACCCTATGTAATATCATAAGGTAGAATTATTAACCAATGTTTTTTTAATCTTTTACAATTCCAACAGCTACTTTTGCCAAACACTTCTAATTAAACAATTAATTCAATCGCTGACCGCTGACAGCTACTCTTACAGCTAGCAGCTACCCCCAACAGCTACAGCTACTACAACAGCTAACAGCTACTAGAACCGCTAGTTTTGCCAAACATGCCCATAAGCGGTTTTATTAACTATTAGAAGTTGTTTGTCAAGAGTGTTTCTAAAGGTTAGGTTTAGTTAAAAAAAAAAATTAAGGGATAAGGAGTTGTACAGAGTAAGAAATATCATGATAAATTGACGTAAAAATATACGCTTTAGTGTTAAAATTCAGCTAGACCACCAAACTACATCATCACGAATACAAAACTAGTTGTTGGTTTAGAGAAAGCCTTGGTAACCAACTGTTTGAGTCCAAAAAAGACTCAAACACTCAAAAAGTTACACATTGGTACCACTATAACCTGGTATTGGTATCACATTGTTATCAGGATTGGTACCAAGCAACCTTACTTTGGTATCAAAATTTTCGGACAATGGTACCAATCTAACCTAGCATTGGTACTAAACAACACGCGAGTAAAATTTCCAAGGCTTGAAATGACCAAATTGCCCCTGTTTGAGTCTCCTAAAAGACTCAAACGGTTGGTTGCCTAGACAAACTCGTTGGTTTAGAAAGGACACAAAAATGAACCATGAAAAGCCAATCTTTTCGACATTTTCAAAACACTACATCAGCCATTAAATTTTAATTTGTATTTTGACACTTATTTTACAAAATACTTATTTTTACAATTAGTTGAGTTTTACTTAGTCCATACTATAAAATTTACTCTAAAAATTGCTTCCGAACATGTTCTATTTTTTCTGTTAAATTCCATGAGGCACATTCTGGTTCACATAAGAGAGAAGGTTACCAACAAGTATCAGGAGCAAATTCTCTAACTAATGTTCATTAAAAAGATAATATTTAGGTTGCTATTTCCAGAATTGCAAATTTGTTACGCACTTTACATAAATACCTCTTCTTAATTATTTGTCATTCATATGCACATTATTTGTCATTAGTAAAATTTGTCATTCATATGCACATTATTTTTTTACAAGACAGACGATTAACATACATGGGATAAGACAAACTCCCTACACCTGTAGATTGTAATTATCAATCAAAATGAAGATATTAATTTGGTGTAATCCTTCTATCCAAAGTAGTTATTCCTTTTGTTTGTGCAGTCGCTCTACAATATGATCAATTGGTAATGAGCCTAGAGGGCCAGGTAATTCTGCCTTCTCAAACAGATCTTCCCCATAATCGTCGAATTCTTCTGCTTCATCGATGGAATTATTATCATATTCTTCGTCATCATTAAAGACTTCGTCTTCTGTTTCTGATTCTGCATTTGACATTTTATCCTCATCCAGATGCACCAGCGCAGGATACGAATGTTCAGTAGCTTGTGTCATCCTCTCGAATTCCTCCACCCTTTCCAGAAGAGCATCTGGACTGAGATCAGTCTCATCTAGTAAAACAGCCTTGTTTGACTCTATTGCTCGTGTCCACAGTGACATCATTCTTGGGCTTGAGCTTACTGTTTTGGGTTCTCTTGATTTATCTAAACATGAAGACACCACAAAACTTAGTCTGTAAGTGTATCAAGACATAAACGACGACACTCAACTAGAGATAATCAAAACAGGTCTAAAGTCTTTCCCAGAAAATGACTAGGACTTTGGTTGTAATTCAATTTTGTTGACTATATTGAACATCCAAAATTAACAATTAATTTGCATTAAAAGAAACGACAATAGCCTTCACCATACATACCTGAATCATCAAAACCACTTATAGTAGGATCCAAAGTCAACAAGGCTGTTGGAGTGTCCGGGTACATGGACTTCCAGCCATGTCCTCTCCACATTAGTATCTGTTCCTCATCAAAAGAAAGCAGCACACAGGGAACCAATTCCTGTTGAACACACAGGATGAACATCAAGAATTGCCAGGCTGCCAGTGGATTACATGTCCACTTTCCGCAACACAATATGACCTTATATCCTCTACCTAAAAAAAAAAGTGATGCTGTAGGTTGGCTTTATAAACATGCCATAATCCAGATCAAAGATATAATTATAATAATCAGAGTAAGAAATCAGATACAAAACTGCCTAGTCCACCCAGCTCAACAGATGTATGTACCTATTGCACAACATTTAAGATCGTTCAGAGAAGCTAACATTTCCTACATATTATCTCGCTGTTAACTAATATCAAATAGCCAGCATCAGCACAATCATGTCATGTTTAAAAAATTTACGACATGTATCAATGAAAAGTACACTGTATGTGATTCTAAAAAAACAAAGGTTAGAAGGCCTGAACAGACATAATCTACAGTAAGTGAGAAGCAATAGACCATTTGCGGAGTATAAACCTTTCATGATGAACAACTTTTCTCTCATAATGGTGCTAGTATTTACAAACTCCATCCCATTCTTTATCACAGAGTAAATGACAGAACTGCCAGGGGTGACCAGAAAGACCAGTCCCACTAGACTTCAGGCTATGTCCTTTCTGTTACCCAACTTTTTCTCATTATGGTACTAGTTTTTAATGAATGGATTAGCTCATTTCTCTTCTAGTCCAATAATGCCCCTTCCCATCTACATTGCAGTTACTTAGCAGTGAGCGATACTACAAGTTTCTTATTTTTCTTTTGAATCAGGAGTGACAATATAAGTTAACCCTTTTCTGCATCATTTTCACACTAGAGAGTAGAGACTGGCCTCCTTGTAACCTGTCTCAAAACCCATCAAAATATCACTGCTACTTCTGCATAGTAAGCTATGAAGAGGCACGCGAATGCATTCCATTATTCTAGGACTGGCAAGCATAAACCTAGTGCCTTTAGCATATCCTTACCATAAAATAGAAGCAACTAAAGTAAACCCCTTCCCCAGGGGGCAGGGAAAAGAAGCAACGAGTTAAAACATTAACCTTTTTACTACTTTTAGAAGGGTGAAATCTAGATATGTAACCCCCTAAATGAGATCAAAACAGGATCAGAGTTCAGACTACAAGAAGCTGAAGCAACGAGTTAGGATATAAACCTGCTTGCTAGTTTAAGGGTGAAATCTAAAAATGAATGTGAGAAAAAAAACGAAACCAAACAGGATGGGACTAAATGAGGCCGTATACACACCATTAGTTTTGCCCCAATCTTCTTGTAATCACTGGGATCTAATCCTCGGCAATCAATCTTAACGAGTTCACTTCCTTCAAAAGCTTGTCTCACTTCCTTTACTAGGTTATCGTAGACTCCGTTCTTTGCTGCAGGATAAGAAAGAACATATGTGTCACGTTACACAAACAAACTAAGATGATCCAAGGACATGGAATGTGAACTTGGCTGTATGCAAAACGTAAAACTGCTCCAACCTTTTCCATTCTGCAGTGTCTCCAATCTTTTTCTAGTTAACCACATAAACTATAGGCTACTACAGGGATTGATAAAAATTACTGTGAACAGAGAGACCCAATGCCAGCACAAGCATTTGAGACATGAAACATGAGAATAGAACAAACTAAGACAAACAGCATAGACCAAGAGGTGCAGGCATGCAGCACAGAGGAAATGGTTTTAGAATAAATGAATGCAAACTTCACCAAGAGCATTAGATCTTATTAATCATTTTGGGGGGAGGCGCAAAAGGAAGAAGTCGGTCACAAATTGTCAAGAGTGCAAAACATGACATTAGAAGTGATCGAAATTATGCATTAAATTGCTCTCGGGTGCTCTGCGTCAGTACTTAGCATGCTGTCAGCTATGCTCATCAACAAAGTAACCCTAAGAGATATGCTAACGGAGACAAGGACAGGTAAGCCACAAACAGCCACCACAAGACTTCCAAGTAGTAAGCCAAAAAACCTAGTAGTAACGAATCTCGCAGAACCTTTTGTAATAAACCATTATGCATGCAGCAACTCCAATTCCAACAACAAAACAATGTCAAAGAAAAGGAAACTAAGAATAAAACTCAATGAAATTCAAGAGGCACTCTTAATACATGGATCCACTAGTAGGTAGAAGAGCAATAGGAAGCTGAAGAGTGAAGAAGTCATGTCTTCATAAATTAAAGATGGAGGACGTGTGAGGAGTCTACTCTCCTTTACTTGGATATAAGGTGTGGAAAGAGAAAGGAAAACAATTGGGGGAATCCACTATCATTCCCCTTTCAAGAAACCAAATCCTTCCACTACTGAAATGAATTTTCAAAGTACACTCCTTCCCTCCCCCTTCACCTCAGTTTTTCTTTCCTCTTTGTCCCTTCCCTCCGCTTCCTTCTACAAGCTAACCAAACACGTTTTGTAAATGCGTCAAGATAAGAAGAAAATATCAAGCAAACATGGACAAACAGAATCCACTTTTACCTAGTTTACATATTGCCAGAAGAGTTTTTCCTTTTTGCCTTGACTCATCCGCTTCCTGTTTTGTCAAACCTTCAGGAGCATCTTGAATGAGTTTCGGATAAACTGGGGCAGCTGGCTTCCAAAGCATTATGGGATATTGCGGGCGAGTGCGGTAGTTGTAATTCCGGCCACGGAATAGGTAAACTACACCACCGGCACGATGAATAATCTTCCCCCCTGTTTTCTCCTAACATTATTAATAACAGTCTGAGTATCAAGAACATGAAATCTTAAACTGATGCTTCAGGTAAACTGTACAGAAAACTTAGCTTCTTGTATAGTTTTCAATAAATTTGATAATCAAACAGTTCTAATTGTTATGGAAGCATAATCACAAAATGCCTAAGACATCACATGGCTTAGACCCAAGCACATTCAATTTATGGAATTTAGATTATGAAATGATCTCTATATCTCCCTTTTCTTTGGATGATGTTCGTGTATGTATAATCCCACATTCACCTGTCACCCCAATACGAACTACTAACATTTACTTAAAATCAACTATTTACATAAATGTGTCACTTAAAATCGATTTCAAGCCGCAACAAGGTATACTTATCAGTTAAAGACATATACTTGGTTGCCAACAAGTTGTTCCTGGACTCAAAAGGTATATAGGTTACAATAGTGATCAGGATGGAAAGAATTTAATGACCGTCTGGCAATAGCATGTAGAACTACTAGATCAAAGGATACAACTCAAGTTAAACACATTTGAAAAATCTGGCTGAGGATAGAAATGAAGAGGCATCAAAAATATTGATGAACAAACCTCAAGACATTTGCACACATTATTCATGTCAACAGTTGGAACACCCTTGCATTTCACTTTACAGACTTTCTGCCTCTTCCAATGAGAATGTACCAACTCCAACATATTGTGCGTCAACCCATCTCTTCCTAAAAAGAAAGATTATTTTTAAACAATCAATCGATTATCCATTGATGAGCAAGAACTTGTCACAAACAACACAAGAAACACAGCTTGAGTTACACTAACAACAACCCAAACAAACATCATGCCCTTTCCTGACAAAACATATTCAAAATGCCATATCTTCTCTGCATTTGTCCCTTTATTTCTGTTAAACTGGATGAATATTTATATACCATATCTTATTCTTACACACCACAAAATATAACATTCTTTTTCACTTAAACTGAGAAAATGAAAAAAATTGTCCAGTTTACCATCTTGATTCAATTACCCATAGAAAATTAGCAATCATCACAAATAAAACCTATGAATTACCCAAAAAAAAAACAAATTTTTCTAAAATTCAAAACTAACAAGCCAAAATAAGACCCTAAACATAATGACCCACATAAACTTTGAAAAATTCAGGTCAATCAAACAAATTTCCCATTGAACTAAAGAAAAGGGCAATTAACCACTCAATAACAACATTGAATTAAACAAAAAAAATGAACATACCAAGATTAACCTGACGATTATCAGAAATAAGAGGCTTAACAAGAGCTTTAATCTCAGCTCTAGACAAGGGTTCCCCAAGAATCTCCTTTCTACTTCTACCATCTTTAGAAAACTCCCCAAGTTTAAAAGGAACACCCATTTGAAGGGTCTTAACAGCATTGATTCCAGGAGTAGGAGTAGGATTGAAAGATTGAAACAAAGGAATATTCTTTTTCATCAATTTCTGAGCTTTACTTTTCAAGGGTGGTTTACCAGTCCAGGGGCGAGGCATTGAAGGGGGAGCAAAGGGTAAGAAAGGGGGTTCCCTAATTGCTAAAGGTTTGGCTTTTGGGGTTTCAGAGTAGCTGAATTTGAACTCAAATGGAGCTCCTGGAAGAAGGTAAGACACCCCAGAATCACCGATTACAATGGAACGTTCGTCATCATTGGTTTCGGCATCGGCTTCGGCATTGGTGGGGGAAGGAGAGATGGGTTTGAAGTATTTGGTTTTGTTGTGGGGGATTTTGGTGAATGCAGGGTGCTTGGATTGTATTTGTGGTTTTGGTTTTGAAAGTTGGGATGTTTTTTTGGGAGGATATTTGGGAGGTGGGATTGGAGGGGAGAAAGAAGGAGGTGATTGTTTGGTGGTTTGAGAGGTGGTTGGGAGAGAGGAGAAGAGGTTGTGGTTTGGAAGTGAAGCTAGAATTGCTGCCATTGAACAATCAACACTTTACCTGTTCTTGCATCTGCATTATCAATCACCACCATATGTCATACTATATCACTTGTAAAGTTATGACTTATGAGTGATGAGGGGTGTGGACTAAGGATGTCTTGGTCGTGTGGTTAAGATTTTATAAAGGTGTTTATGATGATATATATAATATTAAAGTAAGAAAACTTCAGCCTATGTGGCAAGACATGAAGCTTCCTCTGCTCTCCTTCACCCTCAACTTTCCAGCTTTTTCTTTGCTTATGCCACGTGGCACAAATGTTTTTCTAATCACCCTTTATCCTTCACCGAGTGCATTGTGCAACAAATAGGATAATAAAATCAATTACAATAACTAAGGAAATTAATCAAGCTTCTATCAATTAAGGAAACAAATCAAATCTTATTATAATCGATTATTATAATTCAACCAATATTAAAAAAAAAAAAAATAACGATTCCCTTCAAAAATCCATTATGCTATATCTCTATTATATAAGCAAAGGGAGGAGGTGTGGTGTCCTCTTTTGAAGTGACTAAAATACCCTTAATGATCTAATTAATGAAATGAAAAAATTTACAAAAACAAATCATTTAAAAATTCTCATTCCAACTTGCCATTTAAAACAAGTTTAAAATGGTATATGCATCAAATACTTCAATCAAAAATTAAATGGACAAAATATTTATCTCTATTATACTCCCTCTGTTTTTTTTTATCATTCCTACTTTGACTTTGCACGTTTGCCAATGCACGTTTTAAAACTTAAATATCTTTCATTATATATTAGTAAAAATTATAACGATTGAATTTTAATAAAGTACTAATTGAGACGAATCAAACAAGACCCCACATGACTATGTTTTTTCTTATAAATTGAGAACATTTGAGAAGATTCTCTCTATGCATGAATAGTGTCAAGATTCCAAGTGAGAAAGATAAAAAAAAACAGAGGGAGTATAAGGGAAGGGGGAGCAATGGTGTCCTCTTTTGAAATGCCGATTTTGCCCCCCTTCCCTTTCTAAATTACAAAAGGATTGTCAAAATCAAAATCGGCACTCAAAGAAAACTACCGAAAATTAATTTACAACACTCACTCACAAATCACTTAAAGAAGTTACTTTACAAATCACTCATACAATTGAGAAAAATCACATTATAAAAAATCACGCAAGTCACTCAAATAATCAGGAAACTTTATTAAAACTTAAAATTAACATACAAACTAAAACTAATAACCTAGAACGTCAATATATACAAAAACATTTACAAAAATTTACTTACAAAACACTATTCTCAAGAACCATTCACAATTAATGTGGGCCATGATAAAAAGTTAAAGGTGTATTTGTAGTGAAATCAGAATTTAGAAGTTAGACAAGAAAAAAAATTATTTAGTTTTTTATAGAGTTTCTTATATATAATAAAAAATTTACATATAATTTGGACCTATCTTTTTCTATTATATAATAGCGATTAATTATCAAGGTAAAAAGGTTTATGTAAAATATCATTCAATAATTAAATTATAGCATATCTCTATTATATAAGAGAAGGGGAGAGCTATGGTGTTCCCAAATGAAGAGACTATGTTACTCCTTTCCCATTCTAAATTACAAATTCACTTACAAATCAAATGGGGATTCAAACAAAAATACCAAAAATATAATTATAACAATCACTCACAAACTACTACTTCTGAAAAAATTGACTTGAAATCAAAGTGTCCACTTTCTTTATAATTTATAAAGTATTGTACTTAATTCAAAAATCAACTAAAAAATTATAATATTAGAAATCATAAATAAATTCAATAAAATATCGATTTTGTTCATAGAATTTAACTTTGAAAAGTAAAAAAAAATAAAAAATGGTGAGAGACTTAAGTGACTGAAACTAAACAAATCAAATTTTGGAACTAAAAACAATTATACTTCGTATGTCTAATGTTCAAATTTTGACTCTTATGTCAAAAAAAATATATAACTATATGAGGAGTATGTTGAAGAAATATTAAATGCACATCAGCACATAGGGTTAAGAAGATGAAAGTTTCGAAGGAGTTTCATTCTTTAATTGCCAATAAAATGAGAAGGGGTTTATATAGTTATGTTGTACAGAAAGTTCCAAATCATTTTTCATAACCAACTTGCCATGCCTCACAAGTTACGGCTCATAAAAATTGAAACCACTGGTACACAAATACAAAAGCTAAACTTGCTGATAACATAGTATGATAAATGCTTTCTATCATCTAATATAAAGCCTTTGACTTAGCTATTTTTGTCATGTATGTTGTATAGAGTGTACAAGATAACAACAAGACTCATGATATAACTTACGTTCGCTTGATAATTCACTTTGTACTAACTTAGGGCTTGTTCTCTTCGGCATAAAACAACTGAACTGAACTGAACTAAGCTGAACTGAACTGAACTGAACTGAACTGAATTGAATTAAATTGAATGTAATAAATATATAAATAATATTTAAACAATAATAACATGAATATTAAATAATTATTATAATGATAAGTAATAATAATGAATATTAAATAATTATTATAATGATAAGTAATAATAATGAATATTAATAGTATTTTGGATATTTTTAAATGATAGTTCTGAATAAATAATATTAATAATCATAAATTATTATTATTAATAATAATAATTAATAATAATTATTTTATATTATTTGTATTAATATATTAATATTTGATGATATGATTATATAATAACAATAATATAAAAGAAGTAAATTAATATTACTATTTTAATAATTAGATTTAATAATATAATAATATATTTAGTAATAAAATTAATGATTGGGTCGGACCGCGCAAAATTGCATCGTAAACTGTTTTGACGCGATTTGATTAGTTTATGGGCTAAAAAACGTGGGTTCATTTGTGCTTTTGACCTAAACCATGTTCCCTCTAATAATAATAGTAATAATAATGAATAAATCTATAGTAAACAAAATAATAGAAATAATAATAACAATAATAATAATAATAATAATAATAATAATAATAATAATAATAATAATAATAATAATAATAATAATAATGATGATGATGATAATAATAATACTTAATAATGATATAAAATAAATAATAATAAATAAGAGTAATTAGTAAAATAAATTAGACCAACATAATAATAATATTTAACAAAATGATTATAAAAGAATGGAGCTGAACTGAACTGATTTAAGCTAAGCTGAGCTGAACTGAACTGAGTTGAGCTGAACTGAACTGGACTGAGTTGAACTGAACTGAAAATAAGCTGGGGAGAACATGCCCTTAAATGGTCCATGTTTTTCATCAATCTATAAGATAAAGAACATAAAGTCGTATACAATAAAGAACATTAGCTATTTAACAGATGAAAAATTTCCCCTTGATTTAGTATGTTTACTATACTCTAAAGAACATAAAACATTTCCTTCAATCTTGCAGAAATTGTACAATATAGAAAAGAAATATAGAGCAACTTTTATTTATCTAATCGGCCTAAGCATACAACAAGCCCACTCAATTATTTTTCATTCAATTTTGCTCCCAATAGTCCCAACTATCCATTATGTTAGTAAAAACACATTGCTCAATTTTAAAAACATTAAAATAGTATTTGCTTTTAACTCTCAATCTATTTTCAAGCAGCAAAAATGAAGAAATATTATTCATCAAAATTTATTATTATAAGAACCCTTTTCCATAACAAACCAAGAACAATTTATAGTAAGTAAAAAAATTGATCTACACTCATATATTTTTCAAAGTATGAAGATTTTAAACTAATAAATTATGTTTATTGCGAGAAATTGAAGGATGTTTTGGTTTATATTTATAGATATGTTCTGAATTATAGATATATGGTAACACCCTGATTTTTATACTAAAAACTAAGACATAAAATATAAAAAACGGATGGATAAATGGGTGACGAATGGGACATAGCACCACCCAAATCTAATCTAATGTGTCACCAGCTCCATCCAACAAACCACCACCGACTTTTCATCTATTTAATATGGGCTTTTATCTGTTTTCGAAATTTGGGTGAAATAGATAATTGAATATCCATTTAAATTGACCATCCTTATCTACACCCTAATTTTAGGAAAAATATCAATATATCATAATATAAAAAATTTTCTTATTTTTTTATCAACCTTTAATGTAACCATTAACTATAAATATGCACCGAATCAAATTTCAAATATAAATATATTGATTAAACGAAAGATTTTCCATGCTATTTGCACGGGTCTAGAAGCTAGGAAACTCTTTAGATCTCAATTAGAAGAAACAACAACAACTACTAAGTTAAATAAAGTTAACATGTGTTCATAATATGTCCTTTTTGAAATTATGCTAGATTAAAGAAGAAAGAAAATTAGCTAACTCTTTAAATATCAATGAATAGATGTTAGGATTATATCATATTCAAGATCAATTTCATCATCAATGGGCATAATCACTTAGAAACTAATATATATAACCAAGATAACCAGGTTTATATCCATTACACGAAATTGTCAAATCTAAATAAATCGGTTGATTATTTTATTGAAAACTTTAAGAAATTCTACTAATCATACTATATAAGTTTAAACAATAGCTGAACAAACTTGACGTGCTAAATTTATTCAAATATTATACTTAGACCATGATATTTATAGTGGGACTAAAAAGTGGCAACATGTACAAAAAACAAAGAATAAAACTTAACGTTTTAGAACGTTTATAATCACAAATAGGGTTGTGTTTATTCATTAGATTTTCCTATGAAACTTTTTTTTTTGACAGACAATGACAATGTTGAACATTAGCATACAACAGTTATAAAATTATCAAGGTATATAAAATAAACAATATATTTGATACTTTCTAATAGATATAAGTAATGATAAATAAAATATAAGATTTGAAATTATTAATTGAGGGATAAATGAATACCAAAAAAAAATCACATAATGCAAGATAACCACAAAAATTAAAAGTCATAAGTTGCTTTAAGTAGAAGGATCATTCCAACCATGAAAGTCTAAATAGTATTCTGAGACAAAAGAGAAAAAGTATTTGGATTACTCTAGAACAAAGAGGGTATTAAAGATTAATTTACATTAATTTTCAACGTAACATACAATGATACAAGACTATAAAACAAGTATATATAACGAATAGACTTTTGTGAGAGGTTATTGAAGATTCTCATTTATGTGTAATTATTCCCTTAAATTGTAAAATCTGCCAATTTTTTTTTTGAATAGATAACGCCTGTCAAAGTTCCCCGTGGCATGGTGGTTCGGTGGGTGGTGAAAAGTGGGTTGCCAGGTGCGGTATAGTGATGGTGTAAGACAACAAGAAATTGGGGGTGAGTGGAACTGCATAAAGCGGGAGCGAAAGTAGTTGTATGATTGAGTGTAATAGTAGTGCAAATTGTGTTTTTATCAGAGCTTCCGAGTGAAGCTACAGGCAGAGCGGCAAATTTTTCAGTCAATATTTATTCTAAAATGATGGTTTGTAATACGTCCTACCATAATATTAACTAAATTAGTCACTGAACGCACGAGTCATAAATCAGTTTTGAACATTTTTTATTACATGATATGACTATAAAAACTTTGAATCGTGAGCTAATATCACACTACGTTTTCAAAAGAAATGTCTTAAAATCTTAAAATTATATAAAAAAATCTCGTGCATTTTGAACGGGTCCAACAACTTTAAATGACAAAAATATTTCAATCACCATAATCGATGTGATCATGAGTTATGGATTTCAAATTTTAGAATGCAACTCCCGGGTTATAATCATAAGTCATTAGTCATAATCGTGCAACTCAGGGTTGTAAGCCATTTTCACCCTAATCAATGTGATCAATACTAATTATTACAAATAAGTGATATGTCATAATTTAACTCACGGTTGTAAGCCAATTTCAAATTATAATTAACTTACCCTAAGCAAGGTACATGTTTTTATTTCATAAAACTATATACTAAAATATTTCCCTAAATCTTTAGTAAAATTTTATTCATACATTATACTCCCTCCGTTTCCTAAAGATCTTCCCTCTTTCCGTTTAAGGGTAGTGTTTCCAAAAGATCTTCCCTCTTTTGCTTTATTCCTTATTTGGCAAAACAAATTTTCCTATTTACCCTCTCATGTCACTATCATATGGTCCACCATTACATTATTAATTCAATTTTACTCCCTTTCTCTCTCCTACTTTAACCCCTTTTTATTTGTTTATTTATCTTAACCCCTTTCTCTCTCTTACTTTACTCACATCATTCCCCACACAACTTGATTTTCCTTGGTATCTGTAGGAACAGTAAGTGGGAAGATCTTTAGGAAACGGATGGAGTATATTGTACGATACAATAAGGAGATAGCACAGTTATATTACATTTGTGAGCACTAAATTTTTTTCTAATATTACATCGTTGGTAAATTAAAGAAAATGATAAACAACATTAGGATAATATATTCTAGATGATTTATATTGTACAATATAATTAACAAGGATATAGCATGGGTAACATAAATCATAATGGTGCAACGCATGAGTTGTAAGCCAGTTTATAATTATTTTGAATACAAAATCATAAAATTTTAATTCAGCAACTAATACCTCAATTATACATTTTATATTCTTTCAACTTTATATGCATGTATTCTAATAGTTATACATTTAATAGATTTGGAACAGAAAAAAACTACTTAATAAATTAAAGGATTCCCGTGCATTATGCACGGGTCCAAAAACTAGTATATATGAATTAGGAAAAAAGTTTTTTGTCAGAATTAATCTTTTAAAAGTGTCATTTTGTGAGAAACAACTTTATAAATTTTTTTTTTGTGACAAACAACCTTTAAATGCGATTTTCTTGTCAGATCAGACCCTTGGACCATTTTCCAACATTGACTTGATTTTTTCGGCCAAGACTTGATTTTCCAGCGAAGACTTTTTTTACCCCCTTCCCTCTCTTTTTCCCCTCCAATTTCTTATTTCAAACCATTCTTTCTCCTCTCTTTCACTTCCTTCCCTGACCCCTCGTTCTCTCACGCAACATCTCTCTCGCCTTCTCCTTCTCTCTCTCTTCCACCCTCGCTGAACATTGTCACTAAACACCGCCATTGCTACTCATCCTCTTTCCTTCTATCTCAAATTTGTTGCCTCTGTTTTCTGTCTCCATTCTTACTGTTAATGGCAACAAGCTTGGGGGGGGGGGTCCTTATGTTAACAACATTGGAGGGCCATGGTTTCTTACTGGTTAATGGCAACAAGTTGAATTTTTCGTGCAACCATGTTGAGATGAGAGAAAAGAGATGAAATGCAAGTTCACAAGAGATTCAAATGGGGGCTAGCATTTGAAAGAGAGGAGAGAGAGAATGGTTTTTTTAGGTTTGAAATAGGGTGCTCTGCCCTAGGCTTCCGGCCAATGCCGATGTGGTGGCTTCTTGTGCGAAGGAGAAGGCGAGAGGGTGAGGATGGAGGATGGAGAATTGGGGTGAGGTTGGGGTGGGGATGGGAGGAAGAAATTGGAGGGAAAAGGAGAGGGAAGAGGATAAAAAAAAGTCTTCGCCGGAAAAATCAAGTCGATGCCGAAAATGGTCGAAGGGTCTGATCTCACAAGAAAATCGCATTTAAAGGTTGTTTCTCACAAAAAAAAAAATTATAAGGTTGTTTCTCATAAAATGACACTTTAAAGGTTGTTTATGACAAAAAAAACTCTTAAGAAAAACCTATGAGTTATGAGGATATTATCAGCGCCTTTTTCTTCATCTTGGGGGAGTGGATTGCTACATTTTGTGTTTTGGGTTCTCAATTATTGGGCCTTTGGGAAGTTGGAAGTCCTAACTTATACTACTACTTGAGTACATGTTGTTCATCCGTTGTTTTTGTAATTGCAACGTTTTCTGTATTTGGAAGTTTCAGATTAATTGAAATCATTTTCTTCTTTGGTAAGATTTTTTTCTCTATTTTTCTCTTACGACATGGCCCGTGCTTTTTATCTATCTCTATATCTACTCCTCACATGAATTTCTTAAAAAATGTATTGATAGAGTATATTGCAATAATTATAGAATGGGAGAAATATTATTTAGCTTTTGAGGAAAGCTATTAAAACTAGAGCTTTGCGAGTTCATAACCGTTCTTAGCATATTGTGTTTATAACAGTTTTGATTAAATGCTGAAAACAAATATTCTAAGAAGATTGGGGAATGGATCAAAGGCATTATTCTGGCACGATCAGTGGCTCGACAGCACCCCTTTGAAGCATAAGTTCCCTCGGTTATTCTCTATCTCTTCAGACCCTGGGGCTAGCATATCCTCCTGTAGAGAATGCGCGATTCAACATGGGAATGGGTTTTGTCATGGCGCAGAACTCTTAGACCAAGAGACTCAGAGGAATGGGAGGCGCTAAAAAAGCTCCTAGACCCTGCCCATCTATCAATGGCAAACGATGACTCCTTCTCATGGACTCTCACAAAATCCGGGGACTTCACTGTCAATTCTCTCAGCACAGAACTTACAAAATTAGCCGCTACCCACCATAACAAACTCATCAATTGGAAGAGGATATGGAAAGGTCTCATTCCCCCCCGGATCGAGGTTTTTACTTGGTTGGCTTTACTCGGGAAAATAAACACCAAAGTGAAGCTAGCAAGGATGAATATTATCACACATGATGAAGTGACTTGTATTTTATGTGGTGAGTCCGAAGAAAGTGCGGACCATCTACTGTTGCAATGTGAATTCGCAAGGAAAATATGGTGTTGGTGGCTCGAGATTTGGGGCATGGGCTGGGTAATTCCTCGTCGACTCAGCGAGGCCTTTGCGCAATGGGAGATCATGGGTGCACCTCCTTTCCTAAAAAAAGTGTGGAGAGAGATTTTCTCGATAATAATTTGGTCGATATGGAAGGAGAGGAATTCCAGAATTTTCAAAAATGTTGCATGCTCTATCCAACAAATACAAGACCTGATTCTCACAAGGCTTAGCTGGTGGATAAAAGGGTGGGGCACCCCCTTCCCATACTCATGTGAAGACATCATAAGAAACCCGAAGGCTCTCGCATGGGCTGAACCTCGAGCCTCTTCCGCAATCATCACCCCAATATCAGAAAGGCTATGGTCTCCTCCTCCTATACTCTCTTTCAAATGGAATGTGGATGCATCAGTAAGCCCTCTCCACCCAATGTCGGCAATAGGTGGTGTCCTACGGAACAACCAAGGCCATTTCATGTGTATGTTCTCGAGCCCCGTCCCTCGAATAGAAATCAATTCGGCTGAAGTTTTTGCCATCTTTAGGGCGATTCAGATCTCAATGGCATATGACAACATGAGGAATTCGAATCTAATAATCGAGTCCGACTCCTCAAATGCGGTGAAATGGAGTAATGAAGATCAAGGGGGGCCTTGGAATTTAAACTTCCAACTCAACTATATCCGAAATGCAAGAAGATCGAGCTTGGAAATTAGTATCATCCACAAGGGCTGCAGCTCTAACATGGTTGCTGACTCTCTGGCAAAACAAGGTCTGGTCAGGGATGCTGAGTTCTTGGCATGGATGTAGCTCTCATATATTCGCAATCGAAAAGACTGTGTGCTGTATGTATTGGTGCCATGTTGACGCCCAGTTGTGCCTTCGAGGCAAATGATGAGGTTTAGAATTGGAATTGTAATATTGTGGCCCATGGGCTGAAATGGAATAAAATAATGAACAAAATTATCAAAAAAAAAAAAAACAGTTTTGATTAAATTATGTTTATTATAGAGTGTTATTGGGAATTAAAGGGGAGAATATGGAGTGTTTTGGGGAGTGTAACAACTAACAATATGGAAATAATTTGGGGAAAGCTCTATTAGAGATCTTTGTTTGTAGCCGTCATTATGAACATGGCATTTCTCATCACATATCTGGAGTCTCTAAGTAAGTAGCACTTTTCCTAAAAAATACTTATAAGTTTAATTTTCTTAGAAAGCTTTACTTCTCTTCATCAACTAAATAATTTTTACATCTTTATAGAAAATGGAACTGCATAAAAAATTTGTTTATGTTTGACCAATCGACTATAAATAAATGTACAAATTTACACATATACGTTATTGAAACTTAATATGAGATGCAAAACGAGACCAAATAGTGGGATGAACCACAAATTTCATGTTTCACTGTTGGACACGTGAGTGCACGTGCACCTTAGACTAAATTTTGGTTTTACTTGGCAAAAATTGTAGGTAGGTGGGACTTAAATTTGAGGTGAAAAATTAAAAATAGTTAAACAGAAAGTAACATAAAGAACAAGACTGAATAGAAAGTAAAAAGATGGTAAAAAGTTCTAACATTTTTTAAGTTTGATCTTTTATAAACTATGGTGAATTATACAATAACATTTATCTCTTTCATGTAAAGACAAATACTAAGATACCTCCTTTCTTTTTTTGTAAACATTTCTAGAAACTTCATCCATTCCCATTAAGGTAAAAAATCATCCCATCTAAACCCAAATTTAGAAGTGATGACACAAAGATATAGGGAGGCAGAAAACAACACTTAACTAAAGAAGACATTGGTCCCCTTTCCTTTAATTTCCCACCATCAAACCAACAACATTTTGGAAATCTCTCTTTTCTATGTGATGCCTACCAAGTGTTGTCAATATATGGAAGAAAGTGTGACTTGACTTCAATGCATGTTTCAGAACTCAAGTGAGGTCAAAATTTAACACTATAATATTTCCCAATTTTGTTTATGTTTCTTCTCAATATCACGTACAATTATTGGTATAACTCCTTCCTTTGAAATTAAACCCTTCTATATCCGTTTTTTATACATAATATGCTTAAATAAATTAGAAAATGTAGATACTTCTATTATACATATAAATAAATAGAACTATATCAAGAAATGCTCCAAACTGTTAGGTATTGAGGACAAAGACGCCTAATAAAAAGATTAAGAGTTTGATTGCTATATGACTTTTGCACCTCTCATTTCAAAACCATGACCGTCTCATAAAATTAGGGGCCCTGTGCTAAAACAAATTATAAAGATTAAATTTTTTTGGTGAATACAAGAGACGGAGGAGTTATAAATGGGGATTTTTGGAGAATAAGAGGAGGAGAAGAAAAACACCAAATAAAAATTAGTCTCTTTATATTTATAATTAGATTTAGGTTTTCTTTTTTTTTTCTTTAGGCGGACAACTAATAGAATTGAGCCTTTATATTTCGGGGACCCTGTGCAATTACTCATCCTACACATAGCCTTAACCGCCTCTGTTCCACACCAAACAATTAAAGAATAATTATTGCCAAAAGAATCGAACACAAGTTAAAATAAATAAATAATACAACTTCATAATATTAATTAGTCAAATCCAATCAATATATGAAATCTTTGTTGTTCTTATATCGTTAAGTACACAGAATTTCAGAATAGTTTATAATGTTTCAAGCATTTATATCCTAGGAATAATAAACTTGCATAAGCTAGGCACTAGTATAACACATGACTCATTTAAATGAACTCTGCTATTTCTATATATACTATGCATATTGCTACTCAACTTAGAACCCCAAAACCTACCATTGAAGAGTACCTTCTCAAATACTCTCTCTCTCAAATTCTTGACCTACTTCAAAGGATAAAGGAAAAATAATGGCAACACTAAACCGTTTATTTGATGCTCAAGAACAAATATGCTACGTCCAATGCAATTTTTGCACTACTATCTTATTGGTAATCTTAGAGTTTTTTAATGGAATATCACTCACATAATTCTCATGTGATTTACACATTTTTACGTACTTTTTATTATTATTATCATAGACCGGATAAAGTATATATATTTGTACTTCATTTTTCATTTTCTTATTTTTTAGTTCTTTTCTTGAAGGTGAGTGTGCCTTATAATAGCATGTCAATGGTGGTGACAGTGAGGTGTGGTCATTGCACTGGTCTTCTCTCTGTCAACATGTTGAAAGCCTCCTTTGTCCCGTTGCATCTTTTTTCTGCCCTTAATCAAGATCAGGTAATTAATTTGACTAATTCTCTCCAAATTCTTTTATGTTTTATAAAAATTTGTCACTAAGTACATACAATATTTAAGTCAAATATTATATTCACTAGCTAGCTTAATAATACTTGCTTCTAATAAGTATATGATAGAGTATAAAACTATTCCCGAGACTCTAACCATCAATTTAAGTTTTTGGTTAGAATCTCAGGTTTAGTTTTATACTCTATCAATAAACTAATAGTTAAATCTCGTCTCGAGAATAATTATATACTCTATCAATATATACCACTAGTTGTAAAAAAAGAGAGTATATATATACCACTAATTAGCAATATTTTGATCGATAACAAAATAGTCACTACTAATATGAAAAACAACTCTTCTTGACCTTTTCTTATTAATAAACTTTTTGAACAAACAGAAAATAAAATTATGATAGAGTTTGATTTTGTAGCTAAATAAGCACCAAGAAGAAGTAGATACATCAAAGGTAATAATGGATAGGCATAGCACTACATTATCTATGCTACCCTCTTCTGAAGAAGATAACGACGACGAAGATGATGAAGAAGAAGAGGTCGATGAGGATATAATCGCACTTGAACATACCGTGAATAAACGTATTTATTTCTAATCTTCAAGTGATCTAATTAAGATATAAGCTTTTTAAGCTATCTTCATTTTGATTATGAATATCTTTTGATCATGTTGGCAGCCCCAGAGAAGAAAAGAAGGGCACCATCAGCTTATAACCGATTTATCAAGTAAAATCAACATCATTATCTTATAATATAGTAGTATATACATCAAAATTATTTGTTTACACGCATGCATGTGTGTATTAATATGTCTAACAGAGAAGAAATTAGGAGGCTGAAGGCTAGGTATCCCAACATGAGTCACAAGGAAGCCTTTAGCACTGCTGCAAAAAATGTAAGCTTGGTTCTCTTTTTTATTTTTAATCTTTTCGATTAGTTGAATTTCAAGAGATGATACTTTGGCCTCAATACTCTGAATTATAGCTCGGGTGCATCCAACATCACCAACTACAACTAGTAGTCTAAACACCACAAACTATGCGGTGGGTGCGTTTGTACCATAAATGAGGACGAAAGCCTAAAATGTTGTCGAAGACGGTAGGTTTGTATGGTACAGAATGCACCTCATCCGTAATTGGTGGTACAGACTGCACCCCCACCCCATAATTGGTGGTGTTTAGGCTATTAGTCATAGTTGGTGGTATTGGGTGCACTCGAGCTAAGCTATAGTTCAGAGTGTTAAAGCCCAATTTTGTCTTCTTAATATACTTCTTACATTTTGATTTTTACACCATATATATCTATATATTAACTTTGACCATGTTTCTTAATTGATATATTGGTAAATTAGTCTCAAAGTATGAAACTATTAACTTTATAGCTTTTTCTGAAAATAATTAAAGACATGTATAATTGTATATAAACAATAAGTTTTTCTTCGATATGGTAAGTCAGAAAATCAAAGTGTTAAGTTATAGGTATTTTGAAGCTGATAAAGTTCGTAATTAGAGTTTAAAATTAGAAAGAAATAAACATATTTGCAAACGATATGTAGGATTTTTTCTTTCTGATATTCCGAGGCACATGTTAATTATTTTTCAGTGGGCTCATTTCCCGTCAGTCCAACATGGGGTAGACGAAGAAAATGGTAGCCATGGGAACAGGCACATGACTCATAACTTTGAAGAAGAAGCTGGTTGAGGTTAACTGTTGTTCTCTCTTTTTTTTTTTGGAACTAATTAGGTTATGACTCGTGAGGTTTATTTGTTATTTTCTAGTTGCTTTTTTTTTTGTCTTACCACGAGAAGTTTTCCACCGCCTTCGACGAGTAGACTAATCTCACGCGGGAGTTTGCATTCTAGTTACTTCTTTTAGTACATTATCAAATAGAGACAGAAACATGAGTTGTCTAAGGACTATAAGATCAGGGACTTTCTTGCATGCATGCATGGGACTTGGGAGTGGCCTGGTTTAGCCTTCTCTGAGAGTACGTGCATGCTTCCATCAATTCTCTTTAATTTGATGAATAATCAACGCAATAAGCCAATAACGATATGAGTTATGATAAAAGTGTACGTACTTTTCCATGATAAAATCAGTAGTAGAACGAACAACTGAATAAAGAATAGCTATATGTTTGCAGAATAACCGAGAGAATCTCCCTTAATTCATTATAAGCATATATTCCTACAAATTTCCATAAGTGTGCTTGAGCTGATTTCCATGTTAAAAAGAAAATGAGACTATAAGAAATGATATCATACTTTCCCTTGAAAATGTCCCTATTATAAATTATATCCGGTAAACACAAGATTGATGCAATGGACAATAAATTGGGTGTAATAAGTTCCTTATGTACATATTAGAAAGTACTATTTAATTTGCAATATAGATCATTCCATTATGTATTATTGTATCTGAATAGATCTAATAACAAATATAGACATGGCATGAAACTAGCTCGAAAACTAACCTAATAAATTTGGATTTTGGATTTGAGTTCATTACTCGAAACCCAAAAACAGACAAATAAACTCGAAAATCTAAAAAAAAAAGCGATCAAACGTTGTTGATCTTGTCCGACCATTTTTCCAAGGATGTAAGTGAACTTAAAAGCATTTTGATTTGAACTTCGAAAAACATTGTTTTTAATCGTGCAAGTTTAAATTATCGTTATCATTACATGAATTTTTGATTTTTCCAATCAAAGTATTTCAAAGATTCTTAATTGTCATAGCTGGTATTATCTACATATTTGTATTATACTATGCACACATGCATAATAATTATCCATGTATTTATGTAATGTTTATACTAATGACAGAAAATGAAAACTGAAAAGGTGCCCTTGATTCGTTGGGTCGACCTAATACCGTATATCTTGGCCTTGTGGGTCAAGTTCAAGGGGTTTTGTTGACTTGATACTGACATTACCTCAAGATCAAACGCTTTGCATTATGGGATATTCAAAATGCCATATACAATAATTATACTACAGTTTGAAAATGTAGTTATTTTTTGCATGTTCTTGGATTCCTATCAAGTCATATTCGTAGTTTCACAAACATCACATGTCAAAATTTATGACACTTGCTATGATGAGTACACTAAATATATCAAGTGAAAAACTCGTCCAACTAGTACAACTTCAAAGGTAAAAGAAGTAAACTGACACATGGAAATGGCATTTCTGTTGTGAAGGTTTTGCAGGTCCATTTAGAAGGCAAAGGATTCAGTGAAAGAAAGCCCTCAAAGCTAAGCATTGAATGATATAATGCAGAGACAACTTCAAAAGTGATCGAGACATCTAGTTTAATTTACAAGAACTATATACTACTTAAATACCTAGCTAGCTATCTAAGATTATTGTGGAAAAGAGGAAAAAATATTTTCATCTCAAAATGTTTAGGAATTAAGAGTCTCAATCATTTTGACTTTTCTGCTAGTTAGATGCTCTTGGGAATGGTTCTTGTAGCGAGCACGATGACTTATCTATTTACATACTATGAAGTATTCTAATATTGATATATAAAGAGAATAACAGGTACATTTTGCCTAATTTGATGTGGGATTTTTTATTATATTAATTTATATGAAGAATTGGATTTTGATAAACCAATCTTTAAGCGATTTTCTTAAAACAATCCCACTTATGAGTTATTTTTGTATAATCCGACCTCTTGGTGGTATCTTTTCATAATCGTCCTTGACCTGTTGTAACAGGCATAACAGGTCAAGTGTGACACGTGTCACACTCTCATTGATCGGGCCATTTTCTCCCTTATATACCTCTTTTCCTCCACAACCATCGGCACCTAGCCACCACTACCACCACCCCACCGTACCCCAACTCGTTACAGCCTCGCCCCACCCCACCCCACCCCAGCCTGCCACACCCCACCCCGGCCACCCGCTCCAAACCCTAAACCCCACCCTGGCCACGCTCGATTCCCATCCCCACACAGCAAACCCCCTGCAATCCCCCACCCCTCCCTAGCAGGTAGCCAACCCCGTCACGTCTCCTCCCTTTCCCATTGGCCCCATACCCACAAGAGAGGAAGATACATCTTGGGTTGACGTATAGTGCGACTTGTCAAATATATTGGGTCATAGGGACTTTCTCGACTCTCTCCCGATTGAGATATCCTCCATTTTGCTGATCTCATTGTAAATCATATAAATACAATTCGGATTTAATATAGCGATTTGTGCAAGTATTTTACGATTAAGAAGCAACTGTCTCTTGCACAGATCCCGTCTGCTGTTGCCCCTCCACCCTCTCCTATCCCTTCGTCTCTTTCCATCCCGTCACCCATGTCCCTTCTCTTATCCCTTTGTCTCTTTCTACCTCGTCACCCCTCCCCATTCTCCTATCCCTTCGACTTTTTTCACCTCCTCTCCTCTTCTCGAGATTTATGGAGCCATTACTGTTAACGACGATGACCACCACTACCACACACAACCACCTTTACTGTTAGCGACGACGACGAATACAATGCGATTCGAGGATAGAGATAGGGCGAAGAGAAAAGAAGCGACGAAGAGTGTTAGAGGGGGTGGGGCCTGGTGGTTGGAGGCGGAGGTTTGGTGGCTGGGGCGGGGGCCAGTGGAAGGGACGAGAGGTCAAACTAGATATGGAGGTGAAGAGAGAGGAGATAGAGAGAAATGAGTAGGAGGAGTAAAAAAATTACCTGAAGTTCAGGTCACAAGTCACTTGGTACCATTATGAGAAGATATCATCAAAAAATTAGACTATTCAAAAAATAACTAATAAGTGGGATTGTTTTAGTAACACCTCTTAAAGGTTGGATTATTAAAATTCAATTTTCCTATTTTTATTAGGTTTAATATGTAATCTTAGGGTAAAAGAAAAGCTACTAACATGCATGTATCGCTTAAGGAAGAAGAGTACAGATCTTTTGTTTTCTTGGAACACCCTACGTTTACAAAAGTTTCTCTGTCTTTTCTGGTGCAAACCTGTAATGACCCCGAATGGTCGTAAAAGTCGTTTTATGCCCGTTTCAAGCCATGAAAGTTCTTAAATTAACCTCCCATGTCGCTAGGAGACATCCCACAGCCTTCGGTGCCCAGACCTCATGAACGTCCTATTATATAACCTTCAATTTTGGCTATTTTGAGGGTATTTTTGGACTCCTCCGGACCCGGTCATATTTTTCACCTAAAACATTTCTAAGGGATCCAACATGACTTGTAACATATCTTCGATACTTGGGATCCTTTGCGTTGCCAAAAAGTGACTCTAAATGTATACTCTGTTTATACTTCTCCGCTACGAACCCTGGAATGGCCCTGAAGTGACCATGAAAGTCGTCACATGTCTGTTCCAAGTTATGGGAGTCTTTCAATGACCTCCCATATCCCCAAGAGGCATCTCATGGCCTCCGGTGTACGGATCATGTAGACGTACGAAAGCGTGTATTATAAGCTTGAATTTTGGCGGTTTTAAGGGATTTTTTGACTTCTCCAGTCACATCCATATTTTTCTCCTGAAACTTTCTGAGGAGCGCTGACATGACTTATAATGTATCCCGAGTGTTTGGAACCCTTTTGCTGCCTCATAAAGCCTCTAATTACTCCATTTATACTTTTCTGGTGGAACTCAAAATGGGCCATAAAATCCTATATATTGACTAAATAAGCGGTAAGCCAACAACCATGTTCGCGTAGATTTCTAACTAGTGGCGGATCTAGGAATTGATCCACGTGGGTTCGAAATCATTCGAAGAAAATAAATCAAGACAGAGTAGTTAAAGTAGCAATACACTAGTCCAAATTTTAAACTACAACCAAAAATTACATTTAAAAAGTAGTAAAATTATTTATGAATTATTATAATTTTTTTATCATCCACTCTTTAAATGTTAAAACTATCCCATGCAATATAAAGTATTTAACACTAACCAAGCCTCTCATCTTTCAATTACTTTTTGAAAATAATTCCAAATTTATATTATCTAGGAACTTTCTCAAGTTTTAGAGGGCTTTCTCAAGTTTTAAAGGGCTTTCTCAAAATAATACATGCTCTTAATTTTCTTGCATTCTTTAATCATTTTGGATATGTTCTAATATATATAGAACAATAAAGGAGGAGTAACACATTTCTAACTGTTATAACTTATAAGAAGAGCTTAAGAAATGTAGAAGTTACTTATAGTATTTAGAAATATTAAGTTTTTTAAAAAAAGAGTCCAAATTATTTGATAAGATAACACTCAATCTTTTTGAAATTTCTCATAATAATTCAAAGTCAAAATTATTTTCAAATGATAAGTACGTAAAATTTGAAATTGTTTAGATAGATTTTCACAAAATAAAATGAACAAAATGAGAATCATATATTACATAAGATTTTAAAGAAAAAAAAGTTAAACTCACATAAAAAAACGAAACCCAAAAAAAAAATGGAAAGCAGTATGAGGCAGGAGCCTGCCAAGTAAAACAATAAAAGAGAAATAAGAAAGAGGAGAAAGCAAAATGCTCTTCAAGTCTTCATACGAATCGATCACGCGTCCCACATTTGGGGAAAAGTTAATCCAACCTAGCTGACCATTAAGCCAAATGTTTTCAATCAAACAAATACCGCGCGGAAGATAAATATACAATTTTATTTTTCATTTTTTTCGTCAATTTTCTTCTATTTTTCAGGATTTTGCATGGGTCAGTTGAACCCACTAAACCCACGCTAGATCCGGCCCTGTTCCTAACAAAGGATGTCTTCGCCTAGTGGTTAAGATTGAGGTGCTGTGAACGATAGGTTACAGACGCAAAGGTTCGAATCCCCCTCCCCTTCTTTATACTGCCTTTGTAATTCATATGGCTAAAAAATAAATGTTCGCTTAGCTTAAAAAAATGAACATCCTCCAAATTCGCATGTTACAATCTTGTCCATACAAGCTACAGCAACACAGGATATTGCCATGGCCAAAAATATAGTAATTTGAACTTGCATCCACATAAAAATATAAGATTTAGGATTGGCCAAGTCGTCCTAACATTCCAGTGCAATTATTTGTGGCTATATTCCCTGATTCCCACCACCTTATTACACCTACAAGAGGCACTGATCAGTTGTCATATTCCGCTAAGAAAAATAATGTCCCCTCGCTTCATATTCACAAATTAGAACCTTAGCTTATTAATTATTGGGTTCCATGGAAAACTTTGAAATAATAAATCAATCAAAATTCAAAGGACGAGTTCTACTTCTACCCTCTAATTATGAAATTTGAACCATATCTAATTGATGTTTGGTCTTTATCAATACACAATTGGCCAATTTAAATGAAGTTTCCTTTTCTTGTTTGTTTTTCGTATGTCGTCTAGGAGGCATCCCATCAAAATATTCACTTAGGCGACTTCAACTTAACATTGCATCTTTACTTTACTGTATACAATACATGAGAACTCATTTGGCAACCAAGTTATTACCAAGGTATTCATGATAAATCTACATAGACTATGATTGTCCGTTTGGTTAATGGTTATAAATAGTGATAATGGTAATGAAATATAGTGTAAATGTGTAAAGGAGTTCTCATGCCAATGACCATGGAAATGAAACTTTATCACAAACCATGAGTTTTCCTTTATAGATTTTCATTACTATTAATACTACCTTCCCAAGTGGTAATGGATGGTTGAGTTTTTAGGGGAAAAATGGATAACTTGAGATGAAGTAGCATTACCATAGGTAATGACATTGGATTTGTAGTACAAATTTACACTATAATGTATTACCATTCCCACCATTTATGACCTCTTACCAAACGAACCGTGAGAGTATTGAATCCCTCCCCCATTATATTCATGAGAAATGAACAAATGGGGTGTTAAAGGCTTTTCAAGGCAACGAAAATGGTGCCAAGCAGCCGGACTATGTTACAATTCATGTCGGCACTCCTAGGAACTTTTCGGGAAAAAATATGAGCGGGCCTGGAGAAGGCTAAAAATGCCCCAAAAACAACCTAAATTGAAGGTTATAATACACACTTTCGAATTTTCCCGTGGCCCAAGCTCCGGACGACACGGGATGCCTCCTAATAACATGTGAAGTCATTGGAAAGGAGTCATGTTACTTGGAACGAATATGTGGATGTCTTTACGTTCATTTCGAGGCAATTTTAGATTTCACGAGAAATGAACAAATGGGGTATTAGAGGCTTTTCGAGGCAACGAAAATGGTGCCAAGCACCCGGACTATGTTACAAGTCATGTCAGCACTCCTAGGAACGTTTGGAGGATAAACATATGACCGAGCCTGGAGAAGTCCAAAAATACCCTAAAAATAGTCAAAATTGAAGGTTATAATACAATCTTTCGGATTTTCCCATGGTCCGAGCTCCGAACGGCACGGGATGCCTATAGGGACATGGAGGTCAATGTAAAGGAGTCGTGTGGCTTGGAACGAATATGTGGATGCATGTACTTTCATTTCGAGGTAATTTTGGGTTTCACGAGAAATGAATAAATGGGGTGTTGGAGGCTTTTCGAGGCAACGCAAATGGTGCCAAGCATCTGGGCATTGTTCCAAGCGATGTCGGCGGCACTCCTAGGAACATTTTGGGAGAAAAATATAACCGCACGGAGAAGTCCAAAAATGTTCTAAAACAACCAAAATTGAAGGTTATAATACACGCTTTCGGATTTTCCCGTCGAGCTCTGGACGGCACGGGATGCCTACAAGAACATGGGAGGTCAATGAAAAGGAGTTGTGTGGCTTGGAACGAATATGTGGATGCATGTACGTTCATTTCGAGGTAATTTTGGGTTTCACGAGAAATGAACAAATGCAGTGTTAAGATGCTTTTCGAGGCAACACAAATGGGTCAAGCACCCGTGCAACGTTACAAGTCATGTTGGCTTTCCTAGGAACCTTTCGAGAGTAAATATGACCAAGCCCGGATAAGTCCAAAAATGTCCCAAAAAAAGCCAAAATTGAAGGTTCTAATACACGCTTTCGAAATTTCCCGGGGCTGTGCTCCGAATGCCACGTGATTCCTCCTAGTTAAATGGTAGGTCATCGGAAAGGAGTTATTTGGCTTGGAACAAATATGCGGATGCCTTTACGTTTATTTGAGGCAATTTTGGGTTTCACGAGAAATGAACAAATGGGGTGGTGGACGCTTTTCAAGGCAACAGAAATGGTGCCAATCACCCAAACAATGTTACAAGTTATGTTGGCACTCCTAGGAACGTTTCGGGATAAAAATATGACCGGGCCTGGAGAAGTCCGAAAATACCCCAAAAACAACCTAAATTGAAGGTTATACACGCCTTTCGAATTTTCCCGTGGCCTGAGCTTTGGACGGCATAGAATGCTTCCTAGGGACTTGGGAGATCATTGGAAAGAAGTCATGTGGCTTGGAACGAATATGTGGATGCCTTTACGTTCATTTCGAGGCAATTTTGGGTTTCACGAGAAATGAACAAATGGGGTGTTAGAGGCTTTTCGAGGCAACGGAAATGGTGACAAGCACCCGGACTATGTTACAAGTCATGTCGGCACTCTTAGAAACGTTTGGGGATATAAAAAAGATCGGGCCTAGAGAAGTCCAAAAATGCCCTAAAAACAGCCAAAATTGAATGTTATAATACACGCTTTTGGACTTTCTCGTGACCCGAGTTCCGGCTGGCACGGCATGCCTCCTATGGACATGGGAGGTCATTGGAATGAATCATTTGGCCTGTAACGAATATATGGATGCATTTACGTTCATTTTGAAGCAATTTTGGGTTTCACGAGCAATGAACAAATGCGGAGTTAAGATGTTTTTCGAGGCAATGGTAATGGTGCCAAGCACCCGCGCAATGTTAAAAGTCATGCTGGATTACCAAGGAACGTTTCGAGAGAAAATTTGACCAAGCCCGGAGAAGTCCAAAAATGTCCCAAAAACTGCCGAAATTGAAGGTTATATAATACACGGTTTCGGAATTTCCCAGGGCCCGTGCTCCGAACGCCACGTGATGCCTTCTAGGGACGTGGGAGGTCATCGGAAAGGAGTCATGTGGCTTGGGAAAAAAATGTGGATGCCTTTACGTTCATTTCGAGGTAATTTTGGGTTTCACGAGAAATGAACAAATGAGGTGTTAGAGGCTTATTTCAAGGCAACAAAAATGGTGTTAAGCACCCGGACTATGTTACAAGTTATGTCGCCACTCCTAGGAACTTTTCGGGTGAAAAATATGATCGGGCCGGTAGAAGTCCGAAAATGCCCCAAAAACATCCTAAATTGAAGGTTATAATACACGCTTTTGGATTTTCCCGTGGTCCGAGCTTCGGACGGCACGGAATGCCTCCTAAGGACATGGGAGGTCATTGGAAAGGAGTCATGTGGCTTGGAACGATATGCAGATGCCTTTACGTTCATTCGGAGACAGTTTTGGGTTTCACGAGAAATGGATAAATGGGGTGTTATAAGCTTTTCGAGGCAACGAAAATGGTGCCAAGAACTTGGATTATGTTAGAAGTCACGTCGGCACTCATAGGAATATATTCCAAATATTATTGATATCCTCGCAATTGTAATAATGGTAATAATACGATTCAACTTTATTTAATCAATGCATAGAAGACCCTTAAGTCGATGTTAAGGTTTACATTGCCAACTGACCACTACTCAAGTAGGGTAAAGGAGCCAAAATATATAAAAAAAATCTCATTTTTGTATGAGATCATGCTTAATTTTACGAGTCGTCAAACATCAATCAAAGAAAATATCTTTCCTTTTTTTAATCTCTTAACAGATATATCAATCGAACACAAACATCATCATTGTTTCTGGATTCATAAAGTATCATTCAAGTGAGGGACGACATTTCTTTCTAGCCTCTTTGTTAAATATATCAATTGGATTTGGATATGGTTTCCTCACCTCGTAGATATGGTTTCCTCACCTCGTGTAGGCGACACATGCACAATGCAAGATGCCTACAATCAGGCATAAACATATTAGGTGTATATACCCCAAAAACATTCAGAATGCATGCCTACAATTAGGCATAAACATATTAGGTGTATATACCCCAAAATCATCTAATAAAACATAGCAGGAACTGAGGAAAGGTATACTCTTTGAAAAAGATGGAGCATAATAGTTGGGATATTTTTACGGATGCATACGTAATCATGTCAAAGATAAGCATGAGACTTGAGAGAGATGATTTTCAAGTGTTACGAGATGTAAAAGTTGTCATAACATCCTGCCATATTTCATGCTTGATAGTTTGCAGGAAAAAGCTATATTTATATCTAAATTTATATATTATTATTATTAAAACGCGTGAGCAACATTGCACGTCAACATGTATCACCCCACCTTATACACTAATTCTGGACATATTATTACCTTATAATGTCATGATCGTATCACTAAATTATGACTTCTGCTTGTGACAAGATGTCAAACCCAACATCGTTTTTATCTTATTAAATTACACAGGATCACATCATCGCTCTTGTGCATCAACAACATACTAGTTTTAACTTAAAAGTTGACACGTACTATTATGTGTGCAAAGAATCTCCACCATGTTCCTCCTTTCCTTAATTTGTGTATTAGAGTTTGCGGATATTTGGCTGAGAGAATTTTGGGGAAAATGAGAGGTTCGAGATGAATAGAGAGGCTTGGCTTTGAGAGTTGATTAAAAGAGTGGTTCGAGCCCAAAAACTAATTTTGAAAAAACTACTAGTAGAGCTTAACTTTTTGAAAGAGAGGTATATGAATTTAATTTTAATGACTAATAGTTCATCTTAAAGTCGGTCAATTTTACTACCCTCAATAAATAAAAAGAACTCCACCAATAAATTATTCTAATATCGTTATTAGTCATTTCACCTAATAAAATATTATTCAACTAACATAACTATCTATCATACATTTTCACAAATAACTAATGCAATCAATTAGTCAAACCAGCCAATACAACCAATTAATCGAACTAGCTAACTAATATAACCAACTAATGCAAATAGCTTATTACCGCTAATATAATTAGCTAACCTTTAATTGCTACACAGAGCCTTCGTATAAGCATGATGAAAAAGATACAGCGAAGGTATGTGTAAGGGCCAAGGGGCCACCAATATGTAAGTTCTATGTAAGGTAAAAAGACAAAAGGAGGAGATCAGGAAGTTTGATCCCTACTTAATTAATGCCTGAGTGATAGCTCGTCTTTGAACGTTTAGCGTGTTTGTGGTCTGTGGACCATGCTATATTTACTATTTAGTCTATAAAAAATCTTTAGGGTTCGTTCAGTATTACTATGGTTTTTTGTTTTTTGATTTTTTAATTTTCAAAATCATATTATATATGTTCTATAATGTACAAAAAATTAGTCACATTTATTGGAAACATGATGATTTTGAAAACTGACAACTAAAAAGTGAAAACCACCTTTTTTGATTTTTTTTTTGATTTTTAGTTTTCAAAAAAATAAAAAACTAAAAACAAAAAATAATAACGAACGAACACTAAAAAATAATCTATGTAATTTTTTAAGATTTAGTAACATAGAGTTTTCTATTGGATTAGACTTGTTCACAGGTTAACTTAGCCAATAAGTTAAATTATGCGCGCAATTACGTACGCAAAGCTTCTTGAAAGTAAGGAAAAAGATAAGGAACATTCTCACTTCTAACTTGTGTTACAGGTTTGATGCCGTGAAATCCAAATATTTACCTCTAGATGATCAAACAATAGAGTACTTGTTAATGCAATGAGTTCTAAAATTATTTATGTAATTAAGTTGGAACGTTTATTTTTTTTCATGCATATGAGTCTAGCTAGTACTCTATATCTCTATTAGGTGCTACATTAAACGGATTAATGAGTAGACTTATGCTAAATGCTAGGTATAATTCTACTAACGTAAAGTAAACTTATTTTTTCTCGTCTAATATGAACTTTATTCTTTTAATAATCAGATTTGAATTTATATTTTTTTTTTCACTATAATTCTACTGATGTTAATTTAACCATATCTATCTTTAGAATTTCATTTAAGTTTTTTTTAACGGGAGAATTTTAAATAAGTTGAACATGATTTATGTATGTTATTTCTTTACTAATATGAAATATCAAAATTATCATAGGTCAATCTTTTTAAGTTTATTTCAATCTGTTTATTTAGATCAGATTAACTTTTATGATTATTATTAATACATATTTCTAAATATACAGTCCGTTTTTGGTAAAGCAGGCCACACACAAACAAACCATGCGGCCAAACAATCACCATCCTCCTTCCTTCCTCAAATCTCCAACTGCTTTACTATACCTCTTCCTCCTTTCCTGCTCCAATTCATCTTCTCCTCACATTTGTCATTTTTTCTCTACTCCTCCCAACAAAAATCCTACTCCTCTCTCTCTCTCTCTCTCTCTCTCTCTCTCTCCGTTTTCCATTTTCTCTCTCCTCAGTTCGTTTCTTCTGCCATTAAAGCTGCAATGGCGGACCACGAAGAGGAGCACCACGAGTAATTGTCGTTGATGGAGAAGATCTTCGACAAGATTTACAAAGTTCTTTGAGTTCACGAACGGTGATTTCCCCGAAGACTGAAGATTGTAGGCGATGAAAAACTTCAACGGCGGTTGAAGAGAGATATTATTCGACGATTTTGGTGCCGCCTTTTTGCTAGTTGATGATGAGGCCATATGAACCTCGTTCGCGATCTAATGATGGTGGTGGGGTTATGGAAGTGGAGCCTGTATTTGAAATAGTTTGATGGAGGAGTTGAGAGGCCAGTGATGGTGGTTGGTTATTTGAAGTCGGTGGTTGCGGTGGTGTTGTGGTGGTGATGGGGAGGAGGAGGACGTGGTGGTTCCATGATTTGATCAAAGAGAGGGGAGGGAGATTGAGAAATGGTTTGGTGTTTGTATAAAGTAACCCTTATAATGCAAAAAGTAACTCATACTTTCACTAAAAAGTAACCCTTTAAAATTACAAAAAAGCAACCCTTAGCATTTGAAAAAGTAACTCATAGTTTCAGTAAAAGTAACCCCTATTTACCGTAGAAGTAACCCTTTATAATTATAAAATGTAACCCATACTTTCCGTAGAAGTAACCCCTCATCATTACAAAAAGTAATCTCCGGTTCCAGTAAAGTAACCGCTTAGCATTCGAAAAAGTAACCCTTAGTCTCACTAAAAGTAACATCTAAAAATTAGAAGAAAAAAAAAACATAGATTCAACAAAAGTAACCCCTGTTATAAAAAGTAACCCCTTTGAAAACGGATTCAAAATTAACTCCTATTACGAAAAGTAACCTTTGCGAAAACGAATTTTACGCTTGGGCTTTTTTTAGGGGACGTGGGCGTCATTACAAAGCCTAGCTTGGGCCTTTTATTAGCTGGCCACACCATTTGTTCAAGGTGTGGCATGCCTTATATAAAAGTTTGGGCTAAAAATATTAATTATCAAAGATATACATTATATATTATGCAAAATAGATGTTAAGTTAAATAAGGGGGGTCGAGATTGGAGTACTCTGTATTGAGACAGCCAAGATAAATTACATGTGCTAACTTAGTTGCGAAAAGAGGAATTATTAATTATATACTTCCTCTGTTTCATAATAAGAGAAATATTTCTCTAAAAAAACTTTCACGGCTCTCTGACATAAAAGAGAGAAGTGTTTCACTTATTATGGAACAAAAGAAGTATGAACTCCAGTATACATTATATGCATATTCCTAATACCAATCTTTTAAGTACAGTGCAATTAAGCCATAAAATAGATAATTGAAAATATTGTTGTGATAAAATAATATCAAACTATTTAGCTAGCTAGCTACAAGAAGCCTAAGTTCGCATCTGTACGTGATCACCTCCCATATCGCCTTCTTGTGAATCTTGCTGAATTTTGGACATGTCTATCTGTAAAAAAAAAGATGAAACGAATTACCATCAAATAATTGTACACTCCTTCTTAGAGATATATTAGGAGAATAGTATATTATCCTAATGTGTTTATGAGAATATTATTGTCTTTATTAATTGGAAACATACTATATTTTAAAGCTAAGTAGTATAGTATTACATATATGAGTCATGAGTGGAGATGTAATATTTTAGAGCTAAATTCAAGCAGAGAACTTTTAAGTGCTTACTTATGAGTGGTCTTGGAGAGACACCATGAAAATATGCTTGAAAAAAGCCTCTATTTTCTTTCAAAAGCTCACCCCAAACTGCAAAAATGGAGCCAACAACAAATATTACATATTTAGGCTCCCGTTGCTTCGTGACATGGCTCATACTGTACGTGCATGCCATGCAAATAGAGAAATGAGTATTTTCTTAAATAAAAAAAAAGTGTGTTGCAAAAACTTAGCTTGTTGAATTAAAATTAGAACTAAGTTATAATAACAAAAGAAGAACCTGTAAGTGTGACTAAAGGCTTGATTTTTGCATGTTCTGCTAAAGCCTTGATACACTGGTCACGATTCATTTGAAGAAGCAAGCATCTTTCTATAAGATGTTGAACCTGTAGATATGCATAGTTATGTATGTCATTAACCATAAAAAAGTGCAAGTGATCATATAATATAATGCTAAAAAGATTTCGAGGAATCTTTGCAAACCAAAAAAATTGTACAGATCATACTCTAGCTAGCAAGTGCTACATACATAAAAAGTAAAGATAACAAAAAGGTTAATCGTCAAGAGGTAACCTAATCATGAAGGTATACACCTCATCTAAGTAATTGTACACATAAAAGACGGACGGAATCTAGGTTACTAGACATAATTCAATTCTATAAGCTAAAATTTCGACTATTGTTAGCTCCATTATTATTCAACATAACTGGAACTCTAACCTTTCCTAATAGAAAAGATAATTTAAACTTACGATAAAAAGAAGAAAGATAATTGTACAAGAGAGGCTTACCATTCTAATGTAGCTATGTGGGTGGCAATGCAAGCAAGGTTGGGATGAGTGATAGTGGTGATGATGGTGGTTTTGATACATATTTTCTCCACCCTTTAGGAAATGGACAAGACACAATAATATTTTTGATGAAGAATGATGTAATAGATCCTAAGAATGTTATATGTGATAAATGAATATAAAATAGAAGAAAGAAATCCAAAATTTCAAAAGAAAACAAAAGAGAAGAAAAAAGTGCAAGTATTATAATGGGAAGAATGAGGAGTATATAGGTAGGAGAAGAAAAGATATTTGTAGTACTAGTACATTAGCTTATATATGTGAAATAATATAGAAGTTAGGTTAGGTACGGTGTATAATGGCATACCCCAAAAAATTGGGGAAGAGTGGTGTGTTTTATCCACAGATATCTAAGTGAAGGGCCAAAAAAGCACTAGAAATCCAAACAAGAGATTCACCTCATCTTTTAGGAGGATAAGAGAAAACAATTTGTATGTTGATGCTTCTTTCTCTTCCTTACGCCTTACCATGTTTTTTCATAGAGATGATTGGAGATAAAGACAAGTCTTTCGTGGCTTGCCATTCAACCACTGGACCAATCATACGGTGCACCTTAACATTTTATCGGACCCACCCTCCTTAATTTTAAAGTTATTATGGTCCCGGGGCTTGACCCGGCCCGATCCGGCCCGGCCTTTTGGGTTTATATCAAGTATCAACGGCCATAATTTAGTCATGCGTAGTACTCAATAGGACTGTAAGGCAGGTGAATTCATAATTTTTGTAGATGGGTGTATTTGAATTCTTAGTCTCTCATAGATTATCATATAGAAATTAGAAAGTAGGTAGTAGTACTCTTAACAAATTAGAGTACATTAAACTTGTTAGCTCTTCTTCATTTCTGCTCCTTAATGAAACATTTACTTCCTTGCAGTGGCGGATCTAGGATTTTTATATAGGGTGGGTCGAACTTATTGATTAATTTCTTTGAAAACCACCAGCTCCACCATACCTATTTGCATTAGATAGTATTCCAGATAGGTTACTTATAATTATTTTATTTTAGATCATAGGATGAGCCGAGGCCCTAGTAGGCCACCTCCTAAATCCGCCCCTGCTTAGTTGGTTTTTAAATGCATACGGCATTTTTTACTTTTACATTATTTATATAATAGTTATTGCTTTTTTGAAGTAATATATAGAGAAAAAAAATTGAGCATGCAAGATGTTCTTAATTTCACTTAGCTTGCACATGTATCTCCAATTATAGATATTTATAATTACATATTATTAAAAATAATATAAATTTGATACTATCAAAGTACTAATTAAGACGAGTCAAACAAACCGACATAACTATGCATATGTTTGTATATTAAGAAAAAATTTAGAAGATTCTATATTATATCAAATAGTGTCAAAATTTCAACTAATATTATTAATAAGCATCGTTACTGAGAGTACTAATATTTTCATACTATACAACAAACATATATGGCTTATCGATGTCGCTTCAAATTTTAATTATGATGTTAGGATAATTACACAAAATTAAATGCGACCAAATATGGCATTATTCACGACTCATGAAGAGTAATCTAGCACTCCTCGTTAAGGTAGTAGCCAGTAGGTAGTACAAGTTCTCCTATTAGCCAAGAAGCCAACAATCAAAATTATGATTCTTGATAAATTGGTCATCCTCGTGAAGTCGTCAATCATCATACACGTGTCCTTGACATAGTAAAAGGATAATTGTCATTTGCCACATAACATGCATGGCGTACCTTGAAAGACAATAAAAATCTTAACATGTGAATATGTGATTGTCCAAGATTAATGAGGATGCATGCGTCTACGCGTAATATTGCACGAGCTATGATGAACGTACGTATAATATGATCTAACTAAACGGCCACGAGCAACAATGATCAAATCGTGAGGCTCACTCTTCAAGCCAAAACTTTAATTGGCAACCATCTCTACCATATAGACCTAGATTCATTTGTTAACTTGCTTAAGAATATAATTCACCGATGAAGTTTAATGTCTTTACTCGATCTTTATCCTTTTGTTAGATGGCTAACACTTAGATCCTGTTTGGCACTAGTGTTTGATGTAATGGTTAGCGGTTTGATAATATTAAAACGCTATTTAAGAAAATTATGAGTGTTTGGTAAGAAAATGATAGTATAATTGTATAAGAATAATAAAAAAGGGAATGATAGTATTATTATTTTCATTAGTGCATCTAATGCATAAAAGAACAAGGACTGTAATTAGAACAAGCGTAGATATTACCATGGAAAAGACTTTGGGTGATAGAGGAAGTATAAAAACTTCAAAATCATAAAACTAAAAGTAAACAGATATAGAGAATCAGCTACTGAGAATGATCCTTTGATGCTCCAATTATGAAACTTCTTTTTATGGAAACATAAGAAACAAGTCATTTCTCGTGAAACCCATAATTGTCTCGAAATGAACGTAAAAACATCTATATATTCGTTCCAAGCCACATGACTCCTTTCCAATGACCTCCCATGTCTCTAGGAGGCATCACGTGGCGTCCGGAGCTCGGACCGTGGGAAAGTCTGAAAACGTGTATTATAACCTTCAATTTTGACTGTTTTTGGGACATTTTTAGACTTCTCTGGGTCTGTTCATATTTTCTCCCGAAACATTCCTAGGAAAGCCGATATGACTTGTAATGTTGCGCGGGTGCTTGGCACCATTTGTGTCGTTGCCTCAAAAAGCCTCTAAATACCTCATTTGTTCATTTCTCGTTAAACCCAAAATTGCCTAAAAATGAACATAAAGACATTCATATATTCGTTCCTAGGGATGTCAATCCAGTCCGAATCCAACCCTAGTCTGCTCCGATCCGAAGGAAAAAATCCGAGTCGACTCCGACAAAAAAGTAATCCGACTCCGTTTAAAAAATCCGACTCCGAGTCGGAGGAGGGTAGGAGTCGGATCTCATAAAATAATCCAACATCCGAATCTGACTCCGACTTTGAGTCAATCAATCCTTTTTTCTTATTTATGTAATGTATTATTTACGTATAAGCTGACTTCGACTTTCAGCCAATTGTATTATATAGGATTTTCCCATAGAAAAAATGATTGTTAAAAATAATAGTAATATTTAGATTATTTGTAATATATAAGATTTCCATATGATGATTAGAATAAATTCTAATGGTTGAATTATTGTATTATAAAAGACTATTCTATCATAAAAAATTGGAAGAAAAATAATCCGGATCGGGTTCGGAGTCGGATGTTCGGATTTTAAGTAAGATGTTCGGATTTTAAGTCGGATGTCCGGATTTTAAGTCGGGTCGGATCTCGGAGTCGGGTGTTCAAATTTTAAGTCGGGTCGGATTCGGATTTTCAGAGTCGGGTGTCGGAGTCGGAGTCAGACTCAGATTTAAAATCCGACTTTCTATAGGGTCGGAGTCGGATTATGCATAATCCGGTCCAAGTCCGACCCGTTGCCATTCCTATTCGTTCCAAGCCATATAAGTCCTTTCCAATGATCTCCCATGTCCCTAAGAAGCATCATGTAGCGTTCAAAGCTCGGGTCCCGTGAAAGTCCGAAAGCATGTATATATTTTCTACGATCCCGTGAAAGTCCGAAAGCGTGTATTGGCACCTTCAATTTTTGTTGTTTTTGGGACATTTTTGGGCTTCTACGAGCCTGGTCATATTTTCTCCCAAAACATCCCTAGAAAAGCTGACGTGACTTGTAACATTCCGCGGGTGCTTGACAACATTTGTATTGCCTTGAAAAGCCTCTGAACACCGTCTTTGTTCATTTCTTGCAAAACCCAAAATTACCTCAAAATAAATGTAAAGGCATCCATATATTCGTTCTAAGCCACTTGACTCCTTTCCAATGAGCTCCCATGTCCCTAGGAGGCATATCATGTCGTCCGAATCTCTAGCCACGGAAAAGTCCAAAATCGTGTATTATAAGCTTCAATTTTGGTTGTTTTTGAGGTATTTTTGGACTTCTCCACGCCCGATCATATTTTTCTCTCGAAATATTCCTAGGAGTGTCGACATCTCTTGTAACATTTCTCGAGTGCTTGGCATCATCTGTGTTTCCTCAAAAAGCCTATAACACCCCATTTGTTCATTTCTCGTGAAACCCAAAATTCTCTCGAAATGAACATAAAAGTATTCAAATATTCGTTCAAAGCCACATGACTTGTTTCCAATAACCTCCAATGTCTCTAGGAAGAATCTCGTGGCGTCCCCAGTTCGGGCCCTGGGAATGTCCGATATCGTGTATTATAACCTTTGATTTTGGCTATTTTAGGGTCATCTTTGGGCTTCTATGGGCTTAGTTGTATTTTCTCCCGAAACATTCTTAGGAGTGCTGACGTGACTTGTAACATTGTTGGGTGCTTGACACCATTTGTGTTGCCTAGAAAACCCTCTAACTACCCCATTTGTTCATTTCACGTCAAATCCAAAATTGATTGGAAATGAAGGTAAAGTTATCAATATATTCATTCCAAGCCACATGACTCCTTTTCAATGACCTCCCATTTCTCTAGGAGGCATCCCGTGGCGTCCGGAGCTCGGGCCCTAGGAAAGTCCAAAAGCGTGTATTCTAACCTTCAGTTTTGACTGTTTTGGAAACATTTTTGGACTTCTTCGAGCCTGGTCATATTTCTCCCGAAACATTCCTAGGAAAGCCAATATGACTTTTAATGTTGCGCGGGCACTTGGCACCATTTGCATTACCTCGTAAAGCCTTTGAACACCCCATATGTTCATTTCTCTTGAAACCCAAAATTGTCTCAAAATGAACATAAAGGCATCTATATATTTGTTCCAAGCCATTTGGCTCCTTTCCAATGAGCTCCCATGTCCCTAGGAGGCATCTCGTGCTGTGCGGATCTTGGACCATGGGAAAGTCCAAAAGCGTGTATTATAAGCTTCCATTTTGGTTGTTTTTGAGGTAGTTTTGGACTTCTCTTAGCCCGATCATATTTTTCTCCCGGAACGTTCCTAGGAGTGCCGACATCACTTATAACATTGCTCGGGAGCTTGGCATCATCATTTGCGTTGCCTCGAAAAGCTTATAACACCCAATTTGTTCATTTCTTATGAAATTCAAAATTGCCTCGAAATGAACGTAAAATCATTCGCATATTCGCTCAGAGCCATATGACTTCATTCCAATGACCTCCCATGTCCCTAGAAGGCATACCGTGGTGTCCCAAGCTCGGGCCCAAGGAATATCCAAAAGCGTGTATTATAACCTTTGATTTTGGCTATTTTGGGGTCATCTTTGAGCTTCAATGTGCCTAGTCATATTTTCTTCCGAAAAATTCCTAAGAGTGCCGACGTGACTTGTAATGTTGCACGGGTGCTTGGCACCATATGCATTGTCTCGAAAAGCCTTTGAACACCCCATTTGGTCGTTTCTCGTGAAACCTAAAATAAACCTAAAATTGTCTCGAAATGATATAAAGTCATCCATATAATCGTTCCAAGCCACCTGACTCCTTTCCAATGACCTCCCATGTCTCTAGGAGCCATCCTGTGGCGTCTATAGCTCGAGCCTCGGGAATGTCCGAAATCGTGTATTATAACTTCTCTATGCCTGGTCATATTTTCTCCCGAAACGTTCTTAGGACTTCGACGTGACTTGTAACGTTGCGCGAGTGCTTGGCACCCTTTGCATTACCTCGAATAACCTCTGAACACCCCGTTTATTCATTGCTCGTGAAACCCAAAATTGTCTCGAAATGAACGCAAAGGCTTCCATATATTCTTTCCAAACCACATGACTCCTTTCCAATGACCTCCCATGTCCCTATGAGGCATCATGTGGCGTCTGGAGCTAGGACCCCGAGAAAGTACAAAGCGTGTATTATCACCTTCAATTTTTGCTGGTTTTGAGACATTTTTGGACTTTTCCGGGCCTTGTCATATTTTCTCCCGAAACAGTTTTAGGAATGCCACGTAACTTATAACGTTGCGTGGGTGCTTGGCACCATTTGCGTTGCCTCGAAAAGCCTCTGAACACCGCATTTACTCATTTCTCGTGAAACCCAAAATTGTCTTAAAATAAATGTAAGTCATCCATATATTCGTTCCAAGCCAATTGAATCCTTTCCAATGATGTCCTATATCCGTAGGAGGCATCCTGTGGCGATCGGAGCTTGGGTCACACGAAAATTGAAAGCGTGTATTATAACTTTCAATTTAAGCTGTTTTTGGGACATTTTTGGACTTTTACGGGCCTGGTCATATTTGCTCCGGAAAGATTCGTAGGAATGCTTACGTTACGTGTAACTTTGCGCAAGTGTTTGGCACCTTCTGCGTTTCCAAAGTCTCTTAACACCGTATTTGTTCATTTCTCATGAAACCCAAAATTGCCGCGAAATGAGTGTAAAGGCATCCACATATTTGTCCCAAGCCACATGACTCCTTTACAATGACCTCCCATGTCCCTATGAGACATCCCGTGGCGTTCGCAGCTCGGGTCCCGGGAAAGTCCGAAAGCGTGTACAGCTGTTTGTGGAACTTTTTTTTTTACTTCTATGGGCCTTGTGATATTTTCTCTCGAAACGTTCTTAGGAGTCCGATATGACTTGTAACGTTGCGCGGGTGCTTGGCACCATTTGCATTACCTCAAAAGCCCTTTGAAAACCCATTTGCTCATTTCACGTGAAACCCAATATTGATTTGAAATGAACGTAAAGGTATCAATATATTCGCTCCAAGCCACAAAACGCCTTTACAATAACCTCCCTTTTCTCTAGCAGGCACCCCATGGCGTCCGGAGCTTGATCCCTGGGAAAGTCCAAAAGCGTGTATTATAACCTTCAGTTTTGGTTGTTTTCGGGACATTTTTGGACTTCTCCGGGCCTGGGCATATGTTCTCCCGAAACGTTCCTAGGAGAACCAATGTGATGACTTCTAATGTTGTGCGGGTACTTGGCAACATTTGCATATCCTTGTAAAGCCTCTAAACACCGCATTTGTTCATTTCTCTTGGAATCCCAAATATGCCTCCAAATGAACGTAAAGGCATCCATAAATTTGTTCCAAGCCACTTGACTCCTTTTCAATGGTCTCCCATGTCCCTAGGAGGCATCCTATGGCGACCGGAGCTCGGGTCCGACGAAAGTTGGAAAACGTGTATTATATCCTTCAATTTTAGCTGTTTTTGGGACATTTTTGGACTTCTTTGGGCCTGGTCATATTTTCTCTTGAATCGTTCTTAGTAGTGCTGACGTGACTCGTAATGTTGCGCGGCTGCTTGGCACCATTTGCGTTGCCTCGAAAAGTCTCTGAACACCGCATTTATTCATTTCTCGTGAAACGCAAAATTGCCTGAAAATGAACGTAAAGACATCTATACATTCGTTCCAAACCACTTGACTCCTTTCCAATGAGCACCCATGTCCCTCGGAGGCACCCCGTGCCGTCCGGATCTCGGGCTATGGGAAAACACGAAAGCGTGTATTATAACCTTCAATTTCGGTTGTTTTTGGGTATTTTTCGACTTCTATGGGCCTTGTCATATTTTCCCCCGAAATGTTCTTAGGAGTGCTGACATGACTTGTAATGTTGCGCGGGTGGTTGGCACCATTTGCATTGTCTCGAAAAGCCTCTAAATACCCTATGTATTTATTTCATGTGAAACCTAAAATTGATTCGAAATGAACGTAAATCCATCAATATATTCGTTTCAAGCCACAAAACTCCTTTCCGATGACCTCCCATTTCTCTAGCAGGCTTCTTGTGGCGTCCGGAGCTCGGGCCATGGGAAAGTCCAAAAGCGTATATTATAACCTTCAGTTTTAGCTGTTTTTGGGACATTTATGGACTTCTCTGGGCCTTGTCATATTTTCTCCCGACACGTTCCTAGGAGGGCCAATATGACATCTAACGTTGCGCTGATACTTGGCATCATTTACATTGTCTCGTAAAGCCTCTAAACACCTCATTTGTTCATTTCTCTTAGAAGCTCAAAATTGCCTCCAAATGAACGTAAAGGCATCCATATATTCATTCCACGCCACTTGACTCCTTTGCCATGGCCTCTGATGTCCCTAGGAGGCATCATGTGACGATCAGAGCTCGGATCACACGAAAATCCGAAAGCGTGCATTATATCCTTCAATTTTTGCTGTTTTTGGGACATTTTTGGACTTCTCCATGCCTGGTCATATTTTCTCCCGAAACATTCTTAGGAGTGCCGACGTGACTCGTAATGTTGCGCTAGTTCTTTGCACTATTTGCATTGCCTCGAAAAGCCTCTGAGCACTGCATTTATTCATTATTCGTGAAACCCAAAATTGCCTTAAAATGAACATAAATGCATCCATATATTCGTTCCAAGCCACATGTATGAATCTTTTCCAATGACCTCCGATGTCTCTCGGAGCCATTTCGTGGCGTCTGGAGCTCGGACCCCGAGAAAGTATGAAAGCATGTATTAACCTTCAATTTTGGCTGTTTTAGGACATTTTTGGACATCTCCGGATCTAGTCAAATTTTCTCCCGAAACATTCCAGGCAAAGCCGACATGACTTGTGACGTCGCGCGGGTGCTTTGCACCATTTATGTTGCCTCGAAAAGCCTCTAAACAACCCATTTCTTCATTTCTCGTGAAATGCAAAATTGCCTCAAAATGAACGTAAAGGCATCCATATATTTGTTCCGAGCCACAGAACTCCTTTCCAATGACCTCCCATGTCCCTAGGAGGCATCCCGTGATGCCGTACCTCCGGCCCAAGGAAAATCCGAAAACAAGTATTATAACCTTCAATTTTGGCTGTTTTTTGAGACATTTTTGCACTTCTCCGGGTCTGGACATAGTTTCTCCCAAAACATTCCTAGGAAAACCGACTTGACATGTAATGTTTCGCGGGTGCTTGGCATCATTTTTGTTGCCTCGAAAAACCATTGAACAACCATTTGTTCATTTCTCGTGAAACACAAAATTGATTCGAAATGAATATAAAGACATCCATATATTCGTTCCAAGCAACATAACTCCTTTCCAATGACCTCTCATGTCCTTAGGAAGCATCTTGTGGTGTTCGGAGCTCGAGCCTAGAGAAAGCCCGAAAGCGTGTATTATAACCTTCAATGTTGGTTGTTTAATTTCTAGGACATTTTTTGACTTCTACGAGTCTGGTCACATTTTCTCCCGAAACGTTCGTAGGAAAGTCGACGTGACTTGTACCGTTGCGCTGGTACATGACACCATTTGCATTGCATCGAAATTTCTCTGAACATTGCATTTGTTCATTCCCGTGAAACCCAAAATTGCCTTAAAATGAACGTAAAGTCATCAATATATTCGTTCCAAGCCACATGACTTCTTTGCAATGAGCTCCCATGTCCCTAAGAGACATCGTATGACTTCCGAAAGCGTGTATTAATAACCTTCAATTTTGGTTATTTTTAGGGGTATTTTTGGACTTCTCGAGGCCCGGTTATATTTTTCTTCAGATCGTTCCTAGAAGTGCCGACATCCCTTGTAGCATTGTCTGGGTGCTTTTATCTTTTGTGTTGCGTCGAAAAGCCTCTGAACACCACATTCATTCATTTCTCGTAAAACCCAAAATTTCTTCAAAATGAACGTAAAGGCATTTACAAATTCTTTCAAAGAAACATGACTCCTTTCCAATGACCTCCCAAGTCCTTAGGAGGCATCTCGTGGTGTCCGGAGCTCGGGTTTGGGGAATGTCCGAAAGCGTGTATTATAACCTTTAATTTTGGCTGTTTTTGGGTCATATTATGACTTCTATGAGCCTGGTCATATTTTCTCCCGAAACGTTTCTAGGAAATCCGACGTGACTTGTAACATTGCGCGAGTGCTTGACACCATTTATGTTGCCTCGAAAAGCCTCTAAACACCCCATTTGTTCATTTTTCGTGAAACCTAAAATTGCCCGAAATGAACGTAAAAGCTTAGATATATTGGTTCCAAGCCACATGACTCCTTTCCAATTACCTCTCATGTTCCTAGGAGTCATCATGTGACGTTCGGAGCTCGTCCCTGAGAAAGTCTAAAATCGTGTATTATAACCATCAATTTTGGGTATTTTTAGACAGTTTTTTGGACTTGTCCGGGCCTGGTCATATTTTCTCCCGAAACATTACTAGGATCTCCGACGTGACTTGTAACTTTGCGCGGGGCTTGGCACCATTTTTATTGCCTCGAAAAACCACTAAACACCCCCATTTCTTCAATTCTCGTGAAACCAAAAATTGCCTCAAAATGAACGTAAAGGCATCCATATATTCACTCCAAGCCACTTGACTCCTTTCCAGTGACCTCCCATGTCCCTATGAGGTATCCTGTGGCTTTCGGAGATCGGGCCCCGAGAAAATCCGAAAGCGTGTATTATAACCTTCAATTTTTGCTGTTTTTGGTAGATTTTTGGACTTCTCCGGTCTTGGTCATATTTTCTCTCGAAACATCCCTAGGAAATCCAATGTGACTTGTAACGTTGCGCGGTGCTTGGCACCCTTTGTGTTGCCTCAAAAAACCTCTGAACACCTCATTTTTTTCATTTCTCGCAAAACCCAAAATTGCCTCGAAATGAATGTAAAGGCATCCATATATTCGTTCCAAGTCACATGACTCCTTTCCAATGACCTCCCATGTCCCTAGGAGATTCACAGTGGCGTTCAGAGTTCGGGCCCCGGGAAAGTTCAAAGCTTGTAATATAACCTTCAATTTTGGCTGTTTTGAGACATGTTTGACATCTCTGGGCTTGGTCATATTTTCTCCAAAAATGTTCTCATGAGCACCGACGTGACTTGTAATGTTGCGCGTTGGCTTAGCACCATTTTCGTTGCCACGAAAAGCTAATGAACACCCCATTTGTTCATTTCACATGAAACAAAAATTAATTCGAAATGAACATTGATAGGCTGTCGTACACCCGTCAAAAATAATTCCTGCAAAACCTTCTAACAATGTAGTAGGGTAAGTAGGGTCGAATCCACATAGAGATGGTCATTTTAATCTAGTTTCTAAGGTATAGAAAAACTAAACAAGATCACCAATATATGAATTAAAGTCTAAACTAATTAAACTAGGAAAATCAAACTAAAAAGGATCTAGGATAATGGTCCACCATGTTTATAACTATAATCTATCAATATATCATCAATAGTTCAATCAAACAGATATCTAGAACACAGATTAATCCTTGGTCAGGCATTAACACTCTCAAATCAACATATGCTACTACGGTCGCTCAACATAATTAGATTTGCTAATTGTAGGTAAGCCTCTAAAGAGTACTATCTCTCGATCTACGACTCGATATTAACAATATTTAATCAAACAATTGATCAGATTGCAAGATTAACAATAAAACACTAATCAATTAGAGAAATCAATAACTAATCAAACCATGAATAAATATCAATCAATAATCATATCATATAAACATGGATTCCCAAACCCTAGAAATAAAAAACTACTCTATCATGAAATAAATAATGAGATCTAAATCTATAAAGAAAAGCATAATCAAATAAATCAAGGAAAGAAACTAAAGAAATTCATGAATTAATGAAGAATAAAAACTAGGGTTTACACTAAAAACTAGAGAGAAAAAAGGAGAGAAAACTAAAACCTAAAACTCAAAAATAACGTGAGAAAGGGAGGAGGAGAGAAAAGGAATGAAAAGCTATCTAAATAATATTCACCTAATATGACTAGAAAAGTAATTTACAAGATAAGAAAAGTCTTAATTAAATCATTAATGGGCAGATTAATTATCCGCGCGTACGCGTGGCAGATTCTAGCAGAAACAGTGCAATCTTCTGAAAGGTGTAACTCCTTGACTAGAAGTCTCCTCGGGGCGTGCCACCTATCGTTGGAAAGCTCTTCAAGTCTAATTTTCAAATATGCTGGAATTAGTCGATTTAAATAAGCACGTCATAAGTTATGATCAGAAGAGTAGACGCGACTCTTTTTCACATTTCTTCTACTGATTTTCCACTTCGTTTTTGCTCAAACTCGTACTATGACATATCCATACGATCCTTATGCATTGTAACTCCTTTCCAAGTGCTCCTAATCCTCAATTTTAGCTAATAATACTCCAAATACGTCTTTAATGCCTGAAATTCATAAAAAAAACAAGAAAACATACCGAATAAAAATAGAATAACATAACTTAAGAATATAATGCAATAATGAACCTAAATATGAAACTAAATGCTCTAAAATGCAACCTAAATGCACCTAAAAACTATATATAAAAATGACTTATCAAACTCCCTCAAGCTAAACCATTGCTTGTTCTCAAGCAATAAGACATAGACATCGGAAAAGTTAGGCAACCTACAATATAGGACTACAACAGGGCTAAACACTCAATTGAAAACACAAGAGATATAATAACTACATAAGCCAAGCATTGAAACAAGCTCGAACAAAGCCGCATAGCATGTCATGTATCGCAATCGACTCTCCAATCATACCACAGACCATCTCCCCCAAGCTGGATTTAGCAAAACCTGACAGACCTCGCTATAGTTATGTGCACTCAAATCTCTCATGTGTTTAAGGGTTAAACAATGACTCTCAACCTAAACAAGTCGACTCAGATAAAGCAAATACTCTTTAACTTTGACTTTTTGACTCACTTAATACTTAACAATATAATACACAATGATCAAGAGGACTTTTAAGGGCTGTAATGGGGCTGAGGTTAAAGGTATGTAAAATAATTTAGGAATTGTGGTGAAAAAACCAACAAGGGAGAGCATCATATAACTGAAAACATGACCATGAAAGGTCATAACAACCCTGTGCAACAACCAACAATCTCCAAATATAATTAACAACCTCTTTCACTCAGGAAATTTAATCATAATCCTTTTTATTTCACTTAGCTTCAAACTCTTTTTCACATCCTTTTTTCATTTCATTTTTCCCTTTTTTTGTGTTTCTTTTTCACACTTTCAATTCAATTTCAAAGCTCATTAAACATACTTTTCCATTTTTCGAACCACAAATAGAGCACTTCAATTCAATACGAACCAAAACAAAACTAATAGTCGCTCCCCCAAGCTAGGCTTGGGACAAGAATCAAATGAGGTCAAGGCTTGTAATGTAGGTAACAATCGAACAAAGTCAGAAAAGGCTCATCGGGGCTAAAAGGAAGGATAATATGAAAACAAGAATAACTCTGGAGCTAAGATCATGAAATAAAACGCCTCAATCATATCAAAATGCATGCACTATCAAATATCAAGGAATACCAAGTCAAAGTCAAGATCAATTCAACAACGAGGAACTAATCACATATGAAAGAACAAAACTGACACAAATACGTCAGTTCATAGGCACAAAAGCTCACTTAGGTTAAGGTGTTTGCATAGTAATGTTAAATCGAGTCAGAGAGAGATCAATCAATCTTACCACAAACAATCAGTTGCGAAACAATCATGCTATGAAATATCATGAACAAGATGAGTGACACTTAAGAAATGTAGTAAAATATCAACAAGGTTCTCAAAAGTCTTAGCAGTAGTCCCATAGATGCAACTAAATGAGATGAAATCTAATATGAGATGAAATATGCTAATGCAACTAAGCAAGCAGTACAATTTTTTTGGTTACACGTAAACTCCCACTCGTAGTGAGCGGTACAAACCGTGCAACATCCTACAAAAGTAATGAAAACTACGCTAAAAAGCAATTAAATGATAAATTCCTCCCCCAAGCTAGAATTTGCAGTGTCCTCACTGCGAAAACCAGTTCAGAGAAGGAACCAAAAGCAACCCCGGGATCACCAAAGTTGCCCACCAAAAGCCACAACACACCACCAAGACCACGCACAAACTCGGACAATCCAATAATTCAATCAGTGGCTTCAAAAAGAATTCTCAACAAGATGACACCCAAACAAATATCCAAGCAAAAATTCGAAAGTCATATCAAGAATATTAACAATGCAAAATATAAATGATTACTACCCAATTGAAGTACTGAATAAGCTTAAAAATCATATTGCACGACTGCTTGAACATTTTGTTGCCATTTGCACAAATCCTACAACAATCATCAATTAAAGAAGAAAAGAAGAATTAGATGATAATAGGAAAAGGTAATAATAAAAGAAAAGGAAAAAAATCAGACTAATTCAAATGAAAAGAAAAAGAAGAAAGGAAAGAAAAAGGGGGGGAAAAGGAATAAAGAAAAAAAATCAGAGGGGAATCGTGTCTTGGCCGAAGAAGATGGAAGGTGGGATGATCGTGGTGCGGTGGTTGGTGTTGGTTGGCGGCAGACACGAAAAGGGGACAGAGGAAAGGAATAGCACTGTAGCAGACGTGAAGAGGAGAAGAGGAAGTGGTGCGTGTATGGGGCGACGAAGAAATCCGGTGCGAGTGGTGGGGCGCCGGTGATTTTTTTGTGGTGACGGTGGACAGAATGGGGCGGTTGGTTCTGATGGTGCAGATTGGCGGTGCTTGGTGTGAAGAGGGTAGCAGGGGTGGGTGTCGGAGGGGAGAAGGAGACAAGATGTGGGGCTGACTGTGGCGCAGGAGACACCGCGGGGGTGGTAGCTCCGGCCATGGTGATCTGCGGGACGAAGTCAGTGGCGGGTAGACGTGAAGTGTGAGGACAGAGGAGGACGAAAAACAGGGGTTCTGTTGGTGGTGTGATGCTGCGCCAATGTGCGGTGGTGGCGGTGCGCTGGTGGCGCGGATTGGCGGTGCTTGGTGGTCGTGCAGGAGGTTCTTCTCCGCGCCTCGATTTTCGTGCGGTGCTGCTCTTATTTTCTCGACAAATCAGCGACCACTGGCCTGCCAGCGAGCCAAGCAGGATTTAATTGTGCGGGGGTGAGTAAGCCATCGAGCGCTGGCCTTGCAGCGAGCTGGGCGGAGAGCTTTGTCGTACAGCGAGTGAAGCCCATTGGGTGCTGGGTATCAAGCGCAGGGCAGTGTATGCAGCAGCCCATCATGCGTTGGTTTAAGCAACGACTCGTGACAAGCTTGCAACTTGCAAGTGATTGATTCAACCAAATGTGCAACTTCCATCTACACATGCTTGTAAACTAGGACAAACATAACTCAACACATTGTTAGACTGTTAGTTCGTTAGTGGACTAAAACAAACCAAAGAAAAAAAAAAACGAATCCAAATGAATTCAAAGACAAAAAATAAATTACAAAAATCAACTAACTTAACTAAGAAAATGAAAATTCAAGAGAATTCACAAATATGAAATAAAAATAAAATAACCTAAAAAAATTGAAGTCAAGAGAATTCAATTAACTACAAAATATAAAAAGATTAGTAGGTCACTCATAATAGTTCAATGCTCTAAGAAGTTTATCAAATGTTCCTGCAAATATCTCAGAGCACATGATATAATAGTAAAAAGGAAAGATGAAAAAAATTAGTCCTAGACAATTACTAAAACTACAAAAAGAAAAATCAAAGGAAAAATTATATTTACAAGAAGAAGAAAAAGAAAAATTGTTAGTCTTTATACATGACTCAAAAGAAGGAAAAGAAACTAACCGTACATTATTTACATTATCATGAAAGTCATTCAAAAGAGGAGAAAGAAGGAACGATGGAGGATATAATATAGGAGATGAAGGAATAATGTCAAGTTTTTCAGAGAATGAAACATGAGACTCAAAAACAGTATCAGATGGAACCGACAAAGACTCATGCACTATTTCACTCTCAACTAGAGACTCATATGTAGATGAAAAGTTTATCGAAAAAGTGTCAGACACGTCACTCTCAACTATGGATTCGTCAACATAGAGACACAAACTACCTTCTACCAAATTATCATGAGTCATATCAACGCCTTTCTCTTTCGAATCATAATTCTCAACACTAATATCAGTATTATCAAGTATTACCTCTTGGTTAGTAGATTGCTGCATAACAAGAAATTCAATAGATTTCGCTATGTTTTGGTAATCATGAGCTAATTCATTTAAATCTTCATGTTGTTTAACAATATACTTTTTCATCATGTCAAAAAATTCTTGACGCACTGATGTTTGAAATAATTATTCTCTTCAGGTTGATAACATTGGGTATAATCAGACACATAAGACTCATTAGGATAATGAGAATATTCATAAGAATTCATGCAGAGATTTTGTAAATTTTGACAATCATATGATGCATCATAAACATAATCATTCGCATTATAATACCCAGAATAATCATATTGCCCTTGATAATTAGAAAAAACATCCCCAACTAAACTATAATTATACGACTCCATAACAACACATTAAAACAGAGAGGAAAACAAAAAAACTTTTCACAAAAGAAGAAATATATATATATAATATATATAATATATATATATATATATATATATATATATACACAGTTTAATTTCACCAACAATAAAAACTAAATAAAACTATACAATCTCCCCGGCAACGGCGCCAAAATTTGATAGGTTGTCGTACACCCGTCAAAAATGATTCCTGCAAAACCTTCTAACAATGTAGTAGGGTAAGTAGGGTCGAATCCACAGAGAGATGATCGTTTTAATCTAGTTGCTAAGGTATAGAGAAACGAAACAAGATCACCAATATTTGAATTAAAGTCTAAACTAATTAAACTAGGAAAATCAAACTAAAAAGGATCTTGGCTAATGGTCCACCATGTTTACAACTATAATCTATCAAAATATCATTACTAGTTCTATCAATCAGATATCTAGAACACAGATTAATCCTTGGTCAGGCATTAACACTCTTAAATCAACATATGCTACTACGGTCGCTCAACATAATCAGATTTGCTAATTGTAGGTAAGCCTCTAAAGAGTACTATCTCTCGATCTGTGACTCGATATTAACAATATTTAATCAAACAATTGATCAGATTGCAAGATTAAAAATAAAACACTAATCAATTAGAGAAATCAATAACTAATCAAACCATGAATAAATATCAATCAATAATCATATCATATTAACATGGATTTCCAAACCCTAGAAATAAAAAACTACTCTATCATGAAATAAATAATGAGATCTAAATCTATAAAGAAAAGATAATCAAAAAATCAAGGAAAGAAACTAAAGAAATTCATGAAGTAATGAAGAATAAAAACTAGGGTTTACACTAAAAACTAGAGAGAAAAAGAGGAGAGAAAACTAAAACCTAAAACTCAAAAATAACGTGAGAAAGGGAGGAGGAGAGAGAAAGAATGAAAAGCTATCTAAATAATATTCACCTGATATGACTAGAAAAGTAATTTACAAGATAAGGAAAGTCTTAATTAAATCATTAATGGGCGGATTAGTTATCCGCGTGTACGCGTGGCAGATTCTAGCAGAAATAGTGCAATCTTCCGAAAGGCATAACTCCTTGACTAGAAGTATCCTCGGGGCGTAACACCTATCGTTGGAAAGCTCTTCAAGTCTAGTTTTCAAATATGCTGGAAGTAGTCTATTTAAATAAGCACATCAAAAGTTATGATCAGAAGAGTAGACGCGACTCTTTTTCACATTTCTTCTACTGATTTTCCGCTTCGTTTTTGCTCAAACTCGTACTATGACTTATCCATACGATCCTTATGCATTGTAACTCCTTTCCAAGTGCTCCTAACCCTCAAGTTTAGCTAATCAGACTCCAAATACGTCTTCAATGCCTGAAATTCATCAAAAACAAGAAAACATACCGAATAGAAATAGAAAAACATAACTTAAGAATATAATGCAATAATGAACCTAAATATAAAACTAAATGCTCTAAAATGCAACCTAAATGCACCTAAAAACTATATATAAAAATGACTTATCAAACATAAAGGCATCCAAATATTCATCCCAAACAACATGACTCTTTTTCAATGACCTCCCGTGTCCCTATGAAGCATCCCGTGGCGTTTGAAGCTCGGGCCCCAAGAAAGTCCGAAAGCGTGTATAATAGCGTTCAATATTGGCTGTTTTTGAGACATTTTTGGAATTTTCTGGGCCTGGACATATTTACTCCCAGAATGTTCCTTGGAAAGCCGAAGTGACTGGTAACGTTGCGTTGGTGTTTGGCACCATTTGTGTTGCCTCGAAAAACCTCTAACCACCCCCATTTGTTCATTTCTCGTGAAACCGAAAATTCTCTCGTAATGAACGTAAAGGCATTGAGATATTTATTCCAATCCACATAACTCCTTTCCAATGAACTCCCATGTCCCTCGGAGGTATCTCATGGTGTTCGGAGCTCGGGACCCGAGAAAGACCGAAAGCATGTATTATAACCTTCGATTTTGGCTGTTTTTGGGACATTTTTGGACTTCTCCGGACTTGGACATATTTTATCTGGAAACGTTCCTATGTAAGCCGACGTGACTTGTAAAGTTGTGCGGGTGTTTGACACCATTTGTGTTACCTCGAAAAGCCTTTGTTCTTCATTTTCGTGAAACCCAGAATTGCCACGAAATGAACGTAAAAGCATCCATATATATATTCATTCCAAACCACAAAAATCCTTTCCAATGACCTTTCATGTCCCTAGGAGGTATCTCATGGTGTTCGGAGCTCGGGACCCGAGAAAGTCCGAAAGCGTGTATAACCTCCTATTTTGACTGTTTTTGGAACATTTTTGAACTTCTCCGGACCTGGACATATTTTCTCTTGAAACGTTCCTAGGAAAGACGACGTGACTTGTAAAGTTGCGCGGGTGTTTTGCACCATTTGTGTTGCCTCGATAAGCCTCTGAACACCCCATTTCTTCATTTTTCGTGAAACCCAGAATTGCCACGAAATGAACGTAAAAGTATCCATATATTCATTCCAAACCACATGACTCCTTTCCAATGACCTTCCATGTCCCTAGGAGGCATCCCGTGGCGTTCGCAGCTCGAGCCCCCCGGGAAAGTCCGAAATCGTGTATACCTTCAATTTTGGATGTTTTTGGGACATTTTTATACTTTTTTGGGCCTGGTCATATTTTTTCTCGAAACATTCCTAGGAAATCCGACGTGACTTGTAATGTTATGCGGGTACTTGGCACCATTTGTGCTGCCTCGAAAAGCTTCTGAACACCATTTGCCTAAAACTTAACGTAAAGGCATCCATATATTCGTTCCAAGCCAAATGAATCCTTTTCAATGATCTCCCATGTCCCTAGGAGGCATCTCGTGGCATTCAAAGCTTGGCCCCTTGGAAAGTCCGAAAGCATTCACTTGTAACATTGCCCCGAGTGCTTGGCATCTTTTGCGTAACCTCGAAAAGTCTTTAATATCCTATTTATTCATTTTCGTGAAACCCAAAACTGCATTGAAATGAACATATAGTCATTCACATATTTGTTCAAAGCCACATAAGTCCTTTCCAATGACCTCACAAGTCCCTAGGAGGCATCCAGTGGCATCCGGTGCTCGAGCTCCAGGAATGTCCAAAAGCGTGTATTAACCTTCAATTTTGGTTGTTTTTGGGTCATTTTTGGACTTCTATGGGCGTGGTCATATTTTCTCCCGAAACATCCATAGAAGTGCCGATGTGACTTGTAACATTGTGCGGGTGCTTGGCACCATTTGTATTGCCTCGAAAAGCCTCTGTACACCTCATTTGTTCATTTCTGGTGAAATCCAAAATTGACTCGAAATGAACGTAAAGGCATCCATATATTCGTTCCATGTAACATGAATCCTTTCCAATGACCTCCCATGTCTCTATGAGGCATTTCGTGGCGTCCGGAGCTCTGTCCCCGGCAAAGTCCAGAAGTGTGTATTAGAACCTTCAATTTTGGCTGTTTTTGGGACATTTTTATACTTTTTTGGGTCTGGTCATATTTTTTCCCGAAACGTTCCTAGTAAATCCGACGTGACTTATAACGTTGTGCGGGTACTTGACACCATTTGGTTTTCTTCGAAAAGCCTCTAAATACCGCATTTGTTCATTTCTCGTGAAATCCAAAATCACCCAAAATGAACGTAAAGGCATCCACATATTCATTCCAAGCCACATGACTCCTTTCCAATGACCTCCCATGTGCCTAGGAGGCATCCCGTGGGATCGTGACGTCCCGAGCTCGGGCCCTGGGAAAGTGTGAAATATGTATTATGACATTCAATATTTGTTGTTTTGGGATAGTTTTTTGGACTTGTCTAGGCCTGGTTGTGTTTTCTCTCGAAACATTACTAGGAGGTCTGACGTGACTTGTAACTTTGTGTGGGTACTTGGCACCATTTTCATTGCCTCGAAAAACCTCTAAACACCCCATTTATTCATTTTTCGTGAAATCCAAAATTGCCTCAAAATTAACGTAAAGGCATCCATATATTCGCTCCAAGTCACTTGACTCCTTTCCAATGAGCTCCCATGTCCCTATTAGGCATCCTGTGCCGTCCGGCTCTCGGGTCACGAGAAAGTCCGAAAACGTGTATTAGAAACTTCAATTTTAGCTATTTTTGGGGGTATGTTTGGACTTCTTCAGGCCCGGTCATACTTTTCTCCCGAAACGTTGGTATCTTTTGTGTTGCCTCAAATAGCCTCTACTACCCTAAGCATACCCAACCCCACTATTCACTACAAACCAGAACCGAACCAAACAAAATATTTATTCCTTCCATCCCTATTATTTTGGGATATTCTTTTTGATAATCTTTTAAACTTTATATTTAAATTAGGACAAAATGAGGTTGTTTTTATTTGGTTTACTCACAATACTCTTCTATTTTGTTAGTACTTAATAACATGGTCACTTTATTAGGATGAAGCACAATAGAATAGAGGGAGAGGGAGACAATACTTTGAAACATGAACTTTATCATTCTCTCCAATTTCAAATTACTCTTTACACTTAGCATTTAGTTATAAGTTATAACTCATAAAAGTATTAAAATACGTAAGCTTTTGATCAAATCGTGAGGCTTACTCTTCAAGCCAAAACTTTAATTAGGAACCATCTCTGCCATATACCTAGATTTCTTTGCTAACTTGCATAAGAATATAATTTACTGATTAAGTGTAATGTCTTTACTCTTTAACTCAAATATGCCAACTATTTAAGTAATTATTTGTATATTTTAGGATATATCGATTACGACCTAGGAGCCTGTAAATGAAATCTTAAACATATTTTGAGTTACCCAACACTATCTATATATACAACATAAAACATGCATACTAAAGGTCTAAGCATCAAATTTGGTTTTTAATATAATTATTATGAATTATGATTAGGTTTTATCATATTATTGATTAAGATTAATGTAAGAACTAGTTTTAGGACCCGTGCATGATGCACGGGAGTATTAATTGCTCGATAGCATAACTAATGATCAATAAAAATAATCAAAATAACGTAACATATTTAACTAATCATATATGAAGGCATCAAATCGTTATTTACAAAAATGATTTTTGTAACGCAATCTATATGTTTGAAAACACTTCCTTGTAAACTACGTTTGTTGTACTTGTACGCACTCTGTGTTCTTTGTCAAAAGGAAGTATCTTCAGACCTTTTTTGCTCGTAACTCTGGAAACAGCAACATAAAATTGGTCGTGGCTAAAAACAGGTCTCGGGAGATACAGGCCTACATGAGACAAAGATTGTCCTTGACTTTTATTTATAGTCATAGCAAAACAAACCATTAAAGGAAATTGACGTCTCTGAAATCTGATAGGAAACTTGGTGGAGTCGGACGACGTCAATGTCATTCTTGGGATAAAAACTTTTGCACCCACATTACTTCCGGAAATAACAGTAGCTTCAATAACACGATTACCTAAATGATTGACGACTAACCTCGTGCCATTACATAATCCAGATGTTTGATCAATATTACGTAGAAGCATAACGGGCGCACCAACCTTTAATCGTATGCTATGATTTGGGAGACCAGCATTTAATTGTATTGAGGAATTCAGTGGAGTATATTTCGTGGACTCCAAAGTTTCCTTCCTCTTTGCTTATATCATCCGAACTCAAATAGACTCTCTCTTCTCCTGGAATAGTAGATAGAACATTATCATTTACTATCTCCACTATCTCATTTGTTGGGGCCAAAATAGTTCTTTCTTGGAAATATTTAGCTTCCCAAATATGCTCCTGTAGGCCTGGATACGTGCTTTCAACAATTGCTGAAATCGGATCGACCCCGGGATCTATAAGGATATCTTTTTCAATCTCGATGACGGCTTCACCATCATTAGGACCGCCAGCATTTCTATCTCCTACGCTTAGTATCCACTCTGAGAATTCTCGCAATTCATCAACAGAAGATTTCGAGGATCTGATTGTAATCTCATATTGCGAGTAAGTCTTAGGACCTTACACGAATCCCATAAGTAAGACGAATTAACGGTGGCGAACACGATATCCTGGCTACTTCCCTTTGGTACAACTGGTATTATCTGCCTGAGACCACCACCTACTACTATCACTTTACCTCCAAATGGTCGATGCAAGTTATCCCTATCAACAGACCTCATTATGTCCCTCAAACTTCTATCAAGTGCTTCAAAACAATACTTATGCATCATTGGAGCTTCATCCCAAATGATAAGTTTTGTCTTAATGAGAAAGCAGTTAATTCTGACCCAGGGCGAATTCCGCGCAAGTAGAATTTTCATTTACATTCAAAGGGATACCAAATCTAGAATGAGCTGTTCTTCCACGTGGAAGGAGGAGAGAAACAATTCCACTCGAAGCTACTGGCAATACAATTTCGCCCTTCTTTCTTATTGCAGCACATAATGTTTTCCAAACATATGTTTTACCCGTCCCTCCATAGCCGTAAACGAAAAATACACCTCCTTCTTCACTCGAGACGACATCCAATACTTCTCGATAAATCATCGACTGCTCATCAGTTAAACCTTTATACAATTTGTCGTGTTCCAAGGTCATTTCCTCAATGTCATATGAAAGCTCATCTGCTATAAGCTTTTTTGTCCTTCAAACATGATTAGTTCATCTGGAAACGCATTTCACTGAATCTACGCAAGCTGCTACCATTACTTTGGAGCATGGTTTCAATCTCAGCCAATGCAAAAGATTCGATTTGATCATCGGTTAAATGCAGGTCTGTGAAACATATAAAAAAACAGTAACCTATATTAAGAATGCAAATTGCTAAAAAGTATGGTTTTTGACTCAAAAATCTTTTCGTAGTTATTTACCTTTATTTTTTTTGAACAAAATGCTGCTTGTAAAGTATGTCATCAGATAATAACTGCCATGTCTTATGCCAAACTTCCTCCGGCTTCGACATGCTACCAGATAATAGTAACATAGAGAACAAATGTCTTAGATAATACCCTGATTCTCTAAAACTTGCTTCTGTTATTGCATCGACATATTCCTTGTCATCATCAAGTAAACCCCTTGCGTAGCAAGCTTCCTTGAATGTAGGATACACTAAACCATCAACCGTTCTAATGTCTTCGTAGCATGTCCGCCTTTTACAAATTCAATAAAGTTCTAAGATAGAACTTCTCTCCAGATCCTGGTGAGACATGGTAGATTCGTCTTATTGTGAAACCTTTAGCTCTTGGTGTCCACTCTCTCTGTGCCTGTTTCCAAACAAATTTTGTAGGGAACTCCACATAAGTAAGCTCCCTAGCTTTTCATATTTTTGGTTACATTGCATCCAAGATAGGAATTTCGTATTGTCAATATGAGGTCTGTCTAGTACAGATTCCACATCCGCATGGTCATTAAACAAAACGGTTTGTTCTCCTAGTAGATGAAAACTTAATCTTTCAACAGCAGGGGTTCGATAATGTATGCTGAATCCAAAAATCCTCCAAATTAATATATCGGCAATCATAGTACATCTTTACCTCATCTGTTTCTTTAGCTTCACCTTCTTTCTGTTTATCTTGATAAGCTGCAGCTGTAACCCTATCATATCACTTGTTTATCTTTTGAACAAATATTTAATTGATCTAGATTGGTTACACCATTCAACGTTTATGTGTCCTTGATATTTACGAAGCAATTCAGCATTATACGGAACAACATACCGATTATCAAGGTGAACCCCATCTTTCTCAACTATAGATCCATTATCTCTTCGTCTGTACACTGGATATCCTTCATCATCCCTAGTTGCATCATTGAACCTCTTGGGAAAATGCTTACTGCATTGCTTGTCAATCATACACGGAGCATTTGTATTTGCTGACCCACATGGACCGTGCATCATGTACTCGCTTACTGCTTGATATAGTTCTGGATCTTCACATTTATCGGGCAACTCAGCACAAATAATCTTATCAATATCTGAAGCAACAGGGTATTTGTCTCCCTGATGCATGAACAACAAAATATGAGCGTGCGGCAAACACGCTTTTGGAATTAACTGTATAAACCATGAAAATAAGCAGACAACAAAATAAGTTTTGATATTTAAGTTAAATAAAATATATAACGATAGCAATCCAATTAAAATAACATATAATAATAATAATAATAATAATAATAATAATATAATAATAATAATAATAATAATAATAATAATAATAATAATAATAATAATAATAATAATAATAATAGAAATAAGGACGATGTCTAACATACCAGCCCTAACCCTGTCAAATATTTTGCGATCTTTCAGATCCTTCATCAGCTGGTCTAGTTTCATCTTAAAAACTCGACATATGATGTTTGGCCTATTCTCTGGCCTTAGGCCTCTTTTTTTTACAAATCTAGTAATCTCTGGCCACTTAGGATTACACGTAAATGTTATGAATAAATCTGGATAACCATACCATCTACAAATAGCCATCGCATCTTGATAGTTTTCTCTCATATAACTATGTCCTCCTGTGAAGGAAGCTGGCAATAATATACGACTTCCAGTTGAAGATCCCTCTGTTTCACCTCTTTCGACAGCACCTCTTGAATTCTTGACATTCGCGGCTCTCAAGCTCTGTTGGTTGTGTCTAAGAAAAGACAACCTTTCAGCTTCAATCATTGTGTAAGCATCTACTGAGAATTGTTGTAACAACCTCCGAGATAATAGTATTATTGCCGCCTCCAGAGCTCAGTCTTGTATTCTGTATGCAAAAAACTCACGCATTGTGAGTTTAAACCTCTTTCCTGTTGAACCGTCTGATTGAGTCTTATCTCTATGCATAATATATGTTCTAAATCCATCTTCTCCGTATGGAAATAATAGTGGATATTGCATAGCGAGGTAAGAAGGATGAAGTTCGAAAATTTGCTGTAGCTTTCCACCCTTCGTTCGGCACTATCAGTATCTCCTACGATAAGTGCAGCTACTTCTGATGTTGTTGGCAAATTGTAAGTTCTTCCATCAGACTCTCTTTTGCCGATAAGTTTTAATTTCAAATTCTCACACGTGTTAGATGCAAACCTATCCCTAGCCATTCTAAAATTATGAGCTAAAGGGTTATTATGATCTAACATATCTTGTAATTGTGCGACTAAGCGATCTTCAAACTTGTCTGGGTTTGACGTACTGGTAAGACATAATGAATAATAAGTTAGGATTTGAAAAGGAATATGTAAATTAAACAATTAAAGTTACAATGATACTTGATATTTACTATGTTGTACCTTGCAGTTGTTTTCCTGTTCTTTATTTCATCCTCAGTATCATATATGTAAAGTTGAGAAAACTTTGGTCGTGCATAATCAGCAAGCAATAAAGTACCTATTAAGTGATGATTTTGACCACCAATTTTGTAATTGTATGGACCTCGTCCTTTAGTTGTAGGTGCAATAATCCTTCCACCCATTGATGTAAACGAATACATCATATTATATCCTCTTATATTCTCAAGAAAGTGGTTGCTTCTATTATGTTTCTTCTTCAATAGCTCATAAATAATTTGAGGTGGATGTTTTAGCAGAGGTAACTGAACCTTCCCTTGCATGCAACACAACGAAAACTTTGGCTTGATGTTTTTGGTTTTCTTGTTGACTCTCTCATCAAACCACATTTCCGCGCCACAAAACTCACAGACATATGTTGGATCTCCTAAATCTGAGTAGCTCTCTCTGAAAAAACAAAATCAATAATAAATATGTGATATAAACATAAATAAGAAGAAAACACAATAAATTATAATAATAAGTACGATGTTTCGCATGATTTGCATTATTAAAAATTATATGCCAACCTGTAACGATATCCATATAATTGACGTCGTTGTCACTATCGTCTTCTGTAACACACTCATCTTGAACGATAGTATTTGATTGGTCATGAGAACTTGATTCAATATTTTCATCTTTATATAACAATCATAAAAAATAATACATTTTAGATATGATGTGAAAAAGTACTTCAAATATTACATACTTATATTAAATAAGTAAATAATAAATTAATATCATTTATAATTCTCTGCGTAACTGATTTAAGGATATTTGAACTTCGAACCACATGTCTCTTAGATCTAATATTACTATGAGATTGTGCCAATTCCAACATGTCTCCAGAAACCAAAGAGCTGCCTATTAATTATTGCGTTTTAGTTAATATAAATGAATAAATCGATGTAATTATCAAATACAATCACTTCATTGAAAAGTACAGAATGCATACCTTGAGCTCTTTTTTCTAACATAATCAGCTTTTTGTTACTTCTGGCAATATCAGAAGGAGATTGTGTGGCTAAAGTAAATGTCAAATAAATATCATCATGAGATTTTGCATATTAATTTTATTTAATCGTTTAATATAAATAATAATAATTAAATATCGAAATGTTTGTAAAGCGTATAACGTTATTAACAATGCTGGTAGGATTATTGTTAGTAATAGCTGTGTTTAGCGGTGCCTCAAAAGACGACTTAGAAGATGATGATTGCAAATCTATAAAAATAAAAAAATTTGTATATTAATTATCTTAATATCAACATTGCAATTTAATTACCATATAAAGGGAATTTATCATATATTTACCTATACGCCCCAATGGAGTAGTACAAATAATACTTGAATCATCAAATATTGTGCTTATTGACGGTAAATTAACAACGGATCCATCTGAATATAATACGAAAAGATAAAATAAGTTTATATTTAACGTACGATAATATTTCGTATAATAATAGCCTATATAGTACTCCCTCCGTTTCCTAAAGATCTTCCCACTTACTGTTCCTACAGATACCAAGGAAAATCAAGTTGTGTGGGGCATGGTGTGAGTAAAGTAGGAGAGAGAAAGGGGTTAAGATAAATAAACAAATAAAAAGGGGTTAAAGTAGGAGAGAGAAAGGAAGTAAAATTGAATTAATAATGTAATAGTGGACCATATGATAGTGACATGAGAGGGTAGATAAGGAAATTTGTTTTGCCAAATAAGGAATAAAGCAAAAGTGGGAAGATCTTTTGGAAACACCCTTAAACGGAAAGTGGGAAGATCTTTAGGAAACGGAGGGAGTACACATCTATACCGTTCAATGAACGACAAAAAACATTGGAATAAAATACGGATTGCTGCGTCCCTAAATTGGCCGAAACTTTTTCACATCTTTGTAATAATATTAGCTTTCTTTTTTGCCTTGCACATCGTTGTTCAATTTGTTTTGATACAACTTGATTTAGAGATCTTGAGGATACTGCAAACAAATAAAAACAATACAATACAAAAAGTGAAGTTATATAACGACAATATAATTGCCAAATGAAAACCAAAACAAACGATAATGTGTGATTATACTAATTAATTAAATTTAGAATAATAATATTTTATTATGACTATATCTTAAGTACTAATAGTATCACAAATAAATTAATATTGAGAGGGTTAAAGATAATATGTTTACATATAAAGTCTTCTTAAAATTCATGTTTTTTGACATTAAAATAGAATGCTTTCATGAAATTAACCTACATATTATTTGTTTTCTTTTAAAAACATATAATAACATTAGTAACATACCATTTGACTATGTACAAAATATCAAATTATAAGCCAACATGTAGTGATTATATTTCGGTCAAGACAACATTTATAAGCAACCTTTGTTATTATATTTGTGATGATTCACATGCATTCCTCGTTTACTTCATTTCATTTCTCAAACTCATGACACAACTTCTTTTATTCTCTATCTCTCTAACTTCTCTCTAGAATTCTTCACAAATCTCTTCATCTACTCCTCCAAAAATTTCCAAAAAAATTTCTTCATTTCTCACGATTTTGTCCTACAAAATTTTTATTCTCAAAATCAAATACACAAATTCAACATCAAACATGAGAACACAAAAAAAAATCAGATTTATTTGGTTCGAAATATCTCGGTAGAAAATAATATGGAAATGCTACATATTTCCATTTTTTCAAAGTTTTAATTCGGGAATTTCTCAAATGTTGATTAGTTATGGATGAATTACTTGCAAAATATAGTTGCATGTCATCATCTCAACATATTCAAGATGGAAAGTAAAGATTTTTGGTAAGTTTTAACATTCTTTTTTTCGTTTTTGTTTATATGGTATATGTTATGTGGATATGTAGTTTTATATTTTTTTGTTTGCTTATAAAATATGAATAAATACAATAATGAATATTCGAAATTTGATTTGCATGTAAAATTATGATGAATAATGGGTGAATTTAAGCTAAATAAGTTTAATAGTAAGTGACAAAAATATTTCGTTTATAATTTTTTTCTTCCGATAATAGTATACATGATGAATCTATAATTAAATTTTTTCTTTAATTATAATTATTCATATTACTGGTTATTAATACAAATATGATTGAGTAGTTAGATTGCATGTTAATGTTATTGAAAATTAAATTTTTACCTTCATTATAATGAAAGTAAGAAACAAATATTTTTGGTAATTTTAACATGTTTTTTTTTCCGTTTATGTAGATATAGTTTGTATGATATTTATATGCAGTTTTTGATTTTTATTGAGAGATCTTAAAAAGATATGAATAACTACAAAAACATATTGTTAATTGATTTGCATGTAAAAATTTGGTGAATTATGGGTCAACTTAAGATACATAAGTTTAATAGAAAGTGAACAAAAGATTTTGCATATACAATTTTTTTTCGTACGAACATATAATATTATACATGATGAATTTATAATTACATAATTTTTTCATTATAATTATTAATATTATTGGTTATTATTATAAATGTGATTGAGTATTTAGATTGCATGTTAATATTTCTTTAAAATTAAAATGTTATCTTCAACATAATGAAAATAAGAAATAAAGTCCTAATATTTTTTTAATTATAATTTAAATTTAAAACAGTGTACTATTGAATAATAATATGATTTTATTGGTTTTAAAATTATAGATCTTGGTGGAATATCAACAATAAGTTGGTATATTTTATATTTGGTTCACTTGAATTGAATTTTAGGTAAAATTTTATATTTAATATTTTTATTTCTGTCCATAAATATATATTATTTAACCAAGGTTGATTATAATATTTATTTATACGAATTTTGCAATTATGTAGTTAAAATTAAAAACTGGGTTGCATGTCAGTATGTTGCAAAGGAATTTAGTAGACTTCAAGAAAATACATTGTAAGGTATTAATTTCTTTATTTTTGTATTTTTATGCACAATATGTATACTTTCTTGAGTAAATAAAAATTGGAAAAACTTAAATATGCACAATATAATCTTAACATAAACATATTTTAGTTTGAAGAAACAAATATTAGTGCAATACAAATAAAATCTAGATTTTTATTAATCAAATTTATGTGCTGTGTTTTGTAATTAGATTAACTTTAATTTTCCAAATGCAAGCTTAAATTATTTGAATCAATTGTTAAGGATATGTATTAAAATGTGATTCCATACGACTAAACGAATATATGAAGAAAAATTAATTTTTTTATTTACAGTAAATTGATAAAAATGTTGTTTCTATTAGTTTTCAAACTAACGATAAATAAACAAAAATAAATATGACATCTATTATTACTATAACATATTGTATGTCATCTATAATTACAAATAGAGTAGTATAAAAAAATAACATAATTCATGATTTTTAACTATTTTAACATTATAATGAGAATATTATGCAATAGAAATACCATTAGATATGTCGCATAAAGGAGTTCTTCGAGTAATACAACTTATGTGACTTCTTTGAGAATGAAAATGTAGTTCTTGTTCTTGACTAACATTATCTGCAAAAAATCAAAAAAATGTTATATTTCACATAACCACAAATATTAAATGATATATTAGAAGCAAATATGTATAGACAAATACAATGAACAATACATACCATGTAACATGTTATGATTTTTGTTACGCTTTTCATGTAATATATATTTCCTGTTTTCCCTTGCTAATTTGTACTTCTCTCTTTGCGTATTCCCCCTTGCATATATGATTGGTGAATATGGATTTTCATTTGATTGCACTTGTGTTTCAAAGCTTGTCACAACTATATTTTTAACATTATCAAATATGTCACAACTATACACATTCGAAAATGATGAAATTTAAGTTATAAAATAATGATAAATATATTACCATTTGAAATATCGCTTAAATGAGAGCGTTGACTTGTAAAATCCTCTTCTATTCTTGGCGACAAAGTATGGGATTGGATTTCGAGTAAGTCTGCTAATCAAACTATAATTTAGTAGAAGGAATACTTGTATAAATAATAAACGTACATATTGCCATGGAATAAAATACATATACATTCGATAGTGTTTGCTATTTCTGAAAGTTAACAACTTCATCAATTGTAATTAATAGTCTTAAATATAATTTTTATTAAATAAATATTATTTTATTTGTTTTGTTATTTTCATGTGGATATGCATTCGAATAACATGAGTATAATCAAACACTATTATAACACATCGCACAAGATATATGAAGAATTTAGGTGAGAATCCATATATTAGACTATTTATATATTATTTTTCTTTGCTTTAAAAAATGATTACTAAACCGTTTATAATTAGTTTTTATAAGAAATATTTGATATTCCATCAATATCGTGAAATGTTAAATGTAATAATTAGTTACTATAATTTGTTTATAGTTTAAGTAATTTAATAATTAGTTATATTGTATTTATTGGGAAGAAGATGGAATATCATATATTCATATATAAAACCTAACTATAAACGGTTAGATGAATACATACATGTATGATATGCATGTCGTTTTGAACCCCTTCCCTTCTTAACATGACGATATTGTTTTGATGCACTTGGATCATCATTTTCATTATTCATTTGAATTGGTGGATGAATTGAAATATTAAAAATGAATAATCATACTCTATCTTAACATATTATTTGAATGAATTTATAAACTATGAGAATTATAGACATACATAATATATATTATGTAATAGGAATACATATCTATGTATAGTTGGCAAATATTTCAATCCTGATTTTAGCCTTAATTTTAGTTATCAAATATTACCTAGCTACAATTAGGTTAAATTATTATGTAATATAAATAGAAGGTTTACAACCTTAATATATTTTTTTTATTTGTCAACATCAGAATCATAATGGATATTATAAGATAATATTACCTTAAATTTGACATTATTCCTGTTAATACACACCATTTACAATTTATTAAATAGATAATACTACTAACGTATATATATATATATATTAAGGTTGAAATAAATGAAATTAGTCCTCAATATATTATATTAGTCGACTTTAAACATTATTTTATGATTAGTTCAAAGTTATATTGAAATAAGGGGTGAGAGGATATAACGTAAACTATGTAAAAACTTTCAAAATAACAAACATATTTTTGGTATAATAAATTTTGGAGACACAAATTATTAATGTATTAAATCATTATATTAGAATTACAAACATATAATTATACTTAATACATAAATGATAAAAAGAACATAAGTTTCGATTACAATCGCAAGAATCACATACTATTCTATGATCATCTGAAACTTCGTAGTAGCATTCATGATCTTCAAAAGATTTATATCCAGCATTACACTTCTCTATCACTAAATAAAATGCCTGATTCAATAGACATCTTATTTTCTATTCATACTCCCGAAAAATTAGAACGAATTTTCTCCTACATTCTACAATCTTTTTCAAATCCATTTTCATTAACGTACTTGGTATCATTTTGAAACCAAGTTCCTTGTAACTCGCTTCTTGACTACAAAGATATATAATTCCCAACAAATAAGTTGCCACTAAATATCCTTCATTTGATGCTTTCTCGAAAAATGCAATACCATCTTCTATCCTCGATTCAGTAAAAAAGTATGCCTATAAAAAAACATATAGATATATGAATAAACCAATATAAAATATACTTGCAAAAAAAATCAAATAACATATATTTTATAATGTGAATGTGAAGGCCTATCAATTTATAAATATTTTGAAGAAATTATTGTAAAAAAATTACCATTCCAACTCGAACAATAGTCTCAACGTTGTTGCACTCTAAACATCGTGTAAATAAGAAATCAATCTTATCAATGTAATCCCAAGATACGCTTAGCAAGCTTTCTATTGATAACTTTTGTAGAACTTTGTCATCTTCACAAATAATATTGAGTGTCTTGCAACTATATCAAAAGAATGATTATCTATAGACATTATTTATAAATAATTTAAAAACATATGAATAATTAGTTGAACATGGTTCGTACCTTACTTTGCACCTAAATAAATCTCTGAAAGAATTAGCTCCAACACGTGAAATAATGTCAACAACAATTTCTGTGGGAAGGCGTTCTATTATACATATATTTTCAGACTTCATACTAACAATTAGTTTATACTATTTGGCTTTATAAAATTTTAAATCATATAAGTTGTATAAATAACTTATTTTTAAGTACAACACATTTAGGAATCGAGAAGACATTATATATATATGTTGCTTTTTACGAAATCTTAATTAAACGTATATTACACGATATTTTATGCAATAAATACATTGTCATAAGATTTGATTTTGTGAATCTTGATTTTTCCTATATAAATATATCCTAACATATGTAAATTAAAAAAATGTGCAATTATACTTATGTCAACTAAATATATGACTTATTCGAAATCAATTTGAAAAAGGCAATTTGTAATTGACAGATGTTTTTTACATTTACTTACTTGTTTTGGAAAAAGAAAAAATCAGATACTAATCAAATCAAATATTAAACTATTTTAATAATTTTTACTAACTAATAAATTTAATTGAAAGTTACGTTATTATTGATGAGACAATATGGAGACAATGCGTAAACAATATAATAATAAACTTTATTAAAAAATAAATATCTAAATATTATTATGACATAAATGATAGAAAGAAGCAAAGTTCTCGATTACATTTGCAAGCATTACATAGTATGATAGGTTCATATGAAACTTCATAGTTGTAATTATCACCTTCCCAAAGGTTCCTTTTCACTTCACATTTTATATTGTTATAGCATACAAATAAATCCGATTGAATAGTAATTTTATTTTCTATCCATATTGTAGAGAAATGATAGCGAATTTTCTTCCGACATTGGACAATCCCTTCCAATTCCATCTTAATTAGTGTATCTGGTATCATTTTAAAACCAACTTCCTTAGAATTCACATCTTCACTGCATAGATTTATTAGGCCCAGTAAATAGGTTGCAACTAAATAGCCTTCATTAGATGCTTTTTTAAAATTTGCAATACCCTCTTTAATCTTCATTTGAGTAAAATATTGTACCTGGAAGAATTAATAAAATATTAATTATCAACATAATGTATACAAATAATTTAATTGATATATATAATTAATTTACCAAAAAACAGTTACCATTCCAACTCGTACAATAGCCTCAAGATTGTTACACTCCAAAAATCGTGTAAACAAATCATCAATCTTATCAATGTAATGCCACGATAAGTTTAGCAAGCTTTCAATAGATAGTTTTTGTAGAACTTTTTCATCGTAACAAATATCATCAAGTGTCTTGCAACTACATTTAGAAATAAAAAATAATAATTATATAGATGTTATATATATGTAATTTACGAAAATCTCAATCAATTGCTAAACATATAACATACCTTATCTTGCACCTAAACAAATCAGCAATAGAAATAGCTGTAAGACGTGAAATTATGTCTATAATAATTTCTTGGAGAAAACATTTTAGTAGACATTTTTTGCTAACTTACGCTTCATAATAATAATGAGTTTATTGTACACCTAAAGTAACTAATGCGTAAGGAGTAATCAGAATAAGAAGTAATATGAAGACCATCGAACTCTTTTAGGACCTGAATTAGATTACATGTCTTATTGCTAACTCATCGCGTAAGGACATGCAAACCCATACAGTGATACTTATGTCTATATTATGAGTAATCATAATTAGATTGGTTAACTTATATAGAGTTTATTGTACAGATGACTATATTACGCATATAGATGTTAATCATGTAGGGCTACTAAAGAGTATGGGTTCGCTCAGTCTTATTGCTAACTTACGCTTCATTATAGATTAAGTATCATTGTAACTTTAATTGTTTAATATAGTGCAAAAAAAGTAAATTAAAGTGCAAGGTCAGATTTACAATTTATTTTCTTTGACCATAAAATTGGGAAAAACATTTGGATTAATTTTTCAGTTATGATCATAAGCTTTCTTTTTTCACTATGAGGTTGAATTTGGATTTCTTCGTTGCTTTTCAATTATTTTGTTCCTAATTTCGTATCTGTAAAAACAACTTATTAATAAGAAAACAAAATATTAAAATTGCCTCATACATAGGGGCGGACCCATGAAGGGTCCTGGGTGGCATAGAACCCCCCCCCAAAAAAAAAAAATTAAGAAAATTATTTTCTGCTGTGAAACGTAAAGATCATATTAAAAGCAAATTCGCTGCCTTTAGTTTTCATTAGAGAGTACTTGCTCTACTGGTACTTAGTGTTCGATTCTTCTTCAAAACATATGTAGCTTTCATTTTTCTTCTTTTGGTTTTCTATCTACTATTTCCAACGTTTTTCTTTTTATTTGTCCTTCTATCTGTTTTCTCAATTGTCCAAGCTCACTATTTCACATGCTAACAAACCCAATTCTAACAATCTTCTAGAAGATGAAACAAATTAATTAACCACATCATTACATACAACATCAAATATATCTTTTTTCTCTCCTTTTTTCTCATGTTTGCTTTTCTACCATTTCTTTTACATAATTAAAGTCTAAAAATTTATTTGTTCTTATGTCCAACTCCAACTCTCTAACTGTCTAACAATTGAATTTTCAATACAACAATTGTTTCATTCGCTCATAATAAAGCGACAATTTGACGAAGTGGATTTTCATAGACTAAATTTAACCAAGTAAAAAATATCATTATGTAAGAAAATGAGCTTTTTAATCTCTAGAACCCCTTTTATTGCAATAGATAAGTGATTAAGGGTCAAACTTGTGTGTTTAGGATCTTTAAGTTAATTTCTCCCATAAAAAAAGTTATAGAACAACATATATTAAAAATATTGATATAGTACAAAAATAGAATATGATGAATGTATTTTTCAATACCTGACATGAACAAAAGTATAAAGTTTGCGCTATTATCTAATTTGAAACTCTATTCTCATTGTTTGTATGTGCCATGAAATTATTGGTCGATTTCTTTATGATACTCATTATATATTTATAGATAGTTTGATCGGGACCCCCCAAACATAAAATCCTAGATCCGCCTCTACTCATACATTGTTTGTAGTTGACGAATATATAGTATAATATAATTATAATGTGTGCAAATATTGAATGTATGTTAGAATATTTTTACTATACTGTTGTACATATCCTAGTTTAGCTAGTCAATATTTGCTTTCCATGATTCTTGCAAATCAGTAAGCTATTTTAGTTAGTGTTACGTTACCTTTTGTATAGCAATCTGCCAGCTAATTAGTAGCCTAGCTTTAAGCTTGTATCCTGCATATATTTTATGATGATGGAATACAACACTCACGGAATTGACTTCCTTCAATGTATGATGTGTAATTGCGTTGGAACCTTAATAAAAGTGAAGAATTCGAAGTAATATGATTGTTTAGTCTAGAATAACCTTCAAATTGCATAAAGAACAACCAAAATGTATCAAATCATTAATCGAATTTGAATATAAATATGACAAAAGAATAAAAAGAAATGAATTTATTATTATTCAAGAGGGATAAGGATTACATTTGATGAATTAACAAACAATAAAATACATAAAGAAATGATAACAAAATAAAAAACGGAATTTACAGGATGAACTAAAAACAATTAATTAAAAAAAGATTAAGAATGAGAAAGACTGGTTTCAACTTTAGCGGGTCATTTTTTTTGATGGATTTTCGGTTTCTATTATGTTTGGAGGAGAACATAATATTGATGTAGAAGTAGGGGAAGAAGTTGACATCAATATGCAAATTGAAAGTCCGAAATTGAGTTGGGATGTTTGAAGAGAAAACGACACTATTTATACTAAAAAATCTTCCATTTTTTTAAAAAAAAATTTACGTTATCTAGGTAATTATCGTTGATTGACAATCAGAATAACTATTGATTGATTGATTGGTAATATAATTTCGGATAGTATCAATTTAAATTAACTGATTGATTGACAATTACCATTAAGCGAGGGAATAATTAAGATTGATTGATAATTTAAATTACTTCCCGTATTTAGTTGATTAGTAAAATATTCGTATAAACCCAATATGGCAATTAAAAATTTCGGATATACACCAATATTAAGTTGAATTTTGAATTACGAAATTGTACCCATAATTAACGTCAATCAAATTAATATATGAATGGAATATCCTTGATTTCCGAAAATCTCTTATGAGATCATGATATTAATTGCCTAATTTAAAAAATGAATCAATTAATTTCCGAATTCCTTTGCATTTTTCATTAATTTTTCGGCCAAAAAAACATGCATTGCCACGTGGACACTCTCATTGAGCGTTTAATTGTGAGGAGCTCTAGAATTGCTCGGTTAATGTGAGCTTGACACGTCAGCTTTTGTCTTCTGCTTTAGATAATAGTATAGATGGTGTCAACGTCAAAAACATTGTAACGGAAGAAACGAAGACAGTATTGTGCATAGGGGTCACAGGCCCAAAAAATTAAAACTGAGAATTGAGATGGAAAGCGGTATGGTCTATTTAGTTGCAAGCCATTCCCACGTCTTGGTTTCCTGGTAATTTCGATTCAGCCCATCATCTGAGATGGATAATGCGCGGGGCCTGTTTCACAAAAATTGTCTATTTAGTATGTTAACGTTTAAGTCTAGCTAATATCATCTAGTAGAATACAAATACTTGTGACACTCTTATGAAACTTCTGATACACATGTTTATAATCTCCATAAAAAAAAAATATTAACAAATAACAATATGTATTTACTAGGATTCGAACACCTGATTTTTGAAATGAAATGTGAGAGTTTAACCACTAATCTATTATAATTACAATGTCTTAATGTTTCCAAGTAAAACATAGTAAATTCTTATAGTTATATGTAATTATAAAAACATGTAGACAAACTTTTTAATTTTTTTTTACCTTTTTCATTAAAAAAAATCACAACATTATTTTACCCAAATTTCATGTAAATTGTTATTTTTATCCCCAATTCCTTATAAGTTTTTTTTGAACAACTTATGAACTTATCATGCCACAATAAAAATCATTTTTCAATTTCGCACTATACAAAATATTACAAAAAGCTAATATATTCAATTATAAAATTTGAATAATAATATATTTGATAATTGTAACTGGCCCGGGGCATTGCCAAGCCAAAATACTAGTTATCCTGTCAAGAGCTATCATTGATGTTCAACAGTGTAGTTATACTTTTATCCAAACTGTTCAATTCATATTAGTTCAGTTCAAACTGTAAAAAGTACCAACAATTTAGTTAAATTTTCCTTCAGATTAGTTTGATACTTTGAATGTGTTTTTTTATCGGTTGTAGTTCAATTAAGGCTCCGTTTGGTAGGGCGTAAAACGTTTTCCCGGAAAACTATTTTCCTCTATTTTGAGTTTTACATTGTTTGGTTGGCAAAAGAGTGTAAAACCTTTTTCCCTTGGGGTAAAATTACTCTCCCAAGGATGGAAAACCATTTTCCTTTCAAAATGAAGGGAAAACTATTTTCCTTCTTTCTCTTGTACACTCCTCTCACTACCTCCTTGCTTTCCCTTTCATTTCCTTTCATTTCATCATTTTTTTTACATCGAACCAAACAACGGAAAACTAAATTTGGAATTGTGTTTTCCATTGTAAATTGTTTTCCATGAAAATCATTTTACACTGAAAATACTTTACGCCCTACCAAACGGAGCCTAAGTTGCAGTTAACTCCGAATTGAACTAGATCAGCTTGACAGTTCGGCAATTTAATCCACATGATCTAATTGTATAACTACACTTATTTTCAAATTCAATTGTAGTTTAATTCAGATTATACTCTGTCAGTTCAACGGTTCCATGACTTCCATCCACAACAGTTGATCAAGCATGTATCAAATTATTTCCAATTTTCAATTCGGTTAATTTATGCTTTTGATGAAAACCATATATGTTTCAGTTATTCTTCCCGATTAATTTCCGTTTTTGACGAAAATCAATTCATTCTGACATTCGGTTTAATTTCCATTATGGACAAAAATGTGTGATTATTCCAGTAAATGTTACAAAGTTAAACCGGTTAAAGTATACTTCATAATATTGTACTTAATTGATACTCAAATCACATTGATTTAAAAAAAGTTTGTGTACTACTCTAGTTTTTTCTAACTTCAAGTATTGGGGATGAAAGTTCTTTCAAAGGAAATATATATAAGTTATAATGTATGATCGATTGATTTAGGTAGATTTTCTACGCTTTGAAAAGTTCCTGCTTTAATATAGATTTAGGGTCTGTTCTCTTCGGCATAAAACAGCTGAACTGAACTGAACTGAACTGATCTGAACTGAACTTATCAGAGCTGAACTGAACTGAACTGAATTGAATTGAATTAAATTAAATTGAAATAAACTGAATGTAATAAATATATAAATAATATTTTAAACAATAATAATATGAATATCAAATAATAATTATAATGATAAGTAATAATGAATAATAATAATAATAATAATAGTATTTTGGATATTTTTAAATGATAGTTATAAATAAATAATATTAATAATCATAAATTAATAATAATAATAATAATAATAATAATTATTAATGATAATAATGATAATTAATAATAATTATTTTATATTATTTGTATTAATATATTAATACTTGATGATGATATATAATAACAATAATATCTAATAAGTAAATTAATATTACTATTTTAATAATATAAAAATATTTAGTAATAAAAATAATGATTGGGTTGGACCGCAAAAATTACATCATAAACAGTCTTGACGCGATTTGATTGGTTTATGGGCTAAAAAAAATGGGTTTATTTGTGCTTTGACCTAAACCATGTTCCTCATAATAATAATAGTAATAATAATGAGTAAAGCTATAATAAACAAAATAATATATAGAAACAACAATAATAATAATACTTAATAGTAATGATATATATTTAAATAATAATAATAATAATAATAATAATAATAATAATAATAAGAGTAATTAGTAAAATAAATTATACCAACATAATAATAATATTTAACAAAATGGTTATAAAAGAATGGAGCTGAACTGAACTGATCTGAACTGAACTGAACTGATCTGAATTGAACTGAACTGAAAATAAGCTAGGGAGAACAGGCCCTTAGATCCCTTCAAAAGGATTAATATAAATTTAGATTATAATAAAAAAAAAAAGCAAAGTGAATAGGTAATTGAGATATGAAGTAGAAAATAAAACGTGATAAATCTTTACAAGGAAGAAAACAAATATGTAAACACAACACAAAGATCCAAGCCCAAGTCATCAAGAATCTCCTAACAAAAATTCCAATAAAGAATTTATTCTCTATTCTTGTAGTTGATGCTATTGACTTCTATCATCATAATTCATAATACAGTAACACTTAGGCGACTTAGCCACTAATCTCCTTAGAGCATTGCCATGATATTATCGTGCCAAGACGAATCAATTGCATTATGCCTAGTTGCCCACTTCAGAAAAAAAAAAAAAAAAAAAAAAACCCTTGAGCAGCATTCCCTCAAAAGAAATTTCGCGAAGCGCCACTGTACCCCTTATTTCGAGTCAAAAGAAAAAGAAATCAAGAAATGGGATGAAATATGAATCCACCTATAAACCATATATATTATGCGCTTGTTCTCCCCAACTTATTTTCAGTTCAGTTCAGTTTTATTCATTTAATTCTCTGGTAATAAATCAATGATAATTATTATATCATTATTATTACTATTACTATTACTATTACTATTACTATTATAAATATTAATATCATGATTACAATTATTATTATTATATTATTATTGTTCTTATTACTCCTATTACTATCGTGTTTAATATTATTATTATTATTATTTTAATATTGCTAATACTTTTTTTATATGATTTGGCTAATTATATTGAAATGATAATTTAAGCCTAAGAAGTACACATTGCAATAATATTTGTCATTGTTTAAAATACAAACTTTTTAATAGATGACAACAATAAAACTATTAATAATAACAACAATACTGTTGAAATAAAAAAAATATACGTTTTGATAGTTGAATTACTAGGCAAAATAATATACTATCGAACATTAACTAGTTTTCATAATCAGTTAATTATTTTTTTATTTAATAACTTATTATTATTAATAAATCATTATTATGAATTCATTTTAAATTAAATAATATTATATTATATTATTATCACTACTATTAGTTATCATATAATTCTGTTCAGTTCAGTTCAGTCCGATTCAGTTGCAATCAGTTCAGTTCAGTTTAGTTGCAATTAGTTCAGTTCAGTTGTTTTCTGCCGAAGAGAACATGCTCTACGTGAAGATACATGTGAAAAACTCTAGCTATTTGGATTAAAATAATATATAATTATTTATAAATGCATGGCATGCCTAATACTACTTTTGCGTGTTATTTCATTTGGAGGATCTAAATGAGTAAATGAGAAAAAAAAAAAAAAACCTTTCATGTATCTCACATAGTCACGGTAAACTATGAGTATATAGAAAAAGTTCTATTAAACTACTGAAGTACTTTATTAAAAATTCATTTTTTTGTGTTTGGAAAATATTCATGATAGATCTTTCTAGTAGTACAAATTTGAACCAAGACTTGGCTAGACTAGAGTTTATCTAATCTAGTAACTTGAAAGGCTATTGTTTTCATGTGCGTTGACATTCTTTTTGGAAATGAATTAGATATCATACCTTTCGAGAATGGTATTTGGTTCAATCTCGAGTCATGCATATCATTAAAACTTATTTGCCTCTCCCCTCAAAAAAAAAAAAACTTATTTGCCTCAAAAACATTGTCGAACCGTTTGATTCTTTTAGGTTGTATATATTTTCTTTCTTGAAAAAATTTACTTAGTTTGATTTTCATCAAAACCAAGAAAAGGAGCGACAACTGGCGAGAATAATGAAAATGGTGGTGTAAGGAGAAGAAAAAAAACAGTTCCTCCATTTGTTTTTAATAAATGCTCTACTTTTACTTTTATACAATTCATAAGACATATTATTATATAGAGACATTACAAGAATTCGTCACCCCATCATCATAAGTATAAGACAAGCTCGACTAGTAAGGCATTACCTGAATTCCCAACCCCTTCATTGCCACCACTTGACACTCACCAGTCCCCCAACATCACCACTAGATGCGTACCAACCCGCTATTGTGGCACGCTCCCATGACCATTTTCGCTTCACCATTAACCACCAACAACTCTACCCCATGGGCCATGACTAACCATCATCAACCAACAACCCTAACCCCACTTAGGGTCTGTTCTCTCCAGCTTATTTTCATTTCAGTTCAGTTCAGTTCAGTTCAGCTCAATTCAGTTCAGATCAGTTCAGTTTAGTTCAGATCAGTTCAGTTCAGATCAGTTCAGTTCAGTTCAGACCAGTTCAGTTCAGTTCAGCTCTTGACAATACTTTTACTCTCACATATCACTATTCATTTCAGTTCAGTTCAGTTCAATTCAGTTCAGATCAGTTCAGTTCAATTCAGTTCAGTTCAATTCAGTTTAGTTCAGTTCAATTCAGTTCAGTTAAGTTGTTTTATGCCGAAGAGAGCAGACCCTTACTACCAATAAGAAACCCTAAAACACATAAACCAAACCCAATAAAGCCACCATCATAACCCCATAACTATCATTAACCACCATTAACCGAATTTCCAAACTTATTTTCAAATAACAATCAACAACCAACCTCAACCTTACTAATACACACACGAAAACATAGACCTCACCACTCTACCACCCACCACCATCCACCCCATCATTGCCCTCACCAAACAACAATAACCAACAACCCCATGTTAATCCTCAACCCCCCAAATAGTTAAACTCATCCTTAAAGGTAAGTTTAGCTCAATAATTTTGTCCATAACTACTTTACTTATACTTTTTTTTGCAAAAAACTACCTTATTTATAAAATTTTGTACAAACTATTTTTGTTACGTTATTGTTTGTTGACCACTACCTAAAAGAAATTTTCGACGTTTGATTATAATTTTCTGGTGAGCAAAACTTATGTACAGGTCACGTTACTTGTGTGTGTTTGAGTAATGTTAAGAAGAATTCAGGTTCCATCTCAAACAAATCCAATTACAATTCCCTCAATTTCATATTTAGTTTCTTCCAAGTTCCAACTACTATTGATCATTCTTCATCAATCATCATGTAGTTTGTACCTACTAACATTATTATTATTATAATAATTTTTCCAAGAGAAAAAAAGATTTCTTCTTGCGTAAAATCCCTGCCATTACTCAAACAAACACAACTGCATCACGAGCACGAGCACGAGCACCTGCACCTCCCCCACACACTCCAATTATTCTCTCTCCTCTTTTCTCCTTTCTATCTCTCTCCTCACCTTAAAATTCCCACAAATCTATTTCCCCCCTTTTTTTCCTTTTTTTTTTTTATCATTTGTTTGTCATCTTCTTCTTACCTTCTTTTCTTGCTTTCTTTCATTTCTGGGTACTTAATTTATGAGCTCCCCTAACTTATTTATGGCATTTCACGGATCTTCTTGATCAACTTTATCCTCCTTTTTCTCTGTAAATAATTTCCCCATTTTTTTCAAAGGTTTGTTCTTTATTAGCTCATCTATCTTCATCTACTCTAATTTTTTTGGTTAATTTTTTTTCTGGGTAAAAAGATTAGACCTTTCTAGAATAAAGTTTTTTTTTTTTTTGATGGGTTATGATTTAACTTATTATATATTGAATGGCAGGATCTGTAATTGGGTTTTTCTAGCTGAAGGTGAACAATTTTTGTAAGGTAAATTGAATTTTTTTTTCTTGAAAAATAATTTTCTCCTTGATTTTTGATATATGTGGATGGTATTATTTTCCAGGTCTTGATTTTATTTCTTCTTTTGATTTATCTATGTTTCAGCTTAAAAGAATCTAGGGATTTTTTATTATTATTATTGAGGGGGGTGTTTTTGGTATTTTCTAAGGTTGAATATGAACATTGAATTTGTTCATGCTGACTGATAAAAGTTTGAATTTTTATAAATCTTGTTTTAGTTTCATCTGACTGTTTTATTTCTCAGTAATTTGGTATTTTCTTCATTTTCATGCTTGATTAAGATTATACTGGGTTGTTGGTTGATGATTGGAAAAACAAGGTTTTTGAATAGCTTTCTCATCTATACATATCTTGAGTGATGAGCATCTTTATTTTGTATTAATTGGTGCGTTTAATTCTAACACCATGATCATTTTGTTATCATCTAATGATGATCCACTATGTTGTCATTTCTTTCTATCAAGTTGAATCTATTACTTATTTTCCTTTTTTGTGCTTAATCTATAAGCTGGTGATGTAAATGTGTTGCTTGTTGTTTTTACTTACCAATCCAAATGGTTGTATTAACATATCTGAAACATCATTCGACTGGATATCAACATATTTTCGATCCATAGGCTATGGATAAGATGGATAAGGTTGATGCCTTGTAGGAGAAACTAGATATGGTGTGAGTTGACAAAAACGACCATCTTGATGTTAAGTGACACTGCTCGAGTTGAGCAGATTGAAATCTTTGTTGTGACTTAATTCCAGTTTCTGTCTAACATAGAAAGTCTAAGCTAGCTTGTTTAAATCTTGGTGATATGAAGTTCATGTTATAATTGATTGCCGCTGACTTAATATGGAGGTATTTGTAGCTTCCTGATGGGTTAGTGCTGTTTTTGTCCTTTATTTGTGTGTGTCTGTGTGTGTTTTCGAGGGTTCAATGCTTCTCTTGAGTGTGGAAGATTATGGATGGGCTTCTTGTCTCTACTAGTGTTAATATATGTTATAGCTGTAGATATGTTTGCATAAAAGTTTGAGGGAGCAAATAAGTCTAAATGATATTGCAAATCTTCAAGGAAATTGGGTTATGCTCTGTGTCGTCTCACCCTTTTCCCCAATAACCCATGCAAGTATCCTCGTGGGTTGTGGGATTTTTTTAGTTATCTTTCTTTTGACTGATGACTCTTCAATTAGTACTTTGGCTTAAACAAGCCATATGATCTAGATCACTTTTATGAATGATGATATCTTATAAAGTCCGCTGTGCTCATCTGCCAGATATGGAGTATGCGTTTGATTGTGTCATAATGCTTTGGTATGTTAATAAGGGAATTGGAAGTAAAAAACACAGGTCTTTTGTTTAGTGGTTGTGATTCTCTTGGAATGCTTCAGCTAAGTGTCAGAGGTTGAATTGTGATTGAGATTTGAGACACAGCCATAGGAATTCAACTGAATTGCTTCAGAATAATGATATGTGGCGATTGTAGTGACAGTAGAGAGCATTAAAGGTTGTTGGAATGGTTTTCATGGATAATATGCTCTAAATATGGAACTCATTTTATGCTTAAAAGACCCTAAGTTTTGATGGGTGATGACAGTAAAACACATGAACCTCTTCCTCCATGATAATGATAATACGATCAGTTAGCTGTAAGTAGATCTGCAATTGTATCATATTTGTATCTTTATTACTTCAACGTCAATTATCTTGAAACTTCTTTTTTCCATTTATGATAAAGGATAGCTGAAGGTCTTTTATGATTGAGTGCTTAAGAGTCTCATATCTTTATTACTTCAACGTCAATATGTGCGGTACTGTAAAATGTTATTAGGTAACCAAGAAAGTAAGGTACTTCATATCTTTGCTTAGATTCCCAAAATGTAGCTGGTTATATTTGCTTCTTCCTTGCATTGTTTTATGTAATTACATGAGATCTCCATTGCAAACAACAGACTAGGACAGGTCAGCTCTATCAGAAGCATTAGTGTTTGGCTCCATATTTTGAGAAACACTATCATCTAGATTATGCATGCATTACGTGCTTTGCAAACTTCAGTCAACCCACAAAAGCCTGCCCTTGTTAGTCTCTTAATTGATCCGTCACATGGTAGATTTTCTATGATATACTCCCTCCATTGTCAAAGCTTTTTCTTGTTAGGTTTGGGCATACATATCAAGTGTTTTAGTAGGTTTGGGTAGGTTTTGTTCTAGATAGTGGCTAAAAGTAAGAAGGTAAAAATTGATCTTAAGAGAGAGTAATCGAGTATTATTGACAGGTCTCGGTGTTTCACATCACATGGATTATGCGAGAGCATTTTATTTAAGTACTTATTTAGCAAAGGCATAGTTTTTCAATTTGACGACTTATCTTGTGATGCAAGTTTATGTGTGCTCTGAAATGTGGTTACTAAACATACATTGCAGAAACTTGTCCATACAATTATGAGCATGCAAAATTTTTAGACTTTTGATTGGTTTTTGAACCTTCTCTAGTGATTGGTGGATGTTGTACTTTCGGCATTTTCCAAAATGGCGTAAAAAATATTTTCGATATGCAGAGGCTTATTTTGAAATGGTTAGAATACAAATGTTGTTTCTATATTGACATATGGAGGTTTGTACTTAAAAATTTTCAGGTGTCGCTTGTTTGTAACATCATCAAGGGAGGCAGGATCCTGTATAATTAAACTGTAGCTTGTACTGTAGTTAGTCAAAATGTTTGGAGGCAACAACAGCAATCATGCGCTTCCTATGTTTCTGGGCGAGAACCGCTATCAGCTAAATGCTAATGCACCAACCCATCAACTTCAGCTCTTTGGGAATTGTAAGTCTCGCTGATTTTTTAAGTCCCTTACTCCTGTATTCATCACGTTTTCTTTGATAGTTTCTTTGGTCTGCTGTCCATTAGGTTTTTGTTGCAAGCTGCAGTGATTTTCCTGACTATTCATGGGGATTCAGGATTAGAGTGAAAAAGTAGGGTGGTGAGATAAAGTCGTAGACATTTATTTGTGGCGGTGGGAGCCTTGGAGGACATACACTTTTCAGCCTCAAGTCCTATTATTTAGAGTTTGACTATACAAGTAGATATTAATTCAATTCCTCTTCATACTAAGGTTCTTAAAAAAATGCAGGGTTATAAAATCTTTTGCTACTTGAACCTGTACCTTCTAGGTCCAGTGTTCTTTCTCTTATGTCATCCTTAATCTTGATGCATCAAATGGAGTACTCTGACAAGTTAAGGGTATGGTCAAGGTATATCGTATGGGTATCTTATGACATGAAGCAAACTTGAGCATGGTTTCAAGTTACCCTTTTAGTTCTCTAGATAATGCTACCAAGTTAAAGGAGACATAAATGGGCAAAGTGATAGCCTCATAGGCAGAGTTGGGGAAGATTTTGTGATTTAGGACTTAGGAGGGCTACCTGTATGGGAAAAGGTGGGGTGTGAAGGGTGGTAGTTGAGGAGGGGAGCAAGCTTTGTGGTCATAGGGTTGGTGGTAATACCATTTGCTAATTTGTTCTATTTGTTTCTGTTTATTCTATTTTATCTCTAAATTGGTTTGTCTAGTCAGTTCCTTAGTCTAATAGGCTCTGCACTTCTACAAATGGGTTCACCTTCCACTCCCTTTCTTTTTATCTCAACAAGCTAAAGTTATGGGAGTGAGGGATCTTAAACGGGCCTCCGCAGGAGAACCTGTTAGGACTTGTTTCTGGTAGTAAATTTAGATATGCAGATGTGAGATTTATGGACTTCTGTCATTTTGAAGGTGTGCTTTGTGGTAGGGTCAGTTCAACCAATGCAAAGCTGCATTGAATTCCTTGATTGGCTTCGTCATTATCAATTTCTAGGATTCTTTAATTCTTGAAGAAAATTAAACTAGATACATTGTGTTATTGAAATGAACATGCATTTCTTGCTGCGGTAGTAGGGGATTCAAAGCAGCCCCTTCTATTTAAGATGTTAAGCAAAAGAAATAAATTCAATTAGGTAATCCAAGGTTTGGGTTAATTACACTAATGTATTATTTGATAAACGTATTTGGCCGTCTAGAAGCTTAACTAAAAATATGTATATTCTTTTATGGACTCAAGAATTGATGGTAATGTATTATTTGATGAACGTATTTGGCCTATCTAGAAGCTTAACTAAAAACATGTATATTCTTTTATGGACTTAAGAATTGATGGTAATGCCTCTAACCACAGGTAAGAATTTGGTCAGGAAAAAAAATCCCATAGATCCATCCAGACTTCTTTTTATCTCCTCTTTCCACTCCTTCAACTCTAATTGTAATTTCTTCACCTTCCTTTCTAGGTTGTCAGATTCTCCTCTTTTTTCATACTCCATCTCTCTCCCCATGGTGGCCACCACTAGACATTATGTTTATTTGACTCGCAAGTGTTTGCCGTATCATTATTTCATTAGTATTTATTTATTTAGGAGGATTCCTTTACTCAGTTAATCCTATGGTTACTTGGGTCCTTAAGGTTACTCCGTTGCCCAATACTTTTCCTTGACTACCATATTGTTCTATCATCAAAGTGTTCTTCCCCTTTTCTTTGTGGCGATTTACAGAACTTGAGTTGAGCAAAATGCTGCAATGTTTTTTTCCCTAACGATTTTCTTCTCACTGTTCCCAAATTTGCTCATGCTGACTTTTTCAGTGGTCAAAATATGAATTTGATCAGAATTTAGGCTTGTGTACTTGTTAATTATCTTATCTTATGCTGATTCACCGCTTATTAGTCTTTGCACTTGAATTGTTTGCAGTACCTGTGGGATGTACAGTGGATCCAGTAAATTATTTTGGTAATGAACAAAATTCATCTATTCTTCGGCCAAACAAACGAGGTAGAGAGGCTGAAGATCTTTCGAGGCAACAGAAGCTCCAGATTTCTCTGAACTATAACCTCTGTCAAGATGAAGTTGATCGTTCAGCAAGCATTCCAAACCATAATCCGGTATCAACTGGGCTAAGGCTTTCGTACGATGATGATGAACACAACTCATCCGTCACATCTGCTAGTGGAAGCATGACGGGAACACCCTCCATCCTCATGTCACTTGGTGACAATATGAGGAGTGAGCTTGAACGGCAGAAAGATGAATTTGATCAGTATGTCAAAATTCAGGTATATTACTGTTGACGTTAAACTCGATTTATTTTTGGCTTTGTTGCTGGATTCTTTTCTGTGTTGCGTTTACTCTGCCGCATAGTGTCTTAGTAACTTGAAAAAGAAGACATTTCTAAATTTCTTAAGATACCCCCTGAAAGTTTTTTGTTGCTAAGTCATTTCCGTTCCTGCACTTGCTCACCAACCCAAATCATAGATCTATTCCTATTAGCCGAGTTTTGCTAAACATCCACAATTTTGTCATTTGAGCAGCAAGAGCAGTTAGCAAAGGGAGTTAGAGACATGAAGCAAAGACACATGGCTTCCTTTTTAAACTCTATAGAGGACGGCATAAGCAAGAAGCTTCGTGAAAAGGAGACGGAGTTGGAGAATATGAACCGCAAGAACAGGGATCTTATGGATCGAATAAAGCAGGTAGCAACTGAAGCGCATAATTGGCATTACCGAGCGAAGTACAATGAGTCCATGGTTAATATCCTTAAAAGCAACCTTCAAAATGCGATATCTCAGGGTGTTGACCCAGGGAAGGAAGGTTTTGGAGACAGTGAGGTTGATGATGCAACTTCTTATATTGACCCAACAAACTATCTTACAACGGTTGGAGGGCGGGGAAAATCCATTGCAGTGCCCAGTTCTGAGCATTTGACCTGCAGAGCTTGTCGGTCTCGAGAGGTATCAATTTTGCTGATGCCGTGTAGGCACCTGTGTGTGTGTAAGGAATGTGATGGATTCTTAAGTGTCTGCCCAGTCTGCAATATCCCTAAAAGTGCTAGTGTGGAGGTATACCTGTCTTGACATTAGCTTCCTGCTGATATTACGGAGTTTTCCATGTATGTCTTACTGACTTGTAAACTTGGCTGAAATACCAAATGCTGGTGGAAATGAGCCTGTGACTCAGCTATCTGCATTTGTTATTGAGGTTGTTAATGAATGAAATTTAAACCCAAAATATGTGCACATAAATTCGCTTGTTTCTAACCCCTTCTGGAAAAATCCCCTTTAACAAGTGTTTGTGGTTTTGTGCATATTGACTTTGCTGTTCAAGGAATGGAGTGTCAAGTTTCCATCTTGTGATAATATATGCATGTTCTACTTATTAATGTTCTATGCCCCAGAGTAAAGTTTCCAATTTTCAGTCATCAGCTTATTGCAAATTCCGTACTTAAAGAAGATAATTAGAAGTTGAAAATTTCCTAACAGCATAGTATAAGATCTATAAGGACTAACCGATCAAGTAAGAGCGTAATTGGCCACATGAGCTTTTCTCTAGTTGTATCTCATACATTCCACAAGAGTACCTCGGGTTTGATCCTTGGGAGCCACTGAATAGGGTGGGGGGCAAGATTTCCTTAGGTCCAATGGTATGGTTTTCTATCTCCTATATGGGAGACCAAGGTTCAAATTTTGGTAGAAGTAAATTTTCAATGTGGTGGGGTGGGGTTGGGAGGACAATTGAGGCTTGTTAGGCCTCTGGGTGAGTGACCCTATGCGAGGGCACCTCAGAAGAAATTATTCTTACCCAAGGTTCCCGGAAGGGGGGCCCAAAAAAAAGTAAAAAGACGCAATTGGTAAGGGGTTCTTAAATCTTAATAGTAAGCTCCACGAGGATAAGTAGGAGCTCAAGTGTTAAGAGCACCCACATCCTCAAGTGTTAAAAGCACCCACCGCAACTAATGTTCGCTTGTAAGTTCGACCCTTATCACTCCAACTAATGTTTTCGTCCAGTCTATGGCTAGAGTTACCGTGTTAGTTAGGATCCTTTGATCTCTCCTCGCTCGAAGGTTGTGCTTGATCTGGCCAATAAATTTCCGTGTGGGGATATTATGTTGCAAGCATTTGGTTGTGTGCGTAGACACAGGCACACAGAACATCAATACAAACTTACCTTGATTGAATTCGGTTAAAGAAGTACGTTCTAATTTAGAGCCAAAACAGAGAAGACAAGGGAAAACAGAAACTAACATATGCTTTGAAGGTCAAATGAATCAAAACTTAAGGAAATAGCTAACTCAATCCAAGTATGCTCCTTTTTCATCTAGAAGAAAGGAATTAAAGCTTCATTACTGCAAACTAACTTTAAACAAGGTTCAATGAGATAAAAAGCATATAACGACAGAAAGCCAGACAATGATCTGCTTACAAGATACTAAGAAACATGTCATTAAAACCAAAAACACAGACGCTACTTCTTGAAGCCAATTAAATCCATCCCACAGACGGTACGCGGAGTTAGAGAAGAATGAGATGAATCTTATGCAGTACTCCTTGAAGCTTAGAATTAAAGGCCAGCAAAACTAATTCAGCCCAAAGTACTTCTTCTCCTGAACAGATGCATTATAAGCAGATTTATCAATCACATAACTTGCTATTTCAGAAACCATATTCATCATATCTGTGCTCATAAACCCTGTGTTTAAAGGGTGTGTTCTGAAATCGTATATTTTCTTAGCTTGATCTTGACAATCAGCCATTAATGCGACAGTTAAAACACCAGCTTCTTCTCCAAACAACTCTGTGTTTTTCACTTCGATAAACCATTCTCGATTGAGGTAATCTTCCACAGTTTTCAGGATAACCAATAACCGAGGATTAATTGCAGAAAATGAAGTAACACAGAGACGGAATTTCTTAGTCACAACATCCTTGGTAAATCCAGACCAAAAACTATGATGGAAAACAAACCCAAGATTAACCTCTAGGTATCGAAACCCTCTCAACCATGCAAGTTCAAGTCCTTCAAGAAGGACAATGTAGAATGGAATAGTGCAGTCAGAATCAAAGTAGATATCATTGTGCAAGCACATGGAGATGCCAATAATCCATTCTCCATCTCTGTTACATATTAGTCCGCCACCAAATGAACGTAATGGCACATCAGGTCCATCAGGAAGATGATAGGATGCACATACAGTAAGCTTGTGATAAACCTGCACATCATGTTTATCAGTAAGCTTGCGATATACTTCCTCCGTTTCTTTTTATGTCACACACTTCTCACATAAAAGGGAGAAGTGTGTCACTTAAAAAAGAACCGCGAAAATAGTATAACCAGCCTTTAGATGGATAAAAAAGGAATAAAGAAATCTCTGCAGTTTCTTTCTGAGTTGCTTACCATAGTAGTATTTCCATGGAGTTTCTTCCTGAGTTTCTTCTCATATTTCCACTTATCATCCTTATCTGATGCATCACAATGCCTTGTAGAAGGCTTCTTCCACTTTTTGCATGGAGCAATCTCCTCACAAACGTAACAGTAACACTGTTGTGGTAATGAAACAAAAAAAAATCAGAAACTTTACTAAAGAAATGAGTTCCAAGAAAGAAGCGATTAAGCGAAAGCGAAAGCGAAAGCGAAAGCAACAGTATTATGCTATGTTATGCTACAATACTCGAACATAGGTATGACACTTTGACACGTACACTTGTCCGACACTAGTACCCTAGCAATCTCCTCGCAAACTTAGCAGTAACACTCTTGTGGTAAAGAAACAAAAAAAAATAGAAACTTTACTAAAGAAATGAGTTCCAAGAAATAAGCACTTAAGCCAAAGGGTAAGCAACAACATTATGCTATACTATGCTACAATACCCGAACATGGGTACGACACTTTGACACGTACACTTGTCCAGACACTAGTACAAGTACCCTAGTCCGAGTAACACAAGTGATTACAAAAAAAAATGAGAAACTTTACTAAAGAAATGAGTTCCAAGAAATAAGCACTTAAGCCAAAGGGAAAGTAACAGTATTATCCTATATTATGCTACAATACCCGAACATGGGTACGACACTTTGACACGTACACTTGTCCAACACTAGTACGAGTACCCTAGTCCGAGTAACACAAGTGATATGTCACAACTGTAGATACCTTAATGCAGTGTCTCTTAGGAGATGATTTTCCGAAAGGGTATCGAAAACAAAGGTGCCTTGGATGAGGGAGATCATCCTCTGGTTTGAGGCATATGGTAAGCGTAGTGATTATATTGGTGATCACCTGCTCTTCATTGTTGAGACTAGTATTTGTAAGCTTCACTCCTCCTTTTGATTTCATTGTAAGTGATTGTAGTAAGCTTAGTAGTTGTAGAGAATGTAAGAGTGTGTGTATATATATATATAGTAAGGTTCATTCTGATCCTAGAAGATGAAGAGAATGATTCAGAGAAGTTGGAAGAAATTAGTTAAAACCTTGGGACTTGATGTTAGTATTAATTTGATTTAATTTAAAGAGGAAGAGACCTTTTCTCTTCTCAATGATAGTATAGACATATATAGCTCTCCTATCTTCAATTTTTCAGGCTCTTGAAACATGTTCACGGTTCTTTTTGTTTGTATGTTTAGAGAACTAAATACTCCCTCCGTTTCGAAATACAAGACACGTACGATATTCGAGGTCGAACTTTGACCGTTAATTACTCTCAATTTACGTGGATAAAAAATTTAAAAAATTAATGTTATTATAGTATTTTTCAGGACGGATCCAATGGTATAATTTTTATTTATCATATTATGAGAGATATTTGCGGTAAAAACAAATTTTCGAAAAATATGAATGCCTTTTATATTAAAAACAGAGGAAGTAATAGTTACACGAACCGTTGTTAACTTCTTGTACGAGTTCTTCTCTACCAATAAAATAAGGGGGTTAATAACAACAACAATAATAAACTTCTTGTGAAATATTCCATCTGCTTGAATTTATAAAAATGTTTGTCTTATTTACATGAATTTTTTCCTTGGATAATGTAAAAGTGGGCTTTAATTCCCAAAATATGTCCAAAAAAGTTAAAATTCCCTGCGTACCGTCCACGTAGGACGGCAAGCGAGAAAATTGTTTTTTTTTTTTTGTTTTAACCCACGGAAACCGCTACTCAAAGTAGCGGTTTAATTTTAAAATAAACTGCTACTCTGAGTAGCGGTGTATAAATATAAACCGTTACTCTGAGTAGCGGTTTACCTACGCAAAATATGGTAAGCAGATATCAGTTTTCATAATAAACCGCAACTCCGAGTAGCGGTTTTACCTAAGTTGAAAAAAAAAAATTCTCGGCACTTGTAAACCGCTACTGCAAGTAGCGGTTTTACTAAAAAAAAAAATCTCGCGTGCCGTCCTACGTGGACGGTACGCAGGGAATTTTAATTTTTTTGGACATATTTTGGGAATTAAAACCCACTTTTGCATTATCCAAGGAAAAAATTCTTATTTACATGTCTAATTTTGAAATCGTACTATATTCTTTAAATTCACTCACATAACAATTTTCATTCCTCTTTTATCCTTCTTTTGACAAAATATTAATAAATAATATTTGATGTTATGTATCATTTTGAAGTAAAATATTAATAATTAAAATTTAATTTACTTGAAGCGTAATCCAAACCTTGATGAAGTGAAGGTTATTACCCTTAGTAATAGCTGGCTCTTAGTTACGTTGCTTACTTGAGCCCAGGCCACCTAAGAGAATCTTTATAGTAAACCTGGGTGTACCATGCTCATGGTGCACCCAATGCTATTTTTGCCAAATGAGCAAAATTGGTAAATGAGCAAAATGAGCAAATGAGCAAATTAAGCAAATGATCAAATGAGCAAATGAGTAAAATGAGCATATGAGCAAGTATTTCTACTCATTTAAGAAAATGAGCAAACTTGGTGCAAATGAGCAGTTACGAAAACGAACTAATTACAGGTGAGCAAAAAAGAAAATGAAGAAAGAGATGAAATGAATAGAAAAAAAAAACTAGAGCAAGTATAAGAGTTGACTAAGCAGCAATAATCATCCAACACAAATTATATAAATGAGCACATAATCTTCAATCATTCTAAATAAGCACAAATGCTTGACTCATTTGAACATTAGAATTCAAAATTATTACAGAATACATTTGCTCATTCCTACAATGATAATTCAAAATCAGCACCCATAATTTTGTTCATGTCCTAATAATATTAAACAACCAAAAACATCTGGTTTATGCAATACGAATAACTGAGGGGAAATGAGAAAAACAACAACAACAAAACAAATGAGCAAAAACATAATCAGATCTGGGTCGTGGGTCTTCATCATCGTCGTGGATGGGTTGTGGGTCTCTTTAGTCGCCTCATCATCATCATCATCTCGAGTCCGCGTCATCATCATCTCATCATTCATCTCGCGAATTTCAGATCTCCATTGTTGTGTTTGGAAGGTTTGGAAGGAGGAGAGAGAGAAGAATTGAAAATCAGATTTTTCTGGTGAGCAAGAATCGAGAGAAATGAGCAAGAAAGAAGAATTGGATTCAGATTTTTGCTTTTTGCTTTTTGTCATTTATTGCCCGAAATTACCAGCGTGCCCCTCAACTTGCAATTAATTACAGAAATGCCCCTGGGTGTACCATGAGCATGGTACACCCGGGTGTACCATGAGTGGACTCCTCAATTCTAGTGGTCTACATGTAAATGAACCATCTATATTGTATTTTTTTTGATAGGAAGAAAAATAATTCATTGATAAGGGATAGCCAAACGGCACTTACAATCAATTTTTGAAAAATCGAAAATTCCAACATAGGTATATAACACCTTAGAACTAGATACATCACATATTTGATAAAAAATAGCCTTAATAAAAAACTTCATCTGAAGCAATACAATATGTGAGTTCGCCCTGATTCGGTTTAACTTCCGCTGATGCATAGTCGTTTGGGTGAAAATACTTTCGTGGTCTTCTAGATTCTTACAGAGAATAGTGATTGTTAGATCTTCCTTCTTCACTAGACGAACAAAAAAAGAAATGGAACATCCTAAAATAAATACCATCTTAATGATGAGATATACTTATTGAAAGCAATTAAAAAGGTTTTTGGGGCTTACCACCGGTACGAACACCAGTGGAAGCCCCTACAAAGATTCACAATTGAGACCAAGAAAAAAAGTGATGAAAAAACAAAGAGAAAGAAGAAAGAATGAAGGAAAAACCTTCAAAAAAGAAGAAAAACCTAGCGACGGAGGCTAGAATAAACCCTCCCAAGGAGAAACCCTAGAGGGAACGCATGTTTTTTTCCATAGTATCTATATTGTAATGAAAGAATCGTCCTAGGAATTGATGTCACCTACTCCCTTTGTTCTAAATTATAGTTCCCATTTTCATATTTAATTCCATATTTTTCTATAATTTGTCTAGAAAAACCGTGTTCCATCATTTATTTGCTTCTTAAATTTTGTTTTTTCCTTTGTTTATTCAACCAAAGTGTTACAATGAATGTTCTTTCACCAATTATTCTTCATTTTCTCTCCTAAAATGATCTTTTCCCATACAACATTTATTTAAATAAACAAAAAATCTTTACTATTCCTCTTAGATTCTACTTGCATAAATTACCGTGAAAAAAGGAAAATAAAAACTATATTTTGGGACGGAGGGGGTAGTATTTACTATTTAACATGTCCTAGCTCCTAGGTTGTAAAGTGATGTGAGGAGAATTAAATAAAGGAGCACCGCAATTCTCTCTTGCTTCTTTTCTTTTGTAAGCCCCGTAAATTTATGGATTTTATAAATATATTTTAGTATATACTGTATATATTTATATTTAAATATAATTTAGTTTTAAAATAATTTATTTCTTTAAAAAGTTAACTATTTGAAAGTCCAAGGAATTATTTTAAGGATTTAAGGAAGTTAAAATATTTTGTTTAGGCATGCTTTGAAAAATATTTGAAATACTTTTTGAATTTGAAAAAGGGGTTTAAATGGGCTTGAAAAATTCAAATACTAGTTAGATTAGGAAAAAGACTCCTAGTGGTGTTAGAAGTTTCAATCGTCAATCCTACTCGTCATTAAACTCTATTTAAAGCCCAATTGTCTTTTCCTAAGTCCACAAGGAACACGCATATAAAAATGCATTAAATCCAAATTTTTCCCCACACATAATTTTCTCTCTCCTCACTCCACACACCCAAAGTCGGCACCTATCTCTCTCTTCCTCTCTCACGTTTTTCCTTCTTTCTTTCTTTCTTTCTTCTCTTCCAAGAAACGATTTCTTCTTCAACAAGAAACCTCCCTTCCTCAATTCAACCACAGCCGACCACCGTGCATGTTGCCGCCTGCTGCCACGTCCCATAGCCGGCGCCCTTTGTCTTTTCTTTTCTTTGTTTTGGTTTGATTACTTTTTTTCCTCCTCAAATTTTATTTAAAGATTATGTTTTAAGATTTGTTTTTAGTTTAATTATGTTTAGAAGCTTTAATTTGATGATTTGGTTATGAATCTAAGATTAAATAATTTGTATTTCTTCAGATTTAATTATTATGTTTAGATTAGAATTTTAATGGATTTTTAGGGTGTTAAAGATTGGAAAATCATAGTAGTATATTATAAACTATGGAATTGATTATTCTTATAAGTTTAAGTATGTTTAAGGGGAGTTTTAATAAATTATATGTTGCTGGAAATTTAAAAAGGATATTATTAATGGAGTTTTAAGGACTTTAATGACTAGTATATAGTAATACTATGCTAGGAAGTATTAGTAATTGAAGTTTTAATGATGAATCAACAAAATGAATTGATTGTCAAACTTATATGTCAAAAGAGAGATTTATAAGTATTCAATTTTAGTCGATTTCTGAGTGAAACTGTTGTGAAAAGATCAGATAAAGTTAATGAAATGGCTAAATAAAATTGGTCATGACTGGGAACTGATATCGGGAAAATTTTAGCCATTTATCAGTCTCTAGAATTTTGTTGATTTTTTTTAATGGATGAGGAAATTCATCGGAATAGAGGACGGGTGTGAGCCGTAAACATAGTGTTTGAAGAGAGTTGGGTAAATCTTACCTATTTTTGTGTTTGGATAGGGTATGATTTAGGAAATACATGTGGGACCAGTTTGAAAACACATCTAGCAGAAAATTGACAAATCATCTATAAAAAACTTAATCGATCTAAATTTTTTAAAAAAATTATCAAATGTATTTGCTAAGTTAACAACGCCATAAAGATTCAAATTATTAATGAATATACCATTCATTATAAAATAAATGAAACATAAGGGGGACGGGGATTAAGAAGAGAATGGAGACAGAGAGAAATAAAAAGAGGGACTCATATGATGAAGATAAAGATAAAGGCCATGTTTGGTAAATGGCTTTTTCATTGGCTTTTGGCTTTTCAATTTGGTCAAACAGCTAAAAAAAGTGTTTGGTTATTGGCTTTTTGGTTGGCTGAAAAGTTGGCTTTTAAGCCAAAATGAAAAAGCTGCCTGTAGCAGCTTTTTGGATTGGCTTTTGGCTTGTTGGCCCACAAACTCTCTAATAAACAGCCAACATCCACACTTAATTTTGCCAAACACTTTTGCAAACAGTTGGCTTAAACAGCCAACTTAAAAAGCCAATACATACAGCCAATGCTTCTAGCTAGTCAAACAAGCCAACTAAACCAGCCAAAAGCCAACAGCCAACAGCCGATTACCAAACAACCCCAAAGATAAAGAGAAGTTCACTCTTCGATTTTTATTAGTTTACCCACTTCTTTCGACACAAAGCTTTAATAAAAATAGATATATGGGTCATAGTGAGGAGGATAAAGTATTATTTATTGGCATATTGTTGTATTGTGGACCAAGAAAAGTTGAGTTAGAAAGTAAAGATAATAATAAACAATGGTGGGACCATTCCAAAACATATTAAAGAATTGTGTAAAATAATAAGGGACAGCGCACAATGGAAAGTGAGCAAACTAATAAAAATCAAAGAGAGTAGTTTTCAATTATAATAACATGTCATTTAATTCTGAATATCCTAAAACAGTAAGTGTTTCGTATATTTTAGAATTGGTAAAATATATTATTTATTAGTTGACTATTGAAGTTCTTACAAATTTCTAATATATAATTATAAAAATATTTTTTATCCTCAAATAGGCTTCATGAAAGTGTAAATATATGGGTATTCGTGCACATATAGTTTGAGCTAACATTCTTAAGGAGTAATTTGTTACAAACTTTATTTAGATGGATAACACTTTTAAATCATTTACCCAGTGGAATGATCTTATTTAGATAACATCTTTATATAGTTAATTGTTTAGTTTACAATTAAATTTGTTTACTATTTTATTAATTATTTATGAATTCGTACATCGTATTATTTTATCATATTTGAATGCAACCACTTTTAGAAAATATGCAATCATTACCATATAAATATAAGTATATTTATTGAACCAGTTTTTAACCCGTGCAAAAATGCACGGGAGGCCATACTTTTAGGTTATGTTATAAATTATTTTATAGACGAAAAGATTATTAATGCGACAATAACATTTTTGACTAATGAGAGTTTGAAAATAAAACTTGAAATCAAATTGAATACACAACACATTATTAAAGGAACAAACAGTTACACTTTCTCTTTATCAAAACATAAAAAACGGTACGTGTCAATTACAATTATATACACAATTCAAACATTTTGTAAAACTTCCTTATATACCACATTGGTTGTAACGGATGAGTTACCACGATCTTTATCACAGATCAAGATTTTCAAACCCTTTTTGCTTGTAACTCTTGAAATAGCCACATACAATTGTCCGTGGCTGAACACTGGCGGGGGAGATATAAACCAACGTGCGCTAAGGACTGTCCTTGGCTTTTATTGATTGTCATTGCAAAACAAACAACCAATGGGAATTGTCTTCTTTGAAATTTTATGGGGAACTTTGTTGCATCTGATCGATGGGGTAAGTGTCATCCTCGGAATAAAAACTTTATCACCAACATTACTACCAGATACAACAACTGCCTCAATAATTCGATTGCCAAGGTGCTTCACGACTAACCTAGTACCATTGCAAAGCCCAGAAGTCTGATCAATATTCCGTAGTAGCATCACTGGTGCCCCACCTTCAAGGTTATATTATGATTTGGCAAACCGCCGCACTTGATTGTATTCAGAAATTCAGTAGAATACATCTCGTGTATTCCGAAATTCCCTTCCTCCATTGCAATTGCATCTGAACTCAAGTACGTTCTTTCTTCACCTGGGAAGCGTGACAAAACACGATCATTAACCATGTCAGCAATTTCATTAGTTGGAGCAAGAATAGCTCTTTCTTGAAAATAACTTGCTTCCCAGATGTTATCTTCTATATCAGGATATGTGCTATCGACTATTGCAGAAATAGGGTCATCTCCTCCGTATACCAATGCTTCATGAGGAATTTCTACATTGGCTTCACCATCATTCGGTTCACCAACTTTGCCGTCTCCGATATTCAGAATCCACTCAGAGAACTCCCTAATTTCTTCCAGATTTGACTTATCAGATCCTATTATGAGACGCATGTTTTGCGTCAATCTAAGCACACGACAAAAGTCCCATAAATAAGAACTATTGATTGCTGAAAATACATATCTTGTCTGCTACCTTTGGGAACAACAGACAATATCTGTCTTAAGTCACCAGCGAACACAACCACCTTACCACCAAATGGGATATGACGATTTGCTGGATTTATTGATTGCATAACATCCTTTAAGCTTCTATCAAGAGCTTCAAAGCAATATTTATGCATCATGGGAGCTTCATCCCAAATGATAAGCTTTGTCTTCATAAGTAGTCTTGTCAAGTCCGATCCAGGCTTAATGCCATGACATGTTGAGTTCTCATCGACATTTAGTGGTAGGCCAAATCTAGAGTGCGCAGTTCTCCCACGTGGAAGCAACAAAGAGGCGATTCCACTTGATGCAACTGGCAAAACAATTTCCCCTTTACGCCTTAATGCTGCACATAATAATCTCCACAGGTATGTCTTTCCCGTGCCTCCATAACCATATACAAAAAATACACCTCCTTTACCGCGCAATACAGTGATCTCATTATGAATTCCACGCTGCTCATCAGTCAGTCCAGCATAAAGATCTTAAAACTCCTTTTGTAATTGCTCTTGGTCATACGAAAGCTCGTCCATAATGAGCTTATTTTGACCATCTGATACAATCAAGTCATTTGGAAATGGCATTCCGGTAAATTTACGAAGGGTGCTACCATTATAATCTAATTCATAAAATCCATTCTAAATAACTTTAAAAAAAACAATCGAACATAGTTTTGAAATTTATTCAAGATAGACAAAAAACACATCATCTACGATTATCACTTCTTTTCTTCCTTAACAATCATGGGCCTCTTGTTTGTTGATAACTGAGCATCCAAAGGGGAGCTATATATGCAGCTATCACTATCACTATCACCATTAGTTTCTAAGATGCGCTTTTGAGGTGTAACAGAAGTTGCCGATTCTTGTTGGTTGCTCATATTATGATCCTATAATATATAAAGACATCAAATTTGGTTAGTTAAATAACACATAGATTACATTCATATTATTTTTCTTGAAAAACAGTATTAGATAGGTCAATTGTTACCTTATCCACTTCAATTTCCTTGACACTCTCATTTTCTTTTAGTGCTTCTTTGGCTTCCTCGTACTGGACATTATAACAAAAAAAAAGTATGGTAGAATCAGGTACTCCAACTATTTGACAGAAATATGTAATTAGATTATGGGTTAAAAATATAATTTTGAATGACAATGTACCGCCATTTTCATGTAGAGTCCCATCCATTTGTCTATAGTCGTTTGATCGTCAATTGTATTGATAACGGCAAAGTCCTTTGACTGACCAACCTTATTAGGATGAGGAATCTCCACTTTAAAGAGTAATCTTTTGCCAAGCAATTTTGTGAATTCTTCAGGAAACCCATCCTTGTCACCTTTCTGTTGAGGATTATGAATTAGAATATATAATATTCTAGTATTATTACTTAATTAATATTCTTTAACTTTTTTTGTTAAGCGTATAATATTATTATGTAATACCTTCACTTGCATTTCTAACAAATCTGAAGCGGATTCATCCAACAACTTGTGCACCTCTTTTTCGAATAGAACAAAAGTTGCATCATCAGTTTTGTCAGAAACTATTATCTTCAATCTGAACCTGTAATTTATATAGATATGTTAGATTTAATTTTTATATGTTTCGTGTAAATGACAATAACTATTTATATACATACATATATATGTGCATAACATTTTTTTTACCTAGGCACGGTTGCCTTCAAAACTTTCTCGCACCTTTTGCAAGTTATCTTATCACCATCTCGTTTGACTCCCTTATAACAAATTTTGCATGACTCGTAGTACCAACTGAAATTCGTATCAATGTCTTCAATTGTAGCAAGGCACACACCTAACCCAGACTTTTTAAAAAAAAATATTATAGTTAAATTATTTATACTAAGTGTATTGGTTAAAAGTAGTAAACCAAACTAATCTATTTTAATTATCATGTTGTTTTACCTGTTCACACAGCATCAAATCACTAATGTCTTTTACGATATCCTCTTTTAGAAACTCATTAGTCTCAGTTGATATCTCACTTGGTCGTGGAGAAATTGTTCTTGCTCCAATTGCATTTTTCCTAATAAGAAATTAGTAAACATAACATGTATAAAAGTATAATCAAAACTATAGTAATTCTTAAAGAATGCACTGTTATTATTTATAATGATTGAATAATATTAGTCATACAAATATTAAGATAGAATAATAAACTAAAGATGACCATTTGTTGCCTTTAAGTCTGATAGGTTTATTAGAGTATAATAGTAATGCATTAGGTGTTCTAGGTAAAAAATAATAGTAATGCATTAGATATAGGTGTTTTTTTTTTGATAAGTTGGTTTGTTTTATTTGCTTATCATGCCATATGAAGGAAATGACATGTCAACATGAAGGATTACAGCCGTGGGAATCCTTTTAATGAAGTTGTATGCCATATGTCAATTTTGTTATACCATATGTCAAATTTGTTATACCATATGTCATCGCATTTTATTATACCATATGTCAATTTTGGTATACCATAAAGTTCATTATCATCTCTTCATTTCTTTAGCTTTAGGGCCATAAAGTTCATAAAGGAAATGACATGTCATCGCATTTTATTATACCATATGTCAATTTTATAAGTACTCAAATTTGATACTAAGGACTAAGGACACATAAAAGCTTATCAAATTGTTAAAGATACTGCTGGCAAACCATAAAAATTGACTACATTAACTTTACAACTTACATGTTGTTTGTTTTTTAGATTTAGAACTAAAGAATCCCCAAATATGAGTACACTTAATTATCAGCATTCCTCTCTAATTTGTTTAAGAATAAATAACATATACATGACTAAAAGTAACCTTTTTAATGTCCTCCCTCTCTTTACATAGAATGTAATTTGTACCTAAAAAAAAGACTTTTTTTAATGTCCTCCTTCTTGTTACCTAGAATGTAAGCAGTACATGTTGCAGTTGGAAATATGACTTAAATTTTGACTAATTTAAAAAGCAATACATACTTGTTGTTGAATTCCATAATTGCCGGAATTTCGGAGTTGATGAATAATCGAGTTGCATGGCGAGAAGTTGCGATCCGAATCTCACCTTATTATGCAAAGTAATTTAGGAGTATTTAAATTTTGAACAAATGAAGTTTTTAAAATATAACGTTAAAATATAAATGATGTTTTTAAAATTACCTTGATACGTAATACTGTTTCCTTGTTGTCCAACAACAATAATACTTTCGTCATCCTTCCTAGTCTTGAGGTAAGTAGTGAATTCGTCAGCATATTTACCCCACAACACACATGTAAGAGACTTATTCCTGTGAATATGACCGTCAAAGTAAATAATGTAAAAAAATTAGTCTATTAACTTAATAAGTTAATTTTCGTAAAACAACAATACATATTTTTTGGACTTACTCTAAATCTATAAGATCAATGGTCATCAATTTTGAAGAAGGTTTCTCTTGGATAGAACTATAGCCACTAACTTCTCCAATAAAATCTAAATAGAAGAACAATAGTGAGTACATAATCTGTAGAAAGTAAATAACAAAAAAACATATTAAAGAGAAAATATAATTATTGTAGATTTAAATACCTATTAAAAAACATTTGAATATTTCTCTGATAGTATGTCATCAAATGTGACAAACTCCAATCCATATGAATCAATTTGTAAATCCTCACACTCAGCAATATGGGACGAATAATTTAGATCAATTCTATAAGTATGTCTAGTTCCTCGATCTACACCATCATTGTCTCTAACAGAAAAATTAGAGACCTCCAAGTATTTTCCTTCCTTCAACCTCGATGAAAAGGTAGACAAAAGTGATTTCTTACATGTAAGTTGAATTTTGTATCCCTACACATTTGAGAAGCACATATTAATACATCTAAATTATGAAATTTACACGATTTATAAATATAAAAATAATGTTATGCGATTCATGATTACCTCCTTATCCATCAAAATAGCATCTATCTTTTCAACGACATCATTTTTATTGAATGCGGGCTTCTCCCAAACACGAATCACCCTTACTTTAATTGAACACCGCTTTGATGCCTTAGAAAGGTTACAAATTTTAACAATTTCTGAACCCAATTTACTACAATGAATATTGTTTGTATTTGTTAGTAGAAATAAATTGTATGATGTCTTAGAATATATATAGATGTGGATATCCACGTAACATGGTTAGTAGGATTTGAGCTTGAAATTTTTGCCATAACAAAAGCTAAATCTCATATATATTACATTGCCATATATATGAGATTTGATTGTGGTGTAATTTGGCAATGCAGAAATCTCATCTACACAAGATTATAGTCCACATGTCACCGTGTAAGTATTAAAGTCCATGTTGGATTTGATTTAAATTTGTCACCTTTGATTATGATTTCCTAAATCAATTATGATCTTCAATATTTAGCAAGAAATCATGATCAGCATCAATCATGGCCAATTTGATCAAATATTTTTACTTCATTGCCTAACATATAAATATGAATTTCGGAAATAATCAATGGTATGAGAATTTGGACGTGTATCTATAGATTTGAACCCATCACCACATAATTATAGCATATAACTCCACCATCTCATCTACACACTTTCATTAATCAAATTCTCATACAAATTACATTAAAAAAAAAACAGAGAATCATAGGCAATTCTAATATTATATCGTTTCATGATTATGTCTTTCTTATTCTTTCTATTATACCAACTTTTTACCTTTTAAATATCTTAAGAAAATCAATTATTATTTCGCAAAACAAAAACCTCTATTTAAAAATTCATTTCATGCCTGGGACATCGTCCGGGACAAATTGGAACATTCAAATTTTTTTTATTACGAATGTACGGTCGTGACAATGTTCCGTTCAGTTATCTTTAATTGTTTAAAGTTTCCAACAACTGACCAAGACTTAAATTTGGATATATAACTGGGATCTTGTATATTATTGAAAAACATACATATAGATGATAATGAACTTTATTTTGTATATTATTGAAAAACATACATATAGATGATAACATAACAATCTAAAATTACGCCATGAATGATAAGTAAGTAAATTTTGGCATTAACAAACTTTGCTTATTCCTCAATACAATTTAACTGGTCATTTCTCTTCAAGCGATCCCTGTGAAAACACAATAGTAAACACTCTTAAATGCCTATTATAAATTTATAAGGAAATATTTTAAAATAGTTAAATATAAAAGCAATAAAACAAAATAGTACACACACCTGAATAGATAAGCACATTCTTCAGCCCAATCAACATAGGTTATATGAATAACCTTAAAATATGATAATGTTGAATTGCCAAAGTCTGAGTGTAGCAAGAAGATATAAGCATATCCTATACGTGCTTTTAGTATTTTAGAAATTTCTTCCGTACTAACTCCCTGATTATAAAAAAAATAGTTAAAAGTATTACAAAAACATTAAACGAATAAATCATGCATCGATCTCTAAATAATCGATTACCTCAACATTTTTTTTAATAGAAAACTAATTTGCTTGTCCCACAGAGTGACATTTATGGATCCACTCTTGTCCTTAATTGTAACATTCAATGACATGCTGTAGTAAATGAAATACAAAAATACGTTAGTGCACATTTAGTAAGTTATTATAAACGTACATTAATTTGTAATATAGGTAGGTTTACCATTTCTTTGGTCGCAAATTTTTATTGTGGCACATGTAGCAAATATTATGTGGCCCCAAATAATTTAATATTGTATTACAAAAAAAACACGAATCAATCCATTTGATACTATCGATGTTTACATGGACTAATCGGCCAATGATTCGACAACATATTTCCTGCATTAATAGTATAAATATTGTTATACATATGAAAATATCATAAACATAATAAAAATAAAAAGATATTATATTGGAATTGATTTAAATTAAAGGTCACATACATGGTTCATGTTAATAAATTTATTAACTGTTGTTCTCCTTGCATTAGATATCTTCAGTGTCATATTCATTGGGAATGTGCTTCTTTTTATCCAATTGACTTTGTGTTGGACAAAACGGTCAGTAAGAAACCTGTTACAACTTAATTTAAAATATAAGTAAATGTAGACATTTAAAAGAATTTAGATACAATTAAAAGTTCCATACCAACGCATCATTCTCGTTGCTATTTTACACCTTGGGTTGCATGTTATAGTTGTAGCACTTCCACAATGTAATGAAGATGTACCTAGTGTTATAAAAATGGAGGGACATATAAAACAGTCGAATGTTAAAAAATATTTTCAACAATTAACGCAAAAAATTACAAATTTTTGGAATAGTGATATACAATTACCATAAGCCCTTGTGACAACTAATCCACAAATAAGGCAACTGATTGAATCTTTAAGGTTGTCCAATGCATTGGGACCAAATATAAAATTGCTTGAGATAGTCAACATAACTGCCATGCAACTAATTCATAGTACATTGAAATCATTATTTTACATTAAAAATAAAGAAATTAGATCTAATAAACATATTGTGACATGCAAAAAAAATGTTACCTTCTATCAATTAGTACAATATCTTGTAGGTATGTCACTCCATCTTTTGCCAGTGTGATAGAACTCGCGTATACTATGATACCAATTATACCTAGCATTAAAAATAATTAGGATATTAATTTTATTAATGTGTTTAAAGTAGAATAATGATACTACTAATATTCTAATAGTTACTTACTTATAAGCATGTCTTCAACATCTGTAAGGTTGTTAATTTTGCGAAGACTAATGACTCTTTTGGATGTAGGGAGTCTTTGATTGTTTGTTTTCATTTTCCTGCGAAATAATAAAATAATTAGGATATTCTGTTTGACTCTCACCTTAAAAATAAGATGATATATAGAATATGCATGAACTATGTAGTGGTGATTCATTTGCTTGATGCAAGTAGTTTGATAAGAAATGTCAACATGAAGGATTACAGCCGTGGGAATCTTATTTCAATTATGAATTATGGACAACAATCATTTATTAACTTATTTCATATAACAATCAATTTGTGAATTATGGACAACAAAGTTATTTTCCATTTATGAGTAGATTAAATTTAAAATTTATCACGGCAAGTATTGTACAGCCATATAAGTTAACGTTCACAATTTGAGAATATCCTTTGTTGGATATGGGTAGAGTTTCCTTGAGCTTATACCAATTTGAAGTACTGGTGTGTGAATTGTCAATTGTTGCTAAAAATAAACCAATTAGGAACAGTAAACTCAGCATTTGTGAAGGTAATTATCAGTTGGAGATCATACACAATCTCTTTGCAGAAGCTGCCACATGTCAAAAGGAGTGGAGATGTACACGTGGCTGATCTTGAGTTTTAGGATGACACCTAGCCAAGCCTTCTTGAGTAGATGACATGTGTACAAATTTTTCTAGGTTTATATATATATATATATATATATATAGAATATAGATAAAAAACTTCTTGTGCATTTTGCAGGGGCCCAAAAACTAGTTATATTAAGTGAATGTTATATTATATTGTATTGTATCAAGTTGCTAGTAAAATTACAAAAATGTCATTATATGAGACAAATTGTCCAACATCGAATATAAGAGAATACTTTCTCAAACTCAAGCACATCATCCATCGACCATCCACACTCGTTTAGGGTCGGAAATGAGCTAACTCATGGGCTACTTTACTCCAACCAAACACTTTAAAAAGGTCAAAACAACAACGGAAACCTAACGAGGGATGAATTTCGATTTTCTGTTATCGTAGATTCGTAGTAAATTTCCGATTCTCGCACAAAATCAATTACTACTTACTACCAGGCACTGCATCAAGTTAATTTCCCCCCTTTTTTCCTCCAAAGTTATAATACTAATTTATAGTAATTGCGAACAAATTCCAGCTTCAGGAAAAAAGCTTTATTCAGTATGCCAAGATACAAGGATGAACCTCCTGCAATTCGTGTATATACAGTCTGCGATGAATCAAAGTTTGTATCTTTTTTCTTTTAATCTTTTCTGGGTGAGAATAAATTTCAAAGTGTTAGTTTATACTTTATGAATTTGTCCTTAATATTTGTGGGTTGACCCATTTGCTAAAGGTACTTGATTGTGAGGAATGTACCAGCACTAGGGTGTGGTGATGAACTAAGACAATTGTTTGCAACATATGGAGAAGTTGAAGAGTATGATTTCTTTTACCTTATATTATGTGATTTTTATGTTTCGTGTTATGTTACTCCGACACCTTCACTTATCTCAAAAACCGGGTGTTGTGTCGTGCACCTTACTTGGATACTTCATCTTAAACTAAAAACTTGTCTTTTTTCTACAAAATAATTGAGTCCAACACTTGAAGATTCGTATCCGAGTAGACACTCAATTCGTGTCTTAGCAACATAGGTTTTATGTATTGATTTGCAATCAATGTGATTATGTAAATTGCCTTGTTAATTGATGATTTTGTGGTTAATTAGGGTAGGATGCCTTTTTATTTTTGGGTGTGAAATGTGATAGTCTTGATTGAAGTGACTTGCAATAATTGGTAGTTTTGTGGCACAATAGGCATGTACAAATTATGATATTTGAATTCTGTGAATTCTACTTTGCAGGTGTAAACCTATGGATGCAGAAGAGTGTGAGGCATTTACTGATGTCTATTGGATCAAATTCCAGCTAATCAGCAATGCAAGGTGATTATAGTTGGCTTCTCTTAGTGTTCTTAGCCGCGAAAAGAATCTACTTTCTATGCTAACAAATAGCAGTTTAGGTGGGAAACCTTTCTAGTGCCTGATTCTGACTAGTGACTGGGTTGTCTGGGTAGAGATAATATGCAGGCAATGCAGCTATAATAGTTTACACGATGATACTAAAATTTTGACGTCAAACATTACAAAAATGTAGGAAGAAATCTTTGTGGAAAGAACATATTGTAATTTGTCATGGTGGCTTGCTATATTCTTTTAGGTTCGCAAAAAGAAAATTAGATGAGTCTGTTTTCCTTGGGAATCGGCTGCAGGTGTCGTATGCTACTGAATATGAGAGTCTGTCTGATACAAAAGAGAAGTTAGAAGGCAGGAGAAAGGAGGTTCTGGCACGATTGAAGCGTGAGTAATTTACTCTTTTTGGTACTTTAGATTCTTGCTCCATCTTTATTCTTCTAACTATTATTTATCTTTCATAATCACTTCTGAAATTTGTAACGTATTGTGTGTGTGATCCCAGCTGGAAGATCCAGTGGTCATGAATTGCAATGTAAAGGTGCTAGTAATCATCCATTATCACTTGGAGCTCCATCACATGTTTATCAGCAATTGGACATTAAGCAAGGATGGTATACTATTCTACTCAATTACTTCTGTTCTGCCAATGTCGCAGTCATGGAGAGTATCAATGGGAATTCTTTTCCTGCAGGTACACCAAAGAAATGAACCAAATTTCTAAAGTACACCATTCGTCAACGACCAGGGTGTCCTCTGATCAGGTAATCTACCTACTGCTTCAAACATCTCTTTGTGATATAAGAGTGAGTTGAAACCGGACAACCATGACACCAATAATTCGTGTTTCACTTTCTGTACACATCCTAATGTGTGCATTTCACCTTCCAATTGCTAAACTCTGTGAAGTTCTAAACACTGGTTTTAGTAGTATGTAAATAAAAATGTTAAACAAACTAGTTTAACTCCTACAATCCCCCTCCCCCATAGAACTCTTTTCTCTTTTAGGATCTAGTGTATGGCCTGTATGCCATCTCTTTTTTCTTGAGTCACATCTCTGTCGAAATTAATCCTTTTCTAGCTATTTAATCTTTTGACCCATTTAAGTTCTTGCTGCAAATACTTTTCTAGCTGCTTTTTTTGTGCACACAGGTTACTATAAATCACCTACACTTTTGTCTTTCAGATCATCAAACACGTCTTGCTTAGTTCATTAATAGTAGCATTAGAAACATCAAGATGGTTTTCTTCTGCTTTCTTAGATTTTCTAACATAAGATATTTGCTTTCTTTTTCATGACTGTCAGGATTACTTCCCATCCCATTCAATGAATGAAACGGTTAAAAGAGTGAGAGAGAAGCTAGATAAGGTGAGGACTCTGCAATTTGTATTTATCTTGCACCATTTGCCCTGAGAGATGGTTACGAGATCTTTCTTTCTACACCCTCCTTGTTTCAGATAGAATCAAGTTCTTCAAATGTGCAATCTGGCCCTGCTTTAAAGAAAACACGAGTTGATAATAGGAGAAGGATATGAGACTGCTGTCTTCATACTGGTGCAAGCTGGGATTGTTTGGTCTTTACTCCTGTAAATAAGAGACACAATCCTCTTGTATGCTCAAGAGGCTACTTTTACTGCGTCGTAAATGTTTGATTTCTGCATGTAATGGGGCAATTCCGCACCAATGAAATGAAATTGTTAGTTGTAGATGAAGTTCTCTGATGAGAGTTGTATTACATTGTTAGTTTTTGTAAGAAAACTTTTCCATCTTGTCAATTCAAGAAATATAACATGGTCTTTATAATAAAGTTTTCAATGTCAAAATGACATAAATCAAAATCAATAGAGCCACTTGTTGGATTGATACTCTTAACTGTAACTTAATTTATGGAACAATGAAAAAATTAAAAGAAAAATTATGTTGAAGCTGCTCTACTTCTCATTGAAGACCTGACATAGTCCAAGACACGGTAGTACTCAAAGAAGAGCGATGAGTGTTCTCCTTCAAGCCCGTCTCGGGTCCTCCTGTTGCCGCCAGCCAAGTTGTTGCACGGACTTCCACCAATCACCAGATCAAATCCACCGAACTTATCAATCCATCGATCAATCATTAGATTGTCCACCTTCCTAACATCATCAACATGGACCAGGTTACCCTTTTGCTCCGTTTCTTCCCACCAATCTCGAAATACTTTCCGGCTCACAGGGGAGTTCTCTACTGATACAACATTCTTCAAAGTGATGCCAAGTCTGTGAAGGGCAACCTCTGCTCCACCAATGCCAGAGAAGAGCGACAGAATACTCATGCCACTAGGATACATCGGCTTCAGAACGGAAAGGTGGTAGGCAACTGTGTCGATCTAAACAAATATTATGAAATGTGTTGGTCTAAGAACGAGACATTAAATGAAGTTATAAAAAGAATTCATTGGAAGCTTATTGTGAGAAAAGGAAAAAAAATCAAGCAATTTTTTGAAGTTGCTAGTTAGCTGAAAGTAAATGCAGTTCCCCTTGATGTTATAAATATGACGCACATATATGAATTGCAATAACGACGGGCATGTTGACAATGAGGGCAAGATCGAGTGATAAACAAAAGGGTTTCATCATTATATACTAATGTGGATCATAATATATGATTTCTTTGATAATGTTTTCATGGGTTTGAAGAGTGATGGATGCATTTTGGTTTCCCCAGAAGTTAAAACATGTTTATTTCTAACAAAGTGGATTTCAGCACTTAAATTACTGTGAAAGACAAGTATTCATAATTAATCAAGCATATATCAAGATGTAGCTACTGATAAATTATTGTGAACTTGTAAAACCTTTTGCTAACCTGAAAGGAGTTGCCCAGGGATTTGTATCTGTCAGTGCGGCCAATACCTCTTGTGTGGAATCTTGGGAATCCAAGCAAAAACTCCATGTCTTCAGGTTCAAGAACAGCGACCCTGTTCTTTCCAACCCACACCAAGTTCCACTTCTTGCATTGCTCGATGACGAACTTTTTATCAGATTCAGAAGGTTCGTCAGATAGGACCCTCTTCCTGATTCTTTCAGTCAATTGGGCACTTCCAATGCAAGTCAATAGACAATTTAGCTTTGTCCTCCTATCCCATGCAGGCCACCACCTCTTTGTCTCTGGTAGTGCCTCATGAATCGTCTTTGGGGGAATAGGAAGTAAAGGTTGTCGGTTCTGGATGGGGAGGTTATGTATGTAACCCCTTTTCCTTGCCGCTGCAGAAAAGTAGATGGAATCCACAAACTCTGGTTCTATGTCATATAGGAACCGAGAAATATCTTCCCAAACCCCCTTTGGAGTAAGGGCCACATTCTCATAATAGAAGTATGGAGGACCCACAACATCTTCAGGTAGTTTTCTAGAACATACAGGAATATTGCAGCCTGGAATCCCAAATCCAATCATCATTTTACGACTGCTGAATTCTACCCTTCTTGCTGGTGGCCGCTTTTCAGGTCTTTTATGTCTCTCACTGATTTGGAAAGGTTTTCTCTTCTTGTCTGTCCGGGCAGTCTGATTCTGAGTATGTGCTCCAAACTCTATCACATCAGCATTTTTCGCCATTTCAGCAGCACATATAAAATCTGTCAGTTCTTCAATAGCAGCATCATAACCTGAAATGTCAGGTAACTCGTAAAGGAGGAGATTATGCACATGCTGAGCCAAGTAGGCAAAAACAACTATAACTACTGAACTTTTAATTTCTGAATTAGAAATGATAAGCACAACACGTAATATACTTCAAAAACCAATCTCAGCCTAATAAAATGGTAGTTCACCAACCACATCTCTCAATAGCAATCAGAGCATCCTCAAGATCGTAGCCCATGTCAACCAATACTGATATGGTCTTGTCTTTGCCACTTCCCTGCAAGACGAAATAAGTTATTGTACTAACAAATCATTAAACCAGAAAACGAACATTCCAAAAACCGCGAATTATAGCTTGACTTGGAGGAACTAAGCAAGATATTACAGAAATCGTGCCTCTTGCCTTCTTTTTGTTTCAGTACTGTTGTTTTTATCCTGAACAAACCAAACACATATAGTTGCCCAAGATCACAGCACAAAAGTTTCCATAGACATCGACAAAAGATCTTGGTGAAAAAACATTTTTGCATAGTGCTCAAAAAGCATAGAACAACACTGAGCATTGAAACTAAGATAACAAAAGATCTTGAAGTGTCTCCATATACATTATGTTACATCATCGTTTGAAAGGCATGGCATCATTATGTTTTGAGATACAAAAAGAGCTAAGAGAGATACTCCGAAGAATAATCTTGAAAATGATAGCTAAATTTCATATATCTATCTATAGCACAAAACTACTCTACAACTACATACCTCTGCATCTCCATAAGCACTATCACAATCTGAAAAGTCATCTAGATTGTCCTCATCTACATGTATAGGTGTGTTCATCATCAGCTCAGACGAACAAAGATTATCTCCAGGAGTGTTCTCAAGAACCTGTGTATTACGAATTTCAGAACTAGGTCCAATAAAAATTCAGCAACCAAGCATCATATTATTATAATCAGATATAATGCACTATCATGAGAACTTAAAAGAGCCTTTGAACCTCATTAACCAGATTTTATTTTAGATATAGGAACAATCACATGTGAAAGTAACCTAGAAGAAAATAGCCCCACTAATTCTGATTTCCGTACAAGTTTTAAGTCATATAACATACATGTCATTTACATTAAAACTTCATGATCAATTAATTAGAACTTACCGAGTATGTTAGAAGACTGTTAAGTATTGCATCTTCGTTATCCTCGCCTACGAAGTTATGAAACAAAGGTTAACAAATCATATCATATGGGGTTGGAGGTTTCACCCTCATCCAGAAACAAGCAAGCAAAACAAGAACAAGAGCAAAAGGCAATGACTGAAAAAGGCAAAATGAATCACGCATCACCATTTTCCTTGATTGCTTGGACCACCATTGTTTTGGCAAAACCCATTGAAACAAAATGGTCAACTTTGTTGGTGATGTGATTAGAAGAACTTGATGATGAGGCAGCTTCAGGAGAATCCCTCGTTTCACATATGTCCTTATTGATTGTTGGATAAGAAATTCATTAGTTAGTCACTTAGCATGTCAAAAATAATAAAATCAGTTTGCTACACTATAATGTTTCTTACACTTGAATCTATTGTAGATACGAGTCATTTACAAGTCAAATGAAATACGTACACAGTAATTATAAAAATGTATGAAAGTTTGAAGCAACCAAACGTACAAAGATTCAGTAGTTGTGCTTATCATATGTGTTGTGCTTATCATATCTTATTATTATTCTTATGATAAGCACAACACATAAGGGAAAGAAATGATAAGCATAACAAGTTACCAATAAAAGTTCAAGATGCTACTTACTTGATCATGAAGTGTAGCCTGCAAAAATTCCATTTCTAGCTCATCATCTGTATCCCAATCACCATCATCATCTATTGGTTTATAAATCTCAGGTTCCTACCAAAGGAAAAATCATATTGACAAAAAAATTATGATTAGTTATGGAAATTTTATGTACGGAGTTCAAGTTCTTTACCACTTATGTAATTTCCTAATAACTTCATAGATTGAACTTCTTTTTGTTTATCATGTTTCATGGATCTCTATAATTTAGATTCCAGTTCACATAAATTTCTACCATATATATGCATTGATAGTTAGACATACAAAAACATCAGGCATATAAATAAATGTGTTAGACGACGAATCATAAAAAAATACATAAAGACATAAACTATTCAACTTAAATCGTAACACTTACAATACATATCTTTTAGATGTATGAACGACATATTCATCTGATATGAGTAACAATTAAGTAAAAGAGAACGCAATGCAAGTTCTAGAAAAAATTGTTAATACTTAATACAACTAACCAAACGTACAAATATAAACAGGGAAACGCACCATTACAACAATTTCTTTCCCTTTAGCTGAGTATTGGTCTCGCGAGCTACTCCCAGGATACATATCAACTGTAAGTCCAAAAATTAGGAAATTTAGACTTTGTTTTATAAAAAGATGTTAAAATGTAGCTTGTTCATAACAACAAACAATTCTGATTAGTGATTATATCATTTGCGATAAAAATGCATAAATATCTGTGAGGACATTTCTATACTATTCTTAATTAAAGACTCTTAAAACCTACAAACACCATTGATAATTATCTGCTCATTGCTATCTGATCTTGATTTGCAAAGATAAAATGACAATCATGCTCGTTCAACAATAGCTCGTATATTGAAAAAAAAGTACATGTTATTAGAGGTCCATGTGTTATCAAATTGTGTGGCTAAACTAGCAAATTATTTTCCCATACTTGAATCTAGATTCTAGATAAACTTTATGCACAATGCCAAAGCAAAACAATATAAAAATTATAAGCAACAACATTTCCATCAATATCTTGAAGGAAGGAAAGCAGATTCCATAACATTATAAAAAATCTAAACAATGGCATTAACATAACCCAACTCGGCCAAAGATGCAAACTCTACTATACTCTAAAGTCTAAATTGACCAAAAGATTAGTTTTGTAGTACATACATGATACACCTGAATATATGATAATAACTTCATCTTGTTTTTGCTTATTTCTTAGGGAAAATGAAAAAAGTTGAAGAAATTTTCTATAAAACAAAAAAAAAAAGAGTTCGGAAAAAATAAGAATAATTAGGAAAAAATAACAAAATATTCAGAAAGTTCAGACACAAAATAGAAAATGTTCTGAAAAGTAAAGAAAGAATATGAAAAATTCGGAAATATGAAGTGAATGGAACAGGCCATGAACGATCTCAGCCATAGAAGGTACTCCAAGAACTAAAATAGAGTGCTACTTGTATTTTTTAAAGGAAAAACAAACACAAGATTATAGGAGAAATAATAAATAAAAAAAAAAACTGATTACTCTTCAAGGTAACCACATGCCAACATTTCACATTTGTTTAGCAATGTATGACAAATTAGATATGAAACTAATATTTTCTCTAAAACTAATTTTTTCTCTACTATCATGAACTAAACACACCCACAAAATTCTTGGAGAAACCCAGTTTTCATTGTTACTACAATTTCGTCATCTTAATCACACAAAAGACTAATATCAAATATTAACATCAAAATTTTAGTACTATGAATTGCTAACAAAAAAAATAACAATTTCCAATTTTTTATTTTAGAAACATCCAGATGATCGTACTTCCATTTGTCTTTAGTCCCTCAGAAAGAGATTTTAGTCACCCAAAAAAAGTTGCAAGAGTTTTTTTATTAAAAACAAAAAAAGGAAGAACATAAAAAATAAAAAATAAAAGTTAAACACAGGAAAATAGCAATGGAGTTTCTGGATACACACAACAGAGGTTATGATTTTCAGGCAATATATCAAAAACCCACTTAAAGAACAACAAAAAAGTTCATAACAAACCTCATAATTGTGGAGTTTTTTTAGTAAGAATACAAAAAAAATTAAAAAAGTGTTTAGTAGTACCTGAATCAGTTGAATGTATGTGGATTATTATGGTGTAAGATGAAAATGTCAGGAGATAGAAAAAAGAGATGAAGATTTTATAAAAATGTAAGTGATGCAACAGAGAAAAAGGATACTGTACCACAACGTAGAGGAGAGAGAATAGTATGTGAGCACTGAGCAGTACTGCAGTAGACCAGTAGGATAGAGAGCAGAGAAAATGAAGGTGAAGAACTTTGAACACAAATGGTAGCAAATATGGGAAAAGGCGTAAGAAGGAGGGAAAGATCAAAACTGACTATTGAATATAATACTTTGTTTTATTTGGTGGTACCTTAAGGGTTGAAGGATTTGACACGTTTGTCGATGTATAATTTCATACTCCCTCCGTTTTTTTAATGTAACATTGGACTTTTCACATTTGTCGAGACACAACTTTGACCGATAATATCTCTAATTGTATAAAAGTAAAAATTATAAAAAGTATATATTTGAAAAGTGTATACCGTGACGAATCAAACAAGATCCCACATGACTATATTTTTTCTTAGTGGTCAAAGTTGATTTGGATGAATAGTGCCCAAAGGCAATATGTTACATCTAAAAAAAAACGGAGGGAGTATTTATCATTTTTAATTGTGTTTGAGTATAATTATAAAAAAAAAATTATATTATGAAAGTATATATAATAAGACGAATTTAATAAGATCTTACATGGCTATATTAATTATTATCTCTATTATACTACCTTTGTTTTTTTTAGTTGTAACGATTAGATATTTTCCCTCTCTACTTTATGTCAAATCGTTGCAATTAAAAAAACAGATGTAGTATAAGGGAAGGGGGAGCAATGATGTCCTCTTTTGAAATGCCTATTTTGCTCCCCTTTTCTTTCTAAATTACAAAAGTAATGTCAAAATCAAAATTCACTCAAAGAAAACTATCGAAAATTAATTTATAACACTCACTCACAAATCACTTAAAAGAAGAAACTTTACAAATCACTGATACAATTGAGAAAATCACTTTATGAAAATCACGCAAATCACTCAAATAATCAAGAAACTTTATTAAAACTTAAAATTAACATACAAACTAAAACTAATAACCTAGAATGTCGATACATACAAAAACATTTACCAAAATTTACTTACAAATCACTATTCTCAAAAACCATTTACAATTAATGATGGGCCGTGATAAAAAAAATAGAGGTGTATTTGTAGTGAAATCAGAATTTAGAAGTTAGACAAGGAAAAAAAAATTATTTACTTTTTTTATAGTGTTTCCTATATATAATAAAATTTTTACATATATTTGGACCTATCTTTTCAATTATATAATAGTGATTAATTATCAAGGTAAAAAAGTTTATGTAAAATATCATTCAAGAATTAAAGTACAATATATCTCTATCATATAAAGGAAGGGGGAGCTATGGTGTCCTCGAATGAAAAGACTATTTTACCCCCTTTCCATTCTAAATAATTACAAATTCACTTACAAATCAAAGGGGGCTTCAAACAAAAATACCAAAAATATAATTATAACAAGTCAACTAAAATCATAAAAATTGCATAATTTACGTTATGCAAATCACTAAAATGAGAAAACTTTACAAAAACTTAAAAATTCACTTACAAACTACAACCTATGAAAAAATTGACTTGAAATCAAAGTTTTCACATTCTTTACAATTTATGATATATTGTACTTAATTCAAAAATCAACTAAAAAATTATAATATTAAAAATTATAAATAAATTTGATAAAATTTCAATTTTGTTCATAGAATTTAACTTTGAAAAGTAAAAAAAAAAAAAAAAGAATGGTAAGAGACTTAAGTGACAGAAACTAAACCAATCAAATTTTGCAACTAAAAACAATTATACTTCGTATGTCTAATGTTCAAATTTTGACTCTTATGCCGAAGAAAATCGAGTTTCTGTTTCGAAAAATATTCAAGCACGCATCGCGTGCAAAAAATTCTAGTGTATGAATAAGTGAATAGTGTTGAAAGTTAATATGATCCAACTAAGAAAAATAGAGAAAATAGGAAATAATTGGCCAAAATTTCAAAGGAAAATGTTCACTAGTAGAAAAAGGACGATTTGCGTCCCTTGATTTGCGTCGCACAGACACGGAAGGGACGCAAAAAACCTATTTGCGTCGCATGACAAACAGAGTACGACGCAAAACATGGGTACAAGTACCAGATACAAGCTATATGCGTCGCACGTGCCTTAAGTGCGTTGCAAAAGATCAATTTGCGTCGTACCTCAATCAACGTGCGACGCACGTACCCAGCCCAATTTGCATCGCATCGTATTTAATATGCGACGCAGATACCAAGGCCCACTCATTTTTATTTCAAAAACCACGCATGCCGCGTCACTCAAGTACTCAACCCTAATTCTCTTCAGCCGCGTCATTTTTACACTAGTAGAGATCTCTCTTTCTCTCCCTCCCCTTACTCAACCCTAAATCCTCATCCGCGTCATTTCATCAGATTTCTCTCTCTCCACCTCCCTCTCCCTCTCCCTCTCCCTCTCCCTCACTCAACAGTAACACCAACATCATCTGCTCTCTGTTTTCCGGCGAATCTTCTTCTTCACCAACAGCGACAACACCATTTCTGGCGAGCGAATCTTTAGCATCGAAGACCCGAAAACACCAATATCGACGATTTTTCATCATTTTTTTCACCGGCGAGTTCGAATTCCTCGCTACTGTTTTCTCAAATTCAAGAAGGAAAATTCAAGAAGAACGAGATTTGAAGAAAGAACGAAGTTCACTCTGATTTTGGTGATTTAGGTTGTTTTTAAATATATTTAGTGCAATTTCATACTTGTATCTTAGATCTGATTTTGTTTTTTTAGGTTCATTTTATTAATTTCGTTTTTTGTATTTTAGATCTGAATATTTAAGTTTTTAATTTCGTTTTTTAATTTTTTCTGTTTTTATTAGTTTTGTTGAATTCGTTTTTAGCGAAGGAAGTTCATTCAAATTTCGTTTTGTTGAATTCATTTTTTCTGTTTTTATTAATTTTTGTATTTAAGTTTTTTAATTTCGTTTCAGATCTTGCTTGGCTTTTTCTTTTATTAGTTTTGCTGAATTTCGTTTATGTATTATTTATAATTTATGTATCTGTTATGTATGCATTTTTAGTTTTGCTGAATTTCTATTCGCGAATTTCAGTTTAGATGTATGCGCATACGTTTGCGTTTTGTTATTTTTACGATTTGTTGTGTAGATCTCCCTCTCCATCGTTTGTTATTTTTTGTATGTTTTAGTTTTAGATCTGATGTTAGTGGTAATTGTAATCCCCCACATTTTTATAGAATTTTCATAAATATATTAAAATATTTATGTAGTTATATTTAAATCCAAATGAGTTTGGAAAATAACTTGACTTTTAAAAAGGGTTGACTATTTTTAAAAAGTCAACTAAAAATATTTTCATAGCTTAATAAAATTAAAAATGTTTTAATTAAGCATGTCTTAATAAAAGCTTTAAGTATTAAAAGTATTTATTGGAAAAGAAGTTTAATGGAATCGAAACTTCTAAAAGGATAAAAAGGAAAAGAGTCCTATTGATGATTAAAGTCCTAAGTTGATCATCTTATTAGTCATCAGATCTTTTTAAATCTTATCTCTTTTCCTAAACCTAAAAGGATTAGCCTTTATGTAAATATCCTAAAACCCAATTATTTTATCCCACACAATTATTTTATATACATCACGCCATTCATATTTTCCTCCTCCTCTCACTCGACATTTTTCTCTCTCCTCTTCCTTTGTGCCGTGAGTTCCATATTCCTCTCAAAAATCGTTTCTTCTTCGCTAAGTAACGTTTCTTGTTGAACAAGAAATATCACAAATATTTTCTTGAAGCCAAGATCCTTGCTGCCGGCGCCTCTTTCCTCCTCCTTGTTGTGGTTGTTTTCTTTTCTTCTTCTCTAAGATTCCATTAAAGTATTAATTTTTACATTATTTTATTGTTTTTAGCATGTTTATGATTTAAATTATTATTTTATATGAAGAATATATTTTCGGTTTTCATATGTATAAAAATAATAATTTCAGATTTATTATTTTCAGTTTTTATTATATATGAAAGATATGGTTTTTAGGGTTTTAAATCACTAGAAACTATATATTTAAAGTATGAATATGAGTTTTGATTAGAATATGATTTTTATATGCATTGATATATTTTCAGAAGGTTTATAAATTTTTATAAATGCTGGAATTTCAGAAAGTTTGTATTTTAAAGGTTTTTAATGATTTTTAATCACTAGAATAGTTGTACTATACTAGGGATTAAAAAATACGAAAGTTCAATACATAAAAACGATTTTAAAGACGTTTAAAAGGGTTTGGGACGTTTTTAAAGTTGCTGTAAATTTTTAGTTTAAGTATTTACTTGGTTATTTTATTTTTCTAGGCGGAGAATTCATAGTAGGGGACTTTTAGATCGAAAAAGTGGCCTACCGTTTCGTTTACACAAGGTACGTACATAGTCTACGTGCTATATGGTTTAGAAACATGCCTTAGGGATGTTTTATTTATTAGTATCATGTATAGGACTATGTTGTTCATATATATGATTTTACTGGAATTGTTTTACATGTTACTTGCCTGTGTGCTACATGTAAACTAAGAATATTTATGAGTATGACTGTTTGTATGGAAGTTTGATGCAAGCAGATAAGTTCAGTTTTTGTATTAATTCGTGAGTGAATTAATGTAAGTAAGTTGGAATCATGTGTTACATAAATTCTTGGAAATTATTTATATATCTTATAAGAACCGTGGATCTTATTTGGTAAGTATGAGTTATACCTATATAAAGGTACGGATTTCTGTTGGCTAGGTTCAACAAAGGTAAAAAGAAATAAAAGGAGTCTTGATTGATAAGTTGTGAACACTTGTTAATCCAAAGATAAAAAGGATTCTTGTTATGATTGTGTGATTTTATTTATGTGTTATTTGCTTGGTTGTGTCAACACAATAATAAAATATATTTACGTAAAGTGAAACGAGAATAAGTTATAGACTTTAGACTATGCACGTCTAGAGTTGGACACTAAGGGTTGGAGTACATGGTGGTAGCCCATGGCTTTTCTAGGATTGGACTGATCACCATTCCTCTTTAGTTCAAAGGTTCCTCGATATCGCAGGTCATTCTGGAATATGTGGTAGCTCCTGTATTTCCTATTTTTGGTTGGTCAACTCGTCCAATAACTATTCCATTAAAGTAATAAAAGTTGGGTCAAGTGTAGTTCAGTAAAAGTTGTCTATAGAGTATTATTTACTTATGTTATTATTTATTCCTGCAAGTTATGTTTGTAGTATCATGCTTAGGATTATTTATGTTTGATATGTAGTTGATTACGTGCTTGTCTGTGTTTGTGATCATGGCTTTGCCTATTGATCCTGTGGTGATCCTTCGGGGGAGCAGAGTCAAGAAAGCATTGACATTACAGGTTCGAAGATGCATACCATTGGGGAATCTGGAATGGAGAGGCTTTTGTGACATTAGTAGTATCTAAGTTGTTTCTAGGAATTTATATTTTTAGACTTTATCTTTAAATTGGTGTGTTTCAGTCAAACATTGTTTGGTTCTTATTTCATAAGTTTAATAAAGTTGATTTGGTTTTAATAAGTTTTCCGCTGCAAAATTCTGAGTAAGCCGAAACGTTATCACACGGGCGATAATGCCTGTTAATTCTCTAGATTTGTTATAAAAGTATTTTCTAGAAAGAGAGAATTATCGGGGTGTTATAGTAATGGTGATAATTTTTTCAATTAAAATTATATAAAACCATGTAACTTCTAGTATTTTTTTATGTTTTTCTTGTATTTTTTTTCTTGTATTTTAGATCTGATGTTCTTCATTTCCTTTTCAATTACTGCACACCATGTAACTTCTAGTTTTTACTGTTTCTGTACCACTACCAACTCCACTTTCTATGCTTTCTAGTTTTTTTAATAAAAAAAAAATTGTTTTTTTTTTAAAAAATTGCAATTTGCGTCGCACGTGGCCCAAGGTGCGACGCAAATCACTCATTTGCGTCGCACCCTAGGCGATGTGCGACGCACATTACCCTTTGAGCTTGGTGAATTGGGCTGTCAAGATCCACTTGTATCGCACCGTATACAGGTGCGACGCAAATAGGTGAACCATCTGCGTCGTTTCCCATACGAGGCAGATCGTTTCCGAGTCATTTGCGTCGAGGGCTTTGGCGTCGCACCAAAGTCCGACGCAAATAGGCGCCTCACATCCGACGCAAATTGCCTTTTCTGTACTAGTGGTTGTATTAGAATTTACTTTTAGGTAACTTTTAAAATAGAGAAATTTATAAGAGTTGGATGTTAAGGGTGCAACAGGAAACTCTTAATAAGAGTTAGGTATATATATTTTTGGAATAAGAGACGGGTGCTCTTAGTAAGAGTCACCAATTGCAATACTAAATTGAAACTTTATAATACATGCTTTCAGACTTTTTCGAGTTTCGAATGTCACAGGTGATTTTTAGGGACATGAGAGATTATTGGAAATTACTCAAATGAGTCATGATGGTTGAAACGATTATGTAGATGTCTTTACGTTCATTTTGAGGCAATTTTGGGTTTCACGAGAAATGAACAAATGGGATGTTCAAAGCCTTTTCATGGCAATGCAAATGGTGTCAAGCACCCGCGCAATGTTACAAGTCACGTCGGTACTCCTAGGGATGTTTCGGGAGAATATATGATCAGGTCCAGAGAAGTCCAAATCCGAAAACTGCCAAAATTGAAGGTTACTCACTCCGTCCGAAAATACTCTTCAGACTTTTTTTTTTTTTTGGGTAAACAAAGCATTCATTCATTAATTAATAAAGTTAAACATATTACAATCCGCAGATAATTGTTCCATACAATAACTAGGGGGGGAGGGGAAAATCCTAGTTACAATGCTATCACCATCCATGATCCTACACGCTTTGGCCAAGAGATCGGCCACTCTGTTGTAATTCCTGCTGCAATGTTTAATCTGCAAATCCGGCCTGTTGGTTGTCCGCTGCCTGCACATGGTAAGTAAGTTGGAGTATAGGTCAGAATGACCCCCCTTGATCAAGTGGGTCGCATCTTTGCAATCAGAATATATAATCGCCTTTGGGAGGTTATACTTCTCAACAAGATAGAGGGCCTCAAGGATTGCAAGAAGTTTTGCTGCAAAACAATTATGAGTGTAAATCTTTCTCACAAAACCCCAAAGCCATCTACCTTCAGCATCGCGAATTACCCCCAATCCCAGCAACTTCCCTAAGACCAACAAAAGAAGCATCAACATGAATCATCAAGAACTCTTTTGAGTGGGCCAAAACGAGTGGATCCCTAATTAGACTGGTTGAACCTATAGCAATATAGTCGAGCACCTTTCTCCTAGCCCTAGCTTCTAATCTTCTATAACTCTAAGAGGGGAAGGATTCTTATTGTTAAAAACACAGTCATTTCTATCATATCTCATGACATAGGTAAGGGAAGAGAGATCCCCAAGGTAGGTCCCAAAACCGATCCCTGGAGAGCATATTTTCCATAAGCTACCCTTTAAACTCTGCATTGGTACTCACAGGCATCCCCGACCAAGCCCAGACATCCCTACTTTTGCTACAGTCCCGAATAATGTGAATACTATGTTCAAGGTCGGTCTGACATCTCGGACAGGAGGGGTCCTGAGTTATGCCTCTAATCGAAAGCAAGTGTCTGTGGGGGATGCGATCCTGCCATAGAAGCCACATAAAGAATCTGATTTTTGGTTCACAGTTTCCCTTCCAGATCTAGGAGAGGTCCCCATGTCCCTCATGAACGGGAGTTTGGGCCAGATATGCCTGTTTGAGACTCTTAAGGCACATAGTTTTAGATGATAAATTATTGTTTGGTTATCAATTGTTATTTTATTGAAAAGTAGGTGTGATAGGAGTTAGTAGTTAATAAAAACTAGTATTATTTTATTTCAAGGAGAAAGAATGTAGGCTATGGTTAGAATTGGTAGGTAATAAGAGTGGTATTATTTTACTTGGAGGGGATAGATAGTGTGAGTCAATAGTTAAAAGGTAGAATGATTAAAATAATAATAGATCATATCCCAAAATAGAAGTGTAAAGAGTATTCTGGGACAGATAAAAAAGGAAAATGTAAAAAGTATTCTAGAACGAAAGGAGTATAGTACACACTTTCGAACTTTCTCGGGGCCCGAGCTCGGAACGTCACGGGATGCCTCATAGGGACATGGTAGGTCATTGAAATGAGTCATGTGGCTTGGAACGATTATGTGGATGCATTTACGTTCATTTCGAGGCAGTTTAAGGTTTCATGAGAAAATGAACAAATGAGGTGTTCATAGGCTTTTCAAGGCAACATAAGTGGCTTTCCTAGGAATGTTTCGGGAGAAAATATGACCAAAAATGTTCCAAAAAAGCCAAATTTGAGAGGAAGTTAAAATTGACACTTTTTCTAAATGAGCAAAAAACATAGTGAGTAAAACGTTAAAAAATAGATGAAAAAGAAAAGCGAGTAGAACTTTAAAATCGATGGTGGGAGTTTGTATCATATTCGTTCAGTCGGGTCCATACTCATTTGACCTTTGGGTGTACTAAGAGCTATGTATAACGCGCTATGCCTTTTATCGAATTATTTTACGTTGCTTTGCCTCATATCGCCCACCTTGTATCTGATTATCTCGTATTTTAAATTTGATTATTTTCAGTTCCTAATATGATATTATTCCAAATATGACAATTTTTTTAAAACTAATATTTCCTCCGTTTCTAAATAAGTGCAACACTTTTCATTTTAGGAAATGTCACAATAAGTACTACCAAACTCTTTTTAAATCCTTTATAATACAGAAATACCATTACTTAATTCCCACTACAACTTAATTAATCAAGTCATCTAGAACCTAAACAACATTAATTACTCAAACAACGAAAGTTCATGGGAATTTAAAATTCCCACAAAACGTGGGAACTTATTCACCTTCCCCCTTGGTGGTTTTTTGGTTGATATGAGAAAACACGGAAAATAGAAATTCATAAGAATTGAAAATTTAGTGAGTTGTTTGGTTGACAACAAAATAGCAAAATGCATGAATTAGAAATTTCTAGGAATTTTGAGTTCCCACAAAATAAAGGAAGGGCCTAGGTAGGTAGAAATTCCCATTGAAATTTCATTCCCCCTTTTGTCAACCAAATAATTTAATCAATTTTCCATGAATTTGATTAAGTAATGTAAACCAAATGACCACTTAGTCATTCAAAATTCCCACATCAATTATGAGAATCTATACAAATATATTAAAAGGATTTGATCCCGAGACCCTCAAGTACATATACTAAAGTTTTAACCACTAGGCTAAGTTGTATTTGGTGTTATTATCATAAAGTATTATATTAATAAATGAAATTTTTTCTATAAAGTATTATATTAATAAATGAAATTTTTTCTTACCTGGGGCATAGCCCGAGACTACTAACTAGTTACAAATTCATTGATGTCAATCAAACACATTAGTTAATTTTCTAGAAATTGTAAAAGGAACATCATTTCTTAGAAAATGAAGCTTTCCATCAAAATTAAATTTTCATGCATACACTATACCAAACGACTATGGCTATGTTCAGTTCACCTTATTTTTGCTTATTTCAGATCTAATGATCAGATCATATTAAATCAGATCAGAAAAAATAAGTTCAGATCAGATCAGATCAGTTCTGATCATGCTTATATTTAAAAATCATTATATCTTTCATTACATATTAGTAAAAATTATAATAATTGAATATTAATAAAGTACTCATTGAGACGAATCAAACAAGACCCCACATGACTATATTTTTTTCTTATACATTGAGAAAAATCTAAAAGATAAAATCATGTAATTAGATCAGTTCAGATCAGATCAGATCAGAAAAAATAAGTTCAGATCAGATCAGATAAGTTCAGATCAGAAAATTTCAGGTGAACTAAAGATAGCCTATGTAAGCCGTAATCTTTGAGCCTAACAACAACATAATTCTCCTGGCAATTCCTCATGAGAGCCTAACAAGCAATTTAAAAACTAGCCCTTGTGCAATTAATTAACGTGCCAATTAATGCAACATATAAAACGACTATCATATGCCACACAAATTGGGCGACTAAAATTCCCAAATTACTGGAAAATATGTGCATTTTCCCGTTTCTTGCATCTTGATTCCTACTATAACACTGATGCTTCTGAGCTAATCTTTTCGTACAATCGTACCATAGAAAATCACATCAATTCAGGGTCTTTAGCCTTTGCCCACCAACTGTTCGATGAAATGTCTCTTCGAGATGCCGTTTCTTGGAATTTACTAATTTCTGGGTACAAACGTTATAGAATTCCGGACAAAGCGTTAGAATTATATACTGAAATGGTATCTCAAGGTTTCAGAGAAAACCCATCAACGTTTTCCTCTGTTATGAGCATTTGTAGCAATGGTGGATTTCTTTTTGAGGGGGTTCAAGTACATTGCAGAGTGATTTCACTTGGGTTTTGCCGAAATATGTATATTGGGTGTTCCATTGTGGATCTTTATATGCAAATGGGGTATGTTGATGATGGGTTGAAAGCTTTGGATGAAATGCCTGAAAGAAATGTTGCTGCTTGGAATTCGGTTTTTCGTGGATTTTGTGTATTGGGTTTGTGGGATGAGATCATAAGACAGTTTCCTAGAGTGAAAGGTGATGGAGTTGAATTGAATGAACTTATGGTTTGTTATATGCTTCAGGGTTGTTGTAATGGGAACTTTGTTAGTCAGGGACAACAGTTGCATTGTCATGCTTTCAAGGCTGGATTGGTTGAATCAAATCGTTTCGTTGCTAACGCTTTGGTGGATTTTTACTCTGCTTGTGGAACTCTGAGTGATGCTCAGAAATCATTTGAAGTTATTCCTCAAGATGCTGTGATCTCATGGAATTCAATTGTTTCTGCATATGCTAATAATGGGATGTTGTTTGATGCACTTGAGTGTTTTGAGGCAATGCAATATTGGAGTATGAAACCATCTGTCCGTTCACTTGTTGCGTTAATGAATTCATGCAGCAGAAGGGAGAATCTTTCATTGGGAAGACAGTTGCATTGTTTTGTCCTGAAACTTGGTTTTGATCGTGGAAGCATCCATGTTGTCTCTGCTCTGATTGATATGTATGGGAAATGCTATGAGATGGGGACTTCGTTTAATGTATATGAGGAGTGCCATTATAAAACTATGGAGTGTTGCAATACTCTTTTGACATCTATGTTACATTGTACTTATACTGAAGAGGTGGTTGAGTTGTTTAGATTCATGGTTGATGAGGTAATTGAATTTAATGAATTCTCCTTGTCCACTACACTGAAAGCATTATCAGGATCTTCCTTTGCGGGCTTAGCAAGCTGCCAATTGATTCATTCTCTTGCTATTAAACATGGATTTGAATCTCATATCGTAGTCTCATGTTCACTAATTGATATATATTCAAAATTTGGTCAGGTTGATGATTCAAACTGTGTTTTTGAAGGTTTACTTTCACACAGTGTTTTCTCCTTTACATCAATTATAAACGGGTATGCCCGGAATGGCTTAGGAAGAGAATGCCTGAAATTACTCGAAGTTATGCTTCAGAAGGGTTTAAAACCAGATAGAGTGACATTCTTGTGTGTCTTGACAGGGTGTAATCATTCGGGTTTAGTAGAGGAAGGAAGAAAAGTTTTTGAGTCCATGAATACACTTTATGATATTGAACCAGATCAGAGGCATTATTCATGCATGGTTGATCTCTTAGGTCGTGCAGGGTTGGTATATGAAGCTGAAGAGTTGTTGAAGCTATCATATGTAAAAGATAATTCTTTCATGTGGAGCTCACTGCTGAGAAGTTGTAGGATACACAAGAATGACGTTGTTGGACAAAGAGTAGCGAAACGCTTGATGGAGCTTGAACCGGGAAATTCTGGAGTGTATATGCAAGTTTCGAACTTTTATCTTGAAGTTGGAAATTCTGAAATGTCCATGCATTACAAAGAAATTGGGAAGGCAAGACAATTGGTTAGGGAGATGGGCCGCAGCTTCATCGTCTGAATTGTGGTAATGTCACATAATCAGCCATGAAAAGCCTAAAAGGCAATCTAATTGCAACATTGAATATAATTTGAATATAACAAGAATAAATTGCATTTCTATATAAAATGGTACCAGCATATTCACAAGCTTGAACCAACTATCCATCTTAGAAAAAGAAAGATTTCTGGAAAGTAGCACCCCAGAATAGTTTGGTAGGGTATCAATTAGTTAAATGGTTGACCATAACTTATTCTTATTGTTTTATCCATTTTTTGGTTCTCTATTGTGATTTATCCTTTTGCATCACACTCGTATCTTTACAGTTGGTATTGAGATTGCCTGAAAATGATAAAAAGTAATATATATATAATCAGGTGCTAGTGGAGAGCCCTTGAACTTTTTGACTGGTGAGTCTACAGTCTCTGTTTTAAGAGTAAAGCAAAGATATGTAAAAGAATTTTCACTTATACTTCAAGTGTAGGCATGGAGAAAGTGTTGCATCTTCATCTACTTTCAAGTCAAGCCAATTTTTTTTTACAAATCTCTTGATTTTGAATGCTAATCTGTGCATATAAATGCAAACCCGGTATCGGCTCATAAATTATCCAAGTCTAATAATTTTCTAAATCATACAAAACTCACAAAATATGGAAATATTCTTTGTTCTTTTCCTTAGCTTATTGATCACGGCTCATGGGACTGCGGAATATGAGCTACAGGACAACATTGCTGTGTTTGCAGAACTCGAAAGCTTCGACATATATGAAGAAATAGAAGATGAAGTAGAAGCTTTTGGAATGCCTTCATGGACTAGTTCAAATGCTGCGCGTTTTCTCGTGAATGTTGACAGCTTTGGTGCTATTGGAGATGGAACTACTGATGATACTCAGGTGATCTTGAAGTGGCAAGGATATTCATTTAATGATGAATCTTATTCCTGCATGTTTAACTTCTGACAACCCTGCTATACTGTTTTATCTTTTTCTGCAAAACTTTTCAGGCCTTTGTAAATGCGTGGAAGCAGGCTTGTTCTACGCCAAAATCAGTCTTCTTAGTTCCTCAAGGGCGTCGTTATCTTGTTAATGCAACAAGGTTTGAAGGACCATGTACTGCTAGATTAGTTGTCCAGGTAAGTTGATAGCCAGACATGTAAATATGTCAACGCAATCTGCTTGTTATGTCTGCTAAGTTGAAGTGATCCACTATAATGCATCTGTTCACCATGGGTATTATAACTCTGCTGCTGTTGTGCTTGGAGTGCAGATTGATGGCACAATAGTTGCACCAGAAGAGCCCAAGGACTGGGATCCAAAACTACCCCGGACCTGGTTATATTTTCACAACTTGACCAGTGTCTTTTTCCAAGGCAAAGGAGTTATTGATGGGTCAGGCAGTAAATGGTGGGCTGCATCCTGCAAAAAGAACAAGACCAATGTAATTCTTTGTCATCATCTAAATTCCTTACTACTGACTGATGGAATTGATTGCATTGATCCATATGCTTATACTAATTTATCTTTCCGTTTTCTCGATTTTCCTTGATCTTACAGCCATGTAAAGGAGCACCTACGGTATGTATACCTTCTCTTGGTTTTTTTTTACCACAGAACGTGGTTCTTTTGACAGAAAAAATGAGGCATGGAGGTTGTTCTTGTGATTGTTTTAAACAATTTATTTGTACTTTTCGGACTATGTGAATGCATCAATCACTGACACATTTTCTTTTTTGCTGAAGGCACTAACGATAGATTCGAGCTCTGCTATAAGGGTCAAGGGTCTGACTATCCAGAATAGCCAGCAGATGCATTTTGTTATTGCTCGTTCTGATTCTGTGCGAGTGTCCAATGTGCTAATTTCTTCCCCAGGAGACAGTCCTAACACTGATGGAATACACATCACTGAATCAACGAATGTTGTTCTCCTCGATTGTAAAATTGGAACAGGTATTTTCAACCTTGAACTACTGTATTCATATAAGGTGCTGCTACCATGATCTTCACCTGTTATAAAAAATGCTTCATTTGAGAGGGGTAATCGTAAGTTGTTTCCTTCTTTAGTTGAAGGCGTGAAGTAGTGCTAAAAGGGTCGTATCTTTGAAATATTAACACATGTTGGTCTGTGCTAGTAGTCTAGTACTACATTACCACTTTTACATCTTGGAATAGGAGTTTGCACTATGTATTATAAGCTATTATATGGTTTAATAGCTGCTTTTATGTTGACGTTTGTGCATACCAGGGGATGATTGTATTTCAATCGTCAATGCCAGTTCAACTATCAAAATGAAAAAAATTTATTGTGGTCCTGGGCATGGAATTAGGTATGTCCTTCAATCACTATATTTCTAACTTGTAGAAGTCAACTATCTTGACTGTTCTTTATTGCACTAATTGAGTTTACCACTGCAGCATAGGAAGCCTTGGAAAGGATAATTCAACTGGCATTGTCTCAAAAGTTGTCCTGAATGGTGCATTTATAAGGAATGCGAGTAATGGGGTCAGGATTAAGACTTGGCAGGTAAGTCATGTTTTGAGGAGATACATATTTTTTTTTTTCAAACTCAACACCCCTTCCCACCCACCCTCCCCCCAAAAGCGATGCCTTGAAAAGAACCAACTTACTGTGCTGGCTACTGGTATGAGGTGGAACTAAATGCATTCCCATTTTCTGCCTCCTTTTTTATCTCAATTATTTCAAAACCAATGTTTTTGAAATTTTGAGTTTACTTTGGGGCTTACTTTCAGGCTTAAGCGTAGGTAACATTTTTTCAATTTACCATTTGAATCTTTAATTTCGAGCATTATCACTTGAATGACATCTCCATTTATTCTTAATGCAGGGAGGATCTGGCTATGTGAAAGCAGTACGCTTTGAAAATGTCATGATGGAAGATGTTGCAAATCCTATTATCATTGATCAATTCTATTGTGATTCTCCCAATCCTTGTGGAAATGAGGTATATGCTATCTGTTTATGTCTCTTTTGCTATTAAGTTAGATATATACTATGTGGTTTCTGTTTTGAGTAAACCAGCTTTGGGTGTCTACAATATAGCAGATAAAGTTCTCTCAATTATCTACATCTCTTGTTGAACAAATGAAAAAGGAAAAGTGAAATCATACTTATATTACGAAAACCATATGAAACTCTGGTAAGAGCCTAATTGGAGTAAACAGAAAATTAAATACATATCGATTTTGAAGACAAGTCAACCATTAGACTCCAATCTATTAATTAAAGCAAGCCGTCAGCTCGAGAAGGCAATCTCTTGAAAAAGTTGCTAGGAACAGAGGGCAACTTGCTTCTGAACTTTGGGTGCCTCAAAGTGTACAACCCTGCTACTAGAGCAACCACTCTGAATGGAGTCACGTACAGAAGCACTGCTGCAGAAAGGCAGAACATTACAAATAAGCTTGTCGCTCTTGGGTCCCGCCAGCTAAGCAGGGACTGGAATCTCTCCCCTTGAGTTGCTATGTCACCCACCACTGTTTGAATCCTTCCAGCCACACTTCGAAGCCGATCATATCTCATCCTCACAATTTCATGTGGCCTTGAAGTAGGAAATGTGTCAAATTCTTCATCAAGTTCATCTGGATGTACTGCCTCCGCCCATGAAAGTTTGATATTCATATGGGGTGGGTTGCGTGGGCGAAACCTATAGTTCCATAGGCCTATGAAGAACATGTAGAGGCACATAGTTGGTAGTATCAACTCTGGGTACCATATCAATATCAAAAAGAGAATGTGAACTAAGACTGAAGTAATAGGATTTTTCCAATGGCAAACATCACCGAACCATCGGCTTATTGATATTGTGCCTGACAGAATTGACATGATTCTGAAGAAATTAGCTTTGCTTCTTCGCATACTCCACAGGTGGGAATCCACATCTAACATGTATTCCACCACCTCCTTCCTCAATGGTGGTTCAGCTCTGCCTAGTCGTGCTGCTACTAAGTTCATGGCTTGGAATCTAAGACTGTCTATTTGGTTTACTGTGAAAGGGTGGATGTAATGCATTTTAGGGAGCAAGGGATGGCCATATATGTAAATCATGTTAGCTAGGGAGAGGCTGGTGAATCTAACTGCCAGCTGGAGTTCTCCCATCTTCTTCACCCCACCTGGATGCAGAACAAGGAGAGGGTAGGAATTGGCATACACCCGATGAGACTCAAGTGTGGCTAGTCGAATTCTTACCTTTCCGATTCGTGAATCTCTGGCTGAACTGACAGCAGCACTCTGCTTTTCAGATCCCCCCAAGTGGCAATTGTCGAACACTCCCAATGTAATTACTGTACATGGGTCGTAAACTTCCCATGTGTATTGCTCATTCCATTTAGGAGCAAAGGAATCCAGAATTGTTCTGCTCCGAACCCATTTCTGACCATATTTTGCCACACAGTATGCGTCTGTGGTGCCTCTGCCGTCCTTTGTCTTCATGGGAAGAAGACCTTGAGCACCTAAAATACCCACCTCCAGAATCCCAACTGGCGGCTTCCAAAGTTGACGTGCTGTTGGGCGTGTATCACTGACATACATTGTTGATTCATCCAATACATGGTATCCACCCTCAAGGCAGACTCTAAGGTGCACCCTACTGGAGAATTTCTGCTCCATCCTCCTATCACCTTCCAAAACTCCAAAACCAAATCTCTCCAGGTTGAACCAGCGAGAAACAACTGGCCTGTGGTCTAACCGCTTCTCAAAGATGTTGACTGGTAGCATAATTTTGCCTAGCACATCATCTTTTGATGGGTGAACACGATCCTCAACAGTAAGGACTAGCTGCTCCTCAAAGGGTTCAGCAACTACAAAAATCAGATCCTCATTCCAAAGTGGATTCATGGTGTTAGGTGGACTTATCTTAGTCCTCAAGACTTGGTTCCCAACTTGTACTTTCACAAGAACTTCTGGAGCTCTGCTCCTGTCGTTTGGAATCAAATCCTGAGCTTCAATCACATTCACTCTCAGGTACCATAATTTCGGGGTCATGTAAACTTTCGATCGAATGCTAAATAAGCCCTCTCCCTGAACAAAGGCTGTTTCCGTATGCCATGCTTCTGAAAAGGCTTCATCAGCCTGTGTGCCCATCCAAACAGCCAGCATTATTTCTCCCATCACCTTCCCCTGTCCTCGTCGATCCTCCAGTCTGTACCACTGAGGTGCCAATGGGCTATCAGGTGGGACCCTGCTTGGAACCTCACTCAAGTCAAACACCACTCGTCCTATGTAATCATCCCTCCCCACCATCTCTCTCTCCTTTAAAAATACTTCCAGATTAGATGCTTGGATGCGATCCTTAGAGAAAGCGAAAACCTGATTCCACTCTGGACTCCTTTTGTTCTCAAAATGCTTAGTCCTTCCTTTGTAGTTCCCTAGCTTGACTTCCACATAAGGATCACAGCTTCCAGTTACACCATTGTGGGGAAGATCTTTGGCTTTCACCACTCGAACATAAAGGTAGTGAGTTTGCTCAACAAGATCGTATGTGCTACTGAATTTCTCTCCACTATTCATCCATACTCTTCCACCATAGCCTCCTCCAGTGGGCCCCCGCTCCCCCAGCTGGGGGTTAGCATCTTTCAGCTTGTAGTCATTGTCGTGACTGATACCACCTCGTTGTTTGATGCGGATCATAGTTGGAAAATTTAGGGACTTGCAGATGTTTTTCTTGGTGACGGTTTAGTGCTTTTTTGAAACAGAGGAAGTGTTGGATATTTTTTCGTGGTCATACAACAGGCAATAATAAAAAAGCAGGTTTGTTTCTATGGGGACCTGTGGTGAATTTTGCTCTCTTTTCTTACTTTCACAATAGCATCATTATCTGCAATGGGTTTTCTCCCATTGTAAACAGCTTCTTTAAATGGTATGCAGTGGGCTCTGATTTTATTGAAATGTAAGAATAGCAACTGGCTGCTAGTGGGGTTGAGATATTCTAGGATGTTTTTGGTTTGGCTTCTGTGATAATAAAAGGCAACTTCCAGAAGTGGTCTAGTTGGTACTTGGGTTTGCTGTGTAAAGTAATGAGTGTGTATGATCCTTAGCTCCAGTTTCATGGTCCTTTTACTTTCAGTTGTTGCTCCTGAAAGAAGCTACGAGGAATCGCTTCTGCTCAAGAAATCTGAAACTCAATCCACAAGCAAGGAAGCTATCCTCTCAAAAAAAAGGGGGAGGATAAGCAAAGAATCTCAAAGGCTGTTGTTTTAACCTTCCCTCCCAACTAAGACAGCAGTTCTGGTCTGATGATTTGCCAAAAATTGCTTTGTTCAAGAATCCATGTGCAGCATACTATTTTAAGCTCCTGGATATTTTTTTGACAGATATTCAAGAAAGCAAAGTAGCCATAAAACACAGCAAGCCTTTTTTTAGCAATTCCAGGGAAAGAGAAAGCTTGTTTTTCTTGATTTTATACTTGTCTGAAAACTGAAAAGGTTGCCATTCAATGAATGGCAGTAGTAGTCTAATGATGTGACTTTCTATTCTTTTTTGTTTCTTTTGTTGTTTTGCCTTTTCCCTTTTTCGCATTATGATCACATGATTAGTTGCCTAATCTTTTCTTGTTCTCCTTTTCTCCCCTCTCCTCCATTTTTGGTTTTTCAGACAACTGCTGTGCAAATAAGTCAGGTGATGTACCGGAATATTACTGGAACTACAAGTAGCAAGGAAGCTATGAAGTTTGCTTGCAGTGACGCGTTTCCTTGCAGAAACATTGTCCTCACCAACATTGACTTGCACAAGAAGGATGGCACAGCAGAGACATATTGCAATTCCGTCACTGGTTTTGGGTTCGGAACAATCAATCCACCAGCTGATTGTCTGACCTCCAATGACAAAGATTATTCCAGTCCTGATGAGATGAAAATTTCCCAGATTAAGGAATCAACAGAAGATCACCTTGTTCATACGGAACTGTGATTTTGCTTCTACAATACTATAGGTATAACATTTTAGTAGTGGGTTTATTAAACTCAACTGGAATTATAATTCATGTAGAATACGTACTATAGGGAAGGATGTTACTTTTGACTTGGTGATTTCCAGGTCTAAAATTTTAACCCTTTTTTTCCATTTGGATTGTAATGATGCAATATATTGATTTCCAGGTCTAAGATTTTTTTTTTTTTTTCATTTGGATTGTAATGATGCAATATATTAATTGGTAATTGATTGTTATTGTTGAGTAATATAGAAAGATTGTGATGTCTACTTATTTAATGGAGCCAAATGATTCTTGCTTGATAATTAAAGGTCATAATGTTACAATTTCCATTTTTGTCTAAAGAGACTAGAAATCATGTAATTGATTTTAGTTAACTAGTGCCAAAAGTGGGCTGTCTAACCGAAAGGAAGGGTGAATTGGGATGCCTTTGCTTAAAGAAGAGGCAAAGTACTACTCCTATAGTTGTATTCAATATTGTTATATTGGGAGTATGAAAATTTTATAAATATTCTTTATGCTCTAGGATAATTGGGAAGTAATCCACGTCAAAAAAGGGGTGTAAAATTAAAACTAATAATAGTCTCTCAATTCTATACTAGTGTAGTCATTACCAAATGATTTCTAACGTTGAACTTCGTCGAGCTTTTTTTATTAATTTACTAAAATCTAATTTAAAATACTTATAATTAAGCGTGTATCTTGAATATGGTGAAAAAGATAAATTCAAACAAGTTCATTACATAAGACGAAGAGATTGGTGTTGTTTGGTTGCAGCAGAAGAGAGATAATGGGATTAGCCGATTAGGAGTTAGGACACCCACTTCGCAAGGTCTTTATAATATCTAACATAGCACCATACTAGCTGTACGCACACGGAAGCATGTTAAAACTTGGACCAACAACAAGAGCAAAAAAACTCAGTTTGAGCACTTCACTAATTTCGATCTTACTTTGTACTAGAAGCTATAAGAACGCTAAACAAATTGCATAACATTAGCTTAAACAATAGAATAATGCGCTAAAAATCTATCATTACATAGCTTAAACCAAGAAAAGTAGCAAAACAAAAAAAAAACTACATTTTGGTGGTTAGGAGGGGGGAGTTGATTGCATTACCATTTGGCATTTACCAGCTTGGTTTAGGGTAGGAAATGATCACCCTGTAGAATCTCAACCACTTGACTCACAGTTGGCCTTGCATCTTTGTCCTCCAAAACACACTGCAAGGCTACTGAAGTAAGAGTTTGCATTTGAACAACATTGTAGTTACCTTCCATCAATGGGTCCGCGATTTCTTCAATCCATGCCTCTAATGTTGGTAGCGCGCTCTTTTTCTCCCTTACCCATGTCACTACATCAACCATGCTTGGATTTTTACCTGTCACTATCTCAAGCAAAACAACCCCATAGCTGTAAACATCGACCTTTGAAGTTATAGAAAGGTTGGTAATCCACTCTGGAGCCATGTACCCTCTTGTTCCTCTAATCCTTGAGAAATTAGAATGACTAGCTCCTCTTCGATTCATCAACTTTGACAAACCGAAATCAGCAATCTTTGGTTGAAAATTGTCATCAAGTAAGATATTTTGGGGCTTGACATCACAGTGTAGGATCCAATCCATGCATTCCTCATGCAAATAAGCTAGGCCTCTTGCAGTTCCTAGAGCAATCTCATATCGCCTTTCCCAATTCAAAGAAGTCGATGATAGCTTCTCTGCTAGTGATTTGTTTTCCATGTACTCCAATACCAACAACCTTTCTCTTCCTTGAGCACAATATCCCCAAATTTCAATTAGGTTCATGTGGTTGAGCCTGCCTATAGTGCTTACCTCAGCTAAGAATTCTGCTTCTCCTTGGTCACTAGCATCCACAAGCTTCTTGATTGCAGCGACTCTACCATCTTCAAGCTTACCCTTGTAAACAACTCCATATGCTCCTCTTCCAATCTCTTCTCTAAAATTTCTTGTCGCCTTTTTCAATTCATCATGAGAAAACCTCTTGAAGCCAACTAAGTCATAAAGTTGTGTTAACTTGCTTGAGCCACTGTGAGCCCTAAATAGGAAGCACCATACCAGTAGAACGCAAATTGTCTCCATGATCCCTATTCAAATGGCAAACCAAAGTAAGAATTTTAATGGCCCTCCTTTATCCTTTGTCCGATAATCTCTTTGCAGCTGAATCTTCTTCATGTCACCTGCACTACAATACAGCTTTGACCGTTCTTCAGTTGTGCTGTTTGAAGATATAATAGACACCTTCATGTTCTTGGGAACTTTGAGATATAGAGTGCCATGAAAATTAGGTGCTTGGTACCCATTGAGCAAACGCGCTTTTGGGTAACAGTTAAACATGTTGTGATCATACTTGAGCAAGAAAGCCTTGCAATTCTGTGACTGCAAACAGAGGTCTCTGCATCCTTCAAACGTATAATTCTGCAAGTGATCAAGGTCATAGCCATAAAATTCTACATGAGGGAAACCAATGAAATCAACCTGACTAGTATTACTAGGGAGTTGGAACTCTGGCTCACACCCACGCATCCAATTTGTATGATCTTTGAGCCTAAAACCTGGTAAGCAAGTGCATTTCCTTCCAAAGTTAGGTACATACTTGCATAAGTTGTTAGGTCCACATAAGCCATTCACATTGCATTGTTTGACGAAAGCCTCCCATGTAACCCACCATCGACCATTGTCTAACAAACTGTACATCCTCAGATTACCATCAAAATCAAGAGTGAGCCTTCTTTGAGGCCCGATCCCAAAATCACTAGCGTTAAACTGCAGATCATCAGACGATTTAAATTGACCATTAGAATCAAAGCTAGCAACTCGAGTATCATTAAATATTGTCCTTCCTGCATCCCAGCTAACAAGCCCAATATCAGGCCAATAGACACCAGATATCTCCACACCATCATCAAAGAGTAACCTTAAAACATTGTCATTATCAAAGTAAAGTTTGTAGAAACCAGCAGAGTAGTTTGTTTGGCTTCTATAGGAGATTAAGCTAAGTTCGCGAGTAAGAAATTGGTTTGCAAGTAACGTATTGGTTGGGAACTCGAAGCTTTGCCAAAGGATGGCATATGATGAGCTCCTTAGAACAAGATTACCTGAGTCAAGAAGCTGTAAACTTGAGCCACCTACTGTGTTGGATGACCATACAGTGATTCTGTCTGCATCCATTAAGTAGAGATTGCCATCTTTCAACAACTTCAGCTTGGAATGCTTGCCATTTACTGGTTGATCTCGATTTGCCATCCAAACAATTGTTTTCTCCACGGAATTTTCGAACCAAATGGCGAAGCAAAATGCATTGTTACCAACTTTGTGGAAACCTGCAGAGAAAACATTACTTGGAGAGGTCAATACATCATTTGGATTCTCTACAGAAAGAGCTAAACCCCTAGTTAGAGTGTGTTTCTTCATGCAGAGCGTAAGGGTAGGTATGATCAGAAGAAGTAAGATTGCTAAGATACTAATATAGAATGTTTTCATCACTGCTATGTTTGGTTGATTACCTCATAGAGTCATAGATAGATAGATATGGAGTTTATATCATAGACCAAATAAGAGGTGTTTTGGTCATAGAAAGTTGACTGATGACTTAAAACTGAGAAATAATCCCCTTTATTTCAGGAAAAATCAAATATACGCAGTGTGTAACTTTCATCATCATTACTATAATTATTATGGTAGGAAAATAACTCTACTAATAGGAACTTCGCAATGAGAGTGGAGGAAAGATAAGGAAATTAAAAGGACGTATTGCCAAGATTGAACCTCTGACAATTCATAAGATGAGAATCTACCATTGAATGGATCAATCTAGTCATCATAGTGGTGTACAACCACAATATTATTTATGATTTTAGGCACGTAAGATATGAGGCGACTATAAATATTATTTGCACGCTCTCTCTATTAATTATAATAGACATATCAATCTATACTATATTAGAACTTAAACAATACTAGTTAGTTTATAAAGCTTGACGACAAGTTTACATATTGATTTAGGCTATCTTAATATCTCCTTATAATTAGTTGAACCTTTGTATATTGTATAGTATCCTGCACTCATGTCTTCTAAGCACAAGTTTTTTTCATGTTTAGTTATGTACTTATGTATGTGGTCCACTTATAGACTTTTATGTTTAGTTAAATCTTGACTTCACCACACAAATTTTAGATCCATTGCTTGCCAAACCCTGACTATACGGCATACGCTATTGCAAATATAGATGTCGTCCTCTACATCTTACTTTTTGACTTTGTGTGCTAAGATATGGGCTTGGATTCTTATTTCAGGTAACCTTGTATGACCGCGGACCCAAGTAATTTGCTAAAATACAAATCATATTGAAGATGGGTCTGCACATACAAACCCAAAGAAAGTTCCATATTAAAATCAATTGGTAATAATAGGAGTAACTCCTTTACCTTATAAATGATACTCTATCTCCTCTTTCTCTAATATAGGACAATGCATAATGAAAATGAGGTTTAATACATAGGTGATCACTAGAGGTCCCAAATAAAACAATCAACTCTCATCAATTTGGTTCATATCATATTCGAGTGGTAAGTCAATTGAATTGTTTCGCATCTAGGGGTGAGCACAACCGGGTATCCGGTAGAATTTCATAGATCCGGACCCAGTGGGTATTAAAAATCTGGAATTGGTCAAACCGGGTCCTAAATTTTTGGTCCCAGACCCGGAACCGGTGGATACCAGGTCCAGAACTAGGTACCCAGTTGTAAGTTTAACAAGATACTAAGATCGGCCAATTGAGCTATAAAATTTTTTAAAAAAATTAAATGGATCTAAAGGCCTACTAAGTACTAACTTTTTACTTAACAACTATTATCCTATTACCAATTCTATATGAGTATATGAAAAAAACCAATTCTAAGTTCTGGATACCCGGACCTAGACCCGCTCCAACCAGGTACCCAGAGCTGGAACCAGTCAAACTGGGTACACACCAGGTATCGAGTCCGACAAAATTCTACCCAGAATTGGAACCGGATGCAACTAGGTCCATTTTTTGGACCCGGACCGGGTTCGGACCCAGCGTGTCCATACCGGGTTCGGGTCTGCGTCTGGGTACCCGGAATTTCTGCTCACCCCTATTCGCATCAATTTGAATCAATATCTGATCGATTGGGTCAATTTCAATTTGGCCATTGAATTTTGGTGAGAAATCAAATACAAGTCAGTTTTACCAAATTTAGTGTTCGCAATGTTTTTTTTTAAAACTTGTAATAGTGTTACAATTCATATATAGTCTTTGCATACACTATAAGGTATCCTTTGTTGGAATTTATATGGCTTTGAATGAGATACTATAAATTTACTTTTAACCAAACATGAGTAGCAACTAACGGCTAACTATGGGGATGTTTGGCAATTGATTGTTGAGTTGGCTTTTGACTTTTAGCTTTTCAACTGATCAAACAGTTAAAAAAACTTGCTTAGTACATGACTTTCAAGTTAGCTGGAAAATTGGACTTTAAGCCGAAATCAAAAAAATGCTTGAAACAACTTTTTGGACTTGGCTTTTTGACATAATTAACATTTCAAAGAATATAAAATAAATAAAAAGCCAATTACGTTGAGGTTCAAGAATTCACATGCATTTGCATGAGGAATGAAGAGATGATGCAAGATTGCAATAGCAAAAGAACTAAGTTCTCAAAACATAACGTATGACAAATTTCTGAACCTCAATATTATTGGATCCGTGATTTCTAAGTAAAATAAACAAAACAACTTATACTTGTAGGCCATTCAACACTGTCGATGTTATGTTTCAAAAATATATAAATTTTGGTAACAAACAAAAAGCTCTTGTTTCCACTACTACGTGCATCAATAGAATTCATACACATGAAAGAAAAATTAGAAACACGGATAACTATAAGCTGATCAAGAAAAGAGAGAAAACAAACCAACTCATTTTGTATTTATGAGCTATATATATCTTGGTACTAAATTTATTAATTCACATGCTTGACAAGTAAAACAAATAATGTATTTATGAGCTACACTTCTCACTTGGAAGCTTTTTACTTGTGTTTTCTTTTCTAGCACACACTCTAAAACTCCAACTTCAAAGATGATCCGTGAATCACTTCCTTTGTCACTATTTGATTTTGTTTCTTTTCTTGTCTAGTTGTATTTCTTGTGCTACTATTGGAACTGGGGTCTTAACTATTGTGGACAAATGAGCATTATATGTTGTTTTTCTTGTAATAAATGAGGTAGTGGTACATGATTAGTGGATGCCAAAGCTTATCCGTCGACATTGTATTTTGCTTATATATAACTAGCTAGTTATAGACCTAAAGAGAACTTATACGAGTAGAAAGCATATATATTGCATGTATGTAATAAAATATAACATACTTCCGTTTCTTAGTAAGTACAACATAGAGAAAGTGGGGGGAATACCAAGGAATGTAGAGAGAGAAAGTTGGGACCACAATAAAGTGAGTAATTCAAGTGATGAAACAAAAAAGTTGTGGTCCCCTCTTGCTTTTTGGTGGCATATTTGTAATATTATTGAACTTTTTTTACTATTTTGAGCTTGGTTGCACTTATTGTGACTATTCCAAATAAGGAAAATGTTGCACTTATTAAGAAACAGAGGTAGTATTACATAACTTAAATAGGATCAAATTAAAACTAATTGTCAAGCTATTGTTCTCTTGATTGTTTCCTCAAAGTCATAGAGTAAGACATACATGAGATTATTAAAAAGATAAGATTCTTTTGATTGCACGATAGACTCTCCTGAAAACCATTGGCATGTGTACTAGTGTTTATACTCCATATTTTAGCATGTACTAGTTCCTTTGTTTTACGTTAACAATTAGGGCTGCTTCAAAATACTAGATTGTTGTGAACTAGATTGGTTTCTTGAAATTTGCGATACGATATAATTTAAAAGTTGAACAGACAAGAAACATGTTTTGATGCCTCGAAAAAGAATTCAATATGTCACTACAAAAGATCGAGTATATGAACTCTTTAATATATAAATGATCTTAACTTTCTTCTAAACAATCTATACATATATATTAAAAGGCGTGCGAAAACAAGAAACTGTGCCACGTGGCTCTCCCTAGGGAGTTTTAGTTCATGTAATCCATGTATAATAAAAAATTAAGAAATTGCATAGTATAGGGTTTGATCCCAAGACCTCAAGTACATATACTAAAGTTTTAACCACTAGGCTAAGTTGTATTTAATATTACTATCATAAAGTATTATATTGATAAATGAAATTTTTTCTTACCCGGGGCATAGCCTGAGCCTAATAACTAGTTATACCTCCTAAACAAAGATTTAAACCGTATCCTAAACCTAATAACCTAATAAAATTTTACTTTTCTCCCTATACTATCTATGGACTAGGCAACACATCGTCGATAAACCATATAAACCTTAATATCGGTTTGTTGTAATTTTGTTTCTTTGTTTTGCATACCTTACAACATAGGAATCTATGGTAGGACTGTGCAACTAATCTAAATAACATAACCCAACAATTTTCTTACTATTTTAAAGATCAAAATTGGTTACATTTGGAAGAAATGGACAACCTTTTTACAAAATGCCAACTTACAAAATGATAGCAATTTGTTTTCACTTCTCTAAATTACCCAACGACCTACAACAGGCAGGGAAATCGAGAAATTGGCTTTTATCGTTTTGTTACATGTCATAGTACATCACACTAGCCGCCGCGTGACTGGTTTTCTTTCTCTTTGCTATAATTATCTTGTTTAATTTCACTGATCCATATTTCAGGCAACCAAACAAGGCCTTGGGATGGCAAGTGAAGATCACAAGAAGATGAAGACATCTCCAAAAATAACTTTATGTCAATATCCATTTGTGAGTAGCACATGCATGTGAAGCATCAGAAAATGGACTTGTAATGGGTTTATGATAACTACTAGTTAATTGACCACAAAGTCCGATTTTGGATAATACTAGTTCTTATATAAGTATACTTTCTCAGTTCTAAAATAGATGAAGCACTTATGATTTTATGTTGTTTTAGAATGAATAAAACGTTACTTTATTCAACATTTATTTCTCTCTATTTCTCTCTTGATAACATGAGTCCTTTTTATTTCTCTCTCTTTCTTCTCCTTAATTCATGTGCGTCACCCTATATTTTATCTACTTTAGAAAGATGACGTATATTGTTATTCTTAGATACTATATATCAAAATTTCACCAGCTAGAGTAGTTGACAAATAAACCAAGCATTTGTCTTATAAGATAAGAGAACAAAAAATGGGAAACAAAGGTCAACTCATCCACATATTTCATGTTTGTCAAAATTGAGAATACGCAATTCAACATCTTATCAGTTATCAACTTATCACCAAGACTCTAGTAATGAAATAGAGATACATATGATCAAACAAACAAACACAATTCGAAATTATAACTCAAATCAAATCATAATCTCACTACCATGCTTTAATCCCAAAATGCCCATTTAACTATAATCAATGAACCAACATCTAAGAAATTCTTCTTTTCAAATATTTTGTCTTTTGGCACTTTAATCAACCATAATTGAAAAAAACACAAGATACAAAATAGAAAATACAAAAAAAAAAAAAAAAACAATCCTAATTTTAGACCTCACATGCTAGAGTTATGGATTATCCATCCAAGGATTGCTAAGAATCATCATCTTCAACCACACCACCAAAATGAGAAGATATGAGGGGATTGCATAAGAACCTCAGAAATTTCTAAGGGGTTGTTTGGCCCCATGAAAGAATGAAATAATTTCCTTATGTGTCAAACGCATGCATGTCTTTGAAGGCATTTCATAATAAAGACATGACAACTTTTAAAGCTTTCATTCATCAACCTAATTCCCTAACCACAAGGAAATAAATGAGTAACACTTTGTTCTTTCATATACGGGTTCATTAATTAAATAAATTCTAAGTATAAAACAGCAAAAAGGTTCTCCAATCATCTTTCTTTAATACTCCATTAAAGATCACGAGAGGGTCCCAAAAGTTCACGAGCATGTGATCCCACAAAAAGACGGCTCCTTAAGTCACATCCTCCACATATAAACCATTATTTCCTTTCTGAATTTCCTCCCTACATTATTCCCTCATCATAGTCACACTCATATATTAAAAATTTTACTCCTTAACCCTTAAGCTTGGATATGCGTATCATAGTGAGATGTCAAAAATTTGATATCAAAGCTAAATCAAGTGGTACCAAACTAGAATAATTTGATATCAAAATATAATGTCGGTACCAAACTGAAATTTAGTATCGAGATAGAGTTGGTATCAAATACCTCTATTTTGATACCAAAGATTTTGTGAAATGTTATCTTGACATCTCACTATGAGATGCCAATAACTCTAAGTTGGGTCCTAAAAACCGGAAAAAGAAACAATGTGATACAACGAAGGAAGTAGTAATTATGTAGATCTCCATTTTTATAATGTGAAAAGGAAGCAAACCATTTAGTTACATGCGTACATACAGTACCAAACAGGTGAGAGATTGTTGGCTGTTGTGCTACCTCACCCACCTGTGAACAACTCTTCAGCTCACAGTATTATATGCACCAACAACATTGTTTTTATATAGTCATTCTAAAATTTTCATTATGATATCTCATTATCAAATCTTAAAGGAAAAATTGACAAAAATAAGCCAACTTTTGGCCCATCTTCCACAAATAAGCCAACATTTTGAAATTCCAGAAATAAGTTAACATTTACATCATTTTAGCCAAATTTAGGTTAGAGCTTTTCATTCACCTGCTAACACAGGTTACAACAAGTTAATCGCTATTTAATCATTATTTTATTAATCTTAATTATAATATAATCACTACTTAATCAGTATTTTATACCTAATTTGATTAATAATTAAAACTTAAAAAAATAAATAAAAACCTTAACCACCCCCTCTACACATTCACCATGAACACCACCAAAGCCACCCCCACCACCAGCCGCCACCACAGCAGCCACCCTAACCGCCACCCCAATTGCCACCCCACCACCCCAACTGCCACACCACACCACTGCCCCAACCCCATCCATCGCACAACCAGCCACCATCACTCAAAATCCACAAACCCACCACCGAACCAACCCCACCACCGAACCCGATAAACACCCCTTAGACCATCCACACCCATCCACAAACCCACCCACAACCAAACACCCCACCCCACCTCACCAAACCCAAAACCCCCTAACCAACCCTGACACGGCCACAAACCACTGAACCCGACACCACAAATCTGACACCAACACAAACCCACTGATCCCGACGCCATCACAAACCCACTGAACCGAGCCCCACCACCACTACAAACCACCGAACCCAGCCACACCATCACCCTAAGCCCAGGTGTGCCTTAACCAGCCACAAAACCCAGAAACACCCAACACCCAACACCCAACCCCACCCCCGTGAAACCACCCAAAACCCCGAAACAACCCGACCATACTAATTCCCAAAACCCCTGTCGTGAAACCACCCAAAACCCCTGCCATGAAACCCCCATCCCGAACCAAACACCACCCCCTTTAAACCAATGTAATCAGATTTCGAATGAGAGAGAGAGAAAGGAGATCGAAGGGAGAGAGAAAGGAGGTCCGTTGTGAAAGTGGACATCCGATGGGTGGTGATTCGGTGGGTGGAGGTCCAGTAGGTGAGCAGGAAAGAGGGAGAGAGGAGAGAGGAAGCAAAAGATTGAATGAGAGGAGAGAGAAAAATAAAGAGTAAAAAATGAGAATAAAGTGGAAATTAAAGAAATAAAACAAAATTATAGCCTATACAACCGGTCACAAGTCATCTGACCTAAATTTGGCTAAAATGATGCAAAGGTTAGCTTATCTCTGGAATTTCAAAAGGTTGGCTTATTTGCGAAAGATGGGCCAAAAGTTGGCTTATTTTTGTCAATTTCCAATCTTAAATCTCAAACTTGGTAAACCCTCATGACAATTATAGTATCTCCTCATCTCTTTTATGCCTTTTCGTCTACATAAAATCACCGAGAACATTGATGTCGAAGAGGCCTGATCCCCAGTCTTTATATGCATCCTAATACTTCACCAACTAAGCTAGTTCACATCGATGGTCTTTTACCTCTTTTGCAATAAGATGAGAATTTAATGTGTTACTTTCAGTGGCATGCAAAGAGTGGCAGTATTAGTTCCATTATAGTAGCATCTCCCAACCAATAGGGTAACAAGTTGCTTAATTTACCAGCTTTTAGTATATCTGCGAACATTAATGTCATACACCTATTTCTATGGTCCTAGGATTTCTAGTATATACTTCTCACTTGGGGAATTATAAAATCAGACCACTCAGAGCCTTCACCTGTAAATGCAGAATGTTACTCCTTTATATCAAACTGTTTTTTTTTTACCATAACTACAGCAATAACTACAGATGAAAGCATGAAACCTTGTAACAATCACTTGATCAAGATTACACCAAATTAAATTGCACAAATAAAAAGATTACAGCAAATTACCAGTCACAAAGAAGTCAGTCATCTAGAATACCCATTATCTAATTCACCTAAGAAATTCAGCCTCAAAACGTTTGATCGAAATTAGCTGATGTAAAGAAGAGAGGAGAATGTGCACTCGGGAATAGAGATGTGTGTCCAAACCATTTGGACCCCTTAGGGGTTCTAACCAGAGAGCGCGCATATCCCAAAAACGCATAGTTTTTCCCCAAAAAATCACAACGCTGGTGCTCATACTGTAAGAACTCATGTAATTACCCTTACAAACAAGACATTACAAGGAAGAAAACAAGCTTGGCTAGGCAAATTATGTCAGCTAAAAATACCATTTACTATTACATAACAAGATACGTAAGATCATTAGATCTTAAATCCCTTGTCTACTAGTCAGATTTCCTAGGTAAAAAAAACTTCCATAAATTTGGTCTCTGTCCTTTTGCAAGTTGTCGCATCTTAGATAAACTACATTTTCTTGTTTGATACCAAAACTTAACATGCTTAATAGTTACAACTAACCACTTCTTTAAAATATAATTGAATCACATTTCATCAAATCCTGCACCGCAAGTCTGGACCTGACAATATATGCTGTGCTCCGAGCTAGTACCCTTAATTAAAAATTCTTGTATAGAGTTTGTCATTCTTATTCATGTCTTCTCCATGGTAACAGTATACTACAGTAATTTATACTCATGCAGTGCCTTTAAAGATACTAATCGACCGTAAAATCCCATAAAATACGCACTTGATGACAGAAGAGGCAGTCTTTGAATTCATTACCTACATGTGAGTTGTGACTGGCAGGCGGCAGCTCTTCCATCGTACGAGCGATGTACGAAAGAAAAGATGTCGATACGTCGTTGATCTACCTAATATTTGAGCTTACAATAATGTTCCCTACCATATGTTTGATATGTAATTCTGTACTCTACATAAGGAGGCTAAGGTGAAATTTTGTTACTAGACTCTAGAGGGATTCTACAACTTGGTTTGGTAAAAGATTTCAAATGAGGCCTTAGTTTTGGTAGGGTATTGATGTTTTTCTTGTATTTTCTGGAATTACTGTATTCAATTTTCTAAGTTTGCTGTTCTTGCTCCAGTGAACTTTTTATTGTCTGGTTTTTCTGGCATCAAGGAACATTGATGCATAGTCTGTAACAGCAGTAATCGAGCAACTAGTACCAGCACTTTGATCATTATGATGTAATCACATAAAAATAAAAGATAGTTTAAAATGACACTGACATTCTGAAAAGTAAAGTACTAGTACTATTTATTTTATTCAGTGCATTTTCCATACAACAACAAAAATAGAGCATTCCATGTCGTAACAAACCATGTAAAGTTCAAAACAATGGGCTATTTTAACATAATGTTACTGTTCTAATCTTAAGCACACTAATTACTATGTATAGCAGAGGTTTCACTTTCACCTGGATTAAACAACTTTGGTTGATGCTAATTGTGAAGTTTCAGTTAAATTTTCATTCCTGCTTTATCCCTTTAGCATGTGGTTCCAATAAAAGTGATGTAACACCAGCTAATCAGCCATACTACCCACTCAACTATTCCCTAAAAGTAAATAAGAAGATGAAGTACCTACAAGTTACTTCTCATCATATTAACTAAACTCGTAATCCAACTTAATATATTACTCCCTCAGGTCTTTATTAGTTTACCCGTTTCTTTTGCACAAAGTTTTAGGAGAAACAATATTGTGGGACATAGAAGGAAAGAGAAACTATTATTGTATATTAAAGTTGAATGTATGTGTGATGGAAAGTTAATGGTTCCATTCCAAAATAGAAGCAAAAGAAATGGGTAAACTAATAAAGACCGAAGGTAGTACATTATATCGTACAAACATAATTTATTGAATCCAAATCTTCTATCCAACAATTTTTGTGCTACTTCATCTTAGTCGACCATAGTGAGAATAACCGCCTATAAAAATAAGCAATAGTAGCACACAAGTGGTATCAACTTGCTACTAAACTGCTTCTTTTAACAGTAATGTTTCTTTAAAACAATTTGAATCATTATTTATTATCCATTTGAGAGCATCAGCTTACTTGAAAGTTCTTGGAGAGATTCCATAAGGGCAAATTATGAGAAATTTGTTACAAAATTATGCAAAGTGTAAGGAAACACCCAAAGCTTAAAAGGTAGAGAGCATTAACTAATTGACTTACAGATACTGTGGCCTGTATTTGCTGTTGGTTGAGAAGACAAAGTACCAAAAACTCTTACCCGTGAATGTTGCATGTGATACATAGAGAGCTGTTACAATCAGAGGCTTTGAAAACTTATAGCCATATATGATATACCCACTCACGTGCACTCTTTGGTTTTTCCAGTGCAAATAAAACCACTAAAACAGAAACCATGGAAAACAATTACAGGAGAGTTTAAGAATTGAGGGCATTGCCTTCTTAATTTATACGTATGTTATATATATGATGCATTAGTCTCTATACATGTAATTTGTGATAGGAGCAGATGATAACACATGGGGAAACAAATAACGAAGCGAATCGCGCACAATAACGAAGCGAATCGAGCATACTTCATAACTCAAAAGAACTATAATTAGAAGCAAATCAAAATCTTCATGTAGTAAATACTAAATATCAAAGAAAAAACAGAGCATTTTCCACCCAATAATATAATTGTGTATTAATCACATCTTAATGATAAAATGGAACAACAAAGTCAATTTCTTAAACTGTGCACAATGTCATAGAAGATTTTCATAAAAATTATGCTTACGAAGGCGAATTCACGAGAATGCTAATGCAAATTGCTTGCCTAGTTGAAATTTGTATATAATTAAGTAGGATTATGTAAGAAATTACTATCAACAACTGGATGACTCACATGCAAACAAGAAGGTGACAGATGTCAATAATATGAGGGTTTTAACAACTTATCCCAAATAAATAAAACTAAGAAATATTAATGATAAAGTATTGAAGAATTGAGGAGAGGAATAAAACAAATATCCCTTACATTATGTAAAACTGGCTCGTGTTTGCATAGTCTTCTGTTGTTGGAAATTCCCCACTTATTTAAACCACAACCAACTCTTCTTCTTTAGTTATCAGAAGAAGCACCTGCTCTGTGTCTCTCCTTCACTCTTTCTCTTCTCCCAAAACAGCATCTCTCTCTTTCTCCATAGTCTTCAATCTCCTACTCTTTAAACTTCTTATATGATAAAAATGAGTAGTTTTGACATCAAAAACATCACATTAATGCTTCTCATTGTTATACTCCTTTGGTGCACAAATTTTGACATGTGCAATGCTAGAAGAAGCAGACACTGGAGGCAAAGCAGACCGCTTTCGAGCTCATTGCTTAAGAAGAAAGGAAAAAGTCATGGAAGCCACAGCCACAATCACCACCACATCAGTAAACCAAAAGCAAAGCCAAAACCTCTGTCTCCACCAAAACCGAGTCCAGTAGCAGACACGCCGCCAATTCAGAAAGCTCCACACTACAAAAGTTCACCTCCTAAAGCCAAGTCACCAGTAAATCCCACACCAATAGTTGAAATTCCGACACCCGAACCAGAGAAAAGTAATAACATTTTCAGTGTACTAGATTATGGAGCAAAGGGTGATGGTAATAATGATGATACTAAGGTAAGACTTTGAACTCCATTATAGTTGATCAATCACTTGTTTAGATTCTATCTAGGCACCCAATATGAAAACATGGTCCATATATGTAAGAAATTTAGATTGTCAACTGAGCTACAATTTTGGAGCAAGAGCATATACACATATACAATCACTTGGTTAGTTATAGAATAGAAAATGTGTCAACAATGAGGATTGGCCAATTGTCACATTAGTTCACTGAAACAGGGACTCCTGAAGGGCTGAACTGAAGTCAGTACTGCAGGGGAAATTATACTCAGTTTGTTCTATTTTCCTAGAGCTGTCCACACCATGAGTTTTACCACTTGTCTTGAATATGTCACTAAAAATAATTCCCTCAAAGTCTTTTTCTAGTGCAAATTTCCCTAGGCCCTTCCAGTATTGTTTAATAGTACATGTTAGCAAAAATGCCACTACGCGCATTATAGGATGCCTATTCTAGAGAAACTTTGTGTTATTTTTTTAAACACAATACTTACTTCTATTTAAAATAAATGCTAACACTTTAACATTTGCATTATGCATATACTAATTTCGACCATAACCCTCCTTAATATAAAATAACGAATGTTATTTTGTAAATGTTGTTGGATTAGTCTCATTATATAATTTCAAAATAAGTAAGTTTTAAATAAAGCATTAAAAAATTGAAAATTAATGACATTAACAGTTAAAGTTGTGTGTCAGCAAGCATGAAAGTCAACTTTTACATTTATTAAGAAATTGAGGAAGTACACAATTAGAGTTTGTCTTCTAAGAGACCGCTTACTTTTAAATTAAAATTAGACAATGGTAAGCCCAATATTAAAAAGAGAATTAGCCAAATAGTGACTAGTTTAATTTCTTTCGGTGACTAGTTTAATCCATTTAGTAATAAGGTCTATTTTCATATTAAAATTCGACCGTCTCTTTTAATAATTTTTGTAATGATTATTGATATTTTACGCGTACCAACTAGGGTTGGCGTGAGTGGTTAAGGGCCTCTTGCTCCTTAACCAAGGTCTCATGTTCGCCTTTCGAGCCTTGGGTATGGAAAAAATCTCAGCTAAGAGGAATGTTGCCCTTTGAAGTCCCATACAAACTCCCGTAGGAGATTAGTTCACTCGTCGAAGGCGATGGGAAACTTCTCGTAGTATGACCAAAAAAAAATGTAAGCATAAAATAAAAGTTCAGTAACTTTCTAAAAGAGTGATAAAACTCAATGCCGCAAATGCATTTTAGTCCATAGAAATTTTAGCACAGTACTATAGTTCTAATGTAGGCTAAATTTGGGACCATGGGCAATCAATTATGAATTATGCAACCAGTTATCCCAGTACCTCCAATTAATAAAGAGTGATGTAATATAACTTCATTGCCAATAATATATATATATATATATATATATATATATATATATATATATAGATAAATAGATAGATAAAAACATTACCAAAATAAAGTGTACACAATTTACCTAAACAAATGCAAAGAGCTTCTTGTAACCTTTACCTCTGTCATAGGGGTGGGAAGGGGAAAAAAACCCTTTTTTCCTCAAAATTTGGGCATGAATTATGACCTATAGGCCTTTCTGAACCTACTTTATTTCTATTTCGTCGTCATTCCCTAATTATGATTTTGGTAAAGGGTAGTGTTAAGTTTCTCTCTGGTTACCAATACCAATCTCAATATTGGTCACATCTTTTCTCATTAATCAATCACGTATTTATACTACAAGATTAGGAGACCTTACTAAACACTAACATATATTGTCATATAAGTCCGATATATGACATTCTATCAACTAGGATAACTATGTTATCCTCAATAGGTAGAATATATATCTATTTGATTAATTCATTAGGTGTTAGATATTAAAAACAGATCAGCTATTTAACCTTACCTAAAAGAAATACTTGGTTTAGTGACACATTTAGTGAACTCTACTGTAAAATAGTCTCGTGTTGCTCAGCCAACAAAAGGTGCATTAACGTTTAATATAATTGGGCAGAGAGGGGAGTGGAGGGCCAAGTAAAAAGGACAGTAACTAAATAGGGTCTGGGACCAGTGACAAATTTTCTAGTTAGGGTAGTTTGGGTTCAGACTCTAACAATAATTATATACACAAATGCACAAACTGCCAAATGAGGACCAACCATAAAGTTTGTGCTTAAAGCAAATTTTCACGGATACAACAATTGTGTTCACGCAGGCATTTGAATCTGCATGGGCAGCAGCTTGTAAAGTTCAGTCATCAACGATGTTGATTCCATCAGGATATCAGTTCCTTGTGGGACCCATTTCATTCTCTGGGCCTTACTGCCAACGAAACATTATTTTTCAGGTAATCACCAAAACCTCAGTTTATGTTTTTTTTTTTTCTGATTTTGTTGGGCAGAGGATTGCACATTATGATTTAATACAGGCATTGATGTTACGATACCATTATTTACCTCAAAAACCGGGTGTCGTATCGTGTTGTGTCCGACACGACACATCACTTAGATGCTTCATTTTAAACTTAAAACTTGTCTTTTTTCTACAAAATAGAGAGTCGGATACTTGAACACCCGTATCCAAATAGACACTCAATCAGTGTCTGAGTAACATAGCTGAGACACACAAACGAACAGACAATTAATTTGTATTTATAAGTTTAATCCGTAGGAGTTGTTCTAACCTGGCTTGTTTGAAATGCTCCAGCTTGACGGAACTATCGTTGCTCCAACAAGTCCAAACGCTTGGAAAGCTAATCTAATGTGGTGGATGGATTTCACAAAACTGGTAGGAATCACCATACAGGGAAAGGGAGTCATTGATGGAAGCGGCTCTGTTTGGTGGACAAACGCTCCTTATGATCCAGAAGAAGATCATGAAATGAAACTGGTTGTACCATTAAATAACTCTATCCTGGAAAGGCCCCCAATGCCGGTAATTATCTTCATTCTTCCATATACTGCAAAGAAATGTTTACAGTCCACTAAAACTGATTATATGCCAACCGTGTCATAGGTGAGAAGTCAGCTAAACGGAAGAATGCCGAGTGTCAAGCCAACGGTAATGACAAAATTTATCTACTCCTGATGATAATGATTATTTACTTCAAAATCATCAAATTTTCCTAACATCGGTCTCTCATGTTTGCACAGGCACTAAGGTTTTATGGCAGCATAAATGTGACGGTCACAGGAATAACAATTCAAAACAGTCCTCAATGCCATCTTAAGTTTGACAATTGCAATGGAGTCTTGGTTTACTCAATGAGTGTCTCATCACCTGGCGACAGTCCTAATACCGATGGAATCCACCTCCAAAATTCCAAAGATGTGCTAATTCACTCTAGCAACCTCGCCTGTGGTAAATACATATTTTATGCTCAAAAAGTCTAGTCATAACTATTTACTACTTAGTAGCAAAAACTGGAATAGGTAAAATATGAAAGTTACCTCCATATTACCAGCCTGGCAAAAAAGTTCAACCATTTGTCCATTGTCACCTAGCTCACTCCATCATCCAAATAAAAGATGTTCTGGCCTTCTGGGGCAACAATCAGCTACGTCCAAGTATCAAAAGATAACCATCTCTACAGGGCACCACTAAAACATCAAGATGCTATATAGAGGACCACAGCACAAAATCCACACCAAAATGCCATCTGCCAGAACCTTGAAATGGTCCCTCATCACAAACAAAGTCCATGTAAAATTTTAATATGTTTTCTCTCAGAAAAAAATATCTGCAATAAAGGTTCTAGATAAATTAAAACAGAGAAAAGAAATTACAGCAACACTAAAACGGGATATAAAACAGGATCACGTGGCATGGTGACAGTGTATATTAACAACGAACTACTGGATGCAGGTGATGACTGTATATCCATACAAACAGGATGCTCGAATGTATACATCCACAGCGTGAACTGTGGACCTGGACATGGCATCAGTATTGGAAGCTTGGGAAGGTATAACACTAAAGCCTGTGTCTCAAACGTCACTGTCAGAGACGTTAATATTCAAGGCACGATGACTGGAGTCCGCATAAAGACATGGCAGGTATGCATGACAGTTATACTTTTCATGTATATAATTAACTTAAATCACTAGTTGACAGAGTAAATCGGTTTGATACGATCACTAACAAACAAGAACCTCAGAGAGATTAGGCTCAGGGGTTTGTAGTTGAAAAAAGAATAATCAGAATTCTCAGAGCTTAAGAAGAATTTTAACTCAAGAACTAAGCATAAAAAACATTTTAGACCTTTTCTAAATAAAACATCACCGCAATCATATGCAAGAAAACTCATTTATATGCTTCTAACCATTTCATCCTGCAGGGTGGTTCGGGATCTGTGCAAGGCATTACATTTTCAAATATTCAAGTCAGTGAAGTTCAGCTTCCGATAGTAATTGACCAATATTACTGTGATAAAAGCACATGCAAGAATCAAACGACGGCTGTTGCTGTATCAGGTGTAACTTATCAAAATATAAAAGGCACATACACTGTAAAACCTGTACATTTGGCATGCAGCGATGGGCTACCATGCACAGACATAACATTAAATACCATACAACTAAAGCCACTGCAAGAACGGTATCACTTATATGACCCCTACTGCTGGGAAACATTTGGAGAACTTATGGCTCCTATTGCCCCTCCACTTGGTTGTTTACAAATTGGAAAGCCGTTGAAGAACAAGGTTCAGACTGATGTTGATATATGTTGATGACATCATAACTACTCTTTTGTGTACTCTTATTTTCCTTTTGTGGTCAGATGATTGTTTGATCTGTCTTTTTTCACACTATTGGCTTGATAGCTAGAGAGTATATAGATTAAGGCTAGTAGGTTAAACTCCCTTGTTTAGTAGGGTTATATCAGTTACCAGCCAGCGTGATTATTGCTTACCAGGCATTGTCATTTTATCCGGGCATTGTCCCAGTGTAAGTTATTATATATAGCTTGATGTAGATATTTGATAAATAATATATTGATTTATCAGAAGCACACCTTAGTATTCAGTGCCAATAGAAGATCTATCGTACACTTTCTACGTTAGCTGAAAACCACAATGGCACAGATTAGAAGTGCCAGCACTTACAAATGTCAAAAAGATTTCATAAGTGATCACTAGAAATGTACTTTCAAGAGAAATGCAAGTCCAAATAGTGACATGCCATAAACTTCATGAACTTTGAGAACACAAAAGCATATAAGATAACTTTTTAGTCTTCAACAGTAACAGTTATATTAATTTCCTACCCCTTACAAATCCACAGCTAAGCAAGGTACACAGCACAGAAGACAGTGAAACATCTAGTCTACATATTCTCGCATAAGAGAAAACTGCTAATAATAGACAGTATCAGTGTATATCTTCTATCATTAGAATCTTCCACTGTGCAGCCTCCATGTCTGAAATTCCATGCCCAGCCAGGACTCCTGAATGCACAAGTTTGTCAGGGGTTACAGCTCAAGGATACATTGTCCAAACTAAAAAAAAGAGAGCCCTTTTGTTCTTCCAAAATGCTTCTATCAAGATGTTCCACAGCTACATCTATGAAGTTGCGGGAATCCACCTTGAACATGCTTTGAACAATATGTTGGCTTGAAAGCCTCTGACAGCTTTACTTATTCCATAATAACTACGCAGCTGCTTACTAAGTAACTTAATAACAGAAAATAGGAGCCCCTCCAGAAATGAAAGTTTCCTACCTCTGATTTACTATCTCATAGAAACAAAGTTTTTCTAGGGACTTAGAAAAAGTAAAACTTTGTCCCTGCCTCCCGATGGGAACTACTGAAGCCTCACAAAATTATGAACCCAAGCGTTAAACCAGAGTGATACAAGATTCTCTTTAGTGCTCCTTCACAAGTCATGTATTATAGATGCTCTCTAATGCTTGGATTCGTAATATTATGACTTGTGAAGAGGAGTAATACATGACTCGTTAAGGAAGAGAAAAGCAGAGAGATCCATGCAGCTAATCTGGGTTGAAACCTGGAAAAAAAAACTCAATTGTAGATGCTCTTATCCCGAGCATCAATAAGCTTCCAACCTGGTCGATCAATACGGAAAAGGAGCAATGCCTAACATTGTAGTTAAAAATGTCGATGATCAAACAAAAAGACATCACTATTCTCTTCACACACTTATGCTTTCTTCCCACCATTAAACCACACAAATTAACCTCCAAGATCTTGAAATCTTCATGTGAGACTAACTAACCTAAGAAAAAAATAAAAAATCTCCAAACGACAACAACAAACTCCAAAAAAAATCTGGTAAAATTAACAAACAGAAGCGAGAGGTCAATTGCCCCCAACTACACTTTGTGTAACTTTCTAATTTAAGTAAAATCACCCTGAAGGCTGCTCCATATCCGGAGTCAACTGTCAAATTTCAACCAAGCTTCTCTTTTCATGAGCTCATATATAATATTCTAAAACCTTAGCTTCTAACTATTCTTAGTCGAGGTGACTTCGAGTGTGGACATAGGACAGGCTAAGCTAGGGCTTGCAGTCGACACGTTGGGGCTGATATAGCTGCCGCTTAGCTAAGGTTTGATCATCCATATACAATAAGAAAAACCACAATGATGAACTTCTATAAAGCCACCATCAACCACAGGATACGACCAACTTATCGTAACAACAATCGTAACTTCGATTCCACAATAATTCCATATTGCAATCACAAATCCACAACTAATTTCTCAATGATCAATCCACTGCTCACGTTAAAAAAAAAAAGTTAACTACCGTACAGTAAAATCGAGCAGAAGATCAACCGATCAAGACATAATTAGTTTGTAATTACTATTAATTCATCCAATTAACTTTACTAATTCCCAAAATTAAGCTAGTAATCTCAAGCAATTACTAAATTTCAGAAATACATTAAGAGAAAGAGGAATTAAACGCTTCGAAATTCGAATCTGTTAACAAATCAACCAAATAACTGAACCAATTAGGTAATTAGTAACTACTTAACGCACTAAATCATTCAATTATCTCAATTGATTCATACAAAGCCCTAAAAACTCATGATTAACTTACAGAAAGAGCCGTTGTTTTGGGTGTTGCTCAAATTGTAGATGGTTGTTGTTGATGATTTGTTGCCCGTTGCATACTTGTGTTCGAGAAGTGTTTTGTGTGTGTGTGTGACAGTGTGAGAGAGAAGACTGAAGAGGGATGACTGGAGAGTGAGAGAGACGGACAACGGCGCGCGCATTTTAAAAGTTGTTTCAATTTTGTGATTTAATCTTTGACTTTTTGCAAGGGATAGGAATTAGGAAGAGAATCACATATTCGCAATTGAGACAGCTTTTTCTAGAAGTCGTGAGAGTAGTAGAGAGATTGAAATAGATAAAAAGAGATACATGTGAATATGTGATAAATAGATAGACGCAAGAGACTCATTATCAATTAAGATTATGGGCTTGTTTGGCAAACATAACTGTTGGAATAGCTGTCAATTGTTCGAGTAGTTGTTAGCTGTCGGCTACTAATGGTGAAAGTAGTTGTTTACAATATAATTGTTCGGTAAAGATAGTTATTATGCTTATATATGATGAAAATAACATATTTTTTAATTGTGAAAGTATTGGGTCAGACCGTCTGACCCAACACTTTCCATCGGACGGGCTGATTTTTTTAACTTCTTCTCCACTTCAACAGGCAATAGTTTTTCCATGAAGCTTAACTGCAAGTTCTGATGGACAATCGTCCCTCGAGTCTCCACCGCAACTCAAACTCGAACTCTCGAAGATGAACACCCAAAGAGCTTCCGTGGAACGACCAAACGAGGCAATCATGTGCGCCAATGGATGCGGCTTCTTTGGAACAGCAGCGACGATGAATTTATGCTCAAAGTGTTACAAAGACCACGTCGTGAAGGAGGAGGCAGAATTAGCATCTGAATCTGATTCTGATATAGATGAGTTGGAGGATGAGATGAGCTTAATGTCATTAGAAGGGAGAGAAAAAGAGATATATATTATGGACTACATTCAGGCTGAAAAGAAGGAGAGTGCAATACTCAAGTGTTGGTTCTGTAGGAAGAAGCTTGGATTGGTGTCATTTAGCTGTAAATGTCGGAGAAATTTATGTAAATCTCATAGGTACCCTGAAGATCATCTGTGCAACTATAATGAAGACTAACTGAAAAAAAATGAAGACTAACTGAAAAAAAATGAAGACTAACTGGAAAAAAAAATGAAGACTAACTGAAAAAAAAAATGAAGACTAATTGAAAAAAAGAATGAAGACTAACTGAAAAAAAAAATGAAGACTAACTGAAAAAAAATGAAGACTAACTGAAAAAAATGAACACTAACTGAAAAAAAAAATTAGAAACTAACTGAAAAACATTAACTAAATGATGACCAACTGAAAAAAAAAAAATGAAGACTAACTGAAAAAAATGAAGACTATTTGAAAAAAAATTAAGACTAACTGAAAAAATTAAGACTAACTGAAAAAAAATTAAGACTAACTGATATGGTCCGACCAGTTGTATTGTGTCAAACGAGTCTGACACAATACCTTCTCTTTTTAATTATAATGTTAATTATAATTATATGATTAATTACTATATGATTAAATCAAGTGTTTATATTATGAACACAATGCAATATTTTCTTTTCATAACTGATAAATTTTAGTTGGATTTTGCGACTGTTAATATGATATTCAAATGTATACACTTTATAAAAACTAAAACCATTTTGTAATGAATAAAATATAAAAGAATTAAAAATATTTTCAATAATTCAATAATGTTGTATAGCTCTCCAAACAAATTAAATTTAGCAAAAACTAATATTTTTTACATTAATTTACTTGGGTACGTTCTATATTTCTATTTTCAACACCGCTTCAATTCCACTAATTGTTACCCAAATCATTGCACCCTGATCCCACCAGTACCAAGATGTTCATGCATGAACCTTATCAAAATCAGTCGATCCTCGTATAGAAGAATCACCCAAACTGCACACATACTATACCCAGTGGCGTATCCAGGAATTACGGGATGGGGGTACGGATGAGAAAAATTCAAATAAAACAAAATACAATACTTGAGTTAAGTTACGACAAAAAATTCAAATCAAAATACAATGCCAATATCAATTAATAATTCAAATTACAACTAATTTAAAACGACAAAAATACATAAGTAATTTCAATTCACAACCTTTATTTCAATTTTACAATCTCTAATTTCAATTCAAGTAATCTCAATTTCAATTCAAGTAATGAAGTAATCTCTAATCTCAATTCAAGTAATTTCAATTCAACTATTCAAGTAATTAGTAATCTCTAATTTCAATTCAACATTTAAATCTCTAAGTTCAATTCAACTATTCAAGTAATCTATCCTTTACAAATTAGCAGAAATTATACAAAAAATTTTTAAAAAAAAAAAACAGAAAGTGGCGACGGGAGTTACAGAATACAAACTTACAGTGAGACGTGAGTTCTGCTTCTTACTGCCGGGCCGCCGGCGGTGGCGTCTCGTGCGAGTCATGCCTCGTGGGCTCGTAGTCGTGGCGACAAGAACTCAAGAAGAAGTGAAGAACTCCGGCAAAGGGCAAAATGGCGACAACAACCGAACGTCTACAATTCTGGGCACAGCGTGAAAGTGGCGACTGAAAGCATCAAAGCAGTACGTCCGGCACAGCGGCACTCCGGCAGGCGAAAAGAAAGAAGGAGAGAGAAAAGAAAAAAGAAACGTTATCTTTATTCTTTAGACTGACACCAGAGGAGAGAGAAAGATGGGGAGTAATTACTTTAGGGACGCGTGAGAGAGAGAGACTGAGAAAGTAATGAGGAGCATTTTTGTCAGTTTTGGGAGCCCGTTTCTTTTTTTTTCCCCTTTTTTTCTTTTTTTTTTTCCCTCAATTTTTTTTTTAAAATGGGGGTGCTGTACCCACTGTACCCCCAGTGGATCCGCCCCTGACTATACCCAAACGAAGTGACATTCTTGAATGAAAATAATCTGAAACAAATCAACCTAGAACTGATTTCACAATATTAGAATAGTACAATATCACGCAGAGAAGAAGTAATAGCTCCCGAATATATGATATTCAGTTAATCCTAAATTTTTATCCTCAAAAAGTGGTTTTTTTTTTCCTTTGAAAAAAAAAAAAAGTATAACGCTACTTACAGAAACTGAACGCTATAAAATAGAACGTTTGGGAAAAGCTATCCAAAAGCTATTTGAAACTCCAACAATTACTCCAACCTATACTATGCCAAACACTTAATTAGTGTTTTGACTAGGTCAAAATACTAAAAGCTAGTGCAAAAACTGTTGTCAAACAGGATCTATGTCTATAGTAGGTGGATTTACTAATTCGTGTAAACCTAACTCCTCCATCTCCGTGAAGTTTGAAGATACCAAAATATAAAGGGATTATAGTAATACTATAGTATATTCGAATATTATAGATTACTATGAATGTGATAGATTAGAGATTAAGGCTATGTTTAGTTCACCTGAAATTTTCTGATCTGAACTTATTTGATCTGAACTGATCTGATCAGATCTGATTTGATCTGATATGATCTAATTATAGATCTTATCTTTTAGATTTCTCTCAATATATAAGAAAAAATATAGTCATGTGGGGTCTTGTTTGATTCGTCTCAATGCGTACTTTATTAATATTCAATTATTATAATTTTCACTAATATTTAATGAAAGATATTTAATAGTAATAATGATTTTTTCATATAAGCATGATCTGATCTGATCTGATCTGATTACATCTGAAATAACCAAAAATAAGGTGAACTAAACATAGCCTAAGTAAAGGGATATGGAACTTGGTTTAATTATTAAGAATGAGATAGATTAGAGATTTTCCGCTAATGTAATTGTTAATTGATGAAATACAAACGGGCCTACTCTGTAAAAATACTTATTCTTAGTGTCGCTCGTGGATTGACTTCCTACCAACCTATTTTCCCTCCACAGTAGGGATGGCAACGGGAGGGATTTGGGTCGGGTGAGCCGTCACCCGCATCCGTCACCCGGTTAGATTGACTCTCATCCATCCATCCGTCACCCGCTTTACTCATCACCCGAAATCCATCCATCCATCACAACCGGGTGATTCGGGTGGATCGGGTGATAAACGGGTGAAAAATCTAAATATCAAATATAGATTATAACTATTAAAAAAATAATTTGGGTGATTGATTGACTGTAATTCGGACTATCCACATCCATGTCTAAATAAATAGTGATCATGTATGACTCCAATACAATTTTCATATACTGAAGTGCCATAAAAATATATACAAGTATAGTCAGTGGGCTACCAAGTAGGCTACCAAGTGAATCACAATTTTACAAGTATTATATATATATACAAGTAGGCAGTAGGCTACCAAGTGCATCACAATTTTACAAAGGGATCATGTATTACTCCAATAAGGCAAAAGGCAAGTATTGTAATTTCTCAAACAAGGTTCCAGTAGCAGCATACAAATGAGAAGTAGGCAACCATAGTTTCCGGCTAGTGTAGAAGAGGAAGTCTGTAAGGAATGTTAGTGTTTGGGGTTTTGGGAGGCTATAGTTTGTAAAAGAATCAAAGGTTAGGTTTAGGGTTTTTAGTTTTTATATTAAGTATTTTAATTTAAAATTTATTATAAAAAATTTAAACGGATGGATAATGGGTCGGGTGCTTAACCGGGTGGTGGATCGGTTGATGGGTGAGAAAGGGTCACCCGCACCCTACCCGGATTCGTCACCCGGTTCACCCGTCACCCGGTCTTCATCCGTTTATTACGGGTTTTCACCCTTTTATTTAAATAAGATGGAGCGGGTTACTGAATATCTACTGAATATTGTCATCCCTACTCCACAGTAAACCCGAAAGTTCAAAATGACATTAAGTCGTGGTCAAAGGTCATCGATCATTTCAGGTTTGCACTACCAGAAACTAGATCAAGATACGCTAAAAGATTTTTAAATCCTATACAAACTTAATTGTCGTCAGCGCATATATTATAGTTTATACCCAATATAACAAGAGAATACACTATCTCATTAACAATTGTTTCTCAAAAATTCATAATAATAATTGGTAAGAATATAGATGATAACTTACTCCTAAATTAAGGTTTCCAACCTCAAAACCAAAGAACTACTCGCACATATTATATGATCATTAACAATAAAATTAACATCATATGATATACATAAAATAACTGAAAGGAATTATTAATACTAGGAAGATTGTCGAATGTCGAGATGAAAAGCTTAATTTGATTCAATATATGTATACGTTAATTTCAAAATTTCAGCATAACCAATGCTGCATAACTTCTTATTAATAAATTATTTTACTATTCAAACAAAAGAATTTGAACTCCTTTTTGCTGAATATGAAGAAATGCTATATCTCGAACTGATATATTACAAGAACACAAATATCAATAGCATTTCCAATAAAAAACAAATTAATATCAATAACATATATCGAGTTTATAAAATTTACTCTCTCTATTTCTTTTTACGTGCAAAACTTTGACTTGTTCACTATTTACACACCCCACTTTGTCCATATTTTATTATCAATATATAAAAATAAAAATAATCACACAAAATATTGTTAGTTTTGTTTCAACAAATATTTTTAATAATATCTTTTTATAACTTTAAAAATAATTCTCAGTACTACCATCTAACTATCGACTTTTCTAAATGGTAGACAATTTTTTTATTATCTTCCCAATAATACCACTATATTTATGACTTTTTATTTAAAGTGTTTTATTGTTAACAGAAATTAGGCTAAACTTTAAAAGTAACTAATAAATATTAAAAAAAAAAAGAATATTTACCCTAATCTAATACTTGGCTGCCATACGCACTACCCAACACCAAAAATTCATCCTGATCAAAATTGGACCTTCCTCTGTTAATTAGAATGTGATGAATCGTTGGGATATTGAATTATAAGAGGAAAAGTTAAGATAATGGGTAGGATTGTATTTCAACTTTATAGCCATTAATAATTTTAACTTAGTTTTAATAAAAAAATCAATTTAATTAAGAAGTCATAAACATAGTGGTACCATTGGGAAGGTAAAAGAATAATGTCTACCATTGAGAAAAGTCGATAGTTGGATGGTACCAGTGAGAATTGCGGATTGACGTAAAAGTCAAAACTACATCACTTATTTAGAAACGGATGTCAAGTATATATTGCATCAATTGAACAGTTCGACATTGAGCAAGTTCCTGAATTACACTCAATATAAACTCTCGCATCATCTTCGAGTTCTGCTACCTGAACTGTACACCAGCACCAACCGAGAGTTTCCGACGATGCAACGGCAATAATCTTCGTTAGGGTTTCTGTTTTAAAGTCAATTTCCTTCTCTTACTTTTTGTTCATCACAACCAAATATAATTTCTGCGCAACAAATTGCGAAAATCGTCATTCATCACTTGCACTGATCACAAAATTCAAAACTCAAAATTGTGTTTATAAAACCTAATCGAAGATAATCTGTCCACTTTATATACTTCATCTTTCTGTAAAATTTACTCAACAAATTTACCAAATATGAGCGGAAACGAGTTCAGATTCTTCTTGTCTTGCGATATCAATCTTCCTCTTACCTTCCGAATTGATCGTTTGGAAGGTATTCTTCCCTCTCTCAAGTCCCCAATTTCAGGTAATTTCACTCAATTTTTATTTTTTTCGTTTCACTCGTGTATTTTGGAGGTCAAAAAATTGAAATTTAGGAGATGATTTTGTCCTAGAGCAAATTCTGTGATATGCATTGTACTATCTGTTTTCGTAATTTTTTAGTTGCATAATTTCAATTTTTGTTTCTTCGTTTCTTTCGTTTATTTTGGAGGTCAAAAATTTGAAATTTAGGAGATAATTTTGTAATTCTAGAGCAAATTCTATGATATGCATCATACTATCTATTTTTCGTAATTTTTTAGTTGCATGATTGCTCAATTTCAATAATACGTGCTCAGTTTATAGTCTTGCGTGGAAATTTGAATACCTATTATCATCAATTTGTTATTTATGATAGTATTTTTTTTCTACTATGTTATGATTTTGAACTTATATTTGCTCGAAGATCAAGGTGATATGTTGTTTGATTAGTTGATATTGCTTGTGTTTACCCTAATTGTTGTGACTACTGGTTTTGTGATGAAAGCTGGTGCAGACGCTGGTTATGCAGCAGAGGAGAGGAGGGGAGAGCTTTATGTTGAATGCGCGTTGTTCGTCAATGGTGCTCCTTTTGGACTGCCTATGAGAACCAGGTTTGTCTGTCTTCTTGATGAACTAAATTATAAGTGAATTTAGTTGTTTTCATATATTGTAGAATTTTGGTTGATTTTAGTTTAACTTGCATTGGCTTGTAAAGTTTTACTTGATGTTGTATTGATACTGTAATATGAACTATAATGTCATATTATGAAGAAAAGGGTTGTTAACATTGACCAAGTTGAATGATCTGTTTTGGTAAATTGGCAATTACAGTTGGGCTTGCTGGCCCGATGCTTATTATATACTACCTCTGTTTTTATTTAGTTGCAACGTTTTGACTTTCACGCTTGCCAATGTACAATTTCAAATCGTTTTATCTCTAATTGTATGTAAGTAAAAATTATAAAAATTTGATATTATGAAAGCTTACATCGAAACGAATCAAACAAGACCCCACATGACTATATTTTGTTTAACATATAAATCAATAAATGTGGTCAAATAAGAGAACATGAATAGTGCAATTTGTCAAACGTTGCAACTAAAAAAGAACGGAGGTAGTAGAAAAGATGATGAATTTTTGCATCTGTGATTGACCGTTTGACAAGTGTTGAGGAGGAGGACTCCTTCAACAATGATGTTAGTCGCTGTTGCTATTGATATTGGAGAACCTTTAATTCATAGTCCTTTCGATTGCAAATAGTTGTTCTAGTTGCTTTTTATTGTGTGTGCTGCCGATCTTTGACCATTAAAATCTTTACCTAGTTGATAATTGTATTAATAAGAAATTGATATCCTAAAAATAAATATCTATAATAACCTAATAAGCTTGAAAAAAACTCTGATCTTGAAAAAAGAATGGAACAACTAATAAATGGAGGGAGTATGATGTAGTCCCATATATGGTTTTGTTGCTAGTTTGCCCGCTTTTGTGTACTGTTTGTCTCAGTATTTCTCAATTTAAGCTCATCTATACAAATATATTAAAAGGTGTTTCTATCAAACGAACGGTGCCACGTGGCACTCTTCTCAAATACACATGTTTATAATCTCAATAAAAAAATATTAACAATGTGTAGTTAGTAGGATTCGAGCACATGACTCTTGAAGAGAAATATGAGTGTTTAACCACTAATCCAATATAATTTCAATACTTAATGCTTCACAATAACATATTAAAGGCTCATAAATATATGGAATTATAAAAACATGTAGACAAATTTTTTGATTTTTAACCCTTTTATTAAGTAATAATATTTGCTTACCCAAATTCCGTTGAATTTTTCCCCCCTATTTCCTTAGAAGCTTTTTTGAACAACCTATCATGCCATAACTTTTATTTTCCAATTTCATACTAGACAGAATATTACGAGAAGCTGATAAAAATATGAAAATTTTAAAACATATTTGATAATTATAACTATCGCCCAGGGTAAAATACTAGTTTTCTTCTATAAAGGTGAGAAGTTTTTGGGTGTGGACATACATGCAAGATAGGAGTTGGAAATGATTGCTTTGTGTAGGTTTATGTCATTTTAGGTCTTTGTTTATCTATATTGTGATCCCTTTTCTGCTTTCAACCCATTTCCAAATTTTTAACAGCTTATTGCTAATTGGATGCAAATCACTAATGCACCTTGTCTGATGCTTATACATATCCTTGTACCTTTGTATCTTTGTATCTTTGTGAGCTAGATTGTAAATCTTTACTGTTGGGATTCAAAAAACTCTTGTAGGCTGGAATCTGGGCAGTCTTTTTGCTGGAGTGAGTTGATTACATTGAGTACCAAATACCGAGACCTCACTGCTCACTCACAACTTTCTTTTACGGTAATCAAGACCTTCTAATTGTACCTTTAAGTTTCTCCATTTGCTTAAAAGAAGAATTTTATGTAGTGTCACTAGTTATACGCTCAAAGTAAATTAATTCGTTTTTCTTCTTTAAACACGTTTTATACTGTGTATGCTTTGGCTTTAGGTGGACCACAAGTGAGAACTAAGTTTTATGCTCCTAGTTTGTACCTCTCTGCATTGTAAGTCAAAATTAATAATGATGCATGTTTTTTCGTGCTCTGGCTACTATCCTCTGATATGACCCTCCTGAATGTTTCTCTGGTTAGTAAAGAGCATGAGTTTGCCTTGTAAAGCTACTAAATTTCATCAGCCTTTTGCATGTCAATAGATATTGTTGCCGCTTGCTTATTTCTTGATGGCTAATTGAGTAATTGAATTGGTTCCCTGCATCTTGCTGCTTTCAGTTTTTATTAGCTTGAATTTTCAAATATTTGAAATATATGTTGGACTTACTCTTTTGGGTCTCCCACATCTTCACTCTATTAGTAATTTAGCACCTTGTAGGATGATGGATGCCAATTATATTTTCCCTGGTTGGTTACCTTTCAGCATTTACATGTCTGGCTACTCCCTGTATCTTAGTCTGCTTGTGGGTTCCCATTTCCAAAAAAATTAGGTATGGGATGTTTCTTGTTGCAAAGGTGAGGGGCTTATTGGTGGAGCAACCATTCTTCTCTTTAACAGCAAGAAGCAACTTAGAACTGGGAAACAAAAACTTAGGTTGTGGCTGGGAAAAGAAGCTGATGGAGCCTGCCCTTCTTCCACGCCTGGAAAGGTTATCAATTTCCTTCTGATTTGGATAGGTTGCAACTTATATGGTTCTTCATGTAAGAAGTATACAAGCTACAGATTTTAAGTGTTTTATGAAACATCCGATCTTACTTTAGGTTCCAAGGCATGAAAGAGGAGAGTTGGAGCGTCTGGAGAAGCTTATGAATAAATATGAAAGAGGGCAAATTCCACGCGTGGATTGGCTAGATCGACTGACATTCAAGGCAATGGAGAAGATCAAGGATCGTGAAAGTTGTGGAAGCAGGAGTTCCCAATTATATATTGTTGTTGATTTTTGCAGTTTCGAGCATCAAGTTGTATTCCAGGTAATTATGTGAACCTTTCTTATATCCACGACTTATAATTTTCTAATATTTGTCTGTCTCCTCCTCTTGTTATTACAACTTCTTATGATCGAAATGTTTGTAATATTTCTCTTTTTTTTAAAGATGTTTTAGTGTTTCCTTCATATGTAGTATCTTAACAAGGATGGTGTATTTTCTTCTCAATCTCATGGAGTTTACTCAACTGGAATGACACTGCATTCACTTGCCTATAAGTCCGCCCACCTAGATTTGTTTGGTTATGTTGCATTCCGTTTTCATGAAAGTAGCAAATTTGTTGGTAGAACATGATGATTATAATATTGATGTACTCCATTCTATGTTTCTTGTTACTTTATTTGTCTTGTCTCAAGTTCTTCCGTGAAGGACATAATGTGTGTTTCTTGTTGTTTTAGCTAAAGCTGGTGAAAGATATGCTCCCCCAGTCTTATATAGGTACCCGTGTTTACAAGGTTGAATTTGTTAATCTCTCACAAACCATATTGCAAATATTTCTAGAATAATAATAGTTGTTGAAAGTACTTTTCTATATGCATCTATTGGTGTACTTTTTATGATTCTATTAATGGATATCAAGAGAAATTTTGCAGTCAGAGTTTGACCTTGAAAACTCGAATTTATTTATTTTTTAATATTTTGATGAAACGGAAGGAGTCCTTTAATAGACCAGAATGCGGAAAAAAGAACAGCTATTTGCAGTTCAAAGATCTTTATTGCGTCATTATTGCTCTGAATCACTCTTGTAGGATTGTGCCTCTGATGTCTCAAGTATAGATGTCCAGGGAAAATCTGCTGTACCTCTGGAATACTAAAGGTGAACTAGTACACTACGTGCTGTAGGTTCTGTTTTCTGACACAAATATAGCTCTGATTCTTCTACTCCATAATCAGCTGCTAGAACCTTGTTTATCTTTTGGCATCACTTGCGAGCACACATTGTTGTCATATTCTATGATAGATTAGTTGAGTTATTGTTATATGAGAAATTGACCGTGTGCTTTTCAATTGCATTTGCCTTTTTATATTTCTATAATGTGTACTGTTTGTGTACTCAGAAGAGCTACTAATCTTATACAAGATGGCTGTTTTTTTTGATGTAGGAATCTGGGCCAAATGTTTTCTTACCATCTCCAATAGGTGCAAATGAACTTGTTACTGTGTGGGATCCAGAGGTGGGAAAGATAAATCCTTCTGAGCACAAGCAGATAAAATTAGCTAGGAGCTTAACTCGTGGTATCATTGATCGGGATCTGAAACCAAGTTCCAATGAAAGGAAGTAAGTTCAGATATGACAATTAATATAGAGTAGTTTTCAATTATTGTGCTCCATAGCTCAAAGTGGCTGTCCCTCTTCCTCAAGGCTGAAGATCTTGTTTAACAGCCTCACTGCCGTGATTATTTACCACCTGATTGTTATGTGCAGCTGACGAACTCAAAATTTAGTTGGCATTGTAGCTAGGAAATTAAAATTTTTGTAACTTCAAAACTTTATAGTACTTTCCGTGATTTAATTACTCTTCCCGTTCGGTGTGCAGTTGAAACAAAGGGTTTCAGTATCTCTTGATGATTGACAGGTCTTGTCTTACATATGCGGTTCAATCATAGCCTCATAGGCCTGAATTATCCATGAATTTGCTTGTTGGTTCTGCTCTTTTGTTTCTTGTCAGTAGTAATCTAGTATTTACTATCATATTTATTGCTGTTTTCTCATCATCAAGAACAAAGTCTGAGTTTATAATTCCTATTTTCTTAATGTTAAGAGTGATACAAAGAATATTGAAATACCCACCAACAAGGACCTTAAGTGGAGAAGAAAAGCAGCTTCTATGGAAATTTCGGTTCTCATTGATGTCAGAGAAGAAAGCTCTCACAAAGTTTCTTCGATGTGTTGAATGGAGTGATGTGCAGGTCAGGACACTTGAATTTCTTGCCTTCTGTTACTCCAATTTTCCTTCTCTAGATTGCTACCTTCTACTATAGTATTGCAGGAAGGTTCTGCACGAAGATGCTCTATTAGTTAATCTCAGTTGGTTTGATTGATGAATATTCAGGAAGCAAAGCAGGCAGCTGAGTTGATGGGTAGATGGGAGATGATTGATGTTTGTGATGCGCTAGAGCTGCTATCTCCTGTATTTGAGAGTGAAGAGGTTAGTGTTGCCATTAGCTGGTCTGTTGTTGGATTATAGTCTCAGTTTTAACAATTACATTATTCCGGGTGCACCTCTCTGTAGACCGATCCAGCTAATAATTTGTAGAAATACCCAAGTACAGCAATAGGTAGCAAAAAGTTTCTTTTTTTTTTAAAGAAAATCTAAGCTACATCTTGGCTCTTGCGTAAATCATGTCTTTTCAACAGGTTCGTGCATATGCTGTGAGCGTCCTTGAGAGAGCTGATGATGATGAGTTGCAATGTTATCTTCTTCAGTTAGTCCAGGCCCTTCGTTTTGAGCGCTCAGATAGATCATGCCTATCTCATTTTCTTGTGCAACGCTGTACATTTTTGTCCTTGTCTTTCTATTATGGTTAATGTTTCTGGTATAGTGACAGTTAACATGCTTTAAATCTATTTGCAGCTTTACGAAATATTGAGTTGGCCAGTTTTCTTCGTTGGTATGTTGCTGTGGAACTTCATGATCCTGCTTATGCAAAGCGCTTTTACTGTACCTATGAAATGCTAGAAGAGAATTTGTTGAAGGTAGATAAAATTTCAACTTTCATGCAAGAGACAGTTGCTTCTAATTGTAAAACACATGCACAAATAGTTATACTTGATAGGAACTCTTTTTATATGATTTACATGAGAACATAAAAAAGGAAGATGGGAAAGAATACCTTGTGATTTTAACGAAAATTTCCCCCGTAAAGATCCTTTACATGGAAGTGTTGTAATACCTTCTGCCAACAGTGAAATGCAACCATCTAAAATTCGTGGCGTTGGTTGGAATCGACTCCTGCAGGTTATGAAATACACATGTATGATTGTATAAATTGATGGTATATTGTGGTGTATTTTTAGGTGGAGGAATCTTTTATTTTGTATATATAAGCTTGTATCACTTTTTTCTAGTCTGCAAGGCCTTTTTAAGGTCGAAATATTGTTTTTCTTGTAAGAGTGAATGGATTGTAGAAATCATGCTAAAGCTTAAGATCAGCTCGTCTTTTATGTGATGTGTTGCACGCTCATTTAATGGTGCGACATCTTAGTAACCCTTTTATGACATTATGAGTAACCCCTCCAAAAATTTATTATTTACATCGACGCATTAACAATTATCCTTATATAACCTTATTAATATCAGTAGCCCTATTTATTTATCCAGTTTTTCCTTTTATGCTTAGTCAGTAACCCATGTCACATCATTAACTAATTGCATGGTTTGCCGCATACAAGAATTTGTAATTCAAGATACCACTGATGTTTTGTGTGTGTGAGCTCATGTGTGACTTTGATATATAACTTTGTAGGTCTATGTTGCTATGCGGTAACTGTTAAGCTCGTCTGTTTATTCATCTTGCTGGTTGTAAGTACCTTTATTATCTATGTTCTGGCAGCTATCAGCTGCTGAGACTGGAGGAGAAGATGGGTTCAAGTTATGGCAAAGTTTGGTTCGTGAAACCGAACTAACAGCTCAGTTGTGTTCTATAATGAGGGATGTCCGTAATGTGCGTGGTGGAACGCAAAAGAAAATGCAAAAGCTTAGACAGCTTCTTTCAGGTCTTCTCAGTGAGCTTACCTATTTTGAGGAGGTATGACTTTTTCGTTCTTTGGAGAGTTTCAACTTTCAATCTTCTATTTTTAACATTCTTTAAAGTCACTTTTTTGCATGTCGTACCAAGCAGTTGCCTTTTTTATATTATACTGACATGGCTTTGAATCTGATGAAGCCAATACGATCACCGTTGCATCCCAAAGTGCTCATTACTGGGATTTTGCCAAATGAGTGTGGATTATTCAAAAGCACGTTGCATCCTTTACGACTGACTTTCAGAACTTCTAGTGGGGAAAATTGTAAGATTATATTTAAGAAGGGAGATGATATGCGACAAGACCAATTGGTACGCTTCACTTTAATTCTCTTTATTCATTCATAAACCTTCAGCTGATATGTGAATATGTTTATTTAGTATTTATTATAATGAAGAAAGTTTTATTTTGCTATTTTATTCTCCTCTATATTGCGATACTTCTATCTTGTAGGTAATTCAAATGGTCTCTCTCATGGATCGGTTGCTTAAATTGGAGAACCTTGACCTCCACCTGACTCCATATAGAGTCTTAGCAACTGGGCAAGACGAAGGGATGATGGAATTTATACCATCCCGTTCTTTAGCTCAGGTATCGAAACCTTAAGTATAGTTTTTCCTTTAACCCTTCATCCCTTGTGGCCAAGGTTCGAAGTCATGTCTATACTTTATGTCTTTGTATCTGTTGCATGTTTCCTCCATCTCATGAGTTGCTGAGGTATCCTTGAAAGTTGAACTATATCTAACAGTCTACTGTTTGATCTCCAGATTCTTTCAGAACATCGTAGTATCATCGGATTTCTTCAGAAATGCCATCCTGATGAGGACGCACCATTTGGAATAACTGCTACCTGTCTTGAAACATTTATTAAGAGCTGTGCTGGTTATTCTGTTATCACTTATATTCTGGGTGTTGGAGATAGGTAATTCTTAAGCTTTAGAATATTACCGTATGAGTCTGGGCTTTTCTGCTTCTGGGTTATTTAACATCCCTGAAATTTTTGGTAATTATTTTCGTGTTCGAGTACACTTTATTTATCTTTAACAGTCATTAGGAATAGTTGAAAGGATTCTGATCAAGAGTATATTAGGTGAATTATGCTTCCTAGTTCCTTAGCTAATTAATACGGAGTATATAATTTTAAAATGTTAGTGTCTTTTCTGGTAACAAGTAACTTATGAAAAAGATAGAAAGTCTAATTTCCCATTTAATTCTTTTCATGAGCTTTTGGTTGGTTCGTATCTTCCTCCTTTTATCTACTTATGTTGCAAAGTTTGGTTTTGGCTAGAAGTTGATGAAGAATAGAAGATAAAATCCATCCTTTGTGAACTTTTCTTTCCTATGACCATGTTGAGTATGCTTCCTCTGTTATTTTAGTTGTAACATGAGGGATAGGCATGGAGTTTTTAGGAGATTCATATGATGAGAAGTGCTGGATGGAAATCGTATCGTACATGTGATGAGGAGAGAGAAAGAGGAAATTACACGCTAATAAGAGGTTTGTTGTAACTCGCAACTAATTCATACATCCAACATAAGGAAGTGTTATAGGGGGTTTCATAAAAGAAGGCGCCTAGCTCCCCCTTTGCCTTCTCCCCTAGGATTGATAGCTTTTGGCAAAGGCGGCTAGTCTATTCAACTCTTGTCCAGTCCAGTCTATTCTTGTTAGAGTGTCCTCCAGAGACAAGCCTACCGGGGTTGATTTCCTACTAAATAAACCGGGCGGGTATAAACTTGTTACTAAAAGAAACCAGAGGACTATAAGTCTTAACTTTATGCTGTCGCTGTAATCATTCAGGATGCCTGTGCATGTGCACTCAGTGAATAGTTGTGCCTTCTTTTTTGTTGATTGTTATCTTTGGTTTTCTTTCTTGGTTATTTTTTTTAGTTATGCCATGTGGATCTATGAATGGATAATATATTCATTGATCTTTGTGCTCTGTAGGCATCTAGACAATCTTCTTTTGAGGGATGATGGACGACTATTTCATGTAGATTTCGGCTTCATTTTGGGTCGAGATCCTAAACCATTTCCACCACCAATGAAACTATGTAAAGAAATGGTTGAGGCTATGGGTGGAGCTGAAAGGTATTGAGTACATTTAGTTGTTTTGTGTTGTTGACCTCCTATATGGATTTATCCTCATATTAGCTTATAGTCTTAATCATGTCCTCACTGATTTTTGTGTGGCGGTTTAGGTTGAACATGTCTATGCATCCTTGTCATGTTATCTTTTACAGTGAACACTTTTTTTGTGGGTCTTGCAGCCTATACTACACAAGATTCAAATCTTACTGTTGTGAAGCATTCAATATACTTCGCAAATCCAGCAACTTAATTTTGAATTTGTTCCATTTGATGGCGGGTTCTAACATTCCTGACATTGCTTCAGATCCTGAAAAAGGCATTTTAAAGGTAACTTTTGGTTTCGCCTTATCATATGTATTTTTATGGTCTGTGTGGATATACCATTGTAAAACCCGATGGCTATTTACATAATAAGTTCTGAAGATTCCATTGATGTTGTCTAGCTGCAAGAAAAGTTTCGGTTGGACCTAGATGATGAAGCCAGCATACACTTTTTCCAAGATCTCATCAATGACAGTGTTAGTGCGTTGTTCCCACAAATGGTTGAGACGATCCATAGATGGGCGCAGTATTGGCGTTGATCTGTATATTAGTTGTGGAGCTATCAACATCCATGCAGATGATTGGTAAGACATAACGAGCACAACTCATTATTGTAAATGTTGGCAAGCTATTTTGAATTCAATGCATTAGTATTGCGAGCCATATTAGGTCTAGAAATCCCACCCCCTAAAAAATGAAGAATTGTATGTGCTCGGACTGGGCTTTTTATTATATTTTTATTTTTATTTTTTTTGGGTGTGTGTGTGTGTGTGGGTGGGGGGGGGGGGGGTTTAGCACTTAGCAGAACTGTCTTGTAGTGACTGGCCCCAAATCATCTGCTTCAGACTGCGTACTGCATGCGGAAAGCTCTGTTAAAACAGTTCAGTTTAACAGTTCAACTGACCGAACTGAACAATTTAACTTGCCTGCTTTTTCCCGGTTCCAACCATCAGAACTGGACAAACCCTTTTATATTGACTGAACCGGATTGTTGGTTTTCTGAACTGACTGGAAACAGTCAACACAAACCTGTTCAACTGAACTGGATCTGATGGCCCTGTTTCACAAAAAGTGTTGACGGCCCCAAAATTGACCAGATTGTCCCGTGGAAGGACTCCATCTGCTGCATTTGATTAGTGATGGCCACTGGTGCGGGCTAGGCGGGCCGGACCGTGGGCCGTAGCGGGCTGGGTTGAGATTTCACGGCCCAGGACCAGACCGTGAAATTTATGGGTTGGATGGGCTGGTTTGCGGGCTGAAAAATCTTGGCCCACACCGGTCTGTTACCGGTTTTCACGGTTCGAAAAGCGGTTCTGGCGGTTCGTGGGTCTGGTGGGCTGGACCGGGCTGGTTGGCCGGCATGAGATTTTTTTTTTCAAACTTATTTAATCATTGAAATTATTCATTATTGTTATATAAAATCTTTAAAATGAATAAAAATATATACAACTATTAAAATTAATGATTAATTTCATTATTTAAAATTTTTATTGAATTATAATATATGCAATTTGATTAAAATATACACAATTTGGTTCAATAATAACTTGGACTGGGCTGGTCCTGTTCATGGGTTGGGCTGGACCGGTTTCGTGGTCCGGGCTGGGCGGTTTTAGTAGCGGGCTGGGCTCAAGAAATCTGGCCCACGACCCATCCATCAATTTCACGGTTTGAGCTGGGCTGGACCGGGCTTTTTGTGAGCCCGGCCCACACAGCCCACGAGGTGGGTTGGGTTGGATGGGCTGGGTTGGCCCGCACTGTTGGCCATCTCTACATTTGATTGATTAGTGGGGGAAAACCGGAAAAAGGAAAGAAAGAAGAATGTGAGACTTGTCGTATTTGATCTTTCCATCTTTGTGGTTTAAACTGTCTTAAGCTTAACCAAACCAGGTGAGTCCAATCAAGCCTGCGAATATATATAGTTCTATGGGGCCGGGACCAGATAGGCCGTTCATTAAACCATCTATTTTTTGGTCTTAGGAAATGATCCTATGTAGTTACGTTGTTGGTGCTGTGGCCAATTTTCTGTTAAAACTTAAAAAGGAGTCTGTTGCTTTAAGCACACTCTCATGTAAACCTCCCATCTCCCACTTGTGATTACCATTGACAAACTATTCTGTACCTGTCATGTCGTGCATTTCTTGCAGATTGGATCTTTCTAGCACGTATAACTGCTGGTTTGAGCTTTTCATGTGCACGAGTCGCAAGGCATCAGATACAATGTCTCCGTCCGAAAAGATACATTATCGGTTTGGCAAACTTTCTTAGCAAATGTTCTGATGGGGTGTGAGGGGGGGAAAGTTTGCAACTTTGCACATTGCAGCAGATGTATTATTTTTTATTTGTTCATTTTTCTGTCCCTTTCTTAGTTTCTTCTATCCTTTTGCTTGATACTTCAACATATGTACAGTATAACAATGCCTGGTCTAGTATTCTAAGTATAACATATGTACAGTAATATTTTCTCATACCAATTATTTACCTCATTTTAATGAGGTTCCATGTAAAGCTATGAAAGTTATATATCCTAGTGTAATTATTTACTTGATTTATTTGGAGTTTTTATTTTTTTGTTTCTAGGTGTTGCGGAAGCTATTAACTTACCATACACAGGAAATTAAGAAATTAGAAGAAGAAAAACATTGAATTTGAAGTTTGAACCTTATATAACGAATAGTTAATTGGTCCCAAGTTTGGTTGATTTTGCTCCTAATCCTTAAATATAAGGTGTCTTTTAATTTTTTTTTTGATAATTTATAAGGTGTCTTTTAATAATCGTCCAAGTTGGTGTAGTAATTTGTTAAATGTATAAAATAAATAGTCTTTGCACTCTTTTTTAACACTTCAAAAGCTTGATACCAATCTTAAACCATAGGTCGTACTTGGGAGTAATGGCTAATAAGAAAAGTTAGCTCTAATAAAATACAACAGTCGTTACACACATGTTTAAATGAGATGAATGCGTAATAAATTATTACAAGATGAACGTAATTTTTTGCTTTAAACGAATCATTTTACTTAATAAAGTACCAATCTTAAACCATAGGTCGTACTTGGGAGTAATGGCTAATAAGAAAAGTTAGCTCTAATAAAATACAACAGTCGTTACACACATGTTTAAATGAGATGAATGCGTAATAAATTATTACAAGATGAACGTAATTTTTTGCTTTAAACGAATCATTTTACTTAATAAAGTAATTATAACCTATTTAAGGTTAAAACAATCTATCTATACTAATATATTAAAAGGCGTGCTTAACAACGTCGATGCGTCACGTGGCACCCTCCTCCTGCCACCAGAATTTCGCCACGTGTCTATTAACCAACAAAGTCAAGTGGTCATTATTTTAAAAATAAATATGTTGAAGCTTGGGCTCGAACCCCTGACCTTATGTAAGGGTTTTCAAAAAATCACCCTCGCATCTAACTTCTCTTATTGATCCATGTTTCCACAGTTAATGTTATTAAACATATCCCTTGCATCCTTAAAAATAAATAAATTTGCATGTTCATTAAAATTAATTATGTATGCATGATACCATTTGAATAGCAGTGTTGACCACTACAATACTACCCTTAGGGAGTTTTAGTTCATGTAATCTATGTACAATAAAAAAAATTTAGAATTAGTGTAGTATAGGATTTGATCCCAAGACCTCAAGTACATATACTAAAGTCTTAACCACTAGGCTAAGTTGTGTTTATTGTTATTATCATAAAGTATTATATTAATAAATGAAATTTTTTCTTACCCGGGCCATAGCCCGGGCCTAATAACTAGTTACTTTAATTAAAAGTGACTCCTTTTGGCTAAGAAAGTGACTCAATTTGACCAAAAGTAAATTATTTTCATAATAAATTTATTATACACCCGGTATATATATAATGTTAACTGTATGAGAAAGGCGAGATATCTAAATTTTGGAATATGAGTGTGGTTTATTTTTTGTCATTTCACTTGAAATAGAACCTATCAGTTTCTCTATTTCACATTTAGATATCTAATAATTATATATATTTTTTTGAGGAGACTAACAATTACATATTTAGTCTTTTCCTAATAGTCACTATTAGGGGTGAGCAGAAATTTCAGGTACCCATACCCAAACCTGGTGTGAACCTCCCGGGTCCGAACCCGGTCCAGGTCTAACTGGGTCCGGGTCCAAAAAATTGGACCCAGTTGCATCCGGTTCCAATTATGGATAGAATTTTGTCGGACTCAGTACCCGTGGGTACCCATTTTGACCGGTTCCAGCTCTGGGTACCTGATTGGAGCGGGTCTAGGTCCGGGTACCCGTACTTAGAATTGGTTTTTTTCATATACTCATATAGAATTGGTAATAGGATAATACTTCCTCCGTTTATTTTTACTCGCTCAATTGGCCTTTAGGCCCATTTAATTTTTTAAAAAAATTTTATAGCTCAATTGGCCCATCTTAGTATGTTGTTAAACTTACAACTGGGTTCCCAATTCTGGACTTGGTACCCACCGGGTCCGGGTCTGGGTCCAAAAATTTAGGACCCGGTTTGACCAATTCCAATTCCAGATTTGTAATACCCACTGGGTCTGGGTCTGGGTCTGGATCCGGGTCTATAAAATACTATCGGGTATCCGGTTGTGCTCACCCCTATTCACTATTTATATTTCAAAACTTGATTCTTTTTAGGAAAAAAGGAAAAGATGATTAGTCGTCTAACCTTTCTCTTCCTTAAAAACGTTTACTCCCCATGGAATTTCCCATGGAATTTTACTACCAATATGAATCAACCCACCACTAAGTTTTTAGTCAATTTGCATGTGAGATACATGTAAAAAAATACAAGTCAAATAATGGAAGCATCATTTTGATTCAATTCCAATACGAATCAAACTTTCATTGACCAATTGAGCATCAATCTTAACTTGCCATTCTCATTCCATCTCACAAATCCCACGTGGCAACACTTGAATGGCCAAATCACTGTAATCCCAACACCCTCATGTTTTTCCAAGTTTTCCTTTCACGTCCACATACGTTGTTAATGGGTTCCCATTTCGTTACTGGCAAAAGCTAACCAGCACACTCGGAGCGTTATATAAGATAACTAAAAATAAAATTAATAGACGAATTTAAACATTAATTACAAAGATAGATGCATGATTTTGACATGCAATTCAAGATTTAAATCTTTTTAAAAAATATGTTTAGTGCTTCGAGTGTGCTGGTTAGCTTTTGCCGTAAAATCTTTTTAAAAAATAAATCATTTTGAGGGGTTGTTTATTTAAAACAATAATCACATCTCAAAGGGTATTCCCGTAAAATCACATCTCAAAATTTGGGTAATCCCTGTTTTAAAGAAACTCTTCTCCTCTTTCTCTCTCGCACATTCAGATTCTACGCTATCTCTCTCTCTCTTCTTTCTCTCACTACTCTTTACAGGTGCGTTTCGAAACTGCAATCACTAATCAATCTTAGTTCTAATTCGATCTCATTTTGCATGTTCGCGATTTGTTTAGTTTTAGATGTAGTTTAAGATTTAATTGAAGCATTGAATTTTCAGTTTTCTTACTGTTTGTTAATTGTTCGAGAATTAGGTTTTTTATCTGCTTAATTTTCTGTAAGATTTTGCTTGCTTTGATTTTTGTGAAATTTCGTCCTTATTTGATCTTAATTTCAGCATTTCAGTGATTCTACCAGATCATGCATTCGCATTTTGCATTTTGATTTTAGATTTTAGATGTTTGGTTTTCATTGTTGAATTTAGGTTTAGCGATGTGGATCTTCTTTCCAGTGATCTGATGTTTTATTGATTTGAATCGTGTGTGTAGATCTGCATATTTTTTAGCTGTAATTTGAATTGTAAAAAATGACGATTTAGCTCATCGTATGAGAAAATTAGCTTTAGTATGATGTGATTTGATGGAATTTGGTTGGTGACTTTTCGTTGCTGAATTTTCTTTTCGACAATTGAGATCTTTAATTAATGCGCGTGTCTTTTTGTTTTTTTAAAGTGTGGTGAAATTTAGATCAGCCTTGTAAGTTTATTGTTTGTGACTGGCGAAACTTTTTGTTGTTGAGATCTGTTGGATTCAGGAACATGTTGCTAGATTTTTGAATTTGAACTCAATTTTTATAGTTCAGCAGCGGTGCGCCGAGAATTTTGGGTGATCTGTAGTGCCTGCTGCATTCAACTGATATTCATTTTTTAAATTCCAGCTCAATTGTTCTCACCTTTTTGTAAATGAGCCTGATTTCACTACACTTTTAATGTCTGATGTTGGTGTATGGAATTTTATTGAATGTAGAGGTTAGTGACATAGTCAACTGGTAAAATGGGGCTTACATTCACAAAGCTGTTTAGTCGCTTGTTCGCGAAGAAGGAAATGAGAATTCTTATGGTGGGTCTCGATGCGGCTGGTAAGACCACCATTCTCTACAAGCTCAAGCTTGGAGAGATCGTCACAACTATACCCACTATTGGTAAGTCATAATCCTCTAAAGATCTTTCCGGCTTGATTTGTGCTTAATTCAATTGTTATAGCTGGTTGACCGAGGGTTGTGGTAATGAGTTCACCTAGTTTTTACCCATTTAGTTGCCTCAATTCTGGTAGTATTGAAAAGGCTGATTGCTCTTCTTTCTCAATGATGGATCTTTTGCAATCTGCATCCATCACTCATGTGTATTGTGGAAGTGAGAGCATGTGGTTAAGCTGGTGGACAATTTACTCTGCTTGCTGCTATGATATTCAAACGTTAGAGACGCAACTTGATTTTGTTTATGTGGGGCAGTAACTTAATTGCATTGGGTGTTCTCATCATATTAAATGGTTGTCTCCATGCAGCTTGACATTGTGATATCACCGAGTGTAGTTTTTTGCATGTCACCTGTTCATACAAAATTTTTGATTCCACTGGTACGAGTCTCTATGTGAGGCAGGATCTGTATGTGGACTGTAAATATTCATAGGTAGACAGATTTGTAGTATAAATCTGTTTGCCTTTTCTTTTGTCATTCTACACAAACTTTTTCTCGAGTCTTTGCCCTCCCTGAAATCCTAATATGTAACATGATCCATAGAGACTTTAACAGTTAACTTGCATGATAAAAGATGTCATTTGAAGTTGGGGGACCATATTTGATGTAGATACCAAGAAGCTTTTTGAAGGGTCTGATCCCAGTGGGGAGAAGAAATGTAGAAGGCTGCACACCTCCTTTAGGATTAGTATCACCAGGCCACTGTCTTTGCAGTCTGCTGCTTGTATGATAGATCTACAAGGCTATGTTTGCAGCATAATTGATATGACTTGCTCTTGACGCTAATGATGTATACACAAAAGTGTTGTAGACTGTAGTATGATAATGTCCAGTATGAGCACTGAGATTAAGCTTTTGACTGTAAAATAAGCAAGTGTGCATGCTAAATTGATACCTGATTAGATGGAAAGATAATTGCACCAAGGTGAAGTCTGAATTTCTGATCTCATCTTTACATGGATAATAGTACTATAAAACACCCTGATTATTGGTTTTTTAAAGTCTAATAGAATATGACCAGGATAATCAATTAGATCCATCTTTTACAAGATATGCTATGTTTTTTGTTTTTTGTTTTGATATATCTTGTATCTGCAGCATGCACTACTTTTTTGAATTCTTCAGCCTCTTGTATATGCTAAAAGAAGTTGTCTATTTGTTGCAGGTTTTAATGTGGAAACTGTTGAATACAAAAACATCAGCTTCACAGTCTGGGATGTTGGGGGTCAAGACAAGGTTTGCTTACTGTCTTCTTTTTGAAGTTCTGTTAATCAATATTGAATACAGTATTAAGTTGGATTAAATTCTGATCCTGTACTTTCTCGATTTATGTTAATTTGGTAGTTCTGTCAGAAAATTTGGATGATAAGCACGCAATAGAGTGACGATTCTATAATGCCGCAACATAAATATTTTAATTGAACTTTTTAGTGAATCTATAATTTGAATAATAAATTATGCATGAGAATAGGAGAGGAGTGAGATGAGAGATGAGTGAAATGGGTGAGGAGAAAGACTATCCAAATTAGGGCGACACTTAGTACTTTTTGTCCAGTGTTTGACAACTTCAGTAAAAGTCACCCAAGTGAGATCTCTGAGGACAAGTTGATATACATGACTTTTCTTTGGATAAAATAACGTTCAAGAGCTGTTAATGACAAAACTCATATATGTGCAGATCCGTCCATTGTGGAGGCACTACTTCCAAAATACACAGGGGCTCATTTTTGTGGTTGACAGTAATGATAGAGACCGTGTTGTTGAGGCAAGGGATGAGTTGCACAGGATGTTGAATGAGGTATGCTGCATTCTTTGGGACTAATTACTTCATTAGCATTATTACAGTGTTTATGGTAGGTGGTAGAGTTTTTATTCATGCTACAATTTCTTGCATACTCCTTGTAGACTGAAGGCAAAATTTATGTTCTAGAAGTTGGTTGTTCCATCTGATGTATATATTGGATATGAATGTTCTCTAATTCTTTGCTGTTGAACAACTATTGTTATATAGAACTTAGTTACATGCACTTTTTAGTTTTATAAATCAGAGCTTATGTAGCAAACTTGCCATGGACCTGAGTTCTGATAATTTTTTTTGCTCAGGACGAGCTGCGTGAAGCAGTGCTGCTTGTTTTTGCTAACAAGCAGGATCTTCCTAATGCAATGAATGCTGCTGAAATTACTGACAAACTTGGCCTGCACTCTCTCCGACAGCGTCACTGGTAATAACGCTTCAGGATTTGTGGACTTACTCAAATGCCTTGTTCTGTGAACTCTTATTTAATTATATAAGTTGATTTTCTGTGCTCAGGTATATCCAGAGCACTTGTGCAACCTCTGGGGAGGGACTTTATGAAGGACTTGATTGGCTTTCTAACAACATTGCAAACAAGGTATATGCCATGCTGATTTCTATTAAATTGTGTAGGCTTTTCTTAATATTTGCAGTGGATGGTTTATCATTGTTAGTTGTTTATGATCAACGAGCTTGATAGCGCGTCTTTTATTCTTTGCAAAAGTGATGGAAATTAGCCTCAAAAATATAATTTTGTTTTATAATTTTCCTCCTTGGATTGTTATTGCTGACGGTTTGGTCAACTATATCTAATTCTTCAAATGATTTACAGGCTTGATGAATTGGGCGTTTGTCATGCACAGTTTGTCCTGGATGCAGGGGTGAAGATTATCTAAGTCGCATTTGTTTTTTTAACCATCGTTACCTAGAAAAGTCAGTTTGTGGTTGTAATTTTGTGAATGGAAGTGATAAGCTTTTTGCTTAGAGCTTTGGATATGGATATATGTTACTAAATAGTGGTTGAGCGTTGCCTGCACTCCAAAATTCTTTGGGTTACCATTTCTGTAATGCATCTGCATAGATGCAAGTGAAGTTAAATCCTGGCTCCTGGTAGTAGTGATTCAGTTTAGTGAGGTTGTATTGCTATCCTTTAATATCGTACCCACAATATTCATTTGCCTAGTAGTTTTGTTGGCCTTGTGCATTTGGATGATGCATTCAGCATTTTGTAGTAACAGGACGATCCACGGACAGTAGCAGTTACATTGTTTAACAACTGGCAAGAGTTTCTTAAAGTACTAATGTTTTCACAACTGTTAGTGATATATTTATGGTGGTTTGCTCGTTTGATGTTTGTTTGATGTTGAGTTGGCTGCCTGAATGTGATGTGAAGTATTTTTTTTCCTTTTATGATGAGATTTGCATACTCATACCACACACTTAATAAGGGAAATGCTAATTGATTCTATTTCCAAATCTGGTTGTTTCTCACAAACATGCTTTAAGCCTCTAAAAAGTGTTTGAATAGGTGAATTTAGAGGGACATTTCTTTTGTTTGGATATGATATGGAGAGACATAGGAAAGAGAATTAGGAAATTTATTTATCCTCCCTAAAGCCAAGTTATTCCAAATAAGGGAAAGATTTGGAAGAACATACAAGTGCACTCTTCCATCCTTCCTTAACTTCCCGTCCTTTCCCCTTCTACATTTCGTCAATTATTGTTGTCCAAACGAAGTGTTGACACTAAAGAAAATAATGCATGGAAGCTAAAAGTTTTCCGATTTGGATGTAAAAGTGAGTGATGCCAAATTGCTACTCCATCCGTCCCATAATATAGTGCATACTTCATTTTTGGTGGGTCACACTTTAAAATCTTTAACCAAATATTCTCATTTGTATATATGAAAAAACATATTCATGTGGGATCTTGTTAGATTCGTCTTAATGTGTAGTTTCATAATATCAAACTTTTACATTTTTTATTAATACGGAATTGAAGATATTAAAGGTCAAAGTTACGTCTTGAAGACCGTGTAAAAAAGAAACAAGCACTATATTATGGGACGGAGAGAGTACTATATTTACGGAATATGTTGTGATATATCACACCATACAGTTAGCTTGTTGTAGTCAAGCGGAAAATATACTTGCATTTATCTAATCAAACAACAATAGAAGTCTTCTCCTTCAACTCTTGGGCAAACTAGCTGAGTCCGAGGGAGTTTTTTTTTTCACCATACACTATGAAGAATAATTATAAATTTTAAGGTAATAGGTATGGAGATGATTACAAATCCATCAAAGTGCAGTTATCTTCCTCACCTTCATCATATTCATCCAACATGTATTCTGGCTCTTGTTGATAATCATCTTCAAAAAGAAACGGTGCAGCCGCTCTGCATCTTAAGTTCGGAGGTTTCCTGTCATTCATGTCTATTGCAGAGATAATCTTGTCTTTTATGCAGTTTTCAATGGACTCTCCATCAGTATTGCCCATCTGCATGCCAAGGAGACCGAAACATTCACCTCGGAAGTTTGGATCATCTGAAGACATAATCAGGCCAGCGATGCTTCTTGCAAGATCAGGGGCATGACTGTGAATCTGAAAACCGAAATAAAAGACTAAAAGTGAGATTGTTGTACAAGTAGAAACATGGATTCAACATGCTAGAAGTTTTCTAGCTTTGCTTATCCCCCAGGGACATCTGAGGTATTTAAAAGTAATTTCATGTTTATGTCGGTATCTTATCAGAATTTAGTGTCGCAATTATGTGTTTGGCTGCTGTTAGAAGAGGAAGTAAAGCTATAGATGAAATGTTTATTTACCTTAAGAGCATGGTCACTAAGAAGAGCCCCGGTGTATCTTTTCTTCAAATCATCCAGCGCAAGACTGATGGCTTCCTTCATTATCTTTGTCTCGAGTTGATTTCTTTGCCTTACAGGTGGTACAGTCACCTTGGAAGCAAGTCAAGGAAAAACGGTATACAGCAGAATATAGCACAAAAGATGCATGTCTTCTGAGCCTTTCATTAGAATGAAAGGGCAATATATGTAACTTGTAATGGATATTGCTTAGCATAACAATGGACGGCAATGTCGATATGAGTATTTGGTGGAAAGTTCTCCCATTCAAGAAAAAGAGAGCTCTCTTCATCGGCAATAATTCGTGGAGTCAGCCCATAGCTATTCCACTTGACGCTTCTGAAGGCTTTGACAACTGACTGGTGGACTGAACAAAGCGAGAAGTCTCTACAATATAGAACCTGGAAAGTTGGGCGTTAGGTAGTCCATGTTAGATAAGTGTTGTTATAGACCCTCTTTCTCAAAATCTTAGACATAATTCTATACAAACCAACATCAGAAAAAGTTATAGAATTTTATTATTTTGGCAATATATGAATATGAAATGTAAGATGAAGCATGAATCAGATTTGAAATTTTTAGAAACAACTTCCAAAATTCTTACTACTGAATACTTCTTTGTATTTAATTCCAAAGAATTTTAAGCATATTTTCCATGTTTTTCAGGCAGGTGGACGTCTAAAATGTGACTGAAGCATTTTTTACTCATATAATCTGGTACTACTAAAAAACAGGGAGAACTATAGGAAATAATAGGGAAACTTCAAAGGCACACTAAACCAGAACAAGGCTTTAGCCTTTTACGATTTACACATAGGATCACCCAGCAACTTCGTAAACTGAGTTCATGGACTGAAAGAACATTTCATAGAACATCATCCACCACAGAATACTGACCTCTGTTGTCGGCTCAAAAGCCTTCAAGCATAATGGGTTTGGTGGACCCAAAAACTCATTGTTGCTGATGATAATTACAACTTCCACAGCCAGTGCATCAATTCCATGCTTCTGACCGCATGCTTGTCCGTTCCCCACCTTCAGGTTATCTCTAAGGAAAGAAGAAAAGCACTATTCATAATTACGAACAAAATATGAAGAACCATCTTGTCATATCTTATTTCTCACTCAAGTTGTTTCATTTTCTCTCTTGCTAAAAGGAGAGAAAACCAAGATCCTACTTCATCCTATAAGAGCAATAGGCTAACACATTCGGCCCGTATATTTGTTCACCTGCTCGAAAAGCAGGATTTGCACTTTTCACTTAAACCATTTCTATGTTTACACACATAATCCTCAAACCCTGATGCTAGCTGTTGTATGTTTGATGAATCAGAGGAAGGTAATGTCAACTCGGTAGCTAGAACAACGTTCTCATGTTGGATTCCATATTGATCACAACATTCAGCCACCAGCTCTATTGCAATGTTCTGTGAGAAAAACAGGAATAAACAATTACTTTTACGCCTAACTTACCATGCAATTGTATGAAATGCTAAGTGATAGAAGTTCTAATCTATTTCAACTAGCCTTTATAATCAGAATATCAGGGAATCTAAAAAATTTGCAACAACTGTCATGCCTCTTCAGCATCTTACATACTTCCCACAAGGACCGAGCAATACGTTTGAAATAGGATCATAGACATTTTTATATAACTTATACAGAAGCAATAATCTAGTAGTTGACAGTACTGAATGTAGCAATTTACTGAAGGATAGGCAAACAAGTAGCTACTGGAAAAGAAGAAAGCCTAAGAGCTCAAGGTCTGCAATCATACATGTTATTATTTGGTTGTGTTTTCTTTTTCTTCGGGTGGGAGGGAGGGAGGGGGGGGGGGGTGAGAGATATGTTATCTGATTAACTGATACGATTTCCTTAATACAATAGTAAGAAGCTGAACTTACGTATATCTTCAGAAGAAGCATCTGCACAACCATATCAAAAATAAGTTTAGGTAAAGGTGAAAAAGGAAAGCAAATAATTCTGTGCTATAGTCAATTAGAGTGAAAGATGAAGCCAATTGCAGAATTTTTTTTTCTTAGATCTCCAGGATAGACAAACTAGAATTAAGGCATAATGTTTGAGGGCACTAGCTCAGATCCGCTGTGATATCAAAGATACTAGAACGTAGAAATGCCTAGCCCTTTAACTTGGTAGGTTAATGATATCAGCGTAACTAGAGATACCCAGCTAGCTAAAATTTTATGCTCTCTGTGTGGAGATAATCAAAATCAAAAGAAGACCATGTACAAGAAATCACGAGTCTAGTGTACCTTTCCGAAAAAGGAAGCCATATCTGCCAATAATACTTCCATGTTCGCACAACTGGACATAGACACTTCAGTTCCACTGAGAAAAGGAAGAATAAAGAAAAAATGATTTGACCTGATTATGTATATGTACATGAACATGAGAACATCACACTTAATAGCTGACAACCAGACCTGAACATAGCATTTGTCTTTGGAGTTGAAGGGAGCTTATTTATCCTTCTGTTAGAAGCACTTTCTTTTAGGTTCAACTTGTAATGAGAAAGCTCAGGATTGCCAAGGCCTGCAGACTCTGCTATTAGTGACTACATAATACCAGCTAACAAACAGCAGAACATTAGATATAAGAAAGTAATCTTGTATGTTTGGCCACATCTCAGTATCTCAAAGAAGACTAATGCCATTAATGATCACCAGCATGCACTATATGCAGCTGATAAAAAATTCACCCCACCCCCCTTTTTTTTTTACTTCAAATTATGATGATCAATATCCTTACGTTTCTGAAGGCAGACAAAGATCAGCCTCCTCATAAAGAATACAAGAGAAACGTTATCAGCCAAAAGTCAGAGCAATGCAAAGCCAATAATTCATGTTGAAAACAGTCCGAAGCACAGAAGAAAATAGTTACAAGTAATTGATACAACTCTATCCACAAAGCTCGTGCTAGTATCTAGAAATTTTCATTTGAACCAAGCAAAACAAAACATGAGGAAAGCTACTTATATCAAGGAAAATGTTTAGCTGGTGATCCAAAGACCAATATAGCACTGAAAGTAAAAAACAGAAAGGATTCTAACTTACTCGTGGTTGTGATTGAAAGCATACCATCTGCATTATAACACAAATCCACACCAAAAGAGCAAAGATGAAAAATCATTCAACATCAATATGGATAAAGCTCGCACCCGGCCAGATAAATACTCAAATAATCACAAAGGCTCATGAGTCATGACACTAACCCCACTCGGCGAACACATTATAGCCAAATCTCAAGTCCTCGAATTCTTTCAAGCAACTTCCAGCCCCAGTATCAGAAACTGCCGATACAAACTCCAAATTAAACATATACTATATATTATATGTGTAAAAAAAAAAGCTTACTGTCCAGCAAAGTAGGTAATCACACTCAAATTACAACTAGTATCAATTATCAGAGAAAAACTAGATAATCAAATATTATTCTCATGACATCCAGTCAATCACAAATTGAGCATAGAAACAAACGATTGGAGAGCATAGCAATTGCACAAAATACTCACTTTGATTAAATTTCATAAAACTTCAATTAATACAACTCACAAGTAGCATCAATAACTCTAACCAAAAAATCAATAATCAAATATTGTTCTCATACTTTCACGTCCATTTTATTACACTTAACTTTTAAAATAGCAATTACATAATATACATAGTTTGATTAAACTTTCATCAAATTTCACCAAATCATGTAGTACTACATATTATGAGGCAAATAAAGAATAACTTGATATTTGTGTGAGGAGAGAATCAGAATGCGCGATTTTTCTGATGATGACGGAGAGTCGACAAGGATCTCCTGATAAACGACATCTTTGAACTGCGAATGAAATTAACTGCCGAAATTTTGAAATAGCAAATGTAAATTATGACTAGTTTTGAAGAGTATGATTTGATAAAACAAACAAGAATTCGTAAGATTATGATCTGAATTACTTCGATATTAGCAAAATGATTACCTGTTTGCAGAGGTTCGTCACCTCCATTGTCGCAATCATCAAATTGAGGTTTCGCGCGGAAAGCTATATTTTGGGGAAAACTGTATTTCGCTCTTTTTTAGCTGAACTAGTTCGCAAATAAGGAAATGTACCGAAGTGTATGTAGACTGTAGAGCATGGTCTATAATCTATGCTTTAGCACTAGTTAGACATCTTTCGTGGTTGTAGGCTTGTAGCAATTAGTAAGTCCGGATTCTCTTTACGTCCCAAGGTTTTTATCCATGATGATGTAAGGAAAATATCATGCGACAAAAATTTAGCTAGTTAAATAGTCCGAATTTATTATACTGTAATCCGAATGATGGATGTACCATATATATTGTACATTTAAAGACTATTTTTTGATAAGTTAAAGGTAATTTAGATACAATTTGAAAAGCAAATTATTAATTTCTTATTTCGAGTTAGTTGAAAAGAAGGATTCACATCATCATACGAGAAGATCAAGCAAAATAAGGGAAATAGATGTAAGATTTATCCAATAATATAAGTATAACGAGAAATTTCAATATGCTTCTACTCTCCAACATATATTCTTAAAACTTAATAATATTCTTTTAGTCATGTTTTAAATTTGAGAAATGACTTTCTTAGTTGCTATTCACATTTTTTCTTACATAAAATCTTACGATATAAAGCTCATATAAGACTCTTTTATAATATTTTACTGTAAAATACGGTAACTTTTTGCTCCCAAAAAGCTACTTGACCCTTACTTAAAAAAGTAAAAACAATTTCCTTTAAACTTCAAAAAACACATCTTTATCCCAAATTAGTGCATACACACGTCTATAGGATAGAAACCATACGCGTGATGAACATCAAAGATTATCATAATGAACCCAAAGACTAATCTACCAAAAGAGATGTGCATGTATTCATTTGACTTGTTATCCATGTATCATACTTTATATCTAGGCGTTGTATCTTTAGGAGAGAGTTTATTTTGTATTTGGTTTGTCCAAATAGTAAAGGCTAACGTTTTCCATATGGGGTGTCAGATAAATCAGATGAGATTAGTTGGACGTCCACGTGAGCCACGAGACACACAACTCAAACTCTTCAAATTTATCAATCCCCATCAAATTTTAGAACAATCATACTAAATCTCTTCAAATTTTATTTTCTCCTGATATTAGATAGCCGTTGATTTTTTTTAAATATAAAAATACTCTTATCAACTTTTTCAATTTGGGCATTAAATTCTAGCTATTATATAGAATAGAAAAATTCGATTTTGGTGGTTAGGTAAGAAATTAGAGAAAAGTTAGAAAACCCCCAAAAATTTGCTATAAATCATCTTCTGCAATTCATCAATTTCATATTATCTTCTGCAATAATTTCATCAATTTGATTGAGCTCGAGGAGAGAGAAAGAGAGAAATCTTCGAGCTCACATATTACTCAATAATGGAGGATCAAAGTTGCAGCATCGTAGAAATCGAAGGAAATTTGAGCTCTAATTGTGATTTTGATTCGTATGATCATAATTCTCCTTGGGCTCTTGATATTGGAGGTTTGGTAGTTCATCTCTCGCCATTAATTAGGGTTTTATAGATTTAATTACTGTATTTTGTTTTGTTGAGAAGCTAAACTTGTTGCTGTATACTCCATTTTTGTTTTTAGGAATTTAACAGGTTAATTTTGATGCTTTAGTTATTTACTGCTGATTTTTTTGGCATTGTTGTAGCGTTGTGGACTTGTGGTATTAGATGTTACTGTGATGATTTTGGAACTTAGTTTTTAAGCTTGATTTAGGTATGTTTTCGAAAAAAGTATGAGTTTGGTAAGTTGATGGTATGGAATATGGATCTTGTTTAGGATTATGAAGGATGCAAAAGATGCAATTTAGCAGCAATTCTTATGAGGGGAGTGAATTGATTGATTTGGTTTGTTGTTATCCAAAGTTGGAATTATTGCTTATTATTAGTTATTATGATTGCATAACTATGTTGACTGGTAATTCTTAGCTTAGTTTTGAGTGATTTTCCCTGTAAAGTCTTTCTACCCTTTTTTAAATTTGTAATCTTTTAAGTTTGGGTCATGAAGTAATTGACTACATTAAATGTCTCATTGAATTGTTCTTTGCTTCCGTTTTTGCTTTGAAATAGTTGGACAGTAAGTTGTTTTTCAGGCTAAGCGTGTAAAGACACGATCAATTTTCTATTGTAGGGGACAAATGAGCTTTTTTTGTGTTACTTTTTCTAGTAAAAGAATTGAATAATAATATTTAGCAAATTTTTAGATATTTGTTGTTAAGAAATTGAACCTATAGTTGCTTGCATTTTTTATTATCGTGTTATTTATTGTTTGAACATTGGTATATATTGTTTTGTTACATTGGATTGGCATTCATTAGATGATATTATCACATTTCTTTAAAGGAATATGAGTTCCTTAAAATGCTCTAAAAAGAACAATTAATATGTCGCCTATAGTCCGTGTTTAGTAAAAGGAACATTTATAGCTTTAATGTAGTTACATGCAATGCCCTGTTTGTTGTTGTAGGTTCTCTGATTAAGTTGGTATATTTCTGTGGAGAAGATAGCGGCTTGGAGAAGAGTTCTGAAAAAAGTGTTGGAGTAGAGGGGGTTGGACTTGTAACAAATTCCAAGAATTATCCTTTTCTCAACGGCAAGCTCCATTTTGCAAAGTTTGAGACCAGCAAAATAAATGAGTGCTTAGACTTCATTGAATCCAATCTTCATGGCAGCCGTATGATACTGTTTTCTCCTGACTTTTCTTTGCTTTCATATGTTTTTATTATGTGAGAATGCTTGCTCCTTGAGAAACATTTGGTAGAAGTCGGTGACTAGCTCAAAACTTTTTGGCTTTGATTGGATTAGATGTTTCGTGATGTCTTATACACAAGCTCTATGATGGACATGGCTCTGCTTAACTGAGTTAATCATCCCAAGATCCAGCTCCTTTTGAGCTATAAAGTTGAATTCAAGCTCATGATTATGAATTTCCGTGTCTCAATTGAGCTCAGAGTAGTTATATGATATTCCGTTTCCTAAAATTTACCCATTTTAAAGCATCTTTATTTTTCCATAGTGTAGGATTCTTCATCCTAATTATTGCTCATTTCACCAAATTTTATTAGAAATATTTTGAATAAAAGTTTGTTTAAGCTTATGAGCTTTCAAGCTGAACATAATTGAGTTCCAGGCTTCGATTATGGTTTGTAAAGAATAAGTAAAGTAGCTACTTATCTGAGTCAGAGGCAAGCCGAGCTTGTGGCCTGTGCCCCACCAAATATTAATGTAAAATATTTCCGTATCTCCCGTTATGCAGGTTCCTTTGGTCAATCATCATGGATTTCTCATTGCATCTAGTTAAAGTAAAGAGAATATGCAGAAATGAATCTATATATAGTTGAATAGATCAATAGCCCCAGAGTCTCTTTTTCCCTCAGACTCCAATCCCAAGTCTCAACTAGGGCAGGTGAAGGTTTAATGAACTAATTTCATCTTGTACTTTTCTGCATATTAATGAAACTAAAAATTTTGTTGATGGTGAAGAATTATCGATTATAGTAAAGCTGGCATGTGCAGATCAATGTAGAACTTTGGCACCAAAAGCATGCTTTAATTCACTGTATACAGTGCAAGTCATGGCAAGTAATTGTAACATCAGTTCCAACCATCTACTCCTTGTTATCCCAAATAGATGGTCGTATCATATGTCCACTTCATGCTTCAAAATGACACACATTGAATAATTCCTTTGACTATCTTGGCCTGCAGATTTTAGCAAAGGATATCTTGCTTTAAAGGATACTACTTTTCTCCATGATAAAAAAAATAAAAAAATACTTGTCCATCATCTAGTTCGTGAATTTCTTTAGTGATCTGCTTTGGAAGTACTCATTTGTGGTGTCTTCTCTAAACATACTTAGATTTATATGCCATTGACTGTTTCACCAACTTGTAGGACACATTATCTTCTGTAGACAATCTCAGGGCCTTCTTATGCATGCTGCAGACTAATTTGTGGTGTCTTCTCTAAACATACTTAGATTTATATGCCATTGACTGTTTCACCAACTTGTAGGACACATTATCTTCTGTAGACAATCTCAGGGCCTTCTTATGCATGCTGCAGACTAATTCTAGGGTTGAGCGTTTTGCTCTTGATGATCGAAGTTCTAATGTTTTAATATTTGTCTAGGTTGCAGGGACCAAGAGGTTTCAGACAAAAAAAAATTAATGATTAAGGTAGGAATGTTCTTCATTCTTTACTGGATCTCTCTTTCTCTCACTCTCTTTACACGAATACTCTTTCATGGTTTCTTCCCGAAGTTGGGTTCCTGGACGAAGGCTATAAACTGAATTTTAACCCCTATGACACGCAACCAAATTCTTTTATAAGCCTATCAAATATGTAAAATTATATTGTAGGGATGTGGCACTTAGACTTAATTTCTCCATTTGTTTTTCCCCCTTTAAATAATTGCTTCTGTTTCTTTTCCTGTGGAAATCTACTAATTAATTGTTGGTGGATGCAGGCTACTGGGGGTGGGGCCTACAAATATGCTGATCTTTTTAAAGAGAAGTTTGGGGTTAGGCTTGACAAGGAGGATGAGATGGATTGTCTCGTGGCTGGTTCTAATTTTTTGCTGAAGGTGAGGATTTGTGATTACATATGGCTTTTACACAACTGGTGTCTGTTGTTGTTCTTCCTTTTTCTGTTTGTCCGCAATAACATCTTAGATCTAGTTGATTTTGAATGAGATTAAACTATTAAGGCTTTAAGGATTTGCCTTACGAAATATGAAGCCTCTACTTGAGTAAAAACCAGAAGTGAGTGTTCGCTGATACTTGTATCTGGGAACCAGCTGACTGAGCTAATACATGACACAATGAGAAGATACTCGCGTAATCCATGACTTCGTTGGCTGATATGGGCTTTTACAAAGCCTATACAGCTGGCTAATTGCTCATGTGACCCTATGTTACTCAGACATGGATTGAGTGTCTACTCGGATACGCCTTACGAAATATGAAGCCTCTACTTGAGTAAAAACCAGAAGTGAGTGTTTGCTCATACTTGTATCTGGGAACCAGCTGACTGAGCTGATACATGACACAATGAGAAGATACTCGTGTAATCCATGACTTCGTTGGCTGATATGGGCTGTTACAAAGCCTATACAGCTGGCTAATTGCTCATGTAACGGTTATAACCAATACAGATTTCTTAACTTGACATGAGAGCCTTGACGTGTAACATGACACTATGAGAAGATACTCTTGTAATCCATGAACTCTAGTGTGATTGGGACTGATTTATAAGATTGTTCCATCTTCTGGTGTAGCCTACTAAATTGAGGTAGAATATTCTACAATACACATTAATCTGTAAATTCCCGTTTTCAGGGCATAGTTTAACAGATGTTTGTGGATCAAACGTGCAACATAAGAAGGGGAGACAAATTTCCAAACGCATATCCGTGATGTTTGTTGCTTTAGCCTTACAGTTTTTAATGGACATTACTTAGGAGTTCTAGTGGATCCTTGGTTCTTAGTTTAGATGTACACTTGCTCTCGAATTATATGTATATTTTAATTTCGACCACTGTGCTAACAGCATTTTTACTTTACTTTTAAGTAGGCAGTCCCTTGTGAAACTTTCACATACATAGAAGGTCAGAAAGAGTTTGTGAAGATTGACTCCAACGATTTATTTCCCTATCTCCTTGTCAACATTGGCTCTGGAGTCAGTATGATTAAGGTATGATATATTGAGTTTTGTGCTGATTCTTTATTGTTGTATTTTGCATTAAGTGACAACGGATAAAAATTGTGACATATTTACTTTTCTGTCAAATTCATGGCTCCAGTTACTGTTTCTAACTTTGATTGTCAGTATCATTTCTCTTCTTCAGGTTGATGGAGATGGAAAGTTTGAGCGAGTTAGCGGAACAAGTGTAGGAGGTGGCACCTTTTGGGGTCTAGGAAGGCTTCTAACAAAATGCCAAAGGTAATTTTGATATCGTTATGATTACCCTTTATAATATTTTCTTTTGGTAGTTTCTGTATACTGGGGATAGTTTTACAGGATTCTTATGTACTATGGAGAATGCCCACTGTGATATGTTAAAATCTATGGGTTTTGTGGTGGCCAATTGAGATGTTTCGAGAATTTATTCGACGGATAGATATTTTGAGAATATACTCTACAGATAGATAATGCTTCGTTTTGGTTCTATTTCTTCATGGCTTGATCTATATTCTTTTAGCTGAATTAAATTTTCTGCAACTTCCAGCTTTGATGACTTGCTCGAGTTGAGCCATCAGGGAAATAATAGAGTTATTGACATGCTTGTCGGAGACATTTACGGTGGTTCAGACTATTCTAAGGTATATATCTGCTATTCCAATACTTGATGCATGTGTTTCCAGTTCTTCGGCCTAGTGTTTCAGTTTCTTCATAATGTGATATATATTGTTCTGCCATATCCACCCATCACTTTGATATGGTAGTAGTAGTATGTACGTTCCAGGGACACTTGTTTAGCTCTTGCTTTGAAGAACTAATCAGAATAGTACTCCCTCCGTTTCCTAAAGATCTTCCCTCTTTCCGTTTAAGGGTGTTTCCAAAAGATCTTCCCTCTTTTGCTTTATTCCTTATTTGGCAAAACAAATTTTCCTATTTATACTCTCATGTCACTATCATATGGTCCACCATTACATTATTAATTCAATTTTACTCCCTTTCTCTCTCCTACTTTAACCCCTTTTTGTTTGTTTATTTATCTTAACCCCTTTCTCTCTCCTACTTTACTCACACCATGCCCCACACAACTTGATTTTCCTTGGTATCCGTAGGAATAGTAAGTGGGAAGATCTTTAGGAAACGGAGGGAGTACCTCTGAACAATTAATATTCAGTATTTAGTACTTCTGCTTTTCATCATTATCCTCTAGACCTCTACTGACTATTTGCTCTGATGCTGCATGGATCTGTGACAAGAACTTTTCTGATATATGAATAATTCCACTTGAAAGTTGTAATTGCCATATCCACCCATCACTTTGATATGAGACTTGAAAGCTTTACTTTTCAGGCAAGATTTCACCTCTTGTCCCCCCTCCCTCCAGTAACTAGTTTTTAGTTCTAAAAGCTTTTCCTATCATGTATGGGAGGCTTTCCAATTTTAGTTTTGTGCAAGTTGGGTTCATTTGTCTTAGCATGCATTCTTTTTGTCCTCTTTTCTTTTATAGTTATATAGTTAGTGTTAGTTAATTTGTTGGCGGTGGTTACATACAGTGTACTACAAAAATTATGCTTGTAGGTTCATTTTGTTTTGATGTGGTTATTCCTACATTATGTGAGACTTCCAGTACTTGACTGAAAAGAGAGGTGGTACTATAGCCACTCCCTATGACTTTTGTCACAGACTGCCTGATTGATGTGGTTTGGTTGGGTGTTACTCCCTCCGTTTCATTTTAATCTACACACTTACACTTTTTACGCATGCCAATGCAAAACTTTGAGGACATATATCTCTAGTTTTGTATTTGTAAAAATTATAAAAAGTACATATTAATAAAATACATGTTATGATGAAACTAACAAGATCCCACATGACTATATTTTCATCCGCGTATAAATCACAAATGATGGTCAAAGTGAAATTTGTGAATAGTGTAAAATGTCAAAGTGTGTAGATTAAAGTGAACGGAGGGAGTATTAGTTAACACTTAGAAATGCAAAGTTCTTGGCTTCAATTTCTTGCTATATTTCCTCCATTTTTGGTTAAATGTTATGTGTACCTCCATGGCAGATTGGCCTGTCAGCAACAACTATAGCGTCTAGTTTTGGCAAGGCAATTTCTGAAAAGAAAGAGCTTGAGGATTACAAACCTGAGGATGTTGCCCGATCCCTATTGCGGCTTATTTCAAACAACATTGGGCAGGTAAGGTTTTTTAGGAGAATGCAATTTCTTAAAAGAAAGATCTAAATGGAATTCAATAAGTTGAGGCTAGCTTGTAATTTGCATAATGTCAGAACGAGCTGTCAAGAGCCGACTAATCCGAAATAGGCATCACTTGGCCGTATGGGACTAGAAAAAGTTATTACCCGGACCAAACCTGGCCTATAATCGACTCAAAACCTGAATTGACTTGAAAATTCGAGATTTAAACCCAGACCGCACTTCATTCAAAAATGACTGGACACTCAAGGTGACATGATAAGGAGAGATTCTAACTGAACCTGCACTGGCACAGTCGCACCTGCCTGGTGATGACCAAAACCTGATTTAGTTAGATATCTGGTCTGATCCAAATTCAAGCCGACCCGTTTTCAGCCAGAATTGTGTTTATCCTGAACCACTTTCAACCTGATTTGTTTATTAACTCGGCCCATTTCCATCTGACTTGTTATTGACCTGACCCGATTTGAACCTTAATTTTTATTGATAGTTAGATGAGTTATTATGTTATGCTCCTGTTCTCATAAGACATAAATTGTTAATAGCTATTAGGGAAAGTCGACGCTTTATCATCAATGTAGTTATAAATTATAATATCATTGATCATCTCATTCCGAGAGCAGCAAATGTGAGCTTGTCCTGTGTTGTAACTTCTAAGCTGCAGCAACTGAAGGGCACACTACTTCGGAGGTGTCAAATTGTTAACTGAAAAGACCAGCTATAGGACTTCCCTCCCATTGTGATCCCTGTACTTGCAAAATTTTGGTCATGGAATTGCACTGTGAAGTCATTTAAGATGCCTTGTCAGTGTTTGTAGACTATATTGTGTATTGAAGATAGACATTGCTCACAAGGACAAAACAGTTGAGAATTAAGTGGGAGCTGAATGATAGAGCTCCCACTGGCAAACCAAGAGTTTGGGTGTGTGATTCTTTCCTTCCCAAATCTCAATATCTGATGCCATTCTGATTTCAATCTGGGAAAATGCCCATATACCAGGCAGGCAGGGTTTCCTGTTGGTTGGATCTCCTTGTACCACCCCAATCGCACAGGGTCGTGCCCCCCAGAACAGTAGATTATAGAACCACGAAAAAATGAGCAAGGGAAAATTAGTTTGTGCGTGGCTTTGAGACAGTTGTTGTTCTATGGCTCTTTCTGAAGAGAGTATGCCACTGTCAAAACATTGTTGTGGTTGTGGTGGTCGTTGTATGGCGTGTTCTGCTTGTCATGGCCTTGATATTGTTTATGTAATTTTTTTCTGAATTTCTTTGCTGAAGATGGCCCTATTATACCGTCTCTTCCTCCTTGTTTGTTTTAAACATCATTATTTTACGTTGCAATGTTTCTTTTAGCCATCATGATTGGTAGAAGTTTCTCATATATTGTTCCTTTCTTTTGCTTTCTAGATTGCCTACTTGAATGCGCTTCGGTATGGACTAAAACGGATTATCTTTGGAGGATTTTTCATCCGCAGTCATGAATATACTATGGACACAATATCTGTTGGAGTTCAATTCTGGTAATTGCGGGAATATTTTTCTCTCTTTCCATCTGCCTTTTGCTTATTTGACTGTTCTGCTGTGTTGATTTCCTTCATATTGTTGTATGAATCCTTTTTCATCAAGTTGGTGTATGTTGCTGGCACTGGAACTTTTGGAACACTGGAATTATGTTTTTAAGTTTAAGATCATACAATCACTAGCCACATCTTTTATTTGGAAGCTGTCCCATGTTCGGCGTATATTGGAAGAAAGTTGCTATGGTCCTTTGCGAACTTTGTTGTTTTCTGGACCATGATAAGAGACACTGTAACTATCTCATGGCTGATGCTAAACTAGAAAAATATTGAAGAAAGCTATTTGTATATCTATACAATGTATATAAATTGAAATAGCTGTAACAAAAAGCAACCTAGAATGCAAAAGAAAGTAGATTACGGCATTACGCCTCTAGGCATTAAGTGGCCAGACCATGAGACTTGCATTTTTGGGAATACGTAGTTACAAAACCAAAAAATGGGAGCTGCAACTCAGTAAATCTTCTTGATTGTCCACAACGTTGAAGTAAAAAATTAACTGTGGATCTCCCTATATTTACTAATATACTAGACTCAAGTCTCAACCACTCAGAATAGACCTTCGAAGACAAAATATTGCTTCGGCATATCTGCTTGAAAGGCTGCAAAGCATTTATAGTTTTTTAATTTGACGACCTACACCTCTGATCCTACTTTCAGATGTTTCCTCCACAACCTAAGCAATCTCTCCAGATGAGCAGATTCCGAGCCTCATCAATGTTTCTTCCCTAAGCACTGTTATATATTGTTCCAGTTGATTGGGCAATTTGGTAGGCTTCTTTTAATTGTTGCAGTTGTTTAAAATTTCAGAATTCTGTGCAGGTCAAAAGGTGAAGCAAAAGCCATGTTTCTGAGGCATGAAGGGTTTTTGGGGGCATTGGGTGCATTCAAGAGCTATGAGAAGCATGGCCTTGGTAACTTAATGGCCCACCATCTAACTGAACAATCACCTGCAGCATCACCCCTCCCTCAGATCGAACAAAAGCCGAATGTCATGATTCGGGAATCCACAGATGCTGAAAGCATTAATTACAGTGTATGTGGTAGCGATACCATGAAATTGACCTGAACCTGATTTTGAGGTACAATGTGGCAAATTATTTGTTTGCCTTTGTGATTTAATTAGCCGAGCCTTGTTCGTGTAATATACCGTTAGCGTTTTTCTTCATATCAACATTCAATATTTAAAGTTAGGTGGGGAGGGGGTTGTGCAGGGGAAGATTTGTAAGTTTTATTTTCTTCTTTCTTGATATTGAACAAAGAGGTAACACTTCAACGTTTTGTACATAAGCAATTTATGTGAATCCTTGTTCTACAGTACAACACCATTATATACATACGCTTTTAAATTCTTCAAAGAACATCTGTTGGAAAAAAAATTGTCTGTTAACGTTGCAGGATTCAATGGTTTTACTGCGTTCAACAGAAGACTATACAACACATTGGATACTGCAGCGAAACGTATCGATGGAATAATTTCTCTTTTTCGGGATAGGCTAAAAGACGATGGGAAAATATTATCAAAGTCATGAAACCTCCGCTCAACTTTTTTCCAAATTCTTCATTAATATTGATGAATCTTTACATCTCACAGTGATTTGATGTATTAAATGCTATATTGTACAATTAAACAAACAAGATTGTACAAAACTTTCATGCTAAGAAACATACACCTGCTACTTCTTTCGGTGTTGCAAAGCGTTTTTCCTCCGCGAAGCCCATCTTTTCTTAATGTCACGCACTTCATCTACCTTCAGTTCATGAGGGATTTTCTGAACAGACTTCTCATCTCCACCTGAACCCGTTGCTTGTGGTATACCCTTAATCCGTGCAACCTCTTCAAGCAGATAGTTCATCAGCGCCTCCGAGGTCTTTGAAGTGATTCCCCTAAGATACCATGCAATGGGAGGGGGTGGAACGATAGCTGGTTGAAGCAGTTGCTCCAAGACAACTCTTGATCCAATCCTTCCTTTCCCTCCTGTACATGAGCGATAATCTGACATAGTTTTGGGTTTAAACGGGGAGCACATTTTCTCATCAACAAATACCGGATCCACTCTCCAGCAACCTTCAAACTTCTTCATAAATCCCGTGTTAATCTGCTTGAACTTCATCTAAGAAAACATAAAGAAAAGGGAATATTGGTCATACTTTTGAGTGTTTTGAAATCAAAGGAAAACCAAAATACCCCTTTGCTTTTGGCACATGACATTAAAGATGAAGTATGAAGTATGAAGTATGAAGTGGCCTATTTAGAGAACAATAGGGTTAAAAAATGGATGTAATTGGATTATTGAGTAATGTTGTATACTTAAGCAAAAAGAAAATGGGACTAGTACAGAAAAGTAGATGTGGTGAGGGACAGTTTGTAATTGTATGTTAAGAAGAAAGAGATAGTAAACTTGAGGGTATGTTCTCTTCAAGTTCTTTTTACTTATTTTCATAAAAGTTAAAAGAATTAGAAAAAATAAGAAAATTTGAGAAAGTTCAGAAAAAATACGTCAAAGTTAAGAAAAAATAAGAGAAGTTTAGAAACTCCAGAGAAATTTTAAAAAGTCGGGAAAAGTTTAGGAAAAATAAGTTGAAGCAAACAGATCCTGAGTTGAGATATGGTGCCAATCCAAAAAAAGTAGTGTAAAATATTTTTGAGACAGATAAAGTGTATGACAACAAAGAGTAAGATCAAAAGTCTATTCTTACCGAATGATCCTCCCTGTTTTGATCTACTAAGACATGGACTGCAATTGTTCCCGACAACCAAAGAAACTTCCATATAGCTGCTTGTTCCACTTCGACCACTTGTCTAGAGCCATCATCAACCAACACCTTCCTCGATATGACCTCCTGATACCGAAATCAATTCCATTAATGCGAGCACCTTTCAAGGCAAGCAAATACTGCTAATTGTTACAAAAAGAAATCCGTTTCTGACATTGATATTTCACCAATGGTAATTAACACAGAAATGCATAAGCAAAGATGTCTATTGTTTAACCAAACTAGCAAGTTGTTCTTATCACTTGTATCCAGTTACCACTCACCTTGATGTTTCGGAAGACCCTCTTACTATCAGGATCAATGACAATGTTGTACACTGCATCTGGTGGCAACCCAACATCGAATTTTACATGCAAGTTGCAAAGTGATCCTGTAGGTACCGTAACCTGCAAGAAAATATAACACTTGTTGTAGTTCACTTGTTTATTACCTCTTAACTCTTAGGAACTGGAAGATGAACATGTTTGTAACATTACTGTAATTACAATAACTTGAGGCCAATGATTCCCCATATTGGCATTACCTGCAACACGTTAGAATAAAATGCATAATATAGCAGCATTTTCACTATAGATTCAGCAAACTCAAATGACAGGAACAAAATACATGGTCCCAAACAGCAAGTTTTTGTTAATCGTTGAGAATCTTTTCGTTGTTTGTTCATCTAAATACAGCGATTCTTGCCTCAGTCTCCGCACAAGAGTTCACAGCATCGAACTTATAGGAAAATCCATCATTAGAAAAGCATAAAAGATGTTAAATTCTCTTTGTTAATTCTCACATTTATTTCAGGAGGTTGATCTTGATCACCCCAATAGGGATCTGCTCGCCAAAGTTGCAGCTGCTTCTGCAGATCAGCCTCCCAATCAGTCGAAGTTTTCTGCTCCTTCCTGACAATCTGCTGAGGTACATCCTTTCCCTCCCCTGCTTTCCCTGGTCCTCTAAGATGTGACTGTCGGAAAACACGAAGCATTTCACATCAACCAAAATAAATGATCAAACCAACAAAATGAACAAAGAATGGTAAACATAGCCCTAATAGCAATGTACAAGAAACTACAATGGCATTAATCCCATACGAACGACACGAGGTTTTGTTACAAATTCTCAACTTAATACCACATTGCAAAACATAATCTATCCCCAATTCAACAAATTGCACCCAAAAGACGAATCGCAACCCAAATTACAAATTTGAGGAAAATTACCACCAACCTTGAAAAAATTCTGCAGTCTTTGAGGGGCTTGTTTGAAGAACTTTGGAAATGCAGGATGAATCAGCTTAAGGTGTTGGATTCTATCAGTACCTTTGCTTGTTGAACTCACCTTTGTCTCTCCCATAATTCCCTGAATTTGATCAAACACATAGTTTTTAATATGCTGAGTTATCTTATCCAAATCTAAAAAAGTACTTTACTTTCTCCTTCTCAATTTCACCCATTTTTTATACAGAATCACTTAATCAGCAAGCAAAGGATTTCTTGCTTCATCTCAATAGAATCTCCTATACAAAAATTGATCACTTAACTATAAAATTCCACCTAAATTTTCATCTGGGCACCAACAATTTTACCTCAAAAATCATCTAAAATTACATAAATTAGCAGAATTCAACTAAAAATCACAAATTGACAACTCATACAAAAAACCCAGTTTTCATAATTATAACATCACTAAAAATTTCTCACCCAGATACTGAAATTTGATATAGAACAGCTGTAAAGCTTCAATTATGTTATCAATTAGTACATTATTAATAATAACAAACAGAAAAATATGAAGTAAGTAGATAGGAGAGAGAAAATGAGATAAGGAGTTAAGAAGCCACTTACTGAATGGATGTTTCTGGATGGCAGGATATAGCACTTGGAAATTGAAATGACTAGATTCTGGTCGATTCCAAAGCTTAAATATTTGAGCTTGAAAATGCAAATATGACGAGAACTGTGGTACTTTAAAGGTATTTATGCTATATAAATTGATTGTATTCAGTCATATGATTGAATTAGACAAAAGTACCTGTTTTCTTGGACTCGAAATTGGCACGTGCTCTGCAATTGATTTCTTAATTTGCCGGCAATTTCTCGTCAATTTTGCTTCCCTTCCTACAAGTTGGACGGTTCCTACAATTGTCTACCAATGGCCAACTCAAAGATCTATTACTAGTACAACGATCTTCGATTTTTTTAATTGCTACAATATTATTTTGGAAAATTTAATTACCTGATTATTTTGATTTTTATATGAGTAAAAATTATAGCCATTTCTTTAAAAAGTTGGTAAGATGAAAGATCCTGCTAGACTCGCACCTCGTGCAAGTATAATCAACCAGGCTTGCAAGTTAGACTTTGAAAGGGAGGGGGATGATAAGGAAAACCTCACCTCAAAAAGTCCCTGGTAGAAACCTTGTTTGGTAGTAAGAATATATAGTCATGTCTGTGTGGTTTTATTGCCTTGTAAAGTTACTAGTCTTATATGCATACTATGATCTTATATGCATGTTATGCGTGCGAAAGTATTATTGAAATTGGCAAATTGCAAATTTTTCTTGATTTACTTTTGTAATCTGAATTTAGAGAGCGATAGATTATGTACTTTTTTTTAGTTACGGATAATTTAGGCAAAGAAGATGAATTCCAAAATACTCGGGAGTTTTCATATATAATAGAGATAACGAGAATCAGTCAAAACCGAAATTACCAAGCTATTCCTCTCTCTTTGTTTTGTAGAGCACGGTCCTTTAATATTAGACTATAGCTCATAAGAAAATAGTGGTCAAAATTTGTTGCAGCAAGAGCTGAACCAGCAAAGAGGAACAGTGTGTCCTCTCTCATGTCATTTAAAACTATCATGCTGTTTGCAAATCACCCTTATTTTTCCTTGCAGGACGGACATTAATGCTAATTGAATTACAACACACAAATAAGGAAAGTAATCTCAACAAATAGCCAATCAACTTTAACTAATCATTATTGGTAAAGCACCACAAGTTACAAATCGCCACAAGCACAGCACTATAGCAGCATCCAACCGGGAGGAACTCGCAAGTCGGAAGGATTGCACATTCAAATGATTTACAGAAGTATAACAAGACATCACACAAGAAACATAACAGCCTGCTAATCCAGAGATCCACGGTTATTGGAAGATTAAGTATGTGTAGGTCTAGCATAGAAGTACGTTTCTAGGCTTTACGACAAACATCACCTTCACAGATATATCCTTCCTTAGTCTCGACTTTGCCCTCTTCATCTTCTGCTTTTCCCTCAATTTTCTCTATTAATTTCTTCATGTGATTCTCAGTGAAGGGAAATGCATCTGCCCCGTGCGCTCCTATGAGTTGTCTGGTTTCAGTAGTTATTGTCTTACCTTCAGGTCCAATAGCCACAAGACATGGGATACCCTTAACTTTGAACTTGCGAGACAGATAAGCCTTCCTCTCATCGCCGAATGGGAGGGCTAACCAAGGCATGTCTGAATAGTATTCGTCAAATGACGGCTGGTCACGATCACTGGAGACAAATATGATCTCAAACGCACTCTCCTTCGCCTTAATTTCATGGTATGTTTCAATAAGCTTTGGCGTAAAAGCACGACATGGCGGGCACCAATGTGCAGAGAAATATATAAGCACATGTTTTCCAACAAGCTGAGACACAGGAACCTGAACAACAAAATATAAAAAGAAGCATTATAAATTCAGGCGCATAGCAGAAACTTGAGAAATTATGCACATCTCACAACGAGTAGTGATACATCAATCTCAAAGATGAACGAGATTTCCCATCTCAGCACTAAATGATAAATTACTTCAATGTCTCTTATTTGCATGTACGAGGAGATATGCAAAAATTCCCCATTTCAAAGATGAGGTTATCATAACCTTTTCAACAAGTTAACAGTCATGTGATTTCCTTAAAGAGGGGACAAAGAAAGAAAAGGAGCCATTACCTTAGAGCCACTTTTGTCAATGACATAGTCCTTTTCTCCATGAACCAGTATGGATTCAAGTGTTTGTGACTCAAGTTTGGCTTTCTCAATCTCAGCAAGCTCAGCCAGCTTCTCGGAACTGAAAGGGTATGCCGCAGCACCGTGCTCTTGTATCAGTTCAGCAACATCTGGATTCAGAGTCTTCCCATCTGGTCCAATGATGACCAACCTGGGAATGCTTCTAAGCTCAAAATAACGAACAAGCTTTTCAATCTTTTTATCCTTGAAGGGCAAAGAAAGCCATGGCATATCTGCCAGATTTTCTTTGAATCCTCCTTCATCATCCTCATCCAAATAAATTAACACAATCTCAAAGTTCTCGCCTTCCTCTCTGAGTTTCTTATAAACCTCCACTAGTTTTTGTGTAAATACAGTGCAGGGCTCATAAGGGCCTACACAGAAATAGAGGCCAACCATCTTTCCTTCAAGCTCAGTTACAGAAACCTGATGAGAAATCACAATTATAAACCAGACAAAACAAGCAAATGTATATCTAGAAGAGCGTAACGAACAGGTGAAAATATGCCAGCAGAGTGCAAATTTTAAGTTGAGCAAACATGACACAGATCTGGACTTCTTCCAAATACAGGAAGCATGGAACTATTTGTCTTAGCTGAAAAAATACATAATGTCAGGTTTCAATTTCCTTGGTGTATTAACAACAAAAATCAACTTCCGGACATGGTCATAATCCTCTTGGTTGATCTCTAAGACTATTTAAGAATCCAGTTCAAACGACGTTCATTTACGTTTATGAGTTTATCAATTATCATGTCATAGAGGTTTACAAAACAAAGCACCAATCATCTTGGTTAATCTAGACTATCTGACTCAAAAGACACTTGCTGTTGGTTTATCAATCATAGAAAATCTTTATTTGAAAATGAAATGTCCAGGGTTACAAAAGCATATACCTACCACTCCTAAAAAACATCTAAGGTCTTCAACAACAAATTCAAGCAGATGCATAGAATCAAACATAATGAAAGAATGTTACCTTCGTTTCATCACTTGAAATAACATAATCTCGAGATCCATAAACCAAAAGATTTCTCAAGTTCTGGTTTCTCTTTGCGGCCTCTTCTTCCTCTTTCAATTGATCAATCCTTTCTGAGGTAAAGGGGTATGCTTCGGCTTCGTGTTCCATGACTACTTCGACCCCTTCATCAGTCGAGATTTTCCCATCTTTATCAAGGAACACAAGATGAGGGATTCCCATCACACTGAATTTTTCCTTGAGGCTCTTGATTGTGGCATTATCAGAAAGTGGAATAGCAAGCCACGGCATCTTAGAGAAGTAACCTTGAAAAGACTCTTCATCTCTATCAGATGAGATGAAGACAATTTCAAAGTCCCCTTTCGAGGAGAGCTCTTTGTATACTTCGATCAAACTTGGGGTAAAACCACGGCATGGCGGGCACCATGAAGCAGAGAAATACAAACCCAAAATTTTCCCACTCAAATCTTTGATGTTCACCTATCATCAGCAAGTTCAAAGAAATTCGAATGAAGTAATTCCAAATTCGACAAAAGCAGAAACTTTTTTAGCAGATCAAAGCAGGAGCTACAACATACCAAACCAAAGTATTGACTTATAAATGAGAGCTTCACAGCACACAAAGTCAACAAATCCCAAACAAAAACAACATCCATAAACACTCAAACTGAACATCTTCAACCATTCATAAAATCGATGAAAATTAAGATTCCTCAGGCGGTCATCACAGCCAAAAAAAATCTTAAATTGGTACTTAAAAATGAAAAAAAAAAATTATAATTTGGTCCATATTGATTACAGACCGGAACAAGAACAACCACAACAAAGCCTCTTAGCCTCAGACCGGAACAAGAACAACCACAACAAAGCCTCTTAGCCTCATTCTCAAAATGACATGGGGTCATCTAACATGAATCGTCATAAGAAATCGATTACAACCCAATTGCAAACAATCAAAAAAATTTCATTAGTCACCAAGTAAAATCAACAAAAAACTACTAATTACCCAAAATCAACAACAAAAGAATCATCATTAATATTAATAATATCAAACAATACCAGCAAATGAAACAAATGAAAGAATATCAATCATTTAACAATACCCATAAACAAATTGGCAAAGTTACATAAACCCCATCAAATTAAACAAACTATGCATAGGTGATAACTATACAAATTAAAACTTCAATTAGTAAGAAACATAAAGGAAAGAAATAAAGGTTACCTTATCACCATTGTTACGAATGAGAAAATCTCTCTCCTCTGATGAGAAAAGAGAGCTCAGATCATAACATTCATTGTTGTTAATGGAGTTTTCTTCAGCCATTTGACTCTTATATTACTAGCTTCGCAAAATTAAAACTTTTTTTTGGACTCTTATATTACTAGCTTCGCAAAATTAAAACTTTTTTTGGAGCGTCAATCTGTTTTTAGAGTTGAAAGTGGTATTTGAGCAAGCACATAACAGATGATTAAAGAGTATATATGGAGAAAATTAAATGGGGTTTTAGTAGAAGTTTTCTTGATGATGAAGAAAAATATACAAATAAATAACGACTACTCTTTACAAGTCAATGCAGATTATTTCGAAAGTGATGCTCAATTTCCTGTAAATTTCACAAAGGCAAATTGCATCAATTTTTTTTTTTTTCCGCCACATGGCCGGTGTGGAGAAATAGGTAAGAAGGTACACTATTATGTCTATACGGTTGGATTGAGCAATGATAATCCCATATCGGGTATGTGTCAATACCATGACATTTATGTAATTTTTATGACAAAAGTAGTATTAAAAAATTATATATAAAAAAATTTCATATTTTTTTTTGGGAGGTTGTTAGTTGAAATCTTAAATCAAATCTGGACTACATCAAATCATATCAGTTTGCTATTAAATCATATCTGAGCTACATCTAATCATATCAAGTAACTGATATGGGAAAAGTTGTCCCATACCGGGTATGGGACTATACTTTCTCCAGTTGGATATTGTGAAAGACGGTTACTTTTAATTTAGAAATAGGCGCGATCCAAGCCTAATATTAAAAGATAATGGATCACCTTTTTGAGAGTTAAGCATAAAATTGAGCCCCAAGTTTTAGTATTTTTCACCCATTGGGGACTCAAGTTTTTTTTTTCACCAATTGAGTACTCTGATTGATTTTCACCACAATTAAACCTTAGCCACCCCTAATCAACTCTCTCCTCTAGTCCTCCCCTCACCCCTTTCTCTCTCTTCCCCACAAACACAAACACTCACCCACACAAACACCATCAGCCACAAAACAACCACCAGCAGACACCTAGCTACAACCACCGCCCACCGCTCCACCTCAACACCGACCAAGCTCCACCTCACCTCACCACTCCAGCAAACCTAACACCACCATTGTTAATCACCCCAAAACCCAACCTAAACTCGAGCACAACCCCGCAATCCAACATCAAATCCAACCCCACCATGACACAACCTACCAATCCACCAACGGTCCACCTCTCGCACAACCAAATCGGCGGCACTCAACCCAAACCAACGAGCAACCCAAACGAAAGAAGAAGGTGGTGAGAGAGAATTTCGAACAACCACCACCACCATTGTTGCTGAGGTTGTTCGTTTTCTGTTGTTGTTGGTGTGAGGGTGTTGAAGGGCGTGTGGTGGTGACTGAGACTGGAGGTCCAGCGAGATCTCAGGCGAGGGTGAGCGAGCATGAGTGTGGGTAGGTGTGTGAGGATGAGGGTGGTTGCACGTGGAGGGACGGCGGTCGGATAGAGGAGGCCAAGGTTGCTCGCCGGTTGTGGTTGTGGTGGCGGACAATAGGGCAGTGGTGTTGGTTGTGGTGGCGGACAGTAGGGTGGTGGTGGTTGACTGCTAGTTGGATGAGGGGGTGGTGGTGGACTGGTGGTTTGTGGCTTAATTTGGTATAAGAGAGAAATTTATGATTTGGGGTCTAATGAGGGAATTAAACCAAAGGGATTAAATTATAATTACTATCCAAATTGGTCTCAGTACCCAATTGGTGAAAAAAAAAAACTTGAGTCCCTAATTGGTGAAGAACACCAAAACTTGGGACTCAACTTTATGCTTAACTCCCTTTTTGAACATAGTGACTACTTTAATTTATTGAGTGACCATTTTAATTTATAAAGGAATCAATTTAATATATTCAGAAATCACATAGAAGGTATTGTGTCAGACTCGTCTGACACAATACAACTGGTCGGACCACTTCAGTTAGAAGCACTTGTGCTTCAGTTAGACGTGCTTGGGTTTCAGTTGGTCTTTATTTTTTTCAGTTAGTTTCTAAATTTTTTTCAGTTAGTTTCTAATTTTTTTTTCAGTTAGTCTTCATTTTTTTCAGTTAGTCTTCTTTTTTTTCAGTTGGTTTCAAATTTTTTTAAACACCAATTGAAACATATAAAACACAAACTGAAAGAACAACAAGAACTAACTGAAACACTAACAAAGCACCAACTGAATGAAAGGAAAAATAAGATCAGCTGAAACATATTAAGCACCAACTGAAACATATTAAACACCAACTGAAATAACAACAAGAACTAACTGAAACACTAATAAAGCACCAACTGAAAATAATAACAAACTAACTGAAATACTAAGAAAAGTACCAACTGAATTGAAAATTAAAGCACCTGAAACATATTAAGCACCTGAAATATATTAAGCACCAACTGATAATAACAACAAAACTAACTGAAACCCTAAGAAAAGCACCTACTAAAAACCTAACAAACAACCTATTACAAATGTAATACATCAAATGAAACAAACATACATATAAATGAAAGAAACAAACAACTAACTGAAAATATAAACAACAACTAAACAAAATGCGCCTAAACAAATTTCAAACAAAATAAAGCAAAAACAATTGAAATACAAAAACATTCGAAAAACATAAAAATCAATGTGAAACACAGAAACAGCCAAACGCATATCAGGTTTGTCAATCTTCGCTGACTTCTTAGAAGCCTTAGAACTACATTTAAAGAAAAAAACGATCAACACAATTTTTTTTCTTTCTAAAAACAGATCAACTAAACTATCAACTAAGAGATTAATGGCCAAAAAATTTCAAAATACCTGTAATCATCTTCTCTTCCCCTCTTAACTACCATGGTCGAGTTGATCAAATGCAAAAGTAGAAATCAAACGTAAAAGTATGAGGTTAGAGAATTTCGGAGTAGAAAATATAAGAAAGCTTTTGAAATTTAGGAATGGAGTTTGAAATTTAGCAATGGAGTGAAGAACTGCTAAATTAGAGGTAACCGTTGAATGAAACTAGGAAAAGTGGGAAGCAAAAATAAAAGACAAAAAATAAAAATAAAAAAATAAAACACGCGTCTGAAATATGAATTGGGCTCGGCCCGTTTGACTGTACTATTGGGTCAGATGGTCTGACCCAATAGTTTCACTTCTTTAATTTATTTAGTGATTGGTTTAATTCATTTAGTGACTAATTTAATCCATTTCGTAAGACTGTCAGGCTATTTATAAAAATTATTTGTTATAACTCGAAATTCAAATGGAAAATAAAGGAAGGAGGAGAGAAGAGACGACTACGATGGTGCAAGATACCTCGAAATAGTGTTGGATTAGAAAGAAATAAAATGAGTCTTTTAAGAGAATGTAGACTTAAGTTGTCTAATTTTATATTAAAATTAGATCGTCTATTAAAATAATTTGTGATGTCTATAACACATTTTGCCATTACTAAATCAAGATTTTTTGACATTGAATTGTGTCTAAGTTAATGTGTTTAGTTGTTCAATTACTTCGCCAAAAAAATTATCATACATTAGGATATACCTAAGTTTGGTACACTTTAAGGCTTTTTATTTGCTCATTGTTTATTTAAAATCATGTAAATGAGCAAAATGTACTTAAAAAAAAAGGATAATTCAGGTGTATAATGAATGAACCCATTACTTAGCTTATTGCCTTACTAGTTGTATATGCAAGCGATGCGTGCGTCGACAATTTTATGTAGGTATATACAAATGGAAATATTTTTTTAATCTAAAATTATTTTGGTAGTGATGTAAATTATCGAGGTTCTTTTGTAGGTGTTATTATCTTTTTTAATTAAAAGTGAATGATTTTAACTGGTCATACTATCACTGAAAAATTTGGTTGATGATTTAATAGTTTTTTTCCAGCGACTTTAGTATAGTTCTTTAACAATTATAATTGTTAATAAACCATATTGTTTGAACTTTGTAAACATGAAATATTATGTTATCACGATATATTATTAACTTTTTTTGGTTGAAGATTCTAATTGATTTCGTGAATTGATTGTATCAATCTAGTTTGTCAAGTTATTAATAGTATTGTATATTCTATTTTTGACCTACTCATATGACAATTTTCATTGATTCTCATTTTTCAATTTTTTATAAAAAGAAAAACATTGTTTAAATTATTAGAGGGTATTTTAGTCACTTCAAAAAAGGACACCACACCTCCTCCCTTGAGCCTTGGCTTATATAATAAAGATTTCCGGACAACCGGTTTGGAGTACCCGAAACACCACCCTTGTATTTCTTTAAATGTAACGTGTGGTACTGCTAATTGAGTTACAACATACAAATCAAGAAAGGAATTTAATCACATACCAAATGAACAATAGATAAATCATATTCGTAAAGCATCACGAGTTACAAATCACCACATACATCGAAGTATCCATACTTTGTGAAACTCGCAACTAATGCCCAAGCGCATCCAACAAGAAAGATAACAGCCTGATGATCCAAAGATCTACAGTTATTTGGTAAATTATGTGAATGTCTAGAATAGAGGTTTAGGTGCACTTCTAGATTTTACGACAAACATCACCTTCACAAATATATTCTTCCTTATTCTCGATCTTACTCTCTTCATCTTTTGCTTGTGCCTCTTTCTTTAAGGCACATTTGGGATCAAGATCAAAGTCACACTCCTTGCAGTAAAAAGACCAGCTATGCCCCGGATTATTACATCCATCACAGTAATAACCATCACGGCGTACCTTCAAAAGCTCGTGTTCATGAAGCTCATGTTTCAATTTCTCAGGCCATCCCTTTGCCATCTGCTCAATTTTTTCTTCTAAATTTTTCATGTGACCCTCATTGAAGGGAAATGCATCTGCCCCGTGGGATCCTATGAGCTCTCTGGCTTCAGTAGTAATTGTCTTACCTTGAGGTCCAATAGCCACAAGACATGGGATACCCTTAACTTTAAACTTGCGAGACAGATAAGCCTTCCTCTCATCGCCAAATGGGAGGGCTAACCAAGGCATGTGTGAATAGTATTCATCAAATGAGGACTGATCGCGATCACTAGAGACAAATATGATCTCAAATGCGCTCTCCTTCGCCTTGATTTCATGGTATGTCTCAATAAGCTTTGGTGTAAAAGCACGACATGGTGGGCACCAGTGTGCAGAGAAGTATATAAGCACATGTTTTCCAACAAGCTGAGACACAGAGACCTGAGCAACATAACATAAAAGGAATATCAGTACAATCGTGCACAGCAGAAACTTGAAGAATTTTGAATATTTTACAAATTAATAGTTCCATGATTCTCTTAACACGGGGGAGAACCATTGTTACCTTAGATCCACTTTTGTCAACAACATAGTCCTTTTCTGCAGAAACCAGTATCGATTCAAGGGTCTGTGACTCAAGTTTGGCTTTCTCGATCTCAGCAAGCTCAGCCAACTTCTCTGGAGTGAAAGGATAAGCCACAGCACCATGCTCATCTATCAGTTCCACAACATCTGGATTCAGAGTCTTCCCATCTGGCCCAATAATGACCAGCCTGGGAATGTTTCTTAACTCAAAGTACCGAACAAGACGTGCAATCTTCTTATCCTTGAAGGGTAAAGCAACCCATGGCATTTCTGCCAACCCTTCTTTGAATCCTCCTTCGTCATCCTCATCCAAATAGATTAACACAACCTCAAAGTTCTCGCCATTCTCTTTGAGTGACTTGTAAACCTCTACTAGTTTTCGAGTGAATTCAGTGCATGGCTTATAAGAGCCTACACAGAAATAGAGCCCAACCATCTTTCCTTCAAGCTCGGTTATTGGAACCTGCTGGGAGATCCAAGCTATAAATACGATAAAACAAGCAAATGGGTATCATTAATTGGTAACAAACAGGCGGAATATGCTAGAGTCCACTGTATAAGACTATAAGTTGAGCATATGTAAGCATATCTGAACTTTCTCCTAACTCGGAGCACCGACCTATGTGTTTAGCTAAATCAAGGAATAAGGTCCACAATATAAATCAACTTATGGACAAAGTAACAATCGTCTCGGTTGATCTGAAACCATTTAATATATAACTCAATCACTCAAAAGACGTTGATTGCTGCTTTTTATCAAGTATCTGGTCATAAGGGTTTCTGATGAAACATATTAGATTTGAGGATAATGTTGGCCAGAGTTCCAAAAGACACTGACAGATATACAAGCAGAAATTCATCCCTCCTATAAAGCATCTAAGGTCTTCCACAGCAAATTCAAGCAGATGCATTGAATATAACATACTGTAAGAAAGTTTACCTTCTTTTCATCGTTCGAGATCACATAATCCCGAGGTCCATGAGCCAACAGATTTGTCAAGCTCTGGTTTCTCTTTGCAGCCTCTTCCTCCTCTTTCAATTGATTAATTCTATCTGGGGTGAACGGGTATGCTTCGGCTTCATGTTCCTTGACCACTTTCACCCCTTCATCAGTCGAGACCTTTCCGTCTTTGTTAAGGATCACAAGATGAGGGATTCCCATCACACTGAATTTTTCCCCGAGGCTCTTAATTGTGGCTTCATCAGAAATTGGAATGGCAAGCCATGGCATCTTAGAGAAGTAATTCTGAAAAGACTCTTCATCAAAGTCAGATGAAACAAAGACAACTTCAAAGTCCCCTTTTGAAGAGAGCTCTTTATATACTTCGATCAAAATTGGGGTGAAACCACGGCAAGGCGGGCACCATGAAGCAGAGAAATACAAAGCCAATATCTTCCCACTCAAATCTTTGATGGTAACCTATCATCAGCAATTCCAGGAAAATTCTAATGAACACACTCCAAATTCGATATAAGCAGGCATAACATCAACAAATCAAAACAAAAGCACCTAATAATGAAATATCCCTAATTATCACCAAGTAAAATAACAAAAACTTCTAAAGACCCAATAACAACAACAATGAACACTGATCATAAATGTGAAACCCCCCTTCCAGAAAGGGGATGACAAGACACAAAATGACGACGACAACGACAACAATCACAGCAACAACAACAACAACAACAACAACAACATCATCATCATCATCATCAACATCATCATCATCATCATCATCATCATCATCAACAACAACAACAACAATAGCAAAAATTTGATAACTTACAGCAAACCAAAAATGACTGTAAAATTTGTCCAACTGCTATAACACATACCAGCAAATGAAACAAAAAACCGACCAAAAAATTGAAGAGTATCAAACACCAAACTAAGCCAACAAACACAATAAGCAAAAATTCATAATTCCCATGAAATTAAACAAATTGTTAAACTGAAGAAAGTAATATATAATTGTAAGAAAATAAGGAAACAGATAAACTAGGTTACCTTATCACCATTGTTGCGAATGAGGAAATCTCTCTCCTCAGAAGAAAGAAGAGAGCTCAAATCATAACACTCACTGTTAATAGAGTTTTCCTCAGCCATTTCACTCTTCTATTTTTTTATTTTTTTTGCAAAATTAAATTTTCTTTGGATTTTTTTTTTTTTTTGTTCAGATTGGTGTTTCAGCAAAACAGATAATTAAGAGTATATATAGGGAGAAAAGATGGGATTTTAGCAGCTTAATTAGTGATGAAGATGGAAAAAGAAAAAGGGACGACTCCAAGTCAATGCAGATTATCTATAGCAATTTCTTACTAGCTAAGGTGGTAGCAAATGAGACAATTTGGCTGCAATTAGCTGTGGGCCAGTGATAAGTATAACGGTTGCAAATTTACAAGGGTGTTCATACTTCATACTATGCGTGTGAAATTGATCATCAAAATGCTACTCCAAGTTGGGAAATTCTTTGATAACACGGATTCTTATTTCTCAAAGATATCCCACGATCTACAATAATTTATACATTTAGGTTCCGTTCTTTTCAATTTTTTTTTTTCTTATCTGAACTTGTTTGAACTTATTAGACCTTATATTTGAACTTATTAGATTTTATTTGAACTTGTTAGATCTTACTTTGAGTGTGTGAACCTTTTTTTGTTTAACTGAAGTTAATAGACCTTAACTTATTTTTTCTTATAAAGATTGATAATAAGCTAAACTCATGCATCTTACAGGGTCATAATTTTGACCCAGTCAAAACTCTAAATGGAGTTAAAAACTCTCTTTTGGTGCAAAATGTTGTTCACCAAACAGGGCCATAATTTTGACCGTTTATAAAGGAAATAGACCATGAACTTCAAAGAATCCTCTCTAGCAGTAATAGAATGATTGTCAAGTTGTCACTAAGGAGTCGTTTGGTTCACTATTTTTGGGTTTCAAGAAACGGAATCAATTATCGATTCCCTTTCATTTTGTTTGGTTCAACCCCTCATCAATCCCTTACCATTACTTGATGGTAATGGATTCCCCCAATTTGTTACTTTCTCTCCCCCTCAAGTAACAAAACCATTACTTGAAGTTAATGGTTACCCTCCATTTCCATTCCTTGGCTTGAACCAAACACTCAATAAAGATAACCATTTTTGTTAGCATTCCCCTCCTCTATTTGTATCTATTTTCTTTCCATTCCATATCTTGAACCAAACGACTCCTAAGTGTAAACCTTGTATTTGCTCATGGTAGTCAATCGTGGAAGAAGTTTACTCTCAGCTTGGTCCTTCCTATTTCTTTCTTTCTGTTTAGCTATCTTCTTAGCACTATATTTCTGAAAGCTTCGTTAGTACTTATTTCAGTTTAAAAGCTATACCAGAAAAATAAATTTGTAAAGAAGCAATTTATGCTATGAACAATTTGCATAAAGGTGATTTTTTTTTATCTGAATAATAATTTCGCGTACAACGGCAAACGATGAGTGTTTCATTAAGCTGTGTTAATTGATTGTTACAGCAGAAGAATGAAATACAAGCAAAATGTCATTTGCTAATTTCAACACTAGGGACATTGGGAGGAGAAATGAGAGAGAACATGAAACCTATCAAAAATGAGGAAAAAAAATAAAAGAAACTTACAAGGTGATGTATATGGCAAGGAGGCTTCACTAAAACAGCTCCTCTGAGTATACCAAAAAAATTCCTCAATCTACACAGTACAATTACAATGGTATGATTATATACATCATGGTGCTCTATCACACTCGTGATCATTGCAAATCCACCCAGCATTCGAAGTTTCATGATCCTTCAAATTATTACCGGTTCCATCTGCTTCTGCCAGAGCACATTTTGGGTGGAGATCAAAATCACACTCTTCACAATTGAAGGACCATAATTGTCCATCTCCGTCACAACCATCACACCTATAAACATTGCGCCGTGTGAGCAGAAGTTCATGATCTTCATGAAGAGCATGGTTCACCTTCTCAGGCCATCCTTTAGTCATCTCCTCAAGTTCAGATTCTACTACCTTCAGCCGTTCACTGGTAAAAGGATAAGATTTCGCCCCATGAACCATAATAAGTTTCCTGGCTTCTGTTGAGATTGTCTTCCCGCTAGGTCCAATTGCAACCAGTTTTGGGATCCCAAAGACCTTGAATAAACGACTCAGATATGCCGTTCGCTGGTCATCGTATGGAATAGCTAACCAGGGCATTGCAGAAAAAAATTCATCGAAGGAAATCTGGTCTTTATCACCAGAGATGAAGATCACTTCAAAGGCATCATCCTTTGCTTTTATCTGCTGGTAAGCTTCAATGAGTTTTGAAAGAAAGGCACGACATGGAGGGCACCAATGCGCTGAAAAATACAAGAGGATGTTCTTCCCTACAAGATGAGAAATAGGGACCTGCAGAGAACAAACTAGAAGAATTAGTCAGCAGCAATAGTATGCCTCACAATTTAAGAAAAACAAGAAAGAAGCTATTTCTTGGATAATGCAAATCATAAAGGATCTCTTAGGGTTTTTTTTTAACTTCACCTTATATTTCCTATACTAATCAATACTGAACTAGTCTGGACCAATCTGAACTAATTGGAACTTTAGGAGCTGATTTTATAAGGTGTTAGAGCTTATTGGAGCAAATCTGAACTTATCTAAACTTATTAGCTTTTAAGGTGAAGAGAGCGCACCCATGAGATGACTTTCCAGAGATCCAACAATCACACAAATCCATTAATGATCACGGGAGCAACTTAAGCAGGGTATTCTGTTTTCACCAGAAACATGCCAACAATTCATAAATTGTATTGTATCAAAAAGGAAGGAAAAAAAGAAGAAGAATAATAAACGCAGCAGTCTAGTTAACGGATATGCAATATAATGTGAGCTTTGACATTGGGATTGTAAAATGAACTAAGCAGCATGCACAAAACTCCATACTAAAACAGTATCTCACCTTTGTGCCACTCTTATCAATAACAAAATCCAGCTTTCCTGAAACGAGAATTGACTCAAGGGTCTGAGCCTCTTGCCTTGCTTTTTCTATTTGAGCAAGCTCCTTAAACCTCTCTGGTGTGAAAGGGTATGCCTCAACTCCATGATCTTCTATCGCCTCTCGCCCATTATAATGAAGGGTTCTCCCATCTGGTCCTACTATAACCAAAGTGGGAAGCGTTGATAGATCGAAATAACGAGCCAGTTTGACACAGCTCTTGTCCTTAACAGGCAAAGAATACCAGGGCATGCTGGCAAATCCCTGTTTAAAAAGCTCTTCATCTTCATCAAGGGGAATCAAAACAATCTCGAAATTCTCCCCCTTTGCCTTTAACTCTTCATAAAAGTCTATCAGTACAGGATTGAATTGCATGCATGATCTGTACGTCGACAGTGAGAAATATAGACCAATAGTCCTGCCTTCAAGCTCAGAAACAAGCACCTGCATAACAGGCAAAACAAATTGCCTTCAGGCTTTAACATAAAGAGACTACAGAAATTTTGTATATCAAACCCATAAAATTCTACAATATCTTACTCTGTAAGATCAATTACTATGTAAACAAGCAAGCATAAGCATAACACATTAACAGCAATTACCACATGCCTCAATATATACCTTTTTACCATTAGCCGAGAGCACAAAATTACGAGAATCGGACGCCAGTATAGACTTTAAGGTTCTCGTTGTTTCCTCTTGCTTTTTCAGTATCTGGATTCTTTCTGGGGTAAATGGATACCCCTGAGCTTCATAATCCTGAATGATCGCAACACCATCATCAGTGAGAACCTTGCCAGTTTCATCTAGAATAACAAAATGGGGAAGACCATCGACTTTGAACATATCATCCAATTTATCACGAGTTTCTGAGTCAGAAAATGGTATGGCAAGCCAGGGCATCTTGGAGAAGTAATTATCAAAAGACTCATCATCATCGTCGGCTGTAATAAAAACAACCTCAAAATCTTTTCCCTGGGAAGTAAGCTCATTGTATACCTCAATAAGAATTGGGGTAAAACGACAACATAGGCCACACCAAGACGCTGAAAAGTACAACGCGACTATCTTCCCTTTCAAAGTATCAACACTGACCTGCATAAAGATTACAACATATGGGTTCAGTCAACAAAGAAAATGGCAGAGAAATCAGACCCATTAGCACAGTTCAATACAAACGAGTAAGCAGAAATTCTAGATTACCTAACAACAATACAAGGTCTAGTATGTGGTGGCCTTTCTAAGTGGGATTCATTAGTCCTACTCGTCTGTATCATTATGAATATATGGATTATGCAATATTTTAGGTGGACTCAGGAGCACATAGATCTACATGCACCTATGACAAGACGCAGGTAGAAACATACAAAACGCTGCACATGACTTTTATTGTTATAAATAAACCAAAAAAAACATGCTCTCCCCGACCCCAATGTCGCCCAAGTACCTCGCCAGTCGCCAATGTATATCACTTGATTTGGATCAATCAAGATAACAGCTAGTGATCTTCCTTAAAATGGGCACGGAAACACAACATTACTCTACATAATTTTGTTAAATTAGCCCAAGTTTACCACTTGCAAATTACAATTCGTCTTTCTTGGATCGCAGTTCGCGGTTAGTGAATTAAGTAACACTAAGTCACTACTACACTAGTGCTAAAACTACTAGAATCTATAAATGATCATAATAAGTCCCTCAAACAAAATGAGGTCCTGGAAGATCCAGTTTACCCACTAATGTCATCTTTAAAATCATATCATGTCTGCTGGACAGAAATTCGTCACATTTATAAGTTCACCTCAGTGTAACATAATTCGCTATATAACATGCTTTTCCAATTCGTAATTCGCCCAAAATGGGCAAAAATAGGCGAATACCGACCATAATTCGTTTCTTTTAGAATCGTCAGTTCGCGGGGGAGATTAGGGAATTATGTTACAGTGGTTCTCTCAGCTACAGCTCAAGTAATGCTAGCATAAACTTGCTTAATTTTAAACCTTAACTAATAACAATATCAATTACACATAATCAAACTTAAACAATTACACATAATCAAATGAACTTTTCAAGCTTAATTAATAATTACTCAATGGCAATAATACTCTTGTAAGTCAACGGTAGGTGTAAATAAAAAAGAAAAAGCAGGATCCAAAAAAATTAACAAGAACAAAAGATCTTAATTGAATAATCAGTTCCATTACTGGAAGTAAGAAGTAAAGAAATGTTGTACGACAATAAATTTCTGAAATAAACGCAGGTAGAAGTGAAGAAAGAGAAAAAAGAGTAGAGAAGTAAGATAAAATTTAAACCTGGTGACCGTTGTTACGACAAAGGAAGTTTCTGTTGGAGGAGCACAGAATTGAACCAAGATCATGTCTTGTGGTGGCCATGGCGGTTCACAAGAAAGAGAGTCAAATAATTGGAGGGATATTCTTTCTCACACGGACCTGATTTATGCGTAAAGGTATAAAAACATTAGGCTACCCTCCTTGCCAGAGGTAGCCATTGTGCGGGCCTAACCAGATTCAGTCCTGAACCGATTAATAAGAAAATCGAGCTGATAGGAACCGACGGATGATCGGGCTAGAACCGGCTCGAAACCGCACAAGCATAAAGGTTCTTGTGGGCCAATTGATGGGAGAAGAAATCGGCCCAACCTAAGCCTTGAACCAGACCGTGAACAGCACTCAGCCTTGAAGTGGATCACAAATCGTGCTCAACCCTTAATTGACCCGTTAAACCAGTTCTAAATATACATAAAAGTTTTTCATCATCGGCCTAGTTATCAATAACACTAGCGTATATGGAAGGTGTCGAAAATTATTTATTGTAAATATTAGTGCATATGCAATTAAAATTTAAAAATCAAAATGTTTTTCCATTTACGAAAAAAAATAATTGGATTGGTGGACCAAACCTTAACCGTCCCAGACCGATCTGTTGAAACGAGACTGGACCGATTCATGTTTGAAAATACAACCCTGAACTTGAACTAGACCAAAGTGGTCAGCTAACTGGGCTGGTTCAAATCCATGTCAGCTAAAACGGTCTGGCCTACGAACCGGCCCGTGTCCATATCTAATTCTCGCGAAGGAAATACTTAACGTGTCGGATACAAGAATGGAAGTAAGAGAATAGTTATTATAAAGAGAAATATCAAAATTAGACGTTACTTGGTGCCCTACATTGGTTATTCAATCAACAGTGCGATTTACTCCCCTAAACACATGTCTAGCTTGGCAAGAGGCAAATTGAGTTAGTATGAGCTTACAATCAGTAAGAATATTAGCAATATTCCATGGATTAGAACAAAGATTATTGATAGTGTTAATGACCAAGAGGTTATCTCCTTCAATGATGATTATAAATACCCGTTCGCAAAGAGATCTTGATACCTTATTGCGGTACAATGGCTTTGGCGTTGAGAGCAGAAGTGCGGACAAGATCGAAGGCTTTGCCCGTAAAGAAGTTGACCTTCATGATTACGGATAATGACACCACCAGATGCATCTAGACCACGAACCGAAAATCAAAGTTTAACTTGAATAGTGAGTGAGGAGGAGGATCCCATCCTTCCCAGGCTCCTCTAAGAGGAGAACTAATAGCATGACAAGTACCCACTTGTGAGCGAAACTCCGATTTATCATGAGCACATTGTTGCTTAGTGAATGATAGTTGGGACACCATTTTTCGTTATTGAAGATAATAATAATAAGAAACAAATGAATTACTTCCTCTGTAACAAAAAAAAATGCAACATTTGTCATATTTGGATGTAACACAAAAAATACAACAATTTATAACTTACTTTATTTAGTAAATAATTTTCAACATATTTACAACAATATCATTACTAAAAAAAAATATCAAAATTTATCATTATCAGTTTATCATTCCCCTAATCCTACATGGACAATACATCCAATGATTCTCTTTTTTCTCTTTCCTTTTCACGAAGTCATCCCTCTAACTACAATTATCAAATTTTGACTAAGAGTCTGTGGGGTCCGGATCCTGTAGAGTTTTATGAAAACTCTACAAAGTAGAGTTAAATCCTGACCATATCTCTATTATATAAGGGAAGGGGGGAGCAATGGTGTCCTCTTTTGAAATGCCTATTTTGCCCCCCTTCCCTTTCAAAATTACAAAAGGAATGTTAAAATCAAAATCGACAAAAGAAAACTACCGCAAATTACTTTACAACACTCACTCACAAATCACTTAAAAGAATAAACTTTACAAATCACTCCTACAATTGAAAAAATCACGTTATAAAAATCACGCAAATCACTCAAATAATCAGGTTACTTTATTAAAACTTAAAATTAACATACAAACTAAAACTAATAACCTAGAAAGTGAATACATACAAAAACATTTACAAAAATTTACTTACAAATCACTATTCTCAAGAACCATTCACAATTAATGGTGGGCCATGATAAAAAATAGAGGTGTATTTATAGTGAAATCAGAATTTAGAAGTTAGACAAGGAAAAAAATTATTACTTTTTTATAATAAAACTTTTACATATATTTGGATGTATCTTTTTCTATTATATAATAGCGATTAATTATCAAGGTAAAAAGGTTTATGTAAAATATCATTCAAGAATTTAAAGTACAACTAACACATATCTCTATTATATAAGGGAAGGGGGGGGCTATGGTTTCCCCGAATGAAGAGACTATGTTACCCCCTTCCCATTCTAAATTTCAAATTTACTTACAAATTAAAGGTGACTTCAAACAAAAATACCGAAAATATAATTATAACAATCACTCACAAATTACAACCTATGAAAAAATTGACTTGAAATCAAAGTGTCCACTTTCTTTACAATTTATGAAGTACTATACTTAATTCAAAAATCAACTAAAAAATTATAATATTATAAATCATAAATAAATTCAATAAAATGTCTATTTTGTTCATAGAATTTAACTTTGAAAAGTATAAAAATAAAAAAAAAATAAAAAAGAATGGTGAGAGACTTAAGTGACAGAAACTAAGGCTCCGTTTGGTAGGGCGTAAAACGTTTTCCCGGAAAACTGTTTTCCTCTATTTTCAGTTTTACATTGTTTGGTTGGCAAAAGAGTGTAAAACCATTTTCCCTTGGGGTATTACTCTCCCAAGGATGGAAAACCATTTTCCTTTCAAAATGAAGGGAAAACTATTTTCCTTCTCTCTCTTGTACACTCCTCCCACTACCTCCTTACTTACCCTTTCATTTCATCATTTTTTTTACATCGAACCAAACAACGGAATTTTGGAATTGTGTTTTCCATTGTAAATGGTTTTCCATGAAAATCATTTTACACTGAAAATATTTTACGCCCTACCAAACGGAGCCTAAACCAATCAAATTTTGCAACTAAAAACAATTATACTTCGTATGTCTAATGTTCAAATTTTGAATCTTATGCCAAAAAAATCGAGTTTCTGTTTCGAAAAAAAATTCAAGCACGCATCGCGTGCAAAAAAAATTATAGTATTATAAAATCAAGGGCTCATGATTAGTGGGAAAGGAAAAGATACGGGCAGGATATTCGGGGGAAAATAGGGGGGATTTTTGGGAAAGAAAATACAAGCCTTTGATTTCTTAATCAACGACTGATATTTAACGAACTCTACCGTATAGAGTTATTTTGAAACTCTAGAGGATCTCAACACGAGTCTGTGTGCATCCAAATTGTTGCAATAATTTTGTTACAAATGAAGTATTAGTTTTCTTACATTATCCATTTGGGTCGCACTCTATACCAATCTATATAAAAAAGTTACTTTCTCCTCTGAATTAAAAAATACCCCATCAATTCTTACCATATCATCCTTTACTACTATCTGAAAAAGTATTTAGACATTTCTAAGAAGAAGTAAGGGTATGTTTTCTTCGACATAAAACAGTTGAACTGAACTGAACTGAACTGAACTGAATTGAATTGGATTGACTGAACTGAATTAAACTGAAATAAATAGTGATACGTGAGAGTAAAAATATTATCCAGAGCTGAATTGAACTGAACTGAACTGAATTAAACTGAAAATAAACTAGGGAGAACATGTCCTGATTTTACATAGGTGATTTCATTTTAATTTGATGATGTGAGATGTCAGTAATTTTTACGGTTCTACCTCCCTCACTTTGTTCATCTTCTACAAGCCATATTTTTCAACTAACAACGATATTTTATTTAAGGTAAATTATATGCTTTTCTCCGACTTTTGTGTTGTTATTGTCTTAATTTTTGTTTTCCTTTTTTTAACCTCCAGTTTCTAGATTTTCGAGGATAAGACGAATATAGTGTCGAATTTGGAATATTGTATTTGTTACAACATATTGGAATTTTCTCTACAACTTCATAATTAATCTCATCCATGACTATTTTATAGTAAGTTAGTAACCTTCAATAATGTCGAAGTTCTACAACTATCTAATTTTTAATTAGATTCATATTTACACAGTATGTTTCTTTATTTGTTCAATGATAATTTTCTCATATTAATTGGCTAAAGGGAACATATTTTTTGGATTAGAGTAATTGAAGGAACTTTATTTGTTGTTGTTATTTACTTATAGATTATATCTTTTCATTTGTGGATGACTAATGTTTTGTTAATATGGTTAAGGGATTAAGGTTAGATATGATGCTATGTTTCATTGAAATGGAGATAATTCTAGGGTTTTTGTGTGGTTGGAAGTATAGGGTTGAGCCGTTAACGTCGGATTAGAGTGTTGATATATGAATATGTGATAGATTTTTTTGTATCGAAATTGTAATGCAAGTCGATAATCGATTTGTCTAAAGCCTGTTCGGCATTACTGTCAGTCGAAAGTCATATGATTTGTGTTGTATAATGAACTTGAAGTTAGTATTAAAGTTAATAAGATAGAATTAGGAGATATAGTTTATCTATTATACAACTAGGAGTCTAGTTGGATATATTTTAGCAGTTAGTCTTTAGTAAGGTTTTTTAATATTTACTATAAATATGTGATTGATTAATGAGAAAAGGTGCGATACTGAGATTGGTATTGGTTGCTAGAGAAAAAATTAGCACATGCTTATTCGTATCATGTTTATTGAAAACTGACTACAAGAACTTGGTAACTACTTTTTTTTTCTTGTTTTTTTGTTTATGTTTTTATTTTTTGAAGCACTAAAAAACCGAAAACAAAATAGGATAATCTGGAGGTTCTGACCTCTGCGTTATTTCGTAATTTTTGTTCAGAACCTATGAAACTATCATTTTTATGTGTATGTGGTGGAATCTATGAAACTATTGTAATGTGTGACTGTGGACATTTTTCAGTATATGCATCTCCTAAATTATGATATAGAGAAGTGTGGAGGATAGAGAGAGTTTTGTTTATGAGAGGGAAAACGTGGTTTTTGATTGATGGGGGAGGAGCTTTGTTTTGTTTTATGATAATTAATGAGAGGACAAGTTAGTAAATTTACTTAAAATTATGGATTGGTCAGGTTTTAAGTGGATTAGAGTCACTATGTATAATTGTTTAAAGTATGGTGCTACTTTATATAAATCTTTTTTTCGCCTGCCACCAAATAGAAAAACTCAAAATAGGAGGCTACCATATAGAATTTCCCAACAAATTTTAGCATGTAAGGCAATGTATTAATTTGATGTATATTTATAAATTATCAATGTTCTATATCACTAATAGATTATGAAAGATATTAGTGATCGAAGTTGTGTTGGCAACTTTTTTCTAGGCATCCTCTTTTCGTTGTCGGGGAAAACGTTACTTTTCGTTTAAACAAAGGACGTTCTAAGAATGAGTCATTGCTTTCAAGTAACATCATAAATGCAAGGTATGTATCCCCTTGTCTGAAGCTTAAGGGGTTAAAAGAAAGTGTTACACGATCTTACCATTTTAGATTGTGAAAGAGTCCTTGATTTGGGCTCAGTTGTATACTTGTATTGCAATATCTATAGGCAACTTGACAGACTACAATATGAAACAAAACAAAACTCTTATACCGAAAGATATACAAGGAAACGAACTATATATGAATAAAAAATCTACATATATGTTTATCTACTATTAATTTAAAAGGAGTCCATGTGACATTTTGTTTGACTTGAGCTAGTTGTATTTTGCTTATTAGGAAATAGGAAATCTTTGGCTAAGAGAGAAAGTGTTGGCGTCAAACAGGTGTGGTACCGTACCAATTTGTGGCTCTATTGCAAAAATGGTACCTTTTTTTTCTAAAATTTGTATTAATTTTAATCTTAGAAGTGTTGTTTAGTTGGAACTAGAAAGTGATACAATGGTATCAACATGTGTTTCATTAGACTAGGTTTGAGTGCCAAACATACATATAACAACACCATTATATATCCAAATGGTGCCGATCTCTTTTGCAAATGCTACCATTTTACATACAATCTGGTACCAATCACACGCCTGTTGAGAGTTGAGACTGCGCCTGTTTGACGCCAATAATAGCTAGTAGCTGATATGCTTTCACATATGAATGGTGTGTGTCTGACATTTTATTTGGAACTTGACATAATTTTGTTCACTTGATGACCTCAGTTCATTCCTTTCATTCAGGCTGTGTTCTAACTTCTAAGTAGTAGGAACACTTTTTCTGAGGATATTCTAATCTGAGCAAAAGTGTGAGATAACTAAAGCAGTGCAAACCAGGAACTTGGAGAATATCCTAAATCTTCTACCTTCAAATGTTCATGAAAGGCTTTCTGAGTGAAAGGCTGAGGTAACTGAATTCGGAAGAGCAGAAGAATATGTTGTTTAACCTGAACCAGCAAATCTGCAATGCTGAAAACATCAGCTCAGGCAAATATTTTCCTTCTGTGTTTAATACATTGCCTGAAGAAAGTATAATCTAACTTCTATTACAAAACATAGAACAAATGCTTGTCTCTAAACCAAAGAATAAATTCAACATAAAAGAACTTCCTATTGAAGGTAGTTAATTGTTGGGTATGTGGATTGGGAAGTTGTAGGGAGGTTAGTGACGATGTAGGGCTTGTGCAGCTGAGGTATGAGGATTCGATATTGAAACTCCATTGCTCTTGACTTGAATCAAAATCATTCCATTCATTTTCTCTAGAGAAAATGTATTTTTATACTAACCATTGTTTCTTTAATATATGGAATTCATAAATACAGGACGAAATTAAAAGTGTGCCTTTTAGAGAATTTGCCTGTTCAAGCCATGAGACTTACCCTCTTAAGGATGAGTTTGTGTTGCTAGATTAGCTCTATTTAAAAGGGTTTCTAGGCTGTCGAAATGGATGTAATAGTAAGGCACATCCTTATCTATGTATTATCCCAAAGATATCCGCCCTTCTTTATGTTGATTCAAAATTCGAATGGCAAATAAATTTGTGTTATGCAAGTGCTTAAATTTGTCATGCCACTTTGTTTCTTCCATTTGATAACATTGTCCTAGGAGCACATTTATCTTCTATTTTCTAATGAGCCGTTGTGCTTCTTTGCTCTTGCTATCTGACAAAAGGAACAGTTCAGAATTGACCCATCAAGTCAAATGCCGAAGAGAAGACTGCTGGCTGGAGTGGAGACATTACTGATAAATAATCATATGATACTATGCAAGAAATCACTCATCAACGTAATCTCACGATAATTTCTGCTGCCTTGAAGCAGGTATTCTTTTGCCTATGTTTATTTGTAATATTCCCGACTAATTTTCTTATTTCTATTTTCACTCATGCTGTATTAACTTATATGTTGTGAATTAGTTTGCAAAATACTGCAAGTCTGAGCTTCATAACTGAAAACTGGGAGAGTTTCATAAAGGTGTCCCCTGCTAATCAGTGACATATCAGGGGATTATCATAGAATATTCCGGTAGTATCTTTTAGTCGGTTGTTAATAAGAATATAAATGAACGAAATAGAACGAGATGTTTGGTGACCCTGAGATTGTTTGAACTTTTGCAAATTAACAGGTCACTGGAGACTGGGTATAGTTTTAACTTGTAAGTTGTACGTTTGGAGCAGTAACATATGACCAATGATTTTAAAAAGCAAAAACCACAAATATGCTAATCCCACATCAAAATTTTATAGAGTTATTGTGCTCTTTATATCGTTTAGCTTCAATATAATGTTTGTCTCTTCGGAGACATCTGATAAAATTGGAACGATACAGAGAAGATTAGCATGGCCCCTGCGCAAGGATGACACGCACAAATCGAGAAATGGTCCAAATTTTTTTGGTAAAATTTGCTGTAGGAATACAGACTTCAATTTCCTGTTCATGTTCATATTTTGCTACAGCAAAAGATCAATATCAGTATCTTGTGTTTCAACTAATTCTCTTGTCTCTCTGTTGTTGTGAAATGTGAACGATCCAAGTACCCAACTGACTGCCCTTGAAAGTTGAAAATATAACACTTGAAACTAGTTGAAAGTGAACTTAAAGTAACACAAATTGAGAAATGGTCCAAATTTTTTTGGTAAAATTTGCTGTAGGAATACAGACTTCAATTTCCTGTTCATGTTCATATTTTGCTATAGCAAAAGATCAATATCACTATATCAGTATCTTGTGTTTCAACCAATTCTCTTGTCTCTCTGTTGTTGTGAAATGTGAACGACCCAAGTACCCAACTGACTGCCCTTGAAAGTTGAATATATAGCACTTGAAAGTGTTTCTTCCTTTGTGATGTATATCCTCAAAAGCATAGTATTCTGGATTTTTTTTACATTAGAGTTGAACTTAAAGTAACACTTGAAACTAGTTGAAAGTGATTCTTCCTCTATGCTTGATATCCTCAGAAGCTTATTATTCTGGGTTTTGATACATTAAGAGTTTTTCTATGTAAAGTTCCAGTTCCTCCCCCCACCACCCCCCACCCAAATGTAAAGTTCCAGTTTGTCATGTCCCACATCAATTGGGAAATGATGCTCCCATGGCTAGTCAAGAGATAAATATAGGTTTCTAGATTGTGAATACTCATACCTTTCTCGGCCTTTTGGCTAAGATCAAGTGTAGTATCTGTTCTTATCAGTTTAATATCTGATACGTGGGTCATCGACCCACAATGATATTAAATTTATTTTTTAAGGGGGAGCATCCACCACAGTAGCTTGCTACTGGGATCCTCAAGTGTCGCCCATGCGTTGCACTATTGCTTGGGCACAGGCGCGTCCCACCAAAGAATAATTTAGAAAATTATGTTACTTGGACTTAGTACTAATGATTTAACTTTGGAACAAAGTGTGCCCAAAATTTGTACAATGACACAATCAGGGTCGACAAAACTTTTAGGCATTTTTTGAAAGCTATATTAGGGTCGACAATAATTCTCAGCTGCAAATGACAGCACTTTAAGTCCAAAAGTATGGAAGTTTTGTTAAAAATTTCAGTTGCTGAAGGAGATGAATGAAGAGTGGGATAAATTTTTTTCGCTGTGGATATTTGATACATGTTGGTTTTATGAGTGCTTGCTTTTTGCTCTAATTGGCTGTTTCTGTTGTTTTACAAGTGTTTGGTTTTATGAGTGATTGGTTGTTTTTGTATCTATTGTCCATAGCATTGGGTACATTTGGAGCAGTTTACCTTGGCAACATGTTAAAACTTCAGTATAGAGTTGTCTCTTCGGAGACATCCGATAAAATTGGAACGATACAAAGAATATTAGCATGGCCCCTGCTCTAGGATGACATGCACAAATTGAGAAACGGTCTAGGGTTGTTTGGACCATTGCTACAGGAATTTACTCATCAATCTTAACTTAAGCGCAAAGATAACACTTGCCTATTCATATTGTAAAACAGACTTGAACTTGTTGCTTTTACTCTTGCATAAGAGTTGACAATCTTTTGATTTGGTTTTTGAACAGAGCATGTATCATTTCGTTAAGCTCAACTCTCGCCTTCCATTTCATTGGCCTTTCAAAATAATTGTTATCCTTGAAGCTTTTAACATAACATGACTATATAATAGATGCCTGTTTTGATTATATTATTGTATTTCAAAGTTTGGAGATAGAATTGATTAGGGGTTGCGCGAACGCAGACCCCCACTAACACAAATTATGACGTACACTCTTCCTCTTTGGGAAGATGTTAGGCAGGCATCCCTCCAAAAGTGCAATGGAGGCTACGTGCCTAGGCCATGGGCCTTTTTGATGGCCCATTGACCCCGCCCAGGTAAGTAAGTTTGGCAATGTTCCATGCCTTCAATTTAAATCTATGTTGTTCTTCCCATTACTGTTTGTCATTGATGTGGGATGGGAATGTGGAATGTAGAGGTCAAACCATAAGTATCAAAGATGCCAATGAAGTAGCTTGCATCTAAAGTTCTCCCCATGTGATAGAGTCATAGATTTTCGTATTGTGGAGCAGAAGCATATCCTAACTTGTCATATCGTACTGTCTTGCTCTCTTTCCAGGACACATTGTCACTTTGGTCCTGCACTTGGGAAAATTCTAAGAACATATGAATTACGTAACGAAGTCAACAAGGTCCTTTGGAGTTGAATCAAGGTAACATGGTCATCTAATATATCTCTGTAGCTTCTATAAGATTTCACCATTTTATCTGAACCAGATAAAGACATGGTACATTAGGAACAGCCTCTTTGGTTATGATTGTGCATTTTGTTAACTTGGCGAGAGTTTATGTAACTCAGTTGCTCCATCTTCCTAGTTATATTTTGCTTTCGGGCCGCTTCATGGTCCTTATAGTTTAAAGCTTTGTGGAGTTTGTTGATTTGTACAAATGTTCACAGACCGAGCTTTTCAAAGGTAAATTAGTTTGATATAATGCTTTGCGTTTTTAAGAAAGGATGTATCATTTCATTTAGTGAGCTCATCTCTTGCCTTACCTTCTGGCAACCATTCCGCTAGTAGAAAGACTGTGCACGAGGATCAATATATGTAAAGGAAAAGAGTTATGATTGTATTATTACAATCTAAGTTGCAGACTGGCATATCTTGTACATCATGTAGGTCAAAATGATAATCATGGGAATCTATTAGTTTAGAAACTCTCAAGGTTTTGGCTTCTGCGATCGAGAACTTGTTGCGTGTTCTAAGGCTATTGCAGACTGGCATATCTCTTGAGAAAATGTATTTTTATACTAAACATTGTTTCTTTTGTATGAAATTAAGAAATGCAGGATGAAATTTAGAGTGTGACAATTAGAGAATTTGCCTATTCAAGCCATGCGACTTACCCTCTTAAGAATGAGTTTGAGTTGCTAGATTACCTCTATTTAAATGGGTTTATAGGTTGTCCAAATGGATGTAAGAGTAAGACACCTCCTTATATATGTATTATCTTAAAAATCAACACCCTTCGTTATGCTGATTCAATGTTTATATGGTACTTGTGTTATGCTAGTGCTTAAATTTGTCATGCTACCTTGTTTCTCCCATTTGATACATTCATATTTATCTTCTATTTTTTAATGAGCCATGGTGTTTCTTTCCTCTTGCTATCTGACATACATCTAATGAAAGCTTAAAGGAACGGGAGGAGAGGGTTGACACATCAAGTCAAATGCCGAAGAGAAGACTGTTGAGACATTACTGATAAATAATCATATGATACTATGCAAGAAATCACTCATCGACATGATCTCATGATACTTTCTGCTGCCTTGAAGCAGGTATTCTTTTGCCTACGTTTATTTGTATAATTCCAGACTAATTTTCTTATTTCTATTTTCGCTCATGCTATATGTAAATTATATGTTGTGAATTAGTTTGCAAAATACTGCAAGTCTGAGCTTCATAACTAAAAATTGTGAGAGTTTCATGAAGGTGTCCTTGCTAATTAGGGACATATCAACGATCTATCATAGAATATAATCAGGTCAGTGGAGACTGATATAGTTGTAAGTTGTACGTTTGGAGCAGTAACAAATTACCAATGATCCTAAAAAGCAAAAACTTCCAATAAGCTAATCCCAAATTAAACGTTTATTGTACTATTTTTCTCTAGTGTCACTCTCATCTATTTATATAGCCTTCGTGATTCTCTTTCCCCTCTAACTTACCTGCCTTTTCACTGATTTATTGTGCAATTCCTATCGTACCCCTAAATAGCTGATTCATTATACGAAAGTAGTACTAGATAGCCTTGGTGATGTATTTTTCTTTTGACATATTACTGAAAATTTGTTTTCCTCTCACCCATACATAGCCTAAGTTTACACTTCTTGTTTAGAGAATTTGAGATAATTCAAAATCTTCCGTACATATAGAAACTTATATATTGATGGAAGCCCCTTTTAAGGATCATAAAAAGAGCTTCCTCCAAAGATAAACAAAGGGGTATTTAGACAATTCAGACACTTGAAAAATTGTCTCATTGCTTTACCCCACTTTATGGATTCACTTGTTAGAGTTCTTCTAGTGCTATCTCAATTGAAGGCTTTCCTCAATTTCAAAATGTTACCGGAGTAGCTAGTGTAAGTTAGCACTAGAAAAGGACTTTAATGTTTTTACGAGGTGCTTATGTTGTGCTTTGTTGGGAATAAGTGTTTTCCCACTTCTACCAAGTTGTTTGTGAAGGGGGTGAAAGAGATACATGTATGTGAGTATGTGACCTGAGGTTTTCGGGGATGGTTTACATTGCACATTAAATTGGACAGAACACATACTTTACATTAAAAATTAAATTGAACACCAATACATTACTCTTATCATAACAATGTACTAAAATCTTATTCTGAGATTAATGGAAGCTCCTAATAGGAACTCCCTCCAAAAATAAACGTATGCCACTTTATGCAGCGAGCACACGGTATTCTTTAGTAAAAGGCGAAAGAATAGTTCGCTCTGTGCTCAATGCATGGCTGCGTGAGTACTCCAATGCAAGGCACAGGAATTTATCATTGCAGTTCTAGCTTGGTCTTTATACCTTATTGATGTGGGATTACTTAGGACTACGGCACAGAAATGGTACGGTTACTTATACCTGCCTGAGCTTATCTATGATCATAATAAATCCTCCAAATAGAATACAGGTCCTGGAAGATCCAGTTTACCCACTAATGTCATTTTTAAATCAAATCATATCGGCTAGAAAGAAATGGTGCCAGTCTCTTTTACAAATGGTGCCATTACAAGCTGGTACCAATCAGGCGGCTGGCGAGATTGCGCAAGTTTGACGCCAATAACAGCTAGTAGCTGATATGCTTTCACATATGAATGGTGTGTGTCTGACATTTTATTTGGAACTGACATAATTTTGTTCGCTTGATGATCTCATTTCATTCCTTTCATTCAGGCTGTGTTCTAACTTCTAAGTAGTAGGAATACTTTGTTTGAGGATATTCTAATCTGAGCAAAAGTGTGAAAATAACTGAAGCAGTGCAAACCAAGAACTTGGAGAATATCCTAAATCTTCTAGCTTCAAACATTCATGAAAGGCATTCTGAGTGAAAGGCTGAGGTAACTGAATGCGGAAGAGCAGAATAATATGTTGTTTAACCTAAACCAGCAAATCTGCAATGCTGAAAACGTCAGCTCAGGCAAATATTCTCCTTGTACAAGCTAACTGCTATACAAAACATAGCACAAAAGCTTGTCTTTAAACTGAAGAATGAATTTAACATAAAAGAACCTTCTAATGAAGGTACTTAATTGTTTGGTATGGGAGTGGCAGAGTGGGACGTTGTAGGGAGTTCAATGACGATGTAGGAATTGCGGAGTTAAGATATGAGGATTAGATATTTTTGAGCTACCATCACGCTTGACTTGAGTCAACAACATTCCGGCCTTTCATTTTCTCTTGAGAAAGTGTATTTTTTATACTAAAATTTGTTTAATGTATGAAATTAAGAAAAGCAGGATGAAATCAAAAGCGTGTCTTTTAGAGAATTTGACATTCAAGCCATGAGGCTTGCCCTCTCAAGAATGAGTTTGAGTTGCTAGATTAGATCTATTTAAATGGGTTTGTAGGTTGTCCAAATGGATGTAAGAGTAAGACACCTCCTTATCTATGTATTATCCCAAAGATCACCACCCTTCTTTATGCTGCTTCGAAGTTCGTATGGCACTTGTATTATGCTAGTGCTTAAATATGTCATGCTACTTTGTTTCTTCCATTTGATAACATTCATATTTTTATTCTATTTTTCAATGAGCTGTTGTGCAGCTTGTGCTTCTTTGCTCTAGCTATCTGACATAGACCTAGTGAAAGCTTAAAAGGAACAGGAGGAGAGGGTTGACCCATCAAGTCAACTGCCGAAGAGGAGACTGTTGGCTGGAGTGAACATTACTGATAAATAATCATATGATACTATGCAAGAAGTCACCGATCGACATGATCTCATGTTTATTTCTTTCGCCTTGAAGCAGGTATGCTTTTGCCTATGTTTATTTGTATGATTCCAGACTAATTTTCTTCTTTCTATCTGTATGTAACTTATATGTTGTGAATTAGTTTGCAAAATGCTGCAAGTCTGAGCTTCGTAACTAAAAATTGTGAGAGTTTCATGAAGATATCCCTTGCTTATATCAGGGGTATTATCACAGAATATTTGGGTAGTATCTTTTAGTCGGTAGTGTACTCAATTTAATAAGAATATAAATGAAAGAGAGGGTGATAGGACGAGTTTTTTGGACTTGGTAACCCTGGGATTGTTTGAGCTTTTGCAAATTATCAGGTCACTGGAGACTGGACAAGTTACCAATGATCCTAAAAAGCAATAACTACCAATAAGTTAATCCCACATCAAAAGTTTGTAGAGTTATTGTGCTCTTTATATTGGTTAGCTTCAGTATAATGTTTGTCTCTTCGGAGACATCTGATAAAATTGGAACGATACAGAGAAGATTAGCATGGCCCCTGCGCAAGGATGACACGCACAAATCGAGAAATGGTCCAAATTTTTGTGGCAAAATGTGCTTCAACTATTTCTGTTGTGATTTGGTTTCTGAAGAGAGCATGTATCATTTCGTTGAGCAAGCTCAGCCCTTGCATTTCATTTTGGTGGCCTGTCTCTGAGTAGGTTGTATCATTACAATCTGAGTCGCGGAGTTATGCGTACTGTGGTTCTCAAAATAATTGAGAACCCTTGTAGAGCTTTGACGTGACATGATTCACTTAACGGATGCCTGTTTCAAATTTTTGATTGGTTTATTGTATTTAAATGTTTGGAGATAGAATTGATGGACTCACTTGTTGGAGTTCTTTAAGAGCTATCTTAATTGAATCCTCAATTTCAAAAAGTTATCCTTGAGTAGCTAGTGTAAGTAGCACTAGAAAAGGACTTTAATGTTTTTCTAATTAGGTGCTTATGTTGTGCTTTGTGGGGGAAAAAATGGTTTTTCCACTTTCACCTAGTTGTTTGTGAAGGGGGGGTGGGGGGGGGGTGAAAACAGGTTTCAAGTGACAAAATTGTTTTCCCAATATGGAAAATATTTTCCCTTATTTAACAAAGAAAGCCTTATTTTCCTCGTAATTCCATCAATGTAAAGGATTTCACATGAATCAAGCGAGAAATAGATTGTAAATTTGTTTTCTTTGAGACGTAGATGCATATGAGTATGTGATTTTTGGCAATCCTTCTTTTAAAATGGAAAATAATAATCCTATGGTTTTCAGGGATGGTTTACATTGGACATTAATATAAAAGCACATACTCTACATTAAATCTTATTCTGAGATTAATGGAAGCTCCTAATAGGAACCTCTCCAAAAATAAACGTATGCCACTTAATGCAGCGAGCACACGGTATTCTTTAGTAAAAGGCGAAAGAATAGTTCGCTCTGTGCTCAATGCATGGCTGCGTGAGGATTACTAAGTAAGGCAGAGTAATTTATTATTGCAGTTCTAGCTTGGTCTTTATACCTTACTGGTGTGGGATTACTTAGTATGGCTATGAGGAAATTATTTATCCAGCATAAGACTACAGCACAGAAATGCGTGTTGTTTCTGTTGCCTCGATGAATAAATTATCTGCTGGAAGTATATGGCTTATATGGTTACATATACCTGCCTGAGCTTATCTATGATGATAATGAATCCTGCAAATAGAATACAGGTCCTGGAAGGTCCAGTTTACCCACTAATGTCATCTTTAAATCAGATCATGTCTGCTGGACAGTAATTCGCTACATTTATAAGTTCAGCCTAAGTAATGCTAGCATAAAGTTGCTAAATTTTAAACCTTAGCTAATTCAACATATATAAAAGAACTTCCTAAAGAAGGTACTTAATTGTTGGGTGTGTGGAGTGACTGAGTGGGACGTGTTAGGGAGGTTAGTTACGATGTAGGGCTTGTGGAGTTAAGGTATGAGGATTAGTTATTTTTGATCTACCATTATTCTTGACTTGAGTCAACAACATTCCAGCCTTTCATTAAACATTGTTTCTTTAATGTATGAAATTAAGAAATACATGACAAAATCAAAAGTGTGCCTTTTAGAGAATTTGCCTATTCAAGCCATGAGACTTACCCTCTTAAGAATGAGTTTGAGTTGCTAGATTAGCTCTATCTAAATGGGTTTATAGGTTGTCCAAATGGATGTAAGAGTAAGACACGGAGACACCTCCTTATCTATGTATTATCCCAAAGATCACCACCCTTCTTTATGCTGCTTCAAAGTTCGTATGGCATTTGTGTTATGCTAGTGCCTAAACTTGTCATGCTACTTTGTTTCTTCCAGTTAATAACATTTATATTTATATTCTATTTTTCAATGAGCCATTGTGCTTCTTTGTTCTAGCTATCTGACATACACCTAGTGAAAGCTTAAAAGGAACAAGAGGAGAGGGTTGACCCTTCAAATCAAATGCCGAAGAGAAGACTGTTGGCTGGAGTGAGACGTTACTGATAGATAATCATATGATACTATGCAAGAATCACTGATCGACAAGATCTCATGATAAGTTCTGCTGCCTTGAAGCAGGTTTTTTTTTTTACCTATGTTTATTTTTATATTTCCCGAGTTATTTTCTTATTTCTGTTTTCGCTCATGCTGTATCTAACCTATATGTTGTGAATTAGTTTGCAAAATGCTGCAATTATGAGCTTCATATATAAAATTGTGAGAGTTTATGAAGGTATCCCTTGCTAATTAGTGACATATCAGGGGATTATCAGCGAATATTCGGGTAGTATCGTTTAGTCGGTAGTGTATTCAATTTAATAAGTATATAAATGAAAGAGAGGATGGTAGGACGAGATGTTTGTGACCCTGAGGTTGTTGGAGATTTGCAAATTATCAGGTCATTGGAGACCTATATAGTTGTAAGTTGTACGTCAGTAACAAATTACCAATGATCCTAAAAAGAAAAAACTACAATAAGTTAATCCCACATCAAAAGTTTGTGCTCCTTATATAATTTGGCTTTAGTGTAATGTTTGCCTCTTCGAAGACATCTGATAAAATTGGAACGATACATAGAAGGTTAGCATGGCCCGTGCGCAAGGATGACACGCACAAATGAGAAGTGGTCCAAATTTTTTTTGCCAAAATTTGTTGCATGAATACAGACTTCAATTTCCTCTTCATGTTTATACGGTTTATTCACAAAGTATTCCCCGAGTTTTCAAAAAACTCACCTAGTACACTCCATGTTTTCAAAATTCACTAGGTACCTCTCAATTTTATGTGAATACACCCAAATTCCCTTATTGACTAACGGTGTTAACCGTCGTTAGTCATTAACCCTCATTTCTGCTTTAAACCCTAATTAACCTCTAATTCTAATCCTAATCGTAACCCTTACCCTAACTCTAACCCTAAATCCTAAACTTTACCCTAGCTACCCCTACCCCACCCTCCCACCACCTCTGCAGCCTCCTCCACCCCACCCCCTCCCCCACCCCTACCCCTACTCTTACCCCTGCAGCCCCCCTCCCACACCCTCGCGCCGCAGTAGCCTTAACCCAGTTCCTCCAACCCTCCCCCACCATCGCTCCCCCCGATTTCACAACAGGCCCCCCCATTCCTACTCCAGTCACAACACCACTCCTATTCCATTTTCGAGATCTCCGGGTAAATTTGCGAATAAGGTCTCGCTAAATAACCCGAACATGTTGCTCGCGATGGGGGGTGGGGTTATGGGCACGCGACAGGGGGTGGGGGTTGGGCTCGCGACGGGGGTAGGGGAGGGGTGGGATTCTGGGCTCGCGATGGGGGGCGGGGGGCTAGGCTCGCGACGGGGCTGCGGGGGGTATGGGAGGGGGAGGGGCTGCTGGGGTAGGGGCAGGGGTGGTAGGAGGGTAGGGGAGGGGGTTAGGGTTAGTTAGGTTTTAGGGTTTAATTAGGTTAATGGTGTTTAATTAGGTTAATTAGGGTTTATTTAGGGGGTTAAGACTAACGGCTTTAAGCTTTTAGCGTCGTTAGTCATTAAAGGTATCTGAGTGTATTAGTTTGAAACTTAGGGGTACCTGGTGAATTTTGAAAACATGGGGTACCAGGTGAATTTTTTGAAAACTCGGGAGTATCTGGTGAAAAAACCAATTTTTATATTTTGCTACAGCAAAGATCATCAGGTGGTCTCACCGTCCCAGTGTTCCACTGGTTCTCCTGTCTCTATGTTGTGATGAAATGTGAATGACCTAAGTGAAAGATGGTATAATCCCCTAATTGGGTTATGCCCTTCATTGAGTTAATATAGCCATACAGAGATAGAGTTACCATAAATATACAAGGCAATAATCTAGCCTATGATTCTAAATATAAATACAAGATATACAAAATATATACTCTAATACACCCCCGCAGTTGGAGCGGGAGGGGAGCAGACGCTCAGGCTGGAACGGAACCGAGTGAAGAGGTGGCGAGGCAACCCCTTGGTGAAAATGTCAGCGTAGTGATACTTAGCAGGGACATGCAATACACGAATGGTACCAAGGGACATGCAATACACGAATGGTACCAACCTGAGCTTTTTCGCGAACAAAGTGAATATCAAGTTTAATGTGATTGGTTCGCTGATGTTGAACCGGGTTGCCAGATAAGTAAACGGTAGAGATGTTATCACAGAAGATCATAGTGGCTTTGCGTAGAGGAAAATGTAGCTCAAGCAGAAGATTACGAAGCCAACTAGTTTCAGCTACAGCATTAGCAACACCCCGGTATTCGACCTCGGCACTGGACCGAGAAACAGTGGCTTGACGCTTGGAGGACCAAGAGACAAGGTTATCGCCAAGATAAACACAATAGCCAGAAGTAGAGCGCCGGGAGTCAGGACACCCGGCCCTATCAGCATCAGAGTAGGCTGTCAATGTGTGGGACTTAGAAATAAAGAGGCTAAGTCCATGATGGAGAATACCTTTTACATATCGTAACACTCGTTTGAGTAAATGAAAGTGTGGTTCCCGTGGATCATGCATGAAAAGACATACCTACAGCATAGCCGATGTCAGGACGAGTGAATGTAAGGTATTGTAAAGCCCCAGCAAGGCTGCGATAGAAAGTGGGGTCCGTGACAGGTGGACCAGCAGTAGCATTGAGCTTTGATGAGGTGTCAACTGGGGTGGTAACAGTATTGCAACCTGTCATAGAAGCACGAGCCAAAATGTCCTTAGCATACTGACTCTGAGAAAGAAATAAACCAGTGGAAGTACGAGTAGCAGTACTGCCAAGGAAATGGTGAAGAGCCCCAAGATCAGTCATAGCAAACCCAGCAGAGAGTTGAGCAATAATGCGCTCGAGGAGTGTAATGCCGGAGGCAGTCAAAATATTATCATCAGCATACAATAGTAGATAAGCCATGTCAGTACCACGACGATAGATGAACAAAGAAGCATCACACACACTACCCTAAAACCCCTGAGATAACACAAAAGTAGCAAACCGCTGATACCAAGCACGGGGTGCTTGCTTGAGGCCATAGAGAGACTTGCGAAGTTTGCACACATGATGAGGGGTAGTGGGATCAACAAAACCAGGGGGCTAATGCATATATACAATATCATGAAGATTACCATGTAAAAATGCGTTCTTGACATCAAGCTGATGTATGGGCCAAGAACGAGAGACCGCAAGACCAAGGACAGTGCGGATGGTAGCCGGTTTGACAACCGGGCTGAAAGTCTCATCACAATCCAAACCAACTTGTTGGTTTTTACCATTACCAACCAATCGAGCTTTATATCGAGCCAAAGAACCATCAGAGTGAAATTACAACCATAAACTCCGAATAACATGAGCACTAGGGGGACGGGGAACCAAATCCCAAGTATTATTATCAATTAGAGCACGATATTCGTCCTGCATGGCACTATTCCAGTTACGGTCACGAAGGGCGGAAATGGGGGATTTAGGTAGAGGAGAAATGGAAGAGGGAGAAGTGACAAGGAGATTAAGTGGCCGACGAGCGGAGATGATGCCATTTTTGGAGCGAGTGGTCATGGAATGATGGGGAGGTGGTGGAGGTGGGGGTGGTGGAGGTGGCGGAGGGGGCGGTGTTGGAGTGGGAGGGACTAACGTGGACGGAGTGGGGGGGGGCAGAGAGGTAGAGGAGGGGGGGTTTGAGTGGGCCGAGGAGGAGGGGAGTGAGGCTGGGTGGGGGAGAGAGTGGGGTTGGGGCGCAGAGGAGGAGAAGTGGGTGGGGACGGGCTGGATAGGATGGGGGGGGTTTGGGCCTGCGGGTGTAGTGAAGTGTAGGGCGAGGGAGAGGAGGGTGTTGGGGGGAGTGAGTGGGCCGGTTGGGAGGGGGCTGGGATGTTAGATGTGTGGGGTGGGGTTGGGTAGAGGGAGCGGGCCGGCTGGTAGAGGAAAAAAAAATTCCTAGCTCTGATTACCATGAAAGATGGTATAATCCCCTAAATGGGTTATGCCTTTCATTGAGTTAATATAGCCATACAGAGATAGAGTTACCATATGTATACAAGGCAATAATCAAACCTATGATTCTAAATATGAATACAAGATATACAAAATATATACTCTAATACTAAGTACGCAACATGTGAATGACCTAAGTACCCAACTGACTCCCCTTGAAAGTGTTTCTTTTTCTGTGATGTATATTCTCAAAAGCTTAATATTCTGGACTTTTTTTACATTAGTATTGAACTCAAAGTAGTAGTTGAAACTAGTTGAACGTGATTCTTCCTCTATGTTGTATATCCTGAGAAGCCTACGTTTCCGGGGTTGGTTACATTATAGTTTTTCTATGTAAAGTTCCTGTGTGTGTTGCCCCACATCAATTTATCACTTTAATATCTGATATGTGGGTCATCGACCCACAATGATATTAAATTTTATTTTCTAAGGGGGAGTAAGCGTTGCCCATGCGTTGCACTATTGCTTGGGCACAGGCGCATCCCACCAAAGAATAATTTAGAAAATTATGTTACTTGGACTTAGAGTACTAATGTTGAATACAGATATGTCATATTAATGTGATTTAACTTTGGTGTAACTATGCGAGTGTTTAAACTTAGTGAAAGTATTGGGTCAGACCGTCTGACCCAATATTCTCGTCAGACGGGCTGAGCCCAGTACTATAATATACAGCAACGACGGCGGTCGAAGGATTCTCCACCATTCCCACATAAAACCCACCACCACCACCACCACCACCACCACAACCACCACCACCACATTACAAAGCCTCATCCATCTCCACCGCCACCACCTCAGTTCTCGATGCGACACTACAGGAGAACTTCTTCTTACTCTTCCTAATAAGATACTGTTTTTGAAGTATGAGGATCTAAAGGAGAATCCTAGTTTTTATTTAAAGAAGTTAGCTGAGTTTATTGGTATGCCATTTTCTCCCCAAGAAGAAGAAGAAGGTGTCATCAAGCAAATAATAGATCTGTGCGATATTAACAATCTTAAAGAATTGCAGGTTAATAAGAGTGGTTTGCTAAGTAAGATGGTGGAGAACAAGAGTATTTATAAGGAATGAAGAAGAAGGAGAAAGTGAGAGAAAGTAGAGGTTAGTTTTCTTTTCAGTTGGACTTTGTTTTCTTTCAGTTGGACTTTGTTTTCTTTCAGTTGGACTTTTGTTTCTTTCAGTTGGACTTTGTTTTCTTTCAGTTGGACTTTGTTTTCTTTCAATTGGACTAACTGAAACAAAATGAAGACTACTGGAAGAAAAATGAAGACTACCTGAAAAAGAATAAAGACCAACTGAAACCCAAGTAAGTCTAACTGAAGCGCAAAAACCAACTGAACAAAAAGAAGACTAACTGGAAAAAAAAAGACTAACTGAAACAAAATGAAGACTACCTGAAAAAAATGAAGACTACCTGAAAAAGAATAAAGACCAACTGAAACCCAAGTAAGTCTAACTGAAGCACAAAAACCAACTGAAAAACAAAGAATACTAACTGAAAACAAAATGAAGACTACCTGAAAAAAAATGAAGACTACCTGAAAAAAAAAATGAAGACTACCTGAAAAAAATTGGAACCACCTGAAAGTCGTCCGACCAAGATTATGGTCGGACGAGTCCGACACAATACGTTCTTTTAAACTTTACTAGTTTCTAAGCAAGTTAATGTGATATATGCCCAAAATTAATGTGACTTATGCTCAGTCTGAGTAACATTGCCTAAATTATCTTATAGAAGTTACAGCTATCATATCAAGGCGGTACAGTGACACCAAAAAAGATAGGGTCAGATTGCTGACAAAATTTTTAGGCATTTTAGAAAGCTACATCTTATTACAAATGATAACAATTAGTTTGCATTAAATTCTCATCTGCAAGTGACAGCACGTTAAGTCCAAAAGTACGGAAGTTTTGAAAAATGTCTCAGCTGCTAAAGGCGATAAATGAAGAGTGGGATAAAATATTCTCATTGTGGATCTTTGATACTTGTTGGCTTTATCAGTGCTTGTTTGTTGGTCTAATTGTTTCTGTTGGTTTTACAAGTGTTTGTTTGTTGGTTTGATTGGTTTGATTGGTTGTGTTGCTATCTATTGTCCATAGCATTGGGTACATTTGGATCAGTATACCTTGGCAATATGCTAAAACTTCATTATAGTCATATAGAGTTGTTTCTTTGGATACATCTGGTAAAATTGGAAATTTGGAACGATACAAAGAAAATTAGCATGGCCTCTCCTCAAGGTTGACACGCACAAATTAAATCGAGAAATGGTTCAGAGTTTTTGGACCGATAAAAGGGAACGGAAATTGGCCGATACGGCTAGAAATTTTTCAAAAAATTCACACTATTATGTTCTAACCTATTTAGGTTGTTTTAGTTTATGAAGCATTATTATAACATAATATAATCTAATTTATTAGAATATCTTGTTTAATCAGCTATATAATTAATTCATAAATTTATTTTTGGCCAATGTTTGAAAAGAATGGATGTAATGGGGATAAATACGTTCTGATGTGACGGGAACGACAAATTCAAAATCCATTTCAGAATGACAGTTCTGTAACGGAACGGGAGAGTTTTAATTCCATGCTTGGAGCTTGTAAAATAATCTTTCATGGCCTATGTAGTTAAAACTTACGCTTGAATTTTCATGTCACAGGTGTGGAGTTGCATAGTCTTAAGTCACCCATAACAGGTTAGTGTAGAGCTGTAATCATAGCTATTTGAGTTATTAGTTTCCAAAGGTTGGTTGTCGACAGGTGCATGAAGCCCATGTTCATGCTATATCATGCTGGAAGAGCCCAAGAGGACCAGTTTAGGTCTTATGTTTACAGTCTGAGGTTTGAAACCTATCAGTCCCACATTGAAAGTTAAAGAAGTTAGTTCTCTGTTTATAATGCAGAGACTGCAGTATTAGATTGTCTCTTCGGAGACATCTGATAAAATTGGAACGATACAGAGAAGATTAGCATGGCCCCTGCGCAAGGATGACACGCACAAATCGAGAAATGGTCCAAATTTTTTTGGCAAATCTTGCTCCATATATCCAACCTTAAGAGTAAGTCTGTCACTCTAATCAAGTTATCTGTTTCAAATCTGATACCAAAAATGTTGACCCACAGTGATATCTAAATTATATCGCAACGGGGAAGGGTCAATTACAGTGGTTATCTTCCCCCTCATTCATGAACAAGACAACATCACATTAGTTTATATTTTTTATGAAGTTAATGAACTGGATTTCTGGACATGTTGATCGAAAATTGAACAAGATGGTATTCATTAATTAAGCTAAAATTGCAGAAAGATGGTAAATATCAAGTATTTGAGTGACTTGACATCTCCCAAGCTAAACACTAAAATGAACTCTCAAATATTTTCTTCATAGTTCGATTTTAGTCTCACTCTTATCTATTTAAAGTCTTCATGATTCTCTTTCCGCTCGAACTTATCTGCCTTTTCACTGATTTATTGTGCAGTTCCTATCACACACTCCTACTAGCTGGTTCATTACATAAAACTAGTACTAGATAGCCTTGGTGAGTTTATTTTTTTTTTGACACGTTACTGAATTTTTTTTTCTCTCACCCATAAATAGTCTAAGTTTAAACTTTTTTTCTAGAGAAATATAGATAATTCAAAATCTTCTGCACATATAGAAGCTTATAATTTTATTGGTGGAAGCTCCTTTAAGGATCTCAAAAAAGAGCTTCCTCCAAAGATAAAGAAAGGTGATATTTAGACAATTCAGACACTTGAAAAAATAAGAATTGCTTTACCCCAATTTATGGACTCACTTGTTGGGGTTCTTCAAGAGCTATCTTAATTGAAGGCTTTCCTCAATTTCAAAAAATTATCCGAGTAGCTAGTGTAGTTAGCACTAGAAAAGGACTTTAATGTTTTTCTAATTAGGTGCTTATGTTGTGCTTTGTTGGGAAAAAAATGGTTTTCCACTTTCACCTAGTTGTTTGTGAAGGGGGGACGAAAACAGGTTTCAAATGACAAAATATAGATTTCCAAATATGGAAAATATTTTCCCTTATTTAACAAAGAAAACCTTGTTTACCTCGTAATTCCATCAATGTAAAAGGATTTTACATGAATAATTAAGCAAGAAATAATTTTAAATTAGTTTTCTTTGCGAGGTAGATGCATATGAATGAGTATATGATTTTTGGCAATCCTTCTTTTAAAATGAAAAATTATAATCTGTTATGGTACTATCATAACAATCTGCTGCTGAAATCTTATTCTGAGATTAATGGAAGCTCCTAGTAGGAACCTCTCCAAAAATAGACGTATGCCACTTAATGCAGCGAGCACACGGTATTCTTTAGTAAAAGGCGAAAGAATAGTTCGCTCTGTGCTCAATGCATGGCTGCGTGAGGATTACAATGTAAGGCAGAGTAATTTATTACTGCAGTTCTAGCTTGGTCTTTATACCTGACGGGTGTGGGATTACTTAGTACGGCTATGATGAAATTATTTATCCAGCATAAGACTAGAAATGCGTGTTGTTTCTGTTGCCTTGATGAATAAATTCTCTGCTGGAAGTATATGGCTTATATGGTTACTTATACCTGCCTGGGCTTATCTATGATCATAATGAATCTTGCAAATAGAATACAGGTCCTGGAAGATCCAGTTTACCCACTAATGTTATCTTTAGATTAAATCATGTCTGCTGGACAGAAATGGTGCCAATCTCTTTTCAAATGGTGCCATTTTACTTACAAGCTGGTATCAATCACGCAGCTGATGAGATTGCGCATGTTTGACGCCAATAACAACTAGTAGCTGATATGCTTTCACATATGAATTGTGTGTGTCTGACATTTTATTTGGAACTGATATAATTTTGTTCGGTTGATGATCTCAGATCATTCCTTTCATTCAGGCAGTGTTCTAACCTCAAGTAGTAGGAATACTTCGTTTGAGGATATTCTAATCAGAGCAAAAGTGTGAAAATAACTGAAGCAGTGCAATTCAGGAATTTGGAGAATATCCTAAATCTTGTAGCTTCAAACGTTCATGAAAGGCTTTCTGAGTGAAAGGCTGAGGTAACTGAATTCGGAAGAGCAGAAGAATATGTTGTTTAACCTAAACCAGCAAATCTGCAATGCTGAAAACATCAGCTCAGGCAAATATTCTCCTTGTACAAGCTAACATCTATTACAAAACTTAGTACAAAAGCTTGTCTTTAAACCAAAGAATGAATTCCACATAAAAGAACTTCCTAATGAAGGTACTTAATTGTTGGGTATGTGGAGTGGGACGTTGTAGGGAGGTTAGTGACGATGTGATATTTTTGAGCTACCATCGCTCGTGACTTGAGCCAACAACATTCCAGCCTTTCATTTTCTCTTGAGAAAATGTATTTTTTTTTACTAAACACTGTTTCTTTGATGTATTAAATTAAGAAATGCAGGATGAAATTAAGAAATGTAGGATGAAATTAAAAGTGTGATTTTTAGAGAATTTGTCTATTCAAGCCATGAGCCTCTTCTTAAGAATGAGTTTGAGTTACTAGATTACCCCTATTTAAATGTTTGGAGATAGAATTGGTTAGGGGTTGCGCGAACGCAGACCCCCACTATCACAAATTATGACGTACACTCTTCCTCTTTGGGAAGATGTTAGGCAAGCATCCCTCCAAAAGTGCAATGGAGGCTACATGCCTAGGCCATGAGCCTTTTTGATCGCCCATTGACCCCGCCCAGGTAAGTAAGTTTGGCAATATACCATGCCTTCTATTTATATCAATGTTGTTATTCCCATTACTGTTTGTCATTGATGTGGGATGGGAACGTGGAATGTAGAGGTCAAACCATAAGTATCAAAGTCTCCCATGGTGCCAATGAAGTTGCTTGCATCTACACTTCTCCCCGTGTGATATAGATTCATAGATTTTCATATTGTGAGCAGAAGCATATCCTAACTTGTCATATTGTGCTGTCTTGCTCTCTTTCAGGCCTTCTAGATTCGTCTTGTATTTCTCTGCTGAAAATGAAACAAGCTCTCTATTTCCCCCCCACATGAATACTAAAACTATGTAAGTCCTTGTGTTCATGTTTCACTTTTCACTGCTTTCTCAATATATGTTGTCTCTGTTCTGCACAAATCAAATACATTATACAAACCACACACTTTAGCTCATTAACAGTTATGTACATTTTGTTAAAGATGATGCTGGTCTAGGTTAACTGACCTTGTGCTAGTGCTTGACGATTGATTCTTTTTTTTGGCTGATGCTCCTTTGCGATATGTGATATCACTTGCTTTTGTTCCATCCAACTGCTTCGATATTTTACTTCATAAAAGAAACTAAAGGATCCTTACTTTTTTGTCGTTTGTCTTTTTTACAAGTATAGAGGATCTTCACTTTGTTGAAGCTGTCTGTGTTGCATTATGCTACTTCCTATTGTTCGACATGTATGTGATTAGAGATAAATCTCTCTGAAGTACACATGACTGTTTATTTGTAGACTCTCAGTGATTGATGCCATTATAACATGTTTTTCCCTGACCTACGTCTGCTGTGCTCTGATTTTACTTGCTGCTGAATGCTTATGTCTAGTCACAGGCTTTATATTTCTTTTGAAATTCTATAGAAAAATTTCCTTTATTAAGTGATCATTCCATGTGTCTTATGTTGACTATCTCATATAGGAAACCCACACTTAAGACTGGAATGACCACAAAAATAGAGGTATGAAGATTACAAAGCATACTTGTACTTCATTTTGCTCTTGTTGCCAAATATCGGGGATTGGAGCTTGTAGCTTGTAACTCCAGTGTTGGAGGCTTGGAGCTTATAATACAATCTTTTAGGGGCTATGCAGTTGAAACTTACCCCGCCGCTTTTGAATTTTGATGCCACAGATGTGGAGTTGCATAGTTATTAAGTCACCCATAACAGGTTAGTGTGGAGTTGTAATCAAAGCTTGAGATTTGAGATATTAGGCTTCTTTCCAGTGTTTGTTTTGTTTGCAAAGTTGGCTGCCGGCAGGTGAATAAAGCCCATGTTCATGCTATATCATGCTGGAAGAGGACCAGTTTAGGTCTTATGTTTACAGTCTGAGGTCCGAAACCTATCATCCCACATTGGAAGTATAAGAAGTTAGTTCTTTGTTTATATTACAGAGGCTGCAGCATAAGACTGTCTCTTCGGAGACATCTGATAAAATTGGAACGATACAGAGAAGATTAGCATGGCCCCTGCGCAAGGATGACACGCACAAATCGAGAAATGGTCCAAATTTTTTTGGCAAATTTTGCTCCATTCAACAGGTTTCCTTTTTTCTCTAACCTTGTGCAAAATGAACAAATTAGTCTGTTAGCCAGCCTTAAGAGTAAGTGTGTCATCTCTAATCAAGTTATCCGTTTCAAATCTTCTTAAGAGTAAGTGTGTCATCTCTAATCAAGTTATCCGTTTCAAATCTTCTACCAAAATTGTTGTTCCACAGTTATATTTACACTATATTGTAGAGGGGAGGTGCTGGTGAATCATACTTGTTTGTTACATCCCTTCATTCATGAACAAGGCAACATAACATTACTCTTATTTTTATATCAAGTAATGAACTGGAATTTTATACTTCCTCCGTTCCATAATAAGTGGAACACTTCTCTCTTTTATGTGAGAGCTTTTTTAGAGAAGTGTTTCACTTATTATGGAACGGAGGAAGTATGAAGCTGAAAAGTACAGAAAAGGAGAGGATAAAGGTTCAAGTATTCGAGTTACTTGATGCACTCCAAGCTAAACACCGAAATGCACTCTAAAATGTTTTCTTTAGAGTTCTAACTTCTATTTCTTTCTAGGATCCTCAATTTATAGTCTTCATGATTCCCTTTTCCTTCCAACATATCTGCCTGTTCTCTATAGCTTTCTAACTGGTTATTGTACAATTTCTATCATACCCCTAAATAGCTGGTTCAATACATAAAAGTAGTACTAGATACTCCCTCCGTTTCAAAATATAAGTCGTTTAAGGTTTTTGCACATAGATTAAGAATTTAGTTAATTTTAGTTAGATTTGCATGGGTAATAAGAATTGATATTAAGTATTGTATTGATAATACAAAATAACCTATAAACTTATCTTGATAATATAAAGTTGCATTTAATCTTACATTGGTATTGTAATGCCTTATATTTTGAAACAAATTTTTTTAGCTAAAATGCCTTATAATTTGAAACAAAGGGAGTAGTAGATAGCGTTGGTGATATATTAAATTTTTTATTGACACCTATATTATTGAAATTTGTAAGAATGTTGTGTAAATGAAGGATGAAAAACGTTTCACCAATTAAAAAAGTTTGTATTCCTCTCACCCGTATACAACCTAAGTGTGAACTTCTCTAGAAAAATTTGAGATTATTCATAATCTTCTACAAAGCATAAATCTTATAGTGGCCACGAAATGCCCTAAATGTCATATGTCCGTTCCAAATCATTGGACTCTCGTGACCCTGGGAGGCAACACATGGTCTCCGTTACTCGAGCCTCGAAAACGTTAGGAAGGGTTATCCTCTAGTTTTTTTTTGCGATTTTGACCATTTTCATACTTTTCTACGCCGTCAAAAAATCCAAAAGCGTCTCTTATAACTTTTAATTTTGGTAGTTTTGGGACCATTTTTAGATTTTTCCGAACACAGTCATATTTTTCTCTTGAAATCCTCCTAGAGGATCAAACATAACTTGTAATGTATCACAAATGTGTGGGACCCTTTGCATTGTCTTAGAGTAGCTATAACTCCTTTTTATACTTTTACGGTGCAACCCTACTGGCCACGAAATGGTCGTGAATGTCATATATCCGTCTTCAGTCATGGGAGTCCTATAGAATGACCTCCCATGTCCCCGACAAGCATCCCATAACCTCTAGGGACCGAATCCTCGAGAAGTACGAAACAGACGTGTATTATAACCTTCAACTTAGGCAGTTTAAGGACAATGTTCAGATATTTGCAGGCCCATCCATATTTTTCTCTTGAAACATTCCTATAAGATCCAGCATAACTTGTAATATAACACAAAGGCTTGGGACCCTTTGCATTGACAGGGAATAGTTATGAACACATCTTTATATACTTTTACGGTGCAACCCCAAACTGTCCACGAAATGGTCGTGAATGTCGTCATATGTCCATTTTGAACAATGGGAGTCCTTTGGAATGACCATCCATATCCACGAGAAGCATTCCATAGCCTTTGGTGCACGTACCCTAGGAAAATCTCACAGTGTGTATATAACCTTCAATTTTGGCAGTTTTGGCTAACCCCTTTATAGTTTGTATAGGGAAGCTAAAAAATGTCCCCGAAATCATCATATGTTCGTTTCAAGCCACTGGATTCCTATAGAATGATTTCCCATGTTCCTGGAGGCATCCCACAGCGTCCGGTGCTAGGGTCATCGAAAACTCCGAAAACATGTATATAACCTTCAATTTTGGTAGTTTTGTGACCATTTTTGTATTTCTCCGAGCCCAATCATATTTTTATCCAGAAACCTTCATATGGTATCCATCATAACTTGTAATTTATCACAAATTATTCGTAACCTTTGCATTGCCTTAGAATAGCAATAAACTCTCCTTTATGCTATTTTAGAAGTCAAACCTAAAATGGCCTCATAGCCGTAAATGTCATTATATATCCGTTTCAAGCAATGTGATTCCTATATCATGACCGCCCATGTCATCGAGAAGCATTACATAGCTTCTGGTGCCCGGGCCCTCGGGAAGTCCGAAAACATGTACTATAACCTTCAATGTTGGTAGTTTTGGGACCAGTTTAAGATTTCTCTAGTCTCTACCATATTTTTCACCTGCAACCTTCATAGAGTATCCAATATAATTTTTAATGTATAAAAAATTATTAGTTGCCTTTGCATTGCCTTAAAATAAGTATAAACACCCCTTTATACTTTTTTACTAGTCAACCTTGAAATGGCTCCGAAATTGTCGTAAATGTCATTATATGTCCATTTCAAGCCATGAAATTCCTATAGAATAACCTCCCATGTACTCGACAGGCATATCACAGCCTCCGGCGCCCGGTCCCACGAAAAGTTCGAAAGTGTGTATTATAACCTTCAATTTTGGCAGTTTTGGGACCATTTACTGATTTCTTCGGGCCCTATCATATTTTTCTTCTAATATCTTCATAGGGTATCCAACATAACTTGTAATGTATCACAAATGATTGGCGACTTTTGCATTGCCTTAGTATAACTATAAACACCCCTTTATAATTTAGTATAGGGTGACCCCGAAATGTCCCTGAAATTGGCGTAACTATCATCATATGTCCGTTTAAGCCATTGGATTTCTATAGAATGACTTCCACGTTCCCGAGAAGCATCCCACAACCTCCGGTGCTTGGGTCATCAGAAAGTCCGAAAAAGTGTATTATAACCTTCAATTTTGGCAGTTTTGGGACCATTTTTGTATTTCTCTGAGCCCAACCATATTTTTCTCCTGAAACCTTCATATGGTATCCAACATAACTTTTAATGTATCAGAAATGATTGGTAGCCTTTGCATTGCCTTAGATTAGCTATAAACCTTCCTTTATACTTTTTCACAAGTCAAACCTCAAATGGCCCCGAAATAGTCGTAAATGTCATCATATGTCCGTTTCAAGCCATGTGATTTCTATACAATGACCTCCCATATGCCCGGGAGGCGTCCCATAGTCTCCGGTGCCCGGGTCCTCGGGAAATCCAAATACGTATATTATAATCTTCAATTTTGGAAGTTTTGAGACCTGTTTCAGATTTCTCCGGGCCCAATTATATTTTTCACATGCAACCTTCATAAGGTATCTAACATAATTTGTAATGTATCAAAAATTATTAGTAGCCTTTGTATTGCCTTAAAATAGCTATAAACACTCCTTTATACTTTTTTACAAGTCAACCTTGAAATGCTCCCGAAATAGCCGTATCATATGTCCGTTTCAAGCCATGGGGTTCCTATAGAATAACCTCCCATGTACCCGAGACTCGAGAGGCATATCATAGCCTCCGGTGCCCGGGCCCACGAAGAGTTCCAAAACGTGTATTATAACCTTCAATTGCGTCATTCATTGAAAAATGTTTCTTTCCGACCAAACAAAGTCACTTAAAAGATAAGATAATTGTTCAATAAGAAGGGAGGAGTTGTACCTAATTAAGGCTTATGTCTCTTTTGTCTTTCCCTATTTGGCTTATGGAGACTTTGCTTTTCTTTATTAAAAGGGACAATACAAGAATCACCATTTCCCTTGTTTTAGTGCTAATCTGGTGTATTTGCTATGGGTTCTCTTCTTTCAAATGTTGTTTCTAGATCATTTGCAAGGTACATGAAGGCCATGCTCATACTGTAGCATGCCGGCAGCCGGAAGAGGACTATATATATGCTACTAATGAATTATGAAACCTAGAAGTCCCACATTGAAAGATTGACTAACTATTAGTGGCTGAAACATGCAATCGTCTTTTCAATATAAAATTAGAACGATAAAGAGAAGATTAACATAGCTCTTGCATATTACACATAATTCTATTACATAATTGGTGCTGCTACCTTGTTGACAACACAAAGACACAAGTTCTTCATTGATCATCCTGTTACAGTTAATACATAAGCCTTGCAATCATGTTCAATTTTACTATGTCAAATAGTGAAAAATCCAAAATCATTCACACTAGCTAAAGTTTACATCATAAGCCTTAACACCATTAAGTGCAAAAACCCCAAAATGCTTCTCATATTCTTCCCCATCCTTCTCATCCTCATCAAACAAATCAAACAAGAAAACCTCCACTCCAGCACTAGGCCTCATTGGAGTTCCAAAGTCTCCTAGTGCCCTCTTAACAACATTTCCATTATAAACCCTTGCATTTTCTAGGCTCGCCGCCTCACCACCAGCCGTGGGCCACCCAGTCTCCGTCACCACTAGTCGGATCCCACGGAACCCTTCCCTCTCCATCGCCGCCACGAACGAGTCTAACGTGGCGTCGAACAAATTATTGTAGAACAATCCATTATCCAACAACACACCTTGGGTGTTAAAAAGAGCATAATCTAGTCCAATATCCTTTTTGTTATTAATGTAACTAAAAAAAGGGTATACATTGATCATTAAAGGAGAATCATGATCTTTCAAGAATCGTAACAAGGGAATTATTTGTGGTAAAAGATCAGGATTAAAAGTCCCATTTGAAGGAGGGAAAGAAGTGCTAAGAACAGAAGCAGCAAGTGGGGTTGAAATCTTGATAATTTCATCCAAACTTAGTGATATTAATGCTTGATGAAGATTATAAACTGATGGGACAACAAATGGGGTGTAATATGGATCTTTTATAAACACTTCATTTCCAATGGCTAAATATTTGATTTGGGTTGGTGGTAAAAAGGCAAAAATGTTGTCTTGGAGCCATTGCAGAGAGAATTCAACAGGGTTACTTGCTAATAAAGGCAACATTTCATTTGGGACTCCAATCATCAACTTAATCTCTGAGTCTGAGAAAGAATTTAACAGTTCTGGCTCGGGTTTAAAGATTCTAACTGTCGTAACTTCGTTCGATTGGAGGAGAGACACTATGGTGGATGGTGGTGGAAGGTTGTTTCCTATTCTTCCATAGCATATTCCAACAGATGCAGCTGCAAATACAGGGGAGATCTTATTAGTATGGGATTTATTACTACTTCTTTATGTAATACTTCACGTGTTTTTTTAGAAGTAACATTTGCCTTTTTGGTGAGTGCATTAAATTAATGGTTTACTGAAATCGAATTATATTACTCTATTTTTTTTTTTACTTTTTACAATTGTTTTTTCTACACAATTTTCAAGATTAACTAAAAAATCATAAAAAGTTGATATTTAGAAACACAGTAATAATTCTAATAAAATCTCACATATAATATTTTATGTACTTAGAAAAATTTGAAAAATTCTCAAGTAAAAAGGGATATAGAAGTATATTTTCATCATCAAATATAAAAGTTACGGAAACCTACCACTTGAAGGCGAGAAAAGGAAGAAGAAAAATACAAAGGAAACAAGTGAAGACAGGGAAAAGTTAGCTATCATATTTGGAACAATGAAGTAAATGATATGCAAGCTAAAATGAAGGATACAAGAGAAATTTTTTTAAAGATGGGATGAAATTAGTTTGAGGAGTTTGAAAAATTGCTATTTTTGGGTTAAGAGTTTGGTATGAACAGTCAGCTTTTGTTTAAAAAGGATCATGTATGATTAGTGTTTGTACCTTGGGATCTGTTCCCTCTTCCCACCAATGCACTAACTGTTTGTAGTTTCACCTCATACATGCTGCCTATTTAGGTTATTTTTTTGTAAAAGATGTTGAGCTTCTTTCTATCAACATATGGGAGAAATAACTTTTGCATTGGTGCATGATAATGGGCTGGTCAAATTATTTTTTCAAGATAAGATAGAAATCTACCTAAATCTTCACTACCTTCTTTCTCTTTTTTGCTAATTTGTTTTACACTTTCTCTTACTTTCATGAGGGTACCTGCCAATAATGTTGTCCTAATTGTAGTTTCTTTTTCTACATCTAGGCCTCAATAGTGCATGTAGCCTGTAGATGTGGAGCGTTTGCAAGGTTTGACAAGTTTGCAAAGCAAACATAAACTGATGTTAGTTTAAATTTAATTAGTGATAGTAGTTTGAAAATTGTATATGTATATATGAAATGTCTCTTTTTTCTATTAGAGCAATGTCAATGGTGATGGGTTTGATCACCAAATTTTCCTACTTACTCATGTTTTGTTCATTTAATGAACAAATGTATCACCTCCACTTGCTGCTCATAAGAAATTTCTATATGAATTTTGGTAATTGTTTTTTTTGAAATAGGGATTTCTTGGGAAATTCCGTGGAAATTTCCACGAAATTTCCCAAAAGTACACAACAACAGCCACGTGGCAGCTTGCTACTAGCTGGCTGTCTGTCATTCTTCCCCTTTTTTCTTCAATGCAAGGTGATGAGTTTGTTCACCATGTGAACAATGACATAATTTGTCATTTGGTGAACACTTTTATGTCACCAATGGGATCCAAGTTTTGTTCAATCCAAAATTTCAGATTTTGGTGATGGGTTTGATCACCATTGGCATTGCTCTTAGGTAGTTAAGTTACCGTCTCTTGTACGGAGGGGAGGGGAGGGGAGAGGAGAGGACAGACTATGTGTTCTTCTTGTAAGGGTTGAAAGTCGATTTTAAGATGGGATCAGGGGTGATGCCAATATACTTAATTGTCATTTGCTGCTCATAAGAAATTTCTATACTTAGGAAATATAAATATAGTGCAACTCAAATATGATGTAATGAACAATATGAGATATACTTTTTCTGAAGTAAGATGAAGTCTTTAGCTTACAAGTAGAGGAGGGAAATTAGGGTATCATTCTGTAAGGGTGAGAATCGAAGCCTATCATACATGGTGGAAAGAGGATGTCCGACCATTAAGCCAACTAAAAGAAATATACGAGTGATATACTCCCTCCGTCCCAATTTATTTGCTACATTTTGTCATTTAGGTGTGTCCCAATTTATTTGCTACAGTTGCAACTATTTCCATATGTAGTACATAGATCCCACACTTTATTTATAAATTTGCCATCACTCCCTCCTTGGTTTTTGTAAATATTTCCATATATAGTACATAGGTCCCACAATTTACCTATTTGTTTTTTTGTTAATTCTTGTTATGGCAATGGTCCCCACTTCCTCCTTTTCTTTGTGATAAAGCAAATGTAGCAAATAATTTGGGACGTAGGGAGTAATTCATTTTCACGCTTATACATGAGTGGTACATTAAACATTATGTACGAGATCGACTAATATGGTAATACTGTGTTAATATGACAAACTTGGCATTCTTCATCACTCAAGAAAATTGTTTATAATCAGCAAATTAAAACTTCCAAAGTATCATTAAATCAGCTCTAAAAAGAAGAGCAAAAGAATCATTCTTAATTCATAGTTCATGTAGGTTTTTTACATTGGAAAAAAAGATCTTTTACCGTGAACTTGGACCATTTCATCTTTTGTAGCATAGTGACGCTCAATTAAATCATGAAATGTGGCCAAAATCTGGTAGCAGATGAAGCAATGAGGCATCAAGGCATGTCAAGTATCACAGTAGTTCTTATATCAATGTTCTGTTACGAGTACTATACTGTCTGTTTGTCACCATGTTTCTTATTGTTCGCATACTCAGATTAAGATAGATAACTTTATCTCAGAAAAAATTACAAAATTTTCTGTAAGGGTGTTAGGTTAGGTTAGATGAGAGGTTATTAAAGAGGTCCCTCACTAATGCTCAAAGGGTAGCCTCACTAATGAAATTCCCCGAATTCAAATTAGTCGAATCAAATCCAAATCACTTATCAAATATTTAGATTTGTCGATAGTTTCAATTAATCCTAACATTATCGACCAAATAGTATTTCAATCAATCTTCCTAGTAAATAATCCATACAATAAGCTGGAAAACACCAGGTAGAAATTGTTGCTAGTTCACCTAACACTCTACGAGGCTAACATCATCATAATTCATAGATAGAAGTATATATTCTGTTCATTTTTTTCACACTCGAATAATTAGGTTCGGTACCAAGGATGACTTGGCTTATTTGTTAAGATCGAGGTGATGTGAACGATATAGGTCACAGGTTCAAATCCCTCATCCCCTTCTTTGTACTGCCTTCGTGAATAATATGGATCAATAAAAAATAAAATATTAGGTTCAGTTTTGTAAGCTGAAAGGTGGAAGTGGGTATGGGCTGGTCCAGCATGCGGCCCGACCCGGTACGATCCAGCTCGAGGTCCGACCCGTTGTCCGCTATATGGCCTGGTCTTGTCACGGTCAAGAAATTTTATTTCAAGTCTGCACCGGTATGAGCCCGCCTAGATGGCCCATGAGCCGAACACCCATTTCCTTTGTTTTTAGCCTAAAACTGTCAGAAATCTAAAAAAACAACATAAAAACGGGCATGTGAACAAAATCTGGAAATTTCAGACCCGTTTCGGCTCGTCATTTCCTCAAGCCTGCGGGTCAGAGCCCGTGAACAGGTCCGACCCACGCCAGGTCTACTGAAAGGCCACTCATTTGATTTGGATGGATTTATAGGGTATATATTCGATTTGCCTACTTTCTAATAGGGATAGGCTGCCTTTGTTACTATACGCTATTCTTTACACCAAGCTTCATTCCGTACCTTTTTAAGATGCTCACTCAAACTAACAATGGAGCAACATGTACTCCATGTCCATCACTTTGCTTTCTTGTGACTTTTGGCATTGCGCTGGACCAAAACAGAACTATAGTCTAGCCAAGTAACATCCAGGATTCTACTAGCTTACTGCCCAAAAAGGTTAATAAATTTTAGTCCCTGCGTGCAAACATGTGTAGGAGTGTAAATGTGGAATATGAGTACACACAAGCTTTTATATGATTCTTTCTTCAAAACTGTGTTAATCAACAATTGGTCGAGTAATTTTTACACCATTAATCTGAAGTTCAATTGCGGGTGTATTAAATTACTGTGACTTTGGAATATCTACCTCATGTTTTAAACTCAATATAATGTTGATCAATCAAAAAAGAATAAGTCATGTTAGAAAAGACAATACGTAATGGCAGAAGAGAAAGATTTCAAGACTGTGTCGTGGTAGGAGACCACTGACTTGAAAGCATTACGGTCTGACAACGGTGGTAATCGATCTAGCCGGAACGCTCCCCAAGGTTGACATAGTAGCCTAGACTGGCACCACTAGCAGAATAAGCTTTGGAGAAAAGCACGAAACCCAGGAAAAGAGACAGAAGAGAAGGAAGAGAGTGTTTGTTTTTGTGTGTCTTAAACTGATCAGAAGCACTGATTTTATAGGAGAAAATCAAGCCAAAACGGTCAAACCGTTTATTTGGGCGGATAATAAGGGATTGGCATCAATCCTAAACAATCACACACGTGTTCAGTCCCGGGTCCAAAACTTTAGCTAAGTAAAGTCCACAGTCCTGGCCCAAGCGGCGCGCGATAGCAAGCCCAAACCATACATGACATCCAACCACAAAAGCATCTCAAGTACCAACTAAATAAAAGAAAAGAGGGAGGGAATATATAAACAAGGAGTCATTCCCTCCCATAAGCAATGTGGGACAATAGAATAAAAGAAGCTAAGGCTTTTCAAGCCTTAACTCCAACATGTCATATGTGTTATAATTTAATTAGCATGACGTGTTGGTGGGTATAGTGGAGACAACGGAAACTGGACAACGATAATTTGGGTTCAAAAAGCAGCTCATGTTAATGGAGACTGAAGAACGATAATTTGGGTCAAAAAATTAGCTCACTAGTTGCTTACGGGAATAGTAAGCAATAATGACTATAAATATGATTCTCGTTACAAACAAATTGAAGGTCTAAATTAATCAATTAATTATCAGAACTATAACAAATGATTTCAAATTGTTTCCAAATCCGATCCTTGATTGATCTATTAATTATCTACCCATTATGATAAGTCAATTTTGTTTAGGTGAATACTGACTTTTTATAATAGTTCCATCCAATTGATAACACATTTAAGCTTTCTACATAATTTATTTATCAAATAAAATTCATGTAGTGCTTTTCAAATAAGTACTATCAATTATCAAAAGATAATGAAAAGTGAGAATCAATACTACTCTCATTTTGGCCTGGTAGTAAACTCAAGAACTCTTGATACTTTGATTTGCATACCTTTATATTTGACCTAAATTAGTTGCAAATACAAATTTCTTCAACCTCTTTATAGTATATTGTAGCCTTTGTAGGAAGATGTAGTTGAGGAAGAATGATAGTCTCTATTGATAAGAAGACGGCAAACGAATAGTTCAAACCGAATTTCATTTGGTAATTAATGTAAAATATACGTAATTACGTATATAGGTTATGTTATGAGTCATTTGAATAAGTTTCAGCTCTCTTTTCATATTTTGGCTTTTTTAATATTGAGATCTTTTTTCAATTAGATTATAATCATTATTACTTATGTTAATTTATCAGTCACATAAACTGTAAAGACGTCTATTTATCCTTCAAATTATATCTTGTTGAGCATTGTTCACATTTAGGTAGATGGGATAATTCGTATCAAGTAATCCTAAAGTCTAATTCCAACTAGTAGTTGTGAAAGACTTATATCTTCCCTTTGAATTATATCTTGTTGAACATTATTCACATTTAGGTCGAATATTTCGTATCAAGTAATTAAACCTACCAAAGGTCTAATTCCAACTAGTTATATTTGTTTTTACCTCTAATTTTTGCATGCATGCCTTTAAGGATGGAGTTGGGTGGATTCTTTTCTGATTATTGGAGCCTGTGATGATAATAATGATTAACTGATCTAGCAACTAATCCTAGTTATCAAGTAATCATGCTAAGACAGATGAACCACAAAAAATCACACCACATTCTGTCAGAATCATACTCTATGAAAAGCAAAGAATAAAGATTATTGATTACTCCTTATTGTTCGGCGTGTTGAGTGTTCCCTTTTGCTAGGCAAAAGCAAATCTCTCAAAAGAATATTGTCACTACTGCTTCAACTCAATTTTAAGATTTCTTTGGCCAATTATTTATTTTTTCAGATCAATGTTTTTTTTTTCATTTCTGCATTTTCCAACTATACTTTTTAGTCAAGGTGCAGTCTATCTAATTCGTGCTTAATTTTATTTTGACTGTAAATGAATTCCACAATACTGTTTCAATTCTTTTTGTTAAAATGAAAGTTATCAAGTTCAAATATTTGAATCTATACCATCTTTTGTTTAATTAGCATCGGAAAATTTAACCATATTTTAATAGTTCTTTCATTTTAAAATAAATGAAACACATTTTTTAAGAAAGCTCCTGCATAAAAGAGAGTAGCTTTTATTTAAAAATGGAAAAAGTACTTAATTTTAAAGAAAAGAAAGGAGATTTAAGTAATTTTAATTATGAAATTAACTATAACTCTCCCCCTTTTTGTTTGGTTCAAAATTACCACTTCATCACCCATTGTAGCATACTAGCATAATTTATTGCAACATGATTGATATAAAGATGTCATCTTTTTTTGTTGCTATTTAAAAGATCATTTATTCAATTTAGATCTTTCTGGTAAAATCTTTAACATATATGAAGTAGTAATTTGTTAATTGATGAGCAATATAAATATCATTAATATTTGGTTCAAAACTAGAGTTGCATGGTTTATGGTCGTTTGCTCATAAAACAACTTTAAGATGGGCATATTATACGTTATTCTCGCTGTACCTATTTTCTTTCCTCCTTTTTAGTAGTTTAAAATAACAAAAATAAATTTTAATCAGTAAATCTATAAAAGTAATTTCAACTTAGTTAAAAAAAACAAGTGAAATGAACTAGGATAAACCAATTATTTTCCAAATTCTAATATGGATTTCCACTACCAATCACAAATCAGATTATCTCTCTACTTAACTGATCAAATTCTTTCCGACTTTATTTGTTTACATTATTACCATTATAGTGACTACTAACTACTAAGTAGTGACAAAATCATTTTGGGTGGAGAGGGTGAGTGCTAAATTGTCAATATTAATCCCCTTATCATTATCAAAATTAATCCTTAATTAACATATGAAAGGCCCCCCAATTGAGAAGCACTAATTCTAAAAAGCAAAAGTTGATGATCAATATGTTTTAAACAACACTTTCTTGGGGACACACTGTGAATGTGGGTGGAAGCCCAAAAATGATTGCTTTCTCTTCATACAAAGCAGAAAAATCAGGAAAAATAGGCCTTAGTATTCCTTCTATTCCGCAGCAAATAAACAGTAAGGAATAATCTTTACTTAAGCTTCTACTTTCTTTTCTTTATTAAAGAAACAAATTAAAGCAAATCCCCTTAAACTCCTACTTTTTGAATTCAAAAAACAAAACCAAAAAAAAAACCCTCCTTCATATCCACTTCTACATAAACCACATCTTCTTGCAAAAACTAATGCTAGCTTCTTACTTTAGCTTAGCTTCTTCACATCACATTCCATCATTTCTCTAGCTTTACTCTTCTCCACCCCTTTAAAAACCTCCAAATTCACCCTTCTTTCGACATAATTAAGCTCGAAAACTCGAATTTTTTTGTACAAAATGTCAACCTCCTTTCAAGCTCTACCAAACCAAGGACCACCCCAACAAGGGATGATCTACCCAACAACACCAGCAACAACAACAAACCCTTCTACGAGCAACGTTCGAAACACCTCAGACGATCACTCTAGTGGATCATTTGGGATGGTTTTCGTTGTACTAGCAATCATATTAATAGTTTCTGCTGTTGCTTGTGTTCTAGGGCGTTTTTGTAGTAAGAAATCTCAAAAGTCATCCAAAACTCACCAAGGTAGTACTAGTAAGGCACATAAACAAAGCCATGGCGATAAACACAACCGCAACAACAACCACCCTGTTGATTATAATCACAACCACATGAAACATCATCAAGCACCTAACAATAAGAACAATAATCATCCCAAGCATGGTGGCCGGCCTAAAGACCGAGACCTCGAGTTCGGATACCGGTCTAGAGAAGGCGATATCACACTTGGGTTTGAGCCTAAGACAAGGATGAATAATCCTACTGCTAAAGTTGCTAATAATAATGGAGATTTTAGAGTTGATAGCATGGGAAGAGGTCATCATGGAGATGTTAGAGTTGATAGCATGGGAAGAGGTAATCATGGAGATTTTAGAGTTGATAGCATGGGAAGAGGTATGGAGTCTCATCATCATGGAAACCCTAGAGATTTTCCTTAATTATTATGGATTATAAACATTGAAGATCTCCTTCATAAACATCTTATTTATCTCTGTAATTTTTTCTTTTGATTAGCTAGATTATGGTGCTTGGGAGTGAAAAATTTGTAATGGTATATTTTTATATGACAAAGATTGTCATCTGAAGTAAGTGATAGTAATTAATTTTTTGGGTTTGTAAGCAAATTTAATTTGCAAGATCTGTTTCTTTTTTGCATAATTGGTTGTTGGTTTTTCACTGATTTAGCCCAAAAAAAATGTTAAAGTATTTAGGAATACAAAATTTTACATCCTGTAATAAGTAAAAATGGCAGCTTACTGTATTTGAAGACTCCAATTTGTAACACATATACTGTCAGTCTGTCACTGATGTAATTTTAAATATTGACAATCTTGAAAATGTTTGATCTGAAATAATCTGATTCTATCATTGTAGAATTAATTATCCCTGTTTTTTGGCTAGATAGCAAAACCATATATATTTATCCATTCTCGCGAGAGGAATGTCTGATGAGGGTATGAGACTACAAAAATTATTAGAAGAGACAATCTAATTTCAATATAAAAGTAGATTTAGTCATTAAATGGATTAAACTAGTCACTAAAAGAAATTACCTAATCATTATTGGGTTAATTCTCTTTTTAATATTGGGCTTATCATTGCGTAATTTTAATTTAAAAGTAATCGATTTCTTACAAGACAAATCATAAGACTAACACAAAGATAGACCGCAAATATATATTTATATGATCCATAACCAAATGTCCAGCATTAGCTATTCAAGCTGTTGTGAAAACATCTTCTCTAAATATATGTTGTATCTCACAATTGTCAAAATGTTGAAGATGTAATTGTGTGTCTCCAATGATGTGGGCCAATTGGCAAGGAGGGTATCAATTCTTTTGAAGCAACATGTACTACTACAAACTCTCACCTTCTATGTATAGATCTTTTGCTAAAGCTAGAAGAATACTCAAGCTAGAGATGGCCAACAGTGCGGGCCAATCCAGCCCATGCATCCAACCCAGCCCACCTCGTGGGCCGGGCTTGCAAAAAGCCCGGTCCAGTCCAGCTCGAACCGTGAAATTGGTGGGTGGGCCGTGGGCCAGATTTCTTGAGCCCAACCCACTAAAACCCGCTACTAAAACCGCCCAGCCCGGACCACGAAACCGGTCCAACCCAACCCATGAACCAGACCAGCCCAGTCCAAGTTATTATTGAACCAAATTGTGTATATTTTAATCAAGTTGTATATATTTTATTCAAATTGCATATATTATAATTCAGTCAAATTTTAAAATAATGAAACTATTCATTAATTTTAATAATTGTATATATTTTTATTCATTAATTTTAATAAGTGTATATATTTTTATTCATTTTAAAGATTTTATATAACAATAATGAATAATTTCAATGATTAAATAATTTTGAAAAAAAATATCCCATGTCGGCCCGCTAGCCCGGTCCAGCCACTAGACCCACGAACCGCCAGAAACGCTTCTCGAACCGTGAAAACCGGTAACAGACCGGTGCGGGCCAAGACTTTTCACCCCGCGGACCAGCCCACCCAACCCATGAATTTCACGGTCCGGTCTTGGGCCGTGAAATCTCACCCCAGCCCGCTCCGGCCCACAATCGAGCCCGCCCAGCCCGCACCAGTAGCCATCACTACCCCAAGCTTTCTGCTACCAAAGAATGGGTGTTGCCCAAGAAGGCAAGAATTAAGCAAATACTTGAATAAATGGTCCAGTTGAGGTTGAGATCACAAATTCACAATCCCCATTTCCTCTTAGCTTGTGTCACACTCCTAATTTTGCGTCCGAATCCTCTATTGTTTTATTAATAAAACTCTACAAGGTAAAGTTATATCTGAATCATACATTTTAATATCAAGACTTATATGGTTGGGAGGGGAAAATTAGGAGTGAATTTTGATGATAAAAAATAGGAGGAATTTTGGAAAGATAATATATGAAGTATGAACCATTAATATTACTCAAACTCTATCTTGTAGAGTTATTTTAGAACTCTAGAGAATCCAAACATCCTATTTTTGACACCTAATCCATATAAAATAACTACCTTATGAAGTAATAGTATTAGTAATAACTAATAAGGGTGGGCAATGGATTTAATTAATGCACCTAATCGCTCTCTAACACAAAAATAAAATTGAGAATGGGTGAGGTGTCAAGATATTACGTATCCTAAACTAAATATAATATTAATAATATACTTATTTAATATTATTAGGAAACTATATTCGTTTCCTTATTAGTCTATAACTCTAATATAATATAACATAATATAATATAATATAATATACTTACCAGATGAGATAGAGGATCTCAACTGGTCATTCGAGTCCGTAAGGATTACTCCAGCTGATCAGGATGAGTTAGATTCAACTGATCCACTGATATATAGCTTAACGAACTTTTGCGGCGTAGGCTTCCAAGCAGTGGATTTGAGAGGGAAGGGAATGGATGATGGGCCATTTGTTGAAAGAGAATAAGGCCCTATGGACCATCAGGGCCCAATGGGGGATCTAACGTTCAAGTCTTAACTACCACCAACCAAATTTTTTTAGTTTTTACTATTATTAAATATAAACCCCCACTTAATTATGTAATAAGATTAATATTTTGAGATAACCCACCTTGGTGAATTTGGTTGTGATAAGGTTTTTGACAAAAAGAAAAGAAAGAATTGATAAGATATAGTGTTGATGTTAAAATGCAAACTGTTGTGAAAACAGTGGAATGACCAATTCCATTGTTGAACACAATGAAGTCCACTGCCATGCATTCAATGCATGGTAAGTTTTTCTTGCCGTTATTTTTGATTTATGCAAATACACAGTAAGGTTTGTGCCTATAAATACTACCATTTGTAAATACACCGAACATCAATACAATACAATACTCTCTGATAAATTTCTCTCAGTAACATTCTTTCTATATATCTTTTTCTTACAACACGTTATCAGCACGAGTGTTCTACCGGAATTTTTTTTTTTAAGGTATCTTTAAAATTTTTACATCCATTTTGTTTTTTTAAGTTTAAATTTTTCTCCAAGCCCAACCCTTTACTATCCGAACATGGATCAACAAAGTAACGGGATTAACATTGTTTTACACAATGTCTCTGTCTCGGGTGTTTGTATTTGGGTAGAACGAAACAATGTGCCATTCACTACCAACCCAGCGAGGGGAACTGTAATACAGCCCCGACCCAGTAACCGTAACGACGGTACAAATACCCGTACTAGAGAAAACCTACAAACCCCTGTTCCCAACACCAATAATAACCCTCCTATACAACCAGCTGAAAATCAACCTCCGCCCAGAAATAAAAGAGATAGAGATGAACAAGAAGAAACTAGTAGTAAACGTCACCATGCTGCTAACACAGAAAACAAATTTTAACGCCACCTTCATGGAGGGCAAGGACATTTTATTTACGTTATTTTATTTGCTCTTGAACCGCCTATATGGACAGGTTAATTTTTTTTTCCAAAAATTGCCACCTATATAGACGGCCTAGCGGAATGATAAAATTATTATCTCTTATATGTGCAATAATGTTGTATGTATGCAGGGAACAAAAGAACATTATTATATATTATTGTCTCTAATCTTTTTTTTGCATTTATAGTTACATATATTATATTACCATTTACTAGCATGCTTTAAAGTATATTTGTCAATATTAGAATTTTATTGCGCTGTATATTTTTTTACTGTATATGAACTGCACAGTTAGGGATAAACCTCTATAAAAGCGGATTACCATCCCCATTTTCACCACACATTCCTTATCTTCTTCCGATTTTTTTCCTCTAAACCCACAATTTTTTTTTTCTCTTCTTCCTCAATCTTCCGTCCACCATGTTTAACGCCGACGACAACCGTCCTCCACCCTCATCTTCCTCTTTTGAAGAGGATTTTAGGAAAATAAGACTCTACTTATTTCTTATAGCCGGTTTCTTTTTCCTCCTCATGGCATTAATGATATATCTCCTACTCCCTCCGTCCCATAATATAGTGCCTATTTCGTTTTTGGTGGGTCAAACTTTAAAATCTTTGACCAAATATTCTCATTTGTATATATAAAAAAACATATTCATGTGGGATCTTGTTAGATTCGTCTAAATGTGTAGTTTCATAATATCAACTTTTTATATTTTTTATTAATATGAAATTGAAGATATTAAAGGTCAAAGTTACGTCTTGGAAACCGTGTAAAAAAGAAACAAGCACTATATTATGGGACGGAGGGAGTAATACATAAGTAGGAGACAAAAAAAAAAAAAAAAATTTCCCCCGGAAGAATGGCGAAAAATGCACATGAATATCAATTTTTTTTTTGTCTTTAAGTGCATTTTAGGAAGTTTTTTTTTGTTTATTCACTTGTTGTATTTTGTTTCTATTTTTGGTATTTTTTTTTTTTGCTTAACTTCATTATTGCTGTACGCTATTTTTAGTTTTTTTTGTTTGTATTATTTATCTATAATAATAATGATATAAATCAGGGGGAGATAATATATATATGATTTATCATCATTACTAATTTCAAATATTTACCTATTTGTAGTCAAAGAATGGGAGATTTAGTGAAAAGACAATTTAACATACTAGATCTATCTGGCAAAAGTTTTTAGAATGGACGGTGGACGCCCAAATGAATTTAAAGGCCCAAGGACTGGAACATACAATTAAAGATGTGACAACCCAACAAGGGGATGCAACTACAACAGCCGCATCAGTTAAAATTGCGACTGTACAAGAAAAGGCAAAAGCCTTAGTCCTCCTAAGACATCATTTACATGAAAGTTTAAAAAGTGAATATCTACTTGTGGATGATCCAAAAGAACTATGGGATAGCCTAAATGAAAGATATGGGCATCACAAAAATGTGCTTCTCCCAAAGGCACATTATGACTGGACCAATCTGAGGTTCCAGGATTTTAAAACGGTCAGTGATTACAATTCAACATTGTTTAGAATTGTATCATTGTTAAGATATTGTGATCATCCCATCACAGAAGAGCAAATGATAAACAAAACGCTCTCCACTTTCCACGCCTCTAATATCATATTGGCAGAACAATACAGGTTCAGAGCTTTCAAAAAGTACTCTGAGCTAATCTCAGTACTACTTGTGGCTGAACAAAATAATGATCTTTTGCTGAAAAATCATAATCTTAGACCTACGGGGTCTTCAGCCACTCATGAGATAAATGCAATAGAAAGCTCTAATCCACCAGAAGCAAATGCTATACATAGTGGTGGACGCGGTAATTACAACGGTCGTGGGAGAGGACGTGGTAATTACCGTGGCCGAGGGCGTGGACGTGGAAGAGGCCGATTTTCCCCAAGAAATAATAATTTTAAACATTCTGATAAAAATTGGGGACAATCATCTGGAAATCAGAGCAGACGTCCTATAAAGGAAATGATACTTGCCATAGATGTGACATGACTGGGCACTGGGGACGCACATGTCGTACTGCCAAACATTTGGTAGAACTATATCAAGCTTCAATAAAAAACAAAGGAAAAAATGTTGAAGCAAACTTTGTTAATGGAGCCACTACATCCATGCCCAGCCTTGATGTTTCAAATTTTTTTATGGATGATGCTGAAGTGTGAAAATAATTTGTTTAGATCACAATCATTAATGTGCTTAGTTTATTTAACTGCTTCAATATCCACTTTCATGTATTGTTCCTTATTATTAATAAAAATACATTTTTCTTATACTAATCATCGTATTTATTATTTATGAAGATATGAATTCATCAGAAGTTGGAACAAAGAACAATGTCTCCTGGACAGTGGGACAACACACACCATATTGAAAAATAAAGAGTATTTTTCAAAACTTACAATATTCCAAGCAAATGTTAGTACAATTTCTGGGACAGCCAAGCTAATTGAAGGCTCTGGAAAAGCTTGCATTATATTTCCAAATGGGACAAAATTGATAATTAATGACGCATTATATTCGAGTAAATCTCGAAGGAACCTCATAAGTTTCAAAGATGTACGTCAGAATGGTTACCATTTGGAAACAATGACAGTGAACAAAGAGGAATTCATATGCCTAACGGCAGAGAAATACGGCAAGAAATACATCTATGAAAAATTGCCAGCAATTTCCTCGGGACTATATCGCATAGATATACGTCCGATTGAAATTAATATGATATCTAACCAGAAGTTAGATAATAGAAAATCATTTACTCTATGGCATGACCGATTAGGCCATCCGGCACAGGAATGATGCATAGAATCATTGAAAACTCAAATGGACACTCTATAAAGAATGTCAAAATTCCTCGGTCAAATGAATTAACATGCTCTGCATGCTCACTTGGCAAATTGATAATCGACCATCTATAAATAAGATTGCCACTGAATCTCCAATGTTTTTAGAAAGAATTCAAGGAGATATTTGTGGGCCTATTCATCCTGCATGGACCATTTCGTTATTTCATGGTATTAATTGATGCCTCTACTCGATGGTCACATGTGAGCCTTCTGTCAAGCAGAAATGTTGCATTTGCAAAACTTTTGGCTCAAATAATTCGATTAAGAACTCAATTCCCAGATCATACAATAAAGAAAATAAGATTAGACAATGCTGGGGAATTTACATCCCAAACATTTAATGACTATTGCATGTCTATTGGGATTATTGTTGAGCACCCTGTACCTCATGTACAACACAAAATGGTCTTGCTGAATCATTAATCAAAAGACTACAATTAATTGCAAGACCATTAATAATGAGGTCAAAATTGCCATCTACTACTTGGGGTCATGCTATATTACATGCGGCAACATTGATAAGATTAAGGCCGACAGCCTATCACAAATTCTCACCATTACAATTAGTATCGGTCGAGAACCGAATATCTCACATTTGAGAATTTTTGGGTGCGCTGTACATGTACCTATTGCTCCGCCCAACGTACTAAAATGGGTCCACAAAGAAGGATGGGAATATATGTTGGATTTGAATCTCCATCAATTATCAAATATTTAGAGCCAACAACTGTGTGATCTATTTACGGCTCGATTTGCCGACTGTCATTTTAATGAGTCGGTATTCCCATCCTTAGGGGAGAGAAAGTGGACCCACAAAATATAAAATCGGAAATTACATGGAACGCATCGCAAATGTCGTTTCTGAACCGAGAACAAATTCATGTGAACAAGAAGTCAAGAAAATTGTTCATCTGCAAAGTATTGCAAACCAATTGCCAGATGCATTCACAGATTCTAAGAAAGTGACAAAGTCACATGTACCTGCTGCGAATGCTCCGGAACGGATTGAAATTCCTAATGACAATAAGGCAATTGAAAATGAGTCAATAGCACGTCGAAAACGTGGCAGACCACCCGGTTCTAAAGATTTAAAACCGAGAAAAATGAAAAGGCAAGGGGAGACAACGAACGAAATTAATATAAATCTCCAACAGAGCATGATGAAAACAAAAATGAAGAAAAACGTGTTCCAGAAGAAAAGGAACATGAAAGCATAGACAACAATGAAACTTCAATTAATTATGTTTCTACAAAGAGACAATGGAATCGAAAAGGAACATGAAAGCATAGACATACGATGAAAATGATGTAGAACCAAATACAGTTGATGAATGTCGCCGTAGAAAAGATTGGCCAAAATGGAAAGAGGCAATTCAAGCAGAATTGAGATCACTTGAAAAACGTGAAGTATTTGGTCAAATAACCCAAATACCAAAAGGTGTAAAACCAGTTGGGTACAAATGGGTATTCGTGAGAAAACGAAATGAGAAAAATGAGGTTACTAGATATAAGGCAAGATTAGTAGCCAGGGATTGATTATGATGAGACATATTCTCCAGTAGTCGATGCAACTACACTAAGATTTTGGTAAGTTTATCAGTTTCGAAAGGATTGCAAATGAGATTGATGGATGTAGTGACCCATATTTGTATGGCTCACTTGACACAGATATTTATATGAAAGTTCCTGAAGGACTAAAACTACCAGAAAATTGCATGCCCAAAGAGATTTCTCAATAAAATTGAGAAAATCACTCTATGGGTTAAAACATCTGGAAGAATGTGGTATAATCGTCTTAGTGAATACCTATTGAAAGAAGGATTCAAAAATAATCAAATCAGTCCCTGTGTTTTCATTAAGCGATCTAAATCAGGATTCGCATCATTGTGTATATGTCGATGATTTGAACATTATCGGAACTCCTAGAGAACTTGAAGCGACTGCAAAATACTTGATGAAAGAATTTGAGATGAAAGATCTCGGGAAGACAAAATTTTGCCTTGGCCTGCAAATGGAACATCTAAGAAATGGGATTTTTGTCCATCAATCAAACTATACAGAAAAATTCTGAAACTTTTTTCATGGACAAAGCCCACCCAATAAGTTCTCCAATGGTAGTGCGTTCCCTGAATGAGAAAGATGATCCATTCAGACCACGAGAAGAAAACGAAGAGATTCTTGGTCCTGAAGTACCATATCTAAGTGCTATTGGTGCCTTAATGTACTTGGCTAACAATACTCGACCTGACATAGCTTTTTCAGTAAATTTGTTAGCTAGATACAGCAATGCACCAACAAGAGACATTGGAATGGAGTCAGACACTTATTACTTATCTTCGAGGAACACAAGATCTCGGATTATTCTATCATCGAGACCAAATGCATCACTCATTGGATATGCAGATGCTGGCTACCTATCAGATCCCAAAGGCTAAGTCTCAATCCGGATATCTGTTCACTTATGGAGGTACTGCAATATCTTGGAAATCCACGAAGCAGACTTTGACGGCCACATCATCAAATCATGCAGAATTAATTGCTCTTTATGAAGCTAAAAGGGAATGTGTATGGCTAAGGTCAATGATCAAGAATATCCAAGAAGAATGTGGGATGGAAACAATAACAACAAATCCAACTATCATCTACGAAGACAATACTGCATGCATCCCCCAAATAAGCGAAGGGTACATCAAAGGAGACAGAACTAAACATTTGTCACCAAAGCTCTTCTTCACTCATGACCTCCAAAAGGAAGGGACGATCAACATCCGACAAATCCAATCATGTGAGAATCTTGCAGATTTATTCACCAAATCCCTTCCGGCGAAGAAATTTGAAGAATTAGTCCGAAAAATTGGAATGCGTCATCTTCATGATATATGCTAGATCAGGGGGAGTATTATATGCGCTGCACTCTTTTTCCCTTCGATCAGGTTTTTATCCCACTGGGTTTTTCCTGACAAGGTTTTTAATGAGGCAGTTAATTTTAAGCATATAAGGATATATTATAGTTATACTCCTTTCTCTAGTTATGGATTTTTCCCAGAGGGATAATCCTAACAGCATTCTAAATAGGACAACATCTGTTATGAGTTATTAGTGGACATTCAAGGGGGAGTGTTGTGAAAACAGTGGAATGACCAATTCCACTGTTGAACACAGTGAAGTCCACTGCCATGCATTCAATGCATGGTAAGTTTTTCTTGCCGTTATTGTTGATTTATGCAAATACACAGTAAGGTTTGTGCCTATAAATACTACCATCTGTAAATACACCGAACATCAATACAATACAATACTCTCTGATAAATTTCTCTCAGTAACATTCTTTCTATATATCTTTTCTTACAACACAAGCAAGCAAATTACACAACATATTCACTAATTTTTGGTGTGAAACAGTATCCAACTTTTTTTTTTGCATTATTGGTTTTTATAATTGCTTCCATCCTTAAGCTTTAGTATCCCTTTAGACTTGGCACAATTGATCTTACACAAATTCTTGACCTGAACCCAAAGACTCAAGACTCTATTTGGACCCAAATATGCAGATCTCAAGTTAAAACAAAACCCAATATAACCTAAACCAATTCGAAATTGGTTCAGTCAAAACTTATCGAAACCAAAATTATTTTGATTCAAAACTGACCTGACTTGAAATAGACACGAATATTTACATACAATTAAAAAGTAACACACAAAGTTTGATGTTCAATAATGAAATCTTAATAAATATCCAACTCAACCAAATTAAAAACCTTAGGCTCGAACTTCATCCAAACCCAAATATATTTGACCTAGAATAGACCCAACCCGCTTAAAAGTACGACAAACTTCATATGACCCCACTTAAAATCCCAGTCTAAATGACTTGATTGCCCCATATTCATTACATATTTTAGATGTGGCCATGTATTAATTGATAATTATCTTAGTAACAAACATATTAGCTTGTTCCACACCATAAATTAGCTCATTAACTTTCCATAGAAAATTTTTAACGTTGGATGGACTGAATCAACCTTTAAGTATTTAATAAGATAATGACTCATTTTCTTAATCGGTTGCTGGTCGATCGATTTTAAGTTTCTATTTGTATCAAATGTTTAGTGAATTAGATCGGTTTGGATACCAAATTGGAGCTTCAAATCAACCCTAATTCTCAAATTGTATACCAAATGGGATAAATGAATTGTCCCTTAACCCATTCCGAATTCCACAATCCCCACTACTTGTAAAGGTGAGCATGGGCCGGGGCCAGCACGCAGGCTGACCCGACCCGTCCCATTATCCGCTACATGGGATGTGGGCCTATCACGGTCATGAAATTTTATTTCAGGCCCGCAGCGGTATGAGCCCGCCTAGATGTCCCGTTGGCCGACCCGCAAGTCGAACATCCCTTTTCTTTGTTTTTTAGCCTAAACCTGTCAAAAATTGAAAGAAAATAACATAAAACACGGGCTAGGTCTGCAGGAGGCACGAGCCCGATCCGTGGATAAATGTGGAGGTTTTAGGTCTGGTCCGGTCCGGCCCGCCACTCAGGAGCCCACCCCGACATTTTTCCAAGCTTGCGGGCCGAGCCCGTGAACAGGCCCGGTCCGGGCCATGCCCAAAACTAATTACTTGTAAGTTGTAAATAAACACAAAACTCAATAAAAAAACTTGCTCAAAATAGAAACTTTCTCAAAGCCATGCAAAAGATTCCACACTGTACAGTCCACAGTCCTCCCTTTCCCCTGCCATACTTGTACTAGCAACAAAATGGTCCCAACAACGCACCATTTTCATAAGGGTAACTGTAAAACTCACCATTGTTTCGCATGCTACGATCACCACCTTCTTATAATCACATGAAGACAAACACCATTTGATCTTCATCTGTCCAACAAATCACACGAATCTCTTTCTCTCTCTATAACGTTATCAGTAGCTTTCCCGCTTTTTTGAACCGTTCTTTTAGGCCGTTAAACCTTTCACTTCTTTTAGTCAAAAATATTATGAAAGAGGAGAGAGAATATGTCAGATGTATCTGACACACCAATGATTTGGTACACATTTTTCACTTTACTATAAAACTGGGTACCCTTTTTTTTCTGGGTAGTAAGAAATTCAACTGAAGTTTTTTTTTTCTTAGGGAAGAAGAAGAAAGAGTGCAGAATAAGTGTTTGATAAAATGAGTCACTTAAACAGAGCATTAGAGTGTTTAAGACCATTAATTTTAGATTCTAATACTTGGGATTATTGTGTTCTTTGGAAACTTGGTGATGATCCTTCAAGGTGAAATTTGAATCATTTTATCTTTTCATATCTGCAAATTTAAGTGGGTTTTTGTTAAGACCTTATAAAACATGAAATTTATGAGACACCATCTTATATATATTTTTTTCGAGAACAAATCTTATGCCAATATTCCAATCATTAATTCAAGGTTCCGGCATTGATCATATCATGGATTTTGTTGGGTTTAAAAAGTCACTTGTCTTGTCATATGCAATGGTGAATGTCGGAATCTTGGATCAATTATTGGAATTATGCATAGGATTTGTTCTTGCAATAAAATTGTTTTTTCGCATAAATAAATAAATAAATAAGGTGGTTTCTCACAATTTTCATGTTTTATAATGTGGTTTTTGACAAAAAAATCCTTTTCTTAATGATTGAATTTGATGGGATTGTTTTGTTTTAATAGGTTCATTGAGTGGATAGGTTGTTGCTGTAATGGAGGTGGGAAACAAGAGATTGGGTTGAAAAAGAGGAATAAGGATAAGTGTAACTCAATTCAAGTTTGCAGGGATGTGAATTTTGTTCATTTGGCAAACACAAAGTCATGTGAAGCTCTTGCAAAATTGCCACTATTTCTGTCTGTTTATTCTGGGTAATCTTTTTTGTTTTGTAATGATATTTTTTAGTGAGTTGATTGGTGTTGCAATGGATTCATTGAGGAACTGAATTTGCATTTTCAGGCTTCATGGAGAAGTTGCTATTTCATGTCTACCTCGGTGGCTTACTATTGATTCGACGAAATCGACTCAGGTCTCTTAAATTTCCATACTCTTTCTCTTACAATAAGCTGATGGATCATTGATGATGTTTTTAGCTATATCTTTGATGAAATTCTTGGTTATTTTTTAAGTGAGTCTTGTAGCTTGAATATATAGTATCATTGATGATGTTTTTAGCTATATCTTTGATGAAATTCTTGGTTATTTTTAAGTGATTCTTGTAGCTTGAATATTTAGTATCATTGATGATGTTTGTAGCTATGTGTTGTCTAGAAGAAATGATTGTAGCTTAAATCCCCTCCACCCCCGGCATAACTCATGCAGCCGACCTCATTCTAATGGAATTAACAACGCTATCTCATTGTTGTTGCTGTAACTTGTAAGGTTGTATACATCTGTTCTTTATAGTTTATACTCTTTTTTCTGTTCATTTCGTTTTTGTTTCTGTTCTGATATAATACTCCTAATATTAGAAGTGACTTATTTGATTGCAAGAATTACTAGAATTGATTCAAGCAAAATTTTGATTTGTTTTCCTTTTCACCAGGAATCCTGTGGAACCCATGTTTTAATCCCTGTGTTTGGTGGTCTGGTAGAGCTGTACTCATCAAAGCTTGTAAGAGACGATCTTTGCTTTTTTCTTGGATTACAACATCTCACATGATATGAAAAAATTGCATGCTTAATTAGATTTAATCTAATATATCTGCATTTTCTTTCAATGGTTATATGATTTATTAGATAGAAGAAGATGAAAGCATAATAGAATATGTGAAGTCTCAATTTACGATCAAGTCAGAGCTAGAAACCATGTCCACTTCTACTATAAGTTTCGATGAGCAGTCCATTGATCCGGTTTTTGATAGAAGCACAAATATTTGTCTATCTTCTCTAAATCAATCCAACATCCTAGCTTGGCCTCAACAACCCCTGATCCAAATAGCCCCTCTCTACAGCGATTCCACTTTAGATGTATCTTCCACTGGCTCGTTTCCTTCAGATGAACGTCCTTCTCCTGATTCCAACTGGTCTTCTGTGTCCCATGATATACCCTTACAGCCGGTTACTGCCTGTCATGAAGATTCCATCATTCTGAAGAACAAAATGGACAGTAGACTCAAGCCAGAGCGAGGACATTGCAAATCAAAGAATCTTTTAACTGAGAGGAATAGGAGACAGAGGATTCACGATGGCATCCTCTCCCTTCGTGCTCTGGTCCCAAAGATCACCAAGGTATATAGAAGCATTACTCTATTGATAGAAGTAATCGGATGAGACTGATGTATGTTGCTAATAAAGCGACATGATTGCCCTCCTTCCTGCATGGATATGTTTCTTTCGAAAGTTTATATACTTTATTTTCTGTTAATTTAGATGCACAAAGCAGCAACTCTGTCAGATGCAATTGATTATATTTTAGAGCTAAATAATGAGATCAAGGAACTCCAGAGTGAGCTTAGAAGTTTGACTGAAGAAGAAGACTGTGACGAAAACAATATATTGAAGCTGGAAACTTCCCATTTGGATGCAAAAGTCAGCAAGCCTAAACAAGCTAACTCCCCTCTCACAGAAAGGCCAAATCTGGAGGTATATAATTAAGAAACTGTGTTTATGTTACAATTATATATTCAGAGGTGAGATTGTTTGATTCTAACAGTATGTGGTTTTGGACCTTTTCAACTGATGACTAGGTCGATGTACAAGTGAATCAGCTTGGAATAGGGAACTTCTTGGTGAAAATTGTATGCCAGCAACAACCTGGTGTGTTTACAAAGTTGCTTGAAGCTTTAGGTTCTTTAGGTTTACCCATACAAGATGCCAATCTTACGACGTGTGATGGCAAAGTATCAACCATTTTCACAGTACAGGTAACAGCAAATTCTGGAACTAATACATAAAACTTCTTAATACAGTCAATGAACTCTTCACGAATGTATGCATGCTGAGTATGATTTATTGTAGTACTTGTCCAGTAACCATTGTCTTTCTGTAATTCTGTTGCATGTTTTGTAGTCGAACAAGAAAGAGATTCAAGAGCAAGACTTGAGGGACTCACTGGCAAGAATGATACCTTAAAACTTCGCTCGCACTAGAAGATTAGAGCATATATATTCAGCCAACTTTTGATCCTTGATGCTTGTTGTTAAAAGTTAATGTTACTTGGTTAACCTTTTGCTCTTCTCTTCCTTTAGTAGCTAGTTCTTCGTTAGACTTACCGCACGCTTTAGCTTTGTTGCCTTTGTATATATTGGTTGTCATTCCCAGAGTTTAATCACTTGTTATGAATGTACTTAAAATTACAACCTTACTAATCTGCTACGAGTAATCCGGTCTTAAGGCTAAACTCTGGAGATTGTTCTTGTTCAGCAACATGCAATTAAAGGGTCCACTTCTCAATTAACTACCTTGATTTGTTTCTAACTTATATGACGAACTGTGTTTGATAAATTAGCTATGAATTTGGTTGAGCTAAAGTGAGTCAAGAAGATTGTTTTATGCACTTCATAGTTCATGCTATTGGGTCTGATTTTTCTTAAAACATATACTCGATCAGTTGATATAAATATATGTTGTTCTTCCCACTTTCTTAATCTTTTTCTTCTCATTTTACTTTCTTCCTCCCTCTAACTTATCATTTTTGTGCAATGACCCACTACCAGTACTTGACTTCAATGACTTCCGGATATTGTGAGGGCAAAAGTTAAAATGAGCATGAACAGAAACTCCAATGGTGTAAAAAAAGGAATTGCTAGCAAATATTCAGAAATGTTTAGCTACTTGCTAAATTGTTGGAGCATAAGATAATGGAGTTTTACTTCGCAAAGCAAATTTGCTCTACAGATTGGCTTAGCCAAAATATTAGGTCGCACACAAAAAATAACTCTTCAATAAGTGATAATTTATGTACAAAAAAGGAAAAGGTGATTGTAAGATCTATCCAAGCAACAAATAATTTTGCTAAACCATTAAAATAGAAGTTGACTAAGGGCCTATTCTCCCCAACTTATTTTCAGTTCAGTTCAGCTCCATTCTTTTATAACCATTTTGTTAAATATTATTATTATGTTGGCATAATTTATTTTACTAATTACTCTTATTATTATTATTATTATTATTTAAATATATATCATTACTATTAAGTATTATAATTATTGTTGCTTCTATATATTATTTTGTTTATTATAGCTTTACTCATTATTATTACTATTGTTATTAGGAGGAACATGGTTTAGGTCAAAGCACAAATAAACCCACTTTTTTTAGCCCATAAACCAATCAAATCGCGTCAAGACGGTTTATGATGTAATTTTCGCGGTCCAACCCAATCATTATTTTTATTACTAAATATTTTTATATTTTTAAATCTTATCATTAAAATAGTAATATTAATTTGCTTCTTAGATATTATTGTTATTATATATCATCATCAAGTATTAATATACTAATACAAATAATATAAGATAATTATTATTATTTATCATTATTATCATTAATTATTATTATTATTAATTTATGATTATTAATATTATTTATTTATAACTATCATTTAAAAATATCCAAAATACTATTATTATTATTATTCAATAATATTACTTATCATTATAATTACCTCCTCCGTTTCTTTTTACTCGCTACACTTCTCATTTCACGGACTCCTAGGCAATTTTTGTAGAAGAGAGAGGTAGAGAGTAAAAAGAAAAAGGACCCATGTGGGAGGAGAGAGATAGAGAGAGTGTATTGCCCAAAAAAGAAGTGTAGCAAGTAATGTGAAACTTCCCATAATGGAAAGTGTAGCGAGTAAAAAGAAACGGAGGAAGTATTATTTAATATTCATATTATTATTGTTTAAAATATTATTTATATATTTATTACATTTAATTTAATTCAATTTAATTTAATTCAATTCAATTCAGTTTAGTTCAGTTCAGCTCCAATAAGTTCAGTTCAACTCCAATAAGTTCAGTTCAGTTCAGTTAAGTTGTTTTACGCCGAAGAGAACATACCCTAAAAATGAATTAGCTAGCTAAGAAAAATGATGTGCTATCTTTAGCCAAGTATTATTTTAACTAATCATTGATGTTGCTCTGAATTCTGATAAACTTATGTAAAAAAGAGGAAACAATCTTATAATTGAATTTAACTAAGGGACTTTAAAATCTTTAGAAATACGAATTTTAATTTTTGTCCATATAATTTTATTTTGTCTCAATCGTCTTAAAACTTCGAGCTTTGAAAGTTGTAGCTCTAGCTAGTAAGAGTAGAACCGGAATATTCTATTATACAATTGATCTATAATTTAATGCCATTTTTCTTATTCAATAATATATCTAGATTTTTAATTTTAAAAAAGGTGACATAATATGGAAACAATTAATGAATATAAGTGGTGCAGAATTTGTAAATAGATTGTGGGACATGATGTTTTTAACTCGTGCGAGTGTGATGATTTTTTTCTTTTTGAGAGCAACTTGGGAGGGGGAAGGAAATAATGATATTAGTACATATTATTCCGTTTATTTTCAGTTCAGTTGTAGGGCATGTTCTCTTCGCCATAAAACAGCTGAACTGAACTAAACTGAACTGAACTGAACTGAACTAAAATGAACAGTGATATGTGAGAGTAAAAGTAGTGTCCAGAACTGAACAGAACTGAGCTGAGCTGAACTGAACTGAACTGAATTGAATTGAACTGACTGAATTTAACTGAACTGAACTAAAAATAAGCTGGGAAGAACATGCCCGTAATCAATTAAGTTTAGTCAATTTCGACCAGTTCAATCCAGCTCCTAATTTACTTATTATTATTATTAGTTATTATTTAATTCAGTTCAATTCAATTACAATCAGTTTACTTTCGTTTACTTCAATTATAATCAATTCACTTCAATTATTTTATGCGGAATAAAACATAACCTTAAGAGTTAAGAGCCTTTAACTTTTGTCACTTATTCAACTGAAACTTCTGAGTTCTCACATTATACTCATTCCATTTTATATTATATAATACAATGTGCACATGTTAATACTACTGTATGTTAGGAAGAATGTAGGAGAGGAAAAAGAAGAGTCAACGAGCATAAAAACCACTTCTTACTGGTCCGATGTTGCTGCTGCTTGAATGGTCAACATAATATAATTTAGTCAATGTTGACCAGTACACGCCATTGACCGTTGATAAATGATGATCATCGAGTATATCTTTGCCTCTTAATTAATTGTAGTTCAGTAGTAAACATGCCTTCCTACCCAAGTTTTACTCACGTCAGTCCGATACATAATCTTACAACTAATTTTAAAATACATCAACTAAATCAGACAAGAAAGCTAGACTTCAGTCCATGAATTTTAAATATATGATGGTAATTGGTAAATAATATGTTCATTCTATAATTCTAATTATTACATTCATCTCAAAAAGTAAGTAAACTTAAATAGTTTCAATATCAATAGGTTTCTTTTGGTAACTTAGTTTATATACCCCTCTTGATGAAAAAAGAAACGACGAGTAACATAATTTAGAGAAATTCTTAAGTTATGTAATACTTCTCTCATTTTCTTTTGTTCTTCATGTATTCCCCATTGGGAATTCCAATAAGAAAACATATATGGAAGATGCAAATATTTCCAACAATAAGATGCATCTATCAAATAACTTCAAGCTTCTTTTCATTCTTTATTTGTTTTTTAAGAGCTAGTAAAGCTTGGTGAAGCAGTTTATTTTTTTACCATTTATCAAGTACTAGAAGTTGATTGGGTGTTTTATTTGAAGTAAACAAATCCAAACGTCGTGAAACAACCAACATATGCTACTACCAACTGAAAAGAACAATAAAACCTTCAACGAAATAGAATAAGTTATATATATGTATATATTGGCCCTGTTTGACAAATATAGTTTAGAGTTTAGCTGTTAGAGTTTAGAATTTGTTGTTAGAGTTTTAGCTTTTTGTTCAGCAGATTTGACTGCGGATTAAACAACTTTTTTTTATAAACGTGTTTGGTAACAATTAACTGATTGTTAAAAGTTTATCGCCATTTGTTTGAGTAAAACAACATTTATAGACATTTTAATACAATGTGTATAGTATTAGAGGCAAAAAACGACATTTTGAGAGTTTTCATTACAAAACTCTCTCTAAAACTCTATTTTACCAAACACTCCTTTTAGAGTTTTTGACCTTTTATAAAATGTCTTCTCTGAAAACATGCCTCTTCCAAGTATAATACCAAGTCAATATCCTACTTAATTAGCTTATTACTAACTTTTAATTTTAAATTAATATAACTAAATATAATATCTATAAATTGAATCGAACAAAGACTAAGACATAACATGAATGACTTTGCGATAATTTGTTTTCGCTTAATATTATATCCTTTTCTTTGGAAATCCCCTCCCGTTCTGGTCTTGTTCAACCAAAAACCAATATCAATCAGTGAGTAAACAAAAATAGAAGAAAAATTAAATAATTGCGAAAATTCAAAAGGTATTTACCATGTGAAATCCTATTCCAATAAGAGAACTTTATAACCAAAAAAATTCATGATTTTGGACATTACCTAATTATGCTCTTTCCACGAAAACACTAATCATCTTTTACCTTAACAAAAACCAGATACATCTCACTGACCAAAAAATAAACCTAATTGTCATAGTCATGTTTAGCACTAATAATTGACCGAAAGGTAACTTAAAACGAAATTTCCACCAAACAATTAAAAAATTAAAAAAGAACAAGAATCAAGATAATTTGGGTTGAAAATTCTCACTTTCGCACACCTTTACGTGGGCCCAGGTTCTGGAACCCACGTGTAGGGCCCATGACGTGGACTGTTATCCTTGGAATTTGCTTACCTCCTTTTTTATATAAAATCACACAATCTATTGATATCGTCATTTACCCCTTCTTCTTCACCTCTCTGGCTCTCTCTAACAAAAATTCCCCCCAATTTTTATTCTCTCTCCTCTGAAAAATCAATTTTAAGACATACTTGATAAATTCTAGTGATTTGTTCAGCAAAGTCATGGAGGAAAATCAAAATTATAATCATAATGAAGCTCATAATGAAGCTGAAAATGTTGAGTTGTCGGAAATCGTCGATAAATTCGACGAAACTCTAATCCTAGAAAACGAAGAAGATGAAGATGAAGGATTTGAGTTTTGTTTTCTCGGAGGAGAATTAAATTCGCCGATTTCAGCAGAAGAAGTCTTCGAAGACGGTCAGATCCGTATAATTTCGCCGTTTTCCGGCGAGAATTCCGAATCACCGGAAACGTCGTCGTACGGACCTCCGCCGGTGAAGAAATTCTACGTGGTATCAAACTCGCCGGAAAACGATGACGTGGCAGAAGGACCGTACTGCGTGTGGAAATCTCCGACGCCGGAGATGAGTCAAAAGAGCAACTCGACGGGGTTTTCAAAGCTGTGGAGGGTGAGAGAGTTGTTATCGAGGAGTAACAGTGACGGTAAAGATGCGTTCGTGTTCTTAAAAAGAGACAACGCGGCCGAAGTCGCGTCGTCGAATAAGGAGAAGGAGAAGAAAAAGAAGAAGGAGGTGAAATTGGAGAAGATAGAAGTAAGGAGAAAGGGTGGTGAAACGACGGCGTATGGAGGAGAGAGAAAATTGAAGAAGTCGGCATATGAGGTGTTTTATGGTGGAGGGAAAGACAAAAAGAAAGGAGGTGGGAATAATAATAATAAATCATATTTGCCATATAGGCAAGATTTGGTAGGGTTTTTTACAAATGGTAGTGGCATGAGTAGGAATGTTCATCCTTATTAGACTAAAAAATCAAAAAAAATTAAATCAAGTTCAAACAAATATTATTTTGTTATTTTGTTGTATAAAGATAATATTGAGTTGTTAGTTTTAATCAATGACTAATTCATTGCATTTTTATGGTAATATTATTAGCATAATGATATATTTGGTCGTTTCTTACTGACTAATCTTAGTAATGTAATAGTGTACGACGAGTTTTTCACTGCCTTCGGCAAGTGGGTGTCGAACTACTCTCCTTGTACGAATAATGCAATAGGGTAAATCGAGTTTTTCACTGTCTTCGACAAGTGGACTAATATCCGTGTAATGTCATGTGGATGTGATCTCCTTGTAATAAAATGTTGATGTAATGGTCGGCTAAAATGTTGTCCATTTCTTGGAATTTGATATGACGTTTTGATTTTTTTTGGGGGGGCGGCTGTTAGTAGTATTATTTGTTAACGATATCTTGTGGATTATTCACATGTAAGTTTGGTGGTGGTTAGAACTTAGAAATTAATCTTGTGATTATGGGCACGTGTGACAAAAATAAATGCAAATGCCCCTTTTTTTTTAATTCTTTGCAGATTTATGTTCTTTATGAGGAATAAAGATAAGGAATAAGAATAAGAATTTGGTGTGGTTTTTACTTTCTATATATACTTTGTCTATTTTTTAGTTGATTTCTTTCTTTATGCACACTTGTAATGTAATATTGGTGTTTTGGTAATTAAAGTAGAACATGCAAAGAATGTTAAAATCAAAATGTAAGACATATCTAATAAGAGTTTACGTTGGTAATTGAAAAAGAGCATGTAAAGAATGTTAAAATTAAAATGATCAATTAAAAAACAGAGGAAGTATGACTTTAAGAATGAGTTATTTATTTATTTATTTAGATAGGCGAAAATATAGTTGTGAAATTAGGTAGAAATTAGGCTTATGAAATTGTAGGAATGTGTTTAGAAGTCGATAGTTTGATAGTATCATGTCATTTTCACTAAATTCTCCAAGTGAAAAGCCATCTCAGGACTTCCAAGTTCCAAGTTACAAGTTTAAGTCTTAGCATGTGTAGATGTTACATATTGTACTTCTCATATCCTATTTCATACAGCGTGATATCAGTACATGGGTGCTTAATACTTGTATTGAAATTTCAAATCTCTTAAAAAATCATTTGTAAATGTCCGAATGACTTTTATTTAATGAAATTAAATCACCCCTTCACTATTCATTAATAAAGAATGATCGGATCTCATTAGTAGTTGCGTTGAAATATTTTACTGAGAATTATTATAAAAGCCAGTTTCAACTACTCCATCCGTCTCAAAATATAGTTCTTGTTTCTGTTTTGGGAGTCAAATTTTAAAAACTTTGACCAAATATCCTCACTAAAGTATATAAAAAAAAACATACTCATGTGGAGTCTTGTTAGATTTGCCACAATGTGTACATTCATAATATCAACTTTTTATCTTGTGAAAGTATTGTGTCAGACCGTCTGACCCAATACTTTCCGTCGGACGACCTTACAAACCTCTTAAATTTAACAGTCTCCCTCCATTTCTGATGTTTCGGAAGATCTTTACTGACTGCAACATCACTAAACTTCTTGAGTTAGTTATACTCTTAGATGCTAACTTAGTCAACCTGTATTATGGATAATATTATCTCCTAGATGCTGTGAATATTCTTAGTATTATACTCTTAGCTCTATCTTTTGTAACCACTTTGCATTATCTTCTTATATCTATAGTTGATGTACTATTGTATAAATATCGTACGAGAGTTAATGATAATCTTAAGCTTTTGCTAATCTTCACAGTAGATTCGAGAGTTTGGAGGAGAGAGAGTGGGAGTGAGACATAGCAGTTGGTGTGAGGTAGGAGTAGAGAAGAAGATAGTAATAATTTGGTGAGAGATTACTTGACTTTCAGTTGGTGTGTAAATTCTTTCAGTTTGTGTTATTTTTCTTTCATTTGGTCTTCTGTGTTCTTTCAGTTTGTGTTGTTTTTCTTTCATTTGGTCTTCTGTTGACTTTCAGTTGGTGTGTTATATCTTTCAGCTTGTGTTGTTTTTCTTTCATTTGGTCTTCTGTGTTCTTTCAGTTGGTGTGTAAATTTTTTCAGCTTGTGTTGTTTTTCTTTCATTTGGACTTTTGAACAAAAATTGAAACCAACTGAAAAAAAATTGAAACCAACTGAAAAAAAAATTGAAACCAACTGAAAAACATTTGAAACCAACTGAAAAAAATTAAAACCAACTGAAAGTCGTCCGACCAAATTGTCTGACACAATACGTTCTCTTTTATCTTTGTTTACTCCTACATATGCATTAGAGTGTGCGCCTCTTCAATCTCTATGCAAATCTGAAATTCTCCCTCCTAGGGATACAGACATACAGTTGTAGTTTCATCTCCTAGAGAATAAAAAAAAACCTCACGCGGGATTTAAACAAGTTCACATTATTGTTTCAGTGTTCCTACCTCTAACAATGCTAAAGGAGACTAATTTCGAATACATCAATATCCTCTAATTTCATACATCGGTAATCAACTTTATTTAATCCAATGAATAATTTAAGCTTGACTTAAAGTGACCACAAAAGTCTTGCTAAACCACCCAAGTACTGCAACCAATCAAGTAAACTTTTACTTGTTGATCACCAAGTGAAAAGAAAACTCTGTCTACATAAGTGAGAAATAAACTTGCTAACCCATTCTGAATGAAGAGCGACAATGTGTCAATGAGACGAGACAATTCGCGAGCTACTCGAAATTGTCTCTGTCAAAACTCGATCAAAGCTCGATTCGACTCGAATCGAGCTCAACTTGAGATGTTGGTGAATCAAGTTGAGCAACTCGATATTCGAGTCAAAAACTCGTGAGAAGTTCGAACACCCAATTATCAATAGCAAAATTCTTAATTCAACATTTTCTACCTTATTGTTGCTTTTTAACATGAAACACTTACAAGCGACTCGAAATCTACTCGGTCAAAGCTCGACTTGGTCAATACTCGACTCAGTCAAAGTTCAGTCAAAACTCGACTCGAGTGGGCTCGGCTCAATTCAAACTCGACTCGAAATGCTAACGAGTCGAGTCGAATCGAGCTAGCTCAAACTCGAACTCGACTCGCACCATTGACACCCCTAAGTGACACTCAACCTCTCATTTTTTTGTTATCTACTTTATTTCTCTCTAAAAAAAGTATATTAATAAATATTATGACAATTTATTTATTTTTTCTTTAGAATAAAGAAAATAAATTATTGAAATGTGTTTAGAGAACAAAATAAAATAGATCAATAAAATAAAGAGAATGTCACTTGGCATTCGCTACTCAAAAAATGTTAACAAGTGCTTGTTTTTTCACTTAAATGACGTAGCAAGTTCTTTCATTTTGCTTGGGTAGTTTAACTAGTCACAAATTTATTTAAATGACATAGCAAAATAACGTGTGTGATTTGGGTTCCCCAGCAAAATAACACAAATATCCTTACAATTATCAAAAATAGTACATGATTAAGAACAGTATGGTCCATACTCCATAGACCATTCACCATAGTGAGTACCAAAGTCCAAATAGTACAAATATCAGAGCAAGTTGACAGTTCACAAACAGCTGCCAATGCAACTATGCAAGTGGTGGTACTAAACAATTCCTAACCATTAAAACTAAGATTTAATATCAAACATAACACTCAGAATTGGATAGTGTTGTGTTCCTTATTTATTAGTATCATATTTACTACTACTCTATCCGTTTCAATTTAGTTATGGCACTTTTAAAATCACACACTCTTTGACAATTTTTAGATAGAGATAGAAAAAGAGAAAGAAAATAAAAAAGTCTCATGTGATAGGAGAGAGATAGAGAGAAGTTATTACTCAAAATGAAAGTGTCGTAACCAAATTGAAACTTCCTAAAATAAAAAATGTCATAACTAAATTGAAACGGATGAAGTATATAAATACGAGTTGATAGAGTAGGAATATTGCAACAATGTCAATATCCAAATATCCAATATTCCATGTTACTCTGATAGTCTGATGTTAATCTCAACGCCTTTAACATCTCAGATAGGGTAGTTGCGGCATATATTTAGCCCTGATATATAGTTTTGTTTAGAGGTGGTGGCTACTCACATCGTGCATGTTTTGGACTATCACTTTGCAGTTATCTAGTAAAAAAGAATTAACTGTCCTCATCTTTTGTAGTACAAAATTTTCAAACTTTTATTTTTAATTGGATTAAACTTGGCTTGCTAGACAGTTACAAACTTACAACATACTTCTATTCAGATCACTTAATACTTGACCACAATTGTCTTTTTAACGTTATCATCACCCTTGCATACATGTTGGGTTCCGATTCTTAATGGAAAATTCTACATGGTAACCTCGTTTTGTGCAAAATTATAGTAGGAATAAGAAGTTTGACCATAAACTAACCCTATATAATGTGACCTTATTTTTCATATCACTTAAAAACCCGTTAACTAATTAAAAGAAAAGAAAAAACAATCTTTTTTTCTTAACCCATTACTGATTTTAGAAATTATTTTCGATTTTAGAATGTTGAATTAATAGGCATACATACAGCATACTCTAGCTGAAATGCTGAATCATGTTTTTCTTTATTCATATCAGAGTACAAACTCATGCAAAAGAAAAAATACATCAAATTTTATTTAGTCCTTTTAAGTTAATCCTATATTCATATTGAGCAGTGGACAATTAGAAGCATTTACACTTTTTTAACAATCTACAGGAGATGGATCTATGTAACCTTGTGCACAACAAGAGTTTGTACTACATTTGGAAGTTGGAACTGACTACTGATGCTAAGCCGTACTAAGCTTTACATGCATGATTGCAAAGAAATGTACCTCAATTGTCTTCAAATGTGGAAACAAAGCAGTATGTTCAGTCATATCAACGAAGATCAAAGATTTCAAATCTTAGGTTTGGGTTGATATAAACATGTGAGCATTGTTCATACAACGGCCTACCGTCGGTGGAATCCCGGTGAGGGTGGAACCCGTTCTCTTCGCATTCCTTAACAACGTTCATTCCACTAGGATCCGTCAGCCGGAATATACCATAATTCCTGAAGGACATCAATTATCAGAGTAAACTATTTTTGTACCTAGTACACAAGGAAAAAACAACAAAGTAACGCCATTCTACTCTTCCATGAAATCAATAATTCATCCTCCCTTGTCTGAATCTTTCAGTTTCCTTTTCATCTTTTAAGTTTTGGACAAAGTACCCGAATGGCTAAGATAGTCATAGCATATGACATAATTAAGAGTTTTTTTGGCTGAACTGATAAAGAGTTCTTTTGCATTTAGAGTTTACCAGGATGAGGATTATGAAGAAAATAAAAGATGAAGATAGCAAATTATTGAACCTTCCCAAGATTAGAATGACCAATGTGACTACGCTTGTCGTATTATATATACAATCTGTTTCAAAAGCTCCAATGTCTAAGGTAGCACATTGCTAAACTTATTTTGACTATTACAGAAAAAATAAGTTAAAGTTATTAATAAGTAGTAATATAAGCTCCAACAAATTACAAAATAAGCCCCACTATATACTAAAAAGTTCAGATAGGTTTAAATAGGTTATTATGATAACTTCCAATAAGTTTAGAGAAGTTCACATAAAATTTAGTTAAATTAAGCATCTCCAATAAAGTGAATTAACAATCACAAATGATTAGACATTCCCTTCCAAATGCTAAAGATATAAAAAAAGAAGCAAGCATGGGTACATATCTGTTGCACATTTGACATGTCAAGGTGATGGATGCTAAGAACTTGAAGTGACAAGTTAGACTGAAGAGTGCAGACCTTGTCTTATCAGTGGGAGCCACGACAATGGCGATAGCCTCCGGCACCATTACCTGCATAGCAACAGCTAACTGGGAAGTATGGCACATTAAATTCAACATTATCCCAATGTCTCTAAAGAGGCTCCTGTTTTGATGGTGCAAGGAAGGGTTACACTGGTTTTACCCTTGTGATAACAAAGAAGTTTTTTCAAATTACCCCTCATACACACGCAATGCCTATACTAGTTCAAAATAAATACGAACCCTGATTTATCGATAAGTAGAGCCCTTTTTAAGTTGGTCCATCATATATCAAGAGTCAGAACATTTGATCTGACTCAATCAGAGTACAAAATCAGTAAAATGTCCAATGTAAAACACAAAAAAAGCTCAATTAGTGTAGAGATTTCACTGAGATAATGGATTACAGGACAATAACTGAACCTGCATTACATCATTGAAGGCGATGAAGGTTGAGAATGAAAACACATGCTTTGGATTGTATATTTTTACATTAAGACTTCAGTAAACAGAGAGAGAAAATATTGTGGGTTCCATATTTTAAAGGGAACTATCTCAACTGGTTACCTGATAAGGATATTGCGTGTGCAGATCTATCGATGACATGAAACAACTTTGAGATGGATGTGTCTGGAAAATAGAAAAGAGCACCTTGGTCAGATCAGTTTATTTTTCATACAAAACTAAACTTCATCTTTCATGTCTCAGAAGAATAATAATAATAGGAGTGAATGCTAAAAATTTGCAAGATAATTAAAGATGTTAAAGAACATGGTGTTTGTATCCAATCTTTGGTTGTTGATAGACAGTGCTTTCAGTCAACATATCATGGTCAAGCAAAATTGACAGAAACTTCATGTAAAACATGTCATGATGTCAAGGAAAATGACTGATGTATACTTTAAAGTTTACGATAATACGAATATACTAAGAGCATGTTGGGCATGAGATTTTTGAGTGTTGCACATAGAAATAAGAAACCAATTCCTTTAGAGATTATTTGGTATCATGGGTGGGGTAATGATTTCCTTGCCTTGAAGATAACTATTCCCACCCAATTATTATCCTCCTCAATCCCACAGTTATAAATGAATCCTTTTCATCATACTGCAACTAAACAACCAATAAAGGTAACAATCTATTTGATTCCCTTCTCTTTCCATTCCATGACTTGAACCAAACATACACTAAAAGGTATCAAAAAGGAAACAAGAGAGATGAGGCGCATACATGGATCCATCCTACGGGAAATAGGGACCGATCATTCTGTATGTTAAAGATCTCCTCTTCCCTTAATGCCTGACACTAACAATAAGAACGATTAGGTAAATGCAAGGTACTAAAAAAATGATCATATTGAAGATAGAGAGAGGTAACTTATCAGAGACTCACTGAGCTGGAAGTTGATTTCTGCTTCGGTATTATTAACGTTGTAGCATAGAATGTCTCTTCTTTCTAAATGCCAGAATCAGAAAACTAGAATTATTTCAGGGAACAGACAGCTGTTATCAGCTAAGCATAATAATTAACTAAGCCTGAAAGGTTTACGGCCAGGTAGAATAGGCAACAAGACTAAACCATATAATAAAGGAGTCAAACCAGAAAAATCTACAATTTTCAATGGTATACAAATATGTCAAAACTAGACTTATGACCCGTGTCATACACGGTTTAAAAGAGTAAATAATAGGGTATATTTTTTTTTCTTATAAAGTATACCAAAACATTACTCCAAAAAATCCGTTATTGATCCTAAATCAATTGTTTATTATTTAATTGTCAATTTCTGAGGAATTTATTAGGCCTTATATTGCTAATCAGACAAACACAGCAAGAATTTAACAGAGAAATACACCAAAATTAGGCAAAGTTGTATGATGAATGCAGAGTAAAGCTACCATTTACAACCCTCACTATTCGAGAGGTGAGGTCTGTCCAAGGCAGAAAAAATTCCATTTGCTCATAACTAACTGTGATGTGGCGATCCTTCAAAAAACTGTGAGGTGGCATATTGTTGTTTCCCCTTCTCACATAAGTAACTAGAGGTCTAGCATCCCCATTCCCCATTTTAATTTTTTGCATATATATAGACAGATTATATGTCAACATGTACTACTCACCAAATATGATATAAATGAGCTAAACTAGGAGCTTCATAAAAATTAGACCAAATGCTTTCAACCATTTTCGTCTTAGATTGGCGATTTCTTTATTAAGAAATAAGTACGTGCTTAGAGACCCTCTCGTCTCACTGTAAATCAGATGAACAAGCATCAAGTTAATGCAGCAGCAAAATGCAGGCATTAGTTCTTCATTTATGGCCCAGCTATAGCACAAGTCACTGTCAACAACAAGCCCATGTTTGTGTAATTGTTAACTATCTTAAATCTTATAGATCATACTACCACATTCATAAGCTAAAAAGGAACTGTAAAAGTAGAACTCTAATTGTGATTTTTTTCTTTTTCAACTCCGTTCCATCCCCTTATATGTCTTATATCTTGGTGCTAGTTAGGTGGCTGACAGACTCACCAAGTATTCTCATTTCTAGGCTTGAAGCATCCCTTTAAAACATACACGATGGCAATGGCCTTTGTTAAGGAGGTGGTGAGAGTGCATGGTTTATAAACATTATGTGGGGGTAATTATTCAAGTTACAGGGTACAGCCCCTCACAGGAGCACTGCCTATGCCTATCACCCACAAACTGTTGGGCAGACTGCAGTGGTGAACAACACCCTTGAGACCTATCTTAGATGTTTTATTCATGGCCAACCTAAAACCTGGCTACATGGCTTCCATAGGCTATATATTGGTACAATACTTGCTCACGTGTGTTGAATGCTGGCGCCCCATTTAAGGCCTTACGAGGGAGAGACCCCCCTCAACTACAGAAGCCAATGCAGGCACGACAGCTGTATCATCTCTAGAAGACATACTACTGGATAGGGATGCATCCTGGATGACCTAAAGACTCACTTGTTTGTAACCCAACAGAGGATGTGAGAACAAAACAAGACTCTAAGCAGAGAGAAATAGAGTTTGAAGTGAGAGACTGAGTCCAGTTGAAACTTCCATAGCGACGAGACCTTTTGCTAAATTGGCTGCCAGATTTTTCAGGTTCCTTTTAACTGGTGCGAAGAACTGGCAAGCTGACCTACCAACTAAATCTTCCTCCCTCAGCAAAAGCACACCCAGGCTTTCACATCACTCAACTGAAGAAAGCCATAGGAACTACTTATGTCTCCACGTAATGAACTGACATGGCTGGAACAATCTGATGAAAATGACTAAGGACTGAAAATGGACTTCAAATTGATAACTGGAAAATTACAGGAAATAAAATATAATTTCAAGAGGCTTAAATCTCTCACAAGAAACTACTAAAACTAACGATATTTTCCACACCTTCCCTACTCTCAATTCCTCAATGTACAAAGTTTTTATCCTAGTAACATATTCTCCAAGCCACTAATTACTAACGTATTTTCCATGCCTTCCCTCTCCCCTATATCAGTTTATCATACTACCGCCATTCCACCAGCCACTACTGCTGTTGGCGCTGGAAGCAGAACCTGACAGAGTGCTAGGAGTTAGAAATGTTGGTTAGGCAATTTGGGTAAGGATGAAGTTTGATAGCTTGGCAAGGGCTCCTGGATCTTAAGGCTACTTGGGAAGATTACACAGAAATCAACCAAAGGTTTCCCCCGTTATACCTTGAGGACAAGGTGGCTGTTTGGGTGAGGGGCAATGCAAGTAATCAGTTGTGCAACTAGATCTTCCTCCCTCTGCAAAAGCACACCCAGACCACAACCTGGTCTCCACTTCATTTATGCTAGAAGACAGCCAAGGGTAACTTAGTTATTGGGCAACAAATTTGTATGGATAGGGAGAAAAAAGCTCAAGTAGCGAAACTTTCATAAGTTAATTAAGGAGCAGAGGAGAGCAAGTAAGGATAAGTGGGTAAAAAAAAGGTGTGTATGAAGAGAAAAATATTAAAAAAAAAAGGAAACAAATTAGGAGATTCTCACATCTTGAATAGTGAAAGATTGTAATTGCTTTAGAACACACTGATCTTGAATACAATCGGGTTAAATGAGTTAATTAAGCTTCAAAATTTTTTTATTCTATGCTTAAATAGTTAAATTTGCTAATATTGATCTGAAATCTAGCACAACTCGATCAAAATTAGACCTCAATAGAGAAAGGAAAGACTCACGAGGGAAGCACCAAGAACCCCACATGTCTCGAGATCGTTGTTGGTGTTGTTGCGGGCAAGTTCAAGAAAATCATCTGTTAATTGAGCTGACTGACGAGTAAAAATACAACAATATAAGAAAACCTTAGCATTTGACATTAAACTGTACAAATGACAAGAGGTAAATAATTCTGAGACCTGCAAGAACCCATATAAACTAACAACACATGAGAATAATTTTGTATAGATATAGAAGCAGATACAGTTGTCTTTTCTCACTTACAATATGTACATTTTTAAGAACATGAATCGCAGAGTCTGAATATGCATATCGTGAATCTGCAGCTGTCACTTGTGAAACTTGTCCAGCATTAGGTGGAACCTCCGTGCAAGAGATTGGTGCAGAAGGGTAATGAGTGACCATATTTCTATTCCCTAAGAAATAAGTATAAGCTAGTGGTTGGTAATTTATTCTGAGAGCAAAATGTTTTAGAAGGAAATTTTAACCACAAAGTAAGAAGTCCAACAGCACCCAATACATTCAAGACACACAGCTTACATGGAGAAGAAGCTTTACGTTAAATGCCTTCTAATAGTGAACATCTCATGTGAGGGTGGAATACAATGATTATACTCTTTTATGCACTGACTATATCTACCTAAGAGCAGCTATCGAAATTCTTCACAATTCACAGGGTAAAAGCTTGACATTAATCTCAGATATACTACTCCCCGCGGTGCTCAAAATTTTTCCACTCCAGATCAATATTGAGAATACAATCTCAGGAAGCTAACTAGTAATCAGACAGAAATAAGATGTCATTTGAAAATCTAGCTTAGAATTTTCAAGTGCAGTTTTAAGCTAAATGCATAAAAGAATTTTCTTTCTGAAATACAGGGTCATGTCTAACACGTGCACATAATTCTGCAAGTGGCAATAGTTACAAGGTTCAATCATGGCCTCTGCAACCCTGCCGCATCTTCAGAGCTAAAAGATTTAGTGATACACTAATCTTTGGTATTGGATTATAGTGGGAAAATATAAATCATTAAACTACAGTATTAGTGTGACTTCTACAGTGAAGTAGCAGATGGTCATAAGGTTTGAGACTTCGAGTCAACATTTGTAACAAAAACAACCTTAATGCTATCCTGGGCATAAGAGTGCATAAATCAGAACCCCTCCGCCCAATACGCCCTAAGTCCCAACCTACCCAGTTACACTTTATTGTCCATTAACAGCCAGTGATGAGCTTAAGATCTTGCTCGAAAGCCTATACTACAAATTCTTTGAACTCCCTTCCTCCAAATTAGAGGTCCATTTTTAACTTTTGAGGTCAAATCAACTTAATTTTGAATTGTTATGTAACAAAGGTGATTAAGATTCCTCAATACCTACTTACGGCATTTTTGAGATAACTAGTCTCCGAAGAATAAATAGTTTCCGAACTTCCTCTATTTCACACTATAACTCTATAAGCACAATAAGATTTCCCCGTAAAACAAGTTATTTTAATACATTGATGAAGCATTTGATATAAGCTCTCCGATTTTCCCTTCTCTTTCACCTTACAAGTATTTAATGCTTATGTTTAATAAGGAAATTTTAGTCAATTTCAGCAAAATTCGCATCTTTAACGAGCCCATGTATGCCACTCCATCTAGCATGTTGGGTATTGCATTTGCTTGGTCTAATTTCTCTTAAGGTAGCCTCTATAAAGTGCCTACTCTTAAGATGCTTGTGCTACATCCTTGGCCAGCAAGAAAGCTCATGTTTTTTTAAAATTTTAACTTATTTTCAGAGGGAAGAAAAAAGAAAACATTTTGAAATTCACACATCTCTATCACTAATATGAATGAAGAAAAGAACTTCTTTTGTAGATGCCTAATTTTTTCCTTTTATCAGTCGTTTGGAGGCCTGAAAATCCATATTCAAGGTCACTAAGTCTATTTTTGTTAGCACGGCTAATAGTTTAGTCTTTCTTCTATATGATCCTTTAGTTCACCCAGATTAGTACATACACATGTACGAATGATTAGAACCATACACACGATAAACATGAAGGACTAAATTACAAACACAAAGATCAATACATATGTTCATTTGGCTTGTTATCCATATACATGTGTTTCATTCGACTAGTTATCCATGTACATTTGGCGTGTTATCCATGTACATGTGCACACCATGCTCTAAGTACCAACGTGTGCACCATCTAGGCTTTGTTAAGTTCACTCTATTTTGTTTGATGACCCATAGTTTAGTCTATTTAGTCAATTTGAGGAATAATTTAAGGTAGAACATCTATAATTGTGTATTTGTGTCCAAATGTCTCAATGCCCAAGTAATGGACATAAGATACGCTCCCAATTTCATTTAGAAAAGTAAAGGTTTTATGCTATCTAATTTATCTAACCATATAGTACACACACAAAAAAAAAAAAACATAGTCATATGAGATCACGTTAAATTAAGTCTCATATATGTCTTTATAACTGTTAATAATACGTGATTAAAGATATTAATAATCAAAGATGTGCATCAGATACCGCGCGCTGAGAACACTACAAGCAAACCACTTACATTTAAATTTTGCCAAACACTACAATTTCCAATTGATCAAACCCACTAATAGGGTAATGATCACTTGCCAAATAAGAACAATTATCCATGTAGCTGCTAAATGGGCCTCTCAAATAAAAAGGGCATCAATTCATGAACTGAACCAAGACAATCACAATATGATCTCATCAAAAAAGAAATTGACATATTGTGATTGTCTTTTCAAAAGTTCATGGATAATTTCCTACTAACGCCCTACATATCGTATTTTTATACTGTATTTATATACTTTCCTAAACCCACCTCCAATTTCAAAAGTTCACTCGTTTAGCAAAGCCCATAATTAAACCACACGACCAAAAAAAGAAAAGGAAGACGATGAAGATACCCAGAAAAAGAAATGCAAAGTCTTTAAATTGACAAAATCATGAAAGGAAATCAATAAGTATAAATTAAAAGCTTAGGAAATTATGTTAATATTTATGATCCTCCAATTTTGTCTTTAAATTGAAAAAATATTTTTGATTAATAGAATTAATTAGATAATTGAAGAAAGAAAGATGAATTGATATGGAAAAAAGGTAATTTTAAATGATGATATTTGCTTACCTTTGATGTTCGTACGTCTTATTCCTGCATGTTTGAGAAGGATGAGGGAGGAAAAGAGGTGAAATTGCTTTAAAATAAGTGACTATATACGATAATTTCTGTATGTTTGTGAACAAATAAATTGCTAATTTGAAGGAGAGGGAAGAAGTGGAGAATAACGGTAGTAATTGCAATTCTGATGATACTTTGGGGGAAAGATTGTTTTTTTTTTTTTTTTTTTGAAAGGGAACGTGATTTCATTAATCCATAGATAACGAGTCCATGAGTACATACGGAACTACATTAACCGGACAATGATTCTCCCAACATTGTTTCACACCAAAAGGAAATAATCTAGCGAGATTATGGGCAACAGTATTCCCATCTCTCTGAACATGCATAAAACTAATAGATTCAAAATCAGTACTCATATCAATAACGTCACCAAGAATCGCCTAATGGTAAAAGTTTGGCATTATCACTTTTATTTTATAGGATCAAAATCAAACCGTATTAGAGGTATACCTCTTTAAAAACGAGGTTCCTTTATCATTTTCCCTCCCTTTTAAAAAGTTTGACCTACAAAATTGACGTCTTGACGGGATATATTTGCGAGATATTTTAGTTCAATATGGTAATTTATCTTACTTAAAAAACAAATCAACAATGATAAATTTAAAAAGATGTGTGTTTGAAAGTGGTACCTTTTTACAACAAAAATTGTCATAGAACATGGTTTGAGGAGGCCTAAGCCTAACTAAGCATAACCCTTTATTTCAATTGGACTACACCATAGATATACATCAAGTTGTCTCCTCTTCTGAATGATATTAGATGAACTAACATAGCTTGTCTAGCTAGGATGTGATATCACAAATGATATTATATTGATGGACGAGACCAAAGATGTGGATAATACTACATTAAAGTGTCAAAAGTAGGATGGATAGGTTGAGTGAAGGGGAGCGAAACACGAGATTTTTTTCATAGAAGTGTAGTCATCAAAAGAAATATGCCATGCATTCTATGTCTTAGGGATAATGTCGGAAATCAGGTTGATTGTCTGGAGGGGGTCAAAGAGTTAATTCAAAAGTTCTATAAAAACTTATACACCACGGCTCAGACCCAATGCCTTAAGGTTAATGTGGGGGAGGAGGGGAATGTCTTAGATGGTTTTGTCCCTTCTTGCGAGGAGATTAGGCAAGCTTTTATTTAGTATGAAACTGTTGAAGGCTCCGGAGCTTGATGAGTTTCATCCCATAATTTTTCAAAAAACATGGAGCATTGTTGGGGATGATGTTTGTAAGGATGTTCAGTTTTGGTTCAAAAATCAATGCATCCCTGGATCCTTGTGTAACGCTTTTTTGTCTTATTCTTAAACAAACTTCCCCGAAAACTGTTAAATAGTTTAGACGCATAAGTCTTTGTAACACCCTTTACAAGCTGGTCACTAAGATTATGGTTAATCGTTTAAAACACTTTATCCCAACCTGGATATCTAAGAACTATAACAACTTCATTAAAGGAAGAGGTCCTGATGTTAATTTGGTAGTTGCGTCAGAAGTCTTTCATTCTATGAACTTAAAAAAAGGGAAATGGGGGTGATTTGCTCTTAAGATCGACCTGGAAAAAGCGTATGATAGGATCCAATGGGGGTTTGTTAGGAAGCTAAGTGCTTGATGTATCATGACCTAGATCTCCCTTTGATAAATTTGACTATGGATTGTGTGTCTAAGGCTTCCTCGGCTATCCTTGTTAATGGAACTAAAACAGATAAGTTTTCGCATTATAGGGGCCTTCGTCAGGGTGACCCTATGTCTCTGTACCTATTTAATGTTTGCCTGGAGACGCTTTCTCAGTTAATCCATGAAGAGTGTGAGGGGGGTGTGTGGACTCCGTTTGGGGGTAGGGAAACATAAGGTTCCAATATCCCATCTTATGTTTGCAGATGATTTGCTTCTCTTTGGGAGGGTAGATGAGTCTACGACTTTTGCGGTTCGTCGGGTGTTAGAAAAGTTCTGTGAAATCTTGGGTCAAAAAATTGATGAAGCCAAAAGCAAACTCATGTTTTCAGAAAACACTCCTGCCGATTTTAAAGATTTGTTTCAGGAAACCTTGAACATAAATTAATGAATCAGGTAATCTAGGGATGTATTTGGGGCTCCCCATCTCGCATAAAAGACCTTCCCGTGCCCAGGTTTCGTTTGTGGTGGATAAGGTGAGAGCTAGATTATCAAATTGGAAAATTATTTATCTAAAGCTGGTAGGTTATGCCTCATTTTCTCTACTCTTCCAACGATTCCTGCGTATTACATGCAAGCATCCATGCTTCCTATGTCAACTCTCGGGGAGCTAGACAGGATCTATAATAACTTTTTATGAGGGGAGGAATATGGGAAATCAAAGTTACGTTGCATCTTGTTAACAAGGAAGTGACGTTTAAACCTAAGAACCATGACGGGTTGGGAATTAGGTGTCAAACGTTCATGAATGTGGCCTATATGGCTAAGTTGGGGTGGAAGTAGGGATGGCAATGGGTCATGGACCTGACCCATTTATAAGGGTCTGGGTCCATAAATTTTAGACCCAGTGGGTCCGGGTCTGGTCTGGGTCCTGAAGAGCATGGGTTGGGTCCGGGTCCACATATGCTAGACCCAGACCCAACCCGCAGACCCATTTACGTATTAGAATTTTTTTTTTTTTTTTTACCTAAACTCTAAAATTTTATGAGTTGTGGTTTTATGAACTCGTTAGTATTGTAACTCCACTAAGACATGTAACTTTGTAAGTTGTAACATTTTAATATTTTATGAGTTAATTCTTAAAATTTTATTTAGAGAATGCTTTAACCATGGATACAATAACCTATATATATTAGGGCGAAATTTTTTAAATTACATATATTCAAAAATGTGATGAAAACTTAAAATTAAGAAGGATCCATGGACCCGCTAGACCCAGCGAATCTGGGTCTAGGTCTGAAAAATCTAGACACAACGGATCTGGGGCGGGTCTGGGTCTGTGAAAAATAAATGGGTATGGGTTTGGGTCCAGGTGGGCCCAACCCAGACCCGCCCCATTGCCACCCCTAGGTGGAAGTTATTAGCCCATCCAATCTAGTTTAGCCCAAGAATGCATTGAGTCTAAGTACTTTCATAGGAATTATGTGACCAAGTTTTGTAATGGATCGGCTGTGCGAATTGAAAAAGTGTGGGGAAATGGTGGGAGTTGTTACAACAAAATATGGAGTGGACCTTGGGGAATGGTATGAGTATAAATTTTTGGGAGGGTAATTGGCTCTTTATTGGGTCCATTTGGACTTTTGTTCAGGGACCTTTGAACCTAGCGGAAGAAAATGTTAAACTTGCAGAACTTAATGTAGACATGGGATCTCCGAAAAATATCCATCATGCTCCTGAGTTTATTATTGATAGGATTCTGAGCACACCCCCTCCATTACCTTCTTCGAACATGGACCTTCTAGTCCCTACATTTGTACCCCCTAAAGGGTTCTCTCTTACTATTGCTTATAAAGCCCAACTAGGACTGGACAGTTTAACTAACAACCTAGATTGGTTATGGAAGGGGCATATGGAGCCCAAGTTAAAGTTTTTTTATATGGCTGGTCTGGAGAGATCGCCTTCCTCATGTCAACATGCTTATTCGAAGACAAATCCTCCCCCGGATTCAATGTGCCCCCGGTGCAAAGTAATGGAGGAAAATAGTGCACACATCCTTCTTGATGAGTGCCCTTCGTCTATCTAAGAGTGGATTGAATCGGGCATTCAAATAGAGCTTTTAATATCCCCCTTCCTCAATGGTTACATCATGATCTTATTTTAAAACTTAAATTTCGCCAAATGCAATGGAAGGAGGTGTTTCCTTATATTTGTCATCAATTGTGGAAAGATAGAAATGAGTGTGTTTTTAGAAATGTTGCCTCGGTTTCTCCCTAAAACATTTTGTTTATGGCCACAAAGGTGGCCTTTGATTTCATGAAAGCCCAACCAAATAGGGTCTCCCCAATGCCCTTGCATATTACTAATCCCGGATTTGTCGTGTCTCAATGAGTTTATGTTGTTAATGTGAATGCATCTTTCATGTATTTGACTGAGTATGTGGGTCTAGGGGGGATTGTGCGTAATTGTAATGGGGAATGGGTGTTGGGTTTTTGTAAAAAGAGCTATGCCAATGATTCTATTGTAAGTGAACTCCAAGCCATCCATGAAGGGCTTAAGATGATACAGGGACACAATTTTTTGCCAGCGGTACTTTACACCGATTGCAAGTCGGCCTTACAATTTATTGTGCAAGAGGAAAGTGTTGAGAAATATTGTAATTTGATCACAATGTGCAGGGAATTGATGTACAAGCTCCATGAAATCAAGTTACAATTATGTGATAGGTTAAGTAATCAAGTGGCGGATGTGCTTGCAAAAAAGTGTAGAATGTTGGATATGGCATGTAATGTACCTAGGGTTTTCCCTATCCCCTAGTTATTGTGACGAAACTCATTATATTGAGGATTGTAACAAACTCTGTTAAGTTATGTTGATGCTTTGTTAATCCAAAAGAAAAAAGTGTCAAACAGAAAAGTTAGAATCTTGAGGATTTAGACCAATTTTTTTTTAAAAAATCATTGAGCATTATTAATGAGTTGCACACCAAATGCTTTTTAGCAATTGATTGACAAGTGAGTATTTCGTTAGAATAAACAAAGTGACAGATTTATATTCGTCACAATTTAGCAACATGAATTTTAGCAGTGAAATTTTTTTGCGGCCTATTAAATTTATGGTAAATTAAAGACTACTTCCTTCATCACTAATTATACACTTATTTGCTTTTTTAGAGTCAAAATTTATGAACTTTGACTGCATAATTCCAATAATACATAAGAAAAAAATATAATTATGTTAGATCTTATTTAGATTGATCATGGCAAATAAATTACAAAATGTAAACCTTTTATAATTTTTACTAATGTGTTTGAAAATATTAATAGTCAAAAATACATTTTGAAGACTATGATGCATGTCATCTGAAGAATTGGAATTTGAAGATCCAACTAATAGGATGCAATAGTTGGAACTTTAATTCGAAATTCGAAGATCCAATTAAAAGGACTCAATAATAGTTGGAATTGAAATTTGGAAACTTATATGAAAATGTACGTTGATATAAGTTCTTGACATCTAAATTAAGAAGTCAAGTTCTTGACCTCTTATGCAAATATTTGATCATTTTGTAGGATAACAGATGATCCATGTTGTTTCAGAGATGAAGTTGGTTATTTTGCATTTTAATTTTGCACAGATAAGACTCGTGACCATGGTATGAGTTGGATTGGTGACACATTTCATACATGAGTTGGTTAACATTATTAGATAATAAGAAAGCCCAATATATTATTGCATAGGATTAACATTTCACTAATTTTTTAAGTAGATTTGGTAAGATCGAAACAAGTTTAGCCAAGTTCTATCGTAGAGAAATCCAACTTTATCATTTTTCCACAAGTCTTCTACCAAAGTGATCATTGCTACCACAAATTTGAACTTTGAAGAATTGCAAATAGTGATCAAACTAAAAATGTGGGATTGTTGTACATCACACGGTCTTAGAATTGTTTTTGAGACCTTTTAGAGATTAAACTAAATGAGCCAAAAAAAATAATATTATGCATAATTTTACAATATCAAAAAATATAACCATTAAAAAAATCAGAATACCTACATTATGTAATTGTAGAACAATGTGTTTAAAACAAACAATGATCTCGTTTTAATAATCTATGGGAAATGATATATGCAAAGTTAAAAATAAAAATATTAAGCAATAAATAAACATTAATTATATCAAACTAATGTATGATTATGCATTTGGTTAATGTATGATTATATTGTAAATTTCTTAAATATTAGTATATATGAAATAAATTTAATGCTTATATGCAACTCTAAAGACTTCATATATTAAAATCAATAAGCCTTCTAAACCCATTTAATTAACGTACAGGTTGAAAAAAATTAAATGAGCAACTTCACTATTGAAAAAATACGAGTTTAGAGTTTGTTAGACCAATTATGACCTATTTTAATGATATTTTACATTCTTTTAACCAAATATTAGATTTATCAATATATATATTTCTTCGAGAATTTTCTATATGTATAAATTAATAAGATTATGCAGGTCATTTTCGAATCAGAAATATCAACCTGAACTAACCCGTTTAATTAAGTAGTTTAATCGTCTAATGAGTCAAAAACTCAACCCTAACCTGCTTATTTCGAGTTTAATTGGCATCGAATTATCGAATTGAGTCAGCTTTTGTCAACTCTACTTTACATGCCTTTTCAGATGACGCGCATGTATATACATTCATCTTGCCACCGAATCATATATGATATATGTCACAAGTTGGTGTTTTTTTTGGGTGCATCATCTTCCCCAAACTGAAATTTGGGTAATGAGGATTTGCAAGGTTTTGGAAAACAAATGTGGACCATGGGAATGAGATTAGACCAATCTGGTAGCGTGACATTCTAATCTACGGAAGTAAGCCTTTAGAAGTCCAAGTTGTCTCTCCATTCGCTTTCCTTATCCTATTAACTCTACACGTCAACAATTCAATTCTCTCTCTCTCCCATTTTTTAGGTGTTTGTCATAAAATAAAGAGTTTTTGTCTCAAATATATATTGCATATTTCATATTTGTGTGTTTCATTTTATGTTGTCCACTAAAACTTTCAAATTTGTAAGCAGTCATTTGGATTTTGGAGCTGAAATCTCTCGACCTCACTTGTAACATCTTGTTTCAAGCTACACTTGCTTAGTTGATTCTCTTCATTGGTAAATTTCCCTTTTTTTTTTTTTTTTTTTCTCTTATGTGTGCATGCATATTAACTTATTAAGTTGGGTTTTGTTCTTTTTATCTACAACTTTTTAAAGAAAACTTTTTTTTATCATTTGAACATATTCTAGTTGTAAATTGAACTTATAATAAATAATTCTTATCTCAACTTGTTGGTCTTAATATAAACTTATTTTTCCAACTAAAATGTATTAGACTATTTACTAAATTGAAGGAAAAATCATTGTCCTCTTTATTTCGTGAAATTTTGTTACTTCATATAGTACCTGAACTAAGGAATCTTTGGGAGGGGTTCTTAAAAAGTTTCAATAGTTGTTATATATATTGAATGCCAGGATTAACCTAATCAGGTTAACGTAATTATTCTCCACACTTTTACAATATATATATGTATAACTATATTTTCCCTAAGAAGTACAATTAATATGCTAAGAAAACTACACGATATGGCATAATAAGAGTGACGTACTAAATATATGATTCATCATCAAAAAGACCTAGTAAATTTCTCCTATATCAGCAATAATTTATGGCACTAATACTTCCTCTAACAATACCTAAAACGTAGGAATTATTGAATTAGAATTCGCTCATTCCTATGTATTCCAAAATATCCTCATGTTTTTTCATTCACACATTCTCAACTACTATCAATTTAGAAATTGGACCACTCAAAATACTTATGTTGGAAAATATTTGGCTAATAAAGTGATGTTGTATTACTTCAAGTGTTACGTGTATACATTGAAGATTTACTTTATTATTTTCTCCGTTTTAAAATATATTTCCTATTTTCATTTGGGGTGTCCCAAAATATAGTTTCTATGTCCGTATTTAGTTTCACATTTGTCCATAATTTGCCTAGAAGAACCGTGTTCCCATCATTTATATGTTTCTTGAAATTAGATTTTTGCTTTGTTTATTCAATCGAAGTGTTATAAATTAATGTTTTTCACCAATTATTCTCCATTCTCTATTCTAAGATCATCTAAACAAAAAATCATTATTGTCCCTCTTAGATTCTACTACTTACATTAGTTTCCGTAAAAAAAATAGAATCATTGACTATATTTTGAAACGGAGGGAGTACTAGATCTGACAAAAGCCTTCATAATTAGTTTAGTATATATATGATATATATGTTTCAGTCTTAAGAATTCTTTGGGTTACCTAAGATTAAGGTTGAGTTTAGTATGTAACGTGTGTGAAACTATAAATTGGTGTAATGAAATAAATGATGTTATGAAAATCAATTGTCGAAGAGGTGATATGTGTTTTTTTTTTTTTGAAAGGTAAGAAAAAAATATTAAGTTTTTTTTTTTTTGAGGGAAATGTCTAATGCGTCGGATACAAGAATAGAAGATACGGAAAAATTATTATAATCTGAAATTTCAAAACTAGAACTAATTAGATGACCTACATTGGCAATCTAATTAGCCGCTCTATTTGCTTCCCGGAATATATGTCGAAGAGTGATATGTGGTTTGTTGGCGTTGCATTGCTTTAATTTGCATGGACAATACAAGGCCACGAATAACCGCTGATGGTACAATCTCAACTAATTCCGGTGAACGACATTTAGTAGCATCATATGGGCCGTGTATCGTATTTGGGCCAGACACAAATATACACTATAAATGGCCCGCAATCTTGGAGGTCCACTTACCTTATATACTGAGAGACAATATAGCCGAAATATTCTATCTTAGATGTAGAATATATATTTGTAAAATATTATCTTCACAAATCTATCATATTCTATTATTACCACCTTGTTTTGTTTGAATCATCAAAAGAGACAATTATTTGTTTTTTAATGGAGAGTAACAAATGATGTCGACGAAATTTGATCCAAAATTTAAACACCCCCACAACTAGTAATTAGTATACTTTTTACTCCTCTTTTCTTGTCGACTTCAAAAATAAATTTTTCGAAATTATAATTATATAGTCTCACAGTTCAAAATTGGAATTTTCATGGTGCATACGCTCTTTGTTTGTAGCTAAACAAAATCAAATTACTTTTAAATTGTGTAGAAAACCACAATGATAGAGATGTACTCCTAGTAACTGAATTCTCTTGAGTTTACCTAATTATTTCAACTGAACCTACCTAACTTAACTGAATTTATCAACTTCCTTCGTATTGTAACACTCTATTAAAAGAGAAATAATTAATTACTTGCAACACTCTCTATTTTTGCTTTTCCTTTTTATCTATCTCTCTTCAATCATATGAGATCCTCTCTTTTTTTCCTCTCTACCTCTCTCCTACCCAAATTTTGTATCAAAGCGAATAAAAAAAGAGTGTTACAAGTAAAAAAAAAAACGAAGGGAGTACTTATTAAAAAAAAATTTATAAAGTGTTGAGAATTTATGAACTTTTATGAATTAGCTACAATTTTCTTTGACATTTCGCCTGGTTCACACGAATATGTCGTGCTGAGTGAGATGCATGCAATTGTTTTTCCCTGAATTACTGCATGTTCCACGTTAAGAGATGAAATTGATGATAGAGTTAACGTGGAGCGGTGTAGGCAAATAAAAACTCCTTAATCAACAGTGACTTTCATGCAATCAATTTTTGAAATAATTGTACATAAATATATTATACAAGTCTGAGGTGTTAGCTGTGAATCAAAATACTCTTTTTGGTTTTAGTGTATCCTTAATTTTGCTGTTTTATGGTCTCAAATACACAACTTTAACCATTACATCGAAGTATTAATAAGAACTAAAAAAAACTGAATTTTTTTATTCGGTAATTAACTGGCGAAGTAGGCTCAGCCCTCATGAGTTATGGGTAACAAGGAGATCTCAATCTATAAGGAAACTTCCAGAGACGGAAAAGTGGGGATTCATACCCACAAACAAATATCCACACAAACACCCTAAATTTGAAGTTAATGAGAGTCGAACTCTCAACTATGAGGTTGGGAGGTGATGCAGCTCCCATGCAATTCTCTCTTAAAGAAACTTTGATGACTTATATATATATATACCAGTGATAATATTTAGGCTTATATTTTAGTGCAAATATGTCAAAATTAATAAATTTTAACTTTTAAAAAGAAAAGAGGTAAATTAATAAAAGACGGATGAAGAATGAAGTATATACTTATGTGGACACTCCATCTCTTAATAAATGCACTATGAGTTCACTTTCAAAAAAAAAAAAAACACTTTACCAAACATTCCTTTGTATGTACCTAATCTTCTTAATTAACATTAATGCTCTAATTTGTCTTTTTAAATACTTACTTTCTTGACAGAATTGATGAAGGAGACACCTATAGTATAAATTGTGGATATGGCAGGAAGCTTTAAGAAATGCATGGGGATTTGTTATGGAAGACAACTTCCGGTAATATTTCCTTCATCTTAAATAAGATGTATGATAACCAATATTGTTGGTTAATAAATTTTATATTAATTTTGACAAGTGATCTCTATCAATATATACCTCATGGTGAAAACATTATATATTGTAGGCGTGGCTTCTCTAATAAATTTAATTTTGTCCAAACATCTTTTGTTATTGGGCTCAATATTTCATTTCACATCTACATTTTCGTTAAAAAATTAATTAAAAGAACAAGTATTCCGTAATTAATCTCATGACACGTCTACGTACTCTTTATGATCAAAGTAGCCATTGATGATCCGGTAACAAGCTAAATTTACCCTAAAACTTTGTACCTAATCAGTATTCAAGTAATTAATCTCATTACATGTCTACTTAATAAGGCCTCGTTTTTTAATATTAAGAGAAACTGAAATATAGAGAAAAACTTAATTGAATTGAACTAAAATTAACTAAATTATAATTAATTGAACTAAACTTAAAATATGTCTAAAAGAACGTAGCCTAATTAAGTAGGATGGAGCCAGGAGAAAGTAATACTCTTGTGTAGACCACTTCAAACAAATATAATCCAAAGTCAATAATATCCCATTTAGTGGGATGGTGGCATGATGAGAGCAATTTATTGTATAGACCACTTCTAAAAATATAATTCAAAGTCAATACATTCTTGATTAGCCAGCTTAACCCTTCCTATAATAGTATAAATGGGTTAATTTATCTAAATATTTGATTCCTTCAACTTCTTTCTTACATAGGAACTGGGGTTGGCTCAAGTGGTGAGCTTTCCCATCTTCCCTAGCAAGGTATAGGGTTCAATTCCTATCCCAAACACTTGCTTGAAATTTAAAGGAAAAAGGAGTTGGGGGTTTCTGGCTTGTAATAGGTATCTGGATGGGGCCTTATACGAGGACCGTTCAAAGAATTCTTCTTACTAGTTTTTTTTAAAAAAAAAAAATTCTTACATAAAATGAATGTCTCCGCAAATGAAGCCCAAACGAAGGGGGTATAATTAGATTAGTCAACGTTGTCCCATGGCCCCCACCTCAAGCCATTACTAAAAAAATAATTCCAAAGAGTCTCTTTGTTGACTCCTCCTCACCGAGAAGGTCACTTATAACGTCTCCAACTCAATGCCAACTTGCCAAGGGAAACTCTATTCATTTGAATATGGTGAGACATTTGCATTATGCAACAAAAGCCAATTATTAAGAACAAAATATAGAAAATTATGAAGTAGGGTTTTTATTTTTGGAGGGGATAAAGAAGTAAGATGAAATACTAAAACTTATGGTTTATAATACTTTTTATGAGTTCCTTAATCATTCACTTTAGGTTATCTTGAATTAATTTTGAAGATTTTGATCATATCTACAAAAAAAATACGAATAGAGTATTAAACACCAATAAGTTATCAGCCTATCACCAATTCGTATATAGAATGTAATAGAGATATTTGATTTCCTAATATGTTTATGAGAATTACCGACTTTAATTTGTTGTTTTTTGCAATATGCTTATACTCTACTTTCATTATCATTCTTGATTTATATGTAAAGAAAACATATTCATATGAAATTTATTAGATCAATCTCAATATATATTTTCATAATAAGTTTCGATTTTTTTTAATAATTTCTTATTTATAGATGATTGAAGAAATTAATGGTCAAATTTTTGTTTTGGCAAGCTTTAAGTATATATTTTCAGTTAAGAGTTTAGTATTGCCTTCCATCGTACTTTCAGTGATCCTTTAAGCAAGGTAATATTGAACTCGTATACGCTCAGTTATAAGTTTTTTAAAAAAAAAAATTCAAGAGAAAAAGATAAATTTCATTAATTAAAAGTCTAAAGTTACAATAGTTAAATTGTGTTTCGTTTGCAGTTACAAGCATAATTGTTTTATACACAAAGAATAATATTCCCCTAAATTATTACCAATATTCATCTTTATCAAAATAAACATGTTCGTATTCCATTTAAGAAGTTTAACCTTCATTACTTTCAAACATTATTCTATTAATTTTAACTTCTTTTTTCAAAGAAAAGAAAAAAAACGATATTTGTTCTATATCTTTGTTATTAATTGTCTAAAGTTTTTTTTCTTCACGAGGTCAAATGTAAGTAAGACACATAATAGCTAGAGCGATACCGCACACTAGTGGGTTTCATGAAATAAAGGAGGGCAACTATAGATGAAAAAGCTAAACCCAATACACTTGCTTGTTCCGCAAAAATAGTTATCGTAATACTTGTTAGCTGTCGCACTAGCTATTAAAGGTATTATCAAACGTTGAAGATATATAGTTACCAAACAAAGATGTTTTAGAACAAGTTGAGAAAACTAATTTTTGAATTAATAAAAGAACAAGATATAAACTAAACTTTGCTTCTTAAAACTACCTCTAATCTACTCCTCAAAAGCTAGTTTATTTAATTAGCTTTTCTAAAACACTTTTCCGTTATTAACTTTCAGACTTTCAATAGATTATCGAGTCACTCAAACTTATAAAACTACTTAAAAAGCTATTGAGGAACAACCTCTACACCCCTATAACTCAATCAATCTTTTTCAATAGAAAAAAAAATCAATTAAAAAGAAGAAGTTAGTGGTTCTTGTCAATTTGCCCACTTTTCCACATAAGAAAACCACAAAAACATAACACCTCATCAATAATATACATTCATGTATCCCCCAAAAAATAATAATTATTCTCTTTAATTCTCTTCCTTTTTTTATACACATATATTTGACAAAAGAGTGGAAGATTCATCACTTCACTTTCACATTGACATTTTAGACAACTAATAGTAAAACTTTGTTAATCCACACTATATACTTTCCTGACCTTTTGGGATCATCTGCTTAATTACCCTTTAACCATAGTTAGTGGATACTTTATCCTTTATATCATCCCAATTCTTTTCTATATATACATAACTATCAAAGTGTGGACACTCTACCTATTTCAAAAACGAGTAAATCACTCACTTTCTCTCTCCTCATCTAAATACTCATCCTAATCAACACTTTTTTTTTCTCATCCAATCTTATATTATACATCACCTAAATCAAAATAAACAAAATCCCAGGTAATTTTTTTTAATTTTCCTCTAATTTTATTGTTTCGTTTTATGTAATATGATTTTTCCTTAATTCTTATTGGGTGGTTGTAGAAAGAGAAAATGGCGAACAAAGTGTACGAGGAAGCCATAGCTGGTCTCACGAAGCTTCTAAGGTAAAAAAAAAAAAAAAAGATGTTATGATTTCTGTGTTATGTTTGTTTTTTTACTGCTTTTGATCGCTGTAAAAAAAATTTGTCCTTTGAATTTGACTCTTCGGTTGAAGTTGTTTTACCCAAGAATCCCATGATATGAGGTGGTGATTGGTCAATTCTCACATGTCGGGCCCAATTTGACGGCCGTATTAGCCGCCCGATTCAGCTACCACTGACCCCAACTCACCTCGCCCTATTTTTTTATTTTTAATTTGCAATATTTTTGTTTTTCGGATTTTGATTTATTTACTCGATTTCTTACAAGGATTTTGTTATACTTTATCCGTAACATAATAACTTCAATAAATAAATATTATTTGAATATAACTAAATTTTTAACCTGGTGGTTGAAGATTTAGTATTGTCACCGTTTTTTTATTTGCTACATCGTTGCTTTGAGAATGAAGCAACTATTTGACCAATTATTTTGATTATTTTATAAGTGAAAATATTATCATGTTTAGTCTTGTTAGATTTTTTCGATGTGTAGATTCATAATATCAAATTTTTATAATTCTTACTGAAACGAAATAAAAGATATTAAGGATTAAATAATGCCTTAAAAATCATGCATAACAATGTAGTAAATAATAACAATAATAAAAAAAAAGCAGAGGTAGTAATAGTTTTATATTCTATTACATACTTTTATTATTACTTTTAATTTTCAATGTATTATTTTATTTTTGAGAGGGATTAATAGTCTTCAAGTTTGAAAGGAACTTTTTAGTTGTAGAACATATATAGAAGCAAATAGTTTAGTAACACTTGGAAATCTTTTTCAATTTTCACTCCATTTGCTTATATAATCTTTTGACCTCAATTTATTTGAAATAATCTGTTTAAAATTCAATTTTTTTAGCTATCATCTAGAACTCAATGTCAATATTTGACTTAATTTGGTGGAAATTATTTGAATATGAAAAGTAGTAACTCAAAAAGCCCTTAAATTTGAAAATGTATACTTAAATTTCCATTTTTTTTTTGACAGGGTACTTAAATTTCCATTTTAGAAATGTACTATATCACAATTGACAAAATCCTGATTCCACAATAATTGTTAGTAGCATAGTATTTTAAATTTTAAAGTCTCAATTTTGGTCATCTAAAATATTACATGCATATTAAAAAAGACTTTAATAGCAATATTCTAACAATAAAAAATTCAAAGCAAAATTGATATCATGTGATATCACATTTTTAATACATTGTTGAGAAGATCCTTCAAGTTATCAAATGATACATCCATAAGATATATTTTTTAATAAAAAATGACACCACAAATCCTAATTTTCTATAAAAGATCCCATCTTTGATTATCTCTTAACAAGTCTTAACTTTCAGAGGAAATTCTCTTTCCAAAATAATATTTTACCTTAATTAACATGTTAAAGTTGTTAATTATAATATACCATACTCTTCCATTGACTTAAGCTGACTCATTAATTGAGAACTATCATGATTTATGTACCATAATCAACTGATTAAGTAGTTTATATAAGGTGTCATTGGGAAAGGCGTTTCTTAACGCTGAGATTTTCTTTTGGACTGAATTAATGGAAATTTAGTTACGTTCAAACAAATTCATTTCAGTTAATTTATTGTTCCTTACTGCCTTAATTCAATTCACTCTAATTTAGAATAACTGTTTTTAAACATAAGTCGGTGACAATTAAAGATGATGGTATGAATTTTTAGTACATTAATTTAAGAAAGTATGGATGTTTTTATTTTATTTGAATAACCGTCTTTTAAATATAAGTCAGTCATAGTTATGGATGATGGTATGGATTTTTAGTACATTAATTTAAGAAAGTATGGATGTTTTTATTTTATTTAATTTTTTGTATGGTGAATGACATACTATTAAAAGGTAGAGTGGAGTAGTAATTTGGAACAAATAACAAGAATTCTGTTACATTGGGATTTGAAAACAGTGAGAAAGAAGGATTAGATGACGTAGCAGCCGCAAAAATAAAGAAGATAACAGCCGAGTTGCAGGGACAAACAACCCAAAATGGCGTAGCCAACGGCAAAGCTGATCTAAAGTTCGATCCTCATGAGCGCATCAAATCCGGTTTTATCCGGTTTAAAACTGAAAAATACGAGTACGTTTCATTCTCTCTCTTATCTCATTCATTTATTTCTGGACCCCTCTTTTTAATTCTTTTTTCAGTTTTACTTTATTGCATTTCGAATAATTTTCAGTTACCTGAAAGTCTACTACACTTCATCATCGGATTCATAACCTATAATTAATAAAGCATTAAAAGATACTACTCCCTCCATCCCAAAATATAGTTCCTATTTCTTTTTTTTCACGGTAATTTATGCAAATAGAATCTAAGAAGAATAGTAAAGATTTTTTGTTTATTTAAATAAATGTTGTACGGGAACAGATGATTTTAAAAGAGAGAGTGAAGAATAATTGGTGAAAGAGCATTAATAACATTTTGGTTGAATAAACAAAAGAAAAAACAAATTTCAAGAAGAAAATAAATGATGGGACACGATTTTTCTAGACAAATTACGAAAAAATGTGGAACTAAATATGAAGATGGGAACTATATTTTGGGACTGAGGGAGTAACAACTACGTAGAGTGGGATTTCATTACCAGAATCTTTAACAAATTTTCATTAAAAGTGGATAGTCTATTCGGTGAGCATACAAAGTTGTTTCGATCCCCAATATATAATTTGGGTAAATACATGGAGTAAATTACTACTCTTATGTGTTGCCTAAAAAAAAAGTACTTACTACTCTTAATACTTCCTCATGCAATGAATAAATTTTACATATACATTTAAGACTTTTTTTTTTGAAAGAATTATATTTAAGACTTAAAATGTTATATCTACGTACCTAGATGTTTTGATTCTATAGAATTCTAAAAAAAAAACTCTATTATTATGTGTTTGACGTCCATGATAATATAATTCTCTAATATTTCCTCACGCAATGGACGGGTATTATATCGACACTAGTAGATTTTTTTTTTTCTTTTTGATTGATTACATTGCTTGACGTTCATTTGGAGTTAATAATGTGCCCAAATTTTAAGTTTTACAACTAGGCTAAAACCATGAAACAATGATGACCTAATCTACATATTTAATTTTGTTATATGCCCTTATGATTATTCTTCATATATATATATTTAAATTTGTTGGCATTGATATAATGCAACCACCTCCATAAACAAGAACTCATTTTAGTAATATTTAGTTTTGACATTATTCAAAATTAGGACTATAGTGTCTATAGATGCAAGTCTCCTAGACAAATTAAAATATGAAATATATAGATTAATTATTTATATCACTACATAAAAAGGGGTGTCCAAAAGTATAAAGCAAAAAATTGAAGGCTCAAGTTATTTCAATTAAGAATCTCAAAAATAATTGGCGTATATTATATTAATCATTTGTGAGGAATATAAAAAGGTCCCATTAATATCTTATGCATGTTACAAGAATTATGGAGTGTTATCTGTTGTGATAGTAGTTAGTACTTTCACCTTCAAAGGACTGAAAATGTACTTCATATAGTGTTAGAGAATCAAGTATCTGCCACATTTGCAGAATTTGCAGCTACCTAAAAGAGAGCATCATGCATTAAAGTGTAAATTGTAATTTTCCACTTTATAGTCTATCACTAATTCACAACATTATTCAATTATTAGTAACAGTATGATATTAGTTAGTTAATACGTTAGTTATTGTTTCCTTAATTTTGTGCAAAGTTTAGTCAAACTCATTTATTTGTCTCCCTTTTTCCATCTTATCAGAAAGAATCCTGCTTTGTACGGTGAACTTGCGCAGGGTCAAAGTCCTAAGGTAAGAAATTCAGTTTATTACACTCTTACCTCAAAATTAATTTACACTCTATTATTGTTATTATTTTTTTAAAAAAACTTGGCTCAAGTTGAACATTAATCGACTTATTGTCATCCTCAGGATGGGTTATTTTTTTTTTTTTTTTAAGAAATCCTCAAGATAGTTTAAGAATAATTGGTTGAAATGACAATTCTATCGCTTAAAGTATTATGTGTGATTTATCCAATTTTAGTTGTTTTAGTTGTCTTTTTATAATTTTTAATGTAATTTTTAACAACTAACATCTTTAATTATGTGTTAAAAAGTTTAATTTTAAAAATACATCTCTGTTATATAAGGGAAGGGGGAGCTATGGTTCCCCTCTATAAATTTATTAAATTATCCACTAGTAATTCAACTACTATCAAAAAAAGAGAAAACAAATTCAGACTCAAATATAGCAATAAAAGAGACTTAAATCGTTAAATGTTTAAAGGCAATCAAGTTATAATTATGAGACACCAAATTAAAAAAAAAATATTGAATGTAAGATTTAGTACATTTATGTTAAAAAAAATAAGAAAAATATTACATTAATCAAATATCTTATTAATCAATTCACCAAATACAATCAAGTATTACATGAAAACTGAAAATTCAATCAATTAACAATATAAATTGATTTATTTTACAGAAAAATACTATGTTAATATAACATAAGAAATCCTAAATAAAATCACCTAATATTCTTTTATTATTTATCAAGTTTAATTTTGAAAACCTAAAAGAAAGAATAAGTAAAAAAATTAATAAAAGCACGGTTTAGTGATTGAGACTTTTAACCCACAAAAAATGTCTAATATCTGAATTCTTACCTTTATTTATGTCCAAAAAGTATAAAATTTATGTTTGAAAAAAAATGCATCACATGCATAATTTGTTAGTATCAATTATCAACTAATATAACAAAACTATCTATAAGATATACTTTTATAGTAGTATGTTGTTAGGACTACTAATGAAAATTCTCCCAATTAGTGGGAAATTAGTGGGAAGTAGGCCTTGATTATGATATGCTCTTTGCTGTCAAGAGGATGTGGCAGTGGCACCACCCATATTATTGTTACCATGTGCTGTCTCAACTTTAAAGTGCCAGTTTGCCCATAACAAAGTCAATGAGTTGAATATAATTATAGTGTGGTCTGAGTTCAATATTCAGTTTCCGGGCATTCTGGAAAAATGTGATGGTATGCACAAATCTTAATTCTCAATAAGTGGTGATAGAAATATATTGTGGGAAAATTAAATAGAAAGTGCATATGGTCACATTTTGTTATGCTATTTTATTTTCTCGAAAAATTATCTTCATACTCTCTGTTCATATGGTCACATTTTGTAAACCTTGACCATATTTATCATTTATATATAACACAAATAAGTCTTATGGGACTTGTTACAAGAGTTTCAATAGATATGTATATTCATCATTTTATAAAATTTAATTATTGTAAAAAAAACCAAGTGACAAAGGAGATACTATCATAAAACAAAATGATCACTTTTCGAACATCCTAATTTAATATATTAATTTTTTTTTTCAATGATAAATAAAATTAAGTAAAAATACTTTAACGAGATCACAAAGTCAACCATTACATTTTATTGATCGAGTATTTGCGAGCCAACTACTTGTGAATAGGAGAGAAATAAAAAGGGTTTCCTATCCCCTAATACTCTTACTTGATAAAATTCGAATTTCATATATACAGAAGTTGATATAAGAATCTTATCAAGTAAATCAAGTCTTTCTTAATATCCTAAATCCATGTACGTAGCTTCTAATTCAGAATAGACATGGTATCATGAAAAGCTACCAATCATCATCAAGAGTTAGTTGGAAATCTTAACCTTGAAGCAATATGATTTTAATAAAGACACATGCAATTTGCTTTATTTTGTACAATCTTTACAGCGTTCAAATGTTTCAGTCAAATATATATGTATGACATGTACAGGATCTTTCTGCTGCCATCTTCTTTGTCTATAAGCCCCACTTATTAAGTAATATAATCATCTCCAACTAGTCTTTAGAATAGAAGTTTCAGATTCTTAATATTATTATTTTTGTTGGTGCAAAGTTTCAGATTCTTAATGGACAAATTTAACTGACTAAATACAGTGACAGATGTATGTTGATAGGAGTGTGATCATTTAGCCCCAATGGGAGAAAATGATATGTAGAAAAAATCTAATTTATTATATAAATGTAGATAAAAGTGTTAATTAGTAGTAGAAGAACCTCCACTCAATATTAAAAAAGGATCCTGACCTACATTTACATTACTGTTTCGGATACTTATGATTAGCGACTCTGTTGCGTATTATTTCTAAATCTGCCACGGACTAAACATATGTAATTCATCTTGGTGTTTAATTGGTTGCACTTGCACATGCAGTTTCTTGTATTTTCCTGCTCAGATTCCCGCGTTTGTCCTTCGCATATTCTTGATTTTCAACCTGGAGAGGCCTTTTCAGTCAGAAATATTGCCAACATGGTCCCACCTTATGATAAGGTTCATCTTCCTTAACATTTTCTTAGAAATTTACACAAAAAATAAGATGTACTAAACTTATCTGATAAGGGAAGTACAGTATGATTATCTAGATCAATGATTATTGTTAAAAGGGTTTAGTTTTCTGTTTTCATGATATATTTTTTTGGTATAATGCAGACAAAATTTTCTGGCACAGGAGCAGCTATTGAATATGCTGTTTTGTTTCTCAAGGTAAATAATAGATTAATAGTAATCCATAATATTTTATATTTCATTATTTGTCTTCTTTGGAAAAAAAAATTATATTATCTGATTTAGTAATATTGTTGTTTGGAGGGAGAGGTGATAGTTCAGGGTTCGAATCCTTATTCCAAAAATATTTTCGACATTTACTTCTGGAGTGTTTAGCCTTGTACCTACTGTTTGAGCTGGTGTGTCCTGCATGTTAGTAATCTAGGAAGAGTTGACATTCGCACCAATAATTTTTTTAATAATAAAAAAAATTGTTGTTTGCTAAAAGCAATGTTTTATTTATGTCCTTATGACAAATCTCCTAGTGGAAATGTGGTTAGGTCATTTTCTATTATCTACTCCACTTACAGTGGGTTTGATAAATGCTAATGCTATGCCTTTTGTCTGTTCCCACTATATGCAATTGACAACTTCGTTTTTATTGCAAGAATTTGACTTTAATGGAGAAGGTTAAACCATAATTATATCAAATTATACAATAATTCTAGCTATTCACATTTTAAGGAGCGTCATTTTATAACATAACTAGTTATTAGGTCCGGGCTATGCTCCGGGTAAGAAAATTTTCATTTATTAATATTGTACTTTGATATGATATCACTAAATACAACTTGGTCTAGTGGTTAAAACTTTAGTACATGAACTTGAGGTCACGGGAACAAAAGCTATACTATGCAATTTCTAATTTTTTTTTATTGTACATAGATTCAATGAACTTAAACTCCCTAGGGAGAGCGCCACGTGGCACTGTTCCTAATTTACGCACACCTTTTAATATATTAGTATAGATAGATTACATATTTAAGTTAATATGACCGAGAAAGTGAATCGGACGGACTCAATTAGTCCGAATTTTAGCTTATGTTCACACCTGATTGAACATGATGAGTTGTATCTAGACCTGAAATTTTTTTCATAATGGAGATAATTCATTGAAAGTCTTCTAAAATTTCGTACTAGAACCCTAAAAGTATTCCATAAACATTTTTTTGGCTTATGTATGAGTAGAGGACAGTTTTCTAATATGAAAACTTAATTAAAGAAGTAATAAAAAGAGATACAAATTAAACAGGAAGGTATATTATTTTTCTATTTGTTAACGTATTAAACAATGTGAAACCTCCAAGATTAGGCATTGATTACCACAATTGTTGGTCAAACAAGGGAAAAAAGAGAAGGTTTATTAGAGTATTGCTATCTTCTGTTATCTTATCTGTACAAAGTTATGGGATTGAACATTGAAGCTAAAAAGGGTTTTTGAATGTGGGTTTTTAGGTGGAGAATATCGTTGTGATTGGACACAGCTGCTGTGGAGGAATAAAGGGGCTTATGTCCATCCCTGATGATGGTAACACTTCTACGTAAGTTTCTACTATAATCTTACTTACATTATATGTATAAAATTACTCCATGCTATCTTAGATCAATGTGTATCTTTGTTACAACACAGGAATATACTTCCCCGTCCCAAAATATAGTTCGTATTTGTTTTTGCACAGTCTCTAAGACTTATCTTTAATATACGATATCTTTTATTTCGTATTAGTAAAAAGATATAAAAAATTGATATTATGAATGTACACATTGAGACGAATCTAACAAGACTCCACATGAGTATGTTTTAGTCTATACATTAACGAGAATATTTAGTCAAAGTTTGTAAAATTTGACTCTCAAAAATAGAAACAGAAACTATATTTTAGAACGGAGGGAATATAATATTATACTATTAATTATGTGAAAGTAAGTTCAAAGCTTTTTTTAGATAACTCGTTTTGTCATTGTTCCTTCCGTGTAAGGGGTACATGCAAGTTGAGTCTCTATTAATGTCTAATGATGCTTCTTAGACTCTGAGTACATGGAATATCTCATAATTGAATGGAATCGAAACGAGCATCTTTTAGCAAACTCGCGATTTAAAATCTAATGGTTGTTTCTACTACGAATCCTTCTATAAGTTGAAAATCTTTTCTTATCCTACCTTGTCTTAAAAACTTCATAACGCTAAAGTGGTTTTTAAAGGATGTCATTAATACTCTTATAGTTTTGTTTCATGCAATCTGTTTTTTAAATTTATAGTTAGAAATTGATTCAGCTAATCCAAACTTCTTGTTATAAAGTGATAAATAATGGGGTGTAAGTCAATTCCCACTTTATAATAAGAAGTTTAGCTTAGGAATTCAGTTTCGAAACCAAAAAAAAGAGTGTAGAACTCATTATCCACATTAAATTATTGACTTTGAGACAAAATATGGATATTATTGAGATCCTTCTTGAACTATAAAGGTGAATTTTAAAAGTTGGTGCTATGATGATGTAAATTTTCAACAAATACAAAGACATGTCGTGAAAGAATTAAAATTGTTCGTTATTATGCCGAATTATTGAGTTTTGAGTCAGAGATTGAAAACAAGCTTTTGGAAGTTAGGACATTTTTTCATTCTACAAGTTGAGATCTCATAATTAATAAAATAAAAAATTGTAAGATGGTAATGGTATCAAAAAGTGACCGTTATCTGCTTCTTCTACCATTTCCATTAGCCGTTTGAGGTTTGACTTCACCATCACAATACACAAGATATGACCAATAATGCTCTTCTTCCTATATATGCGAGCTATTATCGTTCTTGCTTGTTTTTGTTTTAGATGGAATGTAGGAGCTCATAAAGCTCCTTATGTTTGTTTGTTTGTTTTAGTTACTAGTTATATTAACATTAGGTTGTACATCCTCTTTTAATTAATGCACGATTTTCCATTGTAAAAAAAAACTATATATTTCAAGCAAGATATTTTTTTTTTTTGACGGGAAAATATTAGGCAGGATAAAGTAGTACATATATTGATTAAATGTTTTAACTTTTATGAGGGACAAACAAATTTATAAATATACTAAACTTTTGTTTCCTTGTTTGTTCTTGAATATTAGTGATTTCATAGAAGAATGGGTACAGATTTGCAATCCTGCTAAGTCCAAGGTGAAATCAGATCTCAGCTGTGGAGAGTTTTTGGACCAATGCAAGAACTGTGAGAAGGTGAGTTGTAACTTGAGAAACTTTTCCTTCTGGTCTCTTTTCAATAGGTTATTTTTCGCGACTTTGTTCGTATCAACAAACAATTCGAAATGCCTCAACTTGTTTAGAACAAGTCTGAGTTAAATAGCAATGATTCGAAGCAGCGAAAGGAAAATGAAAGGGAAGTAAATGAGGTAAAGCGAGGAGTGTACAAGAGAGATATGGATTATGGAAAAGGAAGGAAAATAGTTTTCCCTTCATTTTGAAGGAAAAATAGTTCTTCATCATTGGGAGAGCAATTTTACTCCTACAAAAAATAATTATTTTACACTCATTTGCAAACCAAACAACGTAAAATGAAAATAGAGAAAAACAATCTTGCACAAAGATATTTTACGCCCTATCAAATGGCGTCAATATCTCTTCTTTTCTTGCTCATCACTACCTTTTATCCCAAACACAAACACCGAGACAACACGTTACACCCAGTTTTGTAAACGATGTTGCTTATATGATCCTTTTCAGATCTTGTGAATCCACATTGATATTGAAATCATCGTCACAAGTCCATAACAAAACTTTGTTTACTTATCCCCACTCACAACGCACACAAATCCAAAACTATGTTCATATGATTCCAATTCCACAAGTAATTATACATAACAAAATATCAAGCTAAGGTTATTTCTTTTAATACTAGTGGTAAGATTCCTACCTCGTAAATTACTTCTAGGTTCCACTTCCCTTGTCTTTTACGCTATGAGGTTTTATGAAGTCAGGATCATCTCCAGTGTACTGGATGTTAACTGCTATTTTTTGAGAGGAGAAATTTGGGATGGAATCCCCAAATCACCCCCAATTCTTGGTGTAATCACTGAAGAGGATCCTCACTTGTTTATATGACTCATCATATATAAAAAAAATCCATCTAAAAAGTATGGCATAAACATAAGCAAGTAATATTGTGTTTATGAAGTTAGCATAACATTTGCACGAATTTTTGCATAATCTCTAGACTTAGTTTAATTCTATCGTTGTACATGTGTAGGTTATTATGTCGTTGTACACGTGTAGGTTATTATGTCGTATTTGACTATTTTGCCTTATTTTAGATCAATAAGTTGTAATAAGTTCCGATAGCTTCTAATTGATTAAAATAAGTCTATAGAGTTTAAATAAGTTGAATATAACGCACTTGTAATCTAATGAATGTTGCTTAATATCTAAATTTATTACAGGAAGCTGTGAATGTTTCCCTTGGAAACCTCTTAACATACCCATTTGTAAGAGAAGCAGTGTTGAACAAAACTTTAGCTCTGAAGGGTGCACACTATGATTTTGTCAAGGGATGTTTTGAGCTGTGGGATCTCGACTTTACTCTATCGCCTTCTATCTCCCTATGAAAAAATGAATGTTGTTATCAATAACCATGTTTTGGTTTCATGTTCTTCGGTTTTTGAGAAGTTCATCTTTTTCTTCTTGAAATGTGCTTACTTTGCTTCCGTGTTTGCTGTATATCTATATATATGTATGTCAAATTCACAAATATTACAATAATAATCAATTTCGATCCTTTTTCTTATATGCTCTTATCTTTGTAGATTTATCAGTATGACCATTTCAATCACTATTCAATATATTTTTACAATGCTCAAGCCGATTCCCTTCCTAAAGCTTGCGCGAATATTGATTATTGTGCCTATACGACTTAAATTATCTATAAGGTATTGAATATCAAAATTTGGATACATATAGACAAGGTTTCACTTTTGTGTGAATTCCCTAGCGACTAATTTAAAGCAACATTAGTATTTATATCATTCATGGTATCACTAACTCCGTTTGAGATAACGATATAGTTTTTCAAGACAAAGGACCCCCAACAATTAGAAACATAAATGATGGAAACATACTCTTAATAAAGAATGGAACACAAGTATGATATTCTTCTCCAAATTTAGCTTATTTGAATAAGGGGTCTTTTTTCCTTTTATTTTAGTCCGACCGAAACAAAAGGTTGAAGCCCCTCGTCCTCGGTGACCTCCATGGAAAGCTAATTGCCAAGAAGGAAGAACTAATTTTTCTTCTTGTTTGCCACTTAGACATAATTAAAAAGAACGGTTTTTCACCAAATACCTCCGAGTTTTAAAAAAAAGTCACCAGGTACCCCCATGTTTTCAAAATTCACAGGGTACCACTCAATTTTATATAAATACACCTAGATACCCTTAATAACTAACGCAGTTAACGCCGTTAGTTTTAACCCTAATTAAACCCTAATTAGTCCTAATTAACCTATCTTAAGCCTAACTTCTAACCCTGGGGCAAGGGTGGTGGGAGGGTTGGAGGGTGGTAGCGTGGTAGGAGGGTGGGGGAGTGAGTGGTGGGAGGATGTGTTAAGTTAGAGGTTAGGGTTAGAGGTAAGAGTTAGGATTAGGAATTAATTAGGATTAAAAAAAATTAGGGTTAATGACTAACGATGTTTAATGTCGTTAGTCATTAAGGATATCTGGTATATTTACATAAAACTGAGGGGTACCCTTTGAATTTTGAAAACATGGAGGGTACCTGGTGAAATTTCTAAAAAATCGAGGGTACTTGGTGAAAAAACCGTAGTGTCAATTGGCTTATTCGATGCTCACTGTTAGGGGTTAGCCCGATCAAGATCAGATGATGCAAGGATCAGAAGTAAAGAGTTCCAGGCGGACGATAGGGGCTTCGGGGAAAAAGAATAAGTAACAAGTCTAGTTTAGTTTTAAAAAGAATAAGAAACAAGTTCTTGAAATAAGGTGAAAGAATACAACCTTGATATCAATAAAATCGTGTAGACAAAAGTTCCTTTTAATGGCCCGAATTGTGAACTTGTAGCTTTGGTTGGGATTAGGCGCAAGACTTAATCTATCCTAGGTCGTTTTTAGTAAAAAAAAAAAAAAGTTCCTTATGATGGGAGTAATGAACAACAAAAACGTACATACTCCCATGAGTTTTTTTTTCTTTTTCTAGTAGTGAAACTAATACTCTCATGAGGCGTCAATTAAACCCACTTAAAATTTGATATTAGTGTTTTATTTTATAAAAATCTTAAAATTAATAGTTTTTGTTTCTTTAAAAAAAGTTAGATCATTAACACCCACTAATAATAATAAAAACTACAGTGGTTTTTTTCACCAAGTACCCCCGAGTTTTCAGAAAATTTACCTGGTACCCCTCAAGTTTTCAAAATACACGGGGTACCCCTAAGTTTCAAACTAATACACTCATATACCCTAAATGACTAACGGCGTTAACCGCCATTAGTCTTATCCCTAATTAACTGTTAGTTTTACCCCTAAACCCTAACATTTAACTCCTCATTAAACCCTAACCTATAACTTCTAACCCTAATCCTAACTCCCCTTCCTTCACCCTCCCACCATCCCGTGGCAGCCCCCCTCCACCAACCCCGTCGAATTACCCACCCCGCCCCCACCCCGACGAATTCTCCACCCCTCGCCCACCTTCGACGAATTTCGTACCCCTCCCCCACCCGCCGTCAAATCCCCCTACTCCATCTACTCCAGTTCGAAGACGGAGGCGAGAAGGCTGTCTGGGAGCGCACGCGATAGTGGGGAAGCTCGCTGGCGACTAGGCTGTTGGTTTCTGGGCTCGCGACGACGAATTAGGGAGGGGGGAGGGGTGGGGGTAGGAGGGGGTTGCGGGGTGGGGGAGGGGGCTGTTGGGGTGGTGGGAAGGTGGGGGAAGGGGTGGTGGGAGGATTAGGGTTTAAGTTTAGGGTTAGGGTTAGAGGTAGGGGTTAGGATTAAGGTTAGTATTAGAGGGTTAATTAGGGTTTAAAATAGAAAATTAGGGTTAATTACTAACGGCGATTAACGCCATTAGTCATTAAGGGTATCTGAGTGTATTAGTTTGTAACTTAGGGGTACCCCGTGTATTTTGAAAACTTGGGAGGTACCTGGTGAATTTTTTGAAAACTCAAAGGTACTTGGTAAAAAAAACCGTAAAAATTATTTTATACTTATTAATATATCATTAAAAACAATTTTATACTTATTAATATATCATTAAAAACTATTTTATACTTATTAATATATTATTCTAGATCCACCATTTAAAAGTAGCATGCACTAAACGAATTTGATTGTGGGCCAAACTTGCAGACGACTGGTACAACACGATTGATTAGCATGGCATATCTCTAGCTGCTTTTTCTAAAACCAGAAAAATCACAAAAGAGTAGTCCACCTCATAGTTTGGCCCCATACTGTGAACCAATTCAGCCCATGCGTTTCAAAGGCCGTCTTCACCTTCGACCATACCTGCCCATTAGCGTCCTCTACAACTTTTGTATATTACTAACATCTGTTTCTAAATAAGTGCAAGAATTTGACTTTCACGCGCTTGTTAACGTACAACTTTGACCATTAATATCTCTAACTATATATTTATAAAAGTTAGAAAAAAGTTGATATTATAAAGATATCCATTGAAACAAATCTAACAGCACTTTATATTGATCATTTTTGTTTTTATATATTAGTAAAAAAAAGTACACTCAAAATGAGATTGTGTGTATGATGCGAAAGTCAAATTGTTGCACTTAAAAATAAATAAAGAAAGTATTAATTATACACCTCGGAACTGACTATTGATATTTTCGTCGTACGTACATGTTCTTTTATCAAATTTGTTGTATAATATGAGCACTATAAGAGGGGGGGAGGGTGAATTATGGTGAGAGAATAAGCTATACTTTTTGCGGAATTAAAAGTAAACTTGGGAACAAATAATGGGAACACGAGAGATTTAGCAAGGAAAAATTTCCTAGGCCTAGTAGCAAGAAACAATCTCGACCACAAGGGATTTTAAACAACTTTCCACTATAATAGGCCAAAACAATTCTTATTACAACCTATTATTTTTCTCTCGATTCTCAACTTAAGTCACTCAACTCAAGTTCCCAAACGACAGTTCCCACAACTGACGTTCCTCTCAAACTTCACTCGAAGTTTCTAACTATTTCTCTTTCTCTTGCTTCACTCAAATCTTCTCACACTTACAAGAGTTTACTCAAATCCTTTTCTCAAAAATACACTTTGTAAAACAATGGAAGAATAATAAACTCGATTAATGTAAGTATGAATCTCTTAAGGAAAAGGCACTGAGTCTTTTAGACAACTAAGACAATATTAGCTAAGTCAGACACACTTTGTTCTAATGAACTAGGCGCCTATTTATAGACAACTAAGACAAGACATGTTCTCCACTAATTAACCATTATCACATGATCTCCATGATTTTAATTAATTAATTAAATAAATTAATATTCATGTCAGTAACATCCACTAATCCACTACTTCACTCAAAGGCAGTAACATATTACGTGGTTTTACAAAACTTGAAGAATAATTAACTATTTAATTAATTAAATACTTGGAGGATAATTAACTAAGCCACTAAATCCACTAACTACAAAAACGTGTAGCAGTATCTTTAGGCGTGTAAGTCAGTTTTAGGAAATAAATAAATTAATTTACTTTAGCTAGTTTTTAGGAAAAATATCTTTTTAAAATATCTTTTAAAAACGAAAAACTTTTATATTTAAAACCGAAACATTTAAAAACCGGAAAATATTATTTTGAAAACAAATCTTTTAAATAAAAGATAAAAGATAAAAGATAAAAAGATAAGATTTGCAAACCAGGTTATTAAAATCAGAAAATCTTTTTAAAATCTTTTCCTAACAAACTTAAACTAAATTCCTAAAATTGTGGATCTTAGTCAAAACACTCCTAAAAACTCTAACAACTATATTGGGACATTTATTAGGCGCACAAATTTAGAGACTCTTAGGTGTTCCTAAATCAGTTTTAAGTCTTGTTCCCTAACCTTGTTCCTATAGTGCCAGGTCTGTTCCTTTCATGGGAACAGAACCAAGTTCCTTTGAGAATTCACCACGAACTTAATTAAGCTTTTACTCAACCTTAACATGAAGATAATAAATAACCCTAATGTATTCTAATCTTCATTCCATGCTTGATTCTTCATCCTCGAACATCTTTACTTCGATCTTGATTAATTCTCCGTTTAATCTTCAATCAAGTATTCTCTTAGCTCGAGCATGAATTACCTTGCAACAACATAAATAAAATATACTATGTCTTTTGTGGTTAGGTCATCTTCAAAACTCAAGGGTCAACAATTTCCCCCTTTTTGAAGATGACAACAAAAGGCATATATATAAATAATTAATCACATAAGTCATATAAAATATTTTAACAAAGTATGTAACCAAGTTAAATTAATATTATAGACTCGTTTAGTTTATTTTTTGTAAAGAAGAAAATGAGAACATAATCCATGACAAAAAAAATTTACTCTGATTGCCTTTTCTTTCCCCCTTTGGCATCTTCAAAAATAGTCCACGATTTCAAAAAGATGAATTTATCTACTAAACACATCACACCACCAAACTTGTGAAGAAAAATTTGGTTAGTATAAGCAAATAAAGCATTCAACTCTCAAAAACCGCAATCCAAGAATATTAGCCATTCATTTAGACGCACACATGCAAAAAGATTAAACTTAGAATTATCAAATTAACAAGTTCCATTGTAGCATGATTAAAAGGAAAGATAGAAAAAAATAATTAAAAAGTTCATGTTCCCGAAAAAAAAAAAAAACTAAGAGAGGTTTATGGTTTAGGAGAGGGAGGTTGCTCGATTTCTTCCACCACATCATTAAGCTTAGCCATCACCTCCTTATGATTTTCGGCCATGATATGATCACTCTTGAGCACACCATCCTCCAACTTCAATAACCGAGAGTTCATCACTTGGATGGAGGAGGAAAGTTCACTAAGTCGTTCCATGATCACTTGTTGTCCTTCCAAAGCCTTGTCAACTTTTTTCATTACCCCTTTTACTAACCCATTCAAATCCTTGGCTTCTGTAGCAAACTCCATCATAGCTTTCGAATGACCCATAACCAAAGAAAACAAATAGCCCAATCTTCTAGCATGAGCTAGAGTATATGTAGAACCAATTGTAGGATTTTGAGAAGACGATGGAGCATTTTGAGAAGGATTTGGTGCGGCTGTTTGTTCCTTAGATTTGGGAACAGCAGGTTGTTCCTCTGAAATGGGAACAACATCTGTTTCCTTATCTTTGGGAACAGAACATGAAGGCTTTGAGGTAGAGGGAGGGATAGGATCATTTTGTGGAGCAATGGTAGAAGGTGAAACAGATTTTGGTGGAGATGGAGGAAAAGGAGGATTGGTTTCCATAGGAACAGGAGTCTGTTCCCTAAAAGGAGGAAGGATAGACTCATAATCTTCCTTATCAATCACCCTAACTTCATCTTCCTCAAAACTTTCATCTGTGTCAAGCAAAGGAAAATTTAGCACTTTCATGTTTGAACTCTTTGACTAGTTCTAGTGCTTTTTGTAACCGGTTTCACCACCTCTTAAACCACCTTCTTCCCTTTCTTCTTAGCTTCTTCTTTTTCTTTTTCGTTTTTCTTTTCTTTTTCTTTTTTCAATTTTTCTGTTTTCTTCTCTTCAATTTCTTTTTTTTCTTCTTCTTCCACATCATCATATACTTCATCATCCTCATCATCAAGGTTAGCCCTTCCCTTGATTACTTCCCCATTCACAACACAAACTTCAATTATCAATCAACGCACATTCAACATATTTCCCGTAGATACACCAATGGTTTGAGTCCCCGAAATTTTCACATTGAACTTAAGCAAGATTTCGGTTATTAAATCCCCGTATCCAACAACAAAACCATTTTCAATACAATGACTCATGTGTTGAATCATTAAAGAGGGAAAGTTTATGTGTTTATGAGAGGCTAAACAATGGATATAATCAAGTTCAAGATGCTAACTTGAGCACGTTTAAGAAAGACGAGGAATAAGGCTTTCTTTAGAAGTGAAATAAATTTTGTGGTAGGGAGAAAGAAGATTGTGATCAAGAAATGTTTTTCCCTTTTGACCACCATATTTAACAATCAATTGATCAAAAGAGATATCCGAAAAGGGATAGGATCCTCGTTGCTTTTTAAAATAAACATCAGTTCCCCTCACAGGAACACCGAGTAATTTGCCCAATGTTTAGCATTAAAATCAATTTGGGTTCCCTTTACCAAAGTAGAACAAGTTCCTTCTTCATCAATGGAAAAGTTTTCACAAAATTCATCCATTAGTTTAGGAATTAAACTATTTCTATAACAATTCACAAAAAATGCTCCCAACCTTGAAACTTGATCATATTGAGCAATTGACGAAAATTTACCTTTTACACCAAGAAACATCAATGAAAACCATGAACATACCTAGATGCCGTGGTATTCTTTCGAGCAATTCTTGTTGTTCCTCTCTCAGGAACATCCGATTTCCCCTCACTTGTTGCATTTTGATCTTCCATTTTCACGGTCTCCTCAATTATTTTCCTTTTTCTTAGGATTCTTGTTGATGAATTTGGAGAGATATCCATGGGAGTAGGTGATTCAATGTTAATGGAGGAAGAGGGTTTTTCGGATTTGTGGGAGGAGAGAGAGTGAGAAGTATTTTTGGGATTCATGTTTTGTGGAGGGGTTTTCGGGTTTTATGAAAGGTAAAACAAAGGAGTTATTTTTTGGTTTTAGGAAAGCTAGGAAATAAAAGAAAATAAATTAAGAAACCGTGTATAGTACACGTTTTTGGAAAAGAAAAAAAATCTTCCAACTAATTAAAAAAATATCTTCAACTAACTTGAGAGATATGAGGGAAAAATCAGATTTTTAGGAGAAAAAATCTGAACAGAATATTTTTGGATTTTTGAATTTTGAAAGAAAAAAAATCTAAACTTAATACGTGGGAACAGCGTTTGGGAACAATGAATGGAAACAAGAAATTTTGCTACTTTGGAACACCATTAATTCTTTTAATCCTTTGTCATCACTTAAGGCATAGAATTGTCTTATGAACAATAAGGGGAATATTATTGGACATTGGTGAGCAGTTTTCAGACATTTTTACTTATACACATGAAATAATCATATAAGGATTGTGATGTATTTAAGCAAATAAAAACATCGAATATGCACATCCAAACATAATGCCAAAGAATCAACACAAAGGGGAATATTGTAGCAATCATTTCAACTTGATTAAGCCAAGTTCAAGTCTCAATTTCTCAAACCTATCTCTATTTAAGGGCTTTGTCAAAATGTCTGCAATTTGACGTTCAGTCTCACAGAATTCCATTTTAATAAGACCCTTTTCAACATTATCTTTAGAAAGTGATGCCTAATATGGATGTGTTTGACTCTTGAATGATGCACGGGATCTTTAGAAATACTAATAGCACTAGTATTATCACAATAGATGGGAACACATTCAAAGTAAATTCCATAGTCACGTAGTTGTTGTTTTATCCATAGCATTTGGGAACAACATCTGCTGCTGCAACATATTCAGCCTCAGCTGTAGATAAAGCAACTGTGTTTTGCTTCTTGGTGCTCCAAGAAACTAAACTATGACTAAGGAACTGAACCATACCTGATGTACTCTTCCTATTGACCAGATCTCCTGCTAGTCAGCATCCGCAAATCCTTTTAATTCAAAGGTATCACTTCTCGAATAGAATAGGCTTAAATCATCTGTTCCCTTGAGGTATCTTAGGATTCTCTTCACAGCTGTGAGATGAGATTCCTTTGGATTGGCTTGAAACCTTGCACATAACCTACACTGAAAGCAATATCAGGACGACTTGCAGTTAGATATAGTAATGAGCCAATCATACCTCGATACTTGGTTTGTGTCCACACTTGCCTATAGAATCTTCATCCAATCTGGTTGAAATTCCCATAGGTGTATGATTACTTTGGATGCCTCCAAACCATACTTTTTCAATAGTTCCTTTATGTACTTTTGTTGATGGATGTAGATTCCTTCTTCTGTTTGCTTGATTTGCAACCCCAAGAAGAAGTTAAGCTCGCCCATCATACTCATTTCGAATTCTTTACTCATGAGATTAGCAAAATCCTTGCACAAAGATTCATTAGTGGCACCAAATATAATATCATCAACATATATTTGAACAACTAATAAATGTTTTCCTTTTGATTTTAAAAACAAGGTTCGATCCAATTTTCCTCTTTTAAACTCATTTTCAAGAAGGAACTTAGAAAGTCTTTCATACCATGCTCTTGGAGCTTGCTTTAACCCATAAAGAGCTTTGCCAGCTTAAAGACATGATTAGGAAAGTCTTTACTTTCAAAATATGGAGGTTGTTCTACGAATACCTCCTCATTAAGATAACCATTTAGAAAAGCACATTTTACATCCATTTGATACAATTTAAAACCCATGAAAGCAGCAAATGCTATGAAAATTCTAATTGCTTCCAATCTTGCAACAGGACAAAAGTTTCTTCATAATCTATACCTTCCTGTTGATTGTATCCTTTCACAACTAACCTGGCCTTGTTTCTTACTATGGTTCCGAACTCATCCAATTTGTTTCTAAACACCCACTTTAAACCAATAACCTTGTTGTGTTTAGGTTTAGGTTCAAGGTGCCAAACTTTGTTTCTTTCAAATTGATGAAGTTCATCTTGCATAGCTACAATCCAATCAGCATCAGTGAGAGCTTCTTCATGGTTCCTGGGTTCCAACATGGAAAGAAAAGCATGAAAACACAAAAATTTCTCAACCGAGATCTCGTTTGAGTTCCCTTGTTTATGTCACTGATTATGAGTTCCACAGGATGGGAACGATGAGTTTTCCAAGGCTTTGGTTGGAAATCCTGGATGGAAACTTGATTTATTTGATCTCTTCACTTCCCTGTTCTTGGGAACCAGGTTCAACAATAGTGGATTCATTCACTTGTGTATCATCACCTAGTTCTTCTTCTCCTTCATTGGGAACAGGAACAGGATGTTTCCCTAGGCTTTGTTCCCATGACTTCGTCTTCCAAAGTCTCATCAATAAGACTTTGATCTTTTCCAATCCTATTTCGAAGTCATCATCAACCTGTGTGCTTGCATCAAATTTATCTGTTTCATCAAAAATAACATGCACACTTTCTTCTACACACATAGACCTTTTATTATAAACTATATAAGCTCTGCTACTAGAAGATTATCCTAAGAATACAGCTTCATCACTTCTAGCATCAAATTTTCCAAGATTTTGTTTCCCATTATTATGAACAAAACATTTACATCCAAATGTTCTGAAATATGTAATATTGGGCTTTTTACCAAAATACAGCTCATAAGGAGTTTTATTTAATAAAGGTCTCACCATGGCACGATTTATAATATGACAAGCAGTATTCACAGCTTCGCCCAAAAGTTATAGGAAGACCACTAGCTATCAACATAGTCCTAGCCATTTCTTCTAATGTTCTATTCTTCCTTTCAACAACACCATTTTGTTGAGGTGTTCTAGGGGCGGAGAAATTGTGATCTAAGCCATTGTCTCTACTAAAGTCATCAAACTTAAAGTTCTCAAATTCTTTGCCATGGTCGGATCTAAGGTGTAGCAATTTTTGACCACTCAAATTTTGAACTTTCTTTGCAAAGACAAGGAACTCATCATAAGTCTCGTCCTTGCTAGAAAGAAATAACCCATGTAAATCTAGAGAAGTCATCTACAATAACCAACACATATTTCTTTCCACTCCTACTTTGTATCCTCATAGGTCCACATAAATCCATATGAATTAACTCTAATGGTCTTGTGGTACTTACCACATTTGGACTTGAAAGAGGACCTAACATGCTTACCTTTGCGCATGCATCACAAACATGATCTAAATGAAACTTAAGAAGGTAAACCTAAAACTAGTTCTTTAGAACGAAGTTTGTCAAGCAAAGAAAAGCTAGCATGACCTAGACGCATGTGCCATAAAAATGAATCATCATCAATAACACTAAGGCATGTAAACTTGTTTTTGGGAACAAGGTTGAGATCCACAACATATGTGTTCCCTTTTCTTGTTCCTTCCAAAATGACATCCTTTGTGCTATTGTTGACAATTAAACATTTTTCACTATTAAACTTCACACAGTTCCCTTTATCACAGAATTGGGAAATACTCAACAAGTTATGCTTTAACCATCAACTAGAAAAACATTATCTATGGAATGTGACGATGACTTACCAACTTTGCCCATGGCAACTATGTTACCTTTCTTGTTGTCACCAAAAGTCACACTTCCACCATTATAGGCTGAGAGTGAGAGAAATCTTGATTTATCTCCAGTCATATGCTTAGAACAACCACTGTCTAGGTACCATGTGTTGTTCCCCTCACTCCAACCTAAGAAAACTAATTGTTAGAGTTAGGAACCCAATCTTTCTTGGGTTCCTTTCCTTCAGGAACAATAGATTTCTTTTTCCAAATCTACTTGTTTCCAAGTTCTCATTAATGCGACCAAGTCTTTTAGGACAAGAGTTCCTAAAGTGACCAGTGTTCCCACAAAACATACAAACTTTATCACTTGGTAAATCAACTCTCTTTTTAGGTTTTTCAAATTTCTTTTTGTGATTAAAACCAAGACCTTCGTTCGTTTTGTTTGAGGGTTCTTAATCCAGTTTGGAATAGGTAGCATTTTCTTTTCATTTCTCATTTGGTGCAGTTCCCCTACAAGTTCATTATTTTCATTTCCAAAAATGAAACATGATTTTTCAATTCGTTTATTTCAGATTTGAAACTTTGCAAGGGAACTGACTTAATGTCAAATGAACTTACTTCAGGAACAAACTCTTTTATTGTGATAACTCAAGCTTAACAAGTAGTTCTCATTTTTAAGATTTTCGAAATCCTCTTTTAATTTAAGATTTTTGTCAAACAACTCGAAAAATCTTTTCTCAATATCAATTCGAACACTTTTAAGCCAAGAGGTATGTTCCTTTGCAACAGTTAAAGCATGTTGACATTGTTTTAGTTTAATGGTCTCATCTTTGCAATCATTTACAGCGTCAACAATAAACTCAAATAACTTTTCTTTACTTAAAGAATTAAGACGAGTTTTGATGTTGTCTAGACTTGCCTCAAGAGATTCAATCTCTTCATCAGATTCGGAATTGTCAAGAGCCATAAGACAGAAGTTTGCAGTCTCCTCATTTGGTTGAGGATCATCTTCTTCTTCGGAGTCAGAGTCTCCCCATGCAGCAACCATAGCTTTCTTCATAGATCGAGTATAGGAACTTTTGTATTCCTTGTTCCTATCTTGCTTCTTCGTTCCCATTGGGGACAATCCTTGATAAGTGCTCAGAGCTGCCACACTTATGACAAACAAGTTTGTTAATCTTATTCTTACCTTTGTAATCTCCATTCTTCATGTTCCTAAACATTCTTTTGAATTTTGGACCATGAGAGCGGATTCTTCTTCATCAGTTTCTGAGTCTTCATTTTCATCAGCTTTTAAGGCAATCGATTTTTGCTTGGACATGTCTCCATTCTCATTGTCCAATTGCAACTCATGAGTCATAAGGGAACCAGCAAGTTGTTCCAAATTGAACTTGTAAAGTCCTTAGTTTCCTGTAAGGCAGTTACCTTAGCCATCCATACGATCCCTAGGAAGGCTCCTTAGGACCTTTCGTACCTGTTCCTCAGATGTAATCACTTTTCCAAGAGATGTTAGCTCATTAATAATATTAGTAAAGCGTGTAAACATGTTTGGATAGACTCTTTTGATTTCATTTGAAAAAGTTCATATTGGTTCATCAAAAGATCTATTTTTGATCTCTTAACTTCACTCGTACCTTCATGAGTGACTTCAAGAAGATCCCAAATTTGTTTTGCGGTTTTGCATCCCATGACACGATTGTGTTCATGAGGTCCAAGACCACAATGAAGCAGTTTTATAGCAAGAGCATTAATTTCCATCTTTTCGAAATCTGCTTTATCAAAACAGATAATTTAGGAATTACCTCATTCTTGTCATTAGTGGTAGTGACTTCAAAATCACCTACCTCTATGACTCTCCATACCTGGTAATTGTCGGCTTTGATAAAGATCTCCATTTGTTCTTCCAGTAAGTGTAAAACTTACCATTGAACATTGGTGGCCTCTGCGTAGAGTACCCTTCTTCCAGTTTCTCTCTAGTATTCATATTTTTCAAGATCTTGAACTCAACAGGGTTTCCTGATTTTAGAGTTCCCCCTCTGATACCAATTGTTGATAATATGAGCACTATAAGAGGGGGGTGAATTATAGTGAGAGAATAAGTATACTTTTTGCGGAATTAAAAGTAAACTTGGGAACAAAAATGGGAACACGAGAGATTTAGCGAGGAAAAACTTCCTAGGCCTAGTAGGAAGAAACAACCTCGACCACAAGGGATTTTAAACAACTTTCCACTATAAAGGCCAAAACAACTCTGATTACAACCTATTACTTTCTCTCGATTCTCAACTTAAGTCACTCAACTCAAGTTCCCAACGACAGTTCCACAACTGACGTTTCTCAAACTTCACTCGAAGTTCCTTTCTCTTTCTCTCTCTCTTGCTTCACTCAAAGCTTCTCACACTTACAAGAGTTCACTCAAACCCTTTTCTCAAAAATACACTTTGTAAAACAATGGAAGAAATAAACTCGATTAATGTAAGTATGAATTCTCTTAAGGAAAAGACTACGACTCTTTTAGAAACTAAGACAAATTAGCTAAGTCAGACACACTTTGTTCTAATGAATTAGGCGCCTATTTATAGACAATTAAGACAAGACATGTTCTCACTAATTAAACATTATCACATGATCTCCAAGATTTTAATTAATCATTTAAATAAATTAAATATTCCATGTCAAGTAAACATCCCACTAATCCACTACTTCACTCCATAAGGGAAACATTAACATATTACGTGGTTTTACAAAACTTGAAGAATAATTAAACTCATTTAAATTAATTAAATACTTGGAGGATAATTAACTAAGCCACTAAATCCTCTAACTACAAAAACGTGTAGCAGTATCTTTTTAGGCGTGTAGTCCAGTTTTTAGGAAATAAATCAATTTATTTACTTTAGCTAGTTTTTAGGAAAAATCTTTTTAAAATATCTTTATAAAATCGAAAAAATATTTTATATTTTAAAACCGAAATCATTTAAAAACCGGAAAAATTATTTTTGAAAACAAACTTTTAAATAAAATACAAAAATAAAAAATAAAAAATAAGATTTGAAAATCGTTACATTAAAATCAGAAAATCTTTTTAAAAATCTTTTCCTAACAAACTAAAACTAAATTCCTAAAATAGTGGATCTTAGTTAAAACAGCCCTAAAAACTTTAACAAATATATTGGGCGCATATTTGAGTTAGGCGCACAACTTTAGAGACTCTTAGGTGTTCCTAAATCAGTTTTAAGTCTTGTTCCCTAACCTTGTTCCTATAGTGCCAGGTCTGTTCCTATCATGGGAACAGAACCAAGTTCCTATCATGAGAACAGAACCAAGTTCCTTTGAGAATTCACCACGAACTTAATTAAGCTTTTACTCAACCTTAACATGAAGATAATAAATACACCCTAATGTATTCTAATCTTCATTCCATGCTTGATTCTTCATCACTCGAACATCTTTATTTCGATCTTGATTAATTCTCCGTTTTAATCTTCAATCAAGTATTCTCTTAGCTTGAGCATGAATTACCTTGCAACAACATAAATAAAATATTCTATGTCTTTTATGGTTAGGTCATCTTCAAAACTCAAGGGTCAACAAAATTGCTAATATGTTTGTAAATCTATATTGCTTTTATCATATTCTCGAGTGTAAAATTTACTTTGGGTTTATAGACGGGTTAAGAAAATATGAATAGATTTGAACCACACAAGTGTCACATCTCTAGCCAGTAAGACCAGAACTAGCAACAAGTACTCCTAACTCTATCATGAACACATGAACAAATACAAATATACAATCTATGACCATAAAAACAGATAACTTTGCAAATTCTGAGCAAAAATGGAAGCCATTCTTACCACCAAAGTTATTCTCCCTCTTTCAACTTCCTCATCCTATCCAAACACACCTTCACTTTCTCTCTCATCACTCTCAATTCTCAGCAAAACCACCAGAAAACTGTCTTCTCAATGCATAACTAACAAAAACAACCAACATTGTTCTTCTAGTAGAATTACTGCAATGTCTCAAACTGCTCCTGCTTCTGTAGAATCCGCAACCATACCTACAGAAATGAAAGCATGGGTATATGAGGAATATGGAGGTGTTGATGTTCTTAAAGTTGATTCTAATGTGAAAGTTCCTCAAGTAAAAGATGATCAAGTGTTGATTAAGGTTGTTGCTGCTGCTATAAATCCTGTTGATGCTAAGAGAAGATTAGGCAAATTTAAGGCTTCTGATTCACCTCTTCCTGTAATCTCACTTTCCCTCTTTAATTCTGTTGTTTATAGTAATTCACTACTTCTAGAGTTAGGAGTAAAGCTGCATTACTGTCTTACTGATATTTCTGATACTTCTTTTGGAAATAAGGTTCATACAGGTATTTCTGTTGCTTGTTTCTGAATTAGTAGTTGCATACTTCGATTTTGAAATAAGCGAGGAAACACTCCTCTCTTTTATGTGAGAGCTTTTTTTTACAGACGTGTTTACTTATTTTAGAACGGAAGGAGTATAATTAAAGAAAAACATAGTCAGGTGGGATCTTGTTAGATTCGTCTCTATGCATACTAGAACGGAGTAAGTATATAACTTTGTAAAGAAAGTCTTATACCAATGCTCATGGTAATGGAAATCCCCAAACATGTGTATTCTCGCTAGCATCCAGTATGACCGCTGAAGTGATAATGGATGGTAATAGAAATTCGGAAAAAATAGAGGTATTAAAGGATAGGCAAACATTATCTAACCACTGGTATGGGACTCTTTCTATAAGGGTACGTACAAGACTGTACATTGGAAGTTACAAATTTTCACTCATGAATTAATCAGTTTTATAATATTCGAACATTCTATTGAGGCCAAAGGCTATATATGCTCAATATGAGTCAGTTGATGAACTTTCTTAGTTAAGCACAGGGGTAAGAACTATCTGCCATTTACAGATTTACTGCATACTCAGTTTCCATTCTGATGCATATGTGTGCACTTATGAGACATATACTGATCTAATTCTCGATTCAACCAGCGCGATTTTATCTACATAGTTACAGTTACATGTCCTAGAAGTTCTCTTAGGAAGGATTTCTGTCCTAGCTGGTAACATAAGATAGCTTATTGATACATTAGTTTCTAGTACATTTTATGTTATATCTGAATTCTGAATTATGCATCTTAGGAAGAATGGGATTTTAAGTGCAGACTGTCCCAGGCTATGATGTTGCTGGTGTGGTAGTTAAAGTTGGTAGTCAAGTGAAAGAATTGAAGGTAGGGGATGAAGTTTATGGCGACATCAACGAGAAAGCACTCGAAGGTCCCAAGCAATTTGGGTCATTGGCAGAATATACAGCAGTGGAGGAAAAATTGTTGGCTCTGAAACCTAAAAATCTTGACTTCGTACAAGCTGCTGGTCTCCCCTTAGTTATTGAGACTGCCTATGAAGGTCTCGAAAGGGCCGGGTTCTCTGCTGGAAAATCAATCCTTGTTTTGGGTGGAGCTGGTGGTGTTGGATCCCTGGTGATCCAGGTATGTCATTTTTATCTCGAAACAAACTGTTTCAGTTGGTTATTTTGCAGTTTTAGAGAGTAAACTTTAACCTTTCTTGCATACTGCCATAGCTGGAACTATTTGATTAAGATAATAAAGGACTGAAAATGGACTTTGATTAATTAAAATAAGAAAAAAATACAGAATATTAAAGGATAGATTATCAAGCTTTCGAGTGGGGTGATTCACTCCCAAGAGCTAAACAAATCTAAGATAACAACTGAATAAGTCAATATTATGCCTTTCTCTTTGCCTACTCTCCCTTATTTATAACAATAATACTCTCCCTTGATAAGGAGATGATTTGGTTTTCTCTTTTTGGATTGATTTCGACGCAGCTTGCAAAAGAAGTATTTGGTGCCTCAAAAGTTGCAGCTACTGCTAGCACGGGGAAACTTGATTTTTTGAAAAGTCTCGGTGTTGATCTGGCTATTGACTACACTAAAGAGAAGTTTGAGGACCTGCCAGAAAAGTTTGATGTTGTATATGATGCAGTTGGTAAGTTTATGCTTTGACAAGAAGCTCTGCAATTTCGTTGATGAATTTGGTGACAGAAAATGATGAAACTTATACTGTATTCACATTGAAGAGTGTCCTTATTAGTGTTTGATAAATCTTTTGGTTAAGTTTTTTTTTAACAAATACAACCAATTATTATCAGCCAAGTTAGTCAGCATAATTCCAGGATTATAGCCAATCACGTTCTTAGTTAAGAGTGGTGTTATTTGACTAAATTTTAGCTAGCTATGATTCAGTTTGACGAGTCTAGTAGGGGCCTCTTTATAAGCCTACTTTGTATAGAGCACACATCTTTCCTATCTCGCTTTTAGCTAGCTAAAACATAGCTAAACAGGGTGTTTCCTTAGTTAAAGCTTGATTAGTTAGCCATATTTTAGTTAATGATGAGGTTGAACCTGATTGTTTAGAACATTTTCGTCATTAACAGGCTTCCTGATTCCACTTCTTGGAGTTTTTTAGTGAAGTAGAACTCTATCAGTCCAATCTGTACCAGAAGTGGCTATATACATAGTAATGCTGAACAGTTCTGCACTTTTAGTAGTCAGTCCTTGAACTTTGATTTTCTCATGACTAGAAATTTGTATTCCCTCATAAAACATTTTCAACTTTCATGGATAACAGGTGAAGTGAAGGAACGTAAAGGCTGTGAAAGAAGGGGGAAGTGTGGTGGTCTTAACAGGCGCGGTCACACCACCAGGTTTCAGATTTGTGGTGACATCCAATGGAGAAGTACTCAAGAAGCTGAACCCCTATCTCGACAGTGGGAAGGTGAAGCCGATAGTTGATCCTAAAGGCCCCTTCCCATTTGACAAGGTTGATGAAGCCTTCAGTTACCTTGAAACTAATCGCGCTACTGGCAAAGTAGTCATCCATCCCATTCCCTGAGTTCAGTTTACCATGTTCTAACAGTATTTAAAGTTAGCTCATGTGAATCCCCTTGATCAATGAAACAGTGAATACCATTGTTACTTATAAGTTGAAATAGCTATATGAGGATACAAATTTTGTTTCTTCACTGATGTCTTTTCAACTTTCTTGGATGTGTTTTTGGAGAATTTTTCTATTCTGCCTCCCACTTCAGTTATTTAAACATTGGAAGCTCTGCACCTCACCTCAGGATTGGAGTTTACCTCCTAAGCACATCTTCCAAATAGTATCTAAAACTTGTTCGATACTTATGTTTAGTTGCAACAAATTGACTTTCACACAGTAATCATTAATATCTTTGCGTATCTTATAATAAAAATTATCGAAGACAAATTAACAAGATATTGTATAACTATGTTTTTTCATATAGTTCATAAATAGTGTAAAAGTCAACCTTTGTTATGATTCGGAACACGGTCTAATCCAACCTTTGATGAAATAAAGCATCTTGCAAACACAGTAGACTAGTATTAGGCTATTAGCATAACAAAGTCAATGCTGAATCGGGCAACAGCCAACTGATTGGTTTACTTCACGTTGTCGCGTGCAAAGGAGTGGGGAAATGTAAATGGATCATTAGCTTTCAGGGGATCATAATAACAACTTAATTAGTATGACCCATGAATCTCCTTAAAAAAATCCATATTGCACAAGTAGATTTTACCATGATGATATTTGATATAACCATCTAAGAGTTTTCTTTTGTGAATCGTGAGTCTATTTTGTATTGGTACAAGAGAAAGATCATCTAATATTCTTGAAATAAGATCATTTGATTAGGATATCATTTAGTTTAGTTGACAAATTCTTAAGAATTTAGTTTTTAGACTCATCTGAACTTGTTTTTTTTAATAAGAAATGAAAATAAAGTGAACTAACAAGCCTATAGTATCAAATTTTATCAAAAAATTATGCATTTTGCAAACGCTATAGTATAAAAACTAGTTTATTTAAGATAAGTTTATGGAGAATATTTATAGTACACCTGGGTGTACCATGCTTATGGTACACCCAAGATTATTTTCTCCAAATGAGCAAAATGAGCGAATGAGCAAATGAGCAAAATGAGCAAATGAGCAAATAAGCAAACATTTCTACTCATTTAAGAAAATGAGCAAACACTTTTATTACAAAATGAACAAAATGAGCAAATGAGCAAAATGCCCATATGAACAAATTTGGTGTCAAATGAGCACTTGAAGTTCTAATTTATTACAAAAATACCCCTGGGTGTACCATGCTCATGATACCGAGTGTACCATGAGTGAACTCAAGTTTATGCTCACCTTTTTGAATAATCTATTTCACTTGTGGCTTGTATGGATGTTCTTGCCTTTTAACCTGTGAAAATTAGTATCAAATTCATTTATACACATATACTCCCTTCGTTCTTAAATCTTAAGTATAGTTCTCATTTGTCCATTTATGTCCGACCCAATTCCACCCTCATTTTATTTGAGCCGGCCCAAGTCCGTGCGAATCACAAATTCACAATTGAGCCGACCTAGTACATTCGAATCCAACTTGATCTGCACAAATCCATTCAGAGTCCGATCCAAGACAACCCAAAGCCGATCAGAACCAAATCGGAATGGTCTGATCCACACCCAATCTGTACCCAAATATACGTTGTCAAGGCTGGATACCTGGATCCAACCTAAATATCCCCGACCCAACCCAACCATGTCCGAGAAAAGGGTTGATCCAATACGATCTTACCCAAGCACATTCGATCCAATCCGAGCTAACCCAAACCCACCCAGTGAACCAGATTAACACATATTAAAATATAATTACTAATGCTTAATTAGATTCCACTCTATTATAAATTGGGTCAACCAAGTTTTATCCGATGTTGGAGTATCAAAAGTTGGCAAAAGAGAACTTTCCTCAAAGTGAGGGCATTGTAGGAAAAGCATAAGAGTTTCATCCCACGACACGACTTTCTCTCTCTCTCCTCATTTTCCTTCTATTAAAAGCGGAAAGACTTTAAGAGCCCGAAACACTGACGCTCGACGGCTACTTTTTGAGATCTCATCGTAACGCATCTTTCTTCGTTATTCACAAATTCTAGGTGAGTATTTTGAATATGTGAATGTCATCTTTTTATGTTTTTTTAAATCTTGCTTTGATCTTTACATTTGAGTTTTAGTTTTTGTCCTATTGTAAATTGATTTGAAAATTCTGCATGTTCATGGTTTTTATTCTGTTTCTTAGTAATTCATCTTGGATTTAACGAAGATTTGCTTTCTGGGTTTTGTTCAAAGATCAGAATTATGATTACCCTTGTTGCATTTTTTTAAGATGAATTTCGAGCTTTAGATTTGGCTTGGTTTTTTGGGTTTCTGATTGTGATGCAAATATAGGTGTTTTCTGAGAAAAATATGGAGAAAGATGCTAAATTTATATATGTATATATATATGTACGGGTGTTATTTCTATAGGACTCAAAATTGTATTTTGTTGTGTTAGGTTTGTTCTTCTTTTTGGAGCTCATATGAATTTAGTTATAAAACTAGCTAGGTTGTTGTGTTTGATTGTTTAGGTTAAGACTTTGGAGTCAATGTTGGAGATTTCAATTTGATAGTAGAACTTCATATGTTAAGTGTATGGAAGAGTGACTTTTGTCACCAACATATGCTGAAAAATGTGAACTTGGCTATACTTGGATTTTTGAAGCTTAAAAGCTTATGACATTATTGAAATTTTAACTAGTTTTTAGGCTCGGGCTATTCCCCGAGTATTATGATTTTCATATATGCCGAAAAATGTGAACTTGGTTATACCTGAATTCGAAGCTTATCCCATTATTGAATTTTTAATGTATGGTTTTCTCTTTTTTGGTCTTTAATTCTTCTATGGATTGATTGGAAGAGAATAATAATGAAATAGGATGTTGATTTAAGAAAGCTCTTCCTATCAACACAGGTAGGAGGGGTATTTTGTCCTTGTTGATTCTCCTGACTAGAGGTTTTCTTTTTGGTTTTCGTGAAGGTGTTACGAAATGGCTGAACAGAAAAAAGGAATGAGGAAGCCAGTTTTCACGAAAGTTGACCAACTTCGACCGGGTACCAGTGGTCACAACCTCACTGTCAAGGTTGTTGATTCGAAGTTAGTTATGCAGAGAGGCAGGTCCGATGGACCTCAAGTACGCCCAATGAAAATTGCGGAATGTTTAGTTGGAGATGAGACTGGAATGATAATTTTTACTGCTAGAAATGATCAAGGTAAGATTTTGTTTAGATTCGAAATGTGCGCAGATTTCCTACAAGTATATGTATCATGTTTAGTCCATGGTATATTTGATTTTTGCTTGCATAAGATTTGGTTGTTTGGTTGATGTTGTTTGAAAATTTGAATGATGTGTTCTTATTTACTTTTTGTGGCATCTCATCTAAAGTGTTCTTGTTCATCCCTCTGCATTTATTTTTTCAATCTTGCATGTTCCTGAGTTTTAATTGAGGTGTTCAATAGCATGTTGGTGGTGATCCTCATCTTCTTCTAAAGTGCTATATTGTTCCGCGACCAGGGTCTATATATATATATACTTATATATATGAAATTATAATTTATCTTAGACTCAAAAAATGCTGGTTTTGGCACATAATCATCCTCTCTGTACAACTGACTTTGTCCCATCCACCTCGTATGATAACATCATGGATCATCAGCTTAACAACTAGTCAAATGTGGCAACGCTTTGTCAACCTATCTACACTTGCAGCAATATTCCCATTCTTTCCAGAATTATCAGGTGCTTTTGTGGCAACGGAAATTTGGGTATTTACTATAGACCTAAGTTTAGGTTGCATTTTAGACTTTCCGCTATCTGATGGGGTTGACTTTTGGCCTTTTACCTTTTTTTGTGGGGTGGGGGGGGGGGGGGGGGGGGAGGGGGTTCACATAGTGGCTGTGTCTAGTTATCCGATACTAAAGATTGTTTCCGGTGTTTGGTGGGGTTGTTTAACAATTTTCTTGCATTTGTAATCTTTCACTGCTTTGGTTTTTTTAGATCATTACAAAAAAAAAAATTAATATAGGAAGGAAAGGAAGCATGAGGCAAAACTCATTTCTTATATTGGGTCTTGATCTGTACTGTGTATAAGATTTGGATAGAAATGGGGGCTTAACAGGAAAGGCCCTTTTATAGAAATCTCCATTACTATCATATCAATTTGGGGAAAGATGGGCAAGAACTTTGATAGTATAAATTGATTTTGTCCCCTTGTATCCATTTTTTAAAGCTTAACCAAAATCGCTACGTAATCAAAGTAGTCAATATGATCTTTCACATAACATAAAAAAAGACTTCTGCTTGCCTAAAGCCGAATCAACGATAGAAGATTAATTCTTATAACGAGCCTCTTTAGTAGTCTTTGACTTTTGTGGAATAAGCAGACTTTGATTTTTTTTTTGATGAATTAATCTTAGTTCTTAAAAAATGAAACATTGGGTATGGCAACAACACTGTGGTGCTCAAGATGCACTCTTAGTGTGCCCCCTCTTAATTCTTTTATTATCTGTTTGGTTTTGGCTTTTTCCCCTTCCCAGCGCTCTTGCTTCTTTTTGAAACATCATCCCTTGAAAAGAACATACAGCATTTTTTAAAATAGATGAAGTATTATCAAGGAATGATGGTCTTGTATCTTGGCTCCACAAAAGCTTTTGTCTGTTTGAGCTCCTTTACCTTCTTAAAACCAAGAATAAAGAGACGCTTATAGCAGAACCCAATTATTTAGACAGGGAATTGTGTAGTAAATCCATATCCCTACTGTGAATTTCCTCCCGGCTCCTGTACAGTGTACTTTGTGTCCTATGATTCTATCAATAAGTCCAGTAAATTTTATATGGTCTGGTTTCAAAAGTTGTTTCAGGGTAAGTTAAGCTACAGTTCTTTACGAAAGTGAAAGAGAAGGCAATTTGATATTCTTGCATGGATATTGGGATTTGGGAGTGATCAAAATAAAAAGCTGCTTGGTGCTTTTCTTCTTTGACGTCATGTACTCAGACAAGGATTAAGTGTCTACTCAGATACGGGTTTCTAAGTGTCCAACTCAGCTATTTTGTAGAAAAAAGTCAAGTTTTTAGCTTAAAATGAAGTCTCCAAGTGAAGTATCATGTCGGACACGACACAATACGACACCGGGTTTTGAGGTAAATGAAGGTGAGGGTAACCTAGAGTTTTGGGTTATATTTCAGCCATTTAGGAAGGAATTCTCATGTATGGTTTGGACTTTTTTTGGTTATAAAGATTGAGACTCAATGCAGCCTGGCCAACTCTTCACAACCTTCTGCCCTACTCAGCCAAAAGGCCTTTCCACTCTAGACTTCACTGGATGGGATTATGTACATATAATGTGGGTTATAAAGTGCTTGTCCGAAGTCCTTGAAGAGTAACTGTACCCACACAAATATACAAGCTTAAATACATCAACCAACCTCGGGCTAAGTCTTGGTTTTGGTCCATGGTGGTAGTGTCCTGACAAGCTTAAGTACAAGCAAGCCCATCTTTTATTAGCAAAATCCGAAAAAAAAAATGAATACAAGTAATATCAATACGTGTACTGAGACCAAGTAATAAACGACTCCTAACAAGCTTAAAACAAGTAATATCTCAATCTTTCCCAAATAGGAAAGTAAAACCTTCTAAGCAAAAGACTTCTACTAGAACTATGACTCTTAAGAGTTCCATCACAAGTTACACTCTTTACAAAAGACGCAATTACATTAGAACTTTAAGATATGTAGAATCCTAACAAGACTAGGACACTACTGGAAGTCCTAACAAAGCAGAGTCCTAACAGAACTAGGACTCTTCCAAGAAATTGGAACTTGGAGTCGTGCTTGATTTCACATCACTGACCCATATTCTTCTCGTTTAGGTCATGCTTGCATGAGGTTCAATTAAGGATTTGGCAGGTTGTAATGGGATTCCCTACAAGCTGCAACAACTGCCCTCATTACCTCCACTGATCTACCGCACCCTTTATACTCCTTAAATAAGATTTTCTCCTAAAGCTTTGATCCACCTTGCTGCATGAAAATTTGGAATGGATGCGGTGTGGAAATTAGGAACCTGCTTTCTAGCTAAGAATTTTCTTTTAAATCTTTGTTAAAAAAGCTCTTGTAATTTGCTTCCAGAAGCTGGGTGAGCTAAACCCTTTACAAATGACTTTGGACAGAGAGAGATATGCAGATGATTTTCTTCTCTTCCAGAAAGAATGAATTTTGGGAATGAATGAAGGTGCTGCAGAACTGAATGAATGAGACCAGCCAAATTTGGCTAATAGTGATGGCTGCTTGCATTTTGATTTCCCTGTCAACCGCTACCTGACTTGTGATCTTTGGTCTGGTGGCTTTGAAGTTTAATTTATAATAGGAAAAACATACAGTTCCACTATAGCTATATATTTGGTTCTATCAGTTATCTTCTGTTAAGTCACATGCCATTATTTAGATGCATGGCCATAACAGACCTGTATCTCATACTTCTGTTAAGTTCTCTTTTGTCTCTAGATTCATCTTATTGGAAAGCTTGTACTCTGTTATTTGTTGCCACAAGTGGCTTTTATTCTCTATATTTCTTAAATCATTCCCTTTTTTCCCGTTGGATTTTACTTATGATGGGATTTGATGTTCTCATACATAGTTGAAAAGATGCAAGCGGGAGCTACAGTAACCTTGCGCAATGCAAAGATCGACATGTTCAAGGGATCAATGAGGCTTGCAGTTGATAGGTGGGGTCTTGTTGAGGTGGCAGAGGATCCCGCAGATTTTACTGTTAAGGAAGATAACAACCTATCACTAATTGAGTATGAACTTGTGACTGTTGTCGACGGGTGAATGGGAACTTAAGCAAACTTTAGTTCCATCCTTCCAGAAAGTTGGAACTTGAGAAATAAAAGAAGGAATCAAACAAAAAAAAGAAAAGGCCAAATTTATGTAGTTTTGTCTCCTGGGCTTATAATACTCCAAGCTGCTCGTGAAACCTTGCCTTTGTGGAGGAGGAATTTGAGGCTTCTAATCACTACCAAAATTGAAGAGGTGAAAAGAAACCATTTTGCAGCACGTGAAGGCAGCTTGTTGGATTTTGGACCCCTCTTTACTCTTAAATTATGGTATTGGTTTTGTTTTTCTTAAGTCTCTTTCAGTTAAATAGTTTGGAGACAGATTTTTACTTGGTTTCATGTCATATATAAGATGGATGATATTTGAGAATTGAGATGAACTCCCATTGCTCTAGTCTTCGTTGTCCGTCTAATTATATCGCGATCAATGGCACTCAGGGGATTTCCTGTGTTTTGAAGAGTCGTTATATGATCATACGAGTCAAGACATTGGAATTACGCAGTATGCTGCTACATACAAATAACGCAATGTTGCATAAATTGCTTATGCCAACATGTGTGTATTGTGCTATTTAGGTTTGGGCTTTGACGGTGAGCAACAAATGACAATGTTGTGACTACTATTTTTTTTTCTTCTCCATAGATCAGACTAAGGGTCTGTTCTCCCCAACTTATTTTCAGTTCAGTTCAGCTCTGGACAATACTTTTACTCTCACTTATCACTATTCATTTCAGTTCAGTTGTTTTATATCGAAGAGAACAGGTCCTAAGGGTACTTATGAGCATTAATTTAATATCTAGGAGCACCATTTCACAAACTAGCATTAGACAATTAGTTGTTAAAACAGTTTGTATGTATTGAGAAGATTAAGGTAGAAGGATTGATAGCTCAATTTATTTGTTTGAAGGGTAGGTAAGCATGACATGTCAATTATCTCTATGAAATAATGTCACAGCCCATGTCATCGCCAATGTATATTATAGAGGGTTCTTTTCTTTGTACTGTTTCTCTTGGTAAGATTATAGAGGGTTCTTTTCTTTGTACTGTTTCTCTTGTTTACCAAGCAATCCAAAATCTCTATTACATAAGGGAAGGGGGGAGCAACGGTGTCCTTTTTTGAACCGACTATTTTGCCCCCCTTTCCTTTCTAAATTACAAAATACTTGCTTGATTAGCTTCTACTTGATTAGCTTATATGAGGAAAATTAAAGTTTCCTCTTATTATAACTTTATAGAAATAAAATACCTGCTTGATTAGCTTCTACTTTCACTGATCAACAAATATGTTTCATGTTATTATCATTGACGACTACACATACACGCGATGCGTGCGATGACATTTTTAGGCCTAATTATTACTAAGTAGTAAACAAAAAGAAAATGCAAGTTAGTATTTAAGTTCACCTCCATGTTGTAGAAATAAGATTCTTTGAACTACAATCAAATAGTATTTAAAAACACTTTAATAAATAAGTATAAATAATGAACAAATAACGGTATTTTATTTCTATAAAATGCTTTGCAAAAACCATTTCATGCGAAATCAGATTGTGTATGAAAAATTTGAAATTTCATTTCACCTATAATTGAAAATCAAAGTGTTCAAATTTAGAAAAGGAGAAAAATTAAAAATGACCATTTCATGCAAAATCAGATTGTGTATGAAAAACTTAAATTTCCTTTCAAATATAATTGAAACTCAAAGTGTGAACATTTAGAAAAGGAGAAAAAATTAAAATGATGAAAATTCTTAAATATCTGTGAAATCAGAATTTAGAAGTTAGACAAGGAAAAAAAACTAAAATTGTATTATACTTTTCGGTTACAATTTTGGGATCATAGAGAAATTACTGAAATCCATATAAAAAACTATTATAAGTTACAAAAATGAACAAAACAAAATAAAAAAGAACATGACGATATTTGGTAAAGAACATCATACTGATTATAAAAGAACATGCGCATATAAGACTTGAGAAACAAAAAATATTCAAAATCACAAAAATGAATGACAACATAAAAAGAACATGGAAGAATCTTATTCACAAAATAGAGGTGAACTTACATACTAACTTGCATTTTCAGTTTGTTTACTACTTAATATTAGGCCTAAAAATATCATCGCACGCATCGCGTGCACAAAAGACTAGTATATCTCATAGCTCAAGGGCGTGTAAAATAAACGTCTCACCCTTTCCCGGCTTCCCGCTTCCCACTTAGCATCCATGATTACCGGAAAACGCCTCCACTTCGCCGGAGATTGTCTTTCGTCCTCAGCGTCGAGTGAAAATCCAGCCATTGATATTCACATACCGCTGATAAAATGGAAAATGTTATGTAAAATGTATTATTAGAAATAATTGTTTGTTAGAAAGTTTGCACTAATTGTTTTGTCAAATTTTTTTGATTGGTTGAGAAAGATTTGGTTGTATCACGTAAGATTTATAATGGTTGTAATTAAGGGATAGTTTCTGTGTATCGATACTATCGACAATGTTTAGTAAACCTAGAGTGATGGCTGCTTACTTACTACTTCCTCTGTTTCTTTTTACTTGCAACAGTTTGACTTTCATGCTTGCCAATGCATAATTTCAACCATCAATAACTTTAATTACCGATAAATAAAAATTATAAAAAGTATATATATTTAGAAAATATACATTCACACGAATCTAACAAGATCCACATGAATATGTTTTTCCTTAACTATAAATCACCAAACATAAACTAAGTAGAGTTGGTGAATAGTGTAAAAGTCAAACCGTTGCAAGTAAAAAGAAACGGAGGAAGTATATATCAAACATACAATATTATTGACGCAATTTAGAGTTAGCGTAAAAATCATTAATCATATATAAAGTCATGTTTCAAAATATTCTCTCTAAGTTGTTGTTTGTAAGGCCATTTTTTTCAGCTTGAGAAGATAATTTTTAGTAAAAGTTAGTTTTAATTAGGGAAAATAGATTTTAATGAGTAAATATTGTAATGATTTTAATCACGACAATTTCGTTTTGATCAATAATTATCAATTTTGATTAGTATAAAATAAATTACATAAAATTCGGTAAACAACTATAGATGAGAAAAATAAGAGAGAGTTTTAATTAGTCAATTACATCAATGTATGTTGTTATGGTAGTTGATATGACTTTCCAAGGCTATATGCATGCCACAAGGATTTTTTATACATTTTTTTGGCCCTTATTATCGTATACTGAGGTGCTCCCCGCCGGTTGTTGGAACGACGCGAGCCGGGCCGGGAATCAAAATTCCACCAAGAATAGAAAAACAAGCTGGAGAGATTAAAAAACCAAGCAGGAAGTCTGTAGTAAGATGAATTTTCACTGGGCTGCCCTCGCACAGGGCCACTCACTCAAAGGCCCAACAACATTGGAATTTGGCTTCCACCAAGACTTGAACATTGGTCTTCCATGCGAAAGATAGGAAGCCATATCATTGGACCTAAGGGTCCTTGGTAAGGATTTTTTTTTACATGTCAATGTGCATAAGCCACATAAATTATCTTCCACTAAGATAGATAGGAAACCAACCATACAATATGCTATATTATCATTTTTAATTGTCCTAGAATTATAAAATGTAAAATGGAAGATCAATGAGTGAAGAGATTATATGGATGCTTTTTGGAGATTTGTTTTAAAGTAGTGAATTTCCACTGATTTGTCCTCGTACAGGGCCATTCACTCAGAACCCCAACAAGTAGTGAATTCAAATGTTGTGATTTTATGTTGGTGTCGGTGCTGTTCTCCTCATTCTGCTCATAGCACCCATTTCCTCCTTGTAGTCGTTAATGCAGTACAACATTGCATCATATCCGTTATGAACTTATGATTATTATTATTTTATTGACATGAATGAACTTATGATTATGGTAGCATAACAAAAGTAGCAATATATTATTCTAACAACCATTAGTCCAAATGCTCATGAAACTACTTCTGTGTGTGGCCCCAAATATAAAGTTGTTAACTTTGAGTTTTCATAATGCTTAATTTTTGTGGCATACATTATTCATAACTACTACCCCTAATTAATGAAGATCATGATCAAGTATCTATGAGCTTTTTATATGTTTAATAAGTATATCAAAGTTATGATTAATGTGGCAATGGATTTTGGAGTTTGTGAGGATTATTATCCTATGATGATTAAGATACTTAATTAGTTTCATGTTAATGTAGGAGTCATCCAACACCCATTCCTATTCCAAAAGAAACGATAAATAAATCGTATCCGATTGACGAAGACATACGAAACAAGCCGTAAAAGTAAAACCACCTCTATTTCTTAACATTTATAACGTTGAAATGTGTACAAGAATCAAGAAAAGAATAGACTAGAGAGATTATAATAGAATCACTATATATTAGGGGAGAAAAAGAGCGTATATTACCAAAAATAATGTTAACATTATTAGTTATATATATATATATAAGACAACATTATTTTTTGAAAATTTTCTATCAACAACGGTCAAAATTCGATCTCGAATATCGTGCGTGCCTTATATTTTAAAACGGAGTAGATAATTTTCTAAAATTAATACACATTGAGTATTGAGTTCGGAACTTGTGTACCTACAACTTCACAAGGCCCCAACAATTCCATTACCCTTAAGCTTTCGCTATAATAATGATCACTTCAACCATTGGCCATGTCACGCTGAGTTTCTATCTAATACTATTCCACCAATAGTATCATTTTTCAAGTGTTAGGGCTTAGCCCATCTTTTCCACCAAGAAAAAGAAATAATGCTCTCTTCCACCAACGCAGGAAAAGATAATAAAGGAGAAAAAAAAGGAACACCATATAGTAAGTGGAGGCAAAAAATATATTTCAAAAAAAAGCGAAATCCTTAATAATAACGGTAAATAAATTCAACTTGTATTTTTGCATTGCTTTGGCCCTTGTCTGTTAAACTTACTTCCAATCCTTCTAAGAAAAAAATAAGTTCAAATAACTTCAAATAAGTTTAAATAAGAACTAATAAATTCAAATCAGTTCAGTTTCGCAAAAATAAGATTTGACACACTCATAAAATAAGATTTCTAATCTGTTCAGATAAGGTCTTAAAAGTCTAATAAGTTGAGATAAATTCTCATAAGTTCATGTAAATTCAGATTAGCAAAATAAGTTGAAAAAAAACAAAACTTTATCTAAAAAGCGCAAATTAATAAAAGCAAATAGGAAAAAATAGCACTAATTAATTTCAGATGGTTATGCATTCTGACATCACATTATTACTGCATTTACATCATCTTAATAATAACGGTAAAAGCCCTTATGATTTACTACTATAATCTACGTAAAATAAAAGAGTTGATTAAAAATCTCTCTCTTTTTTTTGCATATATACATTGACATGCTTCATCCACTATATATATAGTTGTACATTATCCATTTTTCATGATTATGATTGGCCCTCTAATGACCCAACTTCCCCACCCAAAAAAGATGAAATAAATGTCTATTATGGGATCTTTTATAAATCTATTTTTTTTTCTTATATAAAATTAGCTTTGCTGACAATACAATGACATATGTCTTACATTTATATCATCAATGAAATGAAATGATCAGCTCATTTATAAATACTACGTTTAAAATTAAAGTTGCATTGCGTGCATGGGCCAGTGGCCACGAGGAAATGGGATAATGTCGTAATACACAAAGGAAGCTGGACTAAGTGAATTGAACTCGTGTTAAAACTTTCAAGAGATTATTCACCAAAAGTAATAATGAGAGTAGGGGATGCAGGATCTTTACCTTGTGTTTTAATTTGTTATGCGAAAGCGTTTAATTAACCAAAACAAGCATGCACAACTACCAAGCACCCAAACAAAAGCACAAGAAAATGAATAAAGAATACACAGATTTAACGAGGTTCACTATCAATGTGATAGCTACATCCTCAAGGAGGGAAAAAGATTCAATGAACGAGACGTTTACAATGACAATAGGCAAGATTCAATTGAATGTAATTGAATCTCAAAGACTCTTTCTAATCTTCTCTAATGTGTTTAAGCTAATCTCTCGTTGATAATTTGTGGATGTACACTCTAAAAATGAATTAACGTATTTATATGAAGTCTAAAATACAAGCCCGAAATTGTCGAGAAAACCTAATGAGGAAATCGCCTTCGCGCTTCGCGTTCCGCAGACCGAAGCTTGCAACTCGCGACAACGAGTCTGCCAGGAAGCACAGAAAACCACTCGTTACCCCTCGCGACACAGGTCGCGACTCGCGACCTTCCAGCTCCTCCGCAAGTCACTCTCACATGTTTGTTGGGAGGGTGTGTTGTAGTGTTTGATTAATACGGAACAAATAGATGAAATAATAATAGCGAGAAAAGCAATAAAAAAGATAAACAAGATATCACAAGGATTTACGTGGATCGGTCAATATAGAACTACGAATTCGATCTAATGGTGATGGAAGACTTCTTTAGCAAGATCCCACTCAACTATGGTTTTTCTTATATAATGGTGATGGAAGGCTTGTCAAAGTTGTTTCATGAATAATGACCAAATGTCAAATGGTATAATTATTTTGAAACGGCGGGAGTAATATATACTATGCGTATATTATTATCACTATATATATGGTTATAAACTTAGGCTATGTTCAGTTCACCTTATTTTTGCTTATTTCAGATCTAATCAGATCATATCAGATCAGAAAAAATAAGTTCAGATCAGTTCATATCATGCTTATATTTAATAACTCCTTATTACTATTAAATATCTTTCATTACATATTAGTAAAAACTATAATAATTGAATATTAATAAAGAACTCATTGAGACGAATCAAACAAGACCCCACATGACTATATTTTTTCTTATATATTGATAAAAATCTAAAAGATTCTCTCTAATTGTTAATAGTGTCAAGATTCTAAGTGAGAAAGATAAAAAAAATACAAAGGGAGTATTATTATTTACTAGTACAATTGTTCAAAAGGATTATTTATTTTTGTTGTACTTATTAATTATTAATATTGGTAATTACTATTAATCTTGTTGTTATCATTATAAATATCATTGTTATTATTATTTTAAGTTATTTTGTTGTTATTAAATAATATAAATCTAAAAGCCACGTTAAGAACATAAGATTGACGCAAAAATAAGGAATATATACCTGTTCTCCCCAGCTTATTTTCAGTTCAGTTCATTTCAGTTCAGTTCAGATCAGTTCAGTTCAGTTCAGATCAGTTCAGTTCAGTTCAGTTCAGCTCTTGACAATACTTTTACTCTCACATACATATCATTATTCATTTCAGTTCAGTTCAGTTCAGTTCAGTTCAGTTCAGATCAGTTCAGTTCAATTCAGTTTAGTTCAATTCAGTTCAGTTCAGTTCAATTCAGTTCAGTTCAGTTCAGCTCAGCTGTTTTATGCCAAAGAGAACAGGCCCAAAATATGATAGCTCAAATTCATGACAACGAAACTACTAAATTCGGATTACATTTCAAAATAAACTGAGTGCGAGATACAAATTATAAATTTAGATTCAGTATACCTCTTCCTACCAAATTCCAAATCTCTCAAGCTATTTGATGTTGCACACTGTTTATTTCTTCTTGCGTAAGTCATAGTTGTTTATATATCTTATGTTATTTTATAGGAAAATTTGCACAAAACCACATTAAGTTTTCACTTATTTAGAAACTCCTACCTTTATGTTTTTTTTCCCTAAATTTCCACCTAAACTTTACAAAACCTTTATAAACTCCCACCACTTAACGGATTTTGCCAAACTTCGTTAGTGGTGAGACCCACATCAGTTATTTCTTTTGTTTTTCCCTCCAAACAACTCATTTCCCCCTTCTTATATAAGATAATTTCCCTTTTCACCCTTTGATCCTTCACCCACATCTTATCAGAAGGAGGTCTGTTCCCTTTGTTGCTTGTGTTGGAGGGAAATTCTCTTATATGAGAAGGGGGAAGTGAGTTGTTTGGAGATAAAAATAAAAGAAATCAGTTAAGTGGTGAGAGTTTATAAAGGTTTTGTAAAGTTTAGGTGGAAATTTAGGAAAAAAAACATAAAGGTGGGAGTTTCTAAATAAGTGAAAGCTTAAGGTGATTTTGTGCAAATTTTCCTATTTTATATGAAAAAAAAGAGTTGAGTCTGTCGACTTCTCAAGTGTGAAATTTTTTTTTAAGGGAAAGTGTGAAACATTGTATAAGTGTTCTTATAAATTAATGATTTGGGTTATATAATTATTTTAAGTAATAATTATTATTGTTATGATTATAATTATTGTTGTTGTTATTATAATAATGATAATAATTATTATTATTATTAATAATAAAAGTTGTGTAAAAGTTGTAATAGAATTAAAATGATAATAATAGTAATACTATAAATAATTAAGATCTTATAATGTATTGCATAATAATGAATTACAAAGTAATAATATGATCCCCTCAAAAAAAAAAGTAATAATATGATAGTAATAATATATTTTATAAAAGATAAAATCTTGTAAATCAGATCAGATCAAATCAGATCAGATAAGTTCAGATCAGAAAATTTCAGGTGAACTAAACATAGCCTTAGTGGACTCTAAAAAACTTTCATAGTTTCATATATACAAGAAAACTTCGTGCGTCTGTTCACTTGTTGCTGATGATGATGCCGAGTGCCGACTGAGGGATCTTCCTTCCTGCAGAAGATAAACTTCCCTGTGAACGAAAAACTCCTAATTAATTAAAGAGAACGTATTGTGTCGGACTCGTCCGACCATAATTTTTGGTCGGACGACTTTCAGGTGGTTCCAATTTTTTTTCAGTTAGTCTTAATTTTTTTTCAGGTAGTCTTCATTTTTTTTCAGGTAGTCTTCATTTTTTTCAGGTAGTCTTCATTTTGTTTCAGTTAGTCTTCTTTTTTTTCCAGTTAGTTCTTTTTTTTTCAGTTGGTTTTTGTGCTTCAGTTAGACTTACTTGGGTTTCAGTTGGTCTTTATTCTTTTTCAGGTAGTCTTCATTTTTCTTCAGGTAGTCTTCATTTTGTTTCAGTTAGTCCAACTGAAACAAAACAAAGTCCAACTGAAAGAAAAAAGTCCAACTGAAAGAAAACAAAGTCCAATTGAAAGAAAACAAAGTCCAACTGAAAGAAAACAAAGTCCAACTGAAAGAAAACAAAGTCCAACTGAAAAGAAAACAAAACACTAACCTCTGCTTTCTCTCACTTTCTCCTTCTTCTTCATTCAGATAGTCTTCATTTTGTTTCAGTTAGTCTTCTTTTTTTTTCAGTTAGTCTTCTTTTTTTTCAGTTGGTTTTTGTGCTTCAGTTAGACTTACTTGGGTTTGAGTTGGTCTTTATTCTTTTTCAGGTAGTCTTCATTTTTCTTCAGGTAGTCTTCATTTTGTTTCAGTTAGTCCAACTGAAACAAAACAAAGTCCAACTGAAAGAAAACAAAGTCCAACTGAAAAGAAAACAAAACACTAACCTCTGCTTTCTCTCACTTTCTCCTTCTTCATTCCTCTTAGCTGATACTCCCAGAACTCTTAATCATCTAAAAAAATTAAAAGCAAACTTACTCCCAGAACTCTTAATTTCTGAATCTCATCAGTCACTCACTATCTGATACTGATGTTGTAGATCTCTAATTTCTGCCGCACATCTTTTGCCTTCTTTCTCACATTTACATTACGAAGAATAATACTCCATTTATGTGGGTTTGTCAACTATTTACCAACAAAACTCTTAACAGTCATTTGTGACATTGATAGAATATAGAAGATGGCAGAAGGTTTGTTATATTCTCATTGACGTGAAAAACATCTCCTTGTATATTAATAGGGAGCCACATACAAAAAAGATAGGAAACCTTCCTAAATGATAAGAATACAAGTTAAGGAAAATAATCCTAACAAATCGTAACAAATCAATCCTAGAATATCTCAACAGACATACATTAATCATTCCGACGAAGTGGAGAAGAAGTGGAGAAGAAGTTAAAAGAATCAGCCCGTCCGACGGAAAGTGTTGGGTCAGACGGTCTGGCCCAATACTTTCACTTAATTAACTCATGCAGTATTTGCTTTTACCTGTTACCTCTTCTCAAGTAAAAAAAAAAAATCATACGCACTACCTTTCATGATTACTAAACGAAGCCTGTATTAGTAATTAAGTACTGCGTAGAATGATATGCTATAAGAACATAGTGGTGAAGGGTCATACCAGATCGAAACCTCTCGCAAGTTAGACTGGCGTAGGTTTGCAAATGATAAAAAGAAACCCTTTCTTAAAGTGCCTTTAGTAGATATTGAACCCCTAACTTTGAAGTTGGAAGAATCGAAACTATATGGCAATGCACTATGTAGCCAATTATATACTACATATACAACATAATAGTAATAGAAAAGCATACAGCCATACAATTATATTGATCATTGTTATCTTATGTTGAGCGTGACTTGTGACGCTATAAGCCGACAATGTTAAGTCTTGTTATTTTGTTTTTCTCTCGTAAATTCTACGCATTATTAAGGATGGTTAATCAAACGCTAATAATCCATCCATGGACAGTGACGGGACTCGTTAGTCGTGATTATGCCTCTTTTTGTCTCACTTTAGTTGAATAATCCTTCCTTTTTTTAAGTGAGTTCAAATGAGTTCTAGTAAATTTAAATAAGTAGTACACTTTGAATTATTAAAGTCCATGCCCGTTAAAATTTAACTCAAAAAAAAAAGTTAACGTAAACTAATAAGATAAGCCAGCAAGTCAACAAACTGTCGTGTCTGATTATGGAATGAGGAATAATGGTAATTCAAAATGGTTTCGGATATGCAAGCATGATGACTTATATGATGTTTTATATGTCCATGAATTTAGGAACTTTTGCTTGCATTGTATTATTTGGTCTATGTACCGAAACTGATAACATTCGAGATTATTTGGTTGAAGGTTTTCAATAAAAGAAAAGGGAATAAGGTTCCTTGTTATTCTTTGTGAGTATTTGATTAGTGCTTTTTTCCCACACTATACTCCAACAATTTACAAAAGGAGGTATCATTAGCTTCTTCTCTATAAGACTACATGACATCCTAAGTGTTCAATCTATTGAAGTTTAGCATTATTAAAAACAGTGTCGTTTATTACATGAAAATGATTTTAATTAAAATATATACAAAACATGTGAAAATCATTATTATCTTGTGGTTGGCATGTGAAACAACTCAACAAGCATGCATCCATGTACACATTGTCCAAAATACATGCTCCTGTACATTGTTGTATCATTGTATGTGTAGTAATCCTTCTCAAACCAAAGGAAAGATATAGTTAAAATACATAATTAAAGTATTTCATAAGAATTACAATATAATATTAGACAATATGTACAAACTATTAGTACAAAAAAGATGAAAATAAATAGTACAAAAATCAAGAAGCAGTGAGGAACATCAAGAAGTACTAAGAGTCTGTTTGATTTAACTTATCTTATTTGAAATTATCTTATTTTATTTTATCTTATAAGATCTTAAACAAGCTAAAATAAGTTGAATAGAACACGACCTACAAAAATAGGTATGAATCCCATGACCCCCGCCTACCCCGACCTGACCCTAACCCATATTTGGTATGGACCTTAACAAATTCGCCAAGGGTTAACCCGATTCGAACTTAACCACAGCCTGACGGCCTGTCCTTCCCCTGCTTCTACCAGTCAAGACTCAAGAGTTGGGTTTATTAATCCTGGTCCACCTCCGACCCTATTCTAACCAGGTCAATTTTTGACCCATTGACCTTATTTTCCAGGTGAAGTTAGTCACATATTAAAGTCTACGTTGAAGCCTTGGAGGGAGTAATATAATAACTTAATAAGTTGTTGGGCTTTGAGCATGGGTCTTGCAAGAGGAAGTGAAAGAATTTATTTACATATTTTAGTCTTAAAACATATATATACATGTCACACCATTGAAATACTCCTTCTCAATTTTATTAGTTTGTCCATTTTTTGGGCCACATCTATCAAGACACTAATTTGCAATTAACGTATGAGTTGTCGGATAGTAAAAATTTTCTATCATATATTGGAATTTTTATATCGGATAATCAAAGTTTAAAATTATATACTCCCTCCGTTTTTTTAGATGTAACATTGGACTTTTCACATTTGCCGAGGCACAACTTTGACCGATAATATCTCCAATTGTATAAAAGTAAAAATTATAAAAAATATATATTTGAAAAGTGTATACCGTGACGAATCAAACAAGATCTCACATGACTATATTTTTTCTTATGTATAAATAACAATTAGTGGTCAAAGTGTAATGGATGAATAGTGCCCAAAGTCAATATGTTACATCTAAAAAAAACGGAGGGAGTATTTAAAGTTTGAAATTAGAGATTGAAAGTATTATATCAGATAGTCAAAGTTTTATATCAGATAATTAAATTTTTATATCATATATTCAAAGTTAAACATCACAAAATTAATATTGATTACATTAGATGTTCAATAATATGAGATTAGAAATTGATTATCTGATATCAAATATTGATTATCTGACATTAGATGTTTAATACTCAAGATTAGAAATTATAATGATTATATGAGATGACCACAATGAGTATATAATGTCAAATATTGAATTATGTTGGACATTACTATATCAACCCACTGGATAGATAACCCATTATTAATAGAATTATTAAAAAAATAATTACTACAAGACATTCAATTTTCTGATATCATACATTCAATATCTTATATAAGACATTGAATATATGAATCAGACATTGAATATTTGATATGAGATACTTAATTTCAAATAACCAAAAATTGTATCAGATATTCAAAGTTTACTATCAGCTACTCAAAGTTTCAAATCACATATTGAATGTTTTTTTTTCCAGATAATCAGTATATATTTGTCTGATCATTAGTTACGGTCAAACAAGTCTGACGGAATACCTTCTCAAATATAAATATATCCTCGTGTGATGTAAAATGTAACTTCGTGCATTGTATTGGCTTCATAGCGTACAACTTATTGAAGAAAAAGAAAGTTCCTATACAACATGAGATAATCTCTTGCCTTCGCTTCTTATTCACCACCCTTAAAATTTGCGTAAATTTACTAAAAAGGTTAATTTATTTCAGGAAAATGATAACGAAAATGCATGAAACAAAAAAAAATCACAAAGAATATTATTTCTCAAGCTCAATCAAAACGCACTATCTGGTAAGGAATAATAAATAATGGTAATGATAATGAATTTACTTCCCGTCAAAAAAAAATGATAATGAATTTACTTGTAATATTGATAGAAAATCTCATGTTCATATTCGTGGTAATGAAATTCATCCTAAAGCAATAGAGTACTTCTTTATAAGTTTTTATTACCACTTAATACCCCATTTCAAGTGGTAAGTGGTAATGGATGATAATAAATTTCTACTAAAAAAGATAGAAAATCTTGATTAAAGTAGCATTCTCATATATATTAATATGAAAATCCCTCTACAAATGTACACTGTCATATATCACAATTATCACCAATTATAACCAACAATCAAATGAACCATAAATCAACTGGCTTCATATTCCCCTAAAAAAAAAAGTGATAATCATCTTTTGTTCAATCTTACTCATATACCACAATCCCTTTCACATATGAGACACAAAATGTTCTGATCTCTATTCAACTTATTTTCAATCCTTAAAAAAAATCACATAAATTCAAATAAAATTTAATAAGAACTAATAATTAAGATATGTTAAGTTTAAAAAAAATAAAATTTGACGCACTTACAAAATAAAAACTTCCTCCGTTTTTTTTCAATACTTTTCTAAAAGAGAAATAATTAATTACTTGCAACACTTTATACTTTTGCTTTTCCTTTCTATAGAACTCTCTCTCTTTTTCGTCCCTACCTCTCTCCTACCCAAATTTTACATTGAAATTGATGAAAAAAAATTACAAATATAAAAAAATGGAGGAAGTAAACAAAAATAAGTTGAAAAAAACGCAGATTCAATTCAACATAATCTCTCAACTGCCAAACCACAGACCACATTAACTAAGAGTGAAAAAATTGACATTATAGTCCACTACTTCACTCTCACTCCAATAGTCCAATGAGCCATCACTTCCAAAATCCCTCTACCAAAAAAAAAAACAACTCTCCTACTCCACAATTTCTTCCTCTCTATAAATACCTCGATTCCATCCAAACACACCATCTCCAACATTCTCCTCTCTCTCTCTCTCTCCTCCCCTCCAATTAAACTCACAATACAACACTCCTATCTTTATCTCCAATTCTCAACTATCAAAACCCCAAAACAAAACTAAAAAAAATGAAAGAACATAAACATGAACACAAACACAAACATATCATCATCTCACTCTTCTCCCTCCACTTATTACTCCTCCTCTTATCCTCCTTTGTAAGCTCCACTTTATCATTATTTATTTATTTATTCATTTACTTTCTTAAGTTCACACTACTACTAATATATATTATTAGTAGTAGCGCATATATATACTTCCTTCGTTTTTTTTTTATATATAATTACAACGTTTTCCTTATTTGGAAGTTTACTAATTAATTACTTATCGAAAAACATGTAGGTGGAAGCATCGGCGGCAGCAGCTCGTAGATCCTCCGGCGAGAACCCATTTACGCCGAAAGCGTACGCGATCCGATACTGGAACAACAAGATCTACAAAGTCCCTCGACCTCAATTCCTCCTTTCAAAAGCCTCCCCACTTTCTTCATCTGACTCAGCCCGATTCACTCAACTCGCTTCAACCAACTCACTCTCAACTCACTTAACCACTTTCTGTAAACTCGCTAACCTCCTATGTTTCCCTGACCCCACCACATTTTCTCTCTCCTCCACGTCATCATCATCGAAAAAACACCCTTCAGACGCCAAATTCTCCGCTTACTCCGACAACAACTTCACCAACTACGCTACCGGCGCAGCCGGTGGCCTCAACTCGTTCACAAACTACTCAGCTGAAGAAAACGAGCCACTCGACTCGTTCCGCCGGTACAGCCGTGACTCAGCGGGTCACAATGACGAGTTCATCAACTACGCTAAAGACGGCAATGTTATCTCCCAAACATTCAATACTTACGCCGCCGGAGCTACCGGTGGCGCCGGTAGTTTCTCGTCGTACGCCGATAATGTCAATGCTCCAGGCCTACAGTTCACCTCGTACTTAGACGAGGCGAATGGTCGGGTTAATTCATTCAAGTCTTACTCAACTGAAGCAAATGCTGGCGATCAAGGATTCGGAAACTATGGAAAGAATGGTAATGGATTGATAAACGGTTTTAGTAGATATGGAGAGAACACGAATGTTGTTGGATCAACTTTTTCTGGGTATTCACAGACAGGTAATAGTGGGAATGATAGTTTTACATCGTATGGTTTTAATGGTAATGTACCTGAGAATAAGTTTAATAGTTATGCTGATGGTGGAAATGCTGGTGTTGAGAGTTTTAGTAGTTATAGAGATCAATCTAATGTTGGTGATGATGTTTTTAAGTCTTATGCTAAGAGTTCTAATATTCAGAAAGTTGAGTTTGGTAATTATGCGCAGAGTTTTAATCAAGGGTCCGATAATTTTACCGGGTATGGTGAAGGTGCTAAAGGGCAAGATATCGGGTTTTCGACGTATGGGCAAGGAAGTAATTTCAAGTCGTATGCTAAAAAAGGGGTTACTTTTGCTGATTATAGAAATACTAGTAGTAGTACTAGTAGTGGTGGTGGAGTTGGGGTTTTGATGGCGAATAAGGGTAAAAAGGTAAATAAATGGGTGGAGCCAGGGAAGTTTTTTAGGGAGAGAATGTTGAAGGAAGGGACTATAATGCCAATGCCGGATGTAAAGGATAAGATGCCACCAAGGTCGTTTTTGCCGAGGTCGATTTTGTCGAAAATACCCTTTGAAAGTTCGAAAATTACGCAATTGAGGGAGATTTTTCATGCTTTTGATAATTCTACTATGGAGGGGATGTTAAACGCTGCGTTGAGGGAGTGTGAGCGGGCGCCTAGTATGGGTGAGACTAAGAAGTGTGTTGGATCGGTTGAGGATATGATTGATTTCGCGGTTTCGGTTTTGGGACGATCCGTGGAGGCCCGGACTATTGATAATGTAAACGGGTCGAAAACGGATATTTTGATAGGGAAGGTTAGAGGGATAAATGGTGGGAAGATTACCAAGTCTGTTTCTTGTCATCAAAGTTTGTACCCGTACTTGTTGTATTATTGTCATTCGGTCCCAAAGGTTCGGGTTTACGAGGCGGATATTTTGGATCCGAGTACCAAGGCTAAGATCAACCATGGTGTCGCTATATGTCATATTGATACCTCGGCTTGGAGCCCCACCCACGGAGCGTTCATCGCGCTTGGGCCGGGTCCAGGTAAGATTGAAGTTTGCCATTGGATATTTGAGAATGATTTAACTTGGGCTGTTGCTGATTTCTAAAACAAATGTACTTGAACCAAAAAAAAAAAAATTGAGGCAGACATTCCAATTGAGATTTGGTACTCTACTTGAGAACCATTTTTGGGAATGGACCATAACATTTATAAATTCGGGTAGTTTTTTTTTTCTATTTTATTATTTAAAATCAGTTTAGTGGCTTTGCAAAGGCCGAGCCACAACCGTACCAGCAAAAAATTGTAATTTGTTGTTTCTAAATGTTGGTTACTACCTTGTCATTGTTCTTAGAATTTGGGTAAATTTTACTATAGAGGATAAAATAATGAATATATATTTTTATATATTATATAGTAAGTACTATATGTATGTACCATTATTAAATGATATGAAATGGATACAACCACTAATTTAATGCACTTTTTTTTTTTTGAATTTCATTCAAATATACTACATTCGGTCTTTATTTGTTTACCCGTATTTCCTTTACGGATATCTTTTATTAGTTTACTCATTTTTTTTGTTTTTATTTTTAAAATGGAACCATTAACTATCCATCACACATATATTCAAGTATTCACCTTTAACAAAAAATTATAGTTTTTTTTTCTTTCTATGTTCCACAATATTTTTTCTCCTAAAATTTTGTGCAAAAGAAACGAGTAAACTAATAACGATCGCAGGAAGTATATTTGTATTTTTATCTAATTTTTTTTTTATAACTTATGAACATAAATTGAATCAATTGTGGTTGGTGATAACTGATAAGGACTTGGGAAGTGTTGGCCAGCATCTTACCTTCTAACGCGTTATTTTTACTTTTGTAGTTTCTATGGTCCCTATTATAAGTATTCCAAAAAAAAATTCACATGTATGAATATTAATCATATTATGATAAAAGGTGGCGGATGATTGAGATATATTGTACTGGATTCACCATTTTTGGATTCAAGGCTTTGTCGATTTTTAGCAAATTATCAGATAGTCAACAGCAGAAATTAAATAACTCGTTTGGTGGGTGGAAATTACGTTAGTAGTGATAGCTTTACATTGATGATGATTTATTTGCACCGAAAAAAGTTCCAGAAAAAAAAAAAGAACATTGATGATGATTTATGTGCAAATTTGGATAAACAAGTTTAAGAATTCCATCAAGAAAGGGATTATAGAGACCTTAAGAAAATGACGCCGTTGAATGTGAAATGTGGTTGTGAGTTGTTTTTATTCATGTGAGTCACGAAGGTAGTACGAAGAAGGGGAGGGGATTCGAACCTGTAACTCATCGTTCACAGCACCTGAATCTTAACCACTAGGCTAAGACATCCTTGGTAATATGGTTGTGAGTTGTGGCAAGTCGGGAGCCTAAATTTAGACGGAAGGTTTAATAGAAAATTTTGTAATGAGAGGAAATCAATTATTGCAGACCTCGTTGATCATTGTATATGTATATTTACCTGCAGAATGTAGTGATATGAATTAAACCAAAAAAAGCTCATAAAAAATGGTTATTTTTTCAAAATAACTATCAATAGTTTAATACTTATGTATATGGAAGTTGCCAATACAATATCTAGAATGATTCATCAAATTTAGGACCACGAGATTGATATGGTAACTTAGAGTTAGGATTGAGAAAATATTTAGTTATATGGTTCATCCGTCTTTTGTGATTACACAATCCATTTGATTATTACATCTCTATTTGAAAAGGTATTTTAGGTGCTTAAAATTAAAAGTTGCTAAAACTTTTAGGTGTTAGAATGAATGTAATCCATGTTGATAGGATTTAAGGTGATACACATGCGTAATTTCATATTTGTCAATTCTCATGATTCATTCCAACTTGCCGAAACAAAGAATGAATGCAAATAGCATGAAAAACTTGGTAGTTATTAACAACAAAGGGACAATGGTGTTACGTGTTTTTGTTTGGTTGCAACTGTTGAGTCACGCATTGTTGTTTACTTGCAAATTTACTACTGTGGTAGCTGCCTGTGAGTGAGAGAAATTGAAAGATTCACTCACATAGTCACATTCACAGAGTTAGTAGGCTTCAAATTTTAAAGTTTCTAAGCCAAAACAAACAAGTTAAGGACACTTTGATTTGAAATAAATATCTTTAAATGTTTTAATCAACTATTTATGATTGCCACCAATGCTCCCTTCACTTCCTTACAATAGGTGGTTATACGAAAAAGGTGACGTACAAGTCATTTAGATTGTTTTTTGGTTCAGGTTAATTTGGTTTAATTTAGAGTAATACGATAATTATTTTAATGTTGATTAATTGGGGTCATATATTATGTGAGTATATCTATAATCAATACCTTATGTGAATAATTTAGACCAATAATCAATTTCGGGTTGGTTCTGTTTAGATTAGATCGAGCCTATAGTTATATCGATTAGTGTCAAAATAAGTGATATATCAAGCGTGTGAAAAAGTTTATCAATAACACCTTGATTTTACACGTTTATTGTCATTTCGGCTCCGTTTGGTAGGGCGTAAAATATTTTCAGTGTAAAATGATTTTCATGGAAAACAATTTACAATGGAAAACACAATTCCAAAATTTGTTTTCCGTTGTTTGGTTACATGTAAGAAAAATGAGGAAATGAAAGGAAAATGAAAGGAGGTAATGAGAGGAGTATACAAGAGAGATAAAGAAAATAGTTTTCCCTTCATTTTGAAAGGAAAATGGTTTTCCATCATTGGGAGAGTAATTTTATCCCAAAGGAAAATGGTTTTACACTCTTTTGCCAACCAAACAATGTAAAACTAAAAATAGAGGAAAATAATTTTCCGGAAAAACATTTTACGCCCTACCAAACGGAGCCTTCATGTGATGTTGGACAGACGGCTACCTACGATATTATAGGAGAATTAGGCCTAGCTTGTCTTTTGATCTTAATTTTAGTTGAGTTCGGCGCAAAAGGATAGAGCGTTAGTAGCATCTCTCACTATCGTATCAAATAATTTTTTTCACTCATTTTTATTACACCTAAGAATCCATTATATCAAAGATGAAAATAAGCTAAAAAGTTCAAAAAGACTAATTGAGTTTAAGTTCAATGAACAACAGGCTAGCAGGAGTGTTTAGGGTGGTTAACCATTTCGGTTCGTTTTTTTGCTTACCGTAACCATTTGGACCGTTTATCGCCTAAGCGATTAACCGTTTTTTCGGTACGGTTTTTCGATTTACCATTAACAATTATTTAAGTTATACTATTATATTTTACTTAATGTACATATATATTTTCAATTTTTTGTGTATATATTTTAATATTATATATACTCTAATATAAAACGTATTATAAAGTGGATAATAAATCCATTCGAAAACATATTTAACACTAAAAAATCACTCCATTTCCTAATTATAGTGTTTGTATTAGTACTAGAGTTTCCAAATAATTACATATTTCCTCCAATTGTTGTAACTTAGCAACAAATATTAGAATTAATGTAATTGTTTCACAACAATTAGATAAAGAATTTTTTTTTTGGTATTTCGGTTAATCCTTCACTCAAAAATCGTAACTATAACCGTATCGTTTAACCGATAATTTTATCGGTTCGGTAATTATACCGTTATAACTTTTTTTTTTGTCGGCATGGTAACCACCCATTTAGATCGGTTTTTCGGTATTTCGGTTTCAATTTTTTATGAACACCCTACATTTTTGTTTTTGATTAGGAAATTAAGTTAGCCCAAGGGCTATGGCTAACCCCTACAAGGCTACTAGCCTGTAAGAAACACCAACACATTGGCTGGTAAAGCATGCATAGCATGCTGAGGAAATACCCCAACATAATGGTAGGGGTAAGAATTAAACCCCTGACCTCAAGGGCTAAGGGGGAGCGCTCTACCCACTTGAGCTAACTCCTATCCTTTTATGAACACCCTATATGCTACAGCTAAATGCTCCCCAAGCTAATTTTACTTTTACTATCGAAATAAGACACTCTTGATTCTTGAATAACATCTCCTAAGGAACATTCACAAATGTCAAATATATCACATTCGGAAAATCCGACGTATGATATTATGCCTCATGTGACTCAATCCTCACGAACAAATACTACGCGTTTGTTGGAAAGTAATCTAATTTGTCTTTAAATGTGTATGAACAAGCCAAACATTCATTTATGTACATGAATTCTTATGCCCTCTTATATCATAGTATAATGTGGGACTTATTGCTAACTAAATTTTAGTTTGGATACATCAATCACGATGGACAAAAAGGTCGGGGAGATAAGGGGAGGAAAAAAAAATTAGTTTGCAATTTCTTTACAAATTTTTACAACATTAGGATTAGGTTTAGTAACAAAGGAAGAAGAATGAAGCCTTCCATTCCCTTTCCTTCCTCTCTCTTTTATGCCCTTATATTGTGTCGAAACAAGGGAAATTGAATCTTTCCCTTTCCCTTCTCTCATGTGCTCACCAAATTCTCCTATCCAAACAAACTATAAAAGATCAAAATGTAAAAAACCAAAATGCAACAATAATTTCTCGGGACAATAAATACAATCACACTATAATAGCAAATATACAATACACTCCTAATATAATACATGCTATGATGAACACAATAAAGCAACGAAGAATTAAAGAACAATCGACACAAGAATTAATGTGGTTCATTAACAATGTGTTAGCTACGTCCACAGGAGAGGAGACACGTTTCATTAGCTTTAGGAAAGAGAGTGCATAATAATAGACGCAGAAGTTAATTGTAGGGTTTATGTAATATCCTTCTAAACCTAAATATAATGGATTTAAATCACACTCAAAATAGTTGCAATATATTAAACTGCATATAAGAACCGAAAACCTGAACCTTGACTGGATAGCGAGACCCTACTATACTTGATTAATCTTAGACTTTCGTGTTTAGTTAATCGGTTAATCCTAACGCCAAATAATTCAACAATACAACTATGCTGAAATAGCTAGGCTTATCTCTATGAAATTAAAACCAGTCCCAAAAAACAAAAACTCAGATCTAAAGCTGGTAAAAGTGTTTCATAGAATCATAGTCCTTTTTCTTTACATGCACTTTACTTGATAATATTCCAAAATCAAATTTAGTGCTTTAATTAATTAAAGTGTAGATAACTCCTTTTGGTTTTTGCAGATTTATTTAGGTCCATTCCGTGTGGACCTATTTCTCTCAAATTAAAGCCAAGTGCCCCCAAAACTATCCCTATTTCTCTAGGAATATGAATATGTACAAAACCATGTGATTTTTAGAGTTGAAGGAAAGGTCCAAGTGGTCCTTAGAATTTAGAACCAACCCAAACTTAGATGATTTCTGGCCTCTAACTGATGTGTAAGTAACTCCAAAGGTGACAGCTATGATTACGTGGTCACTTCTTACCACCCCGTTTTTGTTTTATCGAATTCTATATTTCACTTAGTTTTACTTCAAACTGCTGGCTGGAGTATTTAATTCTTATTAAAATCGTCTTCGACACAAGTTTTTAAAGTAGTTTTTAGTGTCTTGATTAGGTCAAAACACTAATTAAAAAAGAAAGTAGTGTTTAGTAAATTAGTAGTATAAGTAGTTTTTAGTGTTACAAGTACTATTTTAGTAGTGTTTCTGAAAAGTTACAATTTGTAGCTTTTGGGGTAGCGTTTAGTGGTGCATAAATTATATATTAAAGTTTTATTCGAGTTTTTAAATAATTATTTTTAAACAACTACTTTGACAGCTTCTTTTACCGAACATCAATTTTTTATACCGCTACTTGAACAACTAACAACTACACACCAACTACTAACAACTACCAAGCATAACTAACAGCTACAAGCTACTATTTTTTTATAAACTATAAAAAATCCCTTCTATTCTTTTATATAATATAACACTATAGCTAACATATATAGGTGAAGAAGTACATCAGAATTACAAACTAGCTAGTCATCCTTCTCCTCCTCATTTAATATAGGGTGGATGTGTAGCACATTCCCCTCATATGTAAATATGTAATGTGACTATGCAAGCTAAAGATTTTCTTACAATATCAGAACAATCAGTTTTGTGCTCCAAAGAAATGTATATCTATCTTGAAATTTTCAAATCAATAATGCATGGCAAATCTTCCACTCTAATACCATGCGAATTCGGAGATTGCTACATCTATTTACTGGGTAAACTACCCATTAGAAATAGACAATTAAAAAATAAATAATTTTACTGACTTGAACTCCACTTATTATTAATGTCTACCTCTAGACAAAGTTTTTCCCGCAAATTCTTCGACGATGAGCTTGTACCATAGGCTTTATAGTGAGAGGTGTCTAATCACATAAAAGCTTACTTGAGGTTTCATACTAGCTAAAATCAACTGATAATATAGCCATATAGGTGAAGTAGTAGTCCACCAAACTTATATGTATATGCTTTATTTTATTTTATATAAGGGATATAATTTTCTCTCCTCCTACGTTGTGGACAAACGAACACATCATTTCCTCTTAACATGGGAGATAATCTACGACAACCTTGTACTACAGAAAGTTCTTCAAAAATAATGGTATTACACGATAGGATTTTCTCTTTAGGGTTATCAAAGATAATGATTTTTAGAGTGTTTTTCGAAATTTTATGATTATTTCAGAGATATTGAATAAGTAAGGTCTTTTTAGAAGAAAAAAAAGAAGTATTAACTAATTAAAATATTTCCCTACTTAATTTCATGATCTTAACACATGCATAATTGCAAATCATACATCTGGCTGGTAACTAAATATAAGGGCTTTATACTAAGGTATAACCATCCACCGATGTTAAGAAATAGAGGTCTTAATTAATTGACGATGAATTTGAAATAGTAATTATGGAAGTAATGTTGATAGAGTATAAATCTATTCCTAGGGCCTTAACCATCAGCTTAAGCTTTTGGTTGAGTTGGTCCTTTGACATGGTATCAGAGCCAGCGTGACAAAAAGGTCACGGTTTCGAATCTCATCCACCCTTCTTTCTCAGTGGAATATATTTAGCGCCAAGTATGAGGGAGGCCTATGCTGCATCCACACTTCAAGCCCAAAGGGCTCTTGTGTGAGAGGGCGTGATAGAGTATAAATCTATTCCTGGGGCCTCAACAATCAGCTTAAGCTTTTGGTTGAGTTGGTCCTTTGACAAATGTATTTAGTTCACATCTCGCAGTTGCAATTTTCAATTTTTAGGTACACTGCAAGAGCTCATAAACTAGCAGCATATAAACGTACATATAATTGGATTATTGATAGAATATTTACATATTCCATCACATACGTCTAGAAGAAGTTACAAATTGGAAATTTTGGACAGCTTTTTGCTTTAATGAGCTTGTAGTGAAGGTAATGAATATTTTGATCTACTGTCTACACACTACGTAGTACGTACATATAAAGTGGATGTTGATTCAAAAAAGAGAAAGTGGGTGTTGGCATTAGAGAAAGTTACACGGTAACTTTACTGTGAATATAGACCTAATTGACTAATTCTAACTGCAGCTTGATTGTACATGGTCTTTGGTTGTTCATTTACAGAAATTCACTAAGAGGTGATGATAATATTTCATCTCTTGGATCCTAGAGAAAAAATGGAAAGAGAAACAAACATTATTCTTTATTTTGTTGCACGGAAAACAATTTCAAATTGATTTTTTAAAATGGGAAAACAACATATATACTTCATCCGCTGTAAAATAAATAAAACACTCCTCTCAAAATGCTCTCACATAAAATAGAAAAACATTTCATTTATTAAGTATTGTTTTTCTAGGAGATAATACAATTATATATTAAATTGGTTAGGAAACGTAGAAAAGGAGACGAACGGATGGATGAGAGGAGAGAAAGAGGAAAGTAATTAAGGGAGAAAAAACATGATATGCCTTCTCAATGCAATAGTTATTTTTCATACATACACTCTTTATAATTAAAACAAAGAAAAAATTGAAATGAAGTGTTTTCTATTGACAAAAGCATTAAAACAAAGAAAAACTTGTAATGAAGTGTTTTTTATTGACAAAAGCATAAAAACAAAGAAAAAATTGAAATGAAGTGTTTTTTTATTGACAAAAGCACTCATTCTATGGAGACTAGAAAAGTGAGCAATCATAATTCTCCAACAGAAATATGAAAGGCTGAAAGAAAAGAGTAACAGAAAAAGCGCATAATCAAGAAAGAATGAAAGATAAGATAATTAAGCACACAAACAATCATGTCCTCCTATCAAAGAGCACCTTGTTTAGCCATTTATTGTGATGAACTCAATTACAATTTCTAATTTCTAGTAATTGATATGTGATCATGCATATCGGATCACTTTTATATCATTCTTGTATAAGTGTGGAGAATAATTGTGTTAACCTTATAGGTTAATCCTGACATTCAATATATATAGTGTTTACAATACAGACCTATGACTAGTAAAGGTTCATTATATCCTTTACATATAATCTTACTCTAATACACCCCCTCAATCCCTACGAGGTGAAACAACGGATAGATTGGTACGATGTTTAGTAAACAAGTCAGTAGATAGGCCCTTAGTAAAAATATCAGCAACCTGCGACTGTGTAGGAACATGTCGAACAATAAGACCTTCCTTGGCGACCATTTCGCGAACAAAATGATAATCTACATCAATATGCTTGCTACGATCATGATGAACTGGATTAGTAGTGAGATAAGTAGCAGAAACATTATCACAATAGACGATCACAGGATGACGAAGAAAATGGCCAATGTCAGCAAGAAGTTGCTTGAGCCAAATGGTTTCTGCAGCTGTGTAGGCAACAACCCTGTATTCAGCTTCAGTGGAGGATTTAGAGACAGTAGGTTGTTTTTTCGAACGCCAGAAAATAAGATTTTTCCCAAGAAAAAAAGCATAGCCAGTAGTAGAACGTCGCGTATCAAGGCATCCGGCCTAATTTGCATCAGAGTAGGCAATAACAATAGTAGGAGAACTGCTGCTATAAGAAGAGACCAAAATCCAAGGTGCCCTGCTGATATCTGAAAATTCTTTTCACAGCATAAAGGTGAGTAGTACGAGGAGCATGCATAAACTGAGACACCATATTAACAGCATAAACAATATCTGAGCGAGTCATAGTTAAATACTGCAATGCACTAACCATACTAAGATAATCTGTAGGATCAACAAGAAGTTCTCCATCAAGCAGAGGCAATGTTACTCTAGAGACAACAGGAGTGGTAACTGCTTTAACAGTATGAAGATGGAATTTACGAAGTAAATCAGTAACATACTTATTTTGAGACAAAAATAAACCAGAGGGAGTACGCACAACCTGAACACCTAAGAAGTAATGAAGATCCCCTAAATCTTTCATAGCAAACTGAGAAGAAAGGACATAAATGAATTTTGTGACAAGAGGAGGAACTACTACTAGAAAGGACAATATCATCAACATATAAGAGAAGAATGATAAGATGCCCACGAAACTTAAGGGTGAACATAAAAGTGTCACAATTACTGCACTTGAAACTAATAGATAATAGGAAATTGCTGAAACGAGAGAACCAAGCTCGAGGAGCTTATTTCAAACCCATAAATGGACTTACGGAGACGACAAATATGAGTAGGTTAGATGGATGAATAAAACCCAGAGGTTGACGCATATAAATCTCTTCATGAAGAAAACCATGAAGAAAAGCATTTTTGACATCTAATTAACGAATAGACCATTTAAGAGAAACAACAATAGTAAGAATCAAGCGAACAGTAGTAGGCTTAACAACAGGACTAAAGGTTTCAAAGTAATCAATACCTGCCTGCTGGTGATTTCCGAAAACAACAAGCCTGGCTTTGAACCGCTCCACAGAACCATCAGAATTGTATTTAATTCGATAAACCCACTTACAACCAAGTAAATTCTTATCATAGTTGTGAGGTACCAACTCCCATGTGTCATTATTTATTAAAGCCTTATATTCATCTAGCATAGCTTTACGCCAACGTGAGTCTTTAGAAGCTTGTTTAAAATTAGTAGGCTCAGACTCTACAATTTCAGTGTTTAAGTTCATTAAGACTTTAGGCTTAGAGGCACCATCTTTTAAACGGGTGACCATGGGATGACGGTTTAGGACAACAGGAGGAGAGGGGGACACACCCAAAGAAGATGAAGGCCCATGTGTTGAAGGTACACGGGCAAAAGACTCACTTGGGCTAGCAAATTGGACCGCGAGTGAAGAAGAGGGTAGGGGCATGTGGGTTGGTGACCCAGCGAATGCTGAAGGTTCAGCGGGCCAGGCAGGACGTGGTGTAGAAGTGTGGGGTAATCCAATAGGCGCTGAAGGACCAGCGGTCCAGACAGAAGGGGAGAGGAGAGGTCATCTGGTGTTGGAGCATCAGCGGGCCCAACAAAAGGGGAGGGGAGATGCCAGCATGCGTTGGAGTTGGATTGGGCAAGGCAGGAAGCCCAGCTTGCAATGGTTGGACACGAGATGGAGTTTTGGCAGCCAAACTCGATGAAATGGACGAAGAAGACCCACGAGAGAACGAGTCAGACACGACTGGGTTCAATTCAGTACGGGAGTGGAAGACACGCGAGCTACATTGGTGAGATTCCAATCACAATTCAGAACCAAAAGAGAGGTGTAGGACACTGTAGACTTTCCCTTGACATTCATAACCAAACGTTTTCAAAAAATGATAGGAAGGGGGGCGATGAAATAATTTTTCAAAAGGAGAAACACCCCTAAAATCGAGCTAGGCAATCTATTAATAGTATAGGTGGTTGTGTATGATGCATCAACCCAAAATTCAGCAGGAAAGTCATAATGAATTATCATAATACGTGTCATTTCAATGATATGACGATGTTTGTGTTCTGCAACACCGTTCTGAGCTGGAGTATGGGGACAAGATTTTTGAAAAAGTATGTCATTGTCACGAAAATGGTGGAGAAGAGGAGAATTATCAAATTCCCGACCTCCATCACTTTGAAAAATCTTAATTTTACAATTAAAGAGATTTTCAACCATCTTTTGAAACACAAGAAATTGTGAATAAGCTTCCGATTTACGACGTAAAGGATAAATCCATGAATAATGCGAGAAATCATCAACAAACACAACATAATAACGAAATAATTGATTTGACAAAACAGTAGATTGCCAACGATCACTGTAAATTTTATATAAAGGATATGAAGAAACATGTTCAACTGAATCAAAAGGTAAACAATGTATTTTTCCTAACTTACATCCAACACAATCATCATGAAACTTAGAAGTGCATGTGATAGAATTATTTGAACATAAAGATCCTAAGATGCTAGAAGAGGTATGACCTAGACGAGCATGCCAAACATCACCCGACTCCTTAGTGGCTAGGAAAGCAAGAACTGGAGACTCAGGAGGGACAACAATAGGCTGAAGAGGGTAAACACCTTGCTTACTGGATCCCCGTAGCAGAACCTCCCCTGCTGTCTAGTCCTTAATAGAAACAAATTTTTTGTCAAAACTCACAACACAATCATTTTCTTAACACAACTTGTTAACTGATAATAAATTATGTTTCAAGTTAGGAACATGACAGACAGATGATAACGGGAGAGGACGACTTGTAGTTTTTAAGGTTAAATTACCAGTACTTTTAATAGGGAGCGACTAAGGTACTATTACCAACTACAACAGAGCTAGACCAAATATAATGAGTTTTAGCAGAAAACTTACCATCCCGAGGGGTCATCTGAGATGCAGCTCTCGAATCCGGATACCAGACTGAATCATTAGCTTCACCACCAACAGACAGTGCAGCTAAGGCTCGAGTGACACTTTCAGATAAAGAGAGAACAAAGCTGGAATTGAATCTTTGAGGACAATAGGCAGCTTGATGACCTGGAAACCAACATAGACCACAAGTATCGGAGGTAGGGGTAGAGTTTACATTGCAACTTGATGAATTACTCCATGCTGAGGACAGATCATTAGTAATATAATCTAGGCAAGGCATATTATAGGATGACAAGTTAGAATATTTACTCATACGATTGGAGTGTCCCCTATTAGCATTGTTGTTGTTGTTGTTGTTGTTGTTGTTGTTGTTAGCAGAACCACGAGAATTTTTGTTGTTATTGTTACCACCATTACCCTGACTATTTTGATTTCGACCACTTTTTCCCCCTCGATTTCTATTATTTCTCCCTCTATTTCGGTCACCTGAATTATTCCTAGAGGGAGAACTAGAACTAGAAGACTGAACAACCACCAAGGCATGATGGGAAGAAGATTCAGAACCATCCTTCGAACTTTTTAGGTGTTGTTCATGAAGCAGAAGTTTAGGACGCAACTCATCAAAACTAAGGGGAAACGGGTAATGTAACAAAGTAGTGACAATATGATCGTACTCAGAAAAATGATCCAAACCAAATAATGTATGCTGCACTAAATCCTGATTAAAGACAGGACACTGAATAGCAACTAAGAAATCAGCAATAACCTTAATCTCACGCAAATATCCATCCATAGATTGTGAATCACTCTTCTTAATACGAGTTAGACGTCCCTTCAATTCCATAGATCTAGTCGTACTATCATGCATAAACCTAGTTTGTAAACGAGTCCAAATTTCCACAGAACTAGATAAATCATGCACATCAACAAAGACATCTCTAGATGATGTGGCAAAAATCCATGACTTAATTTGTTGATCTACATGCAAATATTCATAAAATTGAACATTAGGAATCGAAAGACCACGTAATTCAATAATAGTAGCAGGGGGAATGAAAATTGTGCCTTCAACCATACTAAGCAATTGATGTGACAGAAGCAAACAAGTAATCTGTGTTTTCCACAACAAATAATCCTCAGGAGAAGAAAGTGTGATAGTTACCAAATTACTTAGATTAGAGGCTGAGAGTTGCGGTAAAGCAAAGAGGGGAGATGAGGGTGGCGACGAAATTGGTTGTGCGACGCCGGCAGGATGGGTGGTGGTGACCGCGTGAAATTTGGGGGGAAACCGTGGCGGCGTGCGTGACGACAAGGATGGCGAGGTGGCTGTGAACAGCGTCGTGGAGAGACCGAAGGTCGTCGATGAAGATGAACCTGCGGCGAAGAAGGGGCTGCGAGAAAAACGACGCAGCATAGGGCTGCGAGCCTGTGGCAGCGAAGGCAGGCGCCGACGTGTGCGGCAGACATTGACGCTGGCAGTGGCTGCGTAAGGGCAGCGGTGGTGGCGGAAGTGGTGGACGAAAAATCCATGCCAGGAAAAAAAAATTCTTCTTTAGAAAAACCTAAGCTGTGGTACTATATACAAGTGTGGAGAATAATTGTGTTAACCTTATTAGGTTAACCCTGACATTCAATATATATACAGTGTTTACAAACACTACAGACCTATGATGACTACTAAAAGTCCATTCTATCCTTTACATATAATGTTACTCTAATAATTCTTTTAGGAATGATAGGCTCAATTAGGAGATATGATAGACAATTGTAAATTTATTTTTCTTCTAATCTCATCATTAATTTTTAACTTGTTTTCTTGATAATCTAGCATGAGATTGATAAAAACTTTGATCATTTTATCTCATTCTTTCCAAGGAATACTGATCGGCTCCATTAGGAGATATAGTATTTTTTTTTATTAGGAAATATAATTGATCTGAAGACCAACCTCTGTTAGGTTACTAACTTGCAGGGCTCCAGTTCAATGAGTGGTTAAAGGCTAAACAACTCATAAGTAAAAGCCCCAACATATTGTTGGGACAAGAATTTAAATCCTGGACAATTATCTGAAATTCAGGGTGGTATACCTCCACTGAGCAAACACCTCTCCCTCAAGAGATATGGTAGATAATTATGCATTTTTTATATTCTAATTTCATTACATTTAAATTATTTCTAGATAATCTAGCCTGATATTGATAAACAATTTGTGCTTTTTTTTTGTTTTCTAGTAGTTTTTGAATCACTTAGCTTATAAAGTGTTTTGTTAGAAAGTAAGTATCTTTTCAGAAAAAGCGATTTTTTTTTCATTTTCTTTTGTTTAGTTTGCTAGGTTAAAACATATACTTTTTACTTCGGTGGAAGTGATGCAATATTTTTTCTCCCTAATTTTTACATCTCTCTTTCTCTTCCATATATTCTCTCCTCTCTATTTTCATCTTAAAGTTCCTCTCAAATGACAATTGTGTTTTCTACAATAAAATATTTTTTAATCCAACCAACACATCCTTATTTGAAATTGTATAAGATAACGCAAGCATGAAAGATATGCATGTAGTACCCGTCTCATTCAATAACTACATGGCACCAGCTTTGTTCCCAAAAATCCAAATTTAACGGCTTTTCTTGGGCTACTACTTCTTTTGCCATGTATATACATCAGAAATGATAAACCTCTAACTGCTAGATGTTTATAAACATCTAGCAGGGGTAAAATTGTCAATATACATGAAAAAAAATTATCAGTCAAACAAAAAAGTAATCTCGAAAATTGGGCACTGTCAGAAAATTTCGATGCTAATATATGATGTTCATGCTACTACAACTTGTGTTCGTGTAACTATAACTAGCGTTTATGCAACTAAAAATAGTGTTTATGTATAAACAGATAGTGTTCGTATTTTTTAATTGGACACTGTCAGAAGATTCCGATGCTAATATACAGTGTTCATGCTACTAGAACTAGTGTTCATGTAACTATAACTAGTGTTTATGCAACTTACAATAGTGTTTGTGTATAAACAGATAGTGTTCGTATTTTTTTTCTACATATCTAAATAAGAGATAGAGAAGAGTAAAATAAAAATATGATGAAATTATATCAAGATGGATGTCTATTTGTAGAGAATAAAAATATATGAATATTGGTATATTTTTATTTTTTTCTAAAATATATTTTTTGAGATATACAAGTTTAAAAAATTGGAAAAAGTAATTTGTTTGGATAAAGAATATAATGACACGTGTACCACTTATATGTTGCCACATGAATGTTAGATGTTTGACAAACATCTAGCAGTTAGAGGTTTATCATTTCTCGTATATACATTGATGATTGATCTATACCTCCTTCATTTCGTTTTAAATGCAACAAATGGATATTATTTATGAAATATAAAATATTCATTTGTTGAATTTAAAACGAAAAGAAGGGAGTCGTTGATTCTTATTTTATCCTTGAAAATCAACATTCTCAAAGCAAATGTCTCAGCTTGTTTTAGTAGCATTGCAAATTTCATTATTCATTTCTAACAACATTGTCATACATGTAAAGATTAATACTTCCTCCATTTTGTTTTAAATGCAACAAAATAATATTTTATACCTCGCAAATAATATTTTTTATCGCATTTAAAACGAATCATAAGAAGTATATGACTACCGTACATAAAAAGGCAAAACTTGCATACATAGTCCACAGATTTCAAGTAATCATGATCAGAAAGTGGCATAATAGCTCCTATTGATTAACTTTAATTTGTCATTTTGGATTTGCCTAAAGTTTTTCAAACTCTTATGACACAAAAACTATACTTTACTACTTTAATCACGCATACAAAATTAAAAAAACAAAGTTGGTCCTTATAATATGGAGTTAATATTAGTTTATTTCTATTTTACGATGAATGTGTTATGTAGTGCAAAACTAGCAAACGTATATCACACTCCCAAAGATGAGTTCTTGAAATTGGAGACTTGTGCAACAATGATTGGTCCAAATCCCGAAGCAAACTCCTGACCAGCAACTGCACAAAAGGGACCCACCCTGGAGGTTTGGGTGGTATTTCCCCTCCGAAGCTTAAGTCAGATGTCAGGGATGTAAATGAACTTTTAGAGAGAGAAAGTAGAGAGAGAGAGAGAAGAATTTATGACAGAGTAACAGTACTATCCTCTGAAAAACGTACCTTTCACCCTGAAATCAAGGACTATTTATACTGTTTGAAATGACTGCTGTGCCTTGATGTCACCCTAATTGGGAGCATCTGATTGGCTAATCAAAGTTTTGGGACACGTGGCAGCTGTTAACTGGTCAGTACACCTCATTTCATATAAAGGTGTAAATCAGACTTACTGGGCCTAAGTACAGTTTTTGGGGCCAGAAGAAGGTCTTTTTAGTACGTTTTCAGAGAAACGTACTTTTAGGCCTGTCACCTTCAGGCCCTTTTGTACTTTTATTCCCCTGCATATATGCCACATGTTGGGCTCAGATGAGGCCACGTGTCAGTACCAGAGCCGTTTATTTTTTAGGCTACAACATTTGCCCCTTAAAAGAGGGAGTTATTATCTTTTGGGCGCCAAGACGGTTAATCTTCCTCTTTTAACCGACCTGGAACTGCTCTTCTCTTTTTCAAAAAAGAGGCGCCATTTTGCCGGTCTCCACAGGTCAACTCCTATGAACAACGGTTACTTTTACCGGATGAGGGGGTCATTTTCACCCCTTTAAATATGTGCCTTAGTCGCTCCTGGAATCATTTTAACTTTGCTGAGAAATTTTCTAGAGAGAGAGACTCTGCAAATTTTTACTGAACTTTTTAGAGAGAAGAACAACTCCCGTCCAAGCTCTTGCAATTGTTGTTTTGCTCGTCCGAGATTTCAAGTCATCTTCAACATTCGTCCGAACTTTCTTCTACAGGTATATTCTCAACTCTTTTCCTTGATTGCACACATATTTTAAGAAAATGGATTCGTCCTCTTCCTCGAACAATTTTGGCCGCTCAAGGGTTGGTGCTAACCCTAGAACAGAGGGCCTAACTTCTTCGGCATCTTCTAGAGTTGGTCCTATCTTGGCCGGGCATGCATTCTTTATCTTTAGCCATGGACGGCAAAGTCAGACGACCCAGTCTTTACCTGTGTAGGGTAATCTGGCGCGCGTCAAGCAAACGGCTCGCATCAGAAGAGGGGTAACCATGCCGGCCTCTAGCTCTGAAAGGGAGGAATCCACTGGGCGAATTCCAGCCGAAGGAGAACGAGAGACCCAAAGCGCTCGTCCTGCCTACCAAACTCTTTCTCCTGAACATGCCGAGGAGGAACCAGAAATCAGGGGCTCCCCAGAGGTCAGCCCGTCCATACATAGGACGATCTCAGATGAGCCGAGGACGGCTAGCTCTTCTGACCCTGCTAGTGGCTCAGAGGAGCCATCAACCACTTCGTCTGAAATAAGACGGCGGCTAGGTCCCCTTTCTGACCCTAGGTTCATCCTGGCCGATAACTATGGCTGGGACGATTAGGCTCGGACCTTAGACCTTTTTCAGTGGTTATGCCCATGCCTGGCTACCACTTTGTCCTTCCCGGCCGAGAGGACACTATTTTCAGTGCTCCTCCCGGCCATTTTGCAGTTTATCGGCTGGCATTAGATGCCGGCCTGCGCTTTCCCCTTCACCCTTTCATCAGCCAACTTCTTCAGTATTACGGCATAGGACATAATCAGCTTGCCCCTAACTCTTGGCAAAACATCCTTACCTTTCTGGCCGTCTGCAATTTAAAGGGAAAGGACCCTTCTCTGGCCGCTTTCACCCATATTCACTACGTCGCCAAGGTCCCTAGGACCATTGAAGGAAGCTGGCTGAGCGTGTGCAACCGTCAAGGATTCTTGACGTCTTGGGATAAGACTTCCAAGATGCACTCATGGAAGGGCGAGTTCCTCTTTGTCCAGCGCCCAATAAAGCGGTGGCAAACCGTCTTCGGTATTTTAGCCGGACAACCACAAATACTGGACGGATGGCCTCATACCTGGAACTGGAGAGTAACTCTGCCGAAGAGATGGTGGAGTACTTCCGGGTTTCGGAGTATACTATGGAAGATGTTTCTTTCAAGGGTCCGTCCAATTGGATTCCTTTTAAGGAAATGTTTTACCATGACAACTTCCTAGTCGCTGCCGGCTTACGGCAGGACGAGGACAGAGGTATATCAACTAAGAATCTTCCAAGTAAAAATTTCTATACTTGCTTATCATTCATCCAACACTTGTTTTATTCCCTTTTGCAGATTCAGCCAGGAGCAAACTAAGGAAGTCTTGGATTGGAGACATGAGCTCGTCCAGATTTGCGGATACTCTATGGAAGGAGTACAGTAAGTCAGGTGCCGAAAAGAGGGCCGACACTCTGGTAAGCTATTGTATATGTATACACAATTTTTTTTTTTTTTTTTTTTTGCCTGGATGACTTGTCTACCCATGGGGCAATTCGTCCAGAGAAACACAGGACGAGCTAACTTCTCAAGAAGCAACTCGTCTAGATTGATTTCTTGACGGCTTGCCTCTTAGGGGAACAGTCCGTCTGGAGTAGCATAGGACGAGTTACTCATCGAATAACAACCCGTCCTGGTTGATATCTTGACGGTTTGCCTCTTCGGGGGGCAGTCCGTCTAGAATAGCTTTGGACGAGTTACTCATTTGAGGAGTAATTCGTCCTGGTTGACACCTGGACGGTTTGCCTCTTCGTGGGGCAGTCCGTCTAGAATATTGTTGGACGAGTTGCTTATTTGAGGAGCAATCCGTCCTGGTCGATATCTTGACGTGCATTCTAATCTTTTCCTTTTTCAGAAAAATGCCCCAACTTCTAAAGCTTTGGCCGAGAAAGCCGCCGCAAAGAAACGGCCGGCCGGCACCAGTGAGGCTCCTCCCTCAAAAAAGGCCAAGGGCTTTACTCTAAGAAGAGGAAGACCACACGGCCGGTTCCCAAGGTCGTCATCGAGCTACCGGCCAAGGAGGAGGCCAAAGAAGAGCCGGCTGAAGCCGACTCCCGGGCCCTCGTGGCCTATACTGGTCCGGCTGAGCAGCCCACACCTTCACAACCTGACGAGGTTGTCATATTGGAGGATGCTGGACAACTTCTCAGCCGGACACGGCTGTGGACGGTTCCGCCTTTTCTGGGCCTGTGGCCCAACTCGTAGGCCAGATGCCGGCTGCGTATAGGACGGCTTCCCGTTCCTCTGGTGAGTCTTACTATTCCAACGTAGTTAGAACACTACGGGTTGGCGGGCGTCCGATGAGTCCGTCCAACAAACAGACCGTGGTTATTCCCATCAGGTGTACTGACGAGTCTAACCTTTCAGATAAAGGGAAGGGTCCAGCTGTTGACGGCTCCCCTAGCCTCTCTGACGATGAATCTTCTCCAGCTTTTGGAAAGATGTCTTCGTCCGATCGTGAGAAGCTCAAGACGGAGCTGTTTAAGTGCTTTCCCGAACCTTATATCAAGGGGTTAAGGGGAGCATCGTCTGGGCATGTAGGTTACATGTCTCAGCTTGCTGCCGAGGTACGTCTTTCTTTTTCTAGACGCTTATGTTTTATACTTGACATTTATTTTCCTTTTTTCATCCGTCCTGACATGCCTTATCCTTTCATGTGTTCAGCTTTTTGCTCGCAGCATGATAACAGAGGACTGGGCAAAGGAGCTCAGAAAAGAGAATAAGAAGCTCGTCCACGATGTGACGGCGGCTGCTGATCATGCCCAGTTTGCTATGGCCCAGCAAGAGGTGCTGCATCAGCAGACCAAGGTTGCATTGGAAAAACGGTCTGCCGAGCTAGAGTCTCAGATCAAAGTCTACCTTCTTCGGTTGACGGAGATGCTGGACGAACGGGCTTCATTGGAACGTGTCCTGACGGACGAGAGGAACTCAGTCATGACGATGGCTGCTGATTTTTTCAAAGAGAACCTCGTCCTTAAGGTCAAGAACCAAGCCCTTCGTACTGAGGTGGCCGAGACCATTGCTGGCGCCAAAGAGGCTATGAACACCGTCATAGATACCTCAAAGGAATGGGCATTGCAAGCTTTTGGCATGATGGCCGAAGAAGAGGATATCCCCAGATATGCTCGTCGGCTGGCGTTCCAGGAGGCTTTGCATAAGGCGACTATATCCGGAGCCGACCCTCCCGTTTTTGAAGAATCTTCTGAAGATGAAGAGGGGAGGACGATGCTGAGGCCCAGGATGAAGAGGACAATGATCCTCCTGCCGCTTAGTTCCTTTGTTGTATCCTGGCCGTGAGCCATTTGTAATTTTCCTCCTTTTGTACTTAGATGAATTTTAGGTTGTAATCATCTTTTTTACATTTATGAAAAGCTATCTTTTTCAATCTCTCTTGTTCTATGCTGTACTGTTTTTGACATATTACCTTACAACCTCATATCTATTACAAGTACAAAAACAATCCGTCATAATATTTGGCTGGTCTAACCAACTCTTTTGGCCGATCTCATCCATTACTATTATTAAGGCTAAGTATAAATGTATCTCGTCAATCATTCTGATCTGACCCAGTAGCTCTTTTCTGGACGTTCATAACCAGATGCTCAAGCATACTTGTAATTTTTAAATTTCCAAGTATAGAAGTTTGCTCGGCCAGAGCCCGGGTTCCGTTCGTCCTTGGACAAAGACTTAGTTAGTTTATAAATTATGCCCCTATATGCCCCCTTCTTGGACGAAGAGTTTTTATAACTTTTTCCTGTTCAAGAAGGAGTTGAGAAGATAATTTTTAAACAATTGGACAAGTGGTTATGCGAGAAGCAACTCGTCCAAGCTAATATTCTGACGGGCTGCTTCTTTGGAGAGCAACTCGTCTGAATGATAGTTGGACGAAGATTCTTTTGAAAACTCGTCCATCATGAAATAACTTGTTCCTTTACTAAGGTTGTTATTTCGAAGTTTTGTGGCTTTTGGACGGACAGTAAGATACCTTTACTAAGGCGTCTTATTTCCAGCCGACCTTGTTCAGGAGATGTTTAACTCTTTAAGTAAACAACCGGCCAAATCTGACATGTCTTTATCCGTTTAAGAATGATAACATGTTCAGCCGAACTCCTAATGAAAGGTGCATTGTCTTTTTGCTTTGTAAAATTAGTTAGCTTTTGACGTTAGTATGTAACTTTAAGCAAACAATTAAAACAAAGTCATAGAGAAGTAGAATTGTATTATATGAAGTTTGCTTGACGGATAGTCAAGGTACATGTCTACATTCTACTTTTTCATTGTAATGCATTAGGAAAAGATTACAATTTAGCTGAGTGCTCTAAACAAAGTATTTCTTCAAAGTGTCAGAATTCCACGTCCTAGGAATAGGACGTCCGTCCAATCCTTCAAGACGAAAGGTACCATTCTGAACGACTTCATTATCTTATAAGGGCCTTCCCAGTTAGGAGTAAGCTTGCCTAACTCTTTGGCTCGGCCGACCGCTTCCATTTTTCTTAGGACGAGATCTCCCATCTTTAATGGACGTCTAGCAACTCTTTTGTTGAAGTCTCTTGCCATTCTTAACTTATATAGTTGCATCCTCAGCAGAGCATTGCCCCTGACTTCAGGAACTAAGTCCAAAGCCGTCCTAAGAGCTGCCCAGTTAGCATCTTCTGAGTACATCATTACTCTTAAGGTGGGTTCCTCAACTTCAATAGGAAGGACAGCCTCAGAGCCATAAACCATCATAAAGGGAGTCTCTCCTGTGGAATTCTTGGCCGTCGTCCTAATTGACCATAAGACCAGCTGCAATTCTTCTACCCAAAGCCCCTTTGCATTGTCTAACTTCTTTTTTATTCCGGCCGAAAGGATCTTGTTAAAGCCTCCACTTGCCCATTAGCCTGTGGATGAGCTACTGCTGCAAAGTGAGCTTAATTCCTTGGTCGGCCAACCATTGACGAAGCTTGGGTGTTTCAAATTGTGGCCCATTATCAAAGACGATCGACTGGGGCATGCCAAACCTTGTAATTAAGTTCTTCCAGATGAACCCTTTGACATCATTGGTGGTGATATCCTTAATGCTTCAGCTTCAACCCATTTTGTAAAGTAGTCTACAGCTACTATTACAAATTTCTTCTGGCCGGCAGCAATAGGAAAAGGCCCAAGAATCCATCCCCCATTTAGCAAAGGGAAGAGGAAAGAGAATGGGCGTCAAGAATTGGACGGCTTTTGAGGATATTACCATGCTTTGGCAACTATCACACTTCTTGGCATAGAGGAGTGCATCTTCTTTTAAGGACGGCCAAAAGTAGCCCGTCCTGAGAGCCCTTTCTGCCAAAGCTCTTCCTCCAATGTGAGAAGCACAAGCTCCCTCATGCAACTCCTTCAAAACGTCCAGACCTTCCTTTCGGCTGATGCACTTGAGAAGAGGCCGATTATAGGATTTTTTGTATAAGGTCTCATTCCAAATTCAAACCACTTGTCCCTAGCTCTCACATACTTGGCCTTAATGGGATCAAGAGGCAGACGGCCGTTTTCTTGAACTCAATGATTGGACTCATCCACTCATCATCTCGGCTGAGAAACAGCACTTCTCCGGCCTCAATGCTCTTGGCCGCCTTCACCTCCCAAAAGACTGTTCTAGGAACGTCACCTTCGGCCGAGCTGGCCAGTTTAGAGAGGGCATCAGCTTGATGGTTTTCTGATCTGGGCACCTGATCTAGGACGAACCTCTTTAAAGACTTGATCTCGTCCTTGACCAAATTCATATACTTGCTCATGGACGCTTCCTTGCATTCAAACTCACCATTGACCTGACTGACAACCAGCAGAGAGTCAGTTTTAGCTTCGATTTCCAAGGCCCCAGCCGCTTTACACATTTTTATGCCGGCTAAGAGAGCTTCATACTCTGCTTCTTATTGGACGCCTGGAACTTGAATTTCATAGCATATTCAAACTTATCCCCTTCTGGAGATTGAAAAATGATTCCTGCCCCACATCCGTTGGCAGTTGAGGATCCGTCCACCATAAGGGTCCAATGACGCCTTCCTGCTGCTGGATCCTGGACGCTTTCTATCGTAGGCCGAGTAAGCTCTACGATGAAATCAGCCAAAGCTTGGCCCTTGATTGCCTTTCTAGGCTCAAATGTTAAATCAAACATATTCAGCTCAACAGCCCATTTTAACATTCGGCCAGAGGCATCCATCTTATGCAACACTTGTCTAAGTGGCTGATCTGTATATACAAGGATGCTGTGAGCTAAGAAGTAAGGTCTTAACTTCCGGCTAGCCATCAACAAGGCCAGGCCGAATTTCTCGATGGTGGAATATCTGTTCTCAGCATCTTTCAGCACATGGCTCACAAAATAGACGGGTATTTGCACCGCGTCTCTTTCAGCCAAGAGGACCGCACTGACTGCGAAAGGTGATACAGCCAGGTATACATACAACTTTTCACCTTCGGCCGGACTGATCAACCTAGGCAGCTGCCGAAGATGGTCTTTGACTTGCTGAAGTGCCAACTCAGCTTCTTCCGACCACTCAAACTTGGCATTCTTTTTGATAGTAGCAAAGAAATGGTGACATTTGTCTCCTGATTTTGAGAGAAACCGTCCAAGAGCAGCCAAACAGCCCGTCAACCTCTGAACTTCTTTGACTTTGGACGGCGAAGACATATTCATAATAGCCTGAATTTTGTCGGGATTTGCCTCAATCCCTCTCTGATCAACCAAAAATCCCAGAAATTTCCCAGCAACTACGCCGAACACACATTTTTGCGGATTAAGCTTCAACTTGAATTTTCTCAAGGTGAGGAAGGTTTCCCTCAGATCGTCCAGATGATCTTTCTCCTCTTTACTCTTGACGATCATGTCGTCTATATAAGCTTCCATATTTCGCCGAGCTGCGGCTGAAATACTGTATTAATGAGCCTCTGAAATGTAGCCGGAGCATTTCTTAGGCCGAAAGGCATCCTGAGCCATCCATACAGCCCTTTCTCGGTAACGAAGGAAGTCTTATCTTGATCATCCGGCCACATAGGAATCTGATGGAAGCCAGAGTAGGCATCCATAAAGCTCAGCAGGGCATGGCCGGCCGTAGAATCAACCAGACGATCTATTTTTGGCAACGGGAAGCTGTCCTTAGGACAAGCCTTGTTCAAATCTGTATAATCAACCACATCCTCCAAGTGCCATTCGGCTTTGGAACCATCACAACATTTGCTACCCAATCTGGGTAAGTTTTCTCCGGATGAATTTAGATTTAAGCAGCTTTTGAACTTCCTCATCAACGGCCTTATTTCTGGCCGGCCCCAGATGCCTCTTCTTCTGCCGAATAGGCTTTTGCCCCGGCTCAATGTTGAGCTTATGGACGGCCACCTCAGGGTCTATCCCCGGCATCTCTTCTACAGCATAGGCAAACACATCTTCAAATTCTCGCAGCAACGCAACTAAGGCGTCCTGAATTTCCGATCTCAAAACTGATCCAATTTTCAATGTCCTTTCCGGACGCTCTGGATTCAAGCAAATCTCTACTGGACTTTCCACAGGCTCTGGACGTTCTAGTCCCAGACTCATTATAGCCATTATCTCAGATGAATGCTTTTCTTCCTTAATAGCCAAACACTTTCTCTTCTTGCTAGGCAAAAGCATGGACGGATTGCTTTCAGGAAGAGGCGACTCCTGAACCTTCTCAATTTCCTCCTTAAGCTCACCAATCTGGCCTTTAACTTTTTTGGCCGAATCATCTCCTTGTGCCCTTGGACACTCTGCTTTTTCCTTCCAAGATGATGGTTTGAGTGTGGTGAGATAGCATTCTCTGGCAGCTTGCTGGCTCCATAAAGAGATCCAATCTTCCCACCATCACATTCAAACTTCATCAGCATTAAGTGGGTCACAATGACGGCCTTGATGTGATTTAAGGTAGGTCGCCCGAGAATGACGTTATAAGCTGTCAAGTCTCGTACTACCAAAAATTTCACAAAAAGCGTCCTGGCCGCATCTTTTTCTCCAACTCTGACGGGCAAGGTGACGGTTCCCATAGGGTGTATGACCCCGCCGCCAAAACCAATTATAGGATGATTGACCGGCATCAAATCGTTTTTGTCAAACTTTAAACGAGACAAACAATCAGCACTGATGATGTCAGTTGAGCTTCCAGTATCAATCAAAATTCGCCAACCCTTAGATTGGCAATCTTCATTTCCACAACCAGCGGATCATCATGAGGCGTCCTAATATTCCCCCGGTCCAACTCGCTGACCACTATTTTTGGAAAAGGATCAGACTCGGCCTGGTTGTGAGCATAACCTGGCTGAGTTCCCTCAAATATTTTTGTGGCCGCGATTTGTCGGACCTCCAGCTGCAAATCCTCCTGAGATGACCATCACCACATCATCATCCGTGCTATCTCCGATCTTTCTTCCTTGACGGTTATCCCTTTTCTGAAACTTCCTTCCTGACGAGGGTAGGTAATTGTTCATCTTTCCTTTTCGAGCCAACTCTTCTAGTGCTCGCTTCAAATGCTTGCATTCATTGGTTTCATGTCCACAATCTTTGTGAAAGTGACAATACTTGCTCTTGTCCCTGTTACGGTAAGGCGTCTTCATCTCGGCCGGCGCCTTTAGTCATGCTGATCTTTTATTTCCATCAAAATGGAATATTGATCTTTGTTGAACTCTATTGGTTCAACTGAGGCCGCCGGCTCTGACCGCCTACTTCTCTTGGACGAAGTGGTCATAGAAGTCATGGCCCAAGTCTCAGCCTTCTTGGGCGGATTCTTTTTTGGCTGAACAGCTTCTTCAACTTTCTTCACTTCTGGCTGTTTTGCTTCAGCACAGACCTCTGTGGCATGAATGAATGCTTCAGCCTCCCTCAGTGCTTCCGTCAAAGTAGTGATTTTCTTCTTCACCAAATCAAACTTAAAACTTCCTGGTCTTAGACCTCTGATGAAGGCGTCAAACGCCACACCCGCATTCAGATCTTGGATCTGCAACGCCTCCAGATTAAACCTCTTCACATAACCTCTCAAGGCTTCCTTAGGACCTTGGATGACTTTACCCAGGTGCATGCTTGTTTTCTGTTCTTGCCGATTAGCCACAAAGTGACTGGTGAATAGAATACTAAGTTCAGTAAAATTATTCACTGAATTAGGCGGCAAGTTGTTGAACCATTTTTGCGCTACTCCTTTCAAAGTAGCTGGGAAATTCTTACACCAAGTAGCATCGTCCACCCCTTGGACATACATCTGATGCTTGTAAGCTGATAGGTGATCGTCCGGATCAGTAGTTCCGTCAAAAGGATCAATGGTTGGGAGCTTAACCTTTGGGAAAGGAGGGGACTCCATGATCCTGACCGAGAAAGGAGTGGGCCAATTGATCTGGAGTGCCGCCACCTGCCCCTCAATGGGTATGTGCTCCTGACGGTACTCTTTTAAAACCGGATTAGATGAGGTGTTAGCTAAGGCTGGACGCCTGTACACCATAGGCTGCAAAACTGTCTTCTCTTGCCTGGGCTGGAAAGCGGATGGACCACGGCTTCGCACCACTGTTCTGGACGGGAGCCTTAAGGACGGATCCTTCATATATGGCGTGGAGCCAGAGGCTGAACGCTGCTGCGCTGCCGCCCTCTTGGCCTCCAAGTACTCCCGAGCATCAGTCTCCATCATGTGACCAGTAGGAGGGATATTATCTGCTGGACGGACCACCAGCTTCCAGTCCATCTTCCTCCAGAATCACTGACTGCCGGCTGCTTTCCTTTGGAAGGCGGCTTAGTCAATTCTGGCCGAGGTGGCCGACTAGGTCCTGGACGACCCTCTTGGGATCGCCCTTTAAGTGGCGCAGCTGCCTCTTCTCTCGGACTCATCTGAAAAAATAGCATGTTGTTCTTAATCTGCTCTTCTCATAACAGCGGCCATCCTGGCCTGGAAGTCATTTAACACATTTTCCAAATGACCAGCAGTCACTGGACGGTCAAGATTTTCTTGGATGACTGGAGTTACAGTCCTACCCTCAGGTGAACGGCAGCATGGCCCTGATCCCTGCCTCGAGGTGGCCTCTCGTCATCAACGGTATCATCCACCTGAACTCTAAAACTTCTGTTCCTTGCCACATTCGAAGAGTGACAGTCCGTCATTGTTGCGTCTCCCCACAGACGGCGCCAAATGTTATGTAGTGCAAAACTAGCAATTATATCACAACTCCCAAAGATGAGTTCTTGAAATGGAGACTTGTGCAACAATGATTGGTCAAATCCCGAAGCAAACTCCTGACCAGCAACCTGCACAAAAGGGACCCACCCTGGAGGTTTGGGTGGTATTTCCCCCTCCGAAGCTTAAGTCAGATGTCAGGGATGTAAAGGAACTTTTAGAGAGAGAAAGTAGAGAGAGAGAGAGAAGAATTTATGACAGAGTAACAGTACTATCCCTCAAAAACGTACCTTTCACCCTGAAATCAAGGACTATTTATACTGTTTGAAATGACTGCTGTGCCTTGATGTCACCCTAATTTGGGAGCATCTGATTGGCTAATCAAAGTTTTGGGACACGTGGCAGCTGTTAACTGGTCAGTACACCTCACTTTCATATAAAGGTGTAAATCAGACTTACTGGGCCTAAGTACAGTTTTTGGGGCCAGAAGAAGGTCTTTTTAGTACGTTTTCAGAGAAACGTACTTTTAGGCCTGTCACCTTCAGGCCCTTTTGTACTTTTATTCCCCTGCATATATGCCACATGTTGGGCTCAGATGAGGCCACGTGTCAGTACCAGAGCCGTTTATTTTTTAGGCTACAACAGAATGTATTTGGTGATCATGAGCTGATCAGTTGCATAAAGAACAAAAACAAGTGGGAAACAAATGAAAGTGAAGACAATATGACAGATTTTTATGCTTTTCTACGTAAAATATAGTACTGACATTATGGGTCAACTATTTTAATTAATTCTTTAATTAGTTAGTATGTAGTGAGAGTATGTATGAAGCCATGAACTAAAGAGTAGACATATGCGACGCATTCTTTCTTATGTGATGCAGTGAAGTTCAGTACTCCAGTTGTTTGTTTGACTTTGTTTTGGAACTTTCATACCTACATAAAGTAATAATCTACCTAAGTAGGTCATGGGTGATATACGGAGGAAGACTAATGAATGTGAGATGGTTGAATACAACTTGAGTGCGTAATTAATGTGTTCATATAGGGAATATAGAAATCATATTTGTTAATGACAAATACATCACCGGGCATGTACACACAGTCCTATATCGAAGGACAGAGTGACCATGCACAAGTTAAGATGAGATTCCATCCTAAAACCAATTAGCAATAGGAAATTAGCTTATTAAGCATAGCCTTATATGTTAGGGTGCTAGTTGAAGGATTTATGTCCTCGACTTAAATGCAATTACTAATATATAATGGATCGTATTATAGAGATAATAAGTTCGTTATATTGGGTCGTCTATACGTCTTGCTAGAGAAAGCTATAGAACTTCGGATTAGTAAATAAATAAACCCGAAGCCCAATGTAACGGATCCTACAAGGTCACACATTAAACTTGGATCAACAAAAGAAACCTAGAGCCCAAGAGGGCCCTAGGGTGGCCGTCAAGAGATAGGAAAAGGGGAGAGAAATCTGACCTAAATACTTTTATATATTGGGTTAGGCAGAAAAGAAAACGGTCAATTTATTCTCTTATTATTTTCTCTCTCATTCTCTCTTAAAAAGTCACGTAATACTCCTCAAACAAGAAAGAAGTTTTCTTCCTTTCCAACTAGCATTGCTGGAGTGTTGATCTGGGTTGGTGGACTAAGTAGAGGAATCACATTTGAGATTCTCAATCCGGGTTATTCAAGCTTTGTGGAAATCACGCTACAAAGGTTATTTCTAAACTTGTATATGATCCTTAATTGTATATGCATGTGATCCTGTTTTAAGTGCTTATGAATTTGATTCATGAAATTCCTATAGTACTTATATATTCCTACAGTGGTATCAGTTTTAGCCTCTTGCATATAGAATTTTGGTCATAAAGTTTAGTTTATGTATGATTAATTTTAATTTGATTAAGGGGAGGAATTAAATTATGGATTGAAAATTAATTGAAATTTGTTAAAAGGAGTTTTAATTACTTTCTTTCTCAATATTTCATAGCCGAAATTTTTCACCTCCTAAACCCTAATTTTCGAAATTTATAAAATTCTGATTTTAGATCTCTAAATTTCGAAAAAAAAATAAATAAATTCATGTTAATTAATAAAACTTTCATGCTTAAAATCGTTTATGTATGAAGATAAATTCATGTAAAAGGTGTTTTATATGAATTAGTGATTAATTATATGAATAATCTGAAAATTAATTAAAATAGATATTTTAAAATTTAATTTTCTGTATTAAGCATAAAGAGTTATGTTTATTTTAATCAAGATCACTAAATTAATTTTACAATAGGTTGTAAATTTAATCTCCTTCAAATAAAATAATAAAAGAAAAAAAAAACAATTGAAGGAGGAAGAGGAGCAGCCACCGTGGCTGCTCCGGTGGTCTGCCGGCAAGAAGCCAGTGAAAAGGCTGACGCTGACTGCCGGCGAGCAGTCGCGTCGGAAACAGGGGAGGTGGCGGCAGCCTTGCTTGCTCGACGCGCGTTCGACAGCAGGGGCTGCTCGAAGACGGAGCGTCAGTTCGCGAAAGAACGAACGACCAGTTGCCGGTGAGGCGGCCTGAAGGATCGCCAGTGAGGTGGCCTGAAGGGTCGCCGGGTTTTACGTCATTGGCTGGTTACGTGAACTACGTTCACGGTGTTTTCAAATTTTAAAAAAAAAAAAATTTTTAAAAAGAAACGTGCCTAAAATCTGGCAGCAGCATTTTTTTTATCTTTTGGAAGTTTTATTTTGAAAACAGATTTTTGAGAAAGATAAGTAAATTTCAATTATGTTAATTATTGATTTGGTCATAAATTTCAATCCATAATCTGATTTTTTAATCTAATTAAAATTAATTAGGCTAGTTTTAAGGGATAGAATCTTTAGGTGATTAGATATTACTTAAAATTTTATCTTCTTGCTTTAATTAAGAATATTTGATATTTTAATTGATTGGCAAGTATAATATGTGATATTATTATGGCTTTATATATGATATATTTGCTATGTATGACTAGTATGGCCCAAATTAAGATAGAAAATACGATCTGCGTATCGTGATGTATTCTTGTAATTTTAAATACGATCTGCGTATCGTTAAGTATTTTTGTAATTTATTTAATTTAGTTATTATGTAAATTATTTTTGATACTTATGTAATCCAAAGAAGAGTCCATCAAGAGAAGGCCCATGGAAAAGGTGGATGGAGATCCATGAAGAGTCCAAGAAGGAGCCATTGATGCTTAGTTCTTAGGATTAGGGGCCATACTAGATCATTTTATTTTCGCATTTTATTATTTTTAAAATGCTTATAAGTTTATTGTATGTTGGTTGTTGATGCGCTAGAGTTCACTAATTCATAACAACATAATAAACTTAGGCCCCGTAAATATTAAGGTTTGCTTTTCCAAACATAAAGTACTTATAAAACCCTTAATTAATAGTAATAGGTCATGCCTCCGCAGGGTGTTATCATTAATTTTGGGATATAAGGTAAAATTGCGAATTTTACAACTTAGTTTGGTTGTCCTTAACAAAATTATCAAAAGCGTTTTTGAATTTTGAAGCAAGAGATAGTTAAACATGCGATGTTTATCCATCTAAACAAGAGTTATAAAGTTTATATTAGTAAAAGAGTTTACTTACCTTGATAATGTAACGTTAAGATAAGGCCTCCGTCTGCTTAGTGTTACATGTTGATAGGATCTTGTAAAACACTTATTCATAGGGGACTTTAATTTTGAATAGGTGGTCAACCTAGAAACCTTTTACATGTTTTAGGTTCTTTATAAACATAAAATTGAACTTTGCTTTATTTTTCTGTCTGTAGATATCATGTCTAATAACAACAACAACAACCCCGGTTTCAACATTCGTCCTTTTCTGGAAAAGGACAGACTGAATGGTGAAAATTTCCTTAATTGGGAAAGGACCTTAAGACTCGTTCTGAGGTTTGAGGGTCGAGAGGACGTCTTAGATACCCCGCTTCCTGTAATAACTGATGAATTAACTGATGCTGAAAAACGTCGTGCAAAACAGGCTAGTGATAAGTCTATACCAATCACTTGTTTGATGGTAGCAGCCATGGAGCCGAACCTCCAAAAGAGGTTTGAAACCAAGGATGCCTACACGATCATGCAAGAGCTGCGGGCCATGTTTAAAACTCAGGCCCGAGTTGAGCGGTATGAGACTAACAGGGAGATCCTTGAATGTCACTTGAAGCCGGGTCAACTGTTGGCCCCCATGTGTTCGAAATGATGGGTCTTTTCGAAAACATGGAAAGACTTGGGTTCCCTTATAGGCTCGAGTTGGCTACTGACATCATTCTCCACTCACTACCTGAAAGTTTTAATCAGTTCAGAATGACCTACAATATGAATGAGTCTGAAAAGACTTTGCAAGAGCTGCATGGATTGTTGGTCAATGCTGAAAGGAACATCCCTAAGGTTGAACCAAAGAAAGAGGTTTGTTGTTCAAAAGGGAAAGGGTTTCAAAAGAAATGGGCAGGAAAGAAGGACAAAGGCAAGCAAGTTGCCACTGTCGCTGAAAAACCTAAGCCAACCGCCAAGCCCAAGGTTGCTGCGGAAAGCAAGTGCTTCCACTGTCACAAATTGGACACTGGAAGAGGAACTGCCCGATATACTTGGAGGAAATAAAGAAGTCTGGGGCTTCTACTTCAGGTATATATGTTATAGAAATCAATTTGACTTCTACTTCTTTATGGGTATTTGATACCGGTTGTGGTTCTCACATAGTTAATGATGTGCAGGGACTAAAAAGAAGTAGGAAGCTGGCAAAAGGCGAGGTAGAGCTACGCGTTGGAAATGGAGCACGAGTTGCTGCACTTGCCGTCGGGAGCTATAGTCTACACTTGCCATCTGGGCTTATTTTAGAATTAAATAATTGTTATTTCGTTCCTACAATAACTAAGAACATAATTTCGGTTTCAGTTTTGGATTCTGAAGGTTTTTGCTTTGAAATAAAGAACAAATGTTGTTCCATTTCTTACAATAATATGTTCTATGCCAGAGCTAATTTGATAAATGGTTTATATGTGCTTGATAAATCATTACAAGTCTATAACATAGATAGCAAGAAAAGAAATCAAATGATTCTAACCTAACCTATATTTGGCATTGCCGAATGGGTCATATAAACCAAAAGCGCATTCACAAGTTACAAAAGGACGGTATAATTCCATCATTTGATTTGAATCATTTGATGTATGTGAATCATGCTTAATGGGCAAGATGACAAAATCTTCATTTACTGGAAAAGGTGAAAGGGCCAGCGATCTTTTAGGACTCATACATACAGATGTATGTGGTCCTATGAGCACAAAGGCAAGGGGAGGGTTTAATTACTTCATCACCTTCACTGATGATTTGAGTAGATATGGCTATATTTACTTGATGAAACATAAGTCGGAATCTTTTGATAGATTCAAAGAGTTCCAAAATGAAGTACAGAATCAACTTGGTAAGACAATAAAACACTACGATCCGATCGTGGTGGTGAATATTTGAGCCAAGAGTTTGATGATCATCTAAAGGATTGTGGAATTCTTTCACAATTAACTCCACCAGGAACACCACAGTTAAATGGTGTATCTGAAAGGAGGAATCGAACCTACTAGATATGGTTCGATCTATGATGAGTTTGCTGATCTACCGATTTCTTTTTGGGGATACGCTCTCGAAACTGCTGCACACACACTAAATAGGAGCCCGTCAAAGGCTGTAGAAAAGACTCCATATGAGTTATGGAATGGAAAACCTCCAAACTTGTCTTTTCTTAAAATCTGGGGATGCGAGGTCTATGTAAAACGGTTACTATCAGACAAACTCGCACCCAAGTCAGATAAATGTCTCTTTGTGGGGTATCCAAAAGAGACAAGGGGTTATTACTTCTATAATCGTCAAGAGAACAAATGTTTGTTGCTCGTGATGGTGTCTTTCTTGAAAAGGAATTTGTTTCTAGAAAGACAAGTGGGAGTAAAATAACACTCGAAGAAATTCGAGATGAGCAACAACTGGACGTGGCTCACACCATGTCAGAGACGGCCCAACAAGACGAGAGTCATGTTGAGGAGATAACGTATTCAACGCATGAACCTCCTACCGTCCCATTCGAAGTTGAATCAAGCGAAAATCTTCAAACTGTTGAAGAGAACGTTTCTCTTGATGCTCAGACCCCGCTAGGTCTAGTAGACCAAGGATTCCAAACAAAAGGTTGGTTGATTTCCTAATGACTGAGAATTCTGAAATTATGATTTTGGAAAATTCAGAACCTACTACCTACAAACAAGCTTTGACGAGCCCAGACTCTGAGAAATGGCTTGAGGCCATGAAATCCGAGTTAGACTCCATGTCTGAGAATAAAGTTTGGACACTAGTTGACTTGCCTGCTGGGGTTAACCCTATTGGATGCAAGTGGGTGTTCAAATTGAAAACAGACAAAGATGGAAATGTCTATGTCTACAAAGCAAGACTGGTTGCAAAAGGATTCAGACAAGTTCATGGTATAGACTATGATGAGACCTTTTCTCCAGTAGCAATGCTTAAATCAATTCGGATACTTTTAGCGATTGCTGCATTTTTCGATTACGAAATTTGGCAGATGGATGTCAAAACCGCATTCTTGAATGGGTTCTTGAATGAGGATGTGTACATGACACAACCTGAAGGTTTTGAAGATCCAGAAAATCCTAAAAGGGTTTGCAAGCTTCAGAGATCCATTTATGGATTGAAGCAGGCATCTCGGAGCTGGAATCTTCGGTTTGATGAGGCAATCAAACGATTTGGTTTCATCAAAAGCGAAGAAGAGTCTTGTGTTTACAAGAAGTTTAGTGGGAGCAGCTTAGTCTTCTTGGTTCTGTATGTAGATGACATACTAATCATGGGAAACGACATACCAATGCTTGAGTCAGTCAAGGAATGGTTAAAAGTTGTTTTTTTATGAAGGACCTTGGAGAAGCTGAGTACATACTGGGAATTAAAATCCATAGAGATAGGTCTCGAAGGATGATTGGGCTGAGTCAAGAAACTTATATTGATAAGGTTCTTACAAGGTTCAACATGGAAAACTCGAAGAGAGGTTTCGTTCCCATGTCACATGGCATATGCTTAGCAAGAGTCAGTGCCCGACTGAGCCTGATGAGTTAAAGCGAATGAGTAGCATTCCTTATGCTTCGGCTATAGGGTCTATTATGTATGCCATGATAAGTCTCGACCTGATGTTGCATATGCCTTGAGCATGTGTAGCAGGTTCCAAGCAAATCCAGGAGAAGCACACTGGACTGCAGCTAAGAGCATCCTTAAGTACTTAAGGAGGACTAAAGGCATGTTCTTAGTATATGGGGGACAAAGTGAGTTGGTTGTTGAAGGTTACACGGATGCAAGCTTCCAAACCGACAGAGATGACTACCGCTCTCAGTCAGGGTATGTCTTTCGTCTGAATGGAGGAGCAGTGAGCTGGAAGAGCTCAAAGCAAAGCACTGTAGCAGACTCTACGACAGAATCAGAATATTTAGCAGCAGTTGAAGCAGCTAAGGAAGCAGTTTGGATAAAGAAATTCTTGACAGAGCTGGATATCGTACCTAGTGTTCTGGAAGGAATTGAGTTGTTTTGTGACAACAATGGTGCTATTGCGCAAGCAAAAGAGCCAAGGTCACATAACAAGTCCAAGCATGTGATGAGGAAGTATCACCTCATTCGAGAGATAATTGACAGGAAGGATGTCAGAATCTGCAAAGTTCATACGGATGAGAACGTGGCTGATCCGCTAATTAAACCGCTACCTCAACCCAAGCATGAGTGTCACGCTAGGGCTATAGGCTTGAAGCAAATGTTAGAGTGGCTTTAGATTGTACTAGGTTTAGAGAAACTTATTACAATGTAAAGACATGGTTTTGCTATTTATGTTTATGATAATAAATTTTGTCTTATTTAATTTTGGTTTGGTATTAAATAAAATGTCCAAAATATATCTTGAATTCTATGGTTTTGTCAAATATGTGATTTGATGAATGAAACACCATAAGTGAACAGAATTCATAGAATATTAAAGTTCCTAATCTAAGTCATTAAACTGGACATAAATGACTTATTAAAGGGATTAGCATATAAGATTGATTGATAGCGCCGTTTCATGGGCTATGGAAACATAGAGATGTTTAATCAATATATGGATTATAGTTGATACATAGTCGAACTTGACCTGCTTAGAAGTTTTATAACTTCGAAATTATATTAGTAGATTCCTGAGACATGAGTAGAACATTACTTAGCCCAATGATTAGTATAGCTTTGATACTGTCAAACGTCATGCCGTAAAAGGGGACTATAAAGGCAGCATTCAGGTTGTGCTAAAAGTTGAGTGGAGTATTGGTTACTACAAGATTGGAAAAGTCCTCCTATATAAGATAGGATAGGTGTCTTGGCCCCTTGAAGAGTGAAAAATTGAAAATGCATGGCCGTGCTCAAATGGATCATTCGATGATCATTTGTTGGACAATTTGAACTCGGATTTCAAGGAATAATTTGAAAGCTAGTATGGATGATATAGAAATATGATCATACTATCAAATTAAGACATTAAGAGACTTGAGGAATTAATTGCACACTCGTCTCGGACAAGTGGGAGATTGAAGGATTTATGTCCTCGACTTAAATGCAATTACTAATATATAATGGATCGTATTATAGAGATAATAAGTTCGTTATATTGGGTCGTCTATACGTCTTGCTAGAGAAAGCTATAGAACTTCGGATTAGTAAATAAATAAACCCGAAGCCCAATGTACGGATCCTACAAGGTCACACATTAAACTTGGATCAACAAAAGAAACCTAGAGCCCAAGAGGGCCCTAGGGTGGCCGGCCAAGAGATAGGAAAAGGGAGAGAAATCTGACCTAAATACTTTTATATATTTGGGTTAGGCAGAAAAGAAAACGTCAGTTTATTCTCTTATTATTTTCTCTCTCCTATTCTCTCTCTTAAAAGTCACGTAATCTCCTCAATAAGAAAAGAAGTTTTTTCCTTTTCCAACTAGCATTGGTGGAGTGTTGATCTGGGTTGGTGGACTAAGTAGAGGAATCACATCTGAGATTCTCAATCCGGGTTATTCAAGCTTTGTGGAAATCACACTACAAAGGTTATTTCTAAACATGTATATGATCCTTAATTGTATATGCATGTGATCCTGTTTTAAGTGCTTATGAATTTGATTCATGAAATTCCGCTTTATAGTACTTATATATTCCTACACTAGTGTATCTAGTATTTTAGGTGCTTATGAAAACTATGTATTTATTGTTATATATATAGTTGGTTTAGGAGTTTTAGTGCGGTTTAGGTTAAGTTTCCTAAACTCTAGTATATGACAAGAGTTTAGGAAACTTTAACCTAAACTGACTATGACTAAAACTCCTAAACCAACTATATAACATAATTACATATATAGTTTCCATAATCACCTAGAACATTAGATATATTAGTATCCTAATAATTAACCCATATGTGAGTTTGTTTCACATTGAAGAAGTGAGGGAGAAAATTATCAAAGGACCAACTCAACTAAAAGTTTAAAGTTGATGGTTGGATTTGCATGAATACTTTTATACTATATCAAAAATAACAAACATAAAAGCTTGACGATCTTCGTCCTCCTATTACCAATTAGTTTAATTTTAGAATAGAATCAATGTCATCCGAGCTTATGTATGATTATATTTTCCTTGACACTAAGGGAGGCTTATGATTTTTAATGAACTATAATTCAAAATACTCTTATCACTAGGCGAAAAAAAAGGAAGGGCTGCGCTTTTGATAAAAGCGCAGCCTTACTAGTAAAGGGCTGTGCTTTTGTACAAAAGCGCAGCCCTACATAACAGAAGGGCTGCGCTTTTTCTAAAAGCGCAACCCTTCACTTAGTAGGGTTGCGCTTTTAGAAAAAGCGCAACCCTTCTTACTTCAGAAGGGCTGCGCTTTTCCTAAAAGCGCAGCCCTACTAAGTGAAGGGCGCTTTTATAAAAAGCGCACCCTTCTGACTAAGTAGGGTTGCGCTTTTGAAAAAAAGTGCAGCCCTTCTTAAAAAAAATTTGAAATAAAAAAATCGCGGGCTTTGAAATATTGAGCGGGCATCAGATATATTATCCCTCATACTCTCTCCTCTCTCACGTCCCTCATCCATTTTCCTCCTTCTCTCTCCTCTCTCACCACCCTCCTCCCTTTCCTCCTTCTCTCTTATCCTCTCTTCTCTCTCAAAAACTCCCAGAAAATACGACAAACGCGACAAAAAACCTGAAATGATTTGCACGAATCATGCCGACGGAGTCCGATTGCCTATTGTGATACCTTTTTGGAAGCGGAACGGGCCAACGAGTCAAACTCACCGCATGCCGTGATGTTTAGGCTTTTTAAGCCATCCGAGTTCGTTTAAGCCTCCAAATAGGCATTTTTAAGTATTCGATTTTTATTTTTTTTCCCTTAATTATGTATTAGGGTTTTGTTTTATGTATTTAAACATTATTAGTTTAATGTTTGGAGGTAGTTCTTGTATTTTCAGATCTATAATGTCTTGTATACTTTGCTTTGTTTTGATTAATGTTCTTGGCATACTTCTCTTTGTTTTGATTAATGTTCTTGTATTTTCATCTTCGTTTTATTAAATGTTCTTGTATTTTCAGATCTATAATTCTTCTCTTCCTGTATATTAGTTTTTTTGTTCCTTTTTTTCATTTTCGTTTCGTTCTTTTTTTTTTGTTTTGGGGTTTATTTTCGTTTCGTTTCCTTCTCTCTTCTGTATAATTTCAGAAAATGTGAGATTATGAGTAAAAAATGTCAAAAAAAATTTTTTTTTTTTTTTGGTAGGAAGGGCTGCGCTTTTACCTAAAAAACGCAGCCCTTCTAGCTATGAGCCCTTCACAGTGAAGGGCCGCGCTTTTCTAGCGCAGCCCTACTTAAAATGTGAAGGGCTGCTATTGAAAGGGCTGCTGTCAAAAAGCGCAGCTCTACAGGCCTTTTTCAGTGCAGCCCTTCTTCATTTTTCCACTAATAATTAAATTTGAAATATTGGGTATGGAATAATTTTGTCAAACCTAATGCGATCCCCAACGCTATGGGTGCACATGCGTTGTTTGATAACGTACTAACTATAACATATGGCTTTCGATTAGCACAAAACATAGGGAAGGGGAAAACACTACTACTACATGCATCCCCCAATTTTCACATATACATCACTCCTTAGTTTGGCAAGCTAGCTAATAAATTAGGGTCTACAAAACTTTCATCATCACATCAAGAGCTTTAATTTTAGGGTAATGTTATATGTAGCCCTTAGGGCTACGTATAAGCATTAAATACATTTCTTTAAATGGAAACAGTTTAAGAATTCAAGACACATATTCACATCAACTGAGGTAATAAATGCTTGATTCAATATTTTATTTCCATTTTAAACACCTTATACATAGCCCTTAGGGCTATGTATATCATTTTCCTTAATTTTATGGGAGCTACTGTTAGGTTTTTGCATGGATATATCTATTACCTAATGAATCAGGACGAGGAGATCTAAGTTTATAGACCATCCTCGCGCCTATATAATAAAGTTTTCTTTACCTTTTCCTAATGTATGCTTTTTCGATCAGTATAAGTCATTATTCTCTATCAATATTAATGTTCTTATTTTGATGGATGAATATAAAAGAAAAGATTAGAACGTAAATTTGTTAAATTAATGTTACCTCTGTTTTTTAATATATCATAGTATTTGATTATTTTAATCCATTTATAAAAAAGGCAAATATTGCATGTTAAAAAAAAGAGGTACTAAAACAATAACCTCAATACCAAGCATTCATCACATGACAACTTCTCAAATTTGTCTACTATTTTAAATTTTTTTGAATTTAATAAGACTTTCACACATATCATTATGCCAACGTATTACTTTGACTGTTAATATCTTTAATCATCGGTCAGTAAAACTTATGAAAAAGTAATATTTTGAAAAAAACATTTTGAGACTAATCCAATAATATATTATATGATAGAATTATATTTATATATTACTTTGAAATAGAATTAAAGTTAGTATATATTTAAATAGTTAGAAATAGATGTAGTATATAAACAACAAAAATCATATCCTAAATCAAGTTCGAACAATATTACTTAAGTCTGGAAACTAGTGCACATGTTTTCACAATATGATATTTAAAATTCATAGAGCATAAAATTCATTTTTGGGGTATCAATCAAAAGTTTAAACTGATGGTTTGAGGCCCCAAAAATAATTTTATACTTTACCACGCCCCCTCACGCGAGAGCCCATTAGGTTTGAAGTATGGATGCATCACAGGTCGTTGTCCTCATACCTGATGCTAAATACTCCAATTAGAAAGGAGGGGTAGATGAGATTTGAACTCGTGACCTTTATGTACATCACGTTAGCTCTGGTACTAATACTATGTCAAAGGACTAAGGGTCTATTCTCCCCAAATTATTTTCAGTTCAGTTCAGCTCCATTCTTTTATAACCATTTTGTTTAATATTATTATGTTGGTATAATTTATTTTACTAATTACTCTTATTATTATTATTATTATTATTTATTTTTATATCATTACTACTAAGTATTATTATTATTATTATTATTATTATTGTTGTTGTTGTTGTTGTTGTTGTTGTTGTTGTTGTTTCTATATATTATTTTGTTTATTATAGCTTTACTCATTATTATTACTATTATTATTAGGAGGAACATGGTTTAGGTCAAAACACAAATAAACCCACGTTTTTTTAGCCCATAAACCAATCAAATCGCGTCAAAACGGTTTATGATGCAATTTTTCCGGTCCGATCCAATCATTATATTTATTACTCAATAATATTATATTATTAAATCTAATTATTAAAATAGTAATATTAATTTACTTCTTAGATATTATTGTTATTATATAATCATCATCAAGTATTAATATATTAATACAAATAATATAAAATAATTATTATTAATTATCATTATTATCATTAATTATTATTATTAATTTATGATTATTAATATTATTTATTTATAACTATCATTTAAAAATATCCAAAATACTATTATTATTATTATTCATTATTATTATTTATCATTATAATAATTATTTAATATTCATATAATTATTGTTTAAATATTATTTATATATTTATTACATTCCATTATATTTATTACATTCAATTCAATTCAATTCAATTCAGTTCCATTCAGTTCAGCTCCAATCAGTTCAGTTCAGCTGTTTTATGTCGAAGTGAACATGCCCTAACTCAACCAAAAGCTTAAGCTGATTGTTGGAGTCCTAGGAATAGTTATGCAACATCCATACTTCAAGCTCAATGGGCCCTCGCGTGAGGGGGCGTGATAGAGTAAATTACCATTCCTAGGACTTCAACTATCAGCTTAAACTTTTGGTTGAATTGGGCCTTTGACATGGTATCAGAGTTAACGTGACATAAAGGTATATCACAACAAGAATTCGCAGTGTTTTATTATTTACTGGTGTCGTGTGATTAAGGCTATGTTTAGTTCACCTGAAAATTTCTGATCTGAACTTATTTTTTCTGATCAAATATGATCTGAACTGATGTGATCTGATCTGATTTATAAGATTTTATCTTTTAAATTTTACTCGATATATAAGAAAAAAATAGTCACGTTGAGTCTTTGTTTGATTCGTCTCAAAGAGTACTTTATTAATATTCAATTATTATAATTTTTACTAAAATGTAATGAAGATATTTAATAGTATTAATGATATTTAAACATAAGCAATGATTTTTTCTGATCTGATTATATCTGAAATAAGCACAAATAAGGTGAATTATACATAGCCTAAAACCTCATCTAACAGGTGTTTATTACAAAACCACATGATTTTTTCCCGACGGATTTTACCGTCGACCAAGTTACCCGTCGGTAAATTATAAAATTACCGATGGGTTGTTCTGACAGTCAAATTGCCGACGGATTATTGAAATTACCGATGGGTTGTTCTTTTTGTCGGTAATTATCGTCGGATTAAGTTTATTAACGTTGGTTAAACCGTCGGTTAATAGCTGTGAATTAATTTAAAAAAAAATTAACCGACGGACATTTGATATTACCGATGGCCAGTCCGTCGGTAAATCAGATCTAATTAAATTTCTGAATTCGACGACTTCAGTCCATCACTCTCATTCGAATTAAACCACTCACGATGCAAACCCTAATCACTCTCACTCTCACTGCGACGATGTCGCCGTCGTTGCCACTCTCACTCGGTTGTGCTCTCGTCGTCGTCGCCGACCCTCTCGCCTTTTCTCTCTCGCTCTTTGCACTCATCTTTGTGTTCTGTTGCTGTCTCTCTCTTCTTACTCAGCCGTGGCTCGTTGCGCACTCACCGCCGACCACCTCGCCGCCAAGCTGCTACTGTTGTCCTCTCACCGCCAAGCCTCCCCTTTTGATGCTGCTGCTTCATTTTTCAGGTTGATTTTTCCCTTTTAAAACCTTTTTATTTTATTTTTTATGTAATTAATTAATTTTAGTTGTTGTTGTTGTTGTTGTTGTTGTTGTTGTTGTTGTAGGTTTTCGAGTTAAGATATGTAGGTAGAGACTTTCTATTTTTTTTATTAGTTACATTCAGAGACAAAATAATATGGGATTTAATTGTTATGTAAAGCAAACAATAACTTTTAAGTAGTAGGATTATATAAATTCTTATGTACAAAGCGTCAACGTTACACAACATATTAATTTAAAAGATAATTACTTTTTGGTTTTATAAAGTATATGATTATTTTTAAAGTGTATGATTTTCGTTCAAAGTGTATGAATTATACTAAAGTATATGATTATGATTATTGTATCATTAAAGATTATGATTAAATAATATATATGATTATAGTATATGATTGAAGATTATGTTATAGATTGATTATCATTATAGTACATGATTATGAAAAGATTATGATTAATGTATATGATTATGATTAATTCAGATTGAAGTCTTTTTCTCTATGATTAAATTATGTGATTATATGATTATGATTTTTAAGTATAGGAATTTAAAGTATTCAATTTTAGAAATAACATATAGAACACATCGATTTGAAAAAGATAATGACTTTTTGCTTATTTTAAGTATATGCTTATTGTTTAAACTGTATGGATTATTCTAAAGTATCATTATTGAGAAGTATATAATTAAAGTGTATGATTATGATTATAGTATGATTAAAGATTATGATTAATAAATATGATTATAGTATATGATTGAAGATTATGATTCTAGTTTGTTTATGATTATCTTACAAGATCATGAAAAGATTATGATTATGATTAAAGTATGATATTGATTAACTATGATATTATGAATATATTATTATAATTACGATTGAAGTATATGGTTATATGATTAAACTATGTGATTATATGATTATGACTATAAAGTATAGGAATTTGAAAGATTCAATTTTAGAAATCACATGCACAACACATCAATTTAAAAAAGATAATGACTTTTTGCTTATTTAAAGTATATGATCAATCATTAAGGGTATCATAGGGCCAATATGACCCTTATGAAGTACTTCCTCTGTTTTTTTTTATCATTCTCACTTTCCTATGCGCGTTTCCCAGTGCACCTCTTTGAGCTTAAATATCTTTCATTATATATTAGTAAAAATTATAACGATTGAATATTAATAATCTACTAATTGAGACGAATCAAACAAGACCCCACATGACTATGTTTTTTCTTATAAATTGTGAAACAATTAGAAGATTCTCTCTAAGTATGAATAGTGTCAAGATTCTAAGTGAGAAAGATAAAAAAAACAGAGGGAGTATTCATTATTTTGGTATAAGTAGTGAATGTATTGAAATTGATGCTTGTTAGTTGTGTGTAGAAGTTTCAATTATGAAAAAGGAAGGAGCGTAGCTGGATGTACAAGAGACTTGATGGGCGTTGTCTCAGCACTGAGTTTATCAATGGGGTAGATGAATTCATTAAGTGATCGGTATAAGAAGACTTCTAAGGCCAAGCTTATTCCCGCAAAAGTTCTAATATACTTTCCAATCACACCGAGGTTGCAAAGGTTATTTGCAACTAAGAACATTTCGAAGGAAATGACATGGCACGCCGACAATCATCGAGTGTGGGGTGCCTTAGAACATCCGAGTGACAGTGAAGCTTGGAAGCACTTAGATAGCACATCAAAGGTTGTTTGCAACTTATGTTGTTTATTATTAATAATATTTATGTAATAATATTTGCAAGTAGATGTCTTCTCGTGGTGGATCTTGAGGTGGTTCTAGAGGTCTAGGACGTGGTGGCGGTCGGCGCTCCAGCGATGATGCACATCTGTCTCATACCCCCGATCGCTTGAAGGATGTGCACCTAGAGGAGGAGGAAGAAGTGCACACAAATGTTGTAGAGAATGAGGAGGCGGTGCAGCAGAAGCCGGAGTTGCACTCGGGCGGTCTTTGGTAAGTATTGACTATAATGTGTATTACTTTTGTCTTAGTTTAATAATGTGTTGGGCTATTTTTTTATATGTAATTGGGAATTACAAGGTTTGATAACCCAAAAGTGACTCGCAACATCACTACTGCGTTCAAGAGTTACTTCCGTGGACCATGGCAGAACATGAGTCAGGTAGATGAAGCAACACAAGAGCAGTGGTTCCTACTATTCAAGGTGATGTTATATTTGTTCAGTTTCATGGGAATTTTACATTTTGAATGTAATTATATTCACATTGTTAACATTATTTATTGGTTTAATTTGTTGTCGTTTGATTTGTTTAGGCCAACTACACATGGAGATCGGAGCTAGATGACTTGGTTAGAAAAGAATAACAAAAAAAACCAAGGTTAGGTTGAGGGATCTTCACAACCAGATCACAGCGAGGATCCAAGGCAGGTGTCCATTGTGGTTGGGCCAGGATATTCACATGCAGCTGATGAACAACTTGCAAGATGCAAAGTTCAAAGCAAAGTCCTAGCAGGCTAAGAAGAACAGGCATGGTGGTGACTTGGCAAGCTCTATACCGGGTTCACATTGTCAGGGCTCCAATTCCACCACCCAGCGGGCCAAGAGATTGATAAGTTTTGTATGTACGTACTTATTATATTAACCATTTAGAGTATTTACCCAAATAACGATCTCTACATTATTTGTCAAAGGCCGCCAAGAACAGCGAAGTGTTGCCGTCAGCTGCTGATTTGTACCTCGACACTCACTAGAGAGATGTGCCTGGAAAAGGGAAGGTACCGGTAAACGAGAAAGTGCAACAGATCAAGGTAAGTTACAAGAACCCTAAATGCTTATAATTGACATTTTTGGCCCCTAAGTGACTTGTGTTCCATGTGTTTTGCTTGATTGCACCTAAAATGATTCTTGCAAGTCTTGAAAAACTGAAATGCACAATAGATGACATGTTTAAAGCTTAGAAATAAGAATTAGGTTGAATGGTCATAGATTAGGAACGAAAGAACAAAATAAGCTAGTTTTGGCCCCCCTTTGACTTGTGTTCCGTGTGTTTTGCTTGTTTGCACCTAGAATGATTCTTGCAAGTCTTAGAAAGCTCAAATGCACCATAAATGAAATGTTGAAAGCTTAGAAACAAGATTTATGTTGAATGGTAAAAGATTAGGAACGAAAGAACCAAAACAAGCCATTTTTGCCCCCCCAAGTGACTTGTGTTCCATGTGTTTAGCTTGATTGCTCTTAGAATGATTCATGCAAGTATTAAAAAGCACAAATGAACCACAAATGACAAGTTTAAAGCTTAGGAATAAGAATTAGGTTGAATGGTAAAAAAATATGGAAACGAAATAACCAAAACAAGCCATTTTTGGCCCCCTTTGTCATGTGGGTCATGTGTTTTGCTTGTTTGCGCCTAGAATGATTCATGCAAGTCTTAAAAAGCTCAAATGCACCATAAATAACATGTTTAAAGCTTAGACACAAGAAGTAGGTTGAATGGTAAAACATCGAGAAGGAAAGAACCAATATAAGCCATTTTTATCCCCCAAGTGACTTGTGTTCCATGTGTTTTGCTTGATTGCTCTTGAAATGATTCATGCAAGTCATAAAAAGCATAAATGTACCAGAAATGACATGTTTAAAACTTAGGAATAAGAATTATGTTGAATGGTCCTAGGTTGGGAAAGAAAGAACCAAATCAAGCCTAAATCATACCCTTTTTGACTTGTGTTTGAAGTCGTTTGCTTGTATGCCCCTAAAATGAATTCATCCAAGTCTTAGAAACCTCATATGCACCAAAAATGTCATGTTTAAAATTTAGAAACAATATTTAGGTTGAATGGTAAGATATTGGGAACGAATGAACCAAAACAAGCTAAGACATGCCCCCAATGACTTGTGGTTTGATCCATCATGCTTTTTCACTTGCGTTTAATGTCGTGCTGATACGATATACAATATATTATACTAGCTGAATTTTTGCAGGCCGCATATGACAAAAATGTTTCAGAATGTCAAAAAAGCGGAACTCGGAAAGACCCGAACCAAATATTCTTTCAGACTGTTGGTGGAAGGAAAAAGGGAAGTGTTTTTGGTCTTGGTACGAGTGCAGATGAACTTTACTTTGAGAGGTCATCGAGGTGTGGACACTCCTCTTCTTCGACTTGCACTCCATCCATGATTTCTCAGTTATCTACACGCCTCGAAGAATCTGAGCGGAAAAGAGAAGTGATGGAAAGAGAGCGACTCAAGGCAGAGAGAGCGCGATTGCAAAAGGAAGAGGAAAGAGAAGCAGAATTCGCGGAGATGAAGAGGGCACTGGAGCGCTACGTTCGAATGTTTAGTCAGTGTCGCGGCTTCTTTCCTTTCACTCAGGACCCTGGCGACGACTCAGGCAGCGGCGGCGGAAACAGATGCACATTTGCTATTTAGATTTGGCTAAGACTTGTATTTTGTACCTATTGTCAATGTACTAGAATGTGGAAGATGCATATTTATATATTATGTCGGATATTAATCAATATTAATTATAATAGTATTTGATATTTCTATAAACTACAAGCAGGTTATTATATAAACTACAATGAACATGGAGCTTGGATTATATGTACGCACTATGTTTATTATATTAAATATTGTACATGTTCCAAAATAAAATCAATAGAAAATACCGACGGATTTGTCCGTCAGTAACAGTCTGCGACGGTGATGTTCGTCGGTAAAAGCAGGCGGTTATGCTGGAAAAAAGTCAATTTGCCGACGGATAAAACCGTCGGTAATAATTTCCGACGGGCCTATCCGTCGGTATCTAGCGTGGGGTTTGCCCGAGGGTAATTTACGACGAAAGAAATCCGTCGTTGATTGGTGATGGTCCAGGTTTTCCGACGGTAATTTGTGATAGACCATTTTTCCGTCGGTAACTGAAAAAAACCAACGGTACTAGTTACAGACATTTAATTCGTTGGTAAATTTTGATTTACCGACGACTATTTTTCCGAAGATCATTTACCGACGACTAATATTCCGACGGTCATTTACTGACGGCTGGCCATCGGTAACCCGCGTTTTTAGCGACGAATTTTGACCGTCGAAAAAGGGTGCTTTTCTTGTTGTATCATGGGTTCAAATCTCATATCATCTACCCTTCCTTTTCTATGTGAAATATTTAGCGACGGGTATGATAGAGGATTGTGCAGCATCCGCACTTCAAGCTCAATGGACCCTCGCGTGAGGGGGCGTGATAGAGTATACAACTATTTCTATGACTCCAACCATCAGCTTAAACTTTTGGTTGAGTTGGTCATTTGAAAAAAATATTAGGCATTGAGTGCCACATGCACCTCCCATCGAAAATATTATCCATTATTGACCCTATGATTATATTAAAGATTTACGATTATATTTAAATAAACAATTATATGGTCAATATTTTCAAAGATAAAAGTAATTATTTTATTATTATTGGTTAATCTCATTGTATATTTTCAAAAAAAATCTTTTCTATAATTTCGTAATATATATATATATATATATATATATATATATATATATATATATATATATATATATAAGTAAAAATATTGATGATCAAAGTTGTATATCAGCAAATATACCCTATTAATATATTGCATTTATTAGAAAAAAAAAGTAAGGATAGGAGTTAGCTCAAGTGGGTAGAGCGCTCCCCCTTAACCCTTGAGATTAGGGGTTCGATCCTTACCCCCAGCATAATGCTGAGGTAACCCCTTGGGCTGACTTAATTTCCTTCTAAAAAAAATAGAAAAAAAAAGTATAATAAAGTAACAATATATTATTATATGTTATGGCCATTGGCCGGCAATGTAAAATGTACCATATCTTAGAATTATGAGGCTCCAATATTCCAGGACATTGGTCTTTGTGTGATGATCACACACTTTGAACATACCATTATTAGTTGGTCATGAATATCTTCTATCCTCATCTCATTTACCACTGGCCTTAATTCTAGCTTGTACCACGTATCAGTAGAAATGAATGACATTTTAATAGTACTACAAGAAACTCGTAGGGCAGAAGATTCATGAATTGTCTATCTCATGTAAAGAGTACGATCAATGTTTCCAATGTTATTATGAGAACTTTCAAGTTTCATCTTCAGTAAGAAGAAATTGGCAAGAAGACAAGAAGTTGTCATGTTCTCTTGTACCTAATTAATTAATATCAGCTCAGCGTACGTTCATTTGATATGAAAAGGATTGATGATGTTTGCTATGTCATTTGTCATTTTCATACAAAATTGCTAATCATGTTAATGCAAAGAAACTTCTCCAGGTCCTTTTTTAAACACTTAAATGGCTAAATATTAATGGGTTGAATATCTATGGTCGTCCTATGTACTGTAGTAAATTACTCCCTCCGTCTTTTTTTATTTGCCACAAGCACTTTTTCACAAAGACCAAGGAGGAAGTGGGGACCATTGACATAAATGGAATTAACAAAAAAGCAAATAGGTAAATTATTGTGGGACCTATGTATTATATATGAAAACATTTACAAAATCAAGAAGGGAGTGATGGAAATTTGTAAATAAAGTGTGGGACCTATGTACTATATATGGAAATATTTGCAAATGTAGCAAATAAATTGAAACACCCCTAAATGGCAAAATGTAGCAAATAAAAAAAGACGGAGGGAGTAGTTTGCATGCATTGTTGACAATTTTTGCATGTTATTTGTTGGGTGGACAACATTGGGAACGAGCAAAGTATATCTAGGAGGTGCCAATTTTACTATAGGTGATATTTTATGAGAATGATATTCCCATATCGAGTATGGACCAATACCATGACATTTAAGTAATTTTTATGACAAAAGTAATATTAAAAAATTATAAATTTTTTGTTTTTACATATTTTTTTTGGGGGCTTGTTAGTTGAAATCTTATATCATATCCTAAAAATATCTTATTATATCAGTCATCTATTAAATCATATCTGGACTACATCTAATCATATCAAGTAAATGGTATGGGAAAAGTTTCCCCATACCGGATATGGGAGTATACTTTCTCGATATTTTATAAGATAAAAGGTTATCTCTTGTCTCAAAGTGACCTTTTAATCTATAAAACTATCGACCTATTTAATTGAATAGGTGATCCCTTTAAGTCAAAAGTGAAATCTTCTTATAATGAAATTAAGTGTAGATAGTCTTACATATGACTAACTACAAAACAACAATCTATCTATTTTTTAATCTATAAAACTATCGACCTATTTAATTGAATAGGTGATTTCTTTAGTGCGAAAATGAAATATTCTTATAATGAAAGTTAGTATAGATAGTCTTACATATGACTAACTACAAAACAACAATGTATCTATCTCATATTGCCAGAAATCTCGATCGATCAATATTTACAAATACTATTGCACATACAACAAACTGTGAGATTCAGGACCAAGATGTGTGTAAACTTTTAACCGCTAATATATACTTCATGTAGTAACACATATTATTATGTTTATTTAAGAATTATCAGTAATACTCCACTCCATCACAAAAAAGAAAAAAAAATTATTGGTGACACCCCACCATTACAAAGATTATTACAGACTGCTCCAATAACGACCATTGTTAATTTAGTAAAGGTAAAAATGTCAAAAACTACCTTATAAAGACACTTTTTTAAAAAAAAAAAATTTAACTTATATCAAGTTTATTTTACAAAACTTCCTTACAAGCGGAAAAACTTTAAAAAACACTACCAAATTTTGAATTTCTTAACCATGATTAACTATTCCCTCCGAATCCCTCCAATTTTTGATTTTGGGGTAAATTGCGTACAATTGACTTAGGATTACGTGATTAGCTAGCATAATTGCACCAAATGTGCCTTTTTTATGCTTGAAAATATAATCTTTTTGGACGCAAAATTAAATCTAATGCTTTTCCCATTGTTTATGAGTTTGAACATAGACAAGCTACTTCTATAAATCCGCCCATGAGGAACCTTGCGTAGTTGCATGTGCCATTCGTGGACCATAATTACACTTAAGAAAATGAGAAGACAAAGGACAAAGGGGAGAGGAGTAGTGGCAGTGAAAATTCATTGAGTTTCCATGACAGAGGGGAGACGAGTAAATGCAAGCGAATAATGAATTCGTTGGATGAGGTCAAAGAGAAGAGAGAGGGTGGTTGGGATAATTTAAGGGGGTTACTTTCGTAATCTCACAGTGGAGGGAATAGTTAATCATAGTTAGGAAATTCTAAATCTGGTAGTGCTTTTTAAAATTTTTCATTTAAAACGTAGTTTTATAAAATAAACGTGATATAATGTAATTTATTTTTTAAAAAAATGCCTTTAAAAAATGGTTTCTAACAATTTTTTCCTTAATAAATTATATATATAATGCTTAATTAGTAATATACTCCCTCCGTCTTTTTTTATTTGCTACATTTTGCCATTTAGGGGTGTTTCAATTTATTTGCTACATTTGCAAATATTTCCATATATAGTACATAGGTCCTACACTTTATTTACAAATTTGCCATCACCCCTTCTTGATTTTGTAAATGTTTCCATATATAATACATAGGTCCCACAATTTACCTATTTTGTTTTTTTGTTAATTCCATTTATGTCAATGGTCCCCACTCCCTCCTTGTCTTTGTGAAAAAGTGCTTGTAGCAAATAAAAAAAGACGGAGGGAGTAGATTCCAACGCGTTTCCACTTTGCTGAAAAAATGCATCACCAAATGAAAATTTTCAACTTATGAATTGGAAATTGGTCTATTTGACTTCAGTCACAACTTTTTCAACCAAATTGGCAATGAGTTCTTCACCAATGCAAGTGGGTTAATTCCACTTTCAACATGTAATCAAGATTGTGAGGAGGGAATAAGTTTGATAGAGATAGGGAAAGAAAGATAGAGATGGGTTTACACAAATGGCGAGGAGAAATAGCCAATAGGATATGCATTCTATGATCATACGTTGAGCAATAACATCATATTGCTGCTAGTTGCAAACTGAGAAATGGACTGACTTAGAAATGGTATTTTAGCAGAAAGTCCCTTTCATACAAGTGTTAAGTGTAAAATGTTCCAACATTGAATGACACTAATGACTAATGGTTTTTGTAGAGAGGGAAGGATAGCTTGGTTGGTTAGAGCTTCCTTCTCGATTTCAGGTGATCTTAGGGTCGATTCTTATCCTTACCCTTATGGCTCATTGCACCAAAAACTAATGGTTTTTGTACAATATTATATTTAAGTGATTTTTGTACGATATTATATTTAAGTGATAAAATGAGCATCTGTTTTATCCAATTTAGTTTACTTACTTTTAGAAAATTTAAGAAAAGTTATAAGTTCTGAAAAATTTAGAATAGTTGGGAAGAAGTTATGAAAAAATAAGTTCAGTTTATTGATAAAAAGTTAAGGAAAAAGTTAGATTATCAAGTTCCAGATTATATTTTTCTCGAGGGTTTTTTTTTTTGCTTTCTCTTGTATAATGACTATTTAATGATCATAAAGTATACTTTATCCGCTTTTTGACTTGCAACGTTTTTCATTTTAGAAATTTGTATATTACTTACAACTTAGATAGTTTTGGCAATGTGTTATTGTTGGGTATATGTTGAAGACGTATATCACGAAGCGAGTGAGACGAAGCGAAGTCGACAATGTGTATTGAGCATGTGTGGAGATGTTTGAGTGATGTGAGATTGTGGAGTATATCACACCCAAAGTCATAATCGTAGCAACAAATTAGGGGCCTGCATGGAATGGCGAGCAAGCCAACAACCTCAATCCCGCGCCCGCAACATGTGGTGGACACAAATCGCAGCATTGTTGCCAGCCCGCAGGCCACATTATGTGCCCACGAGATTTAGCTCCTAACAAGCTATTTAGTGGGACTCGTCGTGTGCAGCCCAATTGTGGGTTGTAAGTCTACTTGGATTAGGTTTATTATTGCTCCATTAGTATAAATATGTTGAGGCCGTTATATTTTATTTTGCCATGCCAAGCATAAGAGAAAGCTTATTCTTCAATCTAGATAAACTAGAGAACCTAAAGAAAGGTTAGAGAGTCTAGAGCGATTAAAGAATTATCCTTGTATAATCATCTTATATTTAAAGTCTTAGTGCAGTGTTCGTGGTTTTCTCCCTATTCAAGGGTTTCTACGTTGAATCTTCTTGTTTCCTTTATTGCTTTATTTCATAATTCCTCGAAATATTATACTTCGATTGCTTGATTTATTAGGGCTACCGATACATATTCCTAACATTTATCTCTTTATCTCTCTTAAAACATAGGATCCTTTTTTATCTCTCTCCTCTATTAATTCTTATGTCAAATTTTATTGTTACAAATAGAAAAAGTAAACGGAGGGAGCATAACAATCATAGATGCTAAGACCATGTTCTTTTGAGCATAATATTTTTTGGTGCATAGAGAGCCACAAGGACAATTGACATAGACGAAATTTGATCTCAGGTCGTAGGCACAACCTCCCAAGACTTTAACCAATTAAGCTAGTTGACATTCACTCTTTTAAATACAAATTCAGGTCGGGTCAATTTAGTTCGATTCAAATCCTTTTCTCTTACCATTCAAGTTCAGTTCAGCCTAAAGAACATGACTCGAGTAACACTTCTAACTCCCTGAAAATTTTAGCTCAATAATATTTCCATTAGATTACTTTGATGGACCTCTTGACAGGCCAACCCAACATATAGATACAAATCCATCATATAATGGATCTCATCTAAGCTTAATTTACATAAAACCCAAGTTTAAGCCCACCAAACATTCTGAATTTTGAAAGCCTAAAAAAAACCAGCTTTGTAACTTGTAAGGGGGAGAGAGACAGCATTTCTAGCAATGGCGAGTGTTTGTGGAAAAGCAAGACAAGTACTACAAAAATGTTCCATTACAAGAAACGCAGTTTCGAATCTCTGCACCAACAAAGCTTCTTCTTCTTCTTCTTCTTTATTTGGAGCTTCCAAGTTGCCTGGATTTGCACCATCTCCTAACCCTCGTTTCTCTTTTCAGAAGCTATTTACTTCCTCTAGGTAACAATTTTGACCCAAAAAGTTTTTACATTTATAGCATTTTTTTATCTCTATACTGTAATTTTAAGCATTTTCAGTGATACCCATTTGAGTTCAATTGTGATTTCATTTGTTTTGTTGATTGCTCATTTCAATTTGATAGCTTTATTATGCCTATAAAGTATGTGGGTTTGTAGATTTTGCATTTTTTTTTTTGAAGATTTTAGATTCTAGGTAACAATTTTTACCCAAAAAGTTTTTAATTTATAGCATTTTAAGTGATACCCATTTGAGTTCAATTGTGATTTCATTTGTTTTGTTGATTGCCCATTTCAATTTGATAGCTTTATTATGCCTATAAATTATGTGCGTTTGAAGATTCAGCATTTTTCTTTTGAAGATTTTAGATTAGAAATCTGGGAAAGAATGCTGAATTGTTTATCAGAATTATGATCAATTTAGCAGGGTCAGTAAATCAAACTAACAACAATTTGTTGGGGTTTTTTTGCTCATAGCAAGATACCGATTTTATGGCAGTTAAAGTTGCTGCTGCTATCTTCAGTTAATGCCCAATTGCATATTTCGACCTATTAGCATACTTTTCTTTCTTTTTTAGTTTTGTTGTTTCGTTCTTTTTCCCTCCTGTGCTGTTGAATTAAGCATATTTGTTGCTTGATTGATTATTTGAGTTGCCGTTGAGGTTAATATATGTTCTAATGAGATGACGATGCTGATGTAGGATTCCTGTGGAGTTGGGATGTGCGGATTCATTAATGCCTTTGCACAGTGTAACTGCGTCTGCCTTGTTAACTTCTTTGCTGTCACTTCATTCACAGAGCTGGGGATGTCTTTCTGAAGGTAAGTTATGAGCATATTGTGCTTATCTTGTCATATTTGCTTGTTGATGCATTTAGTCTTTGACTTTTGAATTCTTGTTAATGTCTTTTGCATGAGATGTGGATTACTGCCATCTTTGGTTGTTGTTCGAACAATGAATAGTACTAGTATGCCTTGATGATCTGAGCTTTGTTACATCATAATAGTTTTTGAAGAACTGTATAAGCAACTTTAATTTGGTTTGACATATATTGGTGTTACGTTGGACTGTATTCCTTCTTTCCACTGGAATCTTCATATGATTTCCTCTAGGTTGGTCAGCATGTCCAGTGATTGCTCTTCTTTTAGAGCTGGAACCAAGTTTTTCCATGAAATACAGCTTAGCCTGCAAATTTTAATCCACAAAGACAGATATAGGTTAAATATTATTGCTTTTCGCACTTATGAGTTTTTTTCCCCCATTTTTTGGGTGTGTGGGTGGTAAGAGGGGCAAGATGGTTTGCCTGCTAGTGATATTGAAACGGAGCTCTTTGTGGTAGGTTTACACTGTTACAGTATTTCGTTTGTTTTCCACCTTTAGCTAGCTACCTTGCTTTCAACTTCAACTTAAAGGACTCCCATAGAGGGACGTGCAAGTAGTGGTTATATTCTTGTTATGGATTGAGGTATGGACTCTAGGTATTTAGGGAATGAGTTTGTATTTTTGGTCTCACTTTAGGATTTTCCCACAAGCTTTGGTAACTTTCTGTTGTCAAAGAGCTTCTTTCTTTCGTAACTATTTGGCTTGTGCTGTGAATCGTGATCCAGTAGGAGTTGAAACTCTAATGGCCCAATTGGAAAGTGAGTCAAATGGTGGTGATAGTGATGAATTACATGTAATTTTGTAGAGAAAAATCCTATGCAATGCCCATGGTAATGAACTTCTTCCCCGAACATGTTTTTTTCCTTCATACATTACCACGACACTCAATACCACCTTTAAATGGTAATGGATGGTATATGCAAATTACGGAGAAAATATGACATTTGGGGATGAATAAGCATTAACATGGACATCGGTATAAGACTTTCTTAACAAAAATACCTGTAATTCAACCTATATTAAACACCGCCTTACCAAGCAGGCTGATAATGTAAGATATTGTGCTATTTGTCCTGAATTCAAGAAGACAGAGTTCTAACAGGAGGAAAATCTATGATAATGAAATGTCTTTTCTCCTAACCCTCTCCTTTGGACGGAAGCATGCAGTGTTTGTTTATGTTGTAATTCACTGCCCAACTGAAGTGAATTGGGAATGGAAGAATTTTTTTTTTTAACAAAAGTTTGACTTCCCAGTTTTTAATTAACTAAAGCCTGTGACTCCAAATCCTAAAATATTTGATACCCTATGTCCCTATCATGTAATACTAGATGTTGCCATTGGCAATACTTGCAATCAATACCTTTGCTTTGCCTTTCACCTTTTGCATGTGTGGCATACTCATTCTGCACATCCTGATGCCGGGCTTTTCTTTTGAATGAATACTTCTTGTTTGCACGCATAAAACTAACTAGCGTTTGGATGGCTTTTGGCTTTTTCATGTGGTTAAACCGCCACAAAAAGTGTTTGGTAAGTGGATTTTTGGATAGTCAAAAGCCAAAAGCTGGTTTTAGCAGCTTTTTTTGGTTGGCTTTTGCATTCATCTGCACTGTACAGCCAACAATAAGAGCTGATTTTTCCAAACACTTTCATAAACTGCCAGTAGATAAACAACCTACATAAAGAGCTGGTCAAACAAGCCAAATAAAACTGTTGACATCCAATTGGAAAGTAGAGTTGAAACATTAACTTGAGCAATGTAGACTTTGAATCAAAGTCAAGAATGGTTAATGAAGCTAAATGGAAAATGAAGTGGCAGTTTTATTGGAGCTCATATGCTGAGTCTCTTGGGACATTGTCTTTAAAATAGAGGATGTTCCAGTAAGACTTTTGCTTGATAGTATGTACAAAAATATAGGAAGAAGAAAATAAAGGCATGATTTAAAGCTTTATGATCATATTGAACTGTTCTTATTTCTTTAACGACTTTTCTGATAAGTTTAAGGTTGGGAGAAACCAACCTTTTCTGGTTTGTATTAATCCACAAACATGTAAAAGAAGGCCTGCGTAATAGAAACAAATTTGAAAGTGTATGATAAGGAAACAAGCTATCTTACAAGACAAAAATGGTTACTGTAATGATATATAGTACTTCATAGATACACTTGTAGAGCATGTTGCCAATTTTTAACTGTAATCTTTAGATCTCATAGAAATGACTGTAATGGACTGCCAAAGCAAATTTGTAGCAGAAGTGATCTATGTTGTGTTTTGGTTTGTCTTTTTCATGAAAGAGACTGTTGATTAGTAATTTATGGGACTTGAAAAATGGTTTAATATGGATAGCATATCTTTCTTACCATTCATTCAAATTGTGCTGACATTCAGGTATAAAGGGAGGGTTTCTGTATCTAGTTTTTATACATTGAGCATCCAATTGTTTATAACAGTGGTAATTGCCAATGCAAGTACCATTTATTCCCTTGCTCCCCCCCTCCCCCCCGCCCCGCCCTGCACCTAAAAGAAGAATAGAGGGTGTAAACTGAAGAATCTTAATGACATATCTTGAACTCAAAGGGCATTTGTATTTCATTTGGTTTTCGGTTATTAATTTTAGGGTGTACATATCTATATATACATAAACTCATTTCCATCTCGTGTTGTTGACAGGATTTGCTACCCCACTATAACAAGACCTACTTGGTGCAATAGTGGACATTGTGGGCGCATCATTTGGTGCCTTGTAGTTAGACAACACCGTCTGGATGACATATGGAATGGTTAATTATCGATCTTCAAGATTTTGAACTTTCAATACAATCTGAACCTGAAGTGTTAGCACAAAATTTTGTAGGAATTTCTTCAAGTATTTCAGCCATGTAAAGATATGGTTAATGGTTTTCAGTCCAGGTCTTGTTCTCAACATTTTGTCTCTCCGCTTCGCGCTAATAATGTAAAACAGTGAACGGAAAACATCTTTTATTCACATTACTGCTTACTGTTAACTTGGATGTTCTTCTCAGCTTTGCCTTCCATCAGTTTCTTTATGTGCATTACGTGCTTTGATGCTAGTGTTGAGCGTCGCCTCCAGTGACCGAGAGGGGCTAGAGTATTGATTTATAGTACAAGTTGCAATGTGTTTGTATATCAGATTCTCAAAGGAGTGATTGTAGAGCGTAGGGTTGTCCACAGTTGGGTGCTTGACCTGAAACCGATTTTGGTTGAGGTACCCAAGACTTCAAATTGGCAAAGACGAATATAGTGTTTATATGATATGCAAAGTACGTTTCCTGTTTGATCTCCACCATATGCTGAACCAAGAACACCAAGCCTGTTTACAATTTTCAGGTTTATGAATGAACCTAATTTATGGGGTTGATTGAATGAACTGCAAATTGTTATGCTGTTAATTGGTAGTATGTTTTCAAACCAAAAATGAATTGTTGATTGCTGAAAAATCTTCAAAATGAACTTCAAATAGATGCTCTTGATATGTGATAATTACAACCACAAGATGATAACAGACATAATTAAGGCTCCCTAATAAACCTTTAATTGATTAGTATTATTAATATTTGTTATTCTACAATCATTTGTGAAACTAAAACATTAGTTTAGATACACTAATGATCCTTATAATAAGAACGAGATATAAGTTGCAGTTCATCAATAAAATCTAAACGCTCGAAGAATATTAGGGTATAAAAGATGTATCTAAGAGTGATTCATGCTATTAACAATGACTTTAGTTCATTCGGTGTTTAAGGTTTAACATTGATTCTTTCTATATATAAAAAACAAGGTTCATCAAGGATTCTACATCTAACTAAGCGGTCTTGACATAATGGTTGCTCACTTTATCCCTTAACCAATTAGTCGGGGGTTCGATCTTCAACCTTTGGGAATGGAAAGAGATTCTTGTTCAACCTTTTACCCTTAAGTGGAACACCCGAGGGAGGGGATTAGTCACTGTTATCGACGGTGAATACCTTGATTGTTCACCCAAAAAAAGGATTCTACATCTGAATAACTATCCTACCTGCAGGATATACCATGTCAGTGTCGTCTTGAGTGTGGTACTCTTTTAATTGTATACCAACATATAAAAATTGAAATCATTATAAACTACCATTACCATGCAATTTTTAACATACATATACACTTTAGGCATGAAAGTACTTGCAAGTCCTACATATCAAAAATTTGAAATAGTGACATCATTTTTCAAAAAAGGTAGAATTTGTTACTATTATTTTGAAGTGTTCCAATGCTCATCCTAAATAGACTTACTTTTCCCTAATTAGACCCTAATCAAAGACAAAGTAAAGCCAACCCAACAAACTCAAATTAGAGGGTCCATTCTAATATTTCAAACTCAATTATGACCCAAAGCTCCTCCCACCATAAAACATGTGACCGTTGCCGCAACGTTATAAAACTTTTTTAAAAAAAACTCACACTTTCTCCTTCTCTCTCATCTGCCCTCTTTACCGTTACTCACCGGCTAATTCATCATATTTTCTTCTTTCTTTAACCTTCATCCGCCATTAACAACACTCTAATTTACCCTCCATTAAAAATCACAAGAACTCTTAAAAAGTTTCAAGCTTTTTATAAAACTGTCATCTTTAAATTCCCCTGTTTCTTTCTAGTTGAATTTTTCTGAATTTAGCACTCTAAATTCAGAAAAAAAAAACCCATTAAGGATTTATCTTAATTTGATCAAATCTTTGATTTTCTTGATTGTTAGTTATAATAAATAAAATAAAAAATGGCAAGTTTAGCACCTGGGGTATTGTTGAAACTACTTGATGGATTAAAAAGAGGGGTGAAACCCACCGGAGAACACCGGAGTTCACTTCTTCAGGTAACTGATATTGTACCAGCCGAGCTTGATGAGAAGGATCTATGGCCTAAGCATGGATTTTACATAAAAGTTTCTGATTCTTCTCACTCTATCTATGTGAGTCTCCCTTTTGAGCAAGATGATCTTGTTTTAAGCAATAAAATGCAACTGGGTCAGTTCATTTATGTTGATAAATTGGAGGCTGGATCGCCTGTTCCGATAGCGAAAGGCGCTAAACCACTCCCTGGGAGACACCCTTTCATGGGTACTCCAGAACCCTTGATGGGTCTTAGAGTGAAGAAAGATAAGAAAGTTGAGGAAAAACAACTAATTAATGGAACTCCAAGAAGAGGGTCTTGGGAGTTGAATAATAATAATAATGACAATATTGTTACTTCCCCTACTATGAAATTAGATTTTGATCAGTGTACTCCATTGAAAGAGAAGGGTAGTGGAGTCAAGTTTCATCCTCCACCTCCAATGTCTCCAATGGTGAGATCAGTTAAATTTGGGAAAGAGCATGTAAATTCAGCAATTAGAGCTTCTTTTGGTGGGTCTTTGTTGTCATCTAAGATGGAATCAAAGGGTGAAACTACTTGTTTGGTTAGGAGAAGTTGTGTTACACCTACAAGTTTGAAGTTTCCAAGGAGTAGAAGTGTTATTGAAAGAGGTCCCAAGATTACTTCCACTCCTATAAATTCATCTGTAGGTACATTGCTCTTTCAAGTTTTGTGTATAAATTTGTTTAATTGAGTCAGTTTTCTTAAGTTTGATGCTATAGTTTTTGGGAAGCCTAACATACAGTTTTATGCTTCTATTGAATTGATTTTCAATTGTGTCAATAATACTCTTGATTTTGTTGCTATGTTAATCTCTGGGAGGGTATGCAAGAATGTGTTGTGTGTAAGGCAGATAGGCTATTAGGTCTGTGTAGTAGTTGTGACTTGTGAATATATTGTATAGCACCGAGGCTCGAGTTTCGAGCTATGTTAATATCTGGGAAGGTGAATTCAAGAATGTGTTTGTGTAAGGCAGATAGGCTATTAGGTCTGTGTAGTAGTTGTGAATATATTGTATAGCACCGAGGCTCGAGTTTCGAGCTATGTTAATCACTGGGAGGGTGATTCAAGAATGTGTTTGTGTAAGGCAGATAGGTTGTTAGGTCTGTGTAGTTGTGAATATATTGTACAGCACCGAGGCTCGAGTTTCGAGCTATGTTAATATCTGGGAGGGTGAATTCAAGACTGTGTTTGTGTAAGGCAGATAGGTTATTAGGTCTGTGTAGTTGTTATGAATATATTGTATAGCACCGAGGCTCGAGTTTTGAGCCAGTTGCTTCTTGTCATATGCTTGCACAGATTATGCATCAATGTGTAGTTTCTGATAAAGGTTGTTGTTACTTGTTATGCAGGAAAAGAAAAGTTGTACGCCTCCACCAAGTTTAAAGAGAGATCGAGGTTGTGTCAATTTAACAGCAAATGTGCAGAATTCTGCCAATTCAAAGGCAACTCCACAACATCAGGCACAATCACAGTCTAGTAATCCAACCTTCAATTGTGGTAGTAGTAGTAGTAGCACAAGTATGTCACTGAACTTACCAGGAAAGCTTGCTATGCTTGGCAAAGTAAGTGTGTTTATCACCTGTTGCTGGTTTTCCTGATTTTGTTGAGGTCAAAATTTTGTTCATATTGGCAATTTTTTTGTTGTCTTTCCATATTAGGAAGCTGTTCAACAAAGAGAAAGAGCTCAAAAGATTGCCTATCAAGCATTGAGACAATCTACTGCCACGGACAACGTTGTTCGGTGCCTCAAGTAAGAAATGACACTGAATAGTAGTAGTTTCTTCTGAATATGGACTGTGTATCAAAGAGGCTAAATGTTAGAGGTTGTTTTGCAGGATGTTTGCAAACTTGAGCAAATCAGGAAAGGCAGATGCACCAGCAGCTTGTTTTGATCAGTTCCTAGAGTTTCAGAACCAGATTACACAAGCAGTGAATGACATGGTGTCTATTCAAGCTGCTACCTCGGCTATTGAAAGTAAAGCAGAAACGAAAACGGATGCTCCAATCTTACACGAAATAGCGCATAATTCAATGGAACGATTCCACGACAGTGAACCAAACAGCACATCTAAGAGAAGATTAGCCTTGTACAAGTCCATTGCATCATTTCCTGAGAGAACGAATGATATACAAAAGTCAAGCAATAACAATAATGGGAGGGTCTTAAGATCACATTCGAAAGTATATCCTGATAAGAAAGGAGAATCTACTAATGTCGAAAATGATGAAAACAAGCAGCCTGGTTCTGGTGGTGATTCTGGTTGCTTAAGCAGCATGATCAAGTTGTGTAAGCAGATAGAAGGAGAAGCTGGGGGTTGGTTCATGGAGTTTATAGAGAAGGCACTCGAGATGGGGCTAAAAAAATCGAAAGGCAAAGCAGATGCTGATGTTCGAAAAGTGCCTCAAGCACTTATACTTAAGGTTATAAACTGGGTTGAAGTTGAGCAAAGTGATGCTAGTAAACGACCAATTCATCCAAAAGCTTCTCAGATTACTAGGAAATTGAGAATCAAGGTGAAAAACCCTTGATCTGTTGGTCTGTGTGGGACTTATTTCATGCCTTTACTTATGTAGTTCAATTCATTTATTAAATTTATAGTAATTCATAGAAGTTCTGAGATCATTCATGAATGTTTAGTGTTTAGGTTGCTTGTATAATATGATTAAGAATTGACTAGTTCTTAGTGTATAAGATCAAGAGTTGGTTAGAGTTTGTAGGGAATCTGTATGTTTAATCTATCATGCCTAAGTTTTAGGTAGGACTGAGGGCTGAGGTATTCTTTGTATACTAACTTGTTGATGAGGATACGGTTCTTCTGATACAAGGAGATTGACAATAATAAATCATGGTCACACGTTATAAGCCTTCCCTTATAACAAAATTTCTTGGTGATGTTCAAGTTAAAGAACTATTTCCTGTGTTTTGTTTTTACTTGTGACACTTTTTTTTCCATCAATTCCAGTGCAAAATTTGGGTAGGAGAAATAGAGAGGAAAGAAAGAGAGGGCCCCATGTGATTGGAGAGAGATAGAGAGAAAGGAAAAGCAAAAGTAGAAGTGTTGCAAGTAATTAATTATTTCCCTTTTGAAAAAAGTGTTGCAAGTAAAAAAAAAAACGGAGGAAGTATTAGAATTTTGGAGCGGATGAAGTAATTACCCTGGCGGTGTATTCTCTGGATTGAGAAACAATGACTAGGGTTGTGGCTAACCACTTGCCACTATTTTCGGAATTGCCTAACCACATACCACATTGGCAATCCGTGCCTACATCTTCTAAAACCAACCACTTAGGTCAAGTGGTTGTGCAAAATAATGTTATTGTTGTTAAGGGGTGAAAGTTCGATGTACGGTTTAGACTTAGGCCCAGTCTAATTTGATCGGAACAAATTTTCGATTTTAATATTTCAAATCGAATATTCAAATCCAATCTAATTAGTGTTTGAGTTCCAATTCGAATTTTCAGACGATAGATTGGATCCGATCTGAAATATCCGATTTTTTAAAACTCCATTTTTTCGATGAAATAAATTAGGCATGAGCATCAAAATAAAGTTTTCGATAAACATGAGCATCGAAATAAAGTTTTCGCTAGTGATTAGAAAGTTCGCCCATTAGAGTTTTAGGGGAAGGAAAGGCCTCATGACCATTGGTTTTTTTTTTTAAAAGAATATGTTAAGCCCAATTCTAATTATACAATTCAAGGCCTATCTACTATTTAGTTATAAGGATGAGGAGCGAGCTCATGTGGTAGAGCACTCCCCTCTGATCCTTGAGGTCAGGGGTTCGATCCTTACCCCCAGCATTATGTTGGGGTATTTCCTTAGCATGCTTTCCTTAGCATGCTTTACCAGCCAATGTGCTGTTAGTTCCTACACGGCTAGTAGCCTTAGTAGGGGTTAGCCCTTGGGCTGACTTAATTTCCCAATCAAAAAAAAAAAATCTACTATTTAGTTATTTTGCATTTTCGGAGCCAATCACCCTCAATCCGATCCGATCCGATCTGATACGAAAATTCAATTTTTCAAAAAATTCGAATAGTTTGAGTCCAACCCAATTTACTAATTTGATTTGAATTGGATTGGATTTTGGTTTTTATCCAAATAAATTTCACTCCTAATTGTTGTCAATGGTTGATTGCCATGTATAGATGAATTATCACCCCATAACAACCATGAGTAATGTCATATCTCATATTGATGAGATTGATATCATTCGCTCATTGTGCATGAATTTGGTAATATAAGCAATAATAGTTAAAAGAAAAAGTATTTGAATTTATTTCGTGCATGTCCTCTCTTTTAGACCTGTTTTTGTCATTATACATGATTTACAATATCCAAATACTGTTATAATCCAGGATCACTTCTTCGTGTTAACAGTGATATCCGACTTTATATTGATTATTACTTAGTTAGTTGTAGACCGGATCAATAGGTCGGGTCCTCAAAACCAGCCCTTGACCCGACCCTATATTATAGGGTCATAGCCCGATCCAATTAAAATAGGATCGGATCGTCCGACCCTAATAATGCGTTAGCTGGTCGGGTCAAAAAAAGTCAATTGTGTTTTGTTTATACAATTGGACAAAATACTTTTAATTTGGATCATTGAACATAATACAATTATACAGAACTTTATAGATCTACTATAATGTTCATCTACAATGTTAAGCTCTCCTTCTATCTTGTCTGTTAAGTCTTTTTATTGGCTGGTTTGCAACTTGCAAGTGCACTAGTGTTAAAACAGCTTATCAGAGTATATTATTTGTTTGAAGAACTATTGCTTTGTTTTTCTTTTTTTCCGACAAGGGGTACATTTTATTCAGTTGGACTTCAATGTCATTGTTAAGCTCATATGCTGGTCGTAAACTGGGTTGAGATTGCATTATGTTTATTTAATATACTGCTCATATTTTGCGTTTGATTTGGTAATGTATTTCAATTTTCAAGCTCAATATCATGATGCAAATAGGTTCTTACTTTAAGTTTTGTTATTAGATTTTGGGAAGCTGATTCTAATTTTACTCTAAATAATAGGGTTAAGGGTCAGGTTAGTGTAGTCCTTGACCCCCGACTTGTTAACAATGACTTTAGATCGGTATTTAGCATGGTATGACCCGCCGGCCGCCGTTGAACAGGTCTAGTTAATTGTAATTTAGTTGTTCGTTGTCTCATCATTTTGTTAGTCGTTACATCGTTGATAAATTTTTCTATATTTTTCGTTTGATATGTTAAAGACTTTCCTAACTTTTCGTATTTTTGAAAAAATTTATTGCTTATATAGTACATCGTCCGAACTCAGGACCATTACGAACTATACGTAAGCCTTAGGCTATCATCAAAATTAGGTCCTTGAACCGAAAATTGAAAATCTGACAAAAAATTAATTATATTATATGGTTACCAATATGTACTTTGTGAACCAAACCAACAAATGAAGTGCTACATTTTTATTTCCTAAAAAAAAAGTCCCACATTTTCTTTTTCTAAATCTTACAATTCTACTTTTAAAGTTGCATACTAGAATTATTCATGAAAATTTACTTATTATTACCGATTGACGCGTGATTTTCATATATCTTCCAGGATTTATACCATTGAAGAAATATATTTAGTTCTTATCCAATACCTCGAGACGTCCTTAGTAAGGTTGTATTTCCGAACTCTGATCATATCCAGACTCCTAACTCTAAAGATACTACTTCCTTCGTTTCAAAATATAAGGCATTCACGCATTTCGAAAATTTGCTTTGACCACAAATATCTCTTATAATATGATAAGCAAAAATTATACTCTTGAATTCGTCTTGAAAAAATACTATGATAACATTATTTTTTTAACGGTTAAAGTTCGACCTCGAACACTGAGTATGCCTTATCTCTATTATATAAGCCAAGGGGTGAGCTATGTTGTCCCCCTTGAAAAGACTTATATACCCTTAATCACAAAAAATAATAAATTAAAGATTTTCTTAATTCTTTCCTCATTTACAAATATGGTTAATAAAGAAAGTTCTACATTACCAAAAAAAAAATAGATAAAAACGTGTAAATAGAGGAAACTCACAATTGAAAATAAACTAATGACAAAATCAATTTTTAAAGGATTATAAAAGCAAAAATTTACAGATATTCTTATTATTTAAATTCTCAATTACAATAACAATTTCAAATAACATGCATTAACAAACCATAAAAGAATTAAAGAACTTAGAGAACACCATTTTTTTTATTTTTTGGGGCTCATAATTCGTTGGAATAATAAACATAAAGCATCAGATAATATCAATCTCTAATTTTTTTTTGATTGGATCACTACTCACCATAGTATGCCTAAATTAGCCAATGGAATTAAATCGAACTACTCCTCATAAAATACGCCTATAAATATATACTTCCTCTGTTTTTTTTTTTTAGATGTTACACTTTCTATTTTAGGAAATTTTAAATTAGATGTTACACTTTTGTTTTAGGTAATAACTTCTTTCTATCTCTCCTATCACATGTTCACATGGGACCTTTTTGTTTTCTTTCTATCTATCTCTCTCCTCTCCAAAAATTACCTAGGAGTCCATGATTTGAAAAGTGTAACATCTAAAAAAACCGGAGGAAATATGTATTTTTAAATAAATAAACATAACCTAGATCATTTGAAAAGGAGAGTTGTTGAATTATCTATCAAATAACATGAAATATCATACCTCGACATAATTCTATTTGGAAAACGTTACTCTTTTACACTAGAACTAGTTTTAGGACCCGTGCATGATGCACGGGAGTATTAATTGCTTGATAGCATAACTAATGATCAATAAAAAGAATCAAAATAACGAAACATATTTAACTAATCATATATGAAGGCATCAAATCGTTATTTACAGAAATGATTTTTTAACGCAATCTATATGTTTGAAAACACTTCCTTGTAAACTACGTTTATTGTACTTGTACGCACTCCGTGTTCTTTGTCAAAAGGAAGTATCTTTAGACCTTTTTTGCTCGTAACTCTGGAAACAGCAACATAAAATTGGTTGTGGCTAAAAACAGGTCTCGGGAGATACAGGCCTACATGAGACAAAGATTGTCCTTGACTTTTATTTATAGTCATAGCAAAACAAACCATTAAAGGAAATTGACGTCTCTGAAATCTGATAGGAAACTTGGTGGAGTCTGACGGCGTCAATGTCATTCTTGGGATAAAAACTTTTGCACCCACATTACTTCCGGAAATAATAGTAGCTTCAATAACACGATTACCTAAATGATTGACGACTAACCTCGTGCCATTACATAATCCAGATGTTTTATCAATATTGCGTAGAAGCATAACGGGCGCACCAACCTTTAATCGTATACTATGATTTGGGAGACCAGAGCATTTTATTGTATTGAGGAATTCAGTGGAGTATATTTCGTGGACTCCAAAGTTTCCTTCCTCTTTGCTTATAGCATCCGAACTCAAATAGACTTTCTCTTCTCCTGGAATAGTAGATAGAACATTATCATTTACGATCTCCACTATCTCATTTGTTGGAGCCAAAATAGCTCTTTCTTGGAAATATTTAGCTTCCCAAATATGTTCCTGTAGGTCTGGATACGTGCTTTCAACAATTGCTAAAATCGGATCGGTCCCGGGATCTATAAGGATATCTTTTGCAATCTCGATGACGGCTTCACCATCATTAGGACCGCCAGCATTTCCATCTCCAACGCTTAGTATCCACTCTGAGAATTTCACCAACTGGTCTAGTTTCATCTTAAAAACTCGACATATGATGTCTGGCCTATCCTCTGGCCTTAGGCCTCTTTTTTTTACAAATCTAGTAATCTCAGGCCACTTAGGATTACACGTAAATGTTATGAATAAATCTGGATAACCATACCATCTGCAAATAGCCATCGCATCTTGATAGTTTTCTCTCATATAACTATGTCCTCCTGTGAAGGAAGATGGCAATACTATACGACTTCCAGTCGAAGATCCCTCTGTTTCACCTCTCTCGACAGCACCTCTTAAATTCTTGACATTCGCAGCTCTCAAGCTTTGTTGGTTGTGTCTAAGAAAAGACAACCTTTCAGCTTCAATCATTGTGTAAGCATCTACTATGAATTGTTGTAACAACCTCCGAGATAATAGTATTGTTGCCGCCTCCAGAGCTCGGTCTTGTATTCTGTATGCAAAAAACTCACGCATTGTGAGTTTAAACCTCTTTCCTGTTGAACCGTCTGATGGAGTCTTATCCCTGTGCATAATATCTGTTCTAAATCCATCTTCTCCGTATGGAAATAATAGTGGATATTGCATAGCGAGGTAAGAAGGATGAAGTTCGGAAATTTGTTGTAGCTTTCCACCCTTCGTTTCGATAATTATATCTCTTTTGTCGGCACTATCAATATCTCCTACGATAAGTGCAGCTACTTCTGATTGTTGGCAAATTGTAGTTCTTCCATCAGACTCTCTTTTGCCGATAAGTTTTAATTTCAAATTCTCACACGTGTTAGATGCAAACCTATCCCTAGCCATTCTAAAATTATGAGCTAAAGGGTTATTATGATCTAACATATCTTGTAATTCTGCGACTAAGCGATCTTCAAACTTGTCTGGGTTTGATGTACTGGTAAGACATAATGAATAATAAGTTAGGATTTGAAAAGGAAATATAAATTAAACAATTAAAGTTACAATGATACTTAAATCCATTTACTATGTTGTACCTTGCAGCTGTTTTCCTGTTCTTTATTTCATCCTCAGTATCATATATGTAAAGCTGAGAAAACTTTGGTCGTGCACCATCAGCAGGCAATAAAGTACCTATTAAGTGATGATTTTGACCACCAATTTTATAATTATATGGACCTCGACCTTTAATTGTAGGTGCAATAATCCTTCCACCCATTGATGTAAACGAATACATCATATTATATCCTCTTATATTTTCAAGAAAATGGTTGCTTCTATTATGTTTCTTCTTCAATAGATCATAAATAATTTGAGGTGGATGTTTTAGCAGAGGTAGCTGAACCTTCCCTTGCATGCAACACAACGAAAACTTTGGCTTGATGTTTTTGGTTTTCTTGTTAGCTCTCTCATTGAACCACATTTCCGCGCCACAAAACTCACATACATGTGTTGGGTCTCCTAAATCTGAGTAGCTCTCTGTGAAAAAACAAAATCAGTAATAAATATGCGATATAAACATAATTAAGAAGACAACACAATAAATCATAATAATAAGTACGACATTTCGCATGATATGCAATAGTTATTACAAATTATATGCCAACCTGTAACGATATCCATATAATTGACGTCGTTGTCACTATCGTCTTCTGTAACACAGTCATCTTGAACGGTAGTATTTGATTGGTCATGAGAACTTGATTCAATATTTTCATCTTTATATAACAGTCATAAAAAACAATACTTTTAGATACGATGTTGAAAAGTACTTCAAATATTAAATACTTGTATTTAATAAGTAAATAATAAATTAATACCATTTATAATTCTCCGTGTAACTGATTTAAGGATATTTGAACTTCGAACCACATGTCTCTTAGATCTAACATTACTATGAGATTGTGCCAATTCCAACATGTCTCCAGAAATCATAGAGCTGCCTATTAATTATTGCGTTTTAGTTAATATAAAAAAAAATCGATGTAATTATCGAATACAATCAGTTCATTGAATAGTACAGAATGCATACCTCGAGCTCTTTTTCTAACATAATCGCTTTCTGTACTTCTGGCAATATCAGAAGGAGATTGTGTGGCTAAAGTAAATGTCAAATAAATATCTTCATGAGATTTTGCATTTTAATTTTATTTAATCGTTTAATATAAATAATAATAATTACATATCGCAATGTATGTAAAGCGTATACCGTTGATAACAATGCTGGTAGGATTATTGTTAGCAATAACTGCGTTTAGCGGTGCTTCAAAAGACAAATTAGAAGATGATGATTGCAAATCTAGAAAAATATAAATTTTACCCAATGGAGTAGTACAAATAATACTTGAATCATTAAATATTGTGCTTATTAACGGTGAATTAACAACGGATCCATCTGAATATAATACGAAAAGATCAAATAAGTTTATATTTAACATACGATAATATTTCGTATAATAATAGCCTCTATAGTACACATCTATACCGTTCAATGAACGACAAAAAATATTGGAATTAAATACGGATTGCTGCGTCCCTAAATTGGCCGAAACTTTTTCACGTCTTTGTGATAATATTAGTTTTCGTTTTTGCCTTGCACATCGTTGTTCAATTTGTTTTGATACAACTTGATTTAGAGATCTTGAGGATACTGCAAACAAACAAAACAATACAATACAAAAAGTGAAGTTATTAACGCAATATAATTGTCAAATGCAAACCAAAACAAACAATAATTTGTGAATATACTAATTAATTAAATTTAGAATAATAATATTTTATTATGACTATATCTTAAGTAATCATAGTATCACAAATAAATTAATATTGAGAGGGTTAAAGATAATATGTTTACATATAAAGTCTTCTTAAAATTCATGTTTTTTGACATTAAAATAGACTGCTTTCATAAATTAACCTATATATTATTTGTTTTCTTTTAAAAACATGAATAACATTAGATAACATACCATTTGACTATGTACAAAATATCAAATTATAAGCCAACAGATGTAGAGATTATATTTCGGTCAAGACAACATTTATAAGCAACCTTTGTTATTATATTTGTGATGATTCACATGCATTCCTTATTTACTTCATTTCATTTCTCAAATCATGACACAACTTTTTTATTCTCATCTCTCTAACTTCTCTCTAGAATTCTTCACAAATTCTTCATCTACTCCTCAAAAATTTCCAAAAAATTATTCATTTTTCACGATTTTGTCCTACAAATTTTTATTCTCAAAATCAAATACACAAATTAACATCAAACATGAAAAAAAAAAATCAGATTTTTTGGTTCAAATGTTCTCGGTAGAAAATAATATGGAACAGTACATATTTCCATTTTTTCAAAGTTTTAATTGGGAATTTCTCAAATGTTGATTAGTTATGGCGAATTACTTGCAAAATATAGTTGCATGTCATCATCTCAACATATTCAAGATGGAAATTAAAGATTTTTGGTAAGTTTTAATACTTTTTTTTTCGTTTTTGTTTATATGGTATATGTATGTGGATATGTAGTTTTATATTTTTTTTTGCTTTTCTTATAAAAATATGAATAAATACAATAATAATATTCGAAATTTATTTGCATGTAAAATTATGATGAATAATGGGTGAATTTAAGTTAAAAAGTTTAATAGTAAGTGACAAAATATTTCTTTATAATTTTTTTTCTTCCGATAATAGTATACATGATCAATCTATAATTTAAATTTTTCTTTAATTATAATAATTCATATTACTGGTTATTAATAAAAATATGATTGAGTAGTTAGATTGCATGTTAATGTTTATTGAAAATTAAGGTAAGAAACAACTATTTTTGTTAATTTAACATGTTTTTTTTTCGTTTATGTATATACAGTTTGTATTATATTTATATGCATTTTTTACTTTTTATTTAGAGATCTTAAAAAGATATGAATAACTACAATAAATTATATTGTTATATTATTTGCATGTAAAAATTTGGTGAATTATGGGTCAATTCAAGATACATAAGTTTAATAGAAAGTGAACAAAAATTTGCATATACAATTTTTTTCGTACGAAATATAATTATACATGATAAATTTATAATTATAAGATATATTATTGGTTATTATTATAAATGTGATTGAGTATTTAGATTGCATGCTAATGTTTCTTTAAAATAACTACATTCATGAGCTTTTAACTATTTTAACATTATAATGGGAATATTATAGAATAGAAATACCATTAGATATGTCGCATAAAGGAGTTCTTTGTGTAATACAACTTATGTGACTTCTTTGGGAATGAAAATGTAGTTCTTGTTCTTGACTAACATTATCTGCAAAATACCAAAAAAATGTTATATTTCACATAACCACGAATATTAAATGGTATATTAGAAGCAAATATGTATAGACAAAAAATGAACAATACATACCATGTAACATGTTATAGAATTTAGTTGAAGGAATACTTGTATAATTAATAAACGTACATATTGCCATGGAATAAAATACATATACATTAGATAGTGTTTGATATTTCTGAAAGTTTAAAACTTCATCAATTGTAATTAATAGTCTTAAATATAATAGTGTATTGAAATAATAATATTTTATTTGTTTTGTTGTTTTCATGTGGATATACATTCGAATAACATTAGTATAATGAGCCAACTTATAACACATCGCACAAATATATGAAGAATTTAGGTGAGAATCCTAATACTTATATATTATACTATTTATATATTATTTTTCTTTGATTTAAAAAATGATTACTAAACCGTTTATAATTAGTTTTATAAGAAATATTTGATATTCCATTAATATTGTGAAATGTTAAATGTAATAATTAGTTATTGTAATTTGTTTATAGTTTAATTGTAATGTAATAATTAGTTATATTGTATTTATTGGAAAGAAGATGGAATATCATATATTCATATATAAAACCTAACTATAAACGGTTTGATGAATACATACATGTATGATATGCATGTCGTTTCGAACCCCTTCCCTTCTTAACATGACGATATTGATTTGATGCACTTGGATCATCATTTTCATTATTCATTTCGAATTGGTGAATGAATTGAAATATTAAAAATAAATAATCATAGTATATCTTAATATATTATTTGAATGAATATTATAAACTATGAGAATTGATATACATACATAATATATATTATGTAATAGGAATACATATCTACGTATAGTTGGCAAATATTTCAATCCTGATTTTAGCCTTAATTTTAGTTATCAAATATTACCTAGCTACGGTTAGGTTAAATTATCATGTAATATATATGGAAGGTTTACAACCTTAATAATTTTTTTTTTATCAACATTAGAATCATAACGGATATTATAAGATAACATTACCTTAAATTAGACATACTTCCTGTTAATACTCACCATTTAAAATTTTAAACTTTATTAAATATACAATACTACAAACGTATTTATATATTAACGTTGAAATAATTGAATTTAGTCCGCAATATATTATATTAGTCGACTCTAATCATTATTTTATGATTAGTTCAAAGTTATATTGAAATTAGGGGTGAGAGTAAACAATCACTAGTGGAAAAATGAAGAAGGGCTGCGCTAAAAAAGGCATGTAGGGCTGCGCTTTTTGACAGCAGCCCTTTCAGTAGCAGCCCTTCACTTTTTAAGTAGGGTTGCGCTAGAAAGCGAAGCAAGCGCAGCCCTTAAGCTAGAAGGGCTGCGCTAGTTAGGAAAAAGCGCAGCCCTTCTAGCCCAGAAGGGCTGCGCTAGTCTGGGCTAGAAGGGCTGCGCTTTTTCCTAACTAGCGCAGCCCTTCCTACCAAAAAAAAAAAAAAAAAAAAAAATTTTTTTGTCATTTTTTTACTCATAATCTCACATTTTCTGAAATTAAACAGAAGAGAAACGAAACGAAAATACTAAACCCAAAACAATAAAAAGAATGAAACGAAAATGAAAAAAAGGAACAAAAACTAATATACAAAGAGAAGTATACAATAAGTATACAAGAACATTAATCAATAACAAAGAGAAGTATACAAGAAACATTAATCAAAATAAACAAAGAGAAGTATACAAGAATAACATTAATCAAAATAAACAAAGAGAAGTATACAAGAATAACATTCAAAAACAAAGAGAAGTATACAAGACATTAATCAAAACAAAGAGAAGTATCACAAGAACATTAATCAAAACAAAGAGAAGTATACAAGCAAGAACATTAATCAAAACAAAGAGAAGTATACAAGAACATTAATCAAAATATATAAACAAAGAGAAGTATACAAGAACATTATAGATCTGAAAAATACAAGAACTACAACCTAATAATGTTTAAATACATAAAACAAAACCCAAATACATAATTTAAGGAAAAAAAAATTTCGGAAAAACTTAAAATGGCTATTTGGAGGCTTAAACGAACTCGGATGGCTTAAAAAGCCTAAACGTCACGCATAGCAGTGAGTTTGACTCGTTGGCTCGTTCCGCTTCCGAAAAGGTATCACAATAGGCAATCGGACCCGCGTGCATGTTTAGTGCAAATCGAAAAACTTAAAATGGGTTTTTGAGACAAATGTTTATGGGAGTTTTTGAGAGAGAAGAGAGGATGAGAGAGAAGAGAGGTGAGAGATAAGGAGGAAAGGAATAATGAGGGACGTGAGAGAGGAGAGAGAATGAGGGATAATATATTTGACGAATCCCCGCTCAATATTTCAAAGCGCGCGATTCCGAAATTTCAAAATTTTTCAGGAAGGGCTGCGCTTTTTTAAAAAAGCGCAGCCCTACTAAGCAGAAGGGCTGCGCTTTTTAAAAAAGCGCAGCCCTTCACTTAGTAGGGCTGCGCTTTTTCAAAAAGGCGCAGCCCTTCTTACCTACAGAAGGGCTGCGCTTTTTTGAAAAAGCGCAGCCCTACTAGTGAAGGGCTGCCCTTTTTTAAAAAGCGCAGCCCTTCTTCTTAGTAGGGCTGCGCTTTTTTAAAAAAGCGCAGCCCTTCACTAGTAGGGCTGCGCTTTTACGAAAAGCGCAGCCCTTCCTGCGCAGCCCTTTATGTTTTTTCCCCTAGTGAATGTAAAAACGTTTATAATAACAAACATACTTCCGGTATAATAAATTTTGGAGACACAAATTATTAATGCATTAAATCATTATATTATAAGTACGAACATATAATTATACTTAATACATAAATGATAAAAAGAACATAAGTTCTCGATTATACTTGCAAGAATCACATAATATTCTATGATCATCTGAAACTTCGTAGTAACATTCATGATCTTCAAAAAGATTTATATCCAGCTTACATGCTTGTTCTCTATCACATAAATAAAATCCTGATTCAAGAGACATCTTATTTTTTATCCATACTCCCGAAAAATTAGAACGAATTTTCTTCCTACATTCTACAATCTCCTTCAAATCCATTTTCATCAACGTACTTGGTATCATTTTGAAACCAACTTCCTTGTAACTCGCTTCTTGACTACAAAGATATATAAGTCCCAACAAATAAGTTGCAACTAAATATCCTTCATTTGATGCTTTCTCAAAAAATAAAATACCATCTTATATCCTCAAATCAGTAAAAAAGTATGCCTATAAAAAAACATATAGATATATGAATAAACCAATATAAAATATACTTGAAAAAAAAATCAAATAACATACACTTAATATGAATGTAAAGGCCTATAAATTTATATATATTATGAATAACTTCTTGTAGAAAAAAATTACCATTCCAACTCGAACAATAGCCTCAACGTTGTTGCACTCTAAACATCGTGTAAATATGAAATCCATCTTATCTATGTAATCCCAAGATAATCTTAGCAAGCTTTCTATTGATAACTTTTGTGGAACTTTGTTATCTTCACAAATAACATTGAGTGTCTTGCAACTATATCAAAAAAATTATTATCTTAACACATTATTTATAAAGGATATTGTAAAAACGTATGAATAATTAGTTGATCATGGTTCATACCTTAATTTGCCCCTAAATAAATCTCTGATAGAATTAGCTCCAACACGTGAAATAATATCAACAACAGTTTCTGTGGGAAGGCGTTCCATTATACATATATTATTAGACTTCATACTAAGAATTAGTTTATACTATTTGGCTTTATAAAATTATAAATCATATAAGTTGTATAAATAACGTATTTTTATGTACAACACATTAGGTTTGGATTACCATATAACTACGTTGGGACGGTTGATTTGACAACATGATTGTCCTTCCTACATCGAGTTACATCTCCTTCTCTAACCAATCCACTATTACATCTTTTGCAAGCATCATTGTACCAACTATATTGAATATCAATATCTTCAATAGTTGCCAAGCTAACACATATTCCAGCCTATAATAAACAAATATAAGGATACATTTTTTATCAGCTTCATAATATTATAGTAAATAAACTTATTAAAAGATATAGACAAAGTCAACATTCAATAACCTTATTCATCTCAAGTAGATCAGATATATCCTTGATTGATTCCTCCTTTAGAAAGTCATTTGTGTCATTAGATAATTGTGTCAATTGTCCACTCTTTTGTTCACCACTTGAAGGAAAGCTACATAATTATTATAATATATATTAACATAGCAATATAAATATAACATTTAAAAACATGAATATTTTAAAAAATATCAATATAAAATCGAAATCCAACCTATTCTTGAAGTTACTAATTTCAGGAATATCGTCATTAATGAACAATCTTGAAGCATAGCGGGAAGTGCAAACACGTATCTCTCCTAAAAAAATAAATATATTTCCAAAAGTAACATAATATAATTAATTTAATACATATTAATATATAGAGAAATGAAAAATAAAATAAATAGATAAAATTTAAACAAACCATGAAAGCTAGTTATTTTCCCGAACTGCATGATGACAATAATACAACAATCACTTCCTTCGGTTTTGAGAAATTGAGTCATCTCGTCAGCATGGGTAGTCCAAAGCACACAATTCAAGCTTGTATTACTAAACATAAAATCCATACAAATAACAATATATATTAATACATATATGTACAACGTATTATTTAAAATATTATTATTTAAATAGCAATTAAATTGTTTACCATATAACTTACCATGTATCAACCAACTCAATAGTCATCATTCGGGATTTAGTAGTTTCAGTTATTTCACTGTACCCCGTCAGTTGTCCAATGATATCTATTAAATCATATATAAAGCTTTACATAAATCAAACTCTACAATGAATATGTTAATTTATTATAGACCATAATAAACTGAATCACTTATACATAAACAATAATATGTTAATTAGTAATTTTAGAATTTTTGTTTATATAAACATTACCATATAATACGTGTCCGGTAACCGTTTTGATATAATATCTTTAAATTTAGCAAATGTAAATCCAAATTTTGGAATATCAAGAACTCGACATTCCTCTATGCGTGATCCGTAATTAAGAGATAATACACAATTGTGTGTCGTTGACTTTTCCATAGCACCATTTTCACGAACTAAGAAATTGGAGAATTGTCTAAATTCACCCTCCTTAATTTTTGGCATAAATTGCAATATTAGGCCTTTTCGATAGCTAGCTTGAATCTTACTTCCCTATTAATAAAATAAAATAATATTAAGTATACCATATCATTTATAAAATATATGAAATTAAAAAAAATCTCATGTAGTGACATTACCTCTGAATCCATCAAGACCATTTCAATACTTTCAGTTTCAAGTTGATTTTTGAAATTAGGCCTCTCCCAAACCCTAATAATTCGAACCTCAATAGTGCATAATTTCATCCCCTTCACTATTTCACTAATAGACACAATTTTCTTTTCATTTTGTATTCCAGAAGCCATTATAAATTAGTTCTAAGGGGGGATAAAACACTCAAATATATTGAACGTGTATTAATTGTACACGTTAGTAGGTGTGTAGGACGTGTTTTTATAAGCAAGCTATCACATTGAGATATAACATATATATGGAATAAAAAATAAAATTATATTCGTTATTAACTAATATAATTATATTGTCAAATATATGTTCAATTGAAATAGGGATTGATATATTCAAAGATTTTAAAATCGAATTAGAATATATGATCACGATTATTTAGGAATGATTTGTTTATGTATGTTAGGATATATATAGATATAAAGGGCTATTATGTTAAATAAAACAACTAATTGAAATTACCATATTTATTGATTGACATAATTTCGGTTGATGAGTTTAATTAAAGGAGTACATTATTTAGATGATAAACATTTTACAATTTCCATATAAATAAAATAAACGTGACTCTCATATCATTTTCGGAAATTATCAATTGGTATACATGTATATCACACAATTAAAGATATCAAAATGTGGAAACAATATGTTTAATTATAGAAACAATATGGAGAAGATATAAAGATCGCGTCTGGTCCAATAAATATAATAATTTATATATTTATATAAAATGTAACAATATTTTTTTAATAACCAAATCTATACAATATGGAATTACATACTATTTATATATGCTATAAGATGTAATAGATGTATTTTTTTTCAAATATATTATATAATCGTATTTTTTTTGTTTTATTATGATTTTTTAAAAAACAAACAACCTAAAGTATTGGTCTTAATGTCTTTTTTGTTAATTTTGCATTTATTCACAATTTAATTTGAACAAATACGAAAATGCAATTATATAGCTAATGTTTATTAATCAAAGTCCAACACATGATAAAATATACTTTATTAATTAAAAAACAGAAAAACATACATAGCCGAACATAATTCCATTTTTTTACAATTCTAAAAATAGGATATATTAAAAGACAAAATGTTAATAATATATAATAATATATAGATAATCTTCCTAATCATTCAAAGATGCTTCTATACCACTAATCACTTCATCTGAAACTTCACGTGCAAGAACAAATTGGTTACGTGCATGCATGATTTGAGCCATATAACCATAGTTTCATGACCTTTGCAATGTAAATCATCTAACTTTGTTGCTATATCTATAATCTTCTCTTCATAACTTGAAAACGTTTCTAAAAATAATTTTGTTGCTTCAACATAATTCTTCAATTCTGTTTGAACTCTTGAATCCATGGAGAGTAAATAAAAAAAACAAGAAAACTAATAACAATAAGATAGAATTTATATAGAGATATTAATACAAAAGTATTGAAGGTAAGTAAAAGAAATATGTTAATGGGGTTATTTATAGACGAAAATTTCGGCCAACTCATTCAAATCCTAATATGTTAGTTGTTCACATTGAATACATTGTTGCATCATAAAGTATATGGTTGAGAGAAAATGACACACTTTATTATTTTATTTTATACAATTATTTTATGTAAGATTTGGTGGTTGAAATAATAATAACAATGCAAATAAAAAGTTTATTGTTTTTTCACCCAACATCCAATTGCTTAAATAATAACGTATGAACATTAATTTAATAAAATAACTCGAAATAATGTAGAAATGTAACAATAAATTAATAGCTACAAAAGTAGTATTATTCATATAATTTATTCCATCGAAAAGTAGTCATGATAATACATAAGAATAATCCATAAATTACGATATTCTATTTCATAACACTGTAGAAAAATCGAACTTCTCGATCACACTTGCAATCATAACAGTCCAATGTATCATAACCATTAGGAACATAATAGACATCTTTTATATCCCACATCTTGCCCTTCATATGCTGATTTTCATTGGTCTTACAAACCAAGGGTGGCTTGTCTGACATATTCGATCTATTTCTTATCCAAATAGTGTTTAACATTCTCCTAAATATCTCTTACACTTTATAATTGACTCCATCGTTAGTTGTTTAAGTAGTGTTGTCAAAATATAGTGGCCATTCTCTATATCATCTCCGGATTTAGAAGATAGCCAAATTAACCGACAAATATGATGACATAGCATGTCCAACTTTTGTAGCTTCAATCAAACTACACAATCCATTTTGTAATTATTATGGGTATAAATTTGTACCTGCAAAATAAATATAAGGAACATATAAACAACATTAAGTTTTATACGTTTTAATTTAATATATACGTTTTAATTTAATAAATAGCAATAAACACATGTGAAACATTATATGGTTTTAATATGAAATTTACATGGTGTTAAATTTGTGCACACTCATTTAACATAATTAATATAAACATTTTATCCCCTAAAAAAAACAAATTGAAACATTTTATAATCTGTATTAAATTAATATTTTTAGATTTCATATATTATTTTCTATTTATAATCCATAACTTTATTATAAATTAACTTACCAAGCCATATCGAGTTAGGGCATCAGGATTTTTGCACTCAAGGCATCTTCCAAAGAAAATCTTAGCATTACTATTAACCATCCAAATACGATCAATTATTGTTTCGATAGCAACCTTTTTCATGACAGAGTCATCATCTGAAAGGGTCTTTAGAATCTTGCAACTATTGAAAAGGTAAAACAAAAAAATATAATTAGAATATATAATAATAATATAGTTTATAAACAATCAAATTTACAATACCTTAATTTGCAACAGAACAAATCAAATGGTGTTGAGAAGCAACGCGTCCAAGAATGTTGATTGTTATTTCATTAGGCAAACGATTAAAAAAAATAAGTTTTAAACTCGACATTTTTCTTTTGAACGAATTGGATCCTTTAACAGAGGATTTTATCTACATATATATATAGATTAATACTTAACTCAAACAACTTTCCATTGTCATGAATTCAATAAAATTCAAAAAAACTTCCATATATAAAGAAATACGGATTATATATTAAGGTAAGCATATACATGTCAATATTGTTAAAGAATCTCGATCAATACTATATCAATAAATTTGAAGGAAACGTTTCCAAATGCTCATATTTATTAAATATTATTACAATTTATATTGGAAATAATAAAATTTCAAATATTCATAATACATCTATTTCGACTTTTATTTTTCGACTTTTAATTATGACTATTTGAATAGTAGTGCTCTGACAATTAATATTTGTATAGAGACCTACAAAAAAGAAATATAAATGTAGTCAATAATAATAGTCAATAAATTTAATAATAATAATTATTATTATAATTAAAAAGAATATAACATTATAACATAATAAAATTTTTACTTGAACAAATAAGCACATTCCGCTGACCATTGCACGTAGGTAATGTCTCTAACAACATGCACCTTCAACCTCATGTTCATGTAAGCAATATTTGATTGAATAATAAATACGTACTTCATTGTTACACGGGATAGTAAATTTGAACGAAGTAATATTATATCATAACCCTGTATATAATATAATATTACGTTAATTACATAATTAAAATAAAACGAACATGTAAAATGAACAATTAACTAATGAAGGTAGACATACCTCTATTAAATACCGGATTATGATAGATAAACTTGTCTTAAATATGAACTTGATTTGGTTATCGCTTAATTCAATGCATATCGTTCAAGTTGCATCATAAATTGTGACGATAAATGATAAGTTACATTTATTCAACAACTTGAAACTTCCCATGTTGATATCAACTATATTCCCAATAACCCTAATTGGTTTGTCCTACATATTACATTAAAATACAATTAAGAGACATAATAAATTATAAAATGAAATAAATAAATAAGTAAGCACTAAAGAAAAAACTTACATGGATAATATTTATAAAATTAAATATCGATGAACGTGTTGCATTTGCTATAAGTAGAGTACGTATAATAGGTAACGGACAATGACGTATGAACTTATATTTTTCTTGCGCATAACGGTTGTTTTTAAACCTGTACGTTGGAATTAATTAAATTTCAAATTTCCGAAACACAATTAGCTTTATTTGAAATAAGTTTTTTGCAATTATTATGAATTAATAAGTAAGATGTTACCATTTTATCAACATAGATGCATCTGTTATATCTTACTTATTATTTATAAAATTGTAAAAGCTACGAACCTCACAGCTAGAATAGTTAAATATGTTTCGTTACAAAAAAATGGCTATAATAATCTTATTGTAAACTCCTATTAGTAACAAACATATACACCTACGAACCTCACAGCTAGATTATATTCCATAATAAGATTTGGATTGGCGAATTGAGAGGAAAAGTGGGTAGCTAGAAATGTGGAATGCACCCTATCAACGTCCCATGGTTGGTATTTTAGCAATATCTTTGAGATAAGTGGTAGTTTTAGTATTATTAGGCAGCTACTGAAGCAAAACAATATAGGATGACGGCTGTGTACATGGATGATCGATGGATATATATCCCTTCTTCAAGGTATATTGTCTAGCTAGGATTGATTTATTGTTTAAAATCTTTATGTATAAAGTATGGAGCCAAATACTATCCAAAAAAAGTTTATACACCTATATATATATACTAAACGTATCAAGTTAATAGGAAAACATTCCTTATTTTAAAAACCGACATATATCTTTTATTATACTATACATATAATCAGGTAACTTTATAAATAATATTGATGATTCAATAAATACCAAAAATAAACCGTATTTTTTAAACATTCCTTAGTTAATAACATTGACGATTCAAAAAACCGACATATATCTTTTAAACATATTTTTTATGAAATTCGAATTAGTTATGGTTAAATAAAACACAATTTGTTTAGTGGCATAATTAAATAGGACATATAAAACTTCGGATAAATATGACAAATTAATACTAGGGGAAAAAACATAAAGGGCTGCGCAGGAAGGGCTGCGCTTTTCGTAAAAGCGCAGCCCTTTCCTGCGCTTTTCGTAAAAGCGCAGCCCTACTAGTGAAGGGCTGCGCTTTTTTAAAAAAGCGCAGCCCTACTAAGAAGAAGGGCTGCGCTTTTTAAAAAAGGCGCAGCCCTTCACTAGTAGGGCTGCGCTTTTTCAAAAAAGCGCAGCCCTACTAAGAAGAAGGGCTGCGCTTTTTAAAAAAGGCGCAGCCCTTCACTAGTAGGGCTGCGCTTTTTCAAAAAAGCGCAGCCCTTCTGTAGGTAAGAAGGGCTGCGCCTTTTTGAAAAGCGCAGCCCTACTTAGTGAAGGGCTGCGCTTTTTTAAAAAGCGCAGCCCTTCTGCTTAGTAGGGCTGCGCTTTTTTAAAAAGGCGCAGCCCTTCCTGAAAAATTTTGAAATTTCGGAATCGCGCGCTTTGAAATATTGAGCGGGGATTCGTCAAATATATTATCCCTCATTCTCTCTCCTCTCTCACGTCCCTCATTATTCCTTTCCTCCTTATCTCTCACCCTCTCTTCTCTCTCATCTTCTCTTCTCTCTCAAAAACTCCCATAAACATTTGTCTCAAAAACCCATTTTAAGTTTTTTCGATTTGCACTAAACATGACGACGGAGTCCGATTGCCTATTGTGATACCTTTTCGGAAGCGGAACGAGCCAACAAGTCAAACTCACTGCTTTGCGGTGATGTTTAGGCTTTTTAAGCCATCCGAGTTCGTTTAAGCCTCCAAATAGCCATTTTAAGTTTTTCCGAAATTTTTTTTTCCTTTAAATTATGTATTTGGGTTTTGTTTTATGTATTTAAACATTATTAGGTTGTAGTTCTTGTATTTTTTCAGATCTATAATGTTCTTGTATACTTCTCTTTGTTTATATATTTTGATTAATGTTCTTGCTTGTATACTTCTCTTTGTTTTGATTAATGTTCTTGTATACTTCTCTTTGTTTTGAATGTTATTCTTGTATACTTCTCTTTGTTTATTTTGATTAATGTTATTCTTGTATACTTCTCTTTGTTTATTTTGATTAATGTTCTTGTATACTTCTTGTATACTTATTGTATACTTCTCTTTGTATATTAGTTTTTGTTCCTTTTTTTCGTTTTCGTTTCATTCTTTTTATTGTTTTGGATTTAGTATTTTCGTTTCGTTTCTCTTCTCTTCTGTTTAATTTCAGAAAATGTGAGATTATGAGTAAAAAAATGACAAAAAAAAAAATTTTTTTTTTATTTTTTTTTTTGGTAGGAAGGGCTGCGCTAGTTAGGAAAAAGCGCAGCCCTTCTAGCCCAGAAGGGCTGCGCTTTTTCCTAACTAGCGCAGCCCTTCTGGGCTAGAAGGGCTGCGCTTTTTCCTAACTAGCGCAACCCTTCTAGCTTAAGGGTTGCGCTTTTCTAGCGCAGCCCTACTTAAAAAGTGAAGGGCTGCTACTGAAAGGGCTGCTGTCAAAAAGCGCAGCCCTACATGCCTTTTTTAGCGCAGCCCTTCTTCATTTTTCCACTAGTGCAAGTTGCAATCAAATTAAGATCCTAAAAAGTTATATTCCATTGTAAGATTTTGTAATCACGAACCATCTCCTGCATTTGTGTGCTTGCTGGTAGAAAAAAGGATCTTTATTTTATTCTCTATTTTCAGTGGATTGTGTTGAAGTTGACAAATTAATACATTGGACAAAGTAGTTAATAAATTGATAATGACATGAGAAAAAGATAAATAAGTACATACATAAAGGGCATAAAGATGTAAATTAATCTTATTACAACTACATACTAAAAAATAAATATAAAACAAAATAAATTATAAAGGTTATAGATAATAAAAGTGGTAATGACAACTACATAGTGACTTTAATTACTACGTTTTAATCAATTGATAGATAATCAACCAATACTTTGTTGTTAATGCTATAACATTCCGTATTGTTTAAATCAATATCTTCAAAATACTCATCATCAATCTTGTAAGCTCTTGATTGGAATGCATTGTAGATCATATAACATCATGCTCGAAAAATAAAAATATGGGCAATATCCATGTATTGTTGTCTTAACGTCTTCAACATAAGCCCAAACTTCATTGCTTTTATTAAAATGATATGTGAACATATTGGACACATTGTGGAAATAAAGATGCTCTCCACGAAAAAGTGTTAAAACCATAGATTCAACATATAAGAAATTCGAATATTCAACTTTAGCGGGCCATTTTTTGGATGAATTTTGTGTTTCTATTATGTTTCGAGGAGAACATAATATTGACTTAGAGATAGGGGAATAAGTTGACATCAATATGCAAATGGAAAAGACGAAAATGAGTTGGGATGTTTGAAGAGAAAACGACACTATTTATACTAAAAAATGTTATGTTTATTTTGCAAATTTACGTTATTTAGGTAATTAGTATCCAAAATTATGGTTGATTGACAATCAAAATAACTATTGATTGATTGATTGGTAGTATCAATTTAAATTAACTGATTGATTGACAATTACCATTAAGGGAGGCACTAATTAAGATTGATTGATAATTTAAATTACTTCCCGTATTTAGTTGGTTAGTAAAATTTTCGTAAATACCCAATATGGCAATTAAAATTTTCGGCCAACCTAATATTAATTTGAATTTTGAATTACGTAATTGTACCAATAATTAACATCAATCACATTAATATATAAATGGAATATACTTGATTTCTGGAAATCTCATATGATATCATGAAATTACTTGCCTAACTTAAAAAACCAATCAAATTAAATTTCGATTTCCTTTGCATTTTTCATTAAATTTCGGCCATTATATTCCGAAATGCCACGTGGACACTCTCATTGAGCGTTTAATTGTGAGGAGCTCTAAAATTGCTCGGTTAATGTGAGCTTGACACGTCAGCTTTTGTCTTCTGCTTTAGATAATAGTATAGATAATGCAAATAAAAAAAAATTCAAAGAACTCATCGATATTCACGACAAATATTATATTCTTAAGTTAGTTTTTTTAACACTCTTTATATTACTATACTGTCGCAGCCTCGCAGGCATCGCGACGTTCATATATGGCTAGTGAGAGTGTTGTATACTTGTATTAGGGTGCGTTCTGTTCAACTTAAAAAATTAAGTTTCAGGTCCAATAAGTTCAGATAAGTTGCAATAAGGTCTAATAAGTGCAATAAGTTCCAATAAGGTCTAATAAGGTCCAATAAGTTTCAATCAGGTGCAATAAGTTCCAATCAGGTGCAATAAGTTCCAATCAGGTCTAATAAGGTCCAATAAATTCCAATCAGGTCTAGTAAGGTCCAATAAGGTCCAAATAGTCAATGTTTAATAAACATTTGCACTTCCTCCGTTTCTTTTTACTCGCTACACTTTCCATTATGGGAAGTTTCACATTACTTGCTACACTTCTTTTTTGGGCAATAAACTCTCTCTATCTCTCTCCTCCCACATGGGTCCCTTTTCTTTCTACTCTCTACCTCTCTCTTCTCCAAAAATTGTCTAGGAGTCCGTGAAATGAGAAGTATAGCGAGTAAAAAGAAACGGAGGAAGTATTACCCTTCAAAAAAAATAAAATAAACATTTGTATTATTGTCCACTATTTTGTTATTCATAATTTAATATCACTATTAGCGGATTATGTTATTATTAGAATTTTAATTAAAGTACCACAATGATTATAGAGTATTATACTTGTATTAGTGTATTATTTTATTATTTATTTGTATTATGTCTATTATTTTATTATTTATTTGTATTATGTCTATTATTTTATTATTCATATTACTATTAGCTGATTATGTTATTATTAGAATTTTTATTAAAGTACCACAATGTATAGTATTATACTTGTATTATTTTTTTTCGATAAGTTGGTTTTATTTTCATTGATTAGGAAAAGGAGAATCAGGCCCCATAATCAAGCCCTTTACAATGAAAGTTTACTGCCTTTTGCTCAGCTTAAATTAGTAACTACTAGTATTTTATAAAATTAATTTTTTGATTTTCTACTAGTGTTTTATAAAATTAAAACAACACTATTATTAGATATATTAGTGATGAAAGTTATGTATAGGCAAATATAAATAGTAATTTTTTTGTAAAATTAATTATCATAAGAGATAATTAATAATGATTATTTTTTAAAGGACGAATTATAATAATTATTATTCCATAAAAAATTTTGAGGGGTAGTATTTACGTTAGTGGTAATATTTATATTATTCATGGTCAATGTTTTTGTCTAATAAGGTCAAATAAGTTTCAATCAGGTTCAATAAGGTCTAATAAGTTTCAATCAGGTCCAATAAGGTTTAATAAGTTTCAATCAGGGTCAATAAGTTCCAATAAGGTCAATCAGGTTCAATCAGGTCCAATAAGTTCCAATCAGATTCAATCAAGTCCAATAAGTTGAATCAGGTCCAATCAGGTTTAATAAGTTCCAATAAGTTCAGTTCAGGTTCAATAAGTTCAGTTCAGATAAGTTTCAATAAGTTCAGGTCCAATAAGTTGAATAGAACGCACCCTAGTGTTAGATCCGATCGTTCTTTATAAATTTCTATACAAGAGTATTTCGTCGTCCAAAACAATTCATCTTCTTTTATTTATCTTTCTCTCTCCTCTTCATTAACACAGTCACAGTAGAACATCCTTCATTCATTCTTCCACATGGATCTGCTTCGAAGTTATTCAACAAACCCAGAAGAGGAAGACGAAGAAGAACAACAGCAACAACAACCTCAATCTCACCCCACAAAAAACGAAAATGAAGAAGACGAAGATGAAATTCCAATTATACCCCTCCCTACAAAATCCGCCGCCCCAAAAGTCGACGATACTGCTCTCTCTCTCCTCAATTCCTCCTCCACTTCCACCTTCACAAAACCCTTAGACCCAACTCAGCACCTCGTCTCCTACAACCCTACATACGACCAACTTTGGGCCCCCATTTTAGGCCCAGCCCATCCTTACGCCAAAGACGGCCTGGCCCAAGGTCTCCGCAATCACAAACTAGGGTTTGTCGAAAACGCCGCCATTGATTCGTTTGTCTTTGATGAACAATACAACACTTTCCACAAATATGGTTACGCTGCTGATCCTTCTGCTTCTGCGATCAACAATTTCGTCGGTGATTTTGATACATTGGAGAAAAACAATGGTGTTTCAGTGTATAACATCCCACAGAGCGAGCAGAAACGTCGTCGTCTCGAGAATAAGAAACAGATTGACATTGATAATGGTGAAGGTGGAGAAGTTTGTAGAGAGGAAGGAGAAGAAGTAATGAACCCGGCTTCGGATTCGTGGTTATTGAAGAATAAGACGAGTCCATGGTCGGGGAAGAAAGAAGGGTTACAATTAGCATCTGAGTTAACTGATGAACAAAAGAAGTATGCTGAAGAGTATGCTAAAAAGAAGGCAGAAGAAAGAGGGGAGAAAATTGAGAAAGGTGAAGTTGTTATTGATAAGACTACATTTCATGGTAAAGAAGAGAGGGATTATCAAGGACGTCCATGGATTTCGCCTCCGAAAGATAAGAAAGCAAGCAATGATCATTGTTATATTCCGAAAAGATGTGTGCATACATGGAGTGGACATACTAAAGGGGTTTCTGCAATTAGGTTTTTCCCAAAGTATGGACATTTGATTCTGTCAGCTGGGATGGATACCAAGGTTAAGATATGGGATGTTTATGGGTCTGGAAAATGTATGAGGACTTATATGGGGCATTCGAAGGCGGTTCGAGATATATGTTTTTCCAATGATGGGACAAAGTTTTTGAGTGCAGGGTATGATAAGAATATCAAGTATTGGGATACTGAGACTGGTCAGGTAATATCTACATTCTCTACTGGAAAAGTTCCTTATGTTGTTAAGCTTAATCCTGATGATGATAAACAGAATGTGCTTTTAGCTGGTATGAGTGATAAGAAGATTGTGCAATGGGATATGAATACTGGAGAGATTACACAGGAGTATGATCAGCATTTAGGGGCAGTAAATACGATTACTTTTGTTGATAATAATAGGAGGTTTGTTACTTCTAGTGATGATAAGTCTCTTAGGGTGTGGGAGTTTGGTATTCCTGTTGTGATTAAGTATATTAGTGAGCCTCATATGCATTCGATGCCGTCTATTGCTGTGCACCCCAATACTAATTGGTTGGCTGCTCAGAGTTTGGATAACCAGATTTTGATTTATAGCACTAGGGAGAGGTTTCAGCTTAATAAGAAGAAGAGGTTTGCTGGGCATATTGCTGCTGGGTATGCTTGTCAGGTTAATTTCTCGCCGGATGGTCGGTTTGTTATGTCGGGAGATGGTGAGGGTAGAATGTGGTTTTGGGATTGGAAGACTTGTAAGGTTTTCAGAACATTGAGATGTCATGAGGGGGTTTGTATTGGATGTGAGTGGCATCCTTTGGAGCAAAGCAAAGTGGCAACTTGTGGCTGGGATGGACTGATTAAATACTGGTGAGTTATACACTTCTTACATTTGCAACTATTTATAATCGCTTGAGAATTTGTTACAGACTTGATTTTAATTGTTGATTTCATTTAGTGAGTCATTCGACATAGCTAACTTGCTGCTTGTTGATAATATAATGTGATTTATAGCTGTTGCTTGATTCTACTTTTCTGATTGTTCCTGCTGCACTGATAAGTCCGAACTAAGTAATCGGTTGTGTATTCATACATGCGTTGTTATTGATCGAAATAAATAATTTCTTGTTGGAAGAGTTAAGTGCCACTGCCTGCTTCTAATTTTGCTGATTGTTTTTGATGGATCTGTAAACCCCAGCACATATATCATTTCCATATTAAAATACTGTCCAGAATAATGGTTTATTGAAACCAGTGTAATGTTCATTTAACCGACTATATACTAGTTGGTGAGAGGATGCAAATCTTCTGCAGTAGTCCAACCATTCTTGAAGGTTTAGGTCCAATAAGATAAAGAACCTTAAAAGCATGGCACTGCTCTTTCAAGTGCTTTTAGCATCTTTTTTTTCTTATAAATTTGGCTATTATGGAAACCATCATGGTATGTGCTGCTGTATAACAGTACAAGTCTTAATCTCTATTTGAGATTGTTTTTCCTGCAACAATCTTTTATGCAACTGTATGTGGTAAGGATTAATTGAAATGCGAAATTTTTATGCAACAAGTAATGTGAATTTCTTGTGTAAGTGATGAAAAAAGTACTCTTGGGGCGTGTTCGGCAACAATAGCTGTGGTGGTAGCTTTTAGCTATGAGAGTAGCTGTTAGTTGTGCTGGTAGCTGTTAGTGGTTGGTGTGTAGCTGTTAGCTATTAGATGTCCAAGTAGCGGTGTAAAATATTGATGTTCGGTAAAAGAGGCTGTCAAAGTAGCTGTTTAAGAATAACTAGTTAAAAACTCAACTAAAACTATAACATATTATTTATACACCACTAAAAGCTACCCAAAAGCTACAAATTGTAGCTTTTGACAAACACTACTAAAACACTACTTCAGTCACTAAAAGCTACTTACACCACTACCTTGCCAAACACTCTTATTTTTTCTAATTAGTGTTTTGACCAAGTCAAGACACTAAAAGCTACTTGAAAAGCTTGTGCCGAACACGCCCTTGGTGATGGCCTTTGTTTGGAACCCATGGTATTGCTATTCTGTGAAGGACTAGAAGTATGTTGGGACTTGGGAATTAAGTTGAAGTTAAAGGTTCGGTTCTCCATTTCACTGACCATTATCTAGATGCATACGGTCCTACAAAGTTGAGAGAGTTAAGGGGAGGGGAGAGTAGGGATTGGCATCCGATTTATGTGTTCTATGAGGTGTGTGGGAGCTGCTATGCTATTATTGGTTGGGCTTGTGGATGTAGTTTTTTGAAGATGAGAATTCCAAACCAATGTTAGGCTGCTAGTTTTTCTTTTTGATGGGTGGATGAATGTATGAAACCATCAATAACAGCTTACCTATAGATTTAAAATTTGGAGCAAGGAGATGTCTTATGTTGGTGAGGAGATAAAATTGTCCTGTAGCAGGGAAGGGAGATGCCTTTTGAAGTTTAGAGATCTATTGTAGAGGTGCATATATATAACATGGAGGAGGTGATATATCGTCCCTGAAGTTAGGTATGGAAACTTTTGGATAATGTCCTTTGGTTGGATCATGGATGCCTTCTCATTTTAAATTTTGGGGTGAATGTCTTCATGGGGTTAATGTTAATGCTGAACCCCATAGCTTTTTAACTAAATTTGATTTTCCAGTCTCTATATGGAGGTCATTTCAAGCTGAATTACGTAGACTCCAGCGCAACTTGTTTGCCACAGTGAGGCACTTGATCTGATCATATTCAATCTAGTAGCTCACTAGAGATCAAACATGATTTGAGAGTGCGTTTTTGACTTTTCGGTGGTCAATTTTAATAGATTCGGGCCGCTTTGCCTTCAGAGTTATGCTGACCTTGTGAGGTGCACTTATCTCTTTCACTAGCTAGTTTGTCTTGGATGTGGAAGTCTGTGTTAACATCGATGCTGCTGGGAAATACTTATTGTGTGAAATTGTTGGTTCTTTCATGTTAAGGTATGGTTGTTAGCATGTGGTTGAAGACTTTGTTGTCTTCCTTAAAATTCTAATTTGGAGCTATAGCCTATAGGCTATGTAATTTAACTTCTTGATTTGGAATGATTTTCAGTTTGTTGGAATTCTATGATAATTCTGTCTTCTATTTGTTATAATATGTTTGCTTCTGATGACATATATGGTTATCTTAATTCAGTTTATGACACCTTGTGAAGTTTCATTTTTGTACAGTGTACATGCTTTTAAATTCTCGAATTTGAGTACCTTATATGATCTATTGAGTTTTAAGTAGATGATGTTTCTATTGAATAAGACTCTTTCTTTAATGATTGATTACAACTAGAGTTTTAGGCGGACTTCTTTATAAGAAGCATTCCTTCACCTAAAATTAAAGAAGAAGTTTCAGTTCTATTAAGTTCAACTAAGTTTAGATAAGTTTTAATACCTTATAAATGAACTTCAATAAGTTCCAAAAAGTTCAGAATAGTTTAGTTAAGTTATTAGTTCAGGAGAATTCAGGTGAAGAGAACGTACCCCATAAATTTCCATGGGAAGGATGTGGGTGCCGAGGCTACCAGCCCATAAGGATTGTGATTTGTGGGTTGGTAACGAGTGGACCAATAGGAGAGAAAGGAGAGAGAGATGAGTGAGCACACTAAATTGTATGTGATTTTTTTTTTCTTACTCTCTCTTTTACCTTTTTTTTTGGAATACTACCATTTTGGCTCTGTATTGACCTTGTTTAATAATATACGGATCCTGTCCAATAAATTGTTTTTGTCCTAACTCCATCGTATGCCTATTGGGTTACCTTGTCCATTAACCAGGCCTAGGCACAGTTTATAGGGATCAAACCTGGGTGCATAGCATGATTAGTTAGCATAAAATGCATCTTATAGTCTAAATATCATAAATGCATCTTATAGTCTAAAATATCATTGTAGCTAATAGCTACTATGTAGTTATTAGCAAACTCTGGAACTGTTGTAGACTTCTGCTTTTCAATTTTGAGGCATATCTCATATTGTAGAGTGTGGCTTCCTTTTTGAGAGGGTATAAATTTCTGCAGAAATTTAACAATATTTAAACACCGATTTAGATGGAAACCATTTTTTGGCTGGCAAACATATGAAGCTCTCCAACTTTTTTCCCCATTTGGAACTTGTGTAGCCAATAAATTCTTTTTTGGTTTTATACTTTATAGGCACTTGGGAACCGCAGATAATTGAATCCATCATCTTGCTGGTATTTAGATTTGGATGTGTGTTTGTTTTTGCAGATGGAGAACACGATAATTTGGTCAAATTACTAGTCCATATGTTTGTGTGATTTAATTTCCTTTGTGTGGTTCAATTTTTCTAATAGCTGGAAATTCTCGCACATATCGTTTCGTGTGGATTTGAAAGGCCAGTAGGCCACTAATATGTGTTTGGTGTCAATAAGTTGAATAGGTTTTTTCATATGAATCTCCTAACAAACATGCTGGTGCCTTTTGTTGCAGGGACTAGAGACTTTCAAGAAATTTAGAGCAAATTTTGGCTATGCTGGTTGTTGAGCCTCAGGTCTGTGCAAGGAGCTGATATGTTTGATTGTCTGCAATTATGCACCATAGGTGCATTTAACAGAAAGTACATGTTCTGAAAGATCAGCATATCGGTTTCTGAAGTACTGTGATATAAACTAACTAGAGTAAGAATAGTGCAGTGAATGTTGTATACCTCGGGATTTTGACATTCTTTTCCCTCTTTACTTCGATAGAAACACAGTTCATGTACAATTATCGTGGCTGCTTTCCTTGAAGAGAATTTTACAGTAGCTGTTAGAAATCAGAAAAGTGTGTTCCTTTTTACTGCTGCTGCTTATATTGCTGTTTTTACTTCTGGAATCGAGGCGTATGCAAGTTCTTATTATAATGTAGGCTCCGTTTGGTAGGGCGTAAAACGTTTTCCTGGAAAACTGTTTTCCTCTATTTTCAGTTTTACATTGTTTGGTTGGCAAAAGAGTGTAAAACCATTTTCCCTTGGGGTAAAATTACTCTCCCAATGATGGAAAACCATTTTCCTTTCAAAATGAAGGGAAAACTATTTTTCTTCTCTCTCTTGTACATTCCTCTCACTACCTCATTACTTTCCCTTTCATTTTCCTTTCATTTCATTATATTTTTTACATCGAACCAAACAACGGAAAACTAATTTTGGAATTGTGTTTTCCATTGTAAATTGTTTTCCATGAAAATCATTTTACACTGAAAATATTTTACGCCCTACCAAACGGAGCCGTAGTGAAAAGTAAACATTGTGATTTGTCATCATGCTATTATTACTTCTTCCGTAATATAATAACTGCAACAAATGAATATTTTATATCTCACAAATATTACTAATTTGTCGCACCTGTTATGTTACGGAGGAAGTGTAAAAGTTTGAAATAGGTGAATGGTGCGCTGCTCGTACCCCTTAAAAAGCCTAATAAGTTCACTACACTACATGCATGATGCATCTCATATCATAATATGCTTTGACCTGACAAAAGTTCCAATAATGCTTGGGAGTAGTTTGTCAAACTAGTCTTCCAATCTTATATCAAGCGGACTTCACCATTGAAATTTTCTGATCTTCTTTGACTTACAAATATTAAAATAGGATACATTTCTTTCACGATTAATCCAAACTTTTGGGAGTAATACAGTTTCAATCAATGACTCTTTCTCCATGGTCTAAATTCTATTTTCTCAAGCAATTTAAAGATTTTTAATCAAATTAAAACTCTACGAAAGATGATATACTTTATAATGTTTGAAAAGCTTAAGAATAAAATGAAATAAAGGACGTACAATTTATTAATACAACCATTTCGTCTTATCGAATAGTTTAAAACACGCATTCAACAACTATTACGAGTTACAACAACTAATACTAGTTCTAAAACTAATTACTGTAATATTGCTTTTGCAAAATATACGTTGATTAGCTACTTTTCTTGAATTTTTCTATTTAAAGAACTATATTCTATTATAAAAACTCTAAATACGGAATTGTTTGGTAGTAATCAAGATAGCAAAAACTCTATTTTGCTCTTACTAAAAGAAGAAATGTCTAATTTTGTGTATTTCTCTCTCAAACTCTATATTCTTTCAAAACCTTCCCCTTTTCCCCTAAAATTCTATAAAAATCTCATACTATAAGTTACTACTTTATAACCATATAGTTATTGATAAGAGCTCACCCGAACTCTTTATTTCGGTTAGGATTTAGTTCTCTCAAATCCACTCCTACTCTTGACATAAGGGAGTGTCAATTCATCTCGGAGATGTATAAATTTTGAAAATCAAGTACATTTTCATAAATATATTATTATTAATATTAAGTTTTACTTATTAGATTCCTAAATTTAATATCAGTAACATTTTATTTACGAAAAAAATCACTTAAATGTATTTAAATTTGAACATCTCCGAGATGAATTAGTATGTTCTCTTTGGCATCCTAGCCTCCCCTCTCTTTTTCTCTCTCTCAAATCCTAGCCTCCCCTCTCTTTTTCTCTCTCTCAAACCCTAGCCTCCCCTCTCTTTTTCTCTCTCTCAAACCCTAGCCTCCCCTACCCTTTCTTCATCAATTAGGGGCCGCCATGGATGTTTTCATCCATTGTAAGCCCTTTTCCCCCTTTTAATTCCAGTTTTTAATTCATTTTTTTGTTTTGTTCAATAAATTAGTCTCTCTTTATGAGAGTTTCTCAAACCCTGTTATGTGGTTTTTAGTTTCTGTTTGGAAATCTCTTTCTCCCATATGGGAGTTGTGAGTATGGTTTTTTTGATTTTAAGTATGAGAAATTATTCTCATTGGTTGAAGTTCGAGACTCAACATGAAGGTATTAGAATCTCGGATGCGGTCAACCTGACTCGATCAAGAATGTTCTTCCCAAACTATATTAGAATGATAGACTTCCTCATCAATAGCGGCTTGATTCAGCAAATACAAGAGGGTTGTGCTGTATTGTTCGATCTGGTTCATTGTAGTTTCTTCGAAGACGAATTTGATTTAGTCTTGTCTACTTGTATCTTGTTTTACTTTAATACCTATTATAGATGCAGTTTGACTTTCAATTTAATGAAATTTCTCTTTCAAAAAAAAAAATGCTCCCTTTGACAAAAGATCTAACACGACGTCGTGTGCTTGTTCTTCATCCATTTCAGCTTTTAGTTACAGTTGGAATAATAAACCCTACTCTACTCTGCAACCTTTCTTGTTCCCACAACAAAAATGGAGAAAAGTTGCATTTGGATAAGGCGTATTGTGGTGGGAATTAATCCTCTGCATCTCACCAAAATACCCTCTTCAATCTCCATCGTTCATTCATCATCTTCATCATCTTCATCATCATCAACTCTAATCTCTCTCTTCTCTCTCCCTCAACGCCGACGCTCTCTTTCTATCACTGCTTCTTCTCAATCACTTTCTTTCTCTTCCATTGATAATGACACCTTCACTTCAAGTAAGAAACTTTTTTTTTAATGTTTTTCTGATAAAAATTGGATTTTGTTGGGTTTATTTAATTATTTATTTGTTATTATTATTAATACTTCCTCTATTTCGAATTACTCGCGACATTTTGAAAATTACACTATTCATCAATGAGGTTTGTCCATGCATTATTTACTACTCCCTCCGTCCCATAATATAAGTCCCCTTTCTATTTTGGGAGTCAATCTTTAAAAAGTTTGACCAAATATTCTTATTAATATATACAAGAAAACATATCCGTGTGAGATCTTGTTGGATTCGCCATAATATGTAGTTTCATATTATCAACTTTTTATATTTTTTACTAATACGAAATTGAAGATAGAGAAGGTCAAAGGTGCGCCTTGAAGACTGTGCAAAAGAAAACAGGACTTATATTTTGGGACGGAGGGAGTATTAGATAAAATCAAATATTATAATGCAGTATGTTGTTGGATTCGTGTCGATGTATTTTTTTAGAAAATCAAATTTTTATACTTAATAATTAAAGATATTAATAGTCAATATAGTACATCGGTAAGCGTGAACGTCAAAAAGTTTAGCGAGTAGTTTGAAATGGGGAAGTATTATATTTTTAATTTTTATGTTGAGATATCTGAATTTGTTTTGTAGGAGTTGATGAGATAAAACCCAATGAAGGGAATTCAAAGACTTTGTTGAAAGGAATGAGATATGATGAGCTTGAAGTATGTTGGGTTCATTGCTTGAATTTTTTCTTTCTAAAGTTTAGGAAAATTGGGTTTTTATGCATTATTTCAATTTTGTATCAATTGTTTGTTTTGCTTTGTTAGAGAGATTTCTTTGTGCTAAGATTAGCTAGTAATGAGGTGGGTGTAGGAGTATATGGTTAAAATTTTGGTGTTTTGTTGGCAATTTTACATTTGTATGTTGTTTGACACTAGGACATTTCAATTTATTCTGAGATTGGGAGTTTGTTAATAGTTTGATTTGCTCCTTGATTCGAGGCGTGTATCTTATGTTGTTGTTTGGTTCATGAATAGCGCGGTTTGGTGTTGTATAACACTAGGACATTAGAAATTAGACTGGATTTCGTAGAATTCGTATAGTTCCTCTGACCCTTAATTCCATGCTTGTATGTGAGTTGTCTTTTGGCTTTGGTAAGAGAGTAGAGCATCTTTATTTTGATGGCATGTGACAATGTCAATTACATGTGCTAAATGAATAGTACTCGGATGCACCAACAATTCTCAAAAAAGTATGTAGATGATATCATATAAGAAGGTGTATGTTTTGTGTTCAATCATGAATTACGTAAATTATAGAAAACCAAACTACATGGGATAGTTTAATACTTTATTTTGGATGAAGAAGTGAACTTTATGATGGTGTAATCTGGATTGATTGGAATCACTTCATCAAGTGACTATTATCTGTTGTCTGAAACCTGAAGCATTCTTATACAATCATTGTGCCAATGTATGTACTCCTAAGTTTAAATGCTCAATGTATGTTGAGCTTTGAGCCACGATGTGATCAAAACATGCAACTTGTTACCTTTTGGTGTAAACTTATGATTGATTAATCTCTTACTATGATGTTTGCTTTTGACAGAAATGGGTTCAGTTACATGGTTTTAGGCCGGGTCAGGCTATGATGTTATGGAAACGTCTCTATGGTGACAATATCTGGGCACATTGTTCTGATGAACTGGAAGGTGGTTCGCATAAAATTTATAAATGTCCTGCTTTTAGCCTTCTTATTTTTTTCTCAAGCTATAAAACAACTATTCCTTTCTTTTGAAGATAAGGCCATAGCCGACTTTTGTATCCAGATCTTGTTAGTTTTGACCATTATTTCTTTTATCAATGTAGTTAAAGTAGCATAATGATTAATTTCGAAAGAGGATTTTTTATACTTCTTCCGTTTCAATTTAGTTGTGACACTTTCTATTTTAGGAAGTTTCAATTTAGTTGTGACACTTTTATTTTGGGTAATAACTTCTCTCTATCTCTCTCCTATTACATGGGACCTTTTTATTAGCTTTCTCTGTCTCTCTCCTCTCCAAAAATTGTCTAGGAGTCCGTGATTTTAAAAGTGTCACAACTAAATTGAAATGGAGGAAGTATACAAATATAGCAATCACATCTTCGACGCTATATATTTTTTGAGAAACTAATTGCTAAAGTTAGTAAACTCAAAACCAAAAGTAACTTAATATTTTGAAAAATAGAGTATTAGTTTGGTTCTTTCCATTAAGCTCTCTGTTGACCAGTTGATTTGTCATCCTATAGGTTTAAACAAAGATTTCAGAAAAATGTTAAGTGTCCATGCAGATTTTAGGGCGTTGTCTCTGAAAGATATCCGCACTGCATCTGATGGAACAAAAAAGGTGAAAAAGGAACTTTCTTGTTTGTGCAATTGCGATGTTAGCTTAGCTATGCATTGGAGTGCCTGTTGACTGTTGAGCCAATAAAACGTTCTCTGATATTTCCCATCGTCTGTTTTTGCTTTACATAAAAATCTTCTCATTGACCCTGAAACTCACAGGAGCTTGCAGATTTTATTCACATTGGAAGATGGACTGGTGATTGAAACAGTTATAATCCCTTGTGATAGGGGACGAAATACAGTGTGTGTTTCAAGTCAAGTGGGTTGTGCCATGAATTGTCAGTTTTGTTACACTGGAAGGCAAGCTTCAATATAGTTTAATTCAAATGAATTTTTTAAGTCAGTTATTGTCCTCTCAGCTCCTTTTATGAATTTTTCTTTGCAGGATGGGTTTAACAAGGCACCTTACTGCCGCTGAGATTGTAGAACAGGCTGTGTTTGCTCGGCGATTGTGCACAAATGAAGTTGGGTCAATTACAAATGTCGTCTTCATGGTAAGTGCTGGAAGTAAGATGGATAAATAATTGCTTGTATTCGTTTCGTGGGTTAATGTTAACTTGGTATGCTTAATTCTAGGTATGATTCTATCAGTGAAGTCCTACCTGGGGTGATATATCATATATGGATTGCATACTGAATATTATAGTCTGTTTAGGTTTGCAGAGTGACTAAAAATTGTCTACACCATCAACACCATAATTACCCCAATGCCTGTAAAAATGCTCCCATTTTAGGCAAGATAATAGTCAACAACATCAATTCCAACATTAGCTTAATGCTCTAAAATGCTCCACCTTAGGTTGGGTGACTGTGGTTCTTATATGTATGCAGCTTTACTGCTGCCAACAGAGAGGTTGTTTTGAAATAGGAAAAATTGACGATAGAAGTCTCAACTTTGGGTGATAATTTTTAAAAGGCCTAAACTATTGATTAACCTGTGTAGGTCCCAACTTTAGGGGGTATTAACTTTTAGTGGGTCTTAGTGACTTGAAATTGGCTTAATAGGTCATAACTTGTAAAACTTGCGTTACACCAGAAGGGTTAATTGAGGGAGGGAAGTAGGAACTAGGTGAGATATAAAAAAAATCGTCAGTTTTAAGTCACCGAGGCCCGCTAAAAGTTAAGACCCCCTAAAGTTGGGACCTACACAGGTTAATCAATAGTTCAAACCTTTTAAAAATTATCGCCCAAAGTTCAGACCTCTATTGTCAATTTTTCCTTTGAAATACAATAACAACAAAAGCATACTACTTCAAGACCTGGTTCAAAAGTTGAGTTAATATAGCTTTTCGTTATGTTCAGTAACTAACATGTACCTGTCCTAAGTCTAATGCACTGTGACCTAAAAATTTGTTTGAATACCTGTCCTAAGTCTAATGCTCTGTGACCTAAAAATCTTGTTTGAACATTTTTCAATGAATTATTGATATGGTTGGTTTATCTTGCTTGCCTTTTCAGTTATAATGATAATATGATTCTCATTTATGTAAACATAAATGGTCAAAAATAGGTCTGTGCAAAGCAAGCAACATCTTTTGCTCTAAGTACTTGATTTTAGAAAATGTATGGAACATATTGCTTTCACTGATTGGTTTTATAATTACCTTTTTCTGCCTTGTAAGTAGTCCATCTTTTCAAGACTTTTCTAATCTGTATTTGCTTAGGGTATGGGGGAACCACTTCAAAATATAGACAATGTAGTTAAAGCATCAGACATAATGGTAGATGATCAAGGGCTCCAATTCAGTCCTCGGAAGGTTACTATTTCAACCAGTGGACTGGTCCCACAACTGAAACGTTTTCTTCATGAAAGCACTTGTGCTCTTGCTGTTAGTTTGAATGCTACAACTGATGAGGTAATGTACTAGAATCCCAGTCATTCTTTTCATACATGGTCTTAGATAGTTAACATCTTGAGGAAAAAGCTTTCAGGTGAGAAACTGGATCATGCCAATAAATCGGAAGTATAACTTGGAACTACTTCTTGGAACGCTTAGGGAGGAGTTGCGACATAGACATAATTATAAAGTTCTATTCGAATATGTGATGCTTGCAGGAATCAATGACAGGTTAGTTCCTTTGTGCTTCACAATGTCAAATAGTGTGCCGGATCTGCGGTGCTCCATATTTATTTTGTCTTTTCTCTCCCCCTCGGCCCTCGCCATCAGCAAATGTGTACCAGATGGACGATAGTCAGACCATGTATTAGTAAAACATTAAAAACAGTTACAAGTCTGAACAATAAGATTAAATGGTTCTATGAAAGAGATAAAAAGAAAAATGTTTAAAGAAAAGATGCACATATATACTCAAAAGTTTAGCAAAATGTAAAAAGCTAAGTGGTTTGGTCAGACTGTCTAAGAGAACACTAGTTGCTGGTTCTGGGGGGTTTTTGATCATACATCTGCTATTTGGCTGGTACTTCATGAATAACTTCATGTTTATTCTCTGCAGCATGGAGGACGCAAAGAGGCTTATTAATCTTGTTCAAGACATTCCGTGCAAGATCAATCTCATCCAATTCAATCCTCATAGTGGGTCTCTCTTCAAGCCAACCAAGGAAGAGAAGATGATTGAATTTCGGAATGCCCTGGCAGCTGGAGGTTGCACGGTCTTCCTGCGCCTCAGTAGGGGTGATGATCAGATGGCTGCGTGTGGCCAACTTGGAAAGCCCGGGGACTTTCAGGCTCCCTTGCTCCGAGTTCCTCCTCAGTTTGAGAAAATATTGAACACCGTCTGACTGTAGACAGTTTACACCTTCGAATAATAGTCATTTCCTTGTATATTCGACAGCAAACCTTTTGATATTTAAAATTATTATTTTCTTTTTATCACGGTACTATAGTATATGAAGTATTAATGGCATGAAAATTTGCTAATTATATTGAAATGCTAATAAAATTACAATTCTAATTTCATTTTTCCCAAATGATCATTATTGTATCATTGTAACGTATGTAGGTGCCAGGGGACCAGGATTCACAACTCTATATGAGGTGCATCTATTGTACAAGTATGTCAACAAATAATAGTAATAGGGAGTGAAGCTGTGAAGGCAGTATTATTAGCATGTTTATGACTTGTGAGCTTGCATAGTATCCTTGAGTAATCCTTGGCCAATATTCGCTGTATTGCCTTCTTTTTAGCTTCTTACATTTAGATAGAGATAAGTAACATGTGCTGATTTGCTTAAGCTTTGTAGAATTCAAAAGGTAAAAAATGGCAACACTCTCAGAATTAGGACTTCCTTTTGGATGCCTTTTCCCTTTTATTGTCATCCACAAAAGTTTACTTTAAGATTTCTGACCTTTCTGTTACGAAAATTTAAGGATTTTTTTGGTAATGACCATTTTATTAAGAGATTATAGACTAACCATTTTATATGACTACATTTATTTTAAACAATGTTAAGTTTCATAAAAAAAATTTGCCAAAGACTTTCCCTTTGTTTTCTTCCTCAATTTCCAACATTCTTCCTCGTCAAAGATAAAATACGTGCTTTTGGATGATCCCGAGGCACGAGCATCGAAGACCATGGAATGCCTCCTAAGGATATGGGAGGTCAATTTAAGAACTCTCATGGCTTAGAGCAGCCATATAACGGCTATCACGACCATTTCGAGGACGCATCGGAAAAGTATAAATGGGGTATTTCAAGGCATTCTAATGCAATGCAAAGGGTCTCAAACACCCGAGAGATATTACAAGTGATCCCAGAGCTCCCACAAAGGTTTCAGGAAAAAATTAAGAACGCACCTAGAATTCAGAAGAGGCCCTAAAACCGCCGATATAGAAAGTCGTAGTACACGATTTAAAACGTTCCCAAGGCCCGAGCATGTAATGTCTCCTGGGGGTACAAGGTGTCATTCCAAAGGACTTCCATGGCTTGTAACAGATATATGACGACATTCACAACCATTTTGAAGCTATTTCAGGGTTGCATCGGAAATGTATAAAGTCTAGGGGTATGTCATTGGAAAGAAGTCATGTGGCTTGGAACGAATATGTGGATGCCTTTAGATTCATTGCGAGGCAATTATGGGTTTCACGAGAAATGAACAAATGGGGTGCTCAGAGGATTTTCGAGTCAATGAAAATGATGCCACGTACCCGCGCAACGTTACAAGTCACGTTGGCACTCCTAGGAATGTTTCGGGAGGAAATATGATTAGGCCCGAGAAGGTCCAAAAATGACCCAAAAACAGTCAAAATTGAAGGTTATAATACACGTTTTGGGACTTTCTCGGGGTCCGAGCTCCGAACGCCACGGGATGCATACTAGGGACATGGGAGGTCATTGGAAAGAAGTCATGTGGCTTGGAACGAATATGTGGATGCCTTTAGATTCATTGCGAGGCAATTTTGGGTTTCACGAGAAATGAACAAATGGGGTGCTCAGAGGATTTTCGAGGTAATGCAAATGGTGTCGAGCACCCGCGCAAAGTTACAAGTCATGTCGACACTCCTATGAATGTTTCGGAAGAAAATATGACCAGGCCCGGGAAAGTCCAAAAATGTCCCAAAAACAGTCAAAATTGAAGGTTAATACACGCTTTCGGACATTTTTGGGGCCCGAGCTCCGAAACACTACGAAATGCCTCCTAAGGACATGGGAGGTCATTGGAAAGTAGTCATGCGGCTTGGAACGAATATGTGGATGCCTTTAGGTTCATTACGAGGCAATATTGGGTTTCACGAGAAATGAACAAATAGGGTGTTCAAAGGCTTTTCGAGGTAATGCAAATGGTGTTGAGCACCCGCGCAAAGTTACAAGTCATGTCGACACTCCTATGAATGTTTCGGGAGAAAATATGACCAGGCCCGGGAAAGTCCAAAAATGTCCCAAAAACAGCCAAAATTGAAGGTTAATACACGCTTTCGGACTTTTTTGGGGCCCGAGCTCCGAAACACTACGAAATGCCTCCTAAGGACATGGGAGGTCATTGGAAAGTAGTCATGCGGCTTGGAACGAATATGTGGATGCCTTTAGGTTCATTTCGATGCAATTTTGGGTTTCACGAGAAATGAACAAATGGGGTGCTCAGAGGCTTTTTGAGGCAATGCAAATGGTGCCGAGCACCGGCCCAAAGATACAAGTCTTGTCGGCACTCCTATGAATGTTTCGGTAGAAAATACGACCAGGTCCGGGAAAGTCCAAAAATGTCCCAAAAACAGCCAAAATTGATGGTTATAATACACGCTTTCGGACTTTTCCTGGGCCCGAGCTCCGAACACTTCAAGATGCCTCCGAGGGACATGGGAGGTCAGTGGAAAGGAGTCATGTGGTTTGTAATGAATATGTGGATGCCTTTAGGTTCATTTCGAGACAATTTTGGGTTTCCCGAGATATAAAAAATCGGGTGTTTAGAGACTTTTCGAGGCAATGCAAATGGTGCCGAGCAACCGCGCAAAGTTGCAAGTCATGTCGGCACTCCTATGAATGTTTTGGGAGAAAATACGACCAGGCCCTAAAAAGTCCAAAAATGTCCGAAATCAGCTAAAATTGAAAGTTATAAAACACACTTTTGGACTTTCCCGAGGCCTGAGCTCCGAACACTATGAGATTTGTCCTAGGGACATGGGAGGTCATTGGAAAGAAGTCATGTGGCTTGGAACGAATATTTGAATGCATTTAGGTTCATTTCGAGGCAATTTTGGGGTTTCACGAGAATTGAACAAATGGGGTGTTCAGAGGCTTTTTGAGGCAATGCAAATGGTGCCGACCACCCGCTCAACTTTACTAGCCACGTCGGCACTCCTAGGAATTTTTCGGGAGAAAATATGACAAGGCCCAGAAAAGTCCAAAAATGTCCTAAAAACAACAAAAATTGAAGGATAGAGCCTTCAATCCGATCATATTATTTGCCAAAAACGTTCCTGAGGGTCAAACACGACTTATAACGTATCCCGAGTGCTTCGCACCCTCTGCATTGCCCTAAAATGCAACCGAACCACCCATTTATGATTTTCTAGTGCACCACGAAATTTCCCCGTAATAGTCGTAAAAGTCGCAAAAGTTGTTCCTATGTCCGTTCTTAGTCGTGGGAGTCCTTTATATACCCTTCCATTTCCCCCACGTGGCACCACACGACCTTCGGTAGACTGGCTCCAGGAACGTCCAAAACCTTTTTGAGATAACCGAAAACGATGCAGTATAACTAGCACTTGGAACAAAGAAAATCGTAAATTTATCGTCGAGACTCGAGTAAACTGATGTATACTTTAGCATAATGTCAAATACATCGGTAAAATAAACTTCAAAATATACACAGTATTACATTTAATTAGTAAGATGCATAATGCAAAACCTCAATTTATTTACGGTTTTTTCTCTCTCTTGATTTAGAGCGTCTCTCTCTAAAATTTTGATCACTAGAGAGTATCCTTAGGTCTCTGACCTGGGGACTCTGGGAGTCAAATTTTAGAGTTCATCTTTTGTATTAGTCCATGCATTCCAGAAGTATCCAGGATCCAAATTGGTTAGAGGATGAGCAGATCATATCAAATGATCAGGGTATGGAAGGTGTTAAATCTCAAGCGATAACTACTAATATTAGCTCAGACAGGGTATCATTTAAAGAAATTGTTACTAACTCCTCTCAATGGTTCTCTGAAGCCAAAGCAGTTTATCTCAATTCCATGGAATGGGATGAACCTGAGATTGAATCCCCTGCTGGGGAGAATGTTGTTCAATTTTCTAAAGAAAAGCTAGCCCAACTCCGTAAGCCATGGGGCCTCGCGCTTATGGGGAAATGTTTTGGAATTGCAGTTAGGCCTTCTTTTATGACTCAAAAGGTAAGGTCTATTTGGAAACCCCGAGGTTCATTGGAGGTGATTGATCTAGGCAAAGAAACTTACTTGTTTAGATTTGGTCTGCAAGATAATTATGAGAAGGCCTTATTTGGAGGTCCATGGTATATACTTGATCATTATCTCATGTTAACTCAATGGCAACCGAACTTCAGACCTACTTATAATCCATTCAATAAGCTGGCGCTTTGGATTCATCTACCAGAATTGCCTGTTGAATACTATGACAAAGAAGCCTTATTTACTATAGCAAGTAAGCTTGGTAAACCAATTCGTGAGGATTATGCTACAAATCACATCACGAGAGCACGATATGCTAGAGTCTGTGTTGAAATCAATCTAACAAAACCTATCTTATCAAAAGTATGGATAGGTAACCAATGGCAGGTAATCCTTTACGAAAATCTTCATTCCTTATGTTTCCATTGTGGTCGCATAGGACATCAGAAAAATCAGTGCATTGAGTTCAAAGGAAAAGCTCCTATGGAACATTCGGATCAACAAGAGGCAAGGAAAAAGAATGAAACATATGGCATGCAGAGAAAGTATTCCATGAAAATACTCCAAGTGCCTCAAATGAAAATCTGCATGGAATGACACATGGCCCAAATAACCAGACGTTGCAAAATAGACCCAAAATTCTTCCTAGCCCACAGAATAGTTCAGTTCAAGATAGGTTAGGTGAGGAATATGGGCCATGGACTATGGTATCTCACCGTAAGAAGCCACCCGCTAATTTTTCTCAAGCCCAAAAACAGCGCAATAATCTAAAAGATAAATTACCTACCATTGTCATTCCTCCCGTATCTCCCGAAACCCGAAAAAAATTTAATAACTCTTCTTCTTCCAAAGGTGTTGTCACAAATAATTTTTGGAGAGTTTTGGAAGGAAAAAATAATGGGCAGCTGAAGGATTTTGATAGAATCGATGCTGATTGTGCGAATATCGAAGTGGTTCATTCCACTTCTGAGCCTGTTCGTATTTCGCCTCCTCTCCCTTCTTCCACTTCTTCTTGTTTGCCGCCTACCAACTTGAAACACATGGCGGACAAGTGTTAAAATAAATCTCCCAATGCAAGATACCAACATGCAAAAACCCTCTCTTCCCACAGAAAAATCCTCCTTATTGTCTTCTACCTCTCTTGAAAATGAAACCTCCCATGGAAGATCACTAGCCGTCTCCACCTGTATCAACAACTCCGTGAACAACTTCCCCCATCCCTCTTCTTCTCCCTCCTCCTCTCCCATCATCCTTGATTCCATCAATTACCCCAACTCGTCCACTGACCCTTCGCCATCCATTCTCCCCATCTTTACCCCCAAATCCAAAATTTCAGAATCTTCCTCGTCCATCACCTCCGAAATTGCTAAACCTATTTCCATCCCAACCTCAACCACTTCTATGGACATCTCTGGAATCTCCAATCACTTCAACCAAGATGGACCTAATGATGAACTCTCTAAAAACTATTTGCCCGACAAATCCCTCATTTCTCTCTCTTGCCGGTTCTCAAGGACCTCCAGATAGGGGTGTTCATTGTCGGATATCGGATCCGATCCGATCCGAAAATTCGGATATCCGAAAATTTCGGATCGGGGAAATTCCGATCCGAATCCGATCCGAAATTTTGGATCGGATCACCGGGTTTTCGGATCGGATCACCGTATTTTCGGATCGGGTCCGTTGAAATTTTTGAAAAATCCCGATCCGTATCCGATCCGAAAACCCGAAATTTTTTCCAGATACCCGATCTGAAATATCCGAAATCTTTAAATCGGATCGGATATCCGAAATTTCGGATCGGCGGATTTTCGGATCGGATATTTTTGCACACCCCTACCTCCAGAGATGGTGATAAGAGGCATGCAACCTCCTCCCTCAAACATTCCAACCTTTCCCTTGCTATTAAAAAGTCACGAACTCAATCTAGAGTCGACCAAGTTCAGCATTATAATGTTTCACATCCAAAGGGAGGTGGTCGACATCCAACTAGAAACTCGTCACTCACTATTTGTGAAGGAGAAACTAGAGATAAATGCCATGGTCAGTCCGATCAGTCTAATGGACACTTGGAGTCTGGGTATATCACAAATATGGAAGGATTGGGAAACCGAAGCCTCTTCCTAATTTAAAGATGAAGATTATTATATGGAATGTCTGAGGTGCATCGAATAATGCATTTGTTCCTCATGCATGGGATGTTGTTAGGCTTAACAAGCCTTCTATTTTTATCATCTTTGAGGCGAAGGCGGAGGAGTGTCGTGCTCGACAAGTGATAAGTCATATTTATATATAGTTTTTAGGTGCATTTAGGTTGCATTTTAGAGCATTTAGTTTCATATTTAGGTTCATTGTTGCATTATATTCTTAAGTTATGATTTTCTACTCCTATTCGGTATATTTTCTTGTTTTTGATGAATTTCAGGTATTGATAACGTATTTGGAGTATGATTAGCTAAGCTTGAGGATTAGGAGCACTTGGAAAGAAGCTACAATGCATAAGGATCATATGGATATGTCATAGTACGAGTTTGAGCAAAAACGAAGCGGAAAATCATTAGAAGAAATGTGAAAAAAGAGTCATGTCTACTCCTCTGATCATAACTTTTGATGTGCTGCTTAAAATCGAGTAATTCCAGCATATTTGGAAATTAGACTTGAAGATCTTTCCAACGATAGGTGGCACGCCCCGAGGAGACTTCTAGTCAAGGAGTTATGCCTTTCGGAAGATTGCACTGTTTCTGCTGGAATCTGCCACGCGTACGCGCGGATACTAATCCGCCTATTAATGATTTAATTAAGACTTTCCTTATCTTGTAAATTACTTTCCTAGTCATATTAGGTAACAGAATATTATTTAGAGAGGTTTTCATTTTTTTTCTCTCCCCTCCTCTCCCTTTCACGTTATTTTCTTATTTTCTAGGTTTTAGTTTTCTCTTCTCTTTTTCTCTCTAGTTTTTGGTTGTAAACCCTAGTTTTTATTCTTCTTCATTAATTCATGATTGCCTTTTAGTTTCTTTCATTGATTTCTTTGATTATGTTTTTCTTTGTAGATTTAGATTTCATTATTTATTTCATGTAGAGTAGTTTTTATTTCTAGGGTTTTGGGAATCCATGTTTATATGTATGATTATTGATTGATATTTATTCATGGTTTGATTATTATTGATTTCTCTAATTGATTAGTGTTTTATTGTTAATCTTGCAACTGATCAATTGTCTGATTAAATATTGCTAATACGAGTCATAGATCGAGAGATAGTACTCTTTAGAGGCTTACCTACAATTAGCAAATCTTATTATGGTGGCGACCGTACTAGCATATGTTGATTTGAGAGCGTTAAGTGCCTGACCAAGGATTAACCTGTGCTCTAGATATATGATTAATTGAACTGTGATATATTTTGATAGTTATAAGTATAAACATGGTGAACCATTGCCCTAGATCTTTTTAGTTTGATTTTCGTAGTTTGATTAGTTTAGAACATTAATTCACTATTCCTGATCTTGTTTAGTTTCTCTATATATTAGAAGCTAGATTAAAACGACCATCTCTCTGTGGATTCGACCCTACTTACCCTACTACATTGTTAGAAGGTTTTGCAGGAATTATTTTTGACGGGTGTACGACAACCTATCAACAAGTCACAAGATTACTAGGGTTTGATGATTTTAAAGCTATTCCTCCACATGGTTTGAAAGGTGGTATTTGGCTTATGTGGAAAAAATCCATAGAATTAGTAAGCTGGAGTGAGGTTTCCCCCTACTACTTTCATTCGCTTTTCAAATTTAGCCCTAATCAACCTGAGGTTCTCCTCACCGGAGTGCATGCACCATGCACGGCGAGGGAACGACATGAGATATGGAAGAATATGGAGCAAAATCTTCCCCCTGATCAAACTCCATGGATGGTAGTTGGTGATCTTAATGAGGTTCGGAGTCAAGCTGAAAAATCTGGGGGTAGGGCTTTCCGTAGCTCTCAATGTCAAGCTTTAAACTCTTTTATGGATGGTGCTTGTCTTGTAGATCTTGGATTTGATGGGAACCCGTTCACGTGGACTAATTCAAGAGAAGGGGCTGCTCTTATCAGAGAGAGATTAGATAGAGCTTTAGCTAACCACACATGGATCTCGGAATTTCCGGGGACCCAGGTAAGTCACCTTCCTCGGACTCATTCAGACCATTGTCCTCTTTGTGTTAATCTTAACTTTTCCTCCTACTCTCACCAAAAACTTTTTCTTTTTCGCTGTAAAGAAGTTTGGTTGGCACATTCTGAGTTCAAAAAGTTCTTTGTTAATAATTGGATCAATCCTGTTGTAGACTTTTTAGAGGGCCGTGATAAATTTCTCACAAATATAAAACATTGGGATCTTCATGTTTTTGGCAATCTTCTTCTGCAGAAAAAACGGATCTATGCTAGGTTAAATGGCATTCAAAATGCTTTAGCTTTCCGTACATCACCTTTTCTTTTAAATCTTGAAAAACAGTTGTTAAATGAACTTAATCACATTCACCTTGTTGGAAAAAGAATTTGGGCTCAAAAAGCCGGGTTTGACTGGAGATGTTGTGGCGACCTTAACACTCGCTATTTTCATGTTATTGCTAAAATTAAAAAATCACGAGGTAAAATTCATGCACTTTAAAACTTAAATGGAGATTGGGAGTTTGATGATCTGGTTTTAAAGAATTTGGCTCGCTTAACTTTTAGGAATATTCTCTCTACTAATCATTCCTTTTCCTTGTTGAATTGTTCCTTTGATCCTTTGATGGCTTTATCAACTGAGGAAGCAATGTCTTTAGTCTCTCCTGTTTTGACAGAGGAGTTGAGCATTGTAGTTAAATCCATGCCCCCATCAAAAGCCCTGGCCCTGATGGTATTCAATTGGTATTTTATCAACAATGTTGGGCTGAACTCCATCATTACATTGCTGCTTTTGTTAATAAATATCTTGCGGATGGCTTTATTCCTGAGAGTATTAACAAATCTTACATTTGTTTGATCCCGAAAAAGACTGCTCCAATTACCATCAATGATTTTAGGCCTATTGGGTTATGTAACACTATTCTGAAAATTTTAACTAAAACCATTGCGATGCGCCTAAGACCTTACATGATAAATCTGATTAGCCCTCTTCAAACCAGTTTTGTCAAGGGTAGGACCATTGATGAAAATATCATTATTTTAAAAGAGGTGGCACACTTGTTTAAACGGATTAAACGGAAAAAAAGCATAATGGCCCTCAAAATTGATCTTACAAAAGCTTTTGATTGCCTAGAATGGTCTTTCATTAGGGAAACTCTCATTGGATTCAAATTCCCAAAAAAATTGGTAGAAGTCATTATGAGTGTTATCACCACTCCTTCCATCTCGGTCCTTTGGAATGGTGAGATAACACCGGAATTTAATCCCTCGAGAGGTATAAGACAGGGTGATCCGTTGTCTCCATATATCTTTGTCTTATGTATGGAACGACTCTCCTTACTTATACAACAAAAACTTGATTTAAAATTGTGGAAGCCTCTTATGATAACTAAAGATATTGGCCTATCTCACTTATTTTATGCTGATGATGTATTTTTATTTGGGAAAGCATCTTGGGATAACTTAGCTTTAATGATGGAGGTTCTTAATGAATTTGGCTTGCAATCAGGATTGTTCCTTAACAGACTTAAATCTACTATTATTGTCCGAAAAAAATTGGATCATAATGTTCGACAATCACTCTCTTCTTTTAGTGGTTTGGCTATTTCTTCGGATTTTGGGAAGAACTTAGGAGTTCACATTTCTCCCAATAAGCTTAGAAAATCAGATTATTTGGATTTATTGGATAAGACTACTGATAGGATTAGAGGATGGCAAGCAAAATTATTGAACATGGCTGGTAGATGTACTCTAATTAAATCAGTTTTGAAATCCTATCCATTGCATGTCATGCAGACTAATATTTTGCCAATAGGGGTTCTTAATGATCTTCAGAAAAATGTTAAAACGTTTTCTTTGGAATAAAGTAGGTCAACGTCATTACATCTCACGAACTTCTTGGGACCAAGTGTGTAAACCAATGATAGAAGGAGGACTTGGTATTAGGGATCTTAGACATTGGAACCTTTGTTTTATGGCTAAATTAGGTTGGACTTTTTTAACGCAACCTTCGAAGCTTTGGGTTAAAATTTTAAAAAATAAATACTGTAAAGGTTCTAATTTTATGGATGTCATTCCTAATGTTTCTCACTCCACTATCTGACGAGACATTCTTAAAGGGAGGGAGTTGCTTGGGCAGGGTTTAATTTTAAAATAGTGATTTGACCCGGGCGTTGCTCCGGTGTTACTTTTTTATTCTTCACAATTAATATGTATTTTTAACATTTTTGTAAAAATTAATTTTAGAAAGAATCTAACATTTAATTTACTTTATGTTTGCAATGAATAAATAACATTATGTGGATTTATGAAGCACTAAAAAAAGTTGGTTGAGATGGTAAGGACAATCTTCTCTTTGCAAGAGGTCGCATGTTCAAATCTAGTAAAAGCAATATTTATTTTGTAACGTTATGTAACGATCTACATGGCACATAAGATGACGTGGCGAAGCTACGTGGCGCATATATAGTGAATAGTGCCACATGTCACCGTTCCTTTGATAGGTACTCCTTTTAATATATAGTATAGATGTTGGTAATGGGGAAAACATATCTCTTTGGTTTCACCATTGGGTTGGTAAGGAGCCTCTGTATAAACTTAAGGACCTAGTGATTCCAGAAGCAATAGCGCATTGGAGGGTAGCACACATTATTCGCAATAAGGAATGAAATCTTACCCATATAGCTAGCTTCCTCAGGAGATTATTGCTGAAATCCGTGCCATTCCATTAACCAAATTTGATGTTGTTAAGGATGGGTTAAGATGGATCTTCACCCCAGAAGGGGACTTTACGATTAAATCTGCATATAGAAATCTTAATCCTACTAGCACAAGAAGATCTCATTCTCCCAAAAAATGGTCTAAACTTTGGAGGATTAAAGTTCCTTTTAAGTATAGAATGCTTTTTTGGAATGTAGTGCATGAAATTTTACCAACTGCTTTCAATCTTCAAAAAAAAATCCATGCTTTTGATACAACTTGTCAGTGTTGTCTTCTTGCTTCTGAAACACATCTTCATTTGTTCAGGAACTGTTTTCATGTTAATATACTTTGGAAAAGAATTTTTCAAAACTGCCATTTAGCTAGGGCATTAGATGTGCATCGTTTTTTCAATAATGATTGGGAAGATTGGATCACTTTGAATCTTGATCAATCTTTGGAATGGTTACAAATGTTTGTAATAGCTTTATGGCATATTTGGAAAAACCGAAATAAGGTGGTATTTGAAGGAGCAATGGCACGTTCTTCATCTCAATTCAATCATTTCTTCCTTGATTATATTCATAATAAAAATGCTTTTCAGAAGCAAGACAAAATGGCTCCGAATGCACAGCGAATCTCTGTATGGAAACCGCCTGTTCATGGATATTTAAAGCTCAACACTGATGGCTCTTGGAAAGCAAATGATAAGGCTAGTGGTGGAGGGGTGATTAGAAGAACTGATGGATATTGGTTTATGGGCTTCTCAATTAAGGTTCGGGCTGTCAATCCGGCAGCAGCATAACTTATTACCATAAGGGAGGGACTTTCTCTGGCCAAGGATCATAATATTTCAAGACTGGAGATCGAGACTGATGCTCAAGCACTGAAGATTATGCTGGATAAGGCGGAACATCATCCTCATCATCAGCTTAGTGCAATAATATGTGATATTGTTAAACTTATCAAAACCAACTGGGTAGTGATCTTCCTTCATGCAAAGAGGGATGCCAATATGGTTGCTCATAACTTAGCAAGATTTGGAATGGCCATGGATGCTGATAAGACCACGCACACAGCTCCACCACAATGTGTGATGAAAGAATATATGCAGGAGCTGGTGAATCCAATGGCGTAGAACATTTCAGGGACAATGTTTATGAATATACCGATGGTTTTTTGGGAAAGAAGCTGTAGCTCGTTTTATTATCCTTATTTTGAAGTAATTACTAATGGAGGATATTGTAATGTACTAAATTATTAAGCAATATATGCCTCATTTTGCGTTAAAAAAAAAGTAAGATGCATAATGCTCAAAACTCCCTAGCATTAAAACATGACACAAAACAAATTCAAAAAGTCAAATAACATTAACTACCAAATAAAGTTGCATTTACTACTTTAAAAGTAGCAACAGTAGAATGCAATAACCACTAAACCTAAATTAAGAAACTGTTGAGAAACAGTGGAATGAACAATTCCACTGTTTACATGTGTGAAGTCCACTGTTCACATATGCGTGAAGTCCATATTTCCTGCGTGCATTTAATGCATATCAGGTAATTTTCTCCCGTATTGAAAACTTTGCAATTGTGCACAGTAGAAAACTTTGCTTATAAATACATCGGTGTAAGAAATCAGTTTTACACATCAATGCAATACAATACTCTCTGATATATTTGCATAACTTTTCTCTCTATTTCTCACAACACGTTATCAGCACGAGTGTTCTAACGGAAATTTTTTTTAAGGTATCTTTAAATTTTTTACATCCATTTTGTTTTTAAGTTTAAATTTTTTTCTCCAAGCCCAACCCTTTTACTACCCGAACATGGACCAACAAAGTAACGGGATTAACATTGTTTTACACAATGTCTCTGTCTCGGGTATTTATTTTTGGATAGAGCGAAACAATGTGCCATTCACTACCAACCCAGCGAGGGGAACTGTAATACAGCCCCGACCCAGTAATCGTACAAATACTCATACCAGAGAAAACCCACAAACCCCTGTTCCCAACACCAATAATAACCCCCCTATACAACCAGCTGAAAATCAACCTCCGCCCAGTAATAAAAGAGATAGAGATGAACAGGAAGAAACTAGTAGTAAACGTCACCATACTACTAACGCAGAAAACAAATAATTTTAACGCCACCTTCATGGAGGGCAAGGACATTTTATTTACGTTATTTTATTTTATCTGCTCTTAAACCGCCTATATGGACAGGTTAATTTTTTTTATTGCCACCTATATGGACGGCCTAGTGAAGTGATAGCATTATTATGTCTTATATGTGCAATAATGTCGTATGTATGCAGGGAACAAGCATTCAGAACATTATTATATATTATTGTCTCTAATCTTCTACTTTTTTTGCATTTATAGTTACATATATTATATTACCAATTTACTAGCATGCTCTAATATATTTGTCAATATTAGAATTTTATTGCGTTGTATATTTTTTAACTGTATATGAACTGCACAGTTAGGGATAACCCTCTATAAAAGCGGATTACCATCCCCATTTTCACCACATATCCCTTATCTTCTTCCGATTTTTTTTCTCTAAACCCACAAATTTTTTTCCTTCTTCCTCAACCTTCCGGCCACCATGTTTAACGCCGACGACAACCGTCCTCCACCCTCATCTTCCTCTTTTGAAGAGGATTTTAGGAAAATAAAACTCTACTTATTTCTTATAGCCGGTTTCTTTTTCCTCCTCATGGCATTAATGATATATCTCCTAATACATAAATAGGAGACAAAAAAAAAATTTCCCCCGGAAGAATGGCGAAAAATGCACATGAATATCAATTTTTTTGTTTCTTTAAGTGCATTTTAGGAAGTTTTTTTTGTTTATTCACTTGTTGTATTTTGTTTCTATTTTTGGTATTTTCTTGTTTTTTTTTGCTTAGCTTCATTATTGTTGTACGCTATTTTTAGTTTTTTTGTTTGTATTATTTATCTATATAATAATAATGATATAAATCAGGGGGAGATAATATATATATGTGATTTATCATCATTACTAATTTCAAATATTTACCTATTTGTAGTCAAAAGAATGGGAGATCTAGTGAAAAGACAATTTAACATACTAGATCTATCTGGGCAAAAGTTTTTAGAATGGACGGTGGACGCCCAAATGAATTTAAAGGCCCAAGGACTGGAACATACAATTAAAGATGTGACAACCCAACAAGGGGATGCAACTACAACAGCCGCATCAGTTAAAATTGCGACTGTACAAGAAAAGGCAAAAGCCTTAGTCCTCCTAAGACATCATTTACATGAAAGTTTAAAAAGTGAATATCTACTTGTGGATGATCCAAAAGAACTATGGGATAGCCTAAATGAAAGATATGGGCATCACAAAAATGTGCTTCTCCCAAAGGCACATTATGACTGGACCAATCTGAGGTTCCAGGATTTTAAAACGGTCAGTGATTACAATTCAACATTGTTTAGAATTGTATCATTGTTAAGATATTGTGATCATCCCATCACAGAAGAGCAAATGATAAACAAAACGCTCTCCACTTTCCACGCCTCTAATATCATATTGGCAGAACAATACAGGTTCAGAGCTTTCAAAAAGTACTCTGAGCTAATCTCAGTACTACTTGTGGCTGAACAAAATAATGATCTTTTGCTGAAAAATCATAATCTTAGACCTACGGGGTCTTCAGCCACTCATGAGATAAATGCTATAGAAAGCTCTAATCCACCAGAAGCAAATGCTATACATAGTGGTGGACGCGGTAATTACAACGGTCGTGGGAGAGGACGTGGTAATTACCGTGGCCGAGGGCGTGGACGTGGAAGAGGCCGATTTTCCCCAAGAAATAATAATTTTAAACATTCTGATAAAAATTGGGGACAATCATCTGGAAATCAAGGCAGACGTCCTATAAAGGAAATGATACTTGCCATAGATGTGGCATGACTGGGCACTGGGGCCGCACATGTCGTACTGCCAAACATTTGGTAGATCTATATCAAGCTTCAAAAAAAACAAAGGAAAAAATGCTGAAGCAAACTTTGTTAATGAAGCCACTACATCCATGCCCAGCCTTGATGTTTCAGATTTTTTTATGGATGATGCTGAAGTTGAAAATAAGTTTGTTTAGATCACAATCGATTAATGTGCTTAGTTTATTTCAACTGCTTCAATATCCACTTTCATGTATTTGTTCCTTTATTATTAATAAAAATACGTATTTTTCTTATACTAATCATCGTATTTATTATTTATGAAGATATGAATTCATCAGAAGTTGGAACTAAAGAACAATGTCTCCTGGACAGTGGGACAACACACACCATATTGAAAAATAAAGAGTATTTTTCAAAACTTACAATATTCCAAGCAAATGTTAGTACAATTTCTGGGACAGCCAAGCTAATTGAAGGCTCTGGAAAAGCTTGCATTATATTTCCAAATGGGACAAAATTGATAATTAATGACGCATTATATTCGAGTAAATCTCGAAGGAACCTCATAAGTTTCAAAGATGTACGTCAGAATGGTTACCATTTGGAAACAATGACGGTGAACAAAGAGGAATTCATATGCCTAACGGCAGAGAAAAACGGCAAGAAATACATCTATGAAAAATTGCCAGCAATTTCCTCGGGACTATATCGCATAGATATACGTCCGATTGAAATTAATATGATATCTAACCAGAAGTTAGATAATAGAAATCATTTACTCTATGGCATGACCGATTAGGCCATCCTGGCACAGGAATGATGCATAGAATCATTGAAAACTCAAATGGACACTCTATAAAGAATGTCAAAATTCCTCGGTCAAATGAATTAACATGCTCTGCATGCTCACTTGGCAAATTGATAATCAGACCATCTATAAATAAGATTGCCACTGAATCTCCAATGTTTTTAGAAAGAATTCAAGGAGATATTTGTGGGCCTATTCATCCTGCATGTGGACCATTTCGTTATTTCATGGTATTAATTGATGCCTCTACTCGATGGTCACATGTGAGCCTTCTGTCAAGCAGAAATGTTGCATTTGCAAAACTTTTGGCTCAAATAATTCGATTAAGAACTCAATTCCCAGATCATACAATAAAGAAAATAAGATTAGACAATGCTGGGGAATTTACATCCCAAACATTTAATGACTATTGCATGTCTATTGGGATTATTGTTGAGCACCCTGTACCTCATGTACATACACAAAATGGTCTTGCTGAATCATTAATCAAAAGACTACAATTAATTGCAAGACCATTAATAATGAGGTCAAAATTGCCATCTACTACTTGGGGTCATGCTATATTACATGCGGCAACATTGATAAGATTAAGGCCGACAGCCTATCACAAATTCTCACCATTACAATTAGTATCTGGTCGAGAACCGAATATCTCACATTTGAGAATTTTTGGGTGCGCTGTACATGTACCTATTGCTCCCCCCAACGTACTAAAATGGGTCCACAAAGAAGGATGGGAATATATGTTGGATTTGAATCTCCATCAATTATCAAATATTTAGAGCCAACAACTGGTGATCTATTTACGGCTCGATTTGCCGACTGTCATTTTAATGAGTCGGTATTCCCATCCTTAGGGGGAGAGAAAGTGGACCCACAAAATATAAAATCGGAAATTACATGGAACGCATCGCAAATGTCGTTTCTGGACCCGAGAACAAATTCATGTGAACAAGAAGTCAAGAAAATTGTTCATCTGCAAAGTATTGCAAACCAATTGCCAGATGCATTCACAGATTCTAAGAAAGTGACAAAGTCACATGTACCTGCTGCGAATGCTCCGGAACGGATTGAAATTCCTAATGACAATAAGGCAATTGAAAATGAGTCAATAGCACGTCGAAAACGTGGCAGACCACCCGGTTCTAAAGATTTAAAACCGAGAAAAATGAAAAGGCAAGGGGAGACAACGAACGAAATTAATATAAATCTCCCAACAGAGCATGATGAAAACAAAAATGAAGAGAAACGTGTTCCAGAAGAAAAGGAACATGAAAGCGTAGACAACAATGAAACTTCAATTAATTATGTTTCTACAAAGAGACAATGGAATCGAAAAGATGTTGTCTTGAATGAAATTTTTGCTTACTCGATAGCGGTTGAAATGACATACGATGAAAATGATGTAGAGCCAAATACAGTTGATGAATGTCGCCGTAGAAAAGATTGGCCAAAATGGAAAGAGGCAATTCAAGCAGAATTGAGATCACTTGAAAAACGTGAAGTATTCGGTCAAATAACCCAAATACCAAAAGGTGTAAAACCAGTTGGGTACAAATGGGTATTCGTGAGAAAACGAAATGAGAAAAATGAGGTTACTAGATATAAGGCAAGATTAGTAGCCCAAGGCTTTCGCAAATGCCAGGGATTGATTATGATGAGACATATTCTCCAGTAGTCGATGCAACTACACTAAGATTTCTGGTAAGTTTATCAGTTTCGAAAGGATTGCAAATGAGATTGATGGATGTAGTGACCGCATATTTGTATGGCTCACTTGACACGATATTTATATGAAAGTTCCTGAAGGACTAAAACTACCAGAAAATTGCATGCCCAAAGAGATGTTCTCAATAAAATTGAGAAAATCACTCTATGGGTTAAAACAATCTGGAAGAATGTGGTATAATCGTCTTAGTGAATACCTATTGAAAGAAGGATTCAAAAATAATCAAATCAGTCCCTGTGTTTTCATTAAGCGATCTAAATCAGGATTCGCGATCATTGCTGTATATGTCGATGATTTGAACATTATCGGAACTCCTAGAGAACTTGAAGCGACTGCAAAATACTTGATGAAAGAATTTGAGATGAAAGATCTCGGGAAGACAAAATTTTGCCTTGGCCTGCAAATGGAACATCTAAGAAATGGGTTTTTTGTCCATCAATCAAACTATACAGAAAAAATCCTGAAACGTTTTTTCATGGACAAAGCCCACCCAATAAGTTCTCCAATGGTAGTGCGTTCCCTGAATGAGAAAGATGATCCATTCAGACCACGAGAAGAGAACGAGGAGATTCTTGGTCCTGAAGTACCATATCTAAGTGCAATTGGTGCTTTAATGTACTTGGCTAACAATACTCGACCTGACATAGCTTTTTCAGTAAACTTGTTAGCTAGATACAGCAATGCACCAACCAAGAGACATTGGAATGGAGTCAGACACTTATTACGTTATCTTCGAGGAACACAAGATCTCGGATTATTCTATCAGTCAAGACCCAAACTCATTGGATATGCAGATGCTGGCTACCTCTCAGACCCACAAAAGGCTAAGTCTCAATCCGGATATGTATTCACTTATGGAGGTACTGCAATATCTTGGAAATCTACAAAGCAGACTTTGACGGCCACATCATCAAATCATGCGGAATTAATTGCTCTTTATGAAGCTGGAAGGGAATGTGTATGGCTAAGGTCAATGATCAAGAATATCCAAGAAGAATGGGATGGAAACAATAACAACAAATCCAACTATCATCTACGAAGACAATACTGCATGCATCACCCAAGTAAGCGAAGGGTACATCAAAGGAGACAGAACTAAACATTTATCACCAAAGCTCTTCTTCACTCATGACCTCCAAAAGGAAGGGACGATCAACATCGACAAATCCAATCATGTGAGAATCTTGCAGATTTATTCACCAAATCCCTTCCGGCGAAGAAATTTGAAGAATTAGTCCGAAAAATTGGAATGCGTCATCTTCATGATATATGCTAGATTCAGGGGGAGTATTATATGCGCTGCACTCTTTTCCCTTCGATCAGGTTTTTATCCCACTGGGTTTTTCCTGACAAGGTTTTTAATGAGGCAGTTGATTTTAAGCATATAAGGATACATAATAGTTGTACTCTTTCCCTAGTTATGGATTTTTCCCACGGGATTTTTCCTAACAAAGATTCTTAATGAGACAACGTCTATTATGACTTATAAGTGGACATTCAAGGGGGAGTGTTGAGAAACAGTGGAATGAACAATTCCACTGTTTACATGTGTGAAGTCCACTGTTCACATATGCGTGAAGTCCATATTTCCTGCGTGCATTTAATGCATGTCAGGTAATTTTCTCCCGTATTGAAAACTTTGCAATTGTGCACAGTAGAAAACTTTGCTTATAAATACATCGGTGTAAGAAATCAGTTTTACACATCAATGCAATACAATACTCTCTGATATATTTGCATAACTTTTCTCTCTATTTCTCACAACAGAAACGACATTCTTTTCATATCAAACGCAAATTATGCAATGCGGTCCACTTACCCCACGGCCCACACACGCACACATAAAATATGGGCAATAATATATATTCACATTGTCTTTATCTTACTATGCTTCATTTCAATTTTCAGCGACATGACATCTCACTGAGCAAAAAAGAAAGCCAGGCATATTCTGCTGCTCCAAGTTTCTTGCACGCTTTCTCATATATTTTCTCTCTCTTCTTCGCTTCTTTCTCTCTCTCTCTTCGACTCTGCTGAGAATTTTCGAGGAAAAATGGGAGATATTATCGCTGATGAAGCTTTGCAGTTGTATAATCGCGATTCTTCTGATTGTAGACGTCACTGCAAGAATGTTAAAGATAATGTTCATGGACTCATTCTTCTTGATCCGGTATTTTGATTTTCGCTCTTTTCAACTGCTAAGTATTCCATTATTTTTCTATATGAAGGAATTGTGATGTTGTTTTCCAGATTTTTCTCGTTTTTTGCTGCTTATTGAACTGGATTTTTGCATTTGAATGCTTGTTTACTTCCGTGAAATTGTGCGTTGATACTGCGAAAAATGAGTTCGGAATTGTATGCTGTTTTGATTTTCTTATTTTTTTTTTTCTTTTTTTCTGCAGTTTTTGTGATGTTTAGGTGTGAATTTTAGTTTATATTTGGTGAAGTAACTGCTGATTGTAGTTAAAGTAGGATTGAAAACAGAGTGCTTATTATTCGGAATCGTAGCGTTGAATTGACGAAATCCTGAATTTGCGAGACTTTGACGCTGGTCGACGTGGTCGTGTATTGAAATTTCTTTGAATTGACGAAAATTTCGCATATTGAAACTTTTTTCGTGTTCTAGTGTTGAATTGGCCAAATTATTTGAAGTAATTAGTTGAATTTACTGAGAAGACTTTCATCAAACATGTGTAGTTCATTTATTATTCGTTAGTGAAATGTTTATATTTGTTAATCTGAACAAATTGAAGTCTAATCTTATAAAACATAATTTAGAGATGAAAATCTTCTTATTTGAAGAAAAGTTGAAGCAATTTGACGCGATTAAGTTGACTAACTGTCTTTGAGCCTCTGGTGAACTGATGCATAGTTACTATTTGTGACGAAACTGTGTCTGAAGTGTAGAATTATGTAGTTTTCTTTATATAATAAGTTGAATTGTATACTATTGAAATCAAACTTAGTGGTGACTGTAAGATTGTTACTGCTGAATTGCAGCTCGCACTGAAGTTCATAGACACCGAACAATTCCAGAGGCAAGTGCAACTCTAGTGTCAGTCTTTTCTTCTTTTGCTGACCTTTATTTGACATTTGACTTATTGCTTTCTGAATCATTCATTTTTGCAGACTTCGCGATCTTAAGCAGCTTGGTGAGCTTTTGGCTATGGAGGAAAGCTATCCATAGCTGTCCCAGTAACATTGTTGACTCAGATTTTTTTGCTCTTTTTCTATGCTTTTGGCATTCTGCTTTTTGTTATAGAAATTTGCAGTCGTAACTCCTATCTGTTTTACTAATTAATTTATACAAACTCACATATATTCTTCTTCACTTAATGAGACATCGTTTGAATATGCTTGTTCATTGATCTGTTTGGTGAATTATGGCACATGTTGGCATGTGATTATGATCAATTTATTTTCTCCACGAAACCAGAAGTCAGTGTACATTTGTTCTTCTAGTAGGTTGCATCCTAGCATATCTGGCGTATATAACGATTTTCTATCTCCGAGCAAGTATGTATATCATGCTAATTAGATTTTAACTTCTACTTTTCTGGTCATTTGTTTAGTTCAGATGTAAGGATTTTAACTTCTACAATTAGATTCCGTATTTTACGGATTTTTAGTGCTGAATGACTTGAATCTAGTTGATTCAGAGGGAGATTCTATTTCATTATTGCTAAGGCTATAGGAGTGTAGGAGTCTCTTCGTCACATTGAGACAAACTTGATTATCTAGATTGACGTTTGTATATAGTGTATTTTTCCTTGTTCAATTGCCTTTAACAATATTATGTTAACAGAATTGTGTTCAAGTCTAATGGCTCATTCTATTACAGGGGTCACACACCTGGTGTTCCCAGGGGCTGTTCACTCTCGGTTTGAGCACTCACTTGGAGTATATCACCTTGCTGGTGCAGCTGTAAATGAACTTAAAAGATACCAAGTAGGACACTTGCTTGAAATTTTACTTCCTATTTTACATTACAATTTTCTATATAAGCATCTTTCTCGTAGGGTTCGGAGCTTGGCATAGAAACTTTCGATATGCAAGCAGTGAAACTTGCAGGTAAATTATTGTAGATTTATTAAGATTAATAGTTTTGTTTTGCTTGCTATGATTCAAAATCTGTAATTCTACTTTTTAAATCTGTTTTAGGGCTACTGCATGATGTTGGTCATGGTCCATTCAGCCACATGTTTGAGAGTGGTTTCCTTCCCAAGGTTCTTGGTGGTGCTAAATGGTATATTTTTACTTGTCATTATCTTAGAACCCTCTGAAGTCAGAGCATCTTGATGTTTAATTAATGGATCTTGCTAACGGACGCCCCGGGGCGCTAGATAAGAAATATATTGTTCTACTTAATTACTCATATTTATATAAAATAATAGAATAAGGTATAATTTCAATGCAAAACATTTGATGTTTTTCAAAAGGAAAGGGGAAAACATTGAATTCCAATGCAAAACACTTAAATGCATTGCATTGGAATTATACATTATTATATTATTTTATATAAATATGAGTAATTAAGTAGAACAATATATTTCTTATCTAGCTCCTCCGGGGCCTCCGTTAGCTTTTGCCTTAATTTATAAGTAATATGTTGATCGACACTTACCTTATAAAGAAAATGTTTACTATTTTGCATCTTGCATGACACTGTTGAAGGTCTCATGAGGATATGTCTTATCGATTGGTTGATTACATAGTTGATGAGCACAACATAGAGATGGATGATGGAATGTTAAAGAAAGTGAAGGTAGATAAGTTCTCTTACAAGCTTTATCTTCTTGTCTGTTTTTTTTTTCTAGTGAAGTGGCAACGTAGGCATTCATTTATGATTTTATGTTGTCAGATTGCAATGTCATTATGAGGTTGAATTTATGTTGTAGTGGATTTCTTTACCAAAAGGGAATTTGTTTACTCTAGCATTCTTTATCTAGGCCTAGCTGGCATAGTTGTTTGTAAAGCAGATTCCCTTTTTAACTGTCTGGCTCATTTTAAATTTACAGTCATTTTTATGCTTGCAATTCAATTCTAATTGTCTGATCCCAATTTCCAAGTTCATTTTTCATTCGGCTGGATTTGCAGATGCTGTCTCTTCTCAGTTTTACTTGTATTCTGTTTCTTTTAACATTAAATTAAATTCTTCTTTGTAGGAAATGATAGTTGCCAGCACCGAGCATGGTTCTGCAGATGTGAGTATTATAGCTTTGCTCTAATGACTTTCAGCAATCACACTAGATATGTTGCTGCCTTGTGTCAATTGAAGAACATAGTGACATTCGGTGTATATTTCTCATATTCTTTATTTCAGCAGAGTGTGAAGGAGAAGAGGTTCTTATATGATATTGTGGCAAATGGTCGAAATTCAATTGATGTTGACAAGTAATCTTGCTTCTTAATTCTCTACCTGAGCTCCAGTAGTGCTGTGCGGCCTGTGCCTGCTTTCTTGCTATTAAACATACCTCTTATGTTTATTTTTATAGGTTTGACTATATTGTTCGTGATTCTCGGGCTTGTGGTCTTGGCTGCAGCTTTGAGTTTGAACGGTACGTATGACATTCTGTTGCTCTACATATTGTTAGCAACTTGCAGAGATACATGTTCAGACATTATACTCTTCACTTCTTGCATGATTTCAAGTTCTGTTTGATGTCAAATAACATTCACTTCTATTGTCCAGCTTCTCAAGATCGTTATAGTTGGAATAACTTTGTGCTAATATTTGTTTCAACTTAAATTTAGCAGACTCCTGAGTCTTCAGATATTCGTGTTCTTTCTCTCTTGCAGGTTATTTCAAACAATGCGAGTCATGGATGATGAGATATGCTATCGAGCCAAGGAATGTCAGTACAAATTACATAATATACCATCACTGTACAGTCTTTATAATTACGTGCTCAAGTTCATATCTCACAATTCTGCCAGATCTCACTATAAGCAAGATGTTCAATACCCGTGCTGATCTGCATCGAACAGTTTATACACATTCAAAAGTGAAGGTGCTTTGTTTATTCTTACAGTGATATGCTGTCTAATACATTGGATTTTTTTCCCATAGTATGTTTGCTGTCTACTCCTGTATTTTCTCTTCATGCAATTTGCTGATGCTTAGAAAGTTATAGTGGTATTTGACAGCAAACATGTTTTACAGGCAATAGAACTTATGGTCGTTGATGCATTGTTGAAAGCAAATAATCATCTTCAAATTACCTCGAAGATTCATGATCCTGCTGAATTTTGGAAGGTACTATGATCTTGGCATCATCTGAACCTTTTGTCTTTCCTATTTGACCTATCTTCATGTGCTGTTCTAATCTTGTACTCTGCGTCCAAAATTGCAGTTGGATGACACAATAATAAAAAGAATCGAAATTGATCCTCATCCAGCTCTGAAAGAATCTAGAGATTTGATTTCTCGGATAAGGAGGAGAGATCTCTATCAGGTTTTTATACAGTCTATATACTCTTTGTTTGGTTTTTTCACAGTTGTATATCAATACCGACTTTATTGTTACTTTGTGTTATTTTACATAGTTCTGCAATGAGTTTACTGTTCCAAGAGACGAGCTTGAACACTTCAGGGACATTACTGCCAAAGATATTATATGTTCACAGGTACGAGGACAAAAATTCAGCAATGATTAGTCACACTGGTATTTTTCTAAGTTTCTTTCTCATTAGGTGTCTGGTGGGGTGACCCTACAAGAAGACGATGTTGTTGTGAGCAATACGAAGATCGATTTAACACGAGGCAAAATTAATCCACTAGGAAGGTATCGGTGATTGGTCAATTTATTTGGATCAATGTTTCTGGTCTCACTGACTTCATTTGTATCATACTGACGCTTATGCTCTGCTTATGTCTCCAGCATCAAATTCTTTCAGGTATGAATAGAAGATTACTTTTGTTCGGTCTTGCTTTTATTTCCTTAGATTGTTTTCGGTTGGGAAAGAGGGGGCAGGGGAGGGGGGGGGGGGGGGGGGGTTCCCTGAAAATTAATTTATCAACTTGCCTTTGTTTGGTATGTGTAGGAGAATAGTTTACTTTACCAAGTGTGGAAATTATCTTTGAAATGTTACATTTTCCACCAAATTGTCTAATTTCCCACATCTACTCTTTTCCATCTTCCATCTCTTTCCTTCCATCTCCCTTTCCTTACCCCTCTTAACTTCTCTGGCAAGAAATGAAACAAAAGTAGATAAAGTTTATGAGCTGAGTGCTGTTAAAAATATTTCCCTGTAATATACCATATAATGGAATTTATTTCCCTGGAGGCTTAAACTTAAACAATTTTAGCCATCTTTGGTGACGACATTATGTTCGCCATTCTTCAATTGACATTTTAAGACATACTGAAGTTGTTGAATTGAAGTAGTGTGCCTTTTTATAGCTATATGGCACCAACTAAAAGCATGTAGAGATGATGTACGGCATCCATGTCATGTCGCAACTTACACTACCCCCAGCATTATGCATATTGAATATATGATGATTGTATTGTTGGTTAATGTTTTTCAGTATTTATAGTTATATGTGCCGTTAAACATTTTTGTGTGATACATTACAGGACTATGATAGTGATAAGAGCTTTACCATAGGTGACGGAAGCATCAGCCAGCTACTGCCTTCGTGTTGTCTCGACAGGATAGTTAAGGTGTACGCTAAGAAGCCAGAGCTGGTTTGTGAAAAATATGACCATTCTATCTATTTCCTAATTCCTTTTCCTTATTTACCAGCAAAGAATAAATATAAAAATTTCATGCAGGTGGCAGCAGTTTCCGATGCATTTGAGAACTTCCAGGAACAGAAATATGGGAGAAAAACTCAAGTACACGGAACACCACAGAAGAAGAAGCAGCGAAAACTCTGAAGTCTGCAATCATCGTCAACTCTAGCAAGAATGATCAACTGTACATAACTGTCCAAGATACGACGTATATCATAGTATATTTTGTAGGTAATATAGACTAAGAAAAATAGCTGGTTATGTTGAAAGGTTTTGACTTTTGATACGCAACTGATCGCACATGGTGTTGTAAATCCGTGTATTTTTGACATTGGTGGCACAGCAAGGTTCTAGTCTCAAAGCTTATGTTAGGCAACAAGCAGTATATAATACTGTGATTTTTGGTAAGTTGATTCTGCTCATACTAGTATAGAGTACCATCATTTGATGTTTCCTTTTCATTTTTCCCTGATTTGAACTTGCTGATGCCAAATTATTCTTTGATAATGTAATTGGTGTCTGCCTTTTGCTGTAATGATCAGTCTCGAGTTTTCGAGTGAACCTCCAACCTTGGTTCCATTACTTAATGGTATGATTAATATGCTGAATCCTTGAGCATTTGCATGTTCATAGTTATTTTCTATGTTTTCCATTGTTAGCCCTTTCTGTCGTTCCTGCTCCTAGTTCAGGGTAAGGGACATGTTACATCATGGATTGTAAGTGAAAAAAATGATTCAACAATCCTTTGGTGTGAAGTGCACGTTATTCTAATTGATTTTTTTTTTCCGTCAAAAAAAACAATTAATTAGAATAACGTGCACTTCACACCAAAGGTTGAGGGGAGGACTTCACGAATGCACATAATATATACATTCTACAATTTTGGATATTTTCTGGTTACAAAATACATGCGAACATCTCTTTTTAATGTAACTATTCATTCCTTCAAATTTCAATCACATGAATCTGCTGCCTTTGTGAGTGCGCTCGCGCTCTCTCTCTCAGTTAACTGAGATCGGATATCTTGGCGACCTGAAAAAATTAAAATATATATCTACGCAAAGCACTTTATATTGTGGAACTGATTATCGCAACCAAACACAAAAAGAAGGCTATTCTTAAGTATTGAAAACAGATGAAGCCAAGCACTGGACACAGAAGAGCAGAGTTCTGCTGAGCAACGAAGCAAATGACACCATTTTTATTACCTCTTGCTCCAAAAATCTTCTATACAAAAATATAAGAGCATGATAGATGCTACTGGTGAATGAAGCTAAGATGACTTTCACAGGCCAACATTGTTGATTACAGAATTTCTCCAGATTCTGTACATTTGACAAGAAAACCTTTGAAAAAACCCGCCTCTGGCTTATATCCTCCCCACAACTTTCTACAATTTAATGATGGGGTCATGAACAGGACCCTACTTCTAATCTAATCTATACAAAGTTTAACTAGATAATGTATGTGCAGCTCCTATGCATCATTACCCTCGTTGGCACTGTAAGTCGTAGGTATTAGGGAAAGAAAGCTCTGAACTTCACTCTGCAGCAATTAGTCAATACCAAGTATAGGGACACAGCAATATGTTTCATTTGTCATGTAATTTCAGTGCGATCTATTTTTTCAGCAGTTGCAGACAATGACACGGGTTCCCAGGTACATTTGTCGTTTCTTAGTGCCTTGTGGAATTCCTCTTGGAGTATCCTTTTGATTTTTCCTCTCAAACTCGAGGCCTCCTGAGGTTTGAACCAGTTCTTACCAAACTGGAAATAGAGTAGTGCAGGTAAGTGAGTACGTCTAAGCATACCAGCAAAGAGAAAAAGTTGTGAAACTGACATCCCAATAGGGATCTGGTAACGTACCATAGATAGATCTTGCTTCCTCAGCCTTTCAGGTGCCTGTTGAATGAAGCGCTCCATGTAGTACAGCACAAAAAGACCACAATCATAATCATTAGTCTGACGAGGAACCTGCATTGAGATGGAAAGAGGGAATAGAAACGAAAAAACGTCAAAGTTTAAGATGAGCGATGCCGCCTCCCTGTTATGCATCCCAATAGAAGGTCTAGGAAGGTCCAAAGAGATGCAACCTTACTCTAAAATTACAGTTACACATTCTCAATTCAAGCAATAGCTGCCCAGATTTGGATGTCAGTGATGGGGGTAAGCATTTCGGTGAGATTATATATAGAACTTCCAGGTCTCTCAAGGAAATAGCTTCAATTGGAGCTTATAAAGCCATGCAAGAAGATAGACTGAACCAAACGGAATACCTCATTAAAGCCGCCAAAAAAAAGGAAATGCAAACCCCACGCCCCCCCCCCCCCCCTCCCCCCCAACAGAAGGAAAAGTTGCAAAGGAAAGAAGAAAAAGGGATATAATATAAGGTAATTACCGTGATAATTTTCTGCTCAATTCTTCGGGGAAGATTTTTCCATATCCTGTCACTTATGGGGACATTAGCAGCACCAACATCTTCATTTAAAATGTCCCGCTCATTTTTCAACAAACTGAGCAAAGCATAAGTCGGTCAGTTTAAAAAACTGCATCTTAATTCTTATCCATTGGTAAGAACTTCATTATCCATTCTGTGAAGTGCTGTACCATAACGTATGTTTAAATCATGCAGAGATCCAGGCACTTCCTTTATCATAGCAGCCACTATAATCCATTATTAGAAAAAATAAATAATGATACAGCAACTATGATACATCAATTTAATCGTATCAGACACTATAATTCATCATCAGCCTGAGTACATATTGAACAGAAAATGGAGCTCAGACACCATAGCAGTAGAAGAAGTCCATGCAAACCGTAGTGATTCACTAGGGTATACCTGAATCATAATCTGAAATTGATCATTATCATTGTGAACCATAAGGTCAAGCTAGAGGGAAACTCATCGGCAAGCTAGACCCATTCGACTTGGAATTCATTGGTCCTAGTTCACCTCCACTAAAATGCTACTTATACATATCCTATACACTGGGTAGATGCGAAATCACACATATTCAGACTGGCTCTTTCACTTTGTCATAACTAAGAAAAGGGGGCAAGTTCTGGGGAAAGGGGGTTTACAATCAGGCATCCCATGTTTATTTTGGTATGAAGAGCAACAATTTGGAAGGTCAGAGTACTGCTTTATGTAATTCCTCTCATTCTACTTCATATTACTAAGGATTTCTTCTTTTTAGTACTGCTAATTTTTTCAGGGAACATTTCAATATCATCTTCTGCTGCTTCTTGTATAACTTTCCCATAATTCAAAGTATTCAAACTTCTCTACAATATTGGTACATGGATGGCAAAACCATATGCCACCATCCTAGCTGCTTGATAACAGAAGGGGCAGAACACACCACCACCATGAATCGCTTGTCGGTGTGCAACTGGTTTAGATTCACATTTGCAATCACAATTTAAGAGCCATAGCTTAACGATGTATAATACCATACTACAATAAAGTTCTCTCACCTTTTAATATTATCAAAGATCAAACTACTAGAGTGCAATCCCAACGAATCTAGATGAAGTATGATTGGTCCTGATTCATCTTCCTCATCAGGGATGCATATTATCACCAAGCTCCAATGATTGCTGCAGACAAAAGGAAAGTATGCATCGATATTAGAGGGTAACTTACAAGGGCATCCAACAAACGGTTAAGGGGAGATGACAATTGGCACATGTTCGTTTACCAGGACAAATTAGACATTAGATTTGGCACTGAAGGAAGAAGCACTGAAAAGTAAAGTTCATTGAACCGACCAGTAAACCTTATTCACACTCATTGACATTCATGAAATCACTGTCACATCTTCAAATAACTAAATCATGTAGCTTATAGAAACACATGAACACATATTACTACAAACAGCCTCCCATTTCCCATCGGTTATTCCTGATCTTGAAAGCTCTAGCTTAAAAAACAATTTAAGTTGCATATAGAATTTAAGACTTCATGGAAATAGAAACTCATGAGAGCTTACGAGCTTCGGTTAGGCTTGTGATGAGACCTACTTGTTTTTCGGTTTTTTATACTACGGCGTGAAAAGACTCAAGACGGACAGTGGTGACCTCCTATAAGCTTGACATCTCTTCACATGCTATACTGCTCACGACGGTGGCTCCATATGGTATCAACAAAATCCCAGCTTTCTTCCCAAAAATATGCAGCACTAGTGCCTTGTAAGGAACATGATTGATCCTTCATGACCACTTTAAAGAGTATGTGTACACTATTCTTCACTTTAATGGGCATTCATCCATTACTACTAAAACAAAAACCAAAAATGACACGTCACTCGCTAAAAAAATTGCGCCTAAATCATTTGTGAGATATTGTAGGAAATAAAATCTTCTATTTTTTTTTTTTTTTGATAAGGAAAGAAGGACTTAAAAACATCCTTGCGGATGATAAGAGAGAAATCAACATCAAAAGGGGGAGCATAGAAAACCAAAGAGCAATGTTGATGACCCCAAGAGGCCATAAAATCTGCTGCCCTATTAGCCTCCCTGAAGATGTGGAAAATCCTGAAACAAGCAAACTCCCAGAGATCAACTTCGACATCAGAAATAATATTTGCAATCTCCCACGGAATAGACCAGGTTTTCTTAATAGAATTAATAACCACAAGATTGTCACCCTCGATGATAACATCCTTGACGCCAAGCTCAACAGCCGCTCGAACACCAGCTCGCAGCCCCCAAGCTTCAGCTTGGAGAATCGAAATCGAAGACCCAAGAGACTGGGCACCCGCTTAAATGACCCACCAGCATCATCCCGGATGACAAAGCCATATGAAGACTGCCCGTTCTGAAGCTTTGAACCATCAAAATTTAATTTAACAAACCCCACAGGAGGACGGGCCCAAATGACAAAATCTCCCTGACGAGGCGCTTTGCCAGCCTTTTGACGTGGAGAGACAGAAACCTCCCACCCATTCAGCTCCTCTCCCGAAGAGCGGAGCCAACCAGAGAAGAAGTTCTTGGTAACTAAGGCAGCTGAAGAAAAAGAAATAGAGGCATTTTGAAAAATCACTTGATTCCTAAAATACCAAACAAACCACCAACCAATAGCAGTCTGACAGAATACATGAACCGGAACCATCGACTTATAAGAATTAATAATCAGATTAAAAGGCTGATGAACCAAATGGGACAGCACACGAGGATCAGGCCACGCATAATCATCGTGAAGTTTAGCAAAGGTATCGATCATAAAGGGGCAAGAAAAACAGAGATGATTAATAGATTCTGAGTGGAAGTTACAAAAGGAACATTCTTGAGGAAGAAAAATATGGCTTCGTTCAAGTCGCATCTTAGAAGGTAAACCATCATTGCATGCTTTCCAAAGAAAAAAATTTACCTTAGAAGGTACACGAAGCTTCAAGATCCAAGCATAATCCACAGGAATCATTCTCTCATTAAAAAACCCTTGGGCTAGTCTCGCTCCAGACTTGACCGAATATTCCCCATCCGCTGTAAGTCCCCACATCAGAGAATCCGGCTGAGAATGGACAGGAATAAAAAGCGAACAAATCCTATCAACTAACTGAGGGGGAAGACAGGAAGACAACTTTGCCCGATCCCAACACTTATTGGGCAAAATAAAATCAACAACTCGAATAGAGTCAGCATATGGAGGGGGAGGGGAAACAGAAGCTAGCGGATATTGAAATACCCAATTATCGACCCAGAAACGAATAGCCTCCCCACTCCCTATTTGCCACCGCAATCCTTGGCTAAAAAGATCTCTCAGACTCATAAGATTTTTCCACTGCCACGAAGCTAAAAAAATCTTCTATTGAAACCAATGTATCTTCTTTAACAGGAAAATCTCCAGATAATCTTAAATTATATCTTTTAAACTAATTCTGTAAAGATGTGAATTAATTATGAAGATTTTAGATTCAAAATATTCAAAAACTAGCTCATAATGAGATGGAAAAGCAATATTGAAGAATCAAAACTAACACCTGTTCACTCTTTTGAAGGAGCCAAGCTATCTCTTAACACGTCACTTGTGTTTTCTAAAAGAACAAACATTCAGATGTTAGTCCTTAATTCAGCTTCTAAATGGATACTCCAACTCCTCTTTCCCTCAACAAGAACATGAACTAACAGAGACAAAAACTTGTGCAGCACAATCTAACTGCTGAGTCCAGCATTGTCTCACCCAAGCGAATTCTAAGCATCCAGAAATGAAATATATTATTAAACCTATCACATAAGACACCAGAAACAAATGTCTGCTGTAAGCTTCAACCAACTTAATAACACCCTCCTCCTGACCAGAAGTGTTGTTTATAAATACAAGGTGATTGAGGTCCATTCGTGCAAATCGTAATTATTAGATTAAAAAAGCAATAACATCCCTCAAGTTGCTATTTGGACAAGAGAAAGAAGCTCAGGATGCACTGAAATTCATCTGGTTTCCAGATAGCAGGTGAGTATGCAGACCTATGTAGCACAGGTACTTCTTCTAAGTTACGTACTCATACCCGCACCCGATACGATACATATCCTGTATTGGTATGCGTACCCAATCCTAAATTTTGAAATCTTGACGTATCTGTGTGCAACCTAGAATCCTAGATGCAGACATCCTCAAAGAACAATAGCTCTTGTGTGTGGTGATATTTTCCTCACAACTTTATTCACTCCCATGACAAAGATGATTTATCATATAGCAAACAGAACAGAATCATGAATCATGATATTATAGATAACAGACCTACACATAAAATCCACATAACATAGATGATACCATCACTATAGAAGTGCATCACGTGCATCAAATTCCAAATTAATTTAAGCACACTATATCATTCATAACTTGCCAAGATCTCGGTAAAAGAGATAGTGATCACAAGTGTAGACAAAGACCCAAGTACCAGCCGTTCCATTTCTTAAAACAAATACCTATTTGCAATGAAAGATGGGAGTCACCACCAATGAGGACACCCCTACATGGCTAAAAGAGACAAATCAGACAATTATTGACTATGAAGACTTCCCAACAAACAGTACATGAAAGTAGAGATAACCAAAAGGAATTTTCTTCACAGCAGCCAATTATTCAACAACAAAGCCAAAGCCTTAATCGCATAGCAATGGGGTCAATTGCACAAGTCAAATTTTATTTCAGGTGGTCGCCTACATTCATCCTCTTCATTCTTTTCTACAAAGTACTATATGCTCCCACAAACCTAATATCTTCATATTGTATCTAACACCATCCATTCAAGTCATCTCTAGCCTCCCTCGGTTGCTTCATCTAGATGACATCTCACATGCTCAAACCAACGTGACGGTTGTCTCTTAGCTTATCCTCAATGTCTAAAACTCCATCTCTCATATGACTATCTTCATTTTGAATTCTAGATCTTAATGTGTTCCCACACGTTTATTTTATCTCAATATGTGCATCTCCGCTACCCCCATCTTCCCAATATAATCCAAGTCCAATTTGACCCCGGAATTCTAATGTTTTGAGTCTTTGGACCCATTGCTCCAATTCAACATTAACCCATCTTTAGGAATATCCACCAACATAATATCATCTGCAAACAACATGCATCACAATGACCATGGTAGCTCATCCGGGATAGGTTATATTATTTTACCTATCACTACCTCCAAGAAAATAGGACTTATTGCAACTTGATGTGGTCCTCTTGTAGTCAGAAAATCCTATGTTACCCCACACATCTTAAGATTTGTTTTCACATGCCAATACATGTCCTTAGCTAAGCCAATATATTTACAAAGAATACCTTTCTTCCATATTTCCCACCAAAGCATGAATTTACCTTACTAAAAGTCTTCTCTTTGTCAGTTAGATTCATATGCTATTCCTTCTCCGGCCCTCGCACTCTAATATTTCATTATGTCTAATTTCCCACCATACCATGGTATGATTCATAAAATCTATCCCATATAATTTAAGCAGTCTTGGGCATTGTGTGTCACCTACTACCTTACATAAATTGGTATCAAAGTGTTTTTCCTCCAATCTTGCAGTTTTTTGTTTGTCCTCCAAAGCTTGTTGAATAAAGTATGTTAAACCAATCAATACAAACCTTCCCTAGGCATCTCCAAACCTTGACAGCGATACTAGCATTTTCTTCAGTTTCATACTCTTCAATGTCGTCTACCTCCATTCTCTGAATTCTTCACATGTACCCTGGAAATACTTTTCGCTCTTCAATAGAGATGTAAAATGCAACCTCATTTGGCTTTCATCAACGAACTCATCAAAGTATTCTTTCCACCAATCATGAATTTCTCTATCCTAGGCTGGAAGATCCTTTGATATTTTACCCCACACATTTCACAATTAAGAAGTCCTTGTTCGACACTTGTCTTCTTGTAGCTATAGTTTATTGATTTATCTTTCATCTGCCCTCAAGTTTAGTTATCAATACCTTCTGATACCTTTAACTTTGCTTATCGAATGGCTTCTTTTACCGTCACCTTGGTGTCCTTATATTTTGCAGCTATATCTTCATTCCTACATTTTCCCAGCGGTGAATAGCATTTTCTTCCTAATTGCTACTTTAAAGGCAGCAAGTTATTCACAGAAGAAAATTTTATGCAAGAGCCCGGAAAAAAGTGGGATGTCAAAGTGATATTATGCTGTCATCCATGCAGAAAATGAAGAAAACATAATAGTGATAATACATATCAAACATTGGGGAGTAGCCCCTGCTGACTTCAATTGAAACATTAAACTAGATATACACTTCTAGGCTTCTAGCAGAACCCCAAATGAGAATGTTCAAACTTACTCATCATTTATAGGAAGAAATATATATGCCTTCTGAAATATATTGACACCTTTCCACCACCTCCTAAACTTCATGAAGAAAGCTTCCTTGTCACTCTTCTACATTGAAGCAAAAGAAAGACTCATTAATGGGATGTTTAGCATCAGGTGATCTTCAAAAATACAAAAAAGCAGAAGCAGATTTTGAGCACCTAACAATCAAAAGCAGACATTTTGCTACTGCGTTCATTGTATACCTGTTTCCTTTTTTTTCTCTCCTTTTAGGAGGCAAGCCTGGTGTTACTACGTAGCGATAAATTCCGGCACTTGGAATGGGCAGGGGGGAATAACTCACAAGCTGACTTTTCCTGGGATTCATGGAAGGGTTTATCGAGAGAGCATTGCAAGAAGGTGGTCCATCATACTTATTACTAAGTTTGCTAATTAAACATTTTGTTCTGTCCACAAACTCCACATACTAGTGGTTTTAAAAGTGTTTCCAAGAAAATGTCCGTAGCTCACAGGCTCATAAAAACATTGTAGTTGTATGATGAACTATAAATTGAAAAGACAAGAACAAAAGCTTCTCCCAGCCTGTATAGATTCTTCAATCCACATGGACTCCAACATCCACCTCTCATTCTCCACCCAGATTTTGAAGGGAGGGGGGGTTAGACTATTATCTCATGTAACCCTATATACTTAAGCCAACTGCTCATGTAACCCCTAACTCTGAAAACCTCAATAAAGTAACAATTAACAGAAAGCCACCAAATCATTAATAATTTTGCTACTTTCAATTTTGAAACAGCAAAAACCTTTTTGTAAATCTTGAACAAATCAAAAACAATAAAAGATAACTCCAACCCCCCCCCCCTTATGCCCTTCCTTTGAGACCCCTGGCTGAGTACAGCCCCATCCCCGCAGCTCCTAATCCAGCATGGTACGACCAGAAAAAAGGCACACAAAACCACTTTAAAACTACCGCAAAGACTCCACATCCACCCCTAACTATTGTCCACGTCACTTTCAAAGTCACCATCATTTCACATCACTTAGAAGTCAGAACCATTACTTCCACCAGCCAAAATCTCTCCAGAGGCTATCACTTACTCCATAAAACACCCCCCAGACATAACCTTCAAGTCAACAATATCTCAATCACCCACAACCACCAACAGAGAGGATAGTAGAGAGAGTGAGAGGGAAAAATCTAGCCTTCTACATACTAGAGGTGAAAACCACAGCAATTCAAGCATTGTAGTCATTTAATGATGTTTCTAGCACCAGCAGTTCAACAGCAAAACAAGGTGAAGGCCTGGAGGGGGATTATTCACAAGAAGGGGAGAAAGAGTGAGGCAACTGCAGCAGGGAGTAAGAGAGAACGTTCGTAGATAAGGGGAGAGGAGTGGAGGTTTCACACAAAAAGGGGAAAGGACAAAGAGGACGCGTATTGAAGGTAAAAGAAAAGGGGGTTACTTGTTTATTGGCCGATCCTTTAATTTGAAGATAGGCCAAACGTTATTCCAAATCAGATAGTTGCGTAAGTATTAACAAGTTAGTTTTTCCATCCAATTTAAGGAGGGTTTCAAGATTCAGGATTACCAACAAAGGCGATCATTATATGGAGGTTACATGCAAAGATGACCTTAAAGGGTTATACAAGTTAATTTCTATTTTAAAGCCAAAATAAGTGATTCCAAAAAAAAAAAAACTGATTTTCGAACCCTCTTTATGCTCATGCCATGTCAAGATGATGTAGAAAAGTAAAATCCAAAACCAATCAGTTGCCAAGTGGTCAACCTTATTCTGAAACACATAAAAGAATCATTGGTTTAACACTACATTGATCCAGATAAAAGATAGAAACAGATCAACTATGCCTGATGGCTAAGCCTCCTACTTGTTAGGAAAATACTGGCTGGAAGAAAAGACTATTACAAACATAGAATCAGTGACAGATCATGCTCAACAACCAAAACCCATAATGAAAGAAGACGTGAACCTAAAGTAAAACAGCTTCAGGAACATGCAAAAAGGAAAAAGAAAAAAGAAATCAGTCAAGAAAGTAATATGCTGATACGTAACACAAATACCAAAAAGGACACATCAAAACTCCAAAACAATCGAGTAAACCAGAAGTACAGAATAGTGCCTCCATTCAGTAGGGGTGAGAATAGATGGATTTCAGGGTGTACCTGGTATGCCACAGCCTCTTGGAGCTTGCTGTAAAAGTATGTATTGAAAAAATAGAAACCATGCTGAGGTGTATCGGCAGAAGAGCACAGTTCCTGGAGATATCTAGCATTTTAAACAGCAAGTTAGACACTGAAAAGTTAGTCTCACCGACAAAAAAATTACTAATCATTAGGATCTATCATCATCTTTAACTGGATAATTGGATCAACTCAAACACAGGCACATGTCTAATGACCGATATACACCATAACTCAACCTGCTCCTCAATTTTCAAATACACCCAACGTAGGAAAAACATTCCAATTGCGGCCTTAATTGTTATTATGGTCACAAATCATGGAAGTGTCATCTCGTAGTGTTACATTGCAAATCATTACAGTTGCGAGATTAATTGACAAACTGATAAAGTTCGTTATTGTAATTCAAGTTTTTCCAAAATGCTATTACGTTATACTTAAAACTAAACTTTTTCCACGTCATGTCTTACTGTTTTTAAACTCTTGTCTAAGATATAAGTATAAATTTTCATGAGCCACAAAACTCTGTAAATAAGCTTCTCACTTTATAATCAATATTGCAGGCACTACAAAAGGCAAAGAATCAAAATCACAAACAGAACCAACTGAGGAAATAAAGGAGAGACAAAAAAAAAAAAAAAAAAATCAGGCTTCCATGTAAGACTACACAGCAGGATGAAGGTTACATCTCAAACATTTTCGCGACAAAGAAGATCAGAACTAGCTGTCTCTAAAGACTAAAAGAAAGAGAACTCATGTCAGGAGAACTCAGAGGCGACTCTTGAACAAACTGCTCAACAATGAAAACAGACAGATGTATTTAAAACTCTTTTAGATAGAGCAATGAACTAAAAGTATTATGCACATCTAGGGATTGTCACTTCGTGCAAAAAAAAATAAAATATATATTTCCTCAAACACTTCCTTACATTGAACATACGAGGGAAACCCCCCCCCCCCCAACCCTCGAAAGAATAAGGAGATGGTAAAAGAAGGATCTCAGTTTCTCAGAGAAACAATGGGCTTGTATGTTCAGCTTCAACAGGCTCCCACTTAACTAGGATCGTGAAACAATTGCTATAGCACCCCATCACAAAGTAAAATGAAAATGAAAACCACTAAGGTAATATTGCATCCAAGATAAACAATGCAACATATTCCAAGCATAAAGTCTCACAAAGGACTGCAAAGGAAATAAAGATTTCTATGAAGTCCACGTGGATGAAGAAGAAAAATCTCCATAATGGGCTTCAAGAATTCAGTAGAATTTATATGGTGTGTTGACCTTATATACCGGTAGTTAGAAAAAAGCCCAACAGAAGAAAAGGGAGTCACACCTCATTGAACCAGAAACTCTAGTACATATAGAACTTGACCAACCAAAGGTGAGGATAAGAATGACAATGGGGTTAAATTCTACTAGAGATGCAACTTCCTTCAAAATGCTCCTCTGTCACCAAAAAGAATATACACCTATTGTACAACTAAAGCCATCGCTGAAAAAGGAGAGTAACGAAAGATCTAGATATTTTTGCTAATCATCATCTGACTGGACCACAACAAATCTTTCGCCTCAGAACTCTGAAGTGTAATATTGAAAGTAACAGCTACCCATTCATATATCTAGGCAGGCATAATATTTCCCAGCTCACATTCCAAGAGCCAGTTCATGAATTTCCAACCATTTCTACTCTAAGAATACTATGGAAATCTACCAAGTAACAAAACTTCATCTTACTCGAAAAGACTTTCTATTATGAGCCTTTTCAATTTGGTATCCAAGTCCCTCATGAATTTAGCCTTGACAATATTTGTATTCTACTTTTCTCATAGTTTATCAGTTGGTAGCTCCGCGCATTTCCACCTGCCTTCTTCCACTAGAGCGAGAGTCAACCTAACTGGTTTCCTGCAAACCTTCTCAGTCTGAATTGTGTCCACATACGCCTTTACTAGACAGCCCTCTTTAAGAATGGCCATTTACAGGGAGCTGCTCATGGGAAAGAAGTTGATTCCTGAAATGTGATATTAGCACTCATCCCAAGAAAATCATCTTTCATATCCATATATGAGAGAATTTTCTGACTCTCACTTCAGGAAAGCAAGGAAGGTGCTGGAAATCAACATGGGACTGAGGACACTGGAAAGAAATTAACCACTTGTGCAAGAAGGGGCAAGAAGGGTATTACACCAGAAGAAGACAAGGGCAGAGCATGACAGCTGTAGCAGAATATTCTTAGGGAATTGTACCTAGGACTGATCTTATGATTATTCCTTGGTGAGGTGTCCGGGCAGGAAACTTCTGTAAATCAGGAAGGAAGCTTCCCTGGCTCCACTGGTAGTATAAATAGTAGATGAGGAATAAGCTAAGGCATAGAAGAATCTCCTTTAAAACTTTCTTGTTGTAGTTGGAGAGAACTCACCTCTCGAAAGTGAGCCCAGTTGTATTGATCCAGGGGATTTTCCCTCATTTAATACATCATATCCTTAGTTTACTTGCCCTAAAATCAGTCTCTCTAGCTGGTTTCCAGCAAACCTGGTATCAGAGCAAGGTGGTAGCCATGGCCCCCACTCAAATACAAAGGGTGGAGCAGTTGGAACTGGATTTCGCTGGAATGCACGCCACCCTCAACGAAGTGATGATGAATCAACAAACTATGGCAGAGAAGTTGTCTGGAGAAATGGCTCAGATGGGCCAACGTCTCGATGGAAGAGCGGACCGGGACAGAGAAAATCAGGAGTTGGCGATGAATTTGTTAAGGGAAGAACAGAAGAAATTTATGGCTGAAATGAGGGCGGTGTTTGTAGCCCCCAGAACTTCGCAAGATTCTTCCGCCACCTACAGTGTTCACCAACCACCTCCATTTAACCCACCTCCTAGACCACCCTTCCAACCACCACTACAACCCCCCCTTCAACCCCCACCGTTTAACCCACACGAACAACCGGAAGAAACTCCCATACGACCACCACCCTACACTCCAAACACACCCACCCAAACCCATGGGAATTGGAGGTTCAAGAAATTAGACTTACCGTTGTTCGATGGAATTAACCCTGATGGGTGGATACTGAGGGCCGAACGGTATTTCAAGTTCCACCGCCTTGAGGAGACGGAGAAAGTCGAAGCGACGGTCGTGGCGCTCGAAGGAGATGCTTTGCTTTGGTTCCAGTGAGAAAATGGCCGGAGAGAAATCCAACGGTGGGAAGAATTGAAAGCTCTAATTTTGCGCCAATTCCGACCCACGGCGGCGGGGACACTACACGAGCAGTGGTTGGGGCATGAACAACTCCAAGAGGGAGTATCCGAGTATAGACGACGCTTCATTGAACTGCTAGCGCCCTTGGCAGGAATACCTGAAGAAATAGCCAAGGGCCAATTCCTCATGGGGCTTAATGAGGATATTCGGGCTGAGGTACGGCTTTTGGGCCCAAGGAGTTTGGAGGTAGCAATGGATTTGGCCATCAAGGTGGAGGAGAAATTGAGGTGGGCCCAGCCCAAAAGAAACCTTAATGGACCCAGAACAACTGGAACCTATCCTACCCTAACCCAAAGCCGTTTTTACCCAAGCTCTCACCCCACAGCCTTCCAGACCGAATCCACCTAGCCCACCATCCAAAACCAGAAAACTTACCCTCCCCAATCTTTCTCTCACTATAACCCACCCAAATCTGGCCAACCCATTAATTTTTCGAGATCCATGGGCGAAGTGAGGAGACTCACGGATCAGGAGATACAATCCAAACGAGAAAAGGGATTGTGTTTCAGGTGCGACGACAAGTGACATGTGGGACACCGCTGCCGGAAAAAAAGAGCTCAGCGTTCTCATGAGCTGCGAAGAAAGTGGGGAAGAGGAGGCGGAGCCCTTGGCGGCTGATGGTGGAACAGATTCGGGTCAGGTGGAGTTGGAGGTGAGTCAACCCGAAATTTCCCTAAACTCAGTAATGGGCTTCAACCACCCGAAGACTATGAAACTAAAGGGGACAGTCCAAGATCAAGAAGTGGTGGTGATGATTGACCCCGGGGCCACCCACAATTTCATATCCACCACCCTCGTGAAGAAGCTAGGACTGGCGGTCACTCCCACCCGCGGATTTGGGGTCACCTTGGGCACCGGCGAAATAGTCCAAGGACATGGAGAATGTAAGTCCATCTTGTTACAGCTTCAAAGTATTGAAATTATTGAAAATTTTCTTCCTCTTGAGTTGGGCAACTATGACCTGATATTGGGAATACAATGGCTTGAAAAGTTGGGAACCATGACCAATAATTGGAAGACCCAAACCATTAAATTCTCTGTGGGACAGGAAACAATAACCTTAAAAGGGGATCCATCGTTAGGCAGGACTCTAGTATCCCTGCGAACGATGATGAAGACGATTACCAAAGGAGGAATGGGGTACTTAGTGGAGTTTAATGGTCTGGAGGGAGAGCAGGAGCATAACCACCACCACAAAATTCCACCCTGCCTGACACGCATCCTAGCCGAACACCAAGAAATCTTCTCTATGCCCAACACCCTACCCCCAGTCCGAGGCCATGAACACGCTGTGGTGCTGAAGGAAGGCAACGATCCCATTAGCGTCAGACCCTTCAGGTATCCCCAGATTCAAAAGGATGAAATAGAAAACCTTATCCATGATATGTTGCAAGCCGGGCTCATTAGGCCCTCCTCCAGCCCTTTTTCCAGTCCGGTTCTTCTAGTGAAAAAACGGTGGTAGTTGGAGATTCTGTGTAGACTACCGTACCCTCAACAAATCCACTGTACCCGACAAGTACCCTATACCCATGATTGATGAACTCCTTGATGAATTGAGGGGAGCCGCCATTTTTTCCAAACTGGACCTGAAATCCGATTACCATCAGATTAGAATGAAAGAGGGGGATGAACACAAAATCGCTTTTCGCACTCACCAAGGGCATTATGAATTTTTGGTGATGCCCTTTGGCCTAACCAATGCACCCGCAACCTTCCAATCCTTGATGAATGAAGTCTTCAAACCCTACCTCCGAAAATTCATCTTGGTTTTCTTTGATGACATCCTAATTTACAGCCCCTCCCTTGAACTCCACAAAGAACACTTAGACCTAGCCCTCTCACAACTTGCCAAACACCAGCTCTATGTGAATGCAGAGAAGTGCGAATTTGGGGAGCCCAAGATAGCCTACTTGGGCCATGTGATATCTAAAGCAGGAGTTTCTGTGGATCAGTCCAAAATTACAACCATGACTGAGTGGCCACAGCCCACGAACATCAAAGGATTGAGGGGATTTTTGGGTCTCACAGGGTATTACCGAAAGTTTGTAGCAGGCTATGCTAAAATTGCCTCCCCCCTAACTCAACTACTCAAGAAGGACAACTTCATATGGACCCCAAAAGCCAACCAAGCCTTCCTCACCCTTAAACAAGCCATGACATCTGTACCCACATTGGCGATGCCCGATTTTTCCAAGCCCTTCATAGTGAAGACAGATGCGTCTAGCTATGGGTTGGGGGCTGTTCTATCCCAAGAAGGACACCCTATAGCCTTCTTTAGCCAGACATTGGGTCCTCGGGCTAAGTTAAAATCAATTTATGAGAAGGAGCTTATGGCAATTGTCTTGGCTGTAATGAAATGGAGGCACTATTTATTGGGTCGAAGGTTCACCATCAAAACCGACCAACAGAGTCTCAAATTTCTTATGGAGCAGCGAAAGATTGGTCTTCAATACCAAAGGTGGGTTAGTAAGCTGCTGGGATTCACCTTTGATATCAGTTTCAGGTCCGGGAACACTAACATTGTAGCGGACGCTTTGTCAAGGCAACACGGGGGAAAATTGGAGCTGGGATCCCTCACCACATCCTGCACCTTCGCTTGGGAGAAATGGCTGCTAGCCATAAAGCAGGACCCATTCATTGCACAAGTAACTCAACAGGTACTTAAAGGGGAAGGGCACCCAAAGGGGTTCACAGTGGAACGAGGTCAGTTGTTGTACAAGGGAAGGCTGGTCCTGCCCAGCAAGTGCCCCCTTATTGCAGATCTTCTACGAGAGTACCACGATGGGCCAATAGGAGGTCACTCAGGGGACCTCAAGACATACTACAGACTCTCTTCAGAGTGGTATTGGCCTGGGATGTGCAGGGAAGTAGCCAAATATGTCCAAGCTTGCCACACTTGTCAACAAAGCAAACAATCCTCACTGACCCCACCCAGGGGGTTTACTGCAGCCCCTACCCATTCCTCATCAGGTTTGGGAAGAAATCAGCATGGATTTCATAGAAGGCCTCCCAATCTCTCATGGTAAGGATTCCATACTCGTGGTAGTTGACAGATTAACAAAATATGCTCATTTTATTGGGCTAAGGCACCCCTTTACCGCTCCCATAGTAGCTGAAATCTTCACTAAAGAAGTCATTAGGCTTCATGGCACACCTCTCACCATAGTCTCAGACCGGGATAAGGTGTTCCTCAGTATTTTCTGGAAAGAAATCTTCAAGCTGCAAGGTACAGCCCTACATCACAGCACCTCCTACCACCCTCAAACAGACGGGCAAACAGAAGTTGTGAACAAAGTCCTTGAAAGTTATCTGAGATGTTTCATTGGGGGAAAACCTAAATCTTGGGTCAGGTGGCTCCACTGGGCTGAATACTGGTACAATACCAGTTGGCATGCATCTACCCTCTGCACTCCTTTCCAGGCCTTATATGGGAGACCACCCCCCCACCTCACCAGATACACTGGCAGGCAGACCTTAGTATCATCAGTGGAGGAACAGTTAATGGAACGGGATGCAATATTGGATGACCTCAAATTTAACCTGCTAAGGGCACAACAGCACATGAAGCAATACGAGGATGGAAAGAGAAGAGAGCTGTCATTCAAGGTAGGTGAGCCAGCTTACCTTAAACTCCAACCTTATAGACAGAAGTCCCTGTCTAAATCAGCAAATGACAAACTGGCCGCCAGGTTTTATGGTCCTTTTGAGGTGTTGGAACAAGTGGGCCCTGTCGCTTACAAACTGAACCTTCCCCCTATGTCCAGGATACATCCTGTCTTTCATGTATCCCAGCTCAAGCACTCTGTTGGCCCTATCCCAGTCAACCCCACAATTCCACCCCAATTGTCTGCAGAGTTGGTGATGGAGATAGTCCCCGAAGCACTCTTGAACATCAGGGCCCCCTTCCCTTGAACATCAGGGCCCCTGCATTGGACAATTCTCAACCCACGGAGGTCCTCATCAAATGGAAAGACCTACCTTCCTATGAAGCTACCTGGGAAGACTTCACCATGATGGCCGAGAGATTTCCAACCTTCCACCTTGAGGACAAGGTGGCTCTTTGGGGGACGAGTAATGCTGGAAATCAACATGGGACTGAGGGCACTGGAAAGAAATTAATCACTTATGCAAGAAGGGGCAAGAAGGGTATTACACCAGAAGAAGACAAGGGCAGAGCATGACAGCTGTAGCAGAATATTCTTAGGGAATTGTACCTAGGACTGATCTTATGATTATTCCTTGGTGAGGTGTCCGGGCAGGAAACTTCTGTAAATCAGGAAGGAAGCTTCCCTGGCTCCACTGGTAGTATAAATAGTAGACTGAGGAATAAGCTAAGGCATAGAAGAATCTCCTTTAAAACTTTCTTGTTGTAGTTGGATAGAACTCACCTCTCGAAAGTGAGCCCAGTTGTATTGATCCAGGGGATTTTCCCTCATTTAATACATCATATCCTTAGTTTACTTGCCCTAAAATCAGTCTCTCTAGCTGGTTTCCAGCAGAAGGCACCAGCCAAAGACAAGATAGAGAGCAGAACTATCAGGAGGGACACAGATTTCACAAGAAATCAAAGTTTCTACCTGCTTTAGCAATTGAGGGAAGAGGAGCAGGATAACCAGTACGAGGGTGAATTAGTCTTTGGGAATGATATTGGCATCCCTCGTAACAGAGAGAATCGTACCAATATGAAGTTCTCCATGTACCAAATAGCCTTTTAGATAAATCACTTAAAGAAAAGAACGCATTGAAGTTGAAGGATCTGATTTACTACCTCCAATTACCAATAATAACTTAATTAAGTGTCTCAAGTTTTAACCTTACACTAAGCAAAGCTCAATTGCTCATCATAAAAAGTATGAATTCCGGATGGGAAGATTAAATAAATCATCAATAGCAATAGTAACCATCAAACCTCTCGCGTTTTGAAGATCAATCGAGCCCATGGTAAAAGCAGGTAATAGTGTTCTAACCCGCAATCATATTAGATAAACTACTCCTAGTTCTGTGGATATTATACAAGAGAGGTAGTATGTGATAGGCATCAAGTAAAAAGTAGTTTATATTGTAATATTAACGTGATTCGAAGAGGATGGGATTCACTACAACTTTTTCATTCTCAAAATGCAGATTTTGTAGAACTAATAAAATTGCAGGTCATAAGTTTACTTCTGCTCTCTGCAGAAAGGTGATGATCATATACCTTACATAAAAGTTCATAATAGTCGAAGTCAAGCACTCTCCAGGTTCTAGGCATTTCAATTCTGCGCGAAATATTTCAAGAGATTCAGGATCCTCCCTGCATGAAAGTAAAGCAGATAGAAAAATGTAAACAATAAGAAGTTCACACGAACAGACGTCTCAAAAAGGATCAGATAGTCTGCTGTGTAAGCATGTGCTGATTTGAAGGGGAAAAAAATACCTAGATGGATAATAGATCTTTCCCTCGTTAGACCTGTAAATATGCAGAGTAAATATACTTTGGCATTATTTAAATAACAGGGAGGTAGAAGAGGGGAAATACTCGATCCAGAGAAAAAAGAGCTAAGGTTCTCAAACCTTGACAGTAGTTCTTTAGCTTCTTGTTGTCTCTCAAGAAGCTCAGGTTCCTCCTCATCCACCAAAACAACAGCCTGCACGTGGTTTTCAGTGCAACAGATTATCATATTATATTTCTTCCCCGTCTTTAAAAAATTAACCAATCCAATAATCTCAACAACAATGGTTCATTTTGCTCTCACGCCAATAGACATTTTACTGGATAGTATTACATCAAGTCAAATCATGCATGCCGGGCAACTTCTATCATATAAAAGATTCTCCATCTGAATCTAGAAAAAGTTGGAGGGGGGGGGGGGGGGGAGAAATACCTCCTCATTATTTGAGCCATTTGAATTCAGAGCTTGAGAATCATCACTGTAGAAAGATTAACAGTCAAATTCACACAAAATTTAATCCAAATAAAAGTTGAACAGACATTTCACTTTCAAGTGACATTTGGAACATAATATGAACACAGTTGTATATAAAATCTCATAATAATATTCCAAAAGACTAAAGGTGTCACATCAACCTTAATCTTGTTCTAAAACTCATTAAGCGTGGCCAGCATGAAAAGAAAAACACGGAAGAGTGTATATGCAATGACATACAAGATGCAAAATTTTCTCTTTCTCACATAAGAAATACCCGCCCATTTTTTATGATAAGGTATTTCAGCCCAAAAAAGTTAGTTTCAAAATATATCAAAATATAAGACATTCTAAAATACCGAGGCGGCATTAAATGCAATTTCATGATATCAGAATAAGACTATAGCTTATTATTATTATCAATACAATATTTAGTGTCAAATTTTAATACATATGCAAATGTCACTAAAGCTAACTAAATTATTAATATGCATAGAAGGGGGTAGTCTTATATTTGATGCATAAATTCACAACTTAAAAAGGGACTTAAGAAAACTGTCCAAGCCTTCTAGGATATACTTCCTCCGTTTTTTCAGATGACCTGTTTACACTTTTCACACTATTCACATACATGACTTTGACTATCTCATGTAACTTGTACTCGAGGAATAGCATAGTCATGTATGATCTTGTTAGATTCGTCTCAATGTATATTTTCCGAATATAAATTTTTTGTAGTTTTTGCTTATTGATAATTAAATATATAAAGGTTCAAAATAGTGTCTCGGGAAGGGTGCCCAAAGGAAATGAGTCAACTAAAAGAATAAGAGGAAGTAATAAATAAAAAAATACTTCCTTTGTTCTTCATGAATCACTCTATATGGCTTGGGCACACATATTCAAATGGAAAAATTAGCGACGTATGTAAGACAAGTGGGTCCAAATACCATGTGAAAAAGTAGGTACGTAAGAGAAACATTTTTAATAATGGGTTTGAAGTGATTAATACAGAACAAAAGAAGTAATAGACATGTAGCAAACAAAAATGTGGATGATATCAAATGACACAAGAAAAAAACAAAAGGAAAATAACACAATTTCGACTTTGGTCTATGCAAATTGTAGACACCCAGTTAACCAACAAAAAACCACACAGAAAAGGAAAACACCATTGACCAATACACAAAATTGTTTACAACATATGAGATCTAAAACAATCATAATAGTTATTAGGATTGTCAGACTATATACTTGCTACTGAACCAGTAAATGCAACAGCCAACTCTAAACAAGGACATGAAAGCAACTTAAAACAAGAGAAATTATTGACTTGAATCAGATTAACAAGAGCAAAAACAACTGCATCAGCATCAACAGGAAAAAATAAATTCATACAATTTGAGAAAAAATGACCAGCCCGTAGGTAGAGCCGTATACCCCATTGTGCCACTTTTGCTATCGTAACTTCAGAGGATGCAATACTAAAAGATTTTGGCGGAACCCTACCTCTAATAAACCACAGATCCAGTAGGACCTCCTGATAGAACATTCCACTAATTACGCAAGTCTTAAAGCCATAAAGGAGAAAGAGAAAGCGACGGTGAGATAATAGAACAAATTCGAAAAAACCAAAAATAAAAAGAAAATAAGCTATGCATACTTGTCACCAAATAAGCTAGCTATCTTCTCCCTTATATGAGGAAGAGAGACAGTTGAAGAATTCTTGCCAGCCAGCTTTCCATTCAAACGCATAAATTTTCCACCTTTGCGAGAAGAACGATCGCCAGGATTCCATGCAGCAAATTCTTTTGACAACATCCCGGGTTTTGCTTTTTTGCTTTGTGGTAACTTCTCAGCTGACTTCCTTTTCGACTTGTCACAGCGATTCAAATGTGAAATTTCACAGTCAAATGCATTACTTGCTTGATTGCTGGTCTGCAATGTATTCGCAGTTAAAATGGATGCACTAATTAGCAACAACAAGAAAGAGTAGATGACTGAAGCCACATGATAGAAGATATACATTCTGTTCCAGTTTTGGATTATCCTCTTCCAACTTCTTTATAAAGGAGGAGGCAAACGGTGACATTGCAGAGGATTGAGATGCTTGCGGTCCACCTAAAGCACCTATAGCATCAGTTGGTGTTTCCTTTGTTAGTCCTCTTTGAAAAATACTAAAATAAAAGGGAGATAGGAAACAAGACTAGTGTATCTTGAGTATCGCATACAGCAGGTAACGTAAACATTTAGCAAACTAATAATACTTATAGCATGATGCTTTGAACTTTGACATGCCATTACAAGTAATCATAACCAAAAGGAGCAAAACGACACAACACAGGACTATCAATGGTTTACAATCTACAAACCTTCTAATAGATAGCAAGTTGGGAAGTATTAACCAAGCAAATTTGTTTGCCTCACAAGTCCCATGCTAACATCAAATACATCCCAGATAAAAGCTAATTACAGCATCCAAAACAAAAGCGAGTCAAGATAGCCCATTCTACAAATTGCATGTTGGTGGGTTTGGTCGAACATAAGGCAATTGCATATATCATTACTCCATTGTTACGGAGAAATGAGACAGAGAGGCATCTGAAACTCAATCAGCATAAAGTATTGATGGAAAAGGCATAAGCCTCCAGTTTATTCTCAATCTTGTACTTCCCCCGATCTAAAATAAATGCAACACTTACTATTTTCAGAAGTTACAAAATAAATGCAGTGTTACTCTATTTTGGCATTGAGTTCTCTCTATCAAATCATCACATGAGTTCCTTTTTTTTATTTCTCACTATCTCTCTCCTCTCCTTGGTTCTTGTGCCTCCCCCTATGTTACACTTATTTTAAAAAGGAGGAAGTACGATATAACAGAACTAGCATTATTTCAATGTCGAATTATCACTAATACTATTTCTGACCATCATGCACATTGCTGCCAAGTAATTTTGGATGCTAAACACAGAAATAGTTGGCCACAAGATGATAGATCAACAATCAGTTACAACAAAATATAATAACTCAAAACTCCATGGTCAGAGACCTGGGTCATGCAAAAATATATAGCACTTGGCATCAGGAAGATATAACTCTGTAAGGACAGGAAGCAACACTCAGAACACACACAAACAAAGCATCTCATCCATTTGACATCCTTTTCTTATCTAAAAAATATATTTCAACATCGGATTCACCCTAGAATAACCCAGTGATATTACCTTCATTCATTGGAGAAAGCATGTCCAAATGAGCATGGCCACAAAAATTTCATTTATCAAGCTGACATTGGATTCTAAAAATACCTAAGCCTTCAAAAAAGATAAAACTTCCTCTAATATGTCCAAATCAATAACATAGCAAGTCCGTTATTAATTTTGCCTTACATCTACTCAGCAAGCAGCACCTCTCTAGTTGATTTTAATTGTTACCAAGGCGATTCAATAAGTCATACAAGCTGATTTTGCTAAGTGTTCTAGCAGAGTTTGAATAATAAGCTCAACAGAGTTTGGCTCCAGGACAATGATGAGAACCCATCTCTCTACATAATCGCAGGTACATAAATACTACTTGCTTACATGTATCAGAAGAGTAGTCTCAAACATGTGCCTAGCACCATGACTTACCAACCTAAATTCCTAACGAATTTGAACTATATGCTACACAACAAGAAACAGTACACCATAGAGAAAATAAAAATGATTAATCTACAACCCACAGAAGAAATCTGATACATATGAAATGGTTGCGATGACACCACATTCAACAAAGAAAATTCACCACAGACCCCTCATACTATCACTTAATGCACAAAATACCTCCAAATTTCAGAATTTTCCACCTTGTATCCCTACACTATGTGGTTGTTTGGTTGATATGAGAAAACATGGAAAATTGAAATTCCTAGGAATTAATATTGGTGAGTTGTTTGGTTGACAACAAAATAGCAAAATGAAGGAATTAGAAATTCCTAGGAATTTTGAGTTCCCACAAAATGGAGGAAGTTACTTACCTAGGTCCCCCTAGGTAAGTAGAAATTCCCATGGGAATTTAATTCCCCCATTGTCAACCAAACAATTTAGCCAATTTCCCATGAATTTGATTAAGTAATTTATTTCCTATGAATTGCAATTTCATGGGAATTTTGACTTCCCATGAAAACCAAACGACCACTATAAAGTAGTGGAGAGTGTAGCCCTAGGAATGCAGAGCAAACACACTATAAGTATTAAGGCTTTAGCATAAATAAAGCACAATATGTCTGTGCATCAGCCCTCAAGATGATGTAGCTCATGAACAAGAAAGTCAAAGAACCTCAAGAGTCAATGTTACAATCTTAGCTGACATGGGCAGGTTTATTAAAAAATGAATGATCCAAGGAAAATGACATCACCATTAATATTCGAACTCCCAGAGTACACTGGCTTCTTGCATCCATGAGCCACCTGTTTGTTTACCAAAAAGTTAAAACAATACCACTTTTGAAATTCTCCAAGCATATAATACCCCATTCAAGGTATATGCAGAACGCATTGTGGCACAAAATAATACAAGCACAAGCTTAAAAGTGTAAATGTATAGAACAGCTGACAGTAACCAGAACAACATATATATAATATCATGATTCACCTTCCTCAAGAAACAACCAGTATCTTTTGCCTAACATTACCAACATCCAACAATCCTCAAAATCATCTCAAAGAAATAGAAAAACTATACGACACCCTTAACATATAGGACCCCAGAACCAGGCATGGAGCATCATGATCCTTAGAGCCAGCTATTCCCTGCCCAGGCAGAGGCATAGAAACCCTCACATAAAAGCATAAGATATTCTTACATCCCCACAAACTAAACAACAACGGTAGCTATCAAAGTAAATTCGGGGTCAACAATGTTTATGCAGCTCCTCTATCATTAGTTATTTAGTTATAGACAACTAATTGAACAAAATGAAACCGACATTGGAGATGGCAAAATACTCCCTTCTTTTCGTGTAGCTAAATTCATCTATTCTCGCATCTCCAGTTTCAAGCATAATTAGCTTTTTCAACTTCAAAGATGGCAATAATAACAAAAGACCACTTTTGAACCTCAAAAACAGTGAAGTCTAACCATCAAACATATCCAAACCTCACCTCTATGATGCATGCAATCACCACTATATCATCAAAAGAACACTAACCAAAATTACTCTCATAAAAAGCAACAACATTATACAATAAAAGTATCCTAAATTTTCAATTAGAGTACGTTTGGTATGATCGAAAACATTTCTCCATGAATATTACTTTTCCATTGTTCGGTTTGATGGAAAACTATTAAGTCAAGAAGGAGCAAATGAAGCTCTTAGTATAAGAAACCGGAGGAGAATAGTTTTCCTTTAAATTTTCGGACCAAAATGTTTACAAAGCGATGAAAAACTCTTTTCCGCCTTAGTTTTCGTTTTTAAATCCCTCGTCCAACCAAACAACGGAAAATGAAGAAAATCGTTTTCCTGGAGCCTAACAATGTAGTACACCAAAGTAAAAAGGGGGCAAAATTCGACCTCTTGTTCACGGCGATGGCGGCGACGGTCCAATTCGCCCTGCCACAACTCCATTTTAGCCTTAAGTTTAGCACCTTTATCATTCAATTTAGCTGATAATGTAGAAAAACTCTTAGAAGTTCTATCAATCATACTCTCCAATTCATGATCAGACTTAAACGATAAATCTTCCACACCACAAGAATCATTATCCGACGAATCCTTCTCCTTTTCCGGCAATCTTCGCCGTCGATTAGCCGACACAACAACAATCTTCGCCACTGCTTTATCATCATCGGCGCTTAAAAGCTCCGTAAAATCGATATCTAAACGCTTTTTCTTACCGACGCTATTGTCGGCGGTAGTTTCCGATTTCTCTTCATCCGCCATTGTTGACGGAGCTTCGAAGGTCGGAATTTCTCTGCAATTGGAAGTGATGAAAGAGAGTGTGTAGTTGGAGGAGAGAGAAAGTGAAGAAAAAAGGGTTGAAAGTTGAAAATGGTGGAAGAAATTTTAGGAATTATTGGAAGTAGTAGAAAACAACGAGGGTTTTTACAGGGGTTGATGCGCAATTTTGTTCGAATTTCCAACTCCTCATTGCCTTAGTAGTAGTAGTAGACTAGTAGTAGTAGTGAGGAAAGTTTGGGCATCTTTGGAAGAAGAAAAAAGGAGAAAAGTTGGGTATCAATTCTATGAAAGGTGTTTTTCTTGTGAATTATCTACTGTGTAATGATACCAATTGGGTCTGGATTTGGCGTGAGTGGTTAAAGGTCTCTCGTTCTTTAATCAAGGTCTTGGGTTCGAGTTTTGGGTATTAGAAAAATCTCGGCTGGGAGGGATGTTGTCATTTGAGGTACTCATGCAAACTCCCGCGGAAGATTAGTCCACTTGCCAAAGGCGGTTGGAAACTCCTCGTAGTAGGACCAAAAAAATAAATCTAGTGGGTAGTGATACTCTTTTTATGGTATTGGGAATTATCTTTTGGTTTTTGGAGGTGTTTTTATTGTCGAGTGAAATTTTGTATAGGTCAATATGATTTGATTTAGAAAAGTAAGGTCATTAGGGTTTATGAGTAAGCATGAGCCTTCGAAAGGTAAGAGGAAATTGTTAACTCCAAAGTGCTAGTTGAGTTACAGTTTTTAGCTTTTTAGTTGTCATTGTTTTGAAATAATAGTATTGGTACAAAAGAGAGTAATTTAAGTTCATTATACATGATTTGTGTATGAGTATATAAATTAAAATATTTTTAAACCAAAATTTGGAAATTGCTTGTGGTAACGAACGGGCTCTAAAAGTCAAATTTGTTAGCTATGGTTTGTATAAGAGGGCGTCAAAGCAAATTAGCGTTCTTTTCTAGCTGACTAAAATGAAAAATATAGTCAAATAACTAGATTATATAGTATGTTAGATTAAGGTGTTGTTTGGTTGATCGTAAGAAATAAAATTTTTTAGGAAGAAGGTTTTTCCATTTATAAGCACTTTTTAGGAAGTGGAAAATGATGTTAAGTTGAACATGGAAAGTTAATTCCCGCATGAAATTCCAGTTACCTAGAGGACTTAAATAAGCAACTTCCTCTATTTTGTAGGAAGTGGAATTTCCTAAAAGTGTGATTTCCCATGTTTATCTCAACCAAGTTATCCCACTATTTTCCAATTTCTAGGAAATTAGAGTCCCCATACATTTATATTTGTCTCATGCTTGTGATTTGTGAATTGAATTTAACTCCGTTCCCAAGTTCTTATTGTTGAATTTTGTTTGTGAAAACTTTAAATATCCAACTCCATCTTGTGAATTATCAACTGTGCAAATGTTGTTGACGCAAATTATTACTTAGAACTGAGTTTGTGCAGTGATTTACTTAAAGAGAAATGAAGAACTTGCTCTTGTTTTCTTAATTTATTAATTAAAAAGTGCATCATTGATAATATTTTCAGCTCACGTAAATTACATACTCAGATTTGCAGCTCTACATGAGGTATAGAAGGAATGATAAACATCTAATACGTATATACAAATTTTCGTATAACAAACTAGTTATTAGGCTCGGGCTATGTCCCGGAAAAGAAAAAATTTCATTTATTAATAAAATACTTTATGATAATAACACTAAATACAATTTAGTCTACTGGTTAAGACTTTAGTATATGTACTTAAGGTCTTGGGATCAAATCTTATACTATGCAATTTCTAAATTTTTTTAATGTACATGAATTACATGAACTAAAACTCCCTAAGAAGAGCGCCACGTGGCACATAGACGTTCTTTCGCACGCCTTTTAATATATTTGTATAAATGTTGTTACATGAACTAAAACTCCCTAAGGAGAGCGCCACGTGGCACATAGACGTTCTTTCGCACGCCTTTTAATATATTTGTATAAATGTTGTTTCTGTATATGATATACTTCCTCCGTTTAGAAATAGTTGCACCATTTCTAACTTTCACGCATGCCGGTGTATGATTTCAACCATTAATATCTTTAATTATCAATAAGTAAAAATTATAAAACGTTTATTTTAAAATAATTTACATCGAGATAAATCTAACAAGACCCCAAATGACTATGTGTTTCCTAAAATATAAATCACCAAAGACAATCTAAGTGTAAGATGTGAAAGTGAACAAAATAGAAATGGTGCAACTATTTCTAAATGGATAAAGTATATTGTTTGTGTATGTAAATCTTATTTGTTATACGAAAAAGAAACAATATTTTCACATACACAAACAACATTTGTTGCACAAAAACTTGTATCTAACACATCTATCGGCTAGATGTTTATCGAACCTCAATATTAAATCCCAACCGTCAAATCTCCTCTTCTTAGAGCAACCACCTAATGACTTTACTAAAGTATACCATAGAGATTATCTCTAGTAATAAACCTGAAGATTAAGAATGACACCTTTTGGTATCCAAAAAATACAGCCATAATCCATTCCCACGATAACCTACCATACAGAAGTAGTTAGTTCATCCAAGAGTCAACTGACAAAAGTGCAAAATACATAACAATCTATGCTTAAAATGGAGACTATGATAGACAAAAACCAGTTAAACTTCACAAGACTAAAATGATTCATTAATCTCCTGCCGAGCAAAGATGGGTTTGTAGTCGTCGCCTCGTCGGACATAGAGTAGAAAAGGTCCAATTTAATCGTATCTTGACCAATGAGACAAGTAGCGTTAACAATGTGTTCCGGTGTGAGGCCAGGGAGTGTGCATATCACTTGGAACAATCGTTTTCTCTTCTTACAAATCTTCTCACACACATCTACTTCATGGACAAATGCATTTGTGGACTTGTGGTATCATTCATAGCTAATGCACTCCCTTTTTCTACATAAGCATGAATTTGACTTGAAGATTCGAACAACCTCCGGTTCAAGTAAATCAAGTTCACCCGATTTCCTTTTGAGAGATTGCCTACAAGTAGTTTGGCTAGCATTATTGCCGCGAATTTGGAAGGTAGGCTCATCTTCATCCACAACTTGGCTACTAATAATTTGAATAGGATTCATGGTCGATCGGTCTATATTCATGTGAGCTTGTTCTCCGGCACTCGTAGCCATCCCTCCATTAGCCAAATCATTAGCGTTAACCTCAGTGACCTTGTCATAAAGTATCATAGGTTCTTGGTAAATAGAAGGAGCACCTACAAGACGCTGGAAAGACATTTAATAGATTGATTAGTTAAATAAATTGTTTGATAATATATGTTCTTAATAGAGCCTGTCCGTCAAATAGAACGGATATAGACAATGCTCTTGCTAATAAGCCAAAAAAACCTAAAAATGGTATCCGGTGACAAATGTCATGTTTATGGCAAATATATATTTTTATCGGTAATTTACTAGGCGAAGCAGGGCTCATCCTTCATGAGTTAGGGGGTAAAAAGGAGATTCCAACCCATAAAAAAACTTTAAGAGACTGGAAACTGAGAATTTATACTCATAAGCAAATATCCACACAAACACCCTAAATATGGGGTTGATAAGAGTCGAACTTTCGATCATATGGCTGGGAGGTGGGAGCTCAAAGCATTGGATTCCCACATGATTCTCCTACCCATGACTTGTGTTGTAAGTAGTAACTACTAACTTGTAACGTAGGAACTTCTCAAATTCCACTAGTTACTTACTTACTCGAAATCACATATGGTTGTGGACTAGGAAATAGAGATGTATGTGGCTTGATAAATCTTCAATTTCCAATCTCCGAAAATTTCTTTATGAATTGAAATTTCCTTTTGGAAAAATTGATAAGAACAATCCCAACTATGGGCGTTTCGCCATTTTCAGTCCCAACTAAGGATTATTTGTGAGCGGTCCCAACTATGCATCATTTTTACCAAATTTGATCCCAGCAGGTTAATGACCTGCTGTAACAGGTAAAACGAATTTCCTTTTAATTTTTTTTCCCAACTATCATTTTCTCTCTCCACTAGTGGGTATCCACTCCTCTCATCCCCACCTTCAAAACTCCCAGCCACAACACCACCCCTCCACTGTCACCACCACAACATCACTAGACCCCCGATCCCCCGATCCCACCATCACTCATCTTCAATTCCCGCCAACTAGACATAATTAGACACGGCGTTAACTAGACCCTAACTTGGTTTGACTTTTGCTAACTTTATCTCCCTCTTTCCTGTTCTTCACTCCATGACTTCATCGCCTCTCCTTCACCTCCTCTACCTCCTCCTCCACCATGATTTTCTCTCTCCTCCTCCATCCACCTCTTTTTTCATTAAGAATGGAAGAGAGCCTCTATGCATTTTGTTAGTGCGAAAATGTTGTTTAGGGACAAGTCCACCATGCTCTACATGGACAAGGGTTCATAGTCCACTGATTGCCAAATTCTAATGTGAAGAACACAAATTAAAAGTCAAAATGTCATCATCAGAGATCGAAATCGTTTCAGATTCAATCTCAGAGAACAATAACACAAATCAACAACAACAAAAAATTGTAATCAGTGATGTTTTTACTGCTTCGGTTCATGGCGACTTGCAGAAAACTTCTCAAATTCGTCGAAGAAGATGGTGCTTCTCTCTCCTCCCCTGACCCTAATTGCGAAAACTGAATTGAATAAAGTTACGTATAATATAAATAGAAAACAAAGCTTAAGAAAATAGGTGCTCGAAATCAAATTATTACCATAAAACCTAAGATGTTACCAAAAACCCTAAATTGAAAAAATTCGCAAAGGTGACTTGAAGAATCAATGAATTTATATTGTTAAAACGTGTTTTCGCTCTTAACTTTGTCAGGTAGTTGAGTTCTTGCATGAGCCTGAGTGTAAACTGTAAACCATAGATTTGTCTCCTTTGGTTCGAAATATTGATATATTATTAGGTAGCCAATTCCGAGTTGTACAACACATTTAAGGAGATGATTCAATTGGGTCGATAAGATTGCTCATTTTTGGGTTGCCGTGGGATTTTAGGAGCAATTGTGTGATTTGTTTGGTTGTTTATGCAAGGAAAAATGGTGAAATATTGAGTAGAAATAGGAATGGGTAATGAGTTGCAGGTGGAGGAAAAATCAGGTGATGGTGGATGACAGGATGAGGTGGAGGAGAGAGAGGAAAACAGGGGGTGGTGGAGAGGGTGGATGAGAGAGAGGGGAAATTACTTGACAATTGACTCTATTGATGAGTACTTGAGAAGAGTGAGAATTGGAAGAACAAGGGAGAAAGAGATGATTTTTTTTTTTTTGGAGGGAGATTTTATTTTCTTTTTAATTACTAGTTGATGGCAGGGGAGGGATGGGGAGGGATGACAAGGGAGGGTGATGGGATTTCGGGGTTTAGATGGGGAGGTGGGTGGCAGGGGAGGGAAGAAGGGGGTGGCAGGAGATAGGGGAGAGAAAAAGAAAGAAGAAACTGACTTAAGAAAAAAAAAACCTGTTAAACAGGTAATCAGTCATCTAGGACCAATTTTAGCAAAAATGATGTATAGTTAGGACCGCTCAGAAATAATCCTTAGTTGGGACTGAAAATGGCGAAACGTCCATAGTTGGAACTGTTTCTATTAATTTTTCCTTCCCTTTTTACCCTAACTCATAAGAGCACAACCAATGGTTGCCTTATAATTTACAGTCATTAATTATTTTATTACTTTCTCACTCTTTCACCTACCCCACCAATTTTTCTCTCTCCTCCATTTCCTTCTTTGCTCCTCTTTTTCTTGGTCCATCATGAAGAGTTGGGCATCAATTTCTTGGCCAAATTTTTTCTCTCTCCTAATAAACTAATATTACTTTTATACTCGCTCTCCTCATAACTCACAAAGAGGACAACCATTGGGAACACTCTAACAGTGTGTTTGGTTCATTTTTAGTAAAGGAAAGAAAGGGAAGAGAAAGGAAGGGAAGAGAAAAGAAAAGAATGGAAGAGAAAGGAAAAAACCCTAATTTCTCATGTTTGGTATAAATTTTCTCTTTCCTTCCGAATTCCCCCGCTTTTGGGAGGAAAGGAAAGTGATATTTTATTAAAGAGTTTTTCCTTCCAATTCCTCCCATTTCCTTTCACTTTTTTTTTTTTTAATGAACCAAACATTGGAAAGTAATAAATTTCCTTCCATTTCCTTTCTTTTCCTTCCAAATCTATACTATTATCTAAAGCAGAAGACAAAAGCTGACGTGGCAAGCTCACATTAACCGAGCAATTCTAGAGCTCCTCACAATTAAACTCTCAATGAGAGTGTCCACGTGGCAATGGAGAATATTTTGGCCGGAAATTATATGAAAAATGCAAAGGAATTCGGAAATTGATTGATTCATTTTTTAAATTAGGCAATTAATATCATGATCTCATAAGAGATTTCCGGAAATCAAGGATATTCCAAACATATAGTATTGTGATTGAGAGTTATATATGGGTACAATTTCGTAATTTAAAATTCGAATTACCAATAGTGTTGGCCGATTTTTTTTTTTGCCATATTGGGTTATTTCGAATATTTTCTAATCAATGAAATACGGGAAGTAATTTAAATTATCAATCAATCTTAATTATTGCCTCAATTAATGGTAATTGTCAATCAATTAGTTAATTTAAATTGATACTTTTCGAAATTATATTACTAATCAATCAATCAATAGTTATTCTGATTGTCAATCAACCATAATTAGCTTGATAACGTATTTTCAAAAAAATAAAAAAACGGTAGATTTTTTAGTATAAATAGTGTCGTTTTCTCTTCAAACATCCCAACTCAATTTTGGACTTTCAATTTGCATATTGATGTCAACTTCTTCCCCTACTTCTACATAAATATTATGTTCTCCTCCAAATATAATAGAAACCGAAAATCCATAAAAAAAAAATGGCCCGCTAAAGTTGAATATTCGAATTTCTTAGATGTTGAATCTATGGTTTTAACACTCTTCCGTGGAGGCCATCTTTATTTCCACAATGTGTCCAGTATGTTTACATATGATTTTAATAAAAGCAATGAAGTTTGGGCTTATGTTGAAGACGTTTGGACAACAATACATGGTTATCGTCCATATTTTGATTATTCGAATATGATGTTATATGATCTACAATGCATTCCATCAAGAGCTTACAAGATTGATGATGACTATTTTGAAGATTGTGATTTAAACAACATGGAATGTTTGGCGTTAACAACAATGTATTAGTTGATTATCTATCAATTGATTAAAACGTAGTAATTAAAGTTTGATTGTAATTGTCATTACCATTTTAATAATCGATAACATTATTTAATTTCTTTTGGTTCATTTTTTTTTTAGTACGTTGTTGTACTAAGATGATTTACATATCTTTATGCGCTTTCTTTATGTACTTATTTATTTTGTTGTCATGTCATTATCAAATTATTAAGTACTTTGCTAATGTATTGATTTTGATGATTCAATATTCAAATACTTTGACCTATATAAAGTCCCCACCATCTTTTCAATCAAAACAATGACCTACTAACTTTAATGCAAAACACATTGAATGGCAATATATTTTGTACTCAACTACATATCTATCTCTTTATATATTATTCTCCACCATCATACAACTTATATTTATCCAAAGTTTTATATGTCCTATTTAATTATGCCACTAAACAAATTGTGTTATATTTAACCATAACTAATTCGAATTTCATAAAAAATATGTTTAAAAGTATATGTCGATTTTTTGAATCATCAATATTATTAACTAAGGAATGTTTAAAAAATACGGTTTCTTTTTGGTATTTATTGAACCATCAATATTATTTATAAAGTTACCTTATTATATGTATAGTATAATAAAAGATATATGTCGGTTTTTAAAATAAGGAATGTTTTCCTATTAATTGATACGTTTAGTATGGCAATTTTTTGTGGTGTTACATATATATATATATATATATATATATATATATATATATATATATATATATATATATATATATATATATATATATATATATATATATATATATATATATATATATATATATATATATATATGTATATATATATAGGTGTATTATTTCGAATAATACATTCAAATATCTCATATATTCTTTAGCAATGAAGAGAAAATCCGAAAACAAGAAGAACTCATCTGCAATGAGAAAAAATCTCAATGTAGGCGCAATATTTTTGAAAGTTTACCTATTGAGATAACAATTAATATTCTTGGACGTGTTGCTTCACAAGTACCATTCAGTTTGATGTGTTGCAAATTAAGGTATTTCTAAATAATAACATATTTTTTTAATGTGTTAGTTAATGTGAAACGTACTTAATGGTTATCTATTGTTTTATCAGTTGTAAGATTCTGAATACACTATCAAAGGATGAACATGTGATGAAGAAAGTTTACGTTGAATTTTTAATTAATGGTGGAGAGTTGGTGAATAGTAATGCCAAGTTATTTTTCTCGAAATGCCTTGAAGTGAAAAATCCTGCTGCACTGGTTCGTGTTGGATTAGTAAGTCACTTTATTGTATATATATCTTTATTTATTAATTTCATATTAATGTTACATTATGATATAACGTTTATAATATTAATAGATAAAAGATCAATATTTAATTTCATATTAATAACATTGTTTGTTAAAAGTTTTTATTACTATATTTACGAATTAAAATTAAATTTAAAATCAAATCGTTTGTGGAACGTTTTATTATTTTGTTACGAATTAAAATTAAAATAAATTAATTTTAAAAATCAATTCGTTTGTTAAAAGTTTTTATTATCTATTTTACGAATGACAATTAAAATAAATTACATATTTATTATCTATTCGTTTGTTAAAAGCATATAAACTGATGCATAATTTAAATAAAATTCGTTTGCTTATTAATTATATGTTTTTAATATTGTTAAAATAAACTTTTTATTTCCTTATATGTTTTTATGCAGATCCAAATTTTTGAAGAAAAACAATACGACACTGGATTTTGGACTTTGATCGAGGCCACCAAAGTTGGAGACACTATGGCATGTTACTTGCTAGGCCTAATTTGGCTATCATCAAATTACCCGAATTATATAAAGCTTGGTCATATAAGCTAAAAAAACACATTCGAGACTAAATATGGCGAATATTATTGAATGTAGAGATATCTTAAAAAAAATGTTACGGACGATAAGGATTAGACACAACGAGAATTTTGCAAAGAGCCACCATTTGTTTGTCAAAACAACAATAAGGATCATATGAAGGGCAACAGTGGGCTATACATGATTACTATAATGTTGCTAATGCTTATAGTAGATTGAAGTGTTATGATTGCAAGTGTGATAGAGAAGTTAGATTTTTTCTTCACTATCTTGAAGGGTTGAAAAACATTTGTTGCTTTATATAATTTTTATTAATCAATTTTGTCATTTTTAATAATTATGAATAAAATCTTATATCCAATACTGTCTACTTTTATATTATCTATATTTTTTTTGTCTGATTAATGTTATTAGTATTTTATTTTTATATAATATTTTTTTGATATAGTTGGAATTAAGACACTCAATATTATTTCTGAGTTATCAATATAAAAAAATAATTGGTTATGTGGTGATTTTAGAATTCTTAAATTTTTCGGTTTTTTGGCCGAAAATTATGGGTGATTGAGGTACTTAATGATGATTTGCTTAAATTGTGGAATAAAAAAAGACAAGTTTGGATTCTAAAATCTCCAATTATGATATTTATTGTCCGAAATTTTTTTTTGAATTTTTTTCTCTAATGCTAAAAATTCTATAAGGGAAGGGGGATCAATGGTGTATTTTTAGAATTTTTTTCGAATTCTAAAATCTCCAACTATCTTGAAGTTCGAATTTTTTTCTCAATGCTTATAGTAGATTGAAGTGTCATGTACATACGTTTTTTCCTATATACTTTATATATGGTAATGAAATCAAAATATCAATCAAGGATGATTTATAGTTAATTGTCAATCAACCTTAATTTCGGCCTATCACTATTGAATTTTTTTAAAAATGCCGAGATTAGTTACATTATACATAGCTCCCTTTAAGTATAAATAGGACCGAATTTTCATTCATGAATACAATAATTTGTTGTGCTTTCAACAATTAGTATCATGCCAACTTCCTCCTCTGCCTCAAACCAATACAATGTCCTCCACAAAATATTTTAAAATCTCATATTCGAAAGGAAAAATGGCCCACTAAAATTGACTATTCTAATTTTCTTGATGTGAAATCTATGGTTTTAACACTATTTCGTGGAGGGCGTTTATATTTCCACGATGTGTCGAGTATGTTCACTTATCATATCAATAGAACAACGAAGTTTGGGCTTATTTGAAGATGTCAATACAACAATAGATGGTTATCGTCCATATTTTGATTTTTGGAATATGATGATTTATGATCTACAATGCCATCCTCCTAGGGCTTACAAAGTTGATGATGACTATTTTGAAGACATTGATTTAAACAATACGGATTGTAGTCGTATCAGTAATAAAGTTTTACTCGATTATATTTGTAATGAAACGACTCATGTAGAGTTGAACAATAGTAATTTTTAGTGTTGTTTTATATTTTTTTGATTTTTATTATGTTTAATGTCTTAATAATGTCGAAATATGAAATTATAATAAAGTAATGGTGTATTATTTAATACTTTGTGCACCTTTGACTATGTTATTTGTTGGTCTAAAGTCAATACCTATCAAGGTACCTATCATAGTTAATTGCATTGCCTTACTTGCAATAAATTAAACCTAGAAAACCGGTTCTACTTGGCCTATATAAAGATCTTTTGGTATTTCTATGTTCATCCCATCACCTCCCAAAAAACGATTTCTTTCATTCTTCAAAAAACTCCTTATTTCATTTTACATTTCATTAGTTATAAGTATAAGATATAGAAATTATCATCTTATAATGGATCCAAAATGTCTCAAAGATGTGAAAGAAGTTACCAATGTTATGTTGGAATTCTTGGACCAGTGGTCCATGGTTGATGATAAACTAACTACATGTCTTCAAAATTTAAATAAAATTCAAGAAGAAGAAGAAGAAGCAAGTGAGAATGCTATGGGTTATATTGCTATGATAATCGGATTTCGTAATGAGATTGAACTTGCTACCAAAGAAGCAAAATGCACCGTTGAGTATTTGGATTCTCTTATTAATAAGTGAAAAATTAATGAAGAACTATTTGGTAGGTAATACTAAATTATCTAGCAAATAATATTAACCTATGTTTGTATTATTCGTAGTTGTTTAGAATATTAGTTTCGTATTTTCAATGTCTAAGTTATTAAGTGCAATTAGTTTTTATGATATATTTTATGTTCGGTCATGTTAAAATATTTTGTATTATTCGTAGTTGTTTAGAATGTTTGTTTTTTATTTTCAATGTTCTAATCTATTTAGGTGCAATGAGTATTTATGATAATATATATATTAATTTATTATTATTATTATTTCGTGTATAATATGCATATCATAAATTGTTATGTATTGAATAACATAGCTACTATCCTTTCTAATCTCATATTTTATTTGAAGTTACTAATTTTATTATTCTAGCACTTATGTATTATTTGTCATTTTCAACTTTGACTCCAATTGGTCAATGATAATAAATGACATACCAACTTATATCAAACATTCATTATATGTTCCTCAATATTTCGTTTTTTATAATTACACATGAGGTTTTTTTTAAGAATATATATATTTTTATATATATATGAAGATCCGAAAATAATTGAGAGACATAACATATTTCCTTAATAAATAATGTTGCTTCCAACATATTCAATGCAAAAAAAAAAAAAAAAGTTGTAGTCAAATCTAGCTAATGTGTACTTCATGCAACAATATCATTTTCAATTTTGACCACACTTTGTCAATCCTTATCAATTCATATCTACTTCCACCAATATGTAATAAATTGCCTTAATCATAATAATTCGGCCAACCTATTATAAATAAGGTAAATTTGCTAATTTTGTTAGCTAAACATCTCCATAAAATTACCACTTAACCTTTTCGTTTAATATGTAAAATATCATTCTATATTATTTAAATTTGAATTAATTAAATTATATAATCATGTTCAATTTCATAACATCTATGAAATTATTCCTAATATGAATAAACGAATATTTTTTGGATTGACTAAATCATACTTTCGATTTCAATGGAAAAAATCAATTATTCTAATTCAAACTTTAATTAATTTAAGTATTTAATCATGTTCAATTTCATAACATATATAAAAATCATTCCTAAATAGATAACGTGATTTTGGGGATTGACTAATTTTAAATTTAATATGGAAAGTATTTTGAAGTATAATGTTTGTTTCATACGGAAAATATCAATTAATATTCTTTAAACTTTGAATTACTTAAATTATATAATCAAGTTCAATTTCATAACATATATCAAAATCATTCCTAATTAGATAACGTGATTTTGGGGATTGACTCCATTTATGTTATGAACGAAATTATTGTGTATTCTCATATAGATTCGGTTATGTTAGAATGTTTTGTATTATTCGTAGTTATTTATAATGTTTGTTTTTATTTTTAATGTTCTAATCTATTTAGGTGCAATGAGTATTTATGATAATATATATATTATTCGATTATATATTATTTGTGTATAATATGCATATTATAAATTGTTATAATATTAAGTAGTTACTTACTAATCACGTTTTTTCATAAAAATATATATATATAGTTGCTTTCTTTTTGTTTTCGGATTTTGCATTGATTATTAACTTATGGTGAAAACCATAAAATTCGTTTAATATTAAAAATATAAATTAATGTTAATTGATATAAGATTTATTAATTAATCGAGTTCAATCTCACAACATATAACAAAAACGTTTTTTAGATATTTCTCATGGTTGGATTATATTATTAGTCCATGCAATAATTAAATTATGAATTACCAACCAATGCATGCAAAACATTAAATATGAACTACCACCTAATGCATGCAATTCATTAAATGATGTTTTCATGCCTATAAAATGCATAATACTAAACCGGTTTTTTGCACAACCACACTAAACAAAAAAAACAGTTCAAAAAATTGTCTAATATTGGTAGCCATCTACTTTCTGAAAAAACGGAATTACTCTATTAGATGGATCCTAAAATTGCTGAACATGTCAATGATATTAATGATGCTATGATGGAATTATTTGAAGCATGGTCTGCCATTGATGAGCAGATTGCAAATTCTCTAAAAGCACTAGAGAAATTAGAAGAAGAAGATCTGGAAACCATGGGTTTATGTTGGTATGATTATCTCCTTTCGTAATAAGATTGAACTTGCAACAACAGAAGCAAGGAGAACAGTTCAGTATTTGGATGATCTAATAAATCAGTAATGTAATCAAAGGTGTTGGGATAAAAAAATTAGATTATGTATTGAATAACATAGCTACTATCCTTTCTAATCTCATATTTTTATTTGAAGTTACTAATTTTATTATTCTAGCACTTATGTATTAGTTGTCATTTTCAACTTTGACTCCAATTGGTCAATTATTATAAATGTCATACCAACTTATATCAGACATTCATTATATGTTCCTCAATATTTCGTTTTTTAGAATTACAAATGAGGTTTTTTTTTAAAGAATATATATATATTTATATATATATATAAAGATCCGAAAATTATTGAGGGACATAACATATTTCCTTAATAACTAATGTTGCTTCCAATATATTCAATGCAAAAAAAAAAAGGTTTTAGTCAAATCTAGCTAATGTGTACTTCATGCAACAATGTCATTTTCAATTTTGACCACACTTTGTCAATCCTTATCAATTCATATCTACTTCCACCAATATGTAATAAATTGCCTTAATCATAATAATTCGGTCAACCTATTATAAATAAGGTAAATTTGCTAATTTTTTTACCTAAACATCTCCTAAAAATTACCACTTAACCTATTCGTTTAATATGGAAAATATCATTCTATATTATTTAAATTTTGAATTACTTAAATTATATACGAATAAACGAATATTTTTTAGATTGACTAAATCATACTTTCGTTTTCAATGGAAAAAATCAATTATTCTAATTCAAACTTTAATTAATTTAAGTATTTAATCATGTTCAATTTCATAACATATATAAAAATCATTCCTAAATAGATAGCGTGATTTTGGGGATTGACTAACTTTAAATTTAATATGGAAAGTATTTTGAAGTATAATCTTTGTTTCATACGAAAAATATCAATTAATATTATTTAAACTTTGAATTACTTAAATTATATAATCAAGTTCAATTTCATAACATATATCAAAATCATTCCTAATTAGATAACGTAATTTTGGGGATTTACTCCATTTATGTTATGAACGAAATTATTTTGTACTCTCATATACGTTTAATATGGAAAACATTAATTAATCGTATTAATTATGTAAGGTTTTCTATAACTAAGCTTATTATTTTTATTCCACCTTACACACTATAAAAATTATATTATTTTAAAACGTGTACATTAATTTTGTAATAGTATGATGAATGACTATTTTTCTTTAGACTCACCTTTTCACCAAAAGTTATAAGACTTGGCATCCAAAAGTTGAACATTCTAATTTTTTTGATCATCAAGGTATGTTACTAACAATGTTTCGTTCCGGTGATATTAAATCTTATAAAGTTGGCAAGAATGTTACGAATCCTAAGGGTTGTATTCAGATGATTGGAATATGACGGAGTATGTGTTCTCTACAATCAGAGATTCTAGGATTTATATTGATCTAGAATATATGATACTACATTTCCTTCATTGCAATCCTCCACGAGCTCATTACGTATGTCGATATCCAATTGAAGAAATCAACATGACAATGGTGGTGTAATACCAACTACAAGAAGCATATTGTTGGATTATTTATCGAATTAAAGTGTAGTTGAATTTGTTTTTTTACGTTGTATTATCTTTAATTACGTAATATTGCTCATCTAAATTTCAATGGAATAAGAAGTTAGGTTTATGTTTCTATTTATATTAGTTGTCATTATAAAATTTGACTCCAATTGGTCAATGCTTATAAATGTCATACCAACTTATAACAAACATTTATTATATGTCACTCAACAAATTCGTTTTTTATGAGGCTTTTTTTTAAAAAAAAATATATATAATATATATATATATATGACTATCCGAAAAAATTATTAATTGTTCCTTAGTAATAACTTTTCCTTCCAACTTATTCAATGCAAATATACATAATGTGTAGTTCATGCAATAATGTCATTTTCAATTTTGACCACACTTGGTCAATCCTTATCAATTCATATCTACTTCCACCAACATGTATTAAATTGCCATAAGCCATGAATTTCGGCCAACCCACTATAAATAAGGTAAGTTTGAAATTTTTGTTACTTATACATTTCCTAAAAATTACCATTTCACCTATTATTATCAAACTTTTCCAATTTAACCACATCATACTAATGGATCCTAAAATAGCTAAGCATATAGTAGAAGTTATGGAGGCTACTTTCCAATTCTTAGAGTATTGGTCGACAATTGATCAAAAACTTTCTAATGCAGTTTATAAATTACGTAAATTAGAAGAGTATGAAGGGATGGAAACAATGAGTTATATGAGGCAAATTACATATTTTCGCAACCAAATTGAACTTGCTTCTCAAGAAGCAAGGAGTATTGTTGAATATTATCGTGATGAATTGGAGAGAGGTGATGATTGAAGTTGGTGTTTTACAATCTATGATTAATTAAGAGTTTGATATCTCTAATGTAGTCATTTTCATCATTTGTAGTTGGTTTTTATGTTAGTTGTGTGTTATGTTTTATTTGATTATTATTTTGTTATGAGTTAAAGGATGCACTAGATTTGTTCTTAGACTACCTTATTGTATCTTTCTTACCATCAATGTAAAATATGTTTCCAAGTTTAAATTTATTGTTCTTATACTACTTGACAATTACGAATTTTTACTATATATGATTAATATTTATTAACAAATATTGTTATTTATTAATGACAATTTAAGTCATTTATGATATGAAAATATAATTTTTACACATTAAACGGATTTATTTATGAAATATGTATATCACGATTTTATGAATAATTAAATAAACACTTCATATTATAAGTGTGTGTTCGTTTATTATTTGTTTTTGTATTTATCCATGAAAAAATTGCACTATTTTGTATGGCAATTTGTTATTATCAATCTAAACACTTCATATACGATTTGATTGTCGTTATCCTAATAATCAATCAAATAAGATTGGTTTTAGAGATTCATTCCACGAAATACTTCATTGTTATTATATATAATATAATATATATATATATATATATATATATAATAATAAATATAAACAAACATCAATCATTAATCTTTATACTTTGTTCAACTTTAATAATACGTTTTGTTCGAACCTCATATAAACAATTATGAGTCTTTTCATTACAAGTAAGAATGATTATTCTTCAAAGATCAACATATTACGCTTGGATACAATATACGATAACACAGTAGAAAAGGTTAATCATATAGTAGGTAATATATAAACTTTTTTATTCTTTTTATAAAGTATATAAAATTTTTGTTATTAAATTGTCTTTTCATTTCGTTTTAGATATATTTGGAATTATCGTTTCATTTCGCGTACGAGAGTTAATAGTTATTGATGAAAGGTATTGTATTTATATTTGCATTAAGTCTTATATATGTTATATATTAGTTTGAAATGTATTCTATATAATTCCTCTTTGTACATATTGTTCAGTTATATAGCTATGAAGATCAAACTTACTACTCAATTAATTGAAGAACATGAAAGTATAGATGAACCTATTTGTATTATAGGATGTGCCTTAGCCGTACGAAATGATGGAGGTATTATATTTATATTAATTTTTTATTATTTATCATGTAGATCCTAATGTTGCTCTTCTGTTGTTAAGGTGTTTACTTGCACAGTACAGATATTTCGAATATTTATGTTCGACCCCGTACAAAAAAAGCATCTAAGTTGATAAAATGGTAACATCTTACTTATTAATTCATAATAATTGCAAAAAACTTATTTCAAATAAAGCTAATTGTGTTTCGGAAATTTGAAATTTAATTAATTCCAACGTACAGGTTTAAAAACAACCGTTATGCGCAAGAAAAATATAGTTCATACGTCATTCCCTTTACCTATTACACGTACTCTACTTATAGCAAATGCAACCCGTTCATCGATATTTAATTTCATAATATTATCCATGTAAGTTTTTCCTTTAGTGCTTACTTATTTATTTCTATCATTTTATAGTTTATTATGTCTCTTAATTGTATTTTAATGTAATATGTAGGACAAACCAATTAGGGTTATTGGGAATATAGTTGATATCAATATGGGAAGTTTCAAGTTGTTGAATAAATGTAACTTATCATTTATCGTCACAATTTATGATGCAACTGGAACTATGTGCATTGAACTAAGCGATAATCAAATCGAGTTCGTATTTAAGACAAGTTTATCTATCATAATCCGGTATTTAATAGAGGTATGTCTACCTTTATTGTTAATTGTTCATTTTACATGTTCGTTTTATTTTAATTATGTAATTAACGTAATATTATATTATATACAGGGTTATGATATGATATTACTTCGTTCAAATTTACTATCCCGTATAACAATGAAGTACGTATTTATTATTCAATCAAATATTGCTTACATGAACATGGGGTTGAAGGTGCATGTTGTTAGAGATATTACCTACGTGCGATGGTCAGAGGAATGTGCTTATTTGTTCAAGTAAAATTTTTACTTATGTTATAATTATATATTCTTTTTAATTATAATTATTATTATTATTAAATTTATTGACTATTATTATTGACTATATTTATATTTCTTTTTTTAGGTCTCTATACAAATATTAATTGTCAGAGCATACTATTCAAATAGTCATAATTTATGTGTTCGAAAAATAAAAGTCGAAATAGATGTATTATGAATATTTGAAATTTATTATTTCCAATATAAATTGTAATAATATTTTAATAAATATAGAGCTTTGGAAACGTTTCCTTCAAATTTTTGATATAGTATTGATCGAGATTCTTTAACTATATTGACATGTATATGCTTACCTTAATATATAATCCGTATTTCTTTATATATGGAAGTTTTTTTGAATTTTATTGAATTCATGACAATGGAAAGTTGTTTGAATTAAGTATTAATCTATATATATATAGATAAAATCCTCTGTTAAAGGATCCAATTCGTTCAAAAGAAAAATGTCGAGTTTAAAACTTAATTTTTTCAACCGTTTGCCTAATGAAATAACAATCAACATTCTTGGACGCGTTGCTTCTCAACAACCATTTGATTTGTTCTGTTGCAAATTAAGGTATTTTAAATTTGATTGTAAATAAACTATATTATTAATTATATATTCTAATTATATTTTTTTGTTTTACCTTTTCAATAGTTGCAAGATTCTAAACCCTTTCAGATGATGACTCTGTCATGAAAAAGGTTGCTATTGAAACAATAATTGATCGTATTTGGATGGTTAATAGTAATGCTAAGATTTTCTTTGGAAGATGCCTAGAGTGCAAAAATCCTGATGCCCTAACTCGATATGGCTTGGTAAGTTAATTTATATAAAGTTATGGATTATAAATAGAAAATAATATATGAAATCAAAAATATTAATTTAATACAGATTATAAAATGTTTCAATTTGTTTTTTTTAGGCGATAAAATGTTTATATTAATTATGTTAAATGAGTGTGCACAAATTTAACACCATGTAAATATTCATATTAAAACCATATAATGTTTCACGTGTTTATTGCTATTTATTAAATTAAAACGTATATATTAAATTAAAATTAATGTTGTTTATATGTTCCTTATATTTATTTTGCAGGTACAAATTTATACCCATAATAATTACAATAATGGATTGTGTAGTTTGATTGAAGCTACAAAAGTTGGACATGCTATGTCATCATATTTGCTCGGATTAATTTGGCTATCTTCTAAATCCGGAGATGATATAGAGAATGGCCACTATATTTTGACAACACTACTTAAACAACTAACGATGGAGTCAATTATAAAGTGTAGAGAGATATTTAAGAGAATGTTAAAGACTATTTGGATAAGAAATAGATCGAATATGTCAGACAAGCCACCCTTGGTTTGTAAGACCAATGAAAATCAGCATATGAAGGCAAGATGTGGGATATAGAAGATGTCTATTATGTTCCTAATGGTTATGATACATTGGACTGTTATAATTGTAAGTGTGATCGAGAAGTTCGATTTTTCTATAGTGTTATGAAATAGAATATCGTAATTTATGGATTATTCTTATGTATTATCAGTGACTACTTTTCGATGGAATAAATTATATGAATAATACTACTTTTGTAGCTATTAATTTATTGTTACATTTTCTACATTATTTCGAGTTATTTTATTATTATTAATGTTCATACGTTATTATTTAAGCAATTGGATGTTATTATTTGCATTGATATTATTATGTTCAACCACCAATACTTACATAAAATAAATGTATAAAATAAAACAATAAATTGTGTCATTTTCTCTCAACCATATACTTTATGATGCAACAATGTATTCAATGTGAACAACAACATTATTAGTGTTTGAATGAGTTGGCCGAAATTTTTGTCTATAAATAACCCCATTAACATATTTCTTTTACTTACCTTCAATACTTTTGTTTTAATATCTCTATATAAATTCTATCTTATTGTTATTAGTTTTCTTCTTTTTTATTTATTCTCCATGGATTCAAGAGTTCAAACATAATTGAAGAATTATGCTGCAGCAACAAAATTATTTTTAGAAGCATTTCAAGTTATGAAGAGAAGATTATAGATATAGCAACAAAGTTAGATGATTTACATTGCAAAGGTCATGAAACTATGGGTTATATGGCTCAAATCATGCATGCACGTAACCAATTTGTTCTTGCACGTGAAGTTTCAGATGAAGTGATTAGTGGTATAGAAGCATCTTTGAATGATTAGGAAGATTTATCTATATATTATTATATATTTTAACATTTTGTCTTTTAATATTATCCTTTTTTAGAACATGTTAAAAAAATAGGAATTATGTTCGGCTATGTATTTGTCTGTTTTTTTTTAATTAATAAAGTATATTTTATCATGTGTTGGACTTTGATGAATAAACATTAGCTATATAATTGCATTTTCGTATTTGTTCAAATTAAATTGTGAATAAATGCAAAATTAACAAAAAAGACATTAAGACCAATACTTTAGGTTTTTTGTTTTTTTAAAAAAATATAAAAAATAAAAAATTACGATTATATAATATATTTGAAAAAAAATACATCTATTACATTTTATAGCATATATAAATAGTCACTACAAAAATGAGGGCATTTTAGAAACATAGGTTGTCAACAAATTTTTCAAATGTTGATAAGTAGCAAGGAATAATATATTTTTTGTTGCCTCTTACAAAAGTAGCGTTTTTCTCATCAAATGTTGGCAACAAAGTTTTGCTTTGTTTCTATTGGAGACAAATTGCATCACTATTTGTTGTTAGATGGCATCAAATTTTTAATTTTTTGTCATTTTGTTGCAACGAACACTTACTCTGTTGACATCGGAAACAAACCATTTTATTATGTGTTGCTAGATGGAATCATATTTTTGATTTGTTGCTATTTAGAAACAAACAATGGCAACAACTATTGAATTTGTTGCCATTAGAAACAAATAGTTCTATTATTTGTTGTTAAAATAGGAACAATACTTTTATATTTTTTTAAAATTATAAGTTAAAAGATCCTCCAATCACTTTTAGCAACAAACTTTGACAACTCATTTTTGACGTGTTTCTTTTAGCAACAAATAGTCTTACTAGTTGTTGCGAAAATGCATCCGATCTTTTATTTGTTGCCTTTGTAAACAAGCTGCCTTATAATTTGTTGCTAAATTAAAAATAAAATAAAATTGTGGGTTAGTTTTTAGCAACAACATATGGCCATTCATATATGATACGTTTACATTTGAAACAAGTCATTTTAATATTTGTTTCTTGATAACATCAAATTTTCCGTTAGTCTTTTTGAGAAACAAAGTATGGCAACAAATTATTTTTTATTGCCATTGTGAACACGTCATTTCTTTGTTGGTTGCTCAATGCAACATATTTTCAATTTGTTGCCGAAGTTGGACTTGTGTTCCTATTCTATTCACCTTATTTTCACTTATATAATTAAGTTCATGTAATAATTGGAAAAATAAGTTCATGTAATAAAATAGCACATAAGAACATTAAGTTCAATCAATTTAAATAAGCTTAACTAATTTCAAATAAGTCGTATTTGAGTTTTAATAAGTTCAGATACATGAATATAAATTAAGATAAGTTCAACTAATAAGTGTATATAAGCTGAAAGAACGATCCTTATGTCCAGTCAAGTTTAGATAATTTCAACTAAGTGATAATCAAGTATTAGTGCACAATTATAATCTTATACACACTAGTAGAATAAATGCTATTTGTTGCGGTTAAAAAGTGGTCTGTACAGGAATTTTTTTTTTTTTTTTTTTTGTGTTTTGCCATCAAATTTGAAAGACAAAACAGTTAAAAGAAAAGAAAACACTATTGATTGATACTGATGACAAAAAAATTATTATACAACATTCAAAAACATAAAAATATAATATAAAAACAACAAATATATATAAAATTACATATAAATATCATTAATATATAAAAAAAAAAAAAACTAAGTATATAAATAATACAAAGTAAAATAAAAAAACTAAAAGACAAAAAAACAGAACATCAAAGAGCAATCTCGTTATTTGCTCTCCAAATAAAATTAGCAACTAAATCACACATTCACACCAGTATTGCTTCTTGATGCATATATTACTTGTACCAAATCCAACTGTATTCCTTGAACGTGACTCTTTTTTACAAATCGAGTAACCTTAACTAATGAATTTCATACATCTCGAACACGGAATTCCAAATGATTAGTGAGTTCACTTGATACTCTAGTTCTTTTGGATTGATTATAAGTTAGCCTGAGATGAACATGATTTAGTCATATTTGAACTTGGTAGCCTCAATTAGTTGTGTGATATTATTTATTTTTAATGATTAAATCGATTTTAAAAAGTAACTTTTAGTGACTTTTTAGTGATTGCAAACTGATTTTTTTTTACTATTTATAAGCTACAATGATTAAAATAATAGTTTCTAAAGGTGAAAAAATATTGTGTATAGATAAGGTTAATAAAGCAAATTGAGGCAAAAAAGTTGTATCTTACTTGTTTTGTTTTGATGATATGCTTAGTTAAGGTCAATTGTGATGCTCATTTGTTATTGAATTAATGTTATTACCGTTTACTTGTACTTAAGCAATTTTGATAGTTTGGTAATTGCAACAATTATTTTGATGTATTTTTCTTATGAAGGTAAGATGAAAGATTATACTGAACTGACTCCTCTCGCGAGTATAACTGACAAGTGACAACATTATTACAGCTGAAACTTATTGAGAGGGAGAAAGGATAGTAAGGGAAACCTTACCCCACAAAGAGCCCCTTAGTGGGGTTTGAGATATAAGTTAAATAAGTTAAGATATGTTCAGATAAGATCTAATAAGTTCAGTTCGCAAAAAAAAAAATTGACAAAGTAAGATTTGAGTATACATTCATTAAATATATCCTAATAAGTTTGTATAAAGTCTATAAGTTCAAATGACGGCCTGTTCTCTTCGGCATAAAACAGGTGAATAACTGAACTGAATTGATCTGAACTGAACTGAACTGAACTGAACTGAATTGAACTGAACTGAACTGAATTGAACTGAAATGAATAGTGATATGTGAGAGTAAAAGTATTGTCAAGAGCTAAATTGAACTGAACTGAACTGAACTGATCTGAACTGAACTGAACTGAATTGAACTGAACTGAACTGAATAGAATTGAATTGAATTGAATTGAACTGATTTGAACTGAATCGAACTAAACTGAACTGAAAATAAGCTGGGAAGAACTGGCCCTAAGTTTATAATACATAATAGTTCAGTTTAGTTCAAATAAATCCAGATTAGTTAAGATGAGCAAAAAAAAAGTGGAAAAGAATAGGGTGTTAGGCTATGTTCTCTCAAACTAGATCAATTAAAATTCAATTCAGTTCAGGTTAAATTAGTTCAGTTCAATTCAGTTCACGAAAATTCAGTTCAGTTCAATTAGTTGCATCTCACAATTTTAATTAAATTCAGTCCAGTCAAATTAAGTTCAATTCACCGTCCAGTTCAAACAAATGAAGTTCATTTCAGTTTAGACAAATTAAGTTCAGTTTAGTTCTACCAAATTTAGTTCAGTTCAGTTAAATTCAAAAGAACATAGCCTTAGAGTATTTATATTTTTATTGTAGAAAGTACTATAATATTCTATGATTGTGCATGTTATATTCACTCTATTTTCGCTCATTTGAACTTAAGAAAAGTTATTATCATAACTTATTATTACTTTATCTAGTTATAAAATGCACAGGACAAAGCATTATTTTTTTTTGAAACTTCATTTCTCATTAAATTAAACAAATGTGAAGTATAAATATAGTTAAACATGCAACCATCTAAGGAAATTTCCAAATTTTATGAAGAGAACTTCAAAAATCAAGCAAACATTGCTTTTTTTTTTTTTTTTTTGAGGGAACATTGCATTTTATTTACTTTTCCTTTTTCAGGGGACTTTTATAATTTGCCTTCCTTTTTGAGCAGAATTTTATCAAACTTTAATTTTTAATTTAAAAGAGGCAAAGTCAATAAGAAATAAGAAACAACAAAGAAAATTAAAACAACCAAACAAGCTGCACTAAACGTGGAATGGTGAGAGGAATCAAATTTTCCTAGTACCAAAAATAAGGCGCAAATCTGTTTCAACATTCCCACGTTTGCAGTTGGCGAAAAAAATGTCAAAAAATTTCAAACTCCCTCAACTCTCACAACTGATCTTCAAGAAAGCACGACTTCGTCAACTTTTTCTCGTTCTTAAATTATCTGGGAAATGTGTCTCGTTTCTTCAATAGCTATTCTTCTCGTCAATTGCACTGGTAATATTTCTCATTACTCTAAATTTTTCTCTTTTATTCATTAATTAATTGGTTCCCAAAATTCTGAATTGGGTTTTCGTTCATGGCATAGCAGCATTGTAGTGGAGCCTCTCTCTGGTCGAAACTCGACATCTCATATTGGATATTCAATCGTAATCCTTCAAGGTCATCCTGGTATCAACGTGTGGCTAACTGTAAAAAGGTAACTTAAATAAGAAATTTTTAATTTTTAATGTTGTGTGCATGTTCAAGTTTCAGATGCCTTTCGTTTACATGTTATATGTATGCTTGAAGTTTATCAATTTCTCTACATGGCTAGCTATGCTTGAAGTTGCTTTATCAATTCCATATATAGTTGTACAGTAAATAAAAAATTACAGAAAGCTTTCTGAATAGAACAGTTCTGCCAAATAAGAAATTTGAGGTGATTTTGCTTCCATGTTATGAATTTTCACGATGAATCTCTATGATGATTTGATATATCACGAGCAACTAAATGTTCAATTTATTAATCATAAATTTATTGGGTTTATTTTTGAAATTTGAGGTGATTATGTTGCTTCTGTATGGATGTATATTCTTAGTGGTAGTTTTTGTCATGTAGTTATACAAAGGCTTTGTTATTTCTCAAATTAGTCTTGATGCTGTGAAAGTAAGAGAATGTGTTTTTTTAGGATGCTTGGCCATACTTTATTAGCCTATGCATCTTATGTTTTGGAGGTCAAGAAATAGATTACACACTTATGCTGTATCAAATCAATTAGTATGGTAGTAATATTCTATAGTACTTTCTCCAATTCAAACTAAGCTAGAAACATTTCTATTTAGCGGAACAAACTTCATTAACTTCGAACACATTTTTATGAACAGATGTAAAATAATTAATCATATGGCACTTGTTTTGTTTCAATTTGTAGTTTTTAAATAACAACTTTCTGTAAGTTTTCCTAGTACCTGAGCAAAGATGTTAATAGTCATATATTATGTTGTGCATCTAACACCATTAAAAAGCAAATGTTTCAACTACTTTGAAACGAGGAAGTCGTATTTAGTTTGGATTAATGAGCCAAAGAGTACTTTAACATTTTAACCACGGAATGAATTCAACCAATTTGCCACCAAGGGAAATTTAAAGCAAAACCAAGCTCTAATATTACAATTATTACCTCTTGCTTCCTCATAGCTGTTGAAGCCAAATGTGTCGGCTCAAAAGTGCCATAAAGTGCGCTAGATAGCTATTAGCTAAATATTGGTGTTTTAAAATTTTATCATAATAGGTAGCTACTAGCTAAATATTGGTGTTTGAAATTTTATCATAAGCATATTAAGTGCAAAAAGTAGAGATAACAAAAAAAAAGAAATTGAAAATCAAATCGGGAGAACATGGTATGAAATTAAGAACAACCTAAATGAAAAAGTAGATATGATAGAAATAACATGATATATTTATGTCGTTTTAGTATTGGTAAGAAGATGTATTATATTAAGAGAAGAATCAATCTAAAAATTAAAGTATAAATAAGTATTAGTGTAAGATATATGACAAAGAATAGTGCAAATAGTATACTATAAATACATAATGGATGAAAAGTATATATTTTGGTGTAAAATCATGTCTTTTATATGGGAGGTTGGTTATATAACATATATATAAGCTAATTGTAAGATATTGTTACTTGTAACGATTTTTTGTTTAGTTTTTTTACTTTATATTTTTTATGGTTTATGTTATTAGTTAATTTATTCTAAAAGTAGTAAATGAAAATTATCGTTGTTGAATGAATGTGCTACTTCATGAGGGTAGGGGTGAATCGAGAGTGGATGTATGAAAGGTTAGAGGGGAACTTCCTTAGCCCAACTTTTGCTAACAAGGTTGATGAATTCATTACATATGCTACCACCCAAGATAATGTTGTGATAGATAGGATGATGAAATGTCCATGTGCCAAGTGTCGAAATATTCCATATGAAGATCTAGAGACCGTTAAGGTGCAACTCTATAGGTTTGGTTTTACGCCTAATTATTATCGATGGGTTTTTCACGGGGAAAATAGTGCCTCCACTTCCACTGAGCGTACATCTAACCCTTATAGAAGCATGGTATTAGATGCCTTTAGACAAGAAAGTGATTTAGAGGACATTGAAGAAGAACCACTTCCTAGTCACAAGAATTTTTTGACATGTTGAAGGCAGCGGAGGAGCCATTATATGATGGTTGCAAGTTGTCTTTGTTATCCGCTGCTACCGAATGGCAAATATCAAGTGTGAGTATAATATTCCTCGTAGAGCAATAGATGGTTTTGCTTCCTTGATGAAAGATATGTGCCCAGATGAAAATAAGATGGCAGAAAGCTTTTATAAGACAAAGACATTACTTAAGGGGTTAGAGCTTCCGCACCAAAAGATACATGTATGTCCAAATGGTTGCATGTTATTCTAGAAGGAACATAAAGATCTCAAAGAATGTCTTTTCTGCAAAGGAGGTCGTTATAAGACATTCAGGAATAATGACAACAATTCTCCTCATAGTGTTCTGACTTATTTCCCAATTTGTCCTAGATTGCAGAGACTATATGCGACAAAATCTACTGTTGAGCAAATGAGGTGGCATAAGGATAATCCTCGAGATAATCGCCTAATGTCTCATCCAAGTGATGGAGAAGCATGGAAACATCTAGATAAAGAGTATGAATCTTTTGCCGCTGAGTTCCGAAATGTCCGACTTGGTCTTTGTACTGACGGATTTTCACCATTTGGGAAGACGGGAAAACAATATTCATGTTGGCCAGTCATCTTGACTCCTTATAATCTTCCCCCGGGTTATGTATGAAGAAACCTTTTATGTTTCTTAGTCTGATAATTTCGGGTCCAAAAAGCCCTAAAGGGAACCCTGATGTGTTCTTGCAACCTCTTATTGAAGAGTTAAAACTACTATGGGAGATAGGATTGCCAACTTATGACATCTCCAACAAACAAAATTTTCAAATGAAAGTTGCATTGCATACGGCATGCTCTCAGGATGGACCACGGCGGGTAAGTTAGCTTGCCCATATTGTATGGAGAACACTAAGGCTTTCACTCTTGAAAATGGTGGAAAACAAAGTTGATTTGATTGTCATCGGCAGTTTTTATCCCATAATCATGTTTTTCGAAAAAATAAGAGTGCATTTCGTAAAGACACGGTTGAAAACTCTTCTCCTCCACCACGATTGAGTGGAGAAGAAGTTTGGAATCGTGTATCTTTGTTACCAAAAACTACTGAGTGCATAAGGAATGAAGGTAACGGCCTGAAGTATGGTATCTTACACCATTGGACAAAGCAAAGTGTCTTTTGGGAGCTTCCATATTGGAGAAAACTCTTGATACTCACAATCTTGATGTCATGCACATTGAGAAAAATGTGTTTGATAATGTTTTTCACACTATAATGGATGTTAAGGGGAAAACTAAAGACGATTTGAAGGCAAGAAAAGACATAAAAGTGTATTGTAAACGAAGAAAATTGGAGACTCGAGTTGTCCTTGATAGTAAAGGGGGGAAGAAGATCCTAAAGCCGAATGCTCCTTTTATGTTGCCTAAGGAGAAAAGGAAACTTATTTGTGAATGGGTGAAGAAACTAAAGTTTCCTGATGGATATGCTTCAAATTTAGGTAGATGCGTCGATATGAAGGAGTGTAAGTTATTCGGTATGAAAAGTCATGATTGTCATGTTTTTATGCAACGATTGCTTCCATTTGTCTTTAAAGACTTGTTGCCTCTTAATGTGTGGAATGTTATCACTGAATTGAGCCAATTCTTTAGAGATCTTTGTTCGACCACCTTGAAAGTTAATCATGTGGTGCGCTTAGAGGAGAATATTCCTGAAATTATTTGCAAGTTAGTGAGGATATTTCCACCTGGTTTTTTCAATTCTATGGAGCATCTCCCTGTTCATTTACCTTATGAGGCAAAAGTTGGTGGACCGGTTCAGTATAGGTGGATGTACCCTTTTGAGAGGTAATATTATTGAATTATTTTTTAACTTTTTTAAAAAAATTAAAGTACGTCATTCATAATAATCATTTCACCCTTAATTAGGTTTCTATATCATTTAAAAAAGAAGGTGGGCAATAAAGCTCAAGTGGAAGGCTCAATTCGCAATGCGTACCTACTTGAGGAGATAACAAATTTTTGCTCCCTTTATTTTGAAGAAGATGTTGATTCCAAGGTGAAAGAGTTAGGATTGACAACATGTGTTAATAATGAACTAGACCTTAACTCTGATTTACCTGAGATATTTTCTTCTACTATCGGGCATAGTTCATCACATTACAAAGTTGCTCATCGATATGTTTTAATCAATTGCGAAATTCTACAACAATATGAAAGGTAAATTTCTTTTATTTCATGATACAAGTAAAGTCTTAGATAGATTAAATATTAAAATAATTAACAGTTTATTTGAAGAACAAATGATGAGAGAACGTGGTTATCAAAGTCTAGAAGAAGTTTGGATCAAATCTGAAGATGAATATCCTAATTGGTTCAAAGAATATGTAAGTTAATTAGTATATGTGATTATATGAATATATATTATACTATTTTTATCATGCGAGTCAATGTCCATAGTGATATATTGCTCTTATGATTATAGGTATTGGGAAAGGGCATCAATAATGATATTATTCGTTCATTATCATTTGGACCGCTGACAAGAGTTCGAAAATTCAAGCAATATCACATTAATGGATTTCATTTTCATACGTTTGAGTATGGAAAGAATAAGTCAACTATGAAATATGGTATTTGTGTGAAAAGTTCTCAAGGAAAAGATTTTTATGGCATTCTGCAAGAAGTGATAGAATTGACTTATGTTGGAGCAAGAAAGCGCTATACAACAGTGTTGTTTAAGTGTGATTGGTTTGATATTGGACATGGTACTAGGATACATGAAAAGTACAATCTTGTTGAGGTAAATCAATTAAGGAGATATCCAAAGTATGACCCATTTGTACTAGCACATCAAGCTGAGCAAGTTTATTATGCTCCTTGTCCAAGTAGTAGTAATGAAGGAAATCAATGATGGTGTGTTTTTAACATCAAGTCAAGGGGAACTATTGATGCACCTGAGCCTACGGCATTCCAAGTACATGAAAATGATAATCCTCCATTGTTATCCGAGTTTCAAGGAAATGATCAAGAAGTTCTAGTGAGTGAGGAAGAAGCTCAAGTGCTTTCTTCTCATGAATATGAGGAAGTGGAAGATGAACAAGAAGAGGAGGAAGAGGACCCAGAAGAGGAGGAAGAGGACCAAGAAGAGGAGGAAGAAGATGATGAGTTAGAGGAACATGACGAGGATGAAGAAGAAGATGAAAATAGTTTATTTTAGATTTGACATGTTATTGTTATTAGGAACTATTTAAATAAATATTGTGTAATTCTTTATTTCAAGTTTGACTATTAGTTGACTGTTTAAATCCAAAGCCTATGTTATATAGCCTTCTACATCT